>NC_083096.1:141318657-142518657 GCF_949774975.1 Lagenorhynchus albirostris
TTTGGAGGATTAGGTTATAGTTTCATCTATTTAGTGCATGTGTCTTTCTAGTATGCTTTTGGTGTCCATAGGGATGCTTTTAAATCTTCTTTTCATATAAGTCAAGAAAGATAAAGTGACTTTCCCAAGATCAAATAGCTACTAAGTGGCAGAGCAGGTATTCACACACATGTTTATCTGACTCCAAAGCCTGTTAATCTTCTTACTAATTATATTTATCATATATTGAAAATCTACTGTGTGGCAGACAATTTACAACAAAATCTAATTTAATACACCATCTTGCAACATCTTTTTATTATTGATGAAGAAACCAAAGCTTGGAGAGCAACTGCAAATGTTGTGGGCACTTGTGGTGGTTTCAACAGCTCTAGGGTACTAGCTCCTTAGTTCCTGCTCAACAGAAATGGTGTGGTTTTAACAGCAGTAATGGAACTACCTCAGCAGCTGAGCACTGCATGTGGGCCAATGAGCTCTAATGCAGAGGGAGTAGCATCTTTCTGATATTTGGGTAATAATTCCTTTCTTCCTTTTGCTACTACAACCCTGTTCTTTCTCCCCATGTTCTTTTAGCCCTTCCAATACTTTTGTTATCAATTCTTTGAATTAAATCCCCCTTTGATTTAAATAACAAAGTTTGTTTTCCTGAATCAGACACTATCTGATGCATTTACTTGTTTCCATTCATTATTTTGTTCATTTAACAAACGTTTATTGACTACCTACTAATGTTATGGGTATTTTGGAAACAATGATTAACAAGATAGACAAAGTCCCTGCCCTCATGAAGCTTGTAGACTAGTGGGAAGAAAGATAATAACTAAGGAGTTACACAATATGATTTCAGATTGTAGTAAGTGCTGTAAAAATAGAAGTCGGTTAAACAATAAATAATTGTCTCTCTTGTATAAATTAAGTCAGAAGGTAAAGGCAGGTAGCCCAAAATAGTATGATTGCTCCAAGTAATCAAGTCTCCTTTTAGCTCAGTACCTAATTTGCCTAGAGTGTGACCCTCTTACTGTGGTTCAATATGGCAGGCAACACATCCAAGTTCCATGCAGCTGGATGGAGGAAGGGATTAAGAAAGGGGCAAAGACCACGAGCTAGCTCTCTTTTAAGGGGAGGTTTCTGGGAAGCTACCATGCAATACTTTGATTATATTTTACTGCCCTGAACTCAGCCACCTGGCTCCATTTAGCTGCAAGAGAATCTAAGAAATGTAGCCACATGCCCAGTTAAACGTGGGAGGGGGGGGTGGTCTACTACTAAGAAAGAAGGGGAGAATAGACACTGGTGTAGACAACTACTAGTCTTTACCAAAGGAACTAAACAAAGGAATATGACTGCAAGTAACCTGAGGTCTGTTTATGGACACTCATTTAGAATGATTCTTCTTTTTTTTCATTATTTTATTTTTAATTAATTAATTATTATTATTTTTAAACTTTTGGCTGCTTTGGGTCTTTGCTGCTGCACGTGGGCTTTCTCTAGTTGTGGTGAGAAGGGTCTAATCTTCATTGCAGTGTGCGGGTTTCTCATTGCGGTGGCTTCTCTTGTTGCAGAGCACGGGCTCTAGGCACGTGGGCTTCAGTAGTTGTGGCTTATGGGTTCAGTAGTTGTGGCTCACGGGTTCTGGAGCACAGGCTCCATAGTTGTGGCGCACAGGCTTAGTTGCTCAGCGGCATGTGGGATCTTCCTGGACCAGGGCTCAAACCCGTGTCCCTTGCATTGACAGGCGGATTCTCAACCACTGCGCCACCAGGGAAGTCCCTAGAATGATTCTTTATAATCTCTCTCCACCACCAAATAGAAGGTTTCTTCATGGCAGAGACTTGATCTACCTTTCTATTTCCAGTTTGTCCTGCAATACTTCAGACTTGATTGATATTATCATGTTTTTGGAAGTGAATATGATATACAACCTTAAAACAACTCAAGAAACCACTTTTAGCAAACATTGCAGAGCAATATGTGTGATCTCAATTACTCTCACCAGACTATGAGTTTCTTCAGAGTCAGTAAATCACTGAATCTGTCTTTCTAGAGTACTGAATATTGTCTGTGGTATGTAACTGGGTGTTAAAATGTGTTAGCAATATGCCTCTGGGGATCTCACTGAGGCCTAATGCAATCAGAGAAGGATTCATTAAGTGGGACTTAGGCTGGTGAAAAGCCTTTTTTCTCACTGGCAGGAAATTAATGACAATATTTGTATAGCATTTTAGTACATCTACAACATCATCCGATGCCATCTTTATTTTTATCCTTATTGTATAGAGGAAGAAACGGAGGCTCAGGGAGGGTCAAGATATTCCACTTAGCAAGTGGCAGAGCTGGAGCTAGAAATCAGATCTTAGGAAACCAAATGCACCTCTAGGGAAAGAGAGTTTTTCATTTCAGTAAAATTAGTGCCTTTGTGGACAGGGCCACAGCATCCTTTGATTTCACTTTCAGGAGGTCGATAAAGTAAGATCGGAAGGAATAAAGGCAAATCATTTTGCCAGGTCTTTCTAATTATAGAATTCTGATAATCAGCACTGTGACTAGACGCTGCTTTATAAAAGACTACGATTCCCAGCATGGCACAAAGGACCGCTGGGAAGACTTCTACTCCCAGCATGCTGTACTTTGGAACTCCCAGTCCCAGAATGCAACGCTCCTCCTTACTCAGAGGGCCGTAAAGACTACAGTTCCCAGCATGGAGCGCCGCCCCCAGTTTCTGGCGCCCCGCCGGACCCTGCTTCGGAGAGACGTTTTGGACTCCAGAGGGCGGGCTCTGGAGTCCCAGCCCTCTTTGGGGGACGTGTCTGCGGGGCGGTTCTGGCCTGTTGGGCCCGTGCAGACGAAACCTCGAAGGGATGGGTTGGGGCCTGGGCCAGGCTTCGCCCAGGCAGCGTCTGAGACAGCCCCAATGGGGCCCTCGGGGGGCCTTCCTCCCTTTGAACTGCGGTGGCGGGTGGGCTCACTGTATCCTGTACCTTTCAGAGTAGGGGCCGCCATCACCATGGCCACTGCTGCGAGCCTGCCGTGCGCCGGCGGACAGCGGGACATCCTGTGGCGCGTGAGTGCTGCGCGCGCTGTGGCAGGCGCTCGGCAGCTGCGGGGGTCGGGCTGGGCGTGCGGGCGCTGGTCGCGCGTGCGCGCTGGACGGGGGCGGGGCTGGCTCGAGTGTGGTGTGAGGAGCGCGTGGGGAGGGGGCGACCCGAGCGACTTATTTCAGGGTTGTGGGGGGCGTCCTGAGTGCAAGCTGGTTACAGAGGGGACGGGCGTGCTAGGGAAAGTTGGTTACAAGTTGTGTGTGTGCGGGGCGTCCTGAGTGCAAACTTGTTACGGCGTGAGAGAGGGGTCCTGAGTGGAAGCTGGTCATGGTGGGAAGAATGTCCTGCATGGGAGTTGGCAGAGAATGGGGAAGAGTTGTATGCAACTCTGCTAGGTGCACAATTAATAAGTTGTTGATTACTTGGGATAAGAAGCAGGAAGGAATATCCGGAATCGGAAAGAATGTGGTATGACCTTACCAGAGGCTGGTCTTGGGGACTAGGTGAGCAGGACAGGTATCTTGTCAAATTAGAGGAATGTGTGCACTGTGGGCCCGAGAGGAGGAGGTACTTCTTTGTTGAAGTCCAATCAACAGTTCTGCCTCCATTCTGTGGAGGGCACAGAGATATAGGAGTAAGATTCCTTTTAGGACAGTGCTTCTACCCCAGCGGCACTGCCATCTACTTTGTATCCCAAGTTACTGAGTCTTACCTGTTCTTTACCACCTGTATTATCAGTCATCGATGTCCTGTAGATTGTATGTAAGAAACGTGGCTGCAGTTTTGTTTTTTTTTAACTTGCTCTTTGCCACTGCCTTCCTTCAGACACTGACTATAATCTTTGGCTTGGGCAATTGGGCTGGACTGCCTCCTGTTTGTCTCCTGTTTGTGTCTTGTCCCCTCTGATCCATCTTCATTATAGCCACCTTACAGACACAAGGGTGTTTTACCTTCCAAAATATAAATCTGATCGTCACTTTTGTGCTTAAAATGCCTCAGTATCTCTTCTTGTATTCAAGCAGTAAATCTTGTGCCTCATGTGGTAGGCACTGGTGAGTCAGACATGAATACAATGCAGTAGTTGCCCAGTAAGGAGCTCATGTCTAATAAACACAATTACAATATACTGTTGGTTCCTGGAAAATGAATACACTTTCAGATATTGACATATCAAACCTAGAGAGACAAGTATAAGTTGCTGTAAAGTACAGTTGTAAACTAATTGAAACCTCCCTCACCCCTCAAAGTGTGATATTTAATGTGACATCTGACTCTGGACTAAAACAAGCATCAGTTCACTGTTATTACAAGTTTCTGGAGTGATGTGTAGTGTTACTAATAGTAGTAACCATTAGAGTTTATCTATAGCTGCATGGACTGTGATCTGGGTGTAAATATTAGTGATCAACATCCTGTATGAAAAGATAGGATTTGCATAACTGAAATAACTGAAATAGTTTAACTGACTTCATGATTGAGGGATTTTTGTTTGTTTAATTATAGGTTTTGGGCTGGAGGATAGTTACAAGTATTGTCTGGTCAGTGCTGCTTCTGCCCATCTGTACCACAGTATTTGTCATCTTCAGCAGCATTGATTTATTTCATCCTATACAGTGGCTGTCTGGTAAGTGATACTCAGTTTGGGGAAAACAAATTTACAGGACCCACTTCTCAACATAAAAATCGCATTATGTTTTAAATAATTTATTTTAATTGCTGTATTGACAATGACAAAACATTCACTTTGAGGTATTCTTAAGGCATTCCCTTCCTAACATAGGCCTTTTCACTATATAATAAGATTAGTAGACACATCAGAGACTGTGTAGTATTATCACATGAACAGAAAGATCATTAGAAGACCACATAAATAAGAACCTAATTTTGTTTATTTGTCTCTTCTGTTTGGCAGCTTTATTGAGGTTGTCTTTTTAAGAAGTGAACTATTGCTTTTATATATTTAAAAATTGTAGGTAGAAAATATGACATACCTTTTTAAAAAGTCTGTCTAAAATTAAGAATACTTTGGGACTTCCCTGGGGGTGCAGTGGTTAAGAATCCGCCTGCCAGTGCAGGGAGCACAGGTTCGATCCCTGGTGCAGGAAGATCCCACATGCCACGGGGCAACTACCCATGTGCCACAACTACTGAGCCGTGTTCTTAGAGCCTGTGGTCTGCAACAAAGAGAAGCCACCGCAATGAGAAGCCCGCACACCGCTACGAAAGAGTAGCCCCTGCGCGCCGCAACTAGAGAAAGCTCGTGGGCAGCAGTGAAGACCCAGTGCAGCCAAAAATAAATAAATAAATAAATTAAAAAAAAAGAATGATACCCTGGAATCTGATACATGAAATATATTTTAAAAAATTTCTATATTGTGGTTGATAAAAAAGATGAGAAGAGAAAAGGAGGAAAGACTAAGGAAAATAGAGTTAAACTGAAAGATTGATGAGGAGGAAAAGATTGGAGCAGGCTAATATTTCTCCACATCCTTGTAGATAAAATTAATAAATTCATTAAACTATTTTATGTTAATAATAGCTACCAATTATTGCTGCCTACTGTGTGCCAGGCACCAGGCTAAGTACCTTATGTATAATACTTCTTATCCTTCCTACAACCTTGTATAATAATGATATAGTATTCCTACTGAAATGAGGGAACTGAGACTCAGGTTATAAGTCTGTGCAGAGACACAGCTAGTGAATAACTGAACTAGGATTTGAATATTGGTCTCTGACTTCAAACCTATGTTTTTCCACTCTGCCACACTAGAATTAAAAAAATAAAAAGAGAGAAATGTTCCCAGAGTAGGTTTTGAAGTCTTTAAAGTCTTGCCTAAGGCCTAGAAGCACAAATACTCTTGAAATTCTTTTTTTCCCTTCCTCTCAGAAACAGTAACAATAAATTTCTTTTGCTTTGAAAAGTGGGGAGTATGTTGTTAATTTAATTTTTCTGAAGAAATGCCAGTTTTCAAAGTTAAAAGCTTTACCTTGTGACCTTTGGAGAGATATTGCTGCTAAAGAATTAAAGTCATTTTAAGTTTTTTGTTGAAACATATCAATCACTTCTTGGGTGAGTCTCACAGGTCAAATGAAATTAAGCCATAAGCCAGCACAAGAATGGCAAGTATTTCTGTAACCACCTTGCTGCGTCTGCATCACTCATGAGCTGGGCTGTCTAGTTGCAATCTCAGAATATTTCAATATTGTAATCTAGAGCCATTACCAATTGTTCAGTATTGGCACTTGAGATAAACACTTTCTGCCATTTCATGGCCCAAGGGTATCCTAGTATCACTTTCTCTTCAGATTGGATTTGATTTATGCCATTTTTCTCATCAAATATTACTTGTATTCTTCAACTTTTGCTTCACAAAGTCTTTACAGAGAAACTGTGGTCCTTCCTTCCTTATTTCCCGTCACATGAATCAGTTCTTTCACTCTTTTAGCTCAGTGTAATGCTTGAGGAGTTTAATTGTGGATACTGAATAAATATTTTTCCATAATTTTGGTCACTGAATTAAAATTTTAAAAATAATTGGTTTCATTATTAAGTCTTAGTCTATTCAACAAACATATGTCCTTATTTTTATATCTCTTGTTCATGTTTTTAGGCATAATATATACGTATTTTAAACTTTACCACATTTTTTAAATGGAATATTGATTGTTGAACTACTCTAAAATGTGAATGTATTAGTATTTCATAGGGACATCATGATTTTTTTTTAATTCGGCTCATTTGGATGATTTATGGATTATGCTATTTCTAGAAATGTTACTTTTTTCTAGCTGTAGGGACTAATTGCATTAATTAAGAAGAGATCTGAAAATATTATTTACATTTTAAAAAGAAACTTTGTTGGTATATTACTAAATGTGGTACTTCTCTGTTTCATGTGATAAAATGTTTGCATATGGTATTATTTTGTCTGATGTTAACATCTGGGTCATCTAAAAGAAATTCTAGTATAATTTTTAAGGACCTGGAACTTGGTCCAAATAGCTCGTGCTGTATGTAGTTCTTGAGTTGATGTCCTATAGGACCCATCAGCAGTGTATGAGTAAATTTTTAAATAAAAGATAACTTTTAAAATTATAGTTGTGGTTCAAGCCCCTTTTCTATTGCAGTATACTAAACATGACTATATAACTGAATGAACTTACTAAGTCATTTCTCTTGTGTTTTAGATTCTTTCAGTGATCTGTATAGTTCCTATATAATCTTTTACCTTCTGCTGCTGTCAGTGGTAATAGTAATAATAAGTATTTTCAATGTGGAGTTCTATACAGGTGAGTTTTCAAATATTAACCATCTTTAAAGTATCTGAATTTATTTTACTAAGGGCAGACTCAATGCATTTTGTATGTGGATGTGTACATCAGAGGCTGTATTTTATGTCAAAGTTTAAAAAATGTATACAGAATTATTATATATGCTTTGAATGTCTTACCATAAAATTTATTTGACCAATACATTCTGTTTTAAAAAAAATAATTAGAACTCTAATATTGGATGATTAGAACTCTAATATTGGATGATTCCAATTATATATATGAGGTATCTAGAGTAGTCAAATTGATAGAGACACAAAGTAGAATGGTGCTTGCCAGGGGCTGGAGGGAGAAGGGAATGGGCAATTGTTTAATGGGCATAGAGTTAATGGGTACAGGGGAGGATGGAAAAGTCTGGAGATGGATGGTGGTGATTGTTGCACAACAATGTGAGTGTACTTATGCCAGGAAACTATACACTTAAAAATGGTTAAGGGACTTCCCTGGTGGCCGAGCTTCCAATGCAGGGGGCGTGGGTTCAATTCCTGGTCGAGGAACTAAGATCCCACGTGCCCCGCGCAGCACGGCAAAAAAAAAAAAGGTTAAAATGGTACTTTTTTTTAATGTGTACTTTATGACATACAAAAATTTAGACCTTTTAATAATTCACAGCTGGTGTTAAAGTTATAATTCAGCAGATATATTATAAAAATAACTCCTTTATAGAGTAAGAGATCAAGACCAGATGATTTCTAAGGTCCTTTTCAAATATTGAAGTCTATAATTCTGTGGTTTTCCAACAAAATTTAAAATATCATATGTTTTGCCTTTGGAGAATCACCTGTTAGATTTCAGAGCTTTTTACTTTTTCTCAATTTCTCTCCTTGCTCTTCCTGCCGTTTCAGATTCCTTAAATCTGTCTTGAGGTAAAATGAGAAGCTTTTTCTTTTTCTTTTTTTTTTTAACATTTTTATTGGAGTATAATTGGTTTACAATGGTGTGTTAGTTTCTGCTTTATGACAAAGTGAATCAGTTATACATATACACATGTTCCCATATCTCTTCCCTCTTGCATTTCCCTCCCTCCCACCCTCCCTATCCTACCCCTCTAGGTGGTCACAAAGCACCGAGCTGATCTCCCTGTGCTATGCGGCTGCTTCCCACTAGCTATCTGCTTTACGTTTGGTAGTGTATATATGTCCATGCCACTCTCTCGCTTTGTCACAGCTCACCCTTCCCCCTCCCCATATCCTCAAGTCCATTCTCTAGTAGGTCTGTGTCTTTATTCCCGTCTTACCCCTAGGTTCTTCATGACATTTTTTTTTTGAGAAGCTTCTTCTGATACTTCTTTTTTTCACTATAACATCGTTCTTCTTTTTAGCTCTTTAGTACTTCCTTGTTAGATACGGTATAAAATTTCACATTGCTCTCTGGATTTTATAGTACACCCTTTTCCTTTGCTTTTCTAATCCCTCACTACTGGCTAATGGATCCCTTTTGCTATTCACGCCATCTACAGAACCCCTTGGTTTACAGCATGTGTTCTTTCACACTGTCCCATGTACCTGGGTAATCTAGATTTAGATGCCAGACAAGGGCTCTCAAGCTAGTCATTCTTTTTTTTTTTGGCCTCTCCATGCGGCATGCAGGATCTTAGTTCCCCGACCAGAGATTGAACCTGTGCCCCCTGCATTGGAAGCGAGGAGTCGTAACCACTGAATCACCAGGGAAGTCCCCGTCTAGTCATTCTTAAAGCCTGACTAGTCACTTTGGCTCATTCCTTCAATATTCCTTATGTATTATTTTATGCCATGCATTGTGTGGGGATAAGAGATGTATGGTCCCAGTTTTCCCCAGGGGATCACAATTAATGCTGAGAAAGACAGTAATACATGGATAGTATGGACGTATATAGAAGCACCATTTACCCAGCATGGGGAGCTTCCTGGAGGAGGTGATGCTTGAACCAAACCTTAAAGAATGAGCTGTATTAAGTAGGCACGGAAGAAAAATGATGTTTTAGGGAAAAGGCGTATCATATAAAAAGACTTAATGACATGAGAAGGTTTGGTATGTTCAGAGTATGAGTCAGAATGTAAGTCAGTTACACAGTCAGTAGGCCTTGTGGGCATTTCTGGTGGGGAGGGGAAGGTGATAGCAGCCTCTTCCCCAAATTGTAAAGCACCTAAGCCCTCTCCCTTTATACTTAATTTTGTACTTCCCCACAATCTCTTTACTTGGTATGTATCAAAAGGAGAATGTGTACAAAGATAGGCCAGGGAACCCTGTGCCAACTGTTTTCAAAAGTCAGCACCCCTCACCTCCCACCCACACTTGCTTCCCCCAGCTCACTTCTGAAAACCTTTTAGGATTATCAGAGCGGTATGAGAAATTCCCATGCAAGCATTTATTTTAGTATTCAGTGTTATCATTATTTACCTGGTTTGTGGTTTATTTTTCACAGATGGACTATATATTGACAATTTAAAATGCTGAAATAAGGATAACTTGCTGGAGGGCAAGCACTGTCTTAAAATTATTATTGTTTATTCCTTTATGGCAGTGAAGGGAGTGCCAGGGTAGGCACTATTTGAGCTATCAGGAAATCTTAATTAAAAAGAATTGAAAAATGTTAATCATACTGTACTTAGGTTTCACCTCTCTAGATCCTTTGGTTTTTCTTTTTCTTTGTGCATCTGTTTGTATTCAGTCTTTTTTCAAATTATTTTAACTAAGAATTTTTAACTTGGTATTTTTCTGTACTATACAGTGACTCTGGGTTTCTTCCTGCCCTTTGGTGTATTTGTGCAAAGGTGAGAGGGAATAGTTTAAGTCCTCTAATTTCATATGCTGCAGATTATAAAGCCACAGTCACGTGTTTTGTTTGCAGTTGTGCCTTCCATTCCTTGCTCGAGACTGGCACTGATAGGGAAGATCATTCATCCTCAGCAGCTCATGCACTCATTTATTCATGCTGCAATGGGAATGACGATGGCTTGGTGTGCTGCGGTGATAACCAAGGGTCAATACAGTTTTCTTGTGGTTCCCTGCACTGTTACTGAGAGGTAATATTACATATATTTTTTCTAAGGGTGCTTGTTTAGTTACTAAGCCCAAAGTGACCTATATACATTAATAGTTTATGGACGTTCTTTACTTTCTGGACTTCAGTAAAAAGTGCTTTTTTATGTACATCGAATGTTTTTGATGTTTTGTGTTTGTTGAATTCAACAATTTTTTTAAACCATTTATTTTGTACAAGGTACTATGCTAAATGCTGTTGGATTTGTTAGAATGATTCACACATGGACTGTAAGCTCCTTGAGAGTTGAGAACAGTAGGGGATTTAAGACCTGGACGCAAATAGATATAATAGGAGAGAAATAGGAATGTATGAGAAATAGTATTTAGTAGGAAGAAAGTGAAATGTGCAGATAAAAACATCTGGGGCTTCAGAAGGCAGGGAGGAATCCACACATGGCTTCATGGAGGAGGTGGTATTTCGGTTGGGGTTTGAAGGAAGGACAGTATGAGAAGAATGAAGAAAAAAATTTTTAATAATTAAAAATACCTTCTTCAGTAGAGTACTTTTATAATTTTGAAACTTATACAGTTCTTGACCAGATGGCATTGATGTAAATTTCAAGTTTATATTCTGACTTTAAAAGTCAAAAAAGTAATCTTAAGTTCTCTGTTATCCAGTGACTTTAAGACAGTATTCATGATTGCTACTGAATACTTGATTTCCTTTTGTCCCCCAGTTACATTATATAAGGCAAGTTTTTTTCCTAATGCAATAAATTTTCTTTAGTGAAAAGGGTCCCCCTGAGGGATTGCCTAGTTATAAGAGCAACACAGAGAGAAGCCCAAAGTTACAGCATCTCTATCAGGTTATAGCCTTTATTTAGAATTCTTCAGTCCAGATGCAATTTACCAACTCATAAGCACCATTGCTTACTGTCACAGGGGACTTTCTTACCCTTATCAGATTTCTGGAGGAGCAGAGCTAGAGCATTAACTAAAGGTCAAGTTCTCATGCATCAGGGAAAAGGGTTTTGTTAATCTTTTGCCCACACTTAACCCCTTTGTTAGAATTTGGGGCATTTCTTAAGTAATTAAGTCAAAGCTTTGCCTTCAGTAAATAATAAGCCTAAAGTAGTAATATGTGTCCCTGACTGTTGAATTAATAACCTAACTTTTCCCCTTCAGCTTAGATAGCCCTGCTGCACAAACCTGCTTAAATGAGTATCACCTTTTTTTTCTGCTGGCTGGAGCATTTATGGGCTATAGCTATAGCCTCCTGTATTTTATTAACAACATGAACTATCTTCCATTTCCCATCATACAGGTAAGCTATGATTTGAGCATTACTTTATGTCAGAATTTGGCAGAGTTAAAATTGCCTTGGTGTTTGTATATATAACTGGCATCATCTGATTAATTCAAGATTTGATCAGCAAAACTTAGGACTGAGATCCTCAAAATGCCATTTGGAGAGTAGATCTTTGTCTTCATGAGACTTCAGTGTCTGTTTGAGAGCTGCAGTTGCCCTTCCTGCTGCCACTCTCAGAATACCTCTTTGCTCCACTCTTCCCCTCCCTGCTAGGTAGTGGCAGTTGCTGTGACCTAGCAGGGCTGGGGGAGGGTGATGATGACATTCATGCAAAGTACCTCTGTGCAGCTGCCAGCTTCTTTTTGAACCTAAGAAGCTCATAAGCTTGAGAATGTACAACTAAGTATAGAATATGTCAGTTACTATCTCAAATCCTTTTCAGAACAAGGCTTGATGTGCATAAATAAAACAGTTTTGACTGGTTTGAGTGGGATAGGTTTTAAAAATTCTACTAGTTAGGTAGGAGCTGACTCTTCCTCTGGCAGGAGAGAGAAAGTTCGGTTGAGATTTTCCCGGTGCCATCAAGGCTTTCCCCAGCCTGTTGCTGCTATTCCTGACTGTGCTATTATTCGCTTCATTCCTGCTCTAGGGCATGCTGAGTACGGGGCTTTGGAGCAAAATTGTTAGAACCAGCCCCTTCCCACTAGGACGCAGTCCGGTAGGGAGGGAGGGGTATGTAAATAAATGATGTTCCACAAGAGTGTAAGTGTGAGAGTGTGACGGATTAGGATTCTCCTGGCTTAACTAAAATTTTCACATGCCTGTTGCATCCCTGAGAACAATCTGATGAAAATACACCTACTGCAAGGAGACAGTGCTCACAGGATCTGGTCCTTATCTGGATCTGGCCCTTATCTCCCTGCAGTCTCTGAGTGTATGAACAAAGAGTCCTATTTACAAATTCTTCACATCTTGTGAAGGTGAATTAAAGCAGAGTGTCAGCTTTGCCACCTCAGAATTTCAAAAGGAGAAACCCCCCCAAAATCCTGTATAGAAATATCCATGGTGAATCAGCTTTGATCCAAACATAGTTAAGAATATAGGAAATGAAGAAAAAAAATTAGAGAAAAATGAGATTACCCCCAAATATCTTGCTCCTCTACGGACTTGTGTTGAAAGTAACCACCTATTTAACATCACGGATGTGTAAGAGTGAACAAGGGGAGTCCAGGATTGACAGTACTGATAAATTATTGTTTCTACCATGTACTGTTACATTTGTAAGATTTGACTACTAAATTTTTTGTAATAGCTTTTGATAAAATCTTAGATTCATTCTTGTGTATTCTTCCAGACCCTTTACTGTACATTTATATATATAGTAGCTATAATACTACATAGTTTGTGGGGTGGGGTTTTCATAAATAGTTTTATATTGTACATATTATTCAGTAACTACTTTTTTCATATAACAGTATGAAAAATTAGATGTTTTTAAAAATCTAGTAATTTTAACCATTTACCATTAGTCCATTAGGGTTTTTTTCTATAAACTTGCCTATGCTACAAAACCCAGTTCTATTGCCCTTATTAAATTCTTAATGACAGACTGATAGGGAAAAGCAGAACGTTGGCATGGAGTAGGGGACAAAGAAATGGATTAATGCCAAGACAGGCTTGGCAAGTTATACGCCAACAAGACTATTTGAAAGTATTAAATGAGATAAGATTTATAGAGCCTGGCACATAGTAAATATTTGAATAGGTACAGGGTAGCTCATAGCCAAATCACAGAAGAACCCAACAGGGAATTGAAAAACACTTCAGCTTGGGAGCAAGAAGAGGGTTTATTAGCTGTTCTCTGCTTATCTACTGAAATGTCTGCCTGCTTCCTTAGCCTCTCTGGACCCTTGAGAGTGATGATGGAGGTGAGACCTGCAGTAGGAATAGTTTAGGGACTGTGCCTTTTTATTAGGGCGTTGAGGTGAGATGGTGGTAGCACCCAGTAACTGCATCGAATAGTGCAATTCCATGTCTTGGAGTTTGAAAATATCTGAATAAATCAGGATACTTCAAGCTGTATGGTTAGTGATCAAGCATTCATTTCACCTGGGCTGCTTTTTGTAAGATGCTGTGGGAATCTGCAGACGTGGTATGAAGACATAACCTCTACCTAAGGACTATAATTCTTTGCTGTCCTTTAGCTTCTGAAATCCTTAGAGAAGGATCAGCCTTAATATAAACACAAAAGAAGACCAGAATTTGGGAAGTCCATCTTTGGTTCATTGGGTTTCCTTAGATTCTTTCCAATAATTTAAAAATTATTTTTTCCATTGGCATTTTTAGGGCCGACAACCCTTGTTTCACAAGAAGTGTAATTTTTTCTGGGAAAACATTTCGTATTTTTTCATATTTGATTCTTTTCTCTTAGATTGTTAGCATAGGAAGGTACCCACTAAGGAGCTGTTTAGCTAGTTCAGCCTTCTTATCTCACAGATAATTAGATAGGAGACGAGGCTGACTTAACGTTATACAGAAAGAGGAAGCACAGAACTCGGGTCTCCCAATTCTTAGTCTCGTGTCTTCTTCACTACGTCCTATTTTTCTGTAAAGAGCATGTGAAAAATTTTAGTGTAAAGGCAGCATACATTATCTTTAAGGTTGCAGACTCTGAAGCCAGCCTGCCTGCATTAAAATCGCAGATTTTTCTTTTGCTAGCTGGTAACACTGGTTAAGTTACTTACCCTCTCTGTGCCTTGGTTTTCTCATCTGTAAGATGGGGATAATAATAGAACCTCCTTCATGGGGTTGTTGTGAGGTTTAAATGGATTAATGCATTTAAAGTGCTTGGAACACTACCTGGTATGTGATAAGCATCCAAAGAATGTTAGCTGCTATTGTTGTAATTATTATTATGTTTTTTGTACTTACTCCATCTCTGTGGTTCTTACTATAAGTATAGATTGATATTGTTAATTTTCTCATTTCTGATCTCATATTAATGAGATGTTGTGTAATGTAAATATTAAATACTTTAACATCTGAAATGGATGATTTTTTTACCTCTGGAATAAACTTTGTCTTTTTATGCAGTGATTATGTTTTTGTGTGGACTGTTATAGTTATGTGCTTGCTTTGGAATAAAAAAGAACCTTTGTTTGAATGTCATTTGATTCTGGTTTTCTTTTCTTCCACAGCAATACAAGTTCTTGCGCTTCAGGAGGTCTCTGCCTTTGCTAGTTAAGCATAGTTGTGTGGAATCGCTGTTCCTGCTTAGAAATTTCTGCATTGTGTATTATTTTCTTGGTAAGAATTTCTGCTTTTTGATACAGTATATGTATTAGCTCACAGCTCAGAAAATATCAAAGTCATTCTTGATTGTATTTATATATTTCCTACAATTGTAGGTATGTGATTAGCCCAGCTGATTGCTTGTTTCGATTAAGTGTTTAGATTTAGATTCAAACGTTCAAAGACTAGTTAAGAGAGAATATTGTTACAGAAAATGTGGTATATACATACAATGGAATAATAGTCAACCTTAAAAAAGAAGGAAAGCCTGTCACATGCTACAACATGGATGAACCTTAAAGACATTATACTAAGTGAAATAAGCCAGGCGCAAAATGACAAATACTACATGATTCCACTTATACGAGGTGTCTAAAATAGTCAAGGGACTTCCCTGGTGGTCCAGTGGGTAAGACTCCAGACTCCCAATGCAGGGGGCCCAGGTTCGATCCTAGTTGGGGAACTAGATCCCACATGCATGCCACAACTAGGAGTCTGCATGCCGCAACTGTGAGCCTGCGTGCTGCAACGAAGATCCTGTGTGCCACAACTAAGACAAAATAAATAAATAAATAAATATTTAAAAATATATAAATAAATAAAGTAGTCAAACTCTTAGAAATAGAAAGTAGAATAGTGGTTGCCAGGGGCTGGAGGGAGGGGAGAAGGGGGAGTTGTTCAATGGACATGGAGTTTCAGTTTTGCAAGGTGAAAAAGTTCTGGAGAGCTGTTGTATGACAAGGTGCCATACAGTGTATATACACTTAAAAGTGGTCAAGATGGTAAATTTTATAATGTATTTTTTACCACATAAAAAGATATATCCTTTAAAAAAAAAAGAAAATATTGTATATCATTTAGTCATTACTCTATAAATATTCCTTTTTAAAACTTTTTGTAACTTGCTGATACAACAGAAATACCCTGTTGCTAAGGGGACATTGTAGAATTTATTAACATGAATTTTAAGCACAAAGATGCAGCTTATTTAATATGATGAACAGTAGAAGTTGAATGGAAAACCTTAATCTCAATAGCAACACATATTAATATAAATAAAATCCAGCATTCTAAAATACTGTTTTCAGACTATAACATTTTCTGGTCCTACTTTTTTCTGTGGAATAATTTTACAAAATTGTTCTATTTGTGCATAGGCCATTCTGTTGTCTACTTTAAAAAATTTTTAGTTTATATAATCCGTTTTTCTACATAGCTTTTATAGTTGTCATTTTAATGTTAACACTTTGTTGTTTTTTATTAACCTACTGCAATCAGCCTGGATGTTCCCCTGTTGTTGTATCAATACATTTGGGCTGACGTAGCAGCTGTGTCAACATATCCATGCCAACTATTTCTTCTTTAATTCCAGTTATGTTTCATTCAGATTTCCAGTGTTACCACTTTTCATTTCTTTGTTGCACTTTGGTCTTTTTGGCCAGTTTCCTCTTTCAGTTTTTCATTTTGGTAAAATGTCATGGAGATTTATCATGGCAGATAAGGAGGCAACACAACTACATGCTTTGCTGTCTGTGCCAGAACTGAATAACAGACGTGAGTGACTAATCACTAACAGACTTTGAAAGAAAGGATGTCCATCTGTTATCTATATACTGATTTGTGTACTATTGAAAAGCTAGAATTGCTATATTCAGTTATGCACAGCTAAGGCTACAGTAACTGAAATTTGAATTGTGTTGTTGCAAGCTGGTGTTATTAAACCACAGTAACTGAAATAAGTACATGTTGGACATGTGCAAAGCAAGGACTGCCTGTATTTAGAAATTACTCTCTTTTTCTGCCCATTCCTAATCAAAGTCTAGCATTTTGACTGAGATCTTGGTGTCTACTTGGTCATCTCATCCACTTCATGTTCCAAAGCATGATTAAGATCTGTTTCATTAACTTTTTATGATATAGCATGGTGTTTTTTCATTTCAGGCCACATTCCCAAAGCTTGGATTAGCACTGCTATGGACCTTCAGTTAGATGAGTAAGTGATCCTGAAAAGCCTAATTTTAATGCTTTTAATTCTCTCCATCCTTTTAGATGTTTGCTACTTTCCAGATGTTTTATTTAGATTTAGCCTTTAAATTTTTAAAAAAATTGCGTTCATTTTTGAATACACATAGTTCACATAATTTAAAATTCCAATGGTATATAAAAGGGTATATGGTCAATCTGTTGGCCTCTGTCTCTAGTCACCCAGTTCCTTTCCCCAAAAATAAGCAATGATAATTCCTTTTTTGTTAGATACAGCTTTTATATAAGTGGATTTCTTGAGTTGCATGGACATACCTCTCTTTTGTTTTTCTCCTCAATAATCATTCTTTGCTATGTTGTGGTAGATGAGCACCATACTATGGTTTTACTCTAATTTTACCTATGAGGAAACCAGATTTGAGTCAGGTCACGTGACCAGTTGAAGGTCATAAGTAGCAATGGAGTGACAGCATTGGGGTTTATTGTTCTAGTTATTCCTTATGCACTTTGCACATAGGCAAAGCTTTAATCTTTATTTAGCGAATAAATGTAAACTTCTCTATTAGTATTTGTTCTTTTAATTATTGGTTATTCCACTGTGATACTTTTGTATGATCTTAACTACTATCACTTTTGAGGAGTGGGAATATCGACATTAATGGATGTTTGAGGTATTATGGTTTCTCCAGTGTAGATTTCAAAAAATGCCTGACTTTTAAAAGTTGCTAGGTAAAATTTAGTTTTGTCTTCTGCTTAATCACTATATATGAAACCAAACGTGTGGGTCATTTATTATGTTAGCCCAGGTTTTATACTTGGTCAAATGGAAAGAAAAAAATAATAATGGTATTGATAGAAATTTAATATAATACTTTTTTCCTCCTTTCACCTAAAAAATGTTTTGTTTGTATGGCAGTGCCTGATATTCTGGATTTAATGTATGCCAGGCCCTCAGTGATGCTTATTTAAAAGCAGAAAAAAAACTTTATCATCCCCACCGCCACCCCAACCCCAAGGAAGGTCAAGTACTACGCTGGGCACTCCTAACATAAACTGTTTTAAATCTCATAAAAGCCCTAAGAGGTAGAATGAAGAGATTATGCCACCATATGGATGAGGAAACTGAGGGTAGGTTAGGTCAAGTGATTAACAAAATCACAACATTTATAAATAGCAGAGTCAGAGGTTCTAGTCCTGTTTTCACAATTGCTAAGTATGATTGTAGGATTATAATGACTTTGCAAATTGAGCTCTTCAAGGTTTTGGTAACATTGCCTGCATTCCCTTTATTTAGCATTCTAACAGAGTTTCTTAACTTATTTTAAAAGTAAAGTTTGTTATTTTTAGATAGTACTTTGTGTTCTTAACTACTATGAAACTGTTTATACACATACAGATAGAGCTGAAATCTGGTCCAGGAGAGGTGCTAGTCATGCTGAATGGTTTTTAAGTATCAAGCTACAAAACAACAATAAACAATAAAATTTTACCCAGTCTCTAGGGGAGACTTCTTCCATCATAGAAAGTGACAGTGAAGATTTGGAATGCAAGAAACTAAGAGCTAGTTTAGGTCTGCTCTTCCCTTAAGGCTCCCTTGTGTACTTTATAAGAAGGTATTAGTGAAAGAACTGTACAGGGTACAAAAGGAGAGGAATCTATCACCATTATTATTTAGAAATAGGATTTGTTTGTTTCTCAGTGTAGGGCCTCATGTCTCTTAAATGCTTAGATTGTATTTTTCCTACAGGATTAAATAGTAATTTCTGCTTTCACAGGCAGTTTCATAGGCCTCTTGACACTGTGAGTGGCCTCTTGAATCTCTCATTACTTTACCATGTCTGGCTGTGTGGTGTCTTTGTCCTGATGACTTGGTACATCTCGTGGATCCTCTTCAAAATCTATGCCACAGAGGTTAGTATTGAGTTTTTTGTCAGTACTTTTCTGTTTTGGAGTGCAGAGGTTTATTTTTAGTAGAGCACTGATCAGCATGTTGTTGTGCCCAAAGCCATTTTGAGAAGTTGGGTTTTGGTTTTTCTTCTGAGATTTCATAAGGCATGTATCTTTTATAACCATCATTTATTTGTATTTTTTTCTGAGCAACAGTGTTAGTGTTCTTAATGTTTGAAAACTAAACTGAATGAACTGTTAGTGGTACTTACTATGTTTTATCTATAGTGTAATTCTCATCTGAAAGTTTCTATTTCTCTACTGAGCATATACTAGATCGGCGTGAATTTTAAATTAATTTTACATGCTATTGATATAGATACTGTTGATCAGTATTAAAATATTTAAATATAAGGAAGGCAATAAAATACTTGTTTTTTTTTTTTTTTTTTTTTTTTTTTGCGGTACGCGGACCTCTCACTGTTGTGACCTCTCCCGTTGCGGAGCACAGGCTCAGCGGCCATGGCTCACAGGCCCCGCCGCTCCGCGGCACGTGGGATCTTCCCAGACCGGGGCACGAACCCGTGTCCCCTGCATCGGCAGGCGGACTCTCAACCACTGCGCCACCAGGGAAGCCCAAAATACTTGTTCTTTGAAGGAACTTTTAAAAATTTATATTGAAGAAATGATTTTAAATGAGTAGGAATTGCATTGTCTTCATCATCCAAATGTTTGTCTTAGAAAATGAGTGTTTCTGTTTTATTTTACCATCTCTGTAGGTTTGTACCCTCCAGTGACTTCAGAGAATTTTTTCTTAAATTTGTTTCTATTATTGGAAGTCAGAAATCTAGTAAAATTGGGAAAGTAACATGTTAGAAGGTAGTGTATTTGGGTATATGTAATTTTAATGCAATCTGTTTTTGCGAGGAACACTAAAGATGTTAGTTTGGTTGTATTGTCTCCTTTATAATAAATTTCAAATAGTGCTAATTTACTGAATGTAATTAAGTCATGAAAATAATCATTCCATAGTCTTTATATTTGATTATATTTGATAGGCTCGTCTGTTCCCTGTTCAACCACCATTTTCAGAAGAGTCAGATGAATGCCTCCCGAAAGTTTTAAACAGCAATCCTCCCCTCATCATAAAGGTAGTGGAACTATGCATTTTGTGTCTTTACACAGTCATCTCTAACTTACCTTATGGAATAGACTTAATATTTGCATAATTAAGTATTTCGATATATTTTTTGAGGGCCTAGAATATTCTAATACTGTAAAAAGTATTGTAAAAATCACCTACATGCTACATTAAATGCTGTTTACTTTTTCAGTTTTCATTCCAAGTGACTAAGATGCAAGTATATATTGCAACATATGTGTATAAGCTAGACTAATTCTATATTTAGGAGAGATATAAAAATATTTCAAGCATGAAATATAATGATATACAACCATATACGTTAGCTTTTCACAAATTCTTCATGGTAGCAAAACAAAACACTGATTTTTTTTTTTTTAATCATTGGTTTAAGATATATTTTCACTCATATAGAATTGTTGGCTGTTATGATCAAAGGAAGTACTTGATAGTGTGTACATATTCAATGAACTCTCTTAAAATTTGAATAATGATAATAATCCTAAAACAAATTTTAATCAAAAGAGTCTAAAGAAGTTGCAGTACGTTTATAAATCAACCTAAGTGAGAATAAATTGTTTTGATTTAAGTTTCATTTTGAAATTTTAAAAGTAGAACTACAATATATATGATCTTGTTAAGAGGTCATAGTACTTAAAAAAGAATTAAAATAGAACCTAGAGTTTGGATTACACTCTAGAAAAGTTGTAAACTAATAAGAAAATGACCCACTAAGGTTCTGATTACCTTTAAATATCAATTATGACTAATTTATTAGATAAACAAAAATATCAGTTACTCATTTGGTTATTTAAAAGATCTTTATTTACTGGGCAGATGTTAGTCACTGCTAGTTGCTTAGGGTGTAATGATGAATAAGACAAAGCACAGCCTAATGGAAAAGGCAGATACACAAAATAATGAAAATTTACTGTGGTAAGTGCAGTGGGAACCACTTACTCTGCTTGGGACCAAAGCAGGAAACCTTCGCAGAAGGGATGGTATCTTGAATGATGAGTGAAGTGGTTTGCCAGGGAACAAAATGAAGATTTTGAGTAAAAAAGTACAGCATATGTTGTGTCTCTACTGTGTGCCTGGGCACTGCTTTTGGACGTGGCAGCGAGCAAAACATTGTCCCTGCCTCACAGTTTAGTGGGTGGAACCCGGTGAGACAAGTAAGCAGGCAGTTACAATAAATTATGGTAAGTACCATGGTTGAGAGCTGTGTGAGTATATGTTTTTGCCGGGGAGGCCAGGGAAGTTCCAGGAGGAAGTGGTGTTTTAAGTTTCCCACTATAAGGTGGGAAGGAACACAGAGAGTTCCGTAGTTCCTCGGTAGCTGGAGCCCACGGTGACTAGGGTAGCCTACAGAGGGTAGAGGCAAGAAGGTTCTGGAAGTCTAGAAAGGAAGGTTATGGTTCTGAAAAGTATTTCCTTCATGAAAAATTTCAACTGATTTCCCCTTAGATATGTAGTATTGAGCCCCATTCATAAATAAGATTTTATATAGAGGTTAAAAAAATTAAATAGTGTGTATTTTTTTCCCTTTCAGTATTTGGCCTTGCAGGACCTGATGTTGCTTTCTCAATATTCTCCTTCACGAAGACAAGAAGTTTTTAGCCTTAGCCAGCCAGGTATTGCTAAAAATAATAGACCTAATAGGAACTGAGTATGTGTGTGCAGAAAGTGTTCCACTTAAAGTTTGGTGAGCTCGATATACTTATTAAAATATCACACATCATTAAATATCACACATATTTAATAATACTTCCATTAAATGAAGTATTGATTTAAACATTGTACAACTGTTTGCATTGCTGTGGTTAGAAATTATATTTCCAGGAAAAGTATTTTTAAATTTTTATATTATTTCCTTCTGTCCTCTCATTCCCTTCACCTGAAGAAATTATGAGGTAGGCTGACAGTTTTAGAGCAGAAAAGTACAGTTTAAGAATCCCAGAAGTTTTAATGCTATAAGGGGTCTTAAAAATCAGATGGTTTAATCCTTATGGAGGACCTAAGTCTGAGAGAGATTAAAATGGCTTAATAAAGTTAATGTCAGAGTTGGAATAAGAAATTCTGTTATTTGACTCTTAAGTGCAGAGCTCCCCCTTCCTGCCATGCAACTTTGCCTTCCTTTTTAAAAAAAGAAGTGAAAAGAAACTATCAATAGACTTGATGGTGATAGGCCCAAGGACACTCTTGGCAACTCTGAAACACTTCTTCATTGTTACTTACCGAGCTCCTCCAGACTGCAGCTGGGCCAGTAGTGCTCTGCCTTGTTCCTAGAGGGAAAGCCTTCCAGCCCAGCACCAGTGGGGACAGAACCTGGGTAGCTTTACATCTCTGTAATAAGCTCTTCATTATTTTGCCAAACTCGCCAATTCCCACATTATAAAATAAACCTATAGTTACATGTTACATGGAAATAAAATCCAGTTATATAAAAATATAGATGATTGGAGCCACTCTCCTTTTGGTAGTATGAAAAATCCAGTGCTGATGCTGTGGAAAATTAACTGTAGCAATACTTTTCTAGCAGACTGAGGTTTACTTAAGAATTCTCTATACACTAAATGTTTTCACAAGATATTCAAGTAAACCGTACCAGGGTGGCATGTTCTCTGCCAGAGAACATATTATTAAAATGTAACTGGTCATAGAAATAGAGATGAGATTTGTGGTTACCAGAGGCAAGGGGTGGGGGCGGGGGAACTAGATGAGGGCAGTCAAAAGGTACAAACTCCCAGTTATAAGATAAGTAAGTACTAAGGATGTAATTTACAACATGATAAATATAATTAACACTGCTGTATGTTATATATGAAAATTGTTAAGAGAGTAAATCCTACGGGTTCTCATCACAGGGAAAATTTTTTTTTTCTATTTCTTTAATTTTGTATCTATAAGAGTTGATGGATGTTCACTAAACTTAGTGTGATAACCATTTCATGATGTATGTAAGTCAAATCATTATGCTGTATACTTTAAGCCTAATACAGTGCTGTATGTCAATTATATCTGAAAACTGGAAGAAAAAAAAATGTAACTGGACCATTACATAGTTCCTTACTGGTCCTGCGATACAGCGGTAAAAAACGTCCTGGGGGGCTTTCCTGGTGGCTCAGTGGTTAAGAACCTGCCTGCCAATGCAGGGGACACAGGTTCGAGCCCTGGTCCGGGAAGATCCCACATGCCATGGACAGCTAAGCCCGTGTGCCACAACTACTGAGCTGGCACTCTAGAACCCGCGAGCCACAACTACTCAAGCTGCGCACCTAGAGCCCGTGCTCTGCAGCAAGAGAAGCCACTGCAACGAGAAGCGCGCGTACCTCAACGAAGAGTAGCCCCCGCTCACCGCAACTAGAGAAAGCCCATGTGCAGCAACAAAGACCCAACGCAGCCAAAAATAAATAAAGAAAGAAATTAAAAAAAAATAATTTAGGAAAAAAAATGTCCTGGGGCCTATTGATGGAGTATTTTGTTTGTTTTCAGGTTAAGTGGTATTCCTCTTAAGTTGTAAATGGGAAGAAAGATTTAAGGAGGGACCTAAGTGAAGAGAGAATGATTGTTTAATGCCCAGGATGGAGAAACCAGTTTTCAGTGGACTCCTCTGCTATTCTCAAAGCACAGTCGATTTTTGCATGACAGCTATTGGAGATAAAGGTTTTAGAAAATCAAAAGATAATGAGAATTAAGGGAATTTTTAAGAGTGTGGATCACAGTAGTTAAATAATAAGATAGCAGATACATAAACACTCAGTATAAAGTATGATCACTGTCAAATAGTGTGTCACTTCTATAGATGTAATAGCAAATAAGGGCTCTTTTGCAAATGAAAATGTAAGGAAGCACAGTGGGTGAGCCACAGCAATTTAGAGGTCACTGGGGGCCATGGGGTGCCTCTCATTAGACATTTTCATTGTCTTAAATCTTCAGTCTGTTCAGTACTGCTAGTGAAGTAACCTGGGTCTTTTTCACTCAAACTGTGCAACAATGTTTGGCTTTATTTTAGCAACCAATTTGAGAATGGTTTTTTTTAATGGTAAAATAGCAAATTTTTGTTTGTAGACTTTTAGGAAAATTATTTCATCCAAATATTTATTGAACTCCTGCTGTGTATTAGATGGCATGAGTATAAATGGTAGCTTGACTGAGAAAAGTGGGCCCTGATGCGAAGTGTAATATAGCATTTCTTGTTGATTTTTCTCCTCATTTTGAGAGGAGACCATAAGATTATCTACATTTTAAAAGCTGGTATTTGGACCTCCTAGGTGGACATCCCCACAGTTGGACAGCCATTTCAAGAGAGTGTTTGAATCTTTTAAATGATATGACTCAGAAACTTGTACTCTATCAAGAAGCTGCTGCTACAAATGGGAGAGTGATGTCTTCATCCTACCCCGTGGAACCTAAGAAATTGAATTCTCCAGGTAACTCCTAATACTACTAAGAGAGGGGAAAGCACTTACATTTTATTTCCTACGGAAGGTAACAGTAGTTAATGTAAGGATATGTATATAAGTGTGAAGTATATATTTTTAGGGAAAATTGATCCAATATATGGGATATTGTACTGAATCAAGAAAAAGGCCTGGGTACTATTGTAGATTGAAAAAATTAAGTCCAGTGTGGTGGTGGTGGTGGTAAAAAGGCTAACAAAATGTTAATCATCAAATAGAGGACTTCAGCTTACTCTAGTAGAGAGCCAGGTGAATCTTTACAGGTAATACTGGATGCTGCTGTGATTGCAGTATCCCAGAGATAAAAAGTTCCTGGGCGGTGCCCAGAGAGGAGCAACTGCAATGACTCAGTGATTTGGGGATGGGGGCATCACCTTCATTGTTTTAAGATAGCTTGATGTAATGTTTGAAAGATGAAAGCTGAGAGGAAAAAGTACAGGTGGAGAAACCTATGCTATTTCACAAAACACCTTAAGTAGACAATACCTAGGAATGTAAGACTGATAAAAAGACTTAATGTTCCAGTGCCTTTTGGAGCCAGGCATTTAATGAAAATGGGCAGAACTGGCTGGGTGAGGACTGTGGTAAACTTGAGAGCACAGTCTTCATCTGAAATGGGAAGCTGCGGGTTAGCTTCAGTCCATTGTTCCCATATGGAAATTTGGACCCAGTATCTGAACTTCTGGGCTTTTTTTTTCTTTTAAAGAGAAGCCTGAAGAAGTTTTAGGGAAAATCTACCACTTTTAAACATTGGCACCTAATCTTGATATTTAAAAATATCACTATATGGGCCAAAGCAAACACATCTCTGTCTTTGACTTCATTACTCTGCTGGGGTCATAGACCAAAAACAAAGAGATTACAAAAGAAAAGTGATTTAGATAAGTTCATGAATGTCAGATTTTAGAAGATTCTAGAGTGTTTCAGATGTTCTTAGCATTCAGATTAGCATTTATTTATTCAGCAAGCATTTATTGAATGCCTACCATGTACCAAGCACTGTGCTAGAAGCCAAAGAGTTGAAGATGAAAAAACATTCTTGGAACTGACCTTTTCGTGGGAGGCACACAAATAATGACAAGACAATGTAACTGCTAAAAGGAAGTCTGTCAAAAAGGAGTCTGAATGGGTAGGATGATGTTTGATAATGAAAGGAGGAGTTTAAATTTTATCCTTTAGATGTGGCACTGTTAGAGAATTTTGAGTAGCTATAGTTACATCAAATTAGCATGTTAGAAAGATCATTGTAATTCTGAGTTGGGGGAGATCCTGGGCCAGACCAAATATGGATTATTCATTATTTTAAATTGTTGTCATATCCCATTACTCAGTCAAAATTTGCCTCTAATTTTGAGGAATAACCGCAAAACTTAAAAACCCCAATCTTAATTTGTAAATCGATTCTCCAAATATTTGTTATTGCCATTAACCCTTAAAGAGTCATGTCATGAAAATTTGGTACTTTAAATATTTGATGTCTTATGCCAGTTTTATTAAAAAGATAGAATACTAGTATAATTTATTTGTCTTTGTGCCTTGTACTGGAGTGGCAGAAAGATGTTCTTCTATTTTTGTACAAGAGACTCTATAAATTGGTACAGTTATGAGATAACTTTTGAAGAAGCTGTTTACAGATCAGATTTGTAGGCAAATTAGTCTCCAGGGTGACTTCTGTTAACTTGAAAGAACTCTGGGGAAAATGGGATAAGGTTAGCACTCTCTCTGTACATTTTCACACTGTAGATTTGATTCAGCCAAGTAATAGTTACAGTAAGATGATGCAGTAACCCTGGGCATATTCTAATGCAATAAGGTTGTTGCCATTTGAAAAAAAAGTATAAGTTGATAGGTTCACTCAAAGCAGCTTAGAGTTAGAAAAATTGACCTTGAAGATGAAGATACCTGTTTAGAGAAAAAAAACGGGGGCTGTACCACCCTGACAGAAAAAGATGTATAAAGCTCCTTGAGTGGTCACCAAGTTGCAGTAGTAAAATATGGATGTTGAGAATGTAAACCTAAATGGAAACAATCTACTGAGCCTTTGTTAAATGAGTTAAACAAAGAATTGAGATGTGTAAAATTTGAGAACCTCCACAGTGGCCTGCTTTGATCAGGTCGTCTCTTCAGCACTGGATCTGTTCTTTTACAGAAGAAACTACTTTTCAAACCCCCAAATCTAGCCAGATGCCTCGGCCTTCAGTGCCATCATTAATTAAGACATCGCTGTTCTCCTCAAAATTGTCTACACCTGATGTTGCAAGTCCCTTGGCGACCCCATTTGGCTCTAGTGTAGTGAATCGGATGGCTGGGATTTTTGATGTAAACACGTGCTATGCATCACCTCAAAGTCCTCAGCTTACAAGAAGAGGGCCAAGATTATGGACTTCGGCTTCTGGTGAGGACTATTTATTTTCTAAAATTTGAAATGTCATAGTTGCAGAGAATCAGGCTAAGTTTTCACCTTCTTGGGTTTTTTTCTTGTAGGTCAGCAAATGACTGAATATTCTAATCCTCCATCTACCTCTGTTAGTGCTGAGGGTAAGACAGTGAGACAGCCCAATGTGATTTATTCGTGGATTCAGAATAAACGTGAACAGGTAGGATGATACGGGTATGGGATCTATAGTTACATGTAACATTGAGAGAATCAAGGATCTCACTTAAGTAAGCCATTAGGAATAAATAGGACTTTGGGGATGCTTAATGTGTTAAGTTGACCCATATAAAATTGCCAGTATTTGACTGGTTTTGAGTTATAGAAATTGCAATTTCATTTGGCTTAACCTAATACAGTGCCTTTGATCTGTGAATTCTTTCATTTAAGAGATATTTATTGAGCTCTTCATCTATATAGGGTGTGGTTTTAGGTATTGGGAAAACAGCAAACAAAAGTCCCTGACCATATGTTTACATTCTAGTGAGGGGAAAGAGGTGAGCAAGCAAGTGTATTACATTTCTTTGAATATAAAAAATACAGTTTATGCTTGAATAACTCGGGTTTGAACTGTGTGTCCACTTATATGTGGATTTTTTTTCAGTAGTAAATACTACAATACTACTCGATTGCAGTTGGTTGAATCCACTGATGTGGAACTGTGGATACAGAGGACGGATTGTAAGTTATAGGTGGATTTTCAACTGCAAGAGGGTCAGTGTCCCTAACAACCGAGTTTTTCCAAGGGTCAACTGTACTATTAATTGTAAGACTTACTTTACGTACCACTAAGAAAAAAAAGTTGCCAGTTAAACCGTGACACGCTATTGACTATAAGATGCATCCTGATATGTCATGTGCAAAATATGAAAAATATATGTCTTAAAAGGGAAGAAATTTGATGTCTTACGTGCTATGTAGAAAAATAGAGCAGGTAAAGGAGACCAGTACCTAGGGGAAGAGAGTACTATTTTATATGGCGTGATCAGGGGACATTTCATTGATAGGGTGACTCTTGATCAGAGGCCTGAAGGGAGGGCAGGGAACAGCAAAATGCAAAGGCCCTCAGGTGGGAGTAGGATTGGCTTGCGTGAGGAACGGTATGGACACTAGTGTGTCCAGAGCAGAGTGAGGGGAGAGTGGTAGGTGGGTGGTGAGATAAGACAGGTAGCAGGCACCCAGAGCTCGTCAGGCCCATTAGCCGTTGTAAAGACTGACATTTTCTCTGAATGTGATGGATAGCCACTGCATGGTTTTACCCACAAGAATGACATGATGTAACTTTACATTTTGAAAAGCGCTGCTATGTTGAGACTAGATCCTCAGAGGGCAGGAGTGGAAGCAGAGGGACAGTAGTAAAGCTGTTAAAGTAATCTAGGGGGAGATGATGGTCTCTGTGACTAGAGTGGTTTTGGTGGAGACTAAAATGTGATCAAGGTCTGGATATATTTTGAAGGTAGATGTAATAGGACTTGCTTATGGTTCGGTTGTGGTGTGAAAGAGTCAGTGTTGATTCTAAAGTTTTTGGCCTGAGGATCTGAAATAATGTAGTTGTAGTTTATTGAGTTGCAATTTACTGATGATTCTGGAAGAAGAGATTTGATAGAGGTAAGGTAGGGAAATCATGAGTTTGATTTTAGACATGTCAATTTTGAGATACTTACTAGACAACCAAGTGAAAATACTGAATAAGATATTAGACATACATCTGGAGTCTAGGGGAAAGTCCAGGTTAGAAATGAAATTTTGGAAGTTATCAGAATATAAAAGCCATGAGACTCCGTGAAAATTCTTGGGGAATATAGATATAGAAGAAGAGAGATGCAAGAACCGGGACCCTCTAATGACGAGGTCTGGGAGATGAGAAGGAATAGCAAAGGAGCACCGTTGAGGTGAGAAAGAACCAAGAAGTGTTTCAGACAGAAGTGAGTGTCAGAGATGTTGCTGATAGGTAGCATGAGACTCAAACTAAGAATGAACTGTTGCGCTAGAAATGTGGAGGTCGTTGAGTACTTGACAAGAGCTACTGGGTGGAGTAGAGGGGATGAACACCTGATTGGCGTGGGTTCAGGAGAGACTGGGAGAGGAATTGGAAACCACAAGAAAAGCTAGATCTTTCAAGGAGTTTTGCTATAAGGGGAACAGAGAAATGGGGTAGTAGCTGGGAGGAGTTGAGGGGTCAAAGAAGGGTTTTATTTTTTAGGATGGGAGAAATAATATCATGTTCATTGATAGAATGATCAATTAATAGAGAGGGCAGAACTGAAGGCATTTTACAAAACTTCAGGATCCCATATGGCTCTATATGCCATAAGTACTGCTATGTCATGAATTTACTTTCAAGTCAGTTGGGATATGTAGCTTTTAGCTTAATATTAAGAAAATTGTTTTCCCTGTAAATATCAACTAGTAGAAAACCACTTCATGTCTTAAGATCTTTTTTTTTTTTTTTTGGTAGGGGAAACATGCTCTTTTTTGGTATTAAGAGGTAACGGGTAAGACAATTGTAGAGAATTGAGAAAGGATATGGTCTTAGAAAATATCACCAGAACCACTTAGAGTTCCTTTTTTATTATGACAGGGCTTAAATTTGAGGGCTAGACATGTGTACATGGGAATGCAGTTTAGGTTAGATGGCCTATCTTGGTTATCCAGTTTATAGTACAGAGGTATTTATTTACGTAGTTTACCTTAAATACTGTTCTTTCTTTGTAAGATGTGAAGTGTTTCATTTAAGTTAGTGTCAGGAAGAACCTGGAAATGTGTAATATTATATTTGAGTAGAATTGCAAAATGTGTATGTGTTAATTCTTCCCTTTTTCCAACTCAGATTAAGAATTTCTTATCAAAACGGGTGCTGATAATGTATTTTTTCAGTAAGGTAAGAATATGTAGTTATAGCATTGGGAATGGGGGGAGAGGAAACAAAATAAGAATGAAGTAGCAGGTAGGATTTGACTTCTAAATATTTAGCTTGATCCTAGCAAGCCAAACAGCTTTGCATCATGCTTCACTAAACCTCCCTTTTAACAGTAGCTGCCCTAGACACACATCTCACCTTAGTGGCTTCCTGAGGCTTGGCTCTAGTTGGCCTTCTCAGTTTCCTGGCTGCAGGCAGCTTTGTGCTGATATGTAGCCCCTTGCTGCAAAATGAGTAGATCCATGGTGATGCTTCATGGCTCATTGTCCTGCTAACATCTTTATGGCCAATTTGGTGTTCAGAAGAGAGATGACTGGGTTAGATTGCAGATGTTAAACTTGGGTTGGATAAAAGTTGTAATTCAGACCACAAACTAAATGACTTTCCAGCTTGTCTGTCAGCTGCCCCAGCTGCTGTAGGGGAGTAAATCTCAATGGTAGAAGCTAAAAATTCATTCCTGTTTTCACTGCTACAGCTGTTGTGTGTCAGTTAATCCTTTGATGAGGAAAACCTTGCCCATTTGTAGGGGAAAGAATTTTTGTTTTAATTATTTTAATCTAGCTTCTCCCTTTCTCCAGATACTGTAGTATTAACTAATAGTGCACTCAGTTAATGCCTTCAAGTGAAACTCTGCATTGGTGTACATTCCTCATTTTTATTCTTTGGGAGTCATACTCTGGTGGGGAGAGAGAACTCAGTAACTCTGATAGAATATAGATACACATAGCAAAGAATCCTTTCAAGTTCTTGAAACTGTTTTTTCACTGTGGTGGCAGGGAGGATCCACCCAACTAGCAATAAGGCTATCCATTAGAGCCCTGGTTAAACTATCAGACCCCTGAGGAAGGTGTCTCGTCTTCCACCAAGAGGAAGAGGAGTTGTCTGAAGTTTTACTTCAGAGCTTTGTTTCAGAAGGATGGGAAGAAAACTTACCCTTTTGTCTTCTGTATGCCATGCTCTTTTCACTTAAGTTCCCTCATTTAATCTAACAGCATTCCTGTGAGTTGTCTTTTTGTCCTCATTTTACAGATAAGGAAACCTGAGGCTCAGAGGGGTCAAGTAGCTAGCCTAAGGGCACATAGCCAGTAAGTGGCAGAGCAGAGGCTGAACAAGATAAGATCTCCTTTTTCCTTGGAAGTGAACGGCTGCTTTTGATTCTAACTTTGCAAGTGGATCTATTGTATGATAAGGAGTTGTAGACACTGCTACTTAATGTTGGGACGTGTAACATGCTGTTGTACTTAGTAGGCTTCATTGGGTGTATTATGAAATCCACCATTTACACGGGCCAATTATTGCTCCACACCACAATACCTTGCTGTATTAAAGACGGTTGGGGGTTTTTCTTTGCAGTGGGATTGAGGGCAGACGATTTAAGAGAGGTAATATGTATTTAGGCAATTCTTTTGTTTAAAAAAAAAAGAGCATTCTTAACACTTCTCTTAAGTGATCTCTATGCTAATCCCCTGAGGTGGGTTGAGTTGAATATATTTATTATTTATTCAACTCTTATTGTAAATGAGAAACTGAGGCCCATCGAGATTTAGAGACTTGGCAAGGGTCACACAATGAGTTGGTAGCAGAATGCTTTATTGCAGTTAAATCATACTGTGTAAGAATTTCAGGTTTTAATTCTTCAGAGGCAGCTGTGAAATATTTATTGTTATAGTCTACATAATTGATTAGATGAAATTATCATTTCAGGGGAACTTACTTAAATGTCTTTATTGTATTTGTAGCACCCAGAGGCCTCCATTCAGGCTGTTTTTTCAGATGCCCAAATGCATATTTGGGCATTAGAAGGTAAGCAATCTCAGTGAACTGCAACTATGATTTCTTTATTAGTTAAATATTGAAGTATAATCCGTGAAAGATCAGTTCTGGACTTCGATCTCAATCTTTGAATATTCAGATACATTGTTATTTCTTTGTTTTATATAGATCATTTTTCTTAGATATTTAGGTGTATTTTAATTTAGGCAGAAATTTTCCTTGTATATAAGTGGATAAACTGAGCCTGGGGTTCTTGCCTGTCTTTCTCTATTTCAAAAAAACTGCAATTAATAGATTGTTTTTTAACTGTCAACTTACGTTGACATGTTTAAGCATATTTAGCTTAGGTTAAATATGAAAATCTAGTTCCTGAAGAACTATTTCTTTTCATCTTACAGATACTGCCTTCTCAATGCTTAAATGATACTTCCTCAAAGGGGCCTTTCCTGACCACCCTATGAAAAGTATCCTCACAGCTGTCACCCTTATCAGGCTTTGTTTTCTTAGCACTTATCACTATCAAACACAATATTATTTTTAAAAATTCTTTTTCCTACTAGAACGTAAGGCAGAGACTGTCATCTTATTCAAGACTATTGCAGTTGAGCACTTTTTCCATGCCTTTTCCAGTCTTTTGCCTATTTTTCTATTGTATTACTCCCTCTTTTTTTATTTAGAAGTTTTTTTATGCATTCAGAATATTAATCCTTTCCCAAATAGACGTATTGCAAGTAGATTTGCCTAATTTTGATTCGCTTTTAACTTTTTTCTTCTTTTCCACTTGAGGTCTGTCTCACTTAGTAGCAGCATCATTTACAGAAGATAGATTTGGAGTTGTCCAGACTACACTACCAGCTATTCTTAATACTTTGTTGACGCTACAAGAGGTAGGCAATATGTGGGTTGGGTGGAGTAGAGGTCCTGTCCCCTCCCCCTGCCCAGCTTTTTCAGTTTGTTTCTTACATATCACATTAAGCAACAAACATATGTTGGAAATCAAAATAATGGTACTATTCTCACCCTCAGGCACTTACAATCTAAGAGAAACTAGGAAGATAAACTTTTAATTCATTTATAAGTAATAATTGTATTGTAAGAAAGAAAGAAAGTATACTAAACCTGTAGGATATACCTCTGATATTAATCAGATTATTTAGGATATTGGAATTCTGTTCAGTGCTATAAGATTGCATCCTTACATAATTTGTTGCTACTGAAAGTGACTTGAAGTTAAATTACCCTGCAGATAAGAAGTTACCTATTGGCCAGAGGCTTAAGAAGATAGAGCTGGGGCCAGCAGATTCCTGTTTTCAGGCTGGGTGCATAGTTTTAAACTACCAGGTCTTTTTAGTCCTAGACTTAAAGGAAGAAAAATAAAACGTATGCTTCTTGTTTTCCATTAGGCTGCCTTTCCTAACTTCATGTTGGGTGATATGTTTTACACTGCCTTATAATATTAGTTGTACGTCAGATGAGGAATATAAACACTGAGGGCTAGGAGCATTTAGAGGTAGGGGCTTGTGTGTTGTATAGGTTTTCTGGAGGAGTGTTACTGAACTAGGCTTAAAGGATAATAAACTGGTGCATCTTTGGGTCTTGGGAAACAATTTAAGATATGAAGAGAAAACAGGCTTTACTGTTCCTTTCTTCAAATCTCAATTCATTTTACCTCTTAGAAAGTCTTACCCATCAAAACCAGTGATTTTTTTTTTTCTTCACTTTGAGTCCTCTTTGTGCCCACTTTCTCATGTATGTTATTTGAGACATGTTTATACACATGGGTAGTTTTATTATTTGGGTTCTTTTCCCAGCTGCCTTTCTCTAAAGAAAGAATTTCCTACTATTTCTCCACGACTTCTAATATTTGGCTTGTCTGACCACACAATAGGGTAACCATGATTTGGGCATCTCTTTGGTACATAGCATAGTTTTTTTTTTAATCACTCTTGCTATGTAGTTTAAAATAAAACTACAGTAGAATGTTCCATAGTCTACAGAGTGATTTCTTATCATTATTTATTTTGAACCTCAGATCTATCTTGTGAAGTGAGATGGAGGTGTTTTGGCCCTGTTTTGCACATGAGAGGGGCTCGGTAGTGCAGGGACTTACCTCAGGTCTCACACACAAGTCTTGTTAGTGGCAGAGCTGGGACTTGAATGTGAGCTGATTGCAGGGCATTAGCAGTGTAGTAGACCCCAGGGAAAGCTGCAGATCCACATCCTGTATTCTCTCTGAACTTGTCTATCATCTTCTCCTGGGCTTTTATTTTTACATAAGGTTCTCTTTAGAGAGAATGGCTCTACCCTTAGAACCATGGCTTTCAAACTTTTTAGACCATGATCTAGTACATTTACATTAGACTCAGAATATAGAGGTGTGTGGGTGTAACAAGAAACAAAAGATTCTTAGAAGAGTGCTTACCTTTTATTATGTGCTCTGCATTCTAATGCTTTCCATTCTATTTCATTAAAAAAAAAATGGTGGTTGAAACGGAATTGATTTCACAAGGATCACACTGCCCTCAAGGTATTCTGCACCAAAGTTACTTTCTTTTCACCTACCCACCATCAGAATTCCTAATTCTTCATAGTTGGCTATGGGTAGGTATGACAAGGAAAGCAATTTGTTTATTTGGTTATAGTCATTCCTACCTTTGATTGATTGGGAAGATAAGAATTATAGATTTGTCGAAGGGTCAGGCCCTATTTACTTTGAAACAGAGGAGTTGAATGGAGGATACTGTTGAGGGGCAGAGTAGAAAGAGGCAGAGGCATGTTTTTGAGAGTTGAGAAGAGGTAAATGGAACAAAGAACAGGACCAGTGATTTGATACTTTGCTTCTGAGTATAAAAACCCTTCCTAGTGTGAGGCTTCTGGCATCTGTTCTCCCCTAGGCCACATCACATTTGGCCTTTTGGTCATGCTCTGCAGGCATCAGATTTTGCAAACTGCCTTGCAGTCTTTCCCACCCCATATCCTGAGGTTGACTGTAGTGAGTGATTCAGTGTCCACGTGGATATTTGTCCCACACCTTGACCTCCTCACCAGTCTTTTACATACCCATCAGTGTCAGCCTTTGACCATCATCCAGGCCTCATCATCCCCTGAATTCTCCACCTCCAAAGCTTAAAATTCCAGGATTCTACCCTCTAAGTCAGAGTCCTTAAATGTTTTTGTGCCAAAGGTCCCTTTAACAGTCTGATGAAGCCCATGGACTTTTTCTCAGAATAATGTTCTTAAATACATAAAATAAAGTCCTTAGGATTAGAAAGGAAATCAATTATATTAGAATACAATTATGAAAGTATTAAATCTGTGATACAGTAATGTGTGCTTTTTAATTAATGCATTAAATAACAAGATCTATCAGTGAGTCTACTAACCCATCACTTTGAAGTAGTGATATGATGAATGGTATTTCAGATAATCGCTATAGTAATGTGATATGAAGATATTGATGATATCTATGGTGGCAAAGTCACAGGAATTGCTAATACTATTGTGATTTATTGTTTCATAATTGAAAGAAATGCTAATTTTTAATTAGAACTTAGTAAAGATAAACATGTAATTTTTATCCCAGAGTTCTTGCACCCTGAATTCTATCCATAAATCTGTGGGCCCATGTAAGAGGCCCCCCAAGCACAGCCTCTTATGCCCTTGCTTCTTCTGTACACTTTGTCTTTGTCAATATTTTCACTTCCTTTGTTTTTCGGCTCCCTCCTAGCTACACATATGTCTTTCCCTATCCAGCTTAGACCTTATAGTCTGTCACTTCAACCATTTTGTTACCAATTCTTTTTTTTTTTTAACATCTTTATTAGAGTATAATTGCTTTACAATGGTGTGTCAGTTTCTGCTGTATAACAAAGTGAATCAGCTATACATATACATATGTCCCCATATCTCTTCCCTCTTGCATCTCCCTCCACCCCACCCTCCCTATCCCACCCCTCTAGGGGGTCACAAAGCACCAAGCTGACCTCCCTGTACTATGCAGCTGCTTCCCACTAGCTATCTATTTTACATTTGGTAGTGTATATATGTCCATGCCACTCTCTCACTTTGTCCCAGCTTACCCTTCCCCTCCCCATAACCTCAAGTCCATTCTCTAGTAGGTCTGTGTCTTTATTCCCATCTTGCCCCTAGGTTCTTCATGACTTTTTTTTTTTTTTAGATTCCATATATATGTGTTAGTATACGGTATTTGTTTTTCTCCTTTTGACTTACTTCACTCTGTATGACAGTCTCTAGGTCCATCCACCTCACTACAAATAACTCAGTTTCATTCCTTTATATGGCTGAGTAATATTCCATTGTATGTATATGCCACATCTTCTTTATCCATTCATCTGTTGATGGACACTTAGGTTGCTTCCATGTCTTGGCTATTGTAAATAGAGCTGCAGTGAACATTTTGGTACATGACTCTTTTTGAATTATGGTTTTCTCAGGGTATATGCCCCGTAGTGGGATTGCTGGGTCGTATGGTAGTTCTATTTTTAGTTTTTTTAAGGAACCTCCATACTATTCTCCATAGTGGCTGTATCAGTTTACATTGCCACCAACAGTGCAAGAGGGATCCCTTTTCTCCCCACCCTCTCCAGCATTTATTGTTTGTAGATTTTTTGATGATGGCCATTCTAACTGGTGTGAGATGATATCTCATTGTAGTTTTGGTTTGCATTTCTCTAATGATTAATGATGTTAAGCATTCTTTCATGTGTTTGTTAGCAATCTGTATATCTTCTTTGGAGAAATGTCTATTTAGGTCTTCTGCCCATTTTTGGCTTGGTTTTTTTGATATTGAGCTGCATGAGTTGCTTGTATGTTTTGGAGATTAATCCTTTGTCAGTTGCTTCATTTGCAAATATTTTCTCCCATTCTGAGGGTTGTCTTTTGGTCTTGTTTATGGTTTCCTTTGCTGTGCAAAAGCTTCCAAGTTTCATTAGGTCCTTGTTACCTGTTCTTCAACTCCTTGTTGCCATGTCCTTCAGTTGCACCCATGTGGCAAAACTCTAAGGGATCAATCCCACATCAACCACCCACCCTTTCTCTTGCCCATCCCTCCTGCTTCAGCCTCACTTCAGCCCTTGGCATTTCTGACCTGAATTATTACTATGGCCTTTTGCTCCTCTTATTAACAGGGATCCTTCATTCTGACTTTAGTCACTATCCTGTTCTTCCTATAAGCCCTCTACTCTAATAACCACAATGGACTATTCCATTTCCCCCCCAAATATATTTTATTTTCTTAACCAGACTCTAACTCTGTATATTATGCTTCTTCTTTCCTTCTTTGCTTAGAACACATTTTTCTTTCCTCTGGCTCTGCCCTGTAATCCCCATTTCATCACTTTATTATACTGCATTTTAATTGTCTGTTTACTATTTTTTTTTTTTTTTTGCGGTACGCGGGCCTCTTACTGTTGTGGCCTCTCCCGCCGCGGAGCACAGGCTCCGGACGCGCAGGCTCAGAGGCCATGGCTCACAGGTCCAGCCGCTCCGCGGCATGTGGGATCTTCCTGGACCAGGGCACGAACCCGTGTCCCCTGCATTGGCAGGCAGACTCTCAACCACTGCGCCACCAGGGAAGCCCTGTCTCTTTACTTTTATTGTCTCTAGTCAGAGCAGAGGCAGGGATCTTGTCTTAATTCTGTATTCCTAGCATCTGACCTGGTACCTGGCAAATGACAGGCACTTATTAAATGCTTGTTTGATGACTGCTGGATAGCTTCATGGTTGGTTTGGTGGGCAAAAGCTTCTGTTCTGGGGCCTGGTTTGAGTGACAGTTCTGATGTAATGGGTTAATTATAATAGTCCCAAGCCCCTTCATTTTGAGAGGCAGGGGTGTCATGTGACTCATACGAGCCCTGTTACATGTTTTTGGTTTTATGTTCTGTGATGTAGGAGGGATACTTGCTCTTAATAACGAGAATAAGTTCTAAGTATCTCTTAGAATTTAAGGCAAGTTATAAAATACAGGCTTCTGGATATTACTAAGGAAAATTGTATGGAACTGTTCTGTTCTTTTGTTTTATTTTTCACTATCAATAAAAAAGCCATATCACTGTGAATCATTAAAGAGAAAATAGGAAAGGGGAAGCCTTTCATTCTTCAAATCATTCAGAGGGCAAACCGTGGAGGGATGGATATCCTAGGACAGTTGTTCCTAATAGTGGGCCAGGCCCTCCCGGGAGATTCCAAGTATCACAACAGGTTCATGAATCCACACATATATTGCTGTCATCTGAGTAATTAATGTTTGTTTGACATATTTATAGCTATTTTTCAGAGGTTTTTACATGCTGTTTTGGTTAATTAAAATAGAAATTCACTTAAAAGCATTATTTCCTACATTAGTGGATGGAGAAAAACTACTATCCTGTGGAATTCCACTACGTATACATATATATGTGTACATGTCTACATATATATATAGTCTTTAAAAAGGGTCCTTATAAAGGTTGGGGACCAAAATGGTAGAGTGGTTTTTTTTTTTTTTGCGGTGCGCGGGCCTCTCACTGCTGTGGCCTCTCCCGTTGCGGAGCACAAGCTCTGGACGTGCAGGCTCAGCGGCCATGGCTCACGGGCCCAGCCGCTCTGTGGCATGTGGGATCTTCCCGGACCGGGGCACGAACCCGTGTCCCCTGCATTGGCAGGTGGACTCTCAACCACTGCGCCACCAGGGAAGCCCCTAGCGTGTTTTTTTTTTTGCGGAAAACGGGCCTCTCCCGTTGTGGAGCACAGGCTCCGGACGCGCAGGCTCAGCAGCCGTGGCTCACAGGCCCAGCCACTACGCGGCATGTGGGATCTTCCCGGACTGGGGCACGAACCCGTGTCCCCTGCAGCAGCAGATGGACTCTCAACCACTGCGCCACCAGGGCAGCCCCTAGAGTGGTTTTTTAATCAAAACAAATTTTTCTTAAATTGTGTTAAAATACACATAACGTAACATTTACCATTTTAACTATCTTTTAGTGTACATTTCTGTGTCGTTAAGTACAGTCACATTGTTGTTTAACCATCAACCATCATCTAGCTCCAGAACTTTTTCATCTTTAAAAGTACTTTTTAAAGTTTTCAGAAAGCCTTCAAGTCTTTGAAAAGTCATTGTCACCTTGATGGTGGGATATCAGGTCTGTCTATTATATTTTTTGCCTTATCATCTGAAGGTCAAATTTTGATATACTTGGAATATTGGAGTTGACCTTTATGCTATTCACATATCCATTCATCCAATAAATGTTAATTATCAAATGGTTTACCATGTGTTATGATATAGAATGAGAAAAGGCATACATGGTACCTGCCCTCCAGGAGCTTACAGACTATAAAATAGAAAATCATACAAATAAGTAACTACAATTGTAATAAGTGCCACAGTATGCAAAAATGCAGGATGATCAGAGAACATAAAACAGGCGAGTCTAAGCTACTCTTGTGAATAGGAGATTGAAAGGAAGTGTGAAGTCATTAAAGGCCTCCCTGAGGAATTGATAACAGAAGTTAGAAGGAAGAATGGGGAAAAGGAAAAGAATGTTCTTGAGGGCCAGAACTATGGGTTTGAAGGCCCAGAGACCCTTGACCAATACTCTTCTACAAGTCACAGTCCATTCTTTGTTTCTCTAGAATTCTATGCTACTTTACCTAATATCTGTGTAGTACTCCAAAAGAAATGCTCTTTCTTTAAGTTTTGTAACAATCCCATAAAGTTAGAATAAGACTTACTTTGCATGACTGAGGCTCTCTCAAAAAGACTATATCTGTCGGTATGACTTAATCAAGATCATGCCAATAAATGGTCGAGTAAATTTGAAAACCAGGCTTTTAGACCTGAAGTCCTTTGCTTCCCGCCATATCAAATTACCTCTGTGAGGGCTTGGCAGGAGCATGCATTTCTTAACCTCCTTTTATTTATTTATTTATTTATTTATTTATTTATTTACTTACTTACTTACTTACTTACTTACTTGTGGCTGCATCGGGTCTTCATTGCAGCATGCGGGCTCTTCTTTGTGGTGCGCAGGCTTCTCTCTAGTTGTGGAGCGCGGGCTCAGTAGTTGTGGCACACAGGCTTAGTTGCCCCGCGGCACGTAGGATCTTAGTTCCCCAACCAGGGATCGAATCCGTGTCCCCTGTATTGGAAGGCGGATTTCTTTTTTGTTTTGAATTTTATTTTATTTTTATTATACAGCAGGTTCTTATTAGTTATCTATTTTATACATATTAGTGTATATATGTCAGTCCCAATCTCCCAATTCATCCCACCAACACCACCCCCCAACCCCTGCTTTCCCCCCTTGGTGTCCATACGTTTGTTCTCTACATCTCTGTCTCTATTTCTGCCTTGCAAACCGGTTCACCTGCACCATTTTCTAGATTCCACATATATGCATTAATATACGATATTTGTTTTTCTCTTTCTGACTTACTTCACTCTGTATGACAGTCTCTATGTCCATCCACGTCTCTAAAAATGACCTAGTTTCGTTCCTTTTTATGGCTGAGTAGTATTCCATTGTACATATGTTCCACATGGAAGGAGGATTCTTAACCACTGGACCACCAGGGAAGTCCCAGTGCTTCTTGGATTTCAGTATTTAGGAGAAGACAATTAGAGTGAGAAAAGACAATAATTTTAAGCTCTGGCTACATACTGTTTGCTCAAATCCCTGAACCTGAAGCCTTCTTGTCCTTTGCTACAAAAGGAGATTAGAGAGAATTAGAGATGTGTTAAGGACACATTACGTCCAAACTAAGACTTTCTTCCCCAATGTAACTTTTATACCATTAGGATCTGCTGGACCCAATTTAATTTTTGTATTTATTTGTGAGCTATTCCAGTTATTTGTAAGGATTGATATTCTATGACTTTTATTCTTTCTTAGAGGTCTTTCAAAGAACAAAGAGAAAACAGTCAAACAGAATTCACTCTTTTACAATTATCCTTTGGACCCTTTTAAAATCCAAGAGGTATTATGAAATCCTAGTGATTTTACATTTCCAGTATCTTGAAACAACTTGCTATTTGATCATCCCAGGAATTATTTCATCATTACTCATCAGTTATTCCAATTGTGGTAAAAAAGACCAATAAGAAAACAGAAGAATGATGAAATCATATAGTATTGTATCATCTTTGAAGAAAAGGTATATAGTCTGAACACACATCTTTACAGTTTTTTTTTTTAAGCTTTCATTGAATGCAGTTGCTAGTTCAGATTTTTAAAATTTACCACCGATGATGGTAAAAGGAAGAAAATTGCCAATATGTTAAATAATTATTTAGATAAATCAGAAGATGAATGTGGAGAGACAGCACTCTAGAAATTTACATGGTTCTTAAGTGGTTACATGCTGAAGGTATACAAAGGTGTATTCAAAAGTGATGGGAGGGGGCTCCCCTGGTGGCACAGTGGTTGAGAGTCCACCTGCCGATGCAGGGGATACGGATTCATGCCCCGGTCCGGGAAGATTCAACATGACGCGGAGGAGCTGGGCCCGTGAGCCATGGCCACTGAGCCTGTGCTCTGCAACGGGAGAGGCCACAACAGTGAGAGGCCCGCGTACTGCAAAAAAAAAAAGTGATGGGAGGGCTTCCCTGGTGGCGCAGTGGTTAAGAATCTGCTTGCCAACGCAGGGGACACGGGTTCGAGTGCTGGGAAGATCCCACATGCCGCAGAGCAACTAAGCCCGTGCGCTACAACTACTGAGCCTGTGCCCTAGAGCCCGCGAGCCACAACTACTGAGCCCACTGGCTACAACTACTGAAGCCCTGCGCCTAGAGCCCACGCTCCACAACAAGAGAAGCCACAGTAATGAGGAGCCCTGTGCACTGCAACAAAAAGTAGCCCCCACTCGCTGCAACTAGAGAAAGCCCGCGTGCAGCAACAAAGGCTTAACGCAGCCAAAAATAAATAAATAAAAATAGATTTTTAAAAAAAGGGTCCACTGGATCCAGGTGTAAATGATGATGATTTTGCTGGTATACTGAATGTTAATTAGAAGGTTTACGAGAAAATTGAAAAGGAAGTAACTTTTCCATTATGATTCAGTGTTATTTAATGTTGCTTAAATATGTCATTGAATACCATCTCCCATACTGCCTAAAATTATCTCAAGTTTGTCCCAGTCTTGGGAATCCCTCTTGTAAGTTACTGTTGAGAGAATAAATGTTTAGACTTGCAGTTATCATGGCAGACTGAACACACACATCAGGTCTTGTTCCTTACCCCTAAACTCTGCTAAACTACAGTAAAAGGACTTTTAAAAAGACATAAATCCAGGGGCTTCCCTGGTGGCCCAGTGGTTAAGAATCTGCCTGCCAGTGCAGGGAACACGAGTTCAAGCCCTGATCTGGGAAGATCCCACATGCCATGGAGCAACTCAGCCCATGCACCACAGCTACTGAGCCTGTGCTCTAGAACCCACAAGCCATAACTACTGAGCCCACATGCCACAAGTACTGAAGCTCACACGCCTAGAGCCCATGCTCCGCAACAAGAGAAGCCACCTCAATGAGAAGCCCTCACGCTGCAACAGAGTTGCTCCCGCTCGCTACAACTGGAGAGAGCCTGCGCACAGCAACAAAGACCCAGTGCAGCCAAAAATAAATAACTAAATTTATTTTAAAAAAAAAACAAACGTAAATCCATAAATAGGAGAGGAGACAACAGCAACAAAGTCTTCAAAGCTGGACAGCAGATGGTTGAGATAACTAACTTAGCAGATTCTAGAGGCAAATCTGAAGTTGGTAGTGGGGCAGGCACCAAGACCCTCTGGAACCAAGGGTGAAGGGACAGGTACCAGAACAGGGAGGTTTGGGTGAGAGCTGTTTGAAAACCAGCTAGATCCCTAGATTTTCCTAGGTGGTGCTTCTCCCTCATTCCAGCAGAAGTCAAGGTTCATCCTCAGAGAGAGTAGAGCACTGGGTCTCTGGACTGGGAGAGTTCACAGTTGTGGGTACTCTACTAAAAAGCGTAGAGGTGTGCTCCATAGCTCTGTTCACCACTTGGCTTCCCTGAGCACTGGGGACCAAGCCCCCCAGACAGGGTACTGGAAGACTTTTCTTTGGGAACTCTGATCAAACCAAGAAGAAACATCTAAAGTTACTGAGTTGAGCACTTATCCCCAAAAAAGTCCACGCAGATCGCCTATTGTGAAGCTGTCAGTAATCTCCAGTTGTGTACTCAAAGCTGTGGTCAATAATCTCCAGTACTCAGAGCTTTCGGTCAGCTCTTTAGGAGGTCCCACTCTCAGTCATGAGCCAAGGATCACTAGATTTTGAAGAAAGTATCCAATACAGAAGATACAGACCAGAAGAAGGAAAGAGAAGAAAAGTAGCTTGGAAGAAACTAAAAAACAAACAAAAAACCAAAAACATAACAAAAATCACCAAAATCCTCAGAAATAAAAGCGGTATTGCAGCCTTGAAACAAAAATAGTATGCTGAAGTAAAAAGGATCACTCAAATGACATAAAGAGCTCTTTTTAAATTTTTTATTTATTTTTTACACAGCAGTTTCTTATTAGTTATCTATTTAATACCTAATAGTGTATATATGTCTGTCCCAATCTCCCAATTCATCCCACCACCACCCCCACCCCTGCTTTCCCCTCGTAAGAGCTCTTGAAATTAAAAACATGATGGCAGAAATCCTTTTAACTATAGTTTTAAGTACTTTTTTGGTGCTTACATCTGTAACTATAAATAATAGACTTATATTATTACTTCTTGTCACTTTAGACATTATCTTTCCTGTAGTAGATTGACATGCTTATACTTCTCAGTCTTCTCCCTTCTCTTAATATAGTTTATAGCATTTAAAAATTATAATATTTACCTTTGGCTTTTAAAAGTTATACTTAAATCTCATACTATCAAATATAAATAAAATCAGTTTCACTTGTGAGTTCTCTTCCCACCTATTCTTGCTCATAGGTACTTTATCAGCTAGAATTGAAAAGGAAGATAAATTAGTATAGTAAATAACCTTACCCTTGTAAAGTATAAAGTTTGGTCTTTTGTTGGGCTGAGATTTATAATAAAGATGCTCTTACCCGTCTGTCATACATTATAAGCAGAGTAGGATATCTGTGTTTCACTTCCCAGTTTTGCATTTTCAAGGCTGTTGAAGTATAACTGCTTTTTAGAGGACAGATGTGGACTTTTCCCTGGTAACTGCTGAAGTGGCTGAACCTCTACTCCCTGTTTTTCAAATTGTTTTGACTGTGATCCAAAATAAATATTATGTCTGTGTGTGTGTGTGTGTGTGTGTATCTATCTATCTGAAATGAAATCTCTTTAATCCTTTGGACTAAATTGGCTTTCTTGATAGTCTGAACTAACGTGTTTTCTTTCTTTCTTGATGTAGGCAGTTGATAAGTACTTCAAGCTTCCTCATGCTTCCAGTAAACCACCTCGGATTTCAGGAAGCCTAGTGGACACTTCTTATAAAACATTAAGATTTGCCTTTAGAGCATCACTAAAAACTGCCATCTATAGAATAACTACTACATTTGGTGAACATCTGAAGTAAGTTTACCTGTTTTTGTTCCACGATAATTCACTCTCAGGAGTTCACCTGAGAAACAGGTATGAGAATTATAAAGGCTCATAAGTTGAAAGTATTCTTTTGGGACCTTCATGATTCCTACTGGGAACTAACAGCTTGGATTTAGATTTAATATTTACATTTTAAAATTTGGCCTATCATATAAGCTTTGGGGCCTTCTTTCAAATGGGTAAAAAAGAGGATAGAAAGTTATAAAAGCAGCAAATGTAATTATATATTGTTTTTTTTTTTAATTACTAAAATACCCTTAAGGGAGAAAAAAGGCAAAATGATATTTTCTTCTCCAGAAAAGCATATTAAAAATAATTCTGTTATTACATCTTGGTCAGCAAACTAAGACTTGGGGTGAGGAGAGTATTCCATAAATGAGTCCTTGGTGCTTTGTGAATCGTGCTGGAAAAGCAATGATAGATCATACCACCTTCAGAAACGGAACCAGAAAGAAAACCACAAATGCCAGACCTGTGTATATTTAGTTTCATTGATGTTTACTCCTTTCTTTTCATGAAATAATCTACCTAGGCAGTGTAAGGGATACTAGTTTATTAACTAAATTATTTCTGTCATAATTATAAATAAACTTTAAAAGATATAAGAGATTGCTCTGTATTTTTCTGTATGCAATCAATAAGTAGTTTAGAACTTCCTCAAACCACTTGCTTTTAGAAGCAGTAGTGTATTTCCTTTTACTTCCATGAGGCACATACATAAAGCATATGACATACATGTCAACACATACATAAGGTAGCAGCAGCAGCAAGTTTTTTTGGAACACTTTGGTTCTGTGTGGGAATACAGAAGAGTTGTAGATCCGCTCTCCTTAAGAAGTTTATTCATTTGTTTAAAAACAAACCAAAAAAAAATCTATTTATTGAGTGCTTCTAGATCTGCACTCTCCAATGTGATAGCCATGTATTGCTATTTAAATTTTTTGTGTGTGTGTGGTACGCGGGCCTCTCACTGTTGTGGCCTCTCCCGTTGCGGAGCACATGCTCCGGACGCACAGGCTCAGCGGCCATGGCTCACAGGCCTAGCCACTCCACGGCATGTGGGATCTTCCCGGACCGGGGCACGAACCCGTGTCCCCTGCATCGGCAGGCGGACTCTCAACCACTGCGCCACCAGGGAAGCCCCCTTGCTATTTAAATTTAAATTAATTAAAGTTAAATAAAATTGAAAATCCAGTTTGTCACTTACATTGGCCACATTTCAGGTCCTCAATAACTGCACATAGCTAGTAGCTACCGTATTGGACAGCTTAGGTATAAAACATTTCCTTCATTGCAGAAAGTTCTGTTGCACAGTGCTGTTCTAGACAATACACTCGCATTTTCACTTACTCTTCTCAAAGAGCCTTTGGGGTGTAGAGATTATCGTATTGTATAGATATGGAAACAGACTTGGAGGGATTAAGAACTTGCCTAATAGCGTAGTCTAGTCAGTGTTAGAACATGAACCTGAAATCAGGTCTTTCTTGCTCTTAAAATTGCACCTTCTTACCCTATACAATACTAGACTCTCTTTAAGATGTAAACTTAGATAAGAAAGGGAGATGACTGTTCAAAAAATTATGAGAATGAAACTCTGCCTTAGTTTCTTTCCTTTGAGAAGAGCCATATTTTTATACATGTACCAAAATTGATGAGGTCAGTAGAGACTATTTTGTACAAATACAGGACAGAATGGTATAGTAGAAGTTAGATTTGGAATTAAAACATTTGGATATATGCCTGGTTACATTATTGACTATCTGTAGTTGTGGGCAAGTTACCTATTGATTTAAGTACCCGGCCTGAGATTATGCAGGTAGTAAGTTGCAGAACCAGCATTTAGACTCAAATCTTTCTGACCCTAGAATTCTATCTACAAACCTCTGGAAACCATTCTGATACTGTTTACCCTCCCATGAAAAGGGTATGTTATCCATTCCAGTTTGTTTCATTTGCTGTTAAGAGAGATAAAATGGGATCCTACATATGTAAAGCCCACACTACATTATATATTGTTGTGACAATAACTATTATTACTGTATCATACCTGGTTTATTCATTCCCCAAAACTTCACCTCTGAGAACCAGGTATAAATGAAGTAAACGTCTGAGGTGTGAAAATTAACGCAGATCAGTTACGCATTGGAGAAATTCATTTAATACCTATTTACTCTTAATTTAGGCAAATTCGATTTGCTAGTTTTCCAGCCTATAACATGTTAAAATATGAGAGGAAGACTGCTGTTAGAGTCAAGAATACTAACAACAGTAAGAGGCAGTACAGTGCCTGCTAGCAGAGGGGAGTCATGAGAAAAGCTGTAGACTTGGTGTTTGAAAACGTTTGGAGCCATTTAGTGAGAGATGACAACCCTACTGGCACCTAGAGGGAGTCCGAACAGTAAAATACACTTGAGATGGTGCAGTTAGTCAGAGAGATGTAAATGTATAAGGTGCTTTAGCATGATTTGTAGCAAAATTATTATAATAAGACTTGACGCTTTTAAAAGTGGCGACCTTCAGTTACCTGGAATTTTATCATTCAGTCATGGTATATTACTATCAACAACTAGAAAACCAGAATTTTTCAGTATATTCAATTTCTGCCCAAAAGTTTAAAAGGAAGTTTTATACTAGTTTCAATATATATATTTGCCCCGCTTTTGTCCAGGTAATGTATTTTTGTGGCGGCAAGGGTGGGGAGAGAACTCAGTTTCCCCCTCTAAGACATAACTTACGTTCAAAGGGAAAAGTAAATCTAAACCACCAAGCTATTACCTTTGAAAACGATTAGTGGAGTCTATTGTGTTTTAACCAAACATTTTAGTTTAAAGGATTTTATATTAAAGGCAATTCAAATACTCCACAACTCAAAGATAATGTTGGAATCTGGTTTAAATAAAATAATAAAATCCAGAAAATCTACTGCAAGGCCTGGAACTGCACAGCAGGTTCCACAGCAGAGCAGGTTAAAATTGATGCCTTCACTTGTCAGTCTTAATTTGCTTTGGTCTTTTAGAAGGTAGAAGCATGCTGTTACTGAGTGCAAGCCCTCCTCCTCATTAGATTAAGGAGTGTTTTCATCCAGCTTTTTCAGAAGTACTAAATATGTGAAGATTTCTATTTGTTTTTAATTGTTTTGAAAAATATTGACTCTGTGCTCTGTGGTTCACTTAATATGCTTAATGTAAAATAAAGCTTATGCTTTGAATTTATGTTTCATTTAGTGCTGTGCAAGCATCTGCAGAACATCAGAAAAGACTTCAACAGTTCTTGGAGTTCAAAGAATAGTTAAGTAATATAAACTGTGTTCATTACACTGCTGATACAACTACAGATGGGACAGTAAATGTTCAGCATTCTTGGATCAGAAGAAAATGGACTAATTAGATGCTTCCTTTGTCGTGGTGGTTGCTTTGAAAACTATACTTTAATGGGAGAAATCATGGAGAGAAATTCTCAACAGAATAACCGAAAACTGCCTTTTCTGTACCGATTACTTTTTTTGTGTGTGGCATAATAAAATCTTTATTCAATTTTACAGAAGCATCTATGGCAGTAGAAATGTTTGTAGCTTATATAGCTTAATAATAGTAACTAGAAAATTTTTAGAGTTTACTTTTGAGAGGAGTAGAGTCAGCTCAGAAGGTACTGATAAAATAGGTTGACTTGATCTAGTCTTCCTTCCTAATCGTCCTGAGAGTTTAGCTCTCTGTAAATTCAAAATACATAAACTTTTTTGGAGTAGTTTCTGTTTGCTAAAGGATAAAAAGGGTAACAGTGGAGAAAATTTCACAGAAAATATTGTCTGAAGGACATATTTTGTTAATCTGTTAGGTTGTGTTTTTGTTTTCAGAGACAAATTAAATTTGCATGATTGTCCAAAAAAAGTCTCAATTTACAGATGCTAACTCTATATAAAGGAATGTGGAAAAATTCAGTTCTTAAGTTACAAGATTAAACATTCACATTTGGTTTTCGAAAGACAATTGACCAACATCTATGAATTTATTTTATATCATGCTAGTAAACAATAAGCATATGGGTATTTTCTCAACTAGTTTTGCTTTCATTTTCTGGAACAAAACATTAAGTGATTGCCGAGTTTTTCAAGTGAGAGAAAAAGTTTTGCACGAAACACCAGGAAACTTTCCCTTTTTTTTCCTTCCCTCATCTTCATTAGATCAAATTATTTTGTAAAGCTTAATTGGCCTCACAGAGGGAGCAACCTTTGCTTTGTTAACTGGCTAATTAAAATATATTAGGAAAATCTTTGCAGCCAGAAACAACTTAGTCATCAATCAGCAAGTGAAACCAAAATGTCAGAGGGATTACTGTTCTTAGGAGTATGTTGTATGTCCCCAAAGTGAGTAGGTAATTTTATAATTTATTAGATCACCTTTGGAGGTGAAAGATTGGAAATCCTACTGGTAGATATTCACTGGACTAACTTTGGACTGAAATGCTCCCTTGTAATTCTTTTCCCATTTTTTCCCTCGAGTGTTCCCCATTTTTTTCTTTAAAGTCAGCACAGAATTGTATATGAATCTTTAATGTGGTATATATGTCTACCATTTGTCTGATTACTTGATGTATTATATCTTGATTTATTTGTTGCCCCTTCAACCAGCACATGCCAAATTATAAATGAATCCTGCTGGCCTTTAAAGTATCTTTATGAGACAGTTTCCCAGTTGTCAAGTGTTTGGAGTATTTAGGCAGTTGCCTTTTTTTTTTTTTTTTTGCATCTGAAGTGGAGTTGATCTCTTTTTTGAATGTAAAAGTTGAATTTTGAATGTGGAAGTTACTTACAGATGACCAAAAAATTGTGACTAGGTTGACTGAGAACTGTTGAGTTCCATGTTTTAAAGCCATTGAACTTCTTATATTCCATTCTCTGCTTTCCCTGGCTGAGGCATTTTGGGAGAAAAGAACTCTTAACCTTATGCTTCCATAAAGAAGAATTTAAACTCTGACTTACTTAGATAAAATGTCTGGCTTTGTTTAGGTTTTTATCATTTCCCATATACTTTGGGCAAATGTATATTTGATGAGCAATGTGAAAATTTCTGATGTGTTCATCCCTATTTTTTCTCAAGAGGACGTGCTGTGTACACAGTATAGTTCACTATATGTCTGGCTGGTGGAAATTTGGAAACTGCTTCCCCAAATCTGGATTGTATTTAGTAGATAAGGAAGTCAGTTCCTTTTCCTCATTGTGTTGTTAATCTACACACCATCTGTTGGAGTAGGGTATGGCTCGATCACCTGTTATGAAAGAGAGCTCCTTCGCCTGTGTACAGGGAGGAGGATCTTAGGAAGGCCAGCAAGAGGAGAGAACCATTTCCTTTGATGAAGTCACATCCTGCCTGTGAACCCACTGATACTATACATTGGCCTGAAAATTAGAGGGTGTTCTTTAAAAGCCTTTCTCTGACTGTCAGTACAAAACGTGATTGTATCAGCTCTTGTAATGTTTTCTTGACCCTTATGGAAGGTATAAATCCACGTAACTTCTTTCCTAGAGAACTGGGACACTGTGCTAGAATTTTAAAAAACTTGTATAGTTGAGCGGACGTGGATAAGCAACAATTTGTTACTTTGCTGGGTTTATTCCTTGGTAATTGTTCTGTGTGTCTTCCTATAAATATGGTGATCTGTTTATATCCTTTTGTATATCACTGATACTCAATTGGGTAGAAAAATAAATTGACAGTTTTTAAAAATGGGACTATAAAATGAAATATGTATATCTGTGAGGTCAGTTATTTAATTTCTGGGGTGTGTGTGTGTGTTTCCTTAGCCGTTTTAATGCAGTCTCAGAGTTGTTGCTTATAAAACCTGAAACACTTCTTGAGAAATGAGCTTTTGCCCCTGGACTAATCTGGTAGGTGATCTGTGTTTCATGGTACCTCTAAGGAGCGTGAATTCTAAAAGCCTCTTTCTTCGTTGTCTTGGCTGCCTTTTTTTTCCGAAACTAAACAAAGGATGCAGGTGCTGAAAGCCATTTCTTAATAGAGGTTTCTTTTCTTGCCAGAATAATGTTTCTAAACGGATCATATTCCACCAGACCAGAAGTTTTGTCTGTCAGCTTTACTTAAATTAGTCTGAACTTCAACTCAAGGTAGTTGAGGTACTATGTATTAAGTCCCTCAACTTTCTTGTGTGCTATCCCAATCCATAGTTATGTTTCCTTAGAACCAAATAGCTTAAAACAAAGATGACTTTAATTCATCAGTTAATAATCCAGCTACTCTTAACAAGCTGCTGACCACCATTTTAAAATAAGCAAAATCGTTATCGCTTTGAGGGTAAGAAAGGGGGATAGACAGCACGCACCCCCTAGAGTTCTCAGTCATGGTCCTAAGCAGACTTGGCAGTTGCTGTAGTGATAGGCACGTTGATGTGGAGCTAGCTAATCATCCAAAAATACTCACTGAATGTCTATTATGGCCCAGCTATTAGAAACAAATTGACCTGTGAACAAGAGAGTCCTTGTCCTCCAGGAGTGTATAATCTGATACAGTGGCATTTGAAACTTGGAATCAGAAGCATCAGACTCACAGGGAGTGCTTATTAAGGTTCAGAGTCTGGGCTCCACTTCAGTACAGATTCTGCTTCAGGAGGTCTGGACTGGTTCCCAAGAGATGTAGTTTGTAACCAATTCCAAGCAGTGGTCTGAGAATTACATTATGAGAAGGGTTTATCTTAGATCAGGAGATCTGATGCATTTAGCATGCATCAGAATCAGTTGGAAAGCTTGTTAAAACACATTACCGGGCCCCCTCTCCAGAGTTTTAGGTTCAGTAAGTCTGAGGTGGGGCCCAAGAATTTGTATTTCTAACAAGTGTCCAGACACTGCGGATGCTGCTAGTCAGGAGACCATACTTTAAGAACTACTGTTCTAGTGGATTTTCTCATATGTGGTGTTCTCTCAGATGAGTGTCTAAAGCATATGAACTATGATTTTCTATAAGGTGGAGTTCTTACATCTGATTCATTTGTTGGAAAGCTTGAAGAATGTGGTTAGATCCCATAGGTAATGCAGGAATGCTTAGAAATATTCAGGTGTGTGGATGATTATCTTGAAACTGCAGCAGGGATCTGACGCGAGTTGCTCTCGCACCTTTACGTGCTCGTGCTCACATTGTTCCCTTTGCCTGAATTTCTGTCTTGGCGCACTTCCCGTTTTTCACAACGAGCTTAGCTTTCCCTCATGCTCCTGGATAGGTTTCAATGTGTTTTTTCAATGCTTTGTCATTCTTTCTTTTTTGGACCATATCACATTGAATTGTAACTTAACTGATTAAAAATCTGCTTCCCCTTGTAGATTATGAGCTGTCGCTCCTTCCAGGATTCCCATTACACTTTCTCAATGTATCACTTTAATACTTTTGACTTTCCATGCTTTATTCTGGGTAGTTTCTTCTGACCTGTCTTACAAGTCGTTTTCCTCAACTGTGTCTAATCAGTAAACTTATCACACTAACAATAGTTTCCTGATAACTAAGTGAAAATTAGCAGTCCTTTTTTAGGATTACTTTTAGTTTTCATCTTTAGCAGACCTTATCTACAATTCTGAAATCCAGAGGTTTTTTTATTGGTAAGTTTGGTGACAAAACATATTTGGCAGCTAAACCCGACCTTAATTGATATGAGGTTATTTGTAGACTTAATTTATTCCATGTAGTATGACTACGTTTACATTCACTGTAGTGTGATTATAAGGTGCTGTTCCAGACCCCACTAGAGTGTTATGTAATATACATCTTTATTACCTTTCTAAAATCTGAAAAATTCTCTATTCGAAACATCTGGCCTCAGGAATTTAAGACAAAGCGTTGTAGACCTGTTTTTGTAAAATGCTGTTAATTCTTCCATTTACTAATGCAGCATTTACTAACTGCCTGCTGTATACCAGGCCCTGACAGTACAAACTTACCCCCTTAGAGTTCTTCTTTGTGTGGAAGAAGTAAGTGGAGGTAACCGTTGTTTGCAAAGACCTTTTTTCTACTTATTTACAGAATTGATGTGTCTTGCTATGTGCTGTCTCCTTGTTGATTGAGCATCTATTCTGTTCCTAGCCTACCCAGAATGCAGCATCTCTTTAGGTGTCCTGGTGCCCTCCCACTTTGTCTCTTACATTATTTTTCAGGAGCTGTGTGGCTCTACCTTGTCTTTAATTGCTTATGTTCTCCCTGCACACACATATCTCTTACCAGATACTGTTGAGTGTGACTTGCAAGCGATTCTGTTGGTAAAGTAGTTCTGATGGTAGTTCTGGAAGACCTATGGGATGTCTCTGGCAGAAAAACATTGGAAGATGACCTCTGAATTACATGCTTTTACTTGATAGTCTTGAAGATATGTTGACTCTTGATTGATTTATCCTTTTTAATCTCTCAACTTACTAGTAAAGCGGTCTACAGTTTTGAAAAAAATTTGAACACTAGTCCCTCCCTTGCTATATGATGATTCTTTGTTGCAAGGACACAGTCCCCACCCAACTTAGCTTAAGCATAAGAAGGGGAGTTGATCCTAAGGGCACAGGAAAGTCTTGGTGAGCACAAGTATAGATTTGCTTCTGGGCCCCATGAAGAACCTGGAGAGCTCTCAGGACCTCTAAATGGTTCTTCTCTGCTTCTTTGTGCATCAAAGATTTATTCTGTCTCTCTGCCTAGTGGCTTTCTGCTACTCACTCCATCTGCCCTCTAACTCCTGAGTTTACATATAATAGATGTAGACTGACCATCTGTTTCTGAATGCCAACCAAATTCCTGTTTGAAAGAAATTAGCCTAAATGGATTAAGTGTCCAAGGGTCTAATTAGGCTTCAGGGACAAGGTCATGTAGTGCCAACATGGCTTCTGAGAACTTACCTTTGTTGATCAGGATAAAGTGTCAGGTAGGGGCAGTTTCCAGAGTTTTCCAACATAGGGGACAGAATTTGGGATTCAGGGCCTGCAAAGAGGGGCTGGTAGGTCCCCTTGCTTTGGGTTGGACCCCTAAAGGGCTGCAACCTAGAAGGAAGGGTGAAGAGGAAGTCGATTGCATGAGCTGTAGTTGAGTTAGAATCCTAATTAAATTGAGTTGCAGTAATCTCTATTTGCCAGCGTTTCTAGCTCCTGGGAGAAGCTATCATAAATCATCTCTGGAGGAAAACAACATCCTGGGTCTCAATTATTTCTACAAATGATTTTTCAGATACAGTGTCTGCAGACAATTGAAAATAACCAGGCACAGGAAGAGACAACATGAATGAGAATAACAAAAGCAATAGACAATAGAAGAGACCCATAGGGACTCCAGGTATTAGAGTTATCAGACAAAGATTTTAAAAGAATTATGATTACTGTGTTCAATAAGATTAAAAAATGAAATTTTAATTCATTAGAGAACTAGAAACTACATATATATGTAGTAGAAACTACACACACATACACACACACAGATAATTTGAAAAAGTACCACAGAGAAATTCTAGAACAGAAAAATGGAATAAAATTAAGTCAATAGATAGGTTTACCTGCAGATAGACATAGCTGAAAAAGATTGACTTAGAAGATCGGTCAGAAGAAATTATTCAGAATAAAGCATGGAAAGTAAAAAATATCAAAATACAGACGACAGATTAAGACAGAGATAATATAATGAGAAAGTTTGTAAATGTAATTGGAGTCCTGGAAAGAGATGGTGATCTGATGGAACAGAAACGATTTTGAAGACTTGATAGCAAAGAACTTTATAAAATTGATAAAACGTCAAGGCACTGATTGAGAAACCTCTATGAACCCTAAACAGATAAATAAAAAGTGCACACTGAGGTACATCAGTGCTAAAAATCAAAGTGTTCAGAGTAGCCAGAAGTGAAAAAAAGACATGTTTAAATGAGCAACAACTAGACAGCTAACATTTCAAGAAAACAGTTGAAGAGAATGGAATGGAAATTTTAAAGTGCTGGAAGAAATGTACTAACCTAGAACTCCATATCCAGCATTAATCTACAAAAATACTGGGGAAATTCAAAACATTTTCAGACAAAAGCTGAGAAATTTCATCAACAGGTCACACTAAAAGGAACTTAATTTGTAAATACAGGGTTTTTTTTTTTTGTTTTTTCAGGGATAAGAAAGGATAGAGAAGCAGGAAGAAATTAAGAACAACAAAAAGGATAAATAGGAATATTGACTTATGAGACACAGTAACGTCTGATAGGATTTTAAATATAGAGAGAATTAAAGTACACAACATAATGACATACGTTAGTATTTGGGATGTAAAATATCTTAAGGTCTTTATGTTGTCTGGGAAGAGAGAAAGTGCCAGTAGACTAAAAGTAGACTTTGATATATTAAAGGTGTACATTGTAACTTAAGGATAACCTCTAAAAGAATAGTAAAAGTTTCAAATGAAGACAGGGAAAGAATGAAATAATAAAAAATGAAAGGAGGAGGAAAAAAGAAATCTGAAATAGGCAGGACAAAGAAAATGCACATAATAAGTTGTAGATTTAAACCCAAGATATCAGGACTTCCCTGGCGGTCCAGTGGTTAAGACTGCATGCTCCCAATGTAGGGGGCATGGGTTCGAGCCCTGGTCAGGGAACTAAGATTCCATATGCTGTGTGGCCACCAAAAAATAAATAAATAAACCCAAGATATCAGTAATTGCATTAATATAAATAAACTAATATTCCACTCAAAAAGCAAAGATCATCAAACAAAAAACCAAAATTGAACTGTTAGCTGTCAACAACAGCCACAGTTAAAGAAAGATATATGGAAAATAAAAAAATAGGAAAGAAATATGCAGACACTAAAAGAAAGCCAGTATACTTGCATTAATTTTTGATAATGTATAAGGCAAAAACCCTTACTAGAGATAAAGAGGGGCACTTCAAAATAAAAGATTCAATTCTTGAGAAAGATAACAGTTCTAAATGTTAATGCACCTAATAACATAGCCTTAAAGTATATTAAAAAATATGGGCAAAAGATTAACAGGCACTTCAAAAATGAGGATATTGAAATGGCTTATAAGAGAAGATAGGTATTCAGCACCATCAGTTACTAGGGAAATACAAATTTAAACTATACTGAGATACCACTCAACAAAAATAAGTGTGTGTGCACACCAAAAGTCATGTTTACAAGGATGCTTACAGCAGGATTTTTCACAAAACCCCAAATTGGAGACAATTGTCTGTCAGTAGTAGAATGGATAAATAAATTGTGCTACACTTTTACAATGCAATTTTACATAGCAAGCAAAAGAATGGACTACTGCTATGTATAACAGCATGAATGAAGCTCATAGACATGGTGTGAAGCAAAAGAAGCCAGACACAAAGGAATATATACTGTACGATTACGTTTTTATGCATTTCCAGAACAGGTAAAACTTCATGTTGTCATCCTCAGTCAGAATAGTAATGGAGAGAGGGGCAGCATATTGACTTAGAAGGGCATGAGGAAACCTGAGGTGCTGGAAATGTTCTATATCTTGATTTGAATTATGTGGGTGTATACATAAAAGACTTGTTGAACTGGATATGTAAGATTTATGTGCTTTATGTATTGGTGTGTTGTACCTTAATAAAAATACACAAAACAAAAACTGACAGAACCACTTACAAGGAGAAATAGATAAATCCACAATTACAACAAGATTCTTTACACACCTCTCTCAGTAACTGATAGAGCAAGTAGATTTTAGCAATCAGTAAGGATGTAGAATATTTGAATGACACAATCAGCAAACTTGACCTAATGGACACATATGAAACACTGCACCTGACAACTAAAAAACAGGCATTCTCTTCAAGCTCACATTGAACATTTACAAATCTGGCCATATGTTGATCCATAAAGCAAGTTTCAACAAACTTCAAAGGATTTAAATGATTTAGAGTATATTTGTAAGGCAATTAAGGTAGAAATCCATTAAAAATGATTATTAGAATAACAAATTTCCATACGTTTGGAAATTAAGAAATACACTTCAAAATCTCCCACAGAAAATGACACAGGTGGGAATTAGAAAAATGATTCTAAAGGAGTGATAATAAGAATACATGTTGAAACTTGTGAGATATAGCTAATGCCATGCTTAGAGGGAAATTTATACCCTTATAATGCATTTATTAGGGTACTTCCCTGGTGGCGAAGTGGTTAAGAATCTGCCTGCCGATGCAGGGGACACGGGTTCAAGCCCTGGTCTGCGAAGATCCCACATGCTGCGGAGAAACTAAGCCCGTGCACCACAACTACTGAGCCTGCAATGCCACAACTACTGCAGCCCGTGTGCCTAGAGCCCGTGCTCCGCATAAAGAGAAGCCACCACAATGAGAAGCCCGCACACCATAACAAAGAGTAGCCCCCGCTCGCTGCAACTAGAGAAAGCCTGCGCACAGCAACGAAGACCCAGTGCAGCCAAAAAATAAATATTTTTAAAATGCATTTATTAGGAAAGAAGAAAGGCTGAACATCAGTGGGCTGAGTAGCATCTCAAAAAGCTAGAAAGTGAATTTTATCACTTTTATCTTTACCACCTCTATATCTTTTCAGTGAACATGTCATAATGTATTATAATTAACCAGTTTACTTGGTTTTACTGGAAATGGTGATAAATGAGTTCTTTGGGTTCAAGGATCATGTCTTTTTATAAACCCAGTGCTTGTTGAAGTACCTTGCACGTGGTTGATAATTGTTTTAACTGAATTCAGTTCATCCTCAGTGCCTTAGGTTGGTCAGAAACCCAGGGTCTCGGGACTTTCCTGGTTGTACAGTCGTTAAGACTTTGCACTCCCAATGCAGCAGGCCAGTGTTCAATCCCTGGTCAAGGAACTAGATCCCACGTGCATGCCTCATGCCACAACTAAAGAGCCCGCCTGGCACAACTAAGGAGCCCATGTGCCGCAACTAAGGAGCCCGCCCGCTGCAACTAAGACCCGGTGCAACCAAATAAATAAATAAATATTGAAAATAAAAGAAAAAGAAACCCTGGGCCTCAATCTCGAGCTTACAAAAGCCAAACAGGTGATGTGATGAGTAAGGCTGTCAGGATGGGGAACACAGCAAACCGGAGAGCACGTGCCCCATCTAAAGGAGCGACTGCTGAGTACTATTCCATTGTGTATACGTACCACGTCTTCTTTTTCCATTCCTCTGTCGATGGACATTTAGGTTGCTTCCATGTCCTGGCTATTGTAAATAGTGCTGCATTGGGGTGCATGCATCCTTTCGAATCATGGTTTTCTCCGGATATATGCCCAGGAGTGAGATTATACTCAGCCATAAGAAGGAACGAAATAATGCCATTTGCAGCGACATGGATGGACCTAGAGACTGTTATACAGAGTGAAGTAAGGGACTTTCCTGGCGGTCCGGTGGTTAAGACTCTGCGCTTCTACTGCATGGGGCTTAGGTTCGATCCCTGGTCGGGAACTAACATCCCGCATGCCACGCGGCGTGGCCAAAAACGAACAAAAAAGAGTGAAGAAAGAAAAAGTCAAATATCGTATAATATTGCTTATATGGGGAATCTAGAAAAACGGTACAGATGAACTTATTTGCAAAGCAGAAATAGAGTCACAGATGTAGAAAACAAACTTATGGTTACCAAGGGGGGAAGGGGGGGTGGGATGAATCGGGAGATTGGGATTGACAGATATACACTACTATATATAAAATAGATAACTAATAAGAACCTACTGTATAGCACAGGGAACTACTCAGTGCTCTGTGGTGACCTAAATGGGAAGGAAATCTAAAAAAGAGTGGATATATGTATATGTATAGCTGATTCACTTTGCTGTACAGAAGAAACTAACACAGCATTGTAAATCAACTATACTTCAATAAAAATTAATTAAAATAAAATAAAGGAACCACTGCTGTTTGGCCCTGGTTGATTGTTGCTGTGGGAGCGTGCTTGCTTGGTATGTCTAGATCTCCCCATTTGTTTTTAAGAAGGCAGAAATTCAGATTTTTGTGAAATCTCCATTTTTAAAATGTTGGAAACTAATTAATTAAAAAAAGATACAGTAAGTGCCAAATCAAACCACGCAGTCCTGTCGTTGCCAGTTTGCAACCTCTGTTTTATTTCATACCTTAAGAGGTGGGAATGTGTTTCATGTCTAAATATCTCAGCCAGTAGACTCTTGGGCAGCCTATTCCATCATGTTTATTTCTGCCTGAAGAAAAGGGTCCTGAGTGCTTCCTAACTGGATTTCTGGGTCATATCTGTAAGAGGTTTGTAGGGTTTTTTAAAGCCTTCTTTGTAGTTGGCTGTTTACCCCAGCTGAATCATACATGTGTTCCCAAAGATTTTTTTCCTCCTTTTGTTGTAATATTCTTAATGATGCCTTCTGACTTTTTCACTCTGTTTTCTACACATTTGTCACCACTTCTGCTTTTGGATCATCATGTTGGAAAATCTGAGGCTTACATGGAAGATTGATTTTTAATGCCCCTTGCATTGTTTTTCGACTGTAACATTTGCATGTAATTATGACATTTTAAAAATAGGAGACCATGGAGTTTGAAAAAAAGAATCTTCTGGGCGGATAAGCAAATGGAAAGGCCAGCCTTTAATTTTGTTAACATCCCAATTACATTGTGGTAACCCTTGTGATGATTTCTGTACCTTGTAATGCAACACCTGGTTTTTGTTTCTGGGACACGGACCAAGCCTGGCTGACTCAACCCTTGCTCAGTCGCGAGAGTTGATTGGAAAGCTCATGTTTTCCACTGGCCAGCAGAGGTCACTATTTCAAAGTTGTCAGAGGAAAAATTATAGTCCACACCACTTCTCTTTTGTTTGGGGGAGGTATTATTCATAGAGTACTGGTGGGAGGTTTTCTATTCATACTTTTCTGTATTTTCCAAATGTTCTAAAAAAATCAATTTTGTAATATATTACGTTTAAAAGTGCTGATGGCTTGCGTGGACTTCTGTAGACAGTTGTTTATGTAGTGATAACATTTATTGAGCACCTACTAGGTACCGGACCCTGTGCTCCACAGTATCCCACTCTCTTATCTTTAATAGCCATCTATCTTCTGGAGTGGTTGTGATGCTTATACCTCAGTTTTCCAGAAGGGAAGCCTGAGGCGAGGAGCGGTCCAAGGGCACACAGCTAATGGAGATGGGATTCAGATGCAGGGAGTTGTGTCTTCAAAGCTCGGCTCTTCATTTTCTTGGGAGCTATACTTTTTCTTCAAAGAAGGAATATTTTAGCAGTCATCTGAAGCAAAGCCTCAGAAATAGCTTGCTGTTCTTCCTTGCAAATGTTCTTGAAGAATCTAAACTTGGCTTCTTGGTCCTCTTTGAAGATGGGAACTGTGATGTTCTGTCAGCCTTTGCTCCTTCTCCACAGGAAAACAAATGTCAGTAATACATTGTCTCCAAAAATGTCTCAAGCTTAAGACCTATTTGGTGAGTAGTTTACTAAAAAGATTTCTAATTTCAATTTATAAATCCAAAGGAAAAACTTCCTAACTTTGACAAGAAATAAGCTGTTTGTGAATGAAAAGATAAATCTGTTTTCGTGGACTTTTATTTATTCATGTTTTTAAAAACATTAATAAATTATGAGGATTTTCCATAAAGCTGGAGAGTTATGAGAAGACAGCTGTGTTCATCACCAAATAACGAGTGGTCAATTTGACCCCACCCTGTTCTCACTGAAGAGGTCATATGAGAACAGTAAGAAAAAGCTTTGTATCTCTTGGGCTGCTATAAAAGGACATTTGGTTCTGGAGTCAGTCTTACAAATTGGTCTGACGTACTGCTGTCCATCATTCTTATTTCAAAATTTTTAATGTTTTGTGGTTGCTGTTAACTGTAATAATAATACTTATTATGATTAGAACAGAAAACCATATTACCCTTATAGATCTTCTTAATTAACTAGTAAGATGGAGCTGGCTTATTTTTGTTGCGAGCAAATATTTAACAAGTTTCCATGTGGATGGCAAGTTGCTCAGAGTAGCAACACTAAGGCTGTAGTGGTGGAGATAGACAATGAATATAAACAAACATCATGTGGTGGCGAGTACACAGGGGAACAATTAGACAGTAGATAGTGGGGGTGGGATTCTATTTTAGATAGCGTGGTCAGGGAACGCCCTCCTGATAAAGTGATGTTTGGCCAGAGGCCTGAATGAGGTAAGAGTGGTGATATGTGGGTATCTGGGGGAAGAGTTCCTAAAAGCAGTGAACCTGGAGACCAGAGCATGCCTGATAAGTTCAAGGGATAGCAAAGAGGGCAGGGTGGCAGGGTTCAGTGGGTGAGGGGAAGAGCGGTAGCTGTGGTCAGAGACTGAGGGGACCAGATCATGTCAGGCCTGGTAGACAACAACAAGGACTTTGCTCTTACTCTGAGTCAGGGGCAGCCACTGGAAAGTTCTGAGCGAAGGAGTAACGTGGACCAACTATGTCTTAAAAAATTAAATCTGGGGCTTCCCTGGTGGCGCAATGGTTGAGAGTCCGCCTGCCGATGCAGGGGACACGGGTTCGTGTCCCGGTCCGGGAGGATCCCACATGCCGCGGAGTGGCTGGGCCCGTGAGCCATGGCCGCTGAGCCTGAGTGTCTGGAGCCTGTGCTCCGCAACAGGAGAGGCCACAACAGTGAGAGGCCCGCGTACTGCAAAAAAAAAAAAAAAAAAAAATTAAATCTGGCTGTTCTATGGAAAACAGGTAAGAATGAAAGCAGGGAGATTGGGACTTCCCTGTCGGTCCAATGGTTAAGACTTTGCCTTCCAATGCAGGGGGTGCGGATTTGATCCCTGGTGGGGGAAGAAAGATCCTACATGCCTCGCAGCCAAAAAACCAAAACATAAAACAGAAGCAGTATTGTAACAAATTCAATAAAGACTTTAAAAATGGTCTACATCAAAAAAATCTTAAAAAAAAAAAGAAAGCAGGGAGACTAGTTAGGAGGCTACTGCTGTAAAGCAGGTGAGAGAAGATGCAGTTAACCCTTGAAAAATGGGTTCAAACTTTTGTGGGTCCTCTTTTTTTTTTTTACTCCTTTTTAAAATTTATTTTATTGAAGTAGAGTTGATTTACAATGTGTTAATTTCTGCTGTACAGCAAAATGACTCACTTATACATATATATATTCTTTTTCATATTCTAACTTTGGAATTCCTAATGATTATCCTGTAAATGATGGTGACAGCTCTGGGGATATGGATGGATGACCTTGCCTTTGAGACTGTGTAGAGCCGGAGAGGGAAGAAGATCTAAGCCAGCATTTAAGGCTGAATAGAAGATGAAGAAAGAAGAAGGGCCAGGAGTTGCCAGAGAAGCAAGAGAAAAACCAAGGGAGTGCGTGGGTCCTCTTACACGCAGCTATTTTTCACTAAATCTGTACTACAGTACTACACAATCAGTGGTTGGATGAATCCATGCACGTGGAACCGCGAATATGGTGGGCTGACTGTAAAGTACTATGCAGATTTCCCTACTGCACAGAGGGTTGGTGCCCCTGAGCCCTACGTTGTTCAAGGATCACCTGCAGTGACTGGGACCAGAGTGATAGTGAAAGCAATGAGAAACAGACAGATCTGGGTCTATTACGAAGAAAGAGTTGATGAGAATTGCTGGTGGAATGGTTGTGGAGTATGAAAGAAAACGAGTCAGTAATATGGACTCTGAGGTTTTTGGCCTGAGCAGTTGGTAGACTGAAATTGCCATTTGCTGAGATGGGAGAGGAATGGGTTTACGGTGGAGTAAGTATGATGGGTTAGTTAAGTGTGGCTGCATATAACTGAAAAACTCAAAATAATGGTGGCTTAAGTAACATAGAAATTTATACTTTTTTTTTTTCACATAAAAGGAGATCCAGAAATAGGCTGTCTCAGGATTGCTTCCTGAAGTTATCAGGGATTCAGGCTCATTCTAGCTCTCTACCTAGCTAGCTTCTCATCCTCATGGTCCCAAACGGCTGCTAGAACCACAGCCACCATATCTGCATTCCAGGAAACAAGAAGGAAGAAGAGAAGAGAGAATGGTGAATCCCCTCCCTTTCAAGGAGACTTCCTCAAAGTCCACACACTTACCCTTGTATCTTATTGGCTGAAGCATAGTAGTCATGAGGCCATATCTGGCTGCAAGGGAGCCTGGGAAATGTCTTTTGGAGGTTGTATGTAACTCCTAAATAAATTGGGATTCTGTTACTGGGGCTCTAAATGAATATTAACATAGGCTGTGAGCCGTCTCTTCTCCAGAGTTTGAAGTTTGATTTTGGAAGAAGCAAGTTCTAGTCTGGCATCATTCAGCTGTGTGACTTTGTGCTAAGATTTCATCACTAAACCTCTATTTCAACTGCAAAATAAAAGAATTGGACTGAATGATTTTTAAGTTCCCTTCTAACTAATTTTGCATGAGTCTTTGAGTTTGTCACATAGTAAGGTAAGTATAGTTTTCACAAAAGAGATAAGAAGTCTTAGAAGAAAATATTATGGTAAGAAGATGTCTATCAAATATCTTAAAATTGATTTTTGTAATTGAAAGATTCATTTAAAACGTATCCACGAATACCATTCCATTCTGTTTTTCAGAATGCTTTCTGCCTATAGGTATCGATGATTTTAATACTCAAAAAGAAGCATATGAATTACATAATACTAGTGTATACTGGATGAACTTGATATTTACTTTAACAAATTAAAATATTAATTAATAAAAATGTGAATAATCAACTATCTCATTCCTTACTCCATATATACGTTTGTCGTAGCCTCATTTGCCAACTTTTTGACCTCTTCAAACAATTTAGTACATGTGTTCAAATCCACACACCACTGATTATCTCTCATACACATAGAAAGTCTGTGCCTTCAAGGGGTCTATAGTTTATAATTGGGTATGTAATAAGGCAGAAAATAAATGCTCTGAGAGGGGCTTTGTATGCTAGTGTTTGGTTGGGAGGGGAAGCAGGTTATGTGGACAAGGGGCCATTTGAGGTGAACCTTGGAGATCTGGATGGGTCCAGGTAGGAATGGTCAGCCACAAAGGCACTCTGGATGAAAGGAAAAGAAAGGTCAGGTGACAGAGGATGTTCCAGTTCAGTTGGACATGAGGTACAGTGGCATGACAGGAAGACCATGGCATTTAGGGTCAAGCAGACCTAGGGCTGAACCCTGAATCTGCCACTTGCTAGTTGAAACCTTGGGCAAGTCACTTAACTTATTTGGGTCTCATTTTCCTCATCTGTAATAGGAACAATACCACTCTCTTCATAGGTTGTTGTCTATATTAAATGTATATATGTAGTGTCATCTGCAGTAATTTACATAAAAGAACCTGCCACAGGGCATGGTACTCTGTGCTTCCATAAATAACAGACCCCCTCTAAACAGACAACCCAAACTGTCCCTCACAACTTTTCAAGCTGTCGATTCTTATTGTCTTCATTAGCAGCATTTGATGTGCATTTTATATTAAGTCTGATTCTGTTTCCCTACAAATATGATGTGCTGGAAACCAACTAATGTTTTTATGGAAAAGCAGTTGCATAATAATGAGTGAGGAAGGTGTATAACTTAATGGCCTGTTAATTGTGACACTTTGCTTCTAGAAAATCACCCTTAAGGATGAAGAATGCCTTGGGCCACCCAGGGGAAGTTCCAAACTCTAAAACTACTTTTCTTCCAGATACTCAGCTTCTCCTTTCTCTTCACTCCCATCACAAGGCTTGTCAAGTTTCCTTCCTCAACGAAGCTGCATTCCAGCCACCTCTCCCCATCTCCACCAACCCTTGGCTCCTCAGCATTTCTCTCTGGGATTATCTCCTCACTAGTCTTCCATTATCCACACTTGCTGCTTTCTCAATCCATTTTCCACACAACAGGTAGAATGATATTTTCAGAACAGATCTGATCATGTCAGTCTCCAACCCAAAGTCCTTCACTGATTTTGCACGCAGCCCTTTCCCTTTCCCAGTCTCACCTGATGCCTTCCCTCCTCTCACTCTGTGGCTCCAATCATACTGCCTCTCTTTTGCTGCCTGGAAGGAATATTATTCCTCTCATCTCAAAACATTTGCACCTTTTGCACGTACTCCTCCATCTTCTGGAAAGCTTTTCCTCAACTCTACGACAAGTAACTTCTTATCCTCTTAGATTCTAGTTTTTTTTTTTTTTTTTTAATTTATTTTATTTATTTATTTTTGGCTGCATTGGGTCTTCGTTTCTGTGTGAGGGCTTTCTCCAGTTGCGGTGAGCGGGGGCCACTCTTCATCGCGGTGCGCGGGCCTCTCACTATCGCGGCCTCTCTTGTTGCGGAGCACAGGCTCAGTAATTGTGGCTCATGGGCCCAGTTGCTCCGCAGCATGTGGGATCTTCCCAGACCAGGGCTCGAACCTGTGTCCCCTGCATTGGCAGGCAGACTCTCAACCACTGCGCCACCAGGGAAGCCCTTAGATTCTAGTTTAATCATCACCTCTCAGGGAAGACTTCCTTGGCCCTTTAGACTCCGTCAAGCCTCCGACCCCCCCTCCCCACTTCACATCCTCTCATGGCATGGGACATTTCTCCTTGTTTGTAAGTATGCATTCATTTGTATGATTAGTTGAATACTTTTTTAAAAATTATTTTATTTATTGATTTTTGGCTGCATTGGGTCTTCGTTGCTGTGCGCGGGCTTTCTCTAGTTGCGGTGAGTGGGGGCTACTCTTCCTTGTGGTGCGTGGGCTTCTCATTGCGGTGGCTTCTCTTGTTGCGGAGCATGGGCTCTAGGTGCGGGATTTTCAGTAGTTGTGGCGCATGGATGTGGGATCTTCCCGGACCAGGGCTTGAACCCGTGTCCCCTGCATTGGCAGGCGGATTCTTAACTACTGCACCACCAGGGAAGTCCTAGTTGATTTCTTTTTGTCCTCCACCAGTCGGAACCTCCATGAATCTCTGGCACCTAGGACAGTGCCTGGGACATGGTACGTACTCAATCAATATTGTTGGACAAGGAAAGAGATTGGGATACAAACGGTGCTTCCTCCTTGCACTCTTAGCCATTGTCTTCTGATTTCTCTGAGTTTCTTGAGGGCCTGCACATCCTTTAACTCCTTCATTAACTTACGTATTTATTCAACCATCATTCACTGAGTGTGCATGGATGGTAGGCCCTGTGCTTCGTACTAGAGCTACAGAAGCAAGTGAAATAACTCCTGCCCCCAAAGAGCCAGGGGCACTCAGAAGGCTTTAAGCTAGGAGAGCAATATGGTTGGATCAGTGATTTAGAAAGACCACTCTGGTTGCAGGGAGGAGGATGGATTGGAAGGGCCAGGCTGGAAGCAGGGAGACCCAGATGAGAAGCTGGTCCAGTGGTTCAGGCTAGAGATGATCAGGCTTGCAAGGGCCACACATGTGGAGATGGAGAGAAGGAGCACTTACAGAAGGTACATTGGAGGTAGGAATCAGAGGCCTTGGAGTCTGAATGTAGGTGAAGAGAGAGAAAGGAGCCTAGGATAACTCCCAGGGTCCCAGCTTGGTGGTGTCATCATTCACGTAAGAGAATACCCAGGATGGGGAGGGGAGAAAGGAGAGCGAGACAGGGAGAAAATGAGTTTAGTAGATCTTGGCTTCTCAAGCCGTTTAACAGTTTCTATTTCTAGAGAGAGCCTGATTAAACTGAAGCTTCATTCAGAAGAGACTACTTTTAGGAATAATCAACTTGACTCTTTTGTTTTAAATTTACATACAGTAAAATTCAATGTACATATCTACAAGTTTTGACAAAAGCATAGAATCATGTAAACACCAAGATACAGAACAATTCTCTCACTGACCGTTCCTCCCTCAAATTTCCTTATTCCTTTGCAGTCAAATTTATCTCAATTCTTAATTCCTAGCAACCATTGATCTGTTCTCGGTAATTTTGCCTTTTCCAGAATGTCACAGAAATGGAATCCATACCGTCTGTAGTCTTCTGAGCCTGGCTTCTTTCACTTAGCATAATGCATTTGAGATTCATCCACATTGTTATGAATACCGATAGTTAATTCCATATTATTGCTGAGTAGTATTCCATTCTGTGGATTAACCACAGTTGGTTCTGTCTGCAGTTGAGGAGATTTGGTTTCCCATTTTTGCGGACTACAAATAAAGCTGCTAAAAATCTTCATGTACAAGTTTTCGTGTAAACATAGGTTTTCATTTCACTTGGGTAAATATTGGGCATGGAATTGCTGGATTATCTGAGTTGTATGATAAGTATTAAGTTTAACTTTATAAGAAAATATCAAACTGTTTTCCAGGGTGATTGTGCCTTTTGCATTTCTACCAGCAAGGTATGAGAGTTCCAGTTGTTCCATACCCTTGCCAGCTTTTGCTATTGTTAGTTTTTTGTTTTATTTTTAAATTTTAATCATTCTGAAGGTGTGTAGTGCTATCTCAATATGCTTATACTTTGCATTCCCTAATGCTGAGCATCTTTCCATCTTCATATTTTTTTTGTGAAATGTTTGTTTAAATCTTTTGCACATTTAGAAAATTTGTTTGTTTTCTTTTTTTAAGTTGTAAGAGGGCTTTATGTATTCTGAATACAAGTCATTTGTTGGATAAATGATTTACAAATATTTTCTCCCAGTCTGCGGCTTGGCTTTTCATTCTCTTAACAGCCAGTATCTTTTACAGAGCAAAAATTTTAGATTTTTGATGAAGTCCCATTTAATAATTTTTTATTTTCTGGATTGTGCTTTTGGCATCATTATCTAACTACTTTTTTTTTTTTTTTTTGCGGTACGCGGGTCTCTCACTGTCGGGGCCTCTCCCATTGCGGAGCACAGGCTCCAGACGCGCAGGCTCAGCGGCCATGGCTCACGGGCCCAGCCGCTCTGCGGCATGTGGAATCTTCCCCGACCGGGGCACGAACCCGTGTCCCCTGCATCGGCAGGCGGACTCTCAACCACTGCGCCACCAGGGAAGCCCTATCTAACTACTTTTTTACCTAACCTGAGATCACAAAGATTTTCTCTATGTTTTCTTCTAGAAGTGATAGCTTTGCATTTTGGTCCATTTGGGGTTACTTTTTGCATAATGTGTGAAGTACAGGTTGAGGTTCGTTTTTTCACATATGTATGTGCAGCCTTTCCAGCACTGTTTGTTAAAGGACTATTATTTCTCCACTGAATTGCTTTTGTACCTTTGACAAAAGCATATGGCCCTATGTGGGTTCCATAGAATAGGAGTATTCTGTTCCATTGATCTATGTGTATAGTTTTTTTGCCACTGTCACAGTCGTGATTACTGTAGCTTTACAGTGAGTTCTAGAATCGAATAGTGAGTCCTCCAATTTTGTTCTTCTTTTTCAAAATTGTTTTGGCTATTCTAGCTCCTTTCCATTTTAGAATTAGTTTGTTGATTTCTATTTAAAAATTCCAGCTAGGATCTTGGTTGAAGTTATGTTGAATCTACAGATTAATTTGGGGAGAGGTGACATCTTAACAATATTGAATCTTTCAAACCATGAACACAATATACCTCTTCATTCATTTACATATTTTCTGTGATTTCTTTCATCAGTTTCATGGTTTTCAGCATACGGATTTTGCATGTTTTGTTAGATTAATATCTAAGTATATACTTTTCAGTGCTATTATAAATAGTATTTTTAAAATTTCATTTCTAATTGTTTATTGCTAGTATATGTAAATACAATGGATTTTTGTATATTAATCGTATATCCTGCAACCTCAATAAACTCATTTATTAGTTCTAGGAGGAACCTGTTTTCATAGATCCCATGGAATTTTCTACATAGATGATCAGGTTGCCTGCCAACAGTTTTATTTTTTCCTTTCCAACCTGTACACCTTCCTTTTTAAAAAAAACATCTTTATTGGAGTATAATTGCTTTACAATGTTGTGTTAGTTTCTGCTGTATAACAAAGTGAATCAGCTATATGTACACATATATCCCCATATCCCCTCCCTCTTGCGTCTCCTTCCCACCCTCCCTATCCCACCCCTCTAGATGGTCACAAAGCACCAAGCTGATCTTCCTGTGCTATGCGGCTGCTTCTCCCAAGCTATCTATTTTACATTTGGTAGTGTATATATGTCCACGCCACTCTCTCACTGCGTCCCAGCTTACACTTCCCCCTCCCCATGTCCTCAAGTCCATTCTCTACATCTGCGTCTTTATTCCTGTCCTGCCCCTAGGTTCTTCAGAACCTTTTTTTTTTTTAGATTCCGTATATATGTGTTAGCACACGGTATTTGTCTTTCTCTTTCTGACTTACTTCACTCTGTATGACAGACAATAGGTCCATCCACCTCACTACAAATAACTCAATTTCATTTCTTTTTATGGCTGAGTAATATTCCATTGTATATATGTGCCACATCTTCTTTATCCATTCATCTGTCGATGGGCACTTAGGTTGATTCCATGTCCTGGCTATTGTAAATAGTGCTGCAATGAACATTGTGGTACATGACTCTTTTTGAGTTATGGTTTTCTCAGGGTATATGCCCAGTAATGGGATTGCTGGGTCATATGGTAGTTCTATTTTTAGTTTTTTAAGGAACCTCCGTACTGTTCTCCATACTGGCTGTATCAATTTACATTCCCACCAACAGTGCAAGAGGGTTCCCTTTTCTACACACCCTCTCCAGCATTTGTTGTTTGTAGATTTTCTATGATGGCCATTCTGACCAGGGTGAGGTGATACCTCATTGTAGTTTTTTAAAATAAATTTATTTATTTATGTATTTATGGCCACGTTGGGTCTTCGTTGCTGCATGCAGGTTTTCTCTAGTTGCGGCGAGCAGGGGCTACTCTTTGTTGCGGTGTGTGGGCTTCTCATTGTGGTGGCTTCTCTTGTTGTGGAGCATGGGCTCTAGCCGCGTGGACTTCAGTAGTTGTGACACGCAGTCTCAGTATTTATGGCACCCAGGCTTAGTTGCTCTGTGGCATGTGGGATCTTCCCGGACCAGAGCTCAAACTCGTGTCCCCTGCATTGGCAGGTGGACTTTCAACCACTGCGCCACCAGGGAAGTCCCCTCAATGTAATTTTGATTTGCATTTCTCTAATGATTAGTGATGTTGAGCATCCATTCATGTGTTTGTTGGCAATCTTCTTTGGAGAAATGTCTATTTAGGTCTTCCACCCATTTTTGGATTGGGTTGTTTGTTTTTTTGATATTGAGCTGCATGAGCCGCTGTATATTTTGAATATTAATCCTTTGTCAGTTACTTTGTTTGCAAATATTTTCTCCCATTCTGAGGGTTGTCTTTTTGTCTTATTTATGGTTTCCTTTGCTGTACAAAAGCTTTTAAGTTTCATTAGGTTCCATTTGTTTATTTTTGTTTTTATTTCCCTTACTCTAGGAGGTGCGTCAAAGAGGATCTCACTGTGATTTATGTCACAGAGTGTTCTGCCTATGTCTTCCTCTAAGAGTTTTATAGTGTCTGGCCTTACATTTAGGTCTTTAATCCATTTTGAGTTTATTTTTGTGTATGGTGGTAGGGAGTGTTCTAATTTCATTCTTTTACCTGTAGCTGTCCAGTTTTCCCAGCACCACTTATTGAAGAGACTGTCTTTTCTCCATTGTATATTCTTGCCTCATTTATCAAAGATAAGGTGACCATATGTGCATGGGTTTATCTCTGGGCTTTCTATCTTGTTCCATTGATCTATACTTCCGTTTTTGTGCCAGTACCATGCTGTCTTGATTACTGTAGCTTTGTAGTATAGTCTGAAGCCCAGGAGCCTGATTCCTCCAGCTCCATTTTTCTTTCTCAAGATTGCTTTGGCTATTCAGGGTCTTTTGTGTTTCCATACAAAGTGTGAAATTTCTTGTTCTAGTTCTGTGAAAAATTCCATTGGTAGTTTGATAGAGATTGCATTGAATCTGTAGATTGCTTTGGATAGTATAGTCATTTTCATAATGTTGATTCTTCCAGTCCAAGAGCATGGTATATCTCTCCATCTGTTTGTATCATCTTTAATTTCTTTCATCAGTGTCTTATAGTTTTCTGCTGTATGCCTTTTTATTTAATTATTTTCTTGCCTTACTGCACTTGCTAGGACTTCCAGTATGATGTTGAATAGGAATAGTGAAGGTAGATATCCTTACCATATTCTGGATCTCAGGGGGAAAGCATTCAGTCTCTACCACTAAGTGTAGTGTAAGCGTGTGATGTTAGCTGTAGGTTTTGTTTTGTTTTTGTTTTTGTTGCTGTGATGTTAGCTGTAGGTTTTGTTTTGTTTTTGTTTTTGTTGCTGCGCTTATCTAGTTAAGAAAGTTTCTTTCTATTCCTAAATTGGTTCTTATTCTCTAATCATATATGAGTGTACATATAAAACATCATCTTTGGCCTCTTGTGACTGTGTTCCATATTGGGGTTCTCCAGGTTTTTGTTTGTTTGTTTGATTTGGTTTTTATTTGTTTTATTTTTTAAATAAAAAATTAAAAAATTTTTTTTGGCTGCATTGGGTCTTCATTGCCATGCATGGGCTTCTCATTGCAGTGGCTTCTCTTGCTGTGGAGCACAGGCTCTTGGCACACTGGTTTCAGTAGTTGCAGCATGTAGGCTCAGTAGTCGTGGCACTCAGGCTCAGTAGTTGTGGCTCGTGGGCTCTAGAGCTCAGCCTCTGTAGTTGTGATGCACAGGTTTAGTGGCTCCGTGGCAGATGGGATCTTCCTGGACCAGGGATCAAACCTGTGTCCCCTGCACCGGCGGGTGTGTTCTCAACTGCTGCACCACCAGGGAAGTCGCTGATTTGTTCTTTAAAAGAGCATCTTCAAGTTATAATATGAATTCTAGAAATGGTAGGAGAAGTAAGTTGGGTATTTCATTAATCATCATCATTACCTCTCATTTTCCAATTGATTTTACCTTTTTCCACCTTCTCATTGAGTCTCCACAGAAGCCTGGTGGGTCAGGTACTATCACCTTTATTTGACAGGTGTAGTATCGAGGAACCAGGGATGGTGACTTGCTCGTGTCCCTCAGCTTGATAGCACCAGAGCCACAACCATTATAGAAGCTCTTCTATGGACTGACCCCAGTGAGAGCCCTGAAATGCAGTGAAAATTCCAGGCTTTGGACTCAGGTAGATAATCTTTTAAATTTTAATTACATTAAAATTTTTTATTGCAGTGAAATTCATATAACATAAAAGTAGCCATTTAAAAGTGAACAATTCAGTGTCATTTAGTACATTCACAACGTTGTGTAACCACTACCTCTACCTAGTGCCAGCATTTTATCGTTACCTCCAAAGGAAACCTATACCCATTAAACAGATACTTCCCATTGGTCCCTCCCCTGAGCCCCTGTCAACCACTAATCTGCTTTCTATCTCCTATGAATTTACCTATTCTGGATATTTCATATAAGTGGACTCATACAATACATGGCCTTTTGTGCCTGGCTTCTTTCACTTAGCGTAATGTTTTTGAGGTTTATCCATGTGTCAGTACTTTATTCCTTTACATATATTTTTTCACAATTTGTTTATCCATTCATCCATTCATTCTTTGATGAACATTTGGATTGTTTTCACAACAATGTTCTTTTGGGCATATACCTAGACATAGAATTGCTGGGTCATATGGTAATTCCATGTTTAACTTTCTGGGGAATTGTCAAACTGTTTTCCAGTTGTGGCTAAACCATTTTACATTCCCACCAGCAATGTATGAGGGCTCAACTTTCTCCACATGCTTGCCAATATTTGTTATTTTCTGTTCTTTCGATTTTTTAAAAATAAATTTATTTATTTATTTATTTATTTTTGGTTGTGTTGGGTCTTCGTTGCTGTGCGCGGACTTTCTCTAGTTGTGGCAAGCGGGGGCTACTCTTTGTTGTGGTGCACGGGCTTCTCATTGCAGTGGCGTCTCTTGTTGTGGAGCACGGTCTCTAGGAACATGGGCTTCAGTAGGTGTGGCAGGCGGGCTCAGTAGTTGTGGTTCCTGGGCTCTAGAGTGTAGGCTCAGTAGTTGTGGCACATGGGCTTAGTTGCCCTGCGGCATGTGGGATCTTCCCCGACCAGGGCTTGAACCTGTGTCCCCTGCATTGGCAGGTGGATTCTTAACCACTGCGCCACCAGGGAAGTCCCTGTTCTTTTGATTTTTAATTTTTAAAATTATAGCCATCCTAATAGGTGTGAAGTGATATCTCATTGTGGTTTTGATTTGCATTTCCCTAATTACTAATAATGTTGAGCATCTTTTCATGTACATACTTGTTGGCCATTTGTGCATCTTCTTTGGAGAGACGTCTATTCAAGTCCTCTGCCCATTTTTTTTTAACATCTTTATTGGAGTATAATTGCTTTACAATGCTGTGTTAGTTTCTGCTGTATGACAAAGTGAATTAGCTATATGTATACATATATCCCCATATCCCCTCCCTCTTGCGCCTCCCTCCCACCCTCCCTATCCCACCCCTCTAGGTGGTCACAAAGCACCGAGCTGATCTCCCTACGCTGTGCAGCTGCTTCCCACTAGCTATCTATTTTACATTTGGTAGTGTATATATGTCAGTGCTACTCTCTCACTTCATCCAAACTTACCCTTTCCCCCTCCGCGTGTCCTCAAGTCCATTCTCTATGTCTTTTGCTCATTTTTTTGATTGGGTTGTTTTTGTTGCTGAGTTGTAAGCGTTCTTTACATATTCTGGATACTAGACTCTTATCAGTTGCATGATTTGCAAATATTTTTCTCCCATTCTCTAAGTTGTTTTTTCACTATCTTCATAATGTTCTTTGATGCACAAAGGATTTTAATTTTGATGAAGTCAATTTATCTATTTTTTTCTTTTGTGCTTGTGTTTTTGGTGTCACATCTAAGAATCCATTGCCAAATCCAAGGTCACATAGATTACCCCTATGTTTTCTTCTAAGTGTTTTATGGTTTTAGCTCTTATATTTAGGATGTTGATCCATTTTGAGTCAGTGTTTGTATATGGTTTGAGATAGGGAATCCAACTTCATTCTTTTGTGTGTAGATATCCAGTTGTCCTAGCACCATTTGTGGAAAAGATTATTCTTTCCTCAATGAGCGATCTTGGCACTCGTATCAAAGATAAGTTGGCCATAGATGTATGGGAGGTAGACACTTTTGACCATGAGAACCTTGGCAAATCAATTTTGAGCTTTTATTTTTTTCATCTATAAGATAGGAAAGATATGCTCTTTTTCTCAGAGTTGTCAGAATTAAATGAGATTCCATATGGAGACCATCAGCCGTAGTACCCGGCACATAGTAGTTTCCCCAGTGAATGTTAATTCTTCCCTTGCTGCAAGAAATAGAGGCAGGGTAAGCAGAGTAACATCTATCACCTCTATTCCTTCTCCTTCCTCATGTCTCCAGGACACAGGAGACCCTAGACATAGAAATGTCTATTTTTTCTGAGTATATGCTTATAAAGGTAGTGAGGGGGGAGGTCACAATAGGATGAAGAAGCACTTAGCCAGAAATTCAGGCAAGCAAAGGAAGTAGTGGTCATTCTTTAATAATTCAATCAACATTCAATAAACACTTACCTAGTGCTGATTTTGTGCCTGAATCAGTTCTAGGCTCTGGAGTTACAAAGGCAAAATGTGCTCCTGCTCTCAGAGAGCTCTCAGTCTAGAGGGAGAGACAGATAGGTCATTATAAAGCAGTGTAACAGGTTCTGAGATAGAATGAAGCAGAGATTGCTGTGAGAATATGTAGGAAGAAAATAATTCTAGCCAGAGGATTCAGGGAAGTCTTCTGGGAAAAAGTGATGCTTGAGCTGGGTACTAAATGATTCTTAGGAAGGAGTGAACCAAAGGGAAAGTGTTAGCATAGGAAACATCATATACAAAGCTATGAAGGCATGAATATGTGTTCCAGGTTCTAGGAGATGAAAAATTTTCTAAGGTACTTGGAACATAGGATAGAGCTAAGAGGTGCGGTGAGAAAATGGTTTGACTTTATTTAGATGGCCATTGGAAGTTGTTAATGAGGCTTAAACAGGGAAGTGACATGGTCAGATCTATATTTTAGAGATTTATAGGGAGACCAGTACGGAAAATGAATGATTGGGAAGAAGATGAAGCTGGAGGCAGGAAGAAGAGTTGGGAAGAGATGTAGCAGTGAGGAGTGAGGATGGAGAGGAGGAGGACTATTAGGTGTATTCATGGCAGATCAGATACGGGAGTATGGGAGAGGAGGAGGAACAAAGTCAGAGAAGAAATAATGTTTGTTTTGGCAGATGGATGCAGATGGAGTTACCTAGTAGACAGACCATATGTGGGACCAGAGGGCAAAAATAAAAACCAAAGAGGGCTTCCCTGGTGGTGCGGTGGTTAAGAATCCGCCTGCCAATGCAGGGGACATGGGTTTGAACCCTGGTCCGGGAAGATCCCACATGCCATGGAGCAACTAAGCCCGTGTGCCACAACTACCAAGCCTGCGCTCTTGATCCCGTGAGCCACAACTACTGAGCCCATGTGCCACAACTACTGAAGCCCGCATGCCTAGAGCCCGTGCTCCACAACAAGAGAAGCCACCGCAATGAGAAGTCTGCGCACCTCAATGAAGAGTAGCCCCCGCTCACCGCAACTAGAGAAAGCCAGCACGCAGCAATGAAGACCCAACGCAGCCAAAAATAAATAAATAAAATAAATTAAAAAAAAAAAAAACCCAACCCAAAGAAACCCCAAAACAAGATGGACTGTGTTTGAGCAGGCACATTGGTTAGTGTAAAAAAGCACACATTATTGCCTGGCCTGCTAAAGGGAGAAGCAGACTTTATTTGTTTTGCTTTGTTTTGTTCTTGACAATTAAAATATTAATGAATTTTATACTAAAAGTATAAGGAAAAAAATTACAGTCCGTAATCCTACTACTCTTAAATAACCCTTGTTGAAAGGGAGAGAGGAAAATATATATTGTTAGAAAATACAAACAGTTCAGAGAAGTGTAAAATGAAAAGTACAGGCTTCCCCCCAGTCCTCCATTCCCTTAACCACTGTTAACACTTCTTGTGTTTTCTTCTAGGAAAAAAAAAAATGTATATACCCGCTGGATTCTGTATATCTGCAAAGAGGTCCTGCCACATACCACGTTTAAGAGGTCTGTTCTATTGGGTAGATTAACCTTCTCATTGCTTTGCCAGGCTTCACAAACCCATCCGTCCTGGTAGGGTGGAGCTGTGCGTTCACTGAGGGAAAGGCAGGATCTCCATGTCCCTAGCTCAGGCATGGGACTTGGATCACAGGGTAGGTGCTCAGCAAAGAATAACTAAATGAGCTGTTGCTGCAACCTGGAAATTTGGAGAATCTTTGCCTGCAGTTCCAGTTCATTAAGTGACTTCTACAGCAAATGTTTCCTGAGTTCTGACTAAGTGTGCAGTGCTGTGCGTGTGGGTACGTGTGCGTACGTGTGGTGGGGAGGTAAGGCAGAGGACTTGGTTCCTGGCCTCACCAAAGAGCAGAGCTGGAAAGGTCAGTGATCTCCCAGTCCTCTTGCTTTCTGAGGGGGAAACTTAGGTGCAGAATGAGGTCCTGATTTACCTAAAGCCGCAAGGCTTTGGTGCCAGAACCAGCCCTAGAGCTTCAGAAGAGTGAGGGGGTGGGGGAGGAGCACCTGGTGGTGCATTGGAGGCATTGGTGAGCTACTCTTACTCCTTCCATCCCTTCCCCTCCTGCCATATAAGTAGCAGTAATACCCAACTCCAGATCCTCGGGTAGAGGCAAGACCTTTGTGCTCTTATGCAGCCCATGGCCCTTGGCCTGTGTGCAATGCGTGGGATTGGCTGACATCCTGTACCTATTAGAGGCATCAGGCTGGTATAGAGGAAGAGTGCTGGACTAGGAGTCAGGCAGCCCGCATTCCAGTGCCAGCTCTGCCACACCCCACCATACTGTGGGCCGGCCACATCCTCTCTCCTCTGAACGTGGGGGTGGGTCTAATGGAATCTCCAAGGTCCTTCCTACCTTTATTGCTCTCTAACTTTAAGATGCTATATTTAACCAATGAAAGGAAATCAGATTTTAGGATTCTGTGATTCTGAAATCCTGGTTTTCCAAGAATCCGGGGATGCTGCTTGAGGTCTCTTACTCTGTGTGGGCTCCTATGTCGTGAGGCCTGACTTGTTGAGTAGTAGGGAGGGGCTCCGTATACATTTTTCAATTTTAGACCAAGGCCAAAGAGACCAGACCCCTCTCTTCAAAGAGTGCGGAGCCAGGCAGGCTCTTCGGAGTGGGCCCAGATCACCAGTAAACGGTGTGGAGCAGGGCAGGCCAACATGAAATGCAGAGACGGTCTCAAGGACCTGGGTGGAACCTCCAGTAGCCTTGGCAAATAGACCTGGCCTGGGTGAACAACCCCATTTTGCACAGGAGGAAACTGAGGCTCAGAAAAGGGAACTGAGCTACTGCTTCCAGTCGCCCTGAGGTCTTGTTCTTAGTCCAGTGTTCTTTGTACACATTGGGCAGGACTCACTGGGACACTGCTGTCTGTGAGGGGAGCCATAATGCAGGGGAACCAGGTTGCAGGTCCTGGAGGAACTTAGAGGAGTGGGTCTCAACCCCCAGGGCTGTAAGCACCTCCTGGGGGCTCGCTAAAATTCGAGGTGCTGGGACCCTGCTCCCAGACAGATTCACAGATTCACTTGGGGGTGTTTTCTAGTTGGGATCCGGGTATCTATTTTTGTTTAACTTCGGAATGAGACCCTCTAGTCTGTTTCCTTTTTGGTGAAAAATACCACAGAAACAAAAACTTAAGACAAGTGGTCTGAGAGCCGTGGGTTCGGTCCCAACCTTGCTGCTGACCCGCTGTGAAAGCTGTGGGAGCTCTGGAGTGAGCGGGTTGGATTCTGCAGGAAACCTTTAAAGCACTTTCACATCCATTGTCTCCGCGGTAGCAGGGTTGGCCGGTCCCGTCTGACTAGGAGAAAACTGATGCTGGACAGGGCAAGAAGGGTCTTGTCTCAGCCACTGGGAAAGGCGGAAAAGAGCCAGGTTGAGCCCGGCTTTCCTGATACCCAAGGCGTTCCGCCGCCCTGGCCAGCCCAGCCCCGACGACAGAGCCCAGGCCCTGCAGCCCGCGGCGCCGCCCCGCGGGCCTGCCCTCATCGGCAGCCTGAGGAGGGGGGCCGCGCAGCACCGGGCGCCGCCGGCCGCCGCCTGTCAAACCCTCCGCCCAGCCTTGCGCCCGGCTGGCCCTGGCCCGAGGGCGGACGCCCCGCCCTCGCACCGCGATTGGCTTCGGTGGGGCGGCCGCAGCGAGCCAGTGGCTGGAGAGGCTGTCAGGCCGGCCGCGGCCCCGCCCCCGCCCCGGGGTGCCGCCCCGCTGGACTCTGCTGCTGCTGGGGCTGCGGCGCCAGTGGAGGCGCGCCTAGCCTCGCGCCCCGGGAGCAAGCTGCTGCGGCCGCCGCGAGGTGAGCGGGGCGAGGTGAGAGGGGGCGCGGCCCGCGGCCCGGGAAGCGGGCGGGCGCCCGGCCAGACATCCGAGGCTGGCGTCCCAGGGAAGGTGGAATTGAGGAGCTTTGGGATGGCGCGGGGAGCGCGAGGGGAAAGGAGAGTTTGGGGGCCCGGGGCCCTTTTCCAGGAGGGACGATGGAAGGCCCAAGGCTCTGTGGAGGGGCACGCAGCGCGCGCGCGCGGGGAGTGTGAGACCGTGTGCGGCTGCTAGTGTTGCTGAGAGTCTGAGCGGGTGAATAAGGGTAGTGTGTATGGCACGTCGTGTCCCCGAGTGTGCATTTGCGGGGTGTTTGGTGTGTGTGGAAGCGGGCGTGCATGGGCTACCGACTTTGTGCAGGTTTGCACGCGCGATAGGTTCGTTTTCTCAGCTGCGCGTGGGAGTGTGCGTGTGATGGGTTCGCGTCGCGGGAGTGAGCGCCTATCCTCCGACTCCCATTTTCGCAGCTTGGGTGGTGGTGGTGGGATCTCAGAGGGTCTCTCCCCCGGCCTGTGGGTGCTCAGTCCGCGGTCCCTGCGCGCAGCCGGCTCCCAGAGCGCCCACGAGGCGAGGAGTGCAGCGGGTGACCTACCCCGAGCAGTCTCCGCGGCTTCGCCAGAGCCCTGCTCCGGGAATCTCTGGTTGCCGCTCGCTCTGTATCTCACTGGGTGACGCGCACAGGCGCTGTCCCTTCTCCAGGCCTCAGTTTCCCCATTCGTCCAAAGAGGGCTTGGTGGGGGCGGATTGGGTGGCCGGGCCCTCCACAAACCAGGGAAGAACGGCCAGCCGCTCCTGCGCCCTGGAAGGGGCCTTTTACGCGGATCAGGTTGGTTAGGGTGAGTGTCACGTTAGGGTGAGTGTGGTGGCGCGAACCCATTTCAAAAAGGAGGAATAAACGGAGGGATGGTGACCTGACCAAACCTCGGCCTCCGGACGAGAAGGGGACCGCTCCGCTCATTCTAACGCGCCTGTGCTTTCTCCCCTCCGCAGGAGCCCGGCGCGACCTCCAGCGGTGCGCCCCGCCCCGGCGCCATGCACTGCGAGGTGGCCGAGGCGCACTCAGACAAGAGGCCGAAGGAGGCCCCCGGCGCTCCGGGTCCCGGCCGGGGGCCCGCTGGCCTCGGCCCGCACATGGCCTTCAGGGTCACGGTGAGCAGCGGGGGCTGCGGGGATGGGGGTCCGCGTGACTTGCTGCCCGCGCCACTGCGCGCCCACGACCTCCTCGAGCCCCGGAGCCCCCGAGACTACGGTCCGTCCAAGGCCTCTGCCGCCGGTAAGGGTAAGTCTGGCCCCGCCGACGTGCCTGGCCGTGGGTGTGGAGAGATTTGGGCTCTCTGACGTTTCTACCGCAGGCCTTTGTAGGAATCCTCCGGAGAAAACTTGGTAGAACTTTCTCCGGAGTTCATCAGTTTCTCTCGAGTTGTTTGGGACTCGCTTGTCATTCTGAAACGATGATTGTTTAGGAAGCATCTAATTTAAACTCAGTAGCCTATATTGGGGAAGATGGGTGTATAGACAGCTCAGATTACATAATTTTGCTTCTGTATGTTTCTGATAAAAGTTGTGTGAAACTTGTCAAAATCTTATTATAAATTAGGATGAGTAGCAACTCGAGTATGTCTATCTCTGAGGCTGCTAAAGGCATCCTTTGAAGTATTCCAGTCTCCCTCAATAACAAAAACCAGAAGCCTTCAGCAAGACCCCTCGCCTGTTGGGACCTCAGTTTCCCCATCTGTCAAGTAAGGAATTAATTATACCAGATGATTTCTGGATTCCTGATGGAAAATTTTATGAATCTATAATCTAGCCTGAGTCAAGTCCCGACTTTAACAATGGCTGTTCTGTATTTGTTGCTTCAGAAGCATAGTTTTGGGTCAAAAGTTAGTTTGCAATACCCTTCCTCTACCCAGTGAGGCTGGTGGGTATAAGGTGCAGGCTCCAGTATAATTAATGGGTCAAAGTCAGCAATGAGGCTGGATTCTCATGAACATGTTCTTCTCATCACAGTTAATTATTGAGCCATTATTTATAAGTTTCATGCTGACAGATAATTAACCAGAAATTGGGGAAATTGTTGAGGCACCGTGTCCTCCCCCCTGCCCCCACCTTTTTTTCCCTGGGAGAAACCAAAGCTTTGGGGTTTCATTATTTCAGTGTTTGGGACCTCGTGGTTCTATTTCCAGCTGATTCTTAAGGAAGGAAAAAAGTGTGTTTTATGGCTCTGTAGGCATCACTACTTTAGCATCAATCAGCCCCAGCAACTTAGAAAAGGTAGGGTGGCTTGCTTTTAGAGATGAGAGCTCCTTTTAGGTTAAAAACAAAACAAAACAAAAAAACCCCAACTCCCCAATGCAAAGACTAGTAAAATGAAATAAATATAAACACTTTTTTTCTTTTTAATGAAAACACCTGACTTTGTAGGAGAGCACTATTTCTTGTCTCGTTGTTTTATTTATTTATTTATTTATTTATTTATGGCTGTACGCGGACCTCTCACTGTTGTGGCCTCTCCCGTTGCGGAGCACAGGCTCAGCGGCCATGGCTCACAGGCCCAGCCGCTCCGCGGCATGTGGGATCTTCCCAGACCAGGGCACGAACCCATGTCCCCTGCATCGGCAGGCGGACTCTCAACCACTGCGCCACCAGGGAAGCCCTTGTCTCGTTGTTTTAAATGTCAGTCTCTTCTCCAAGAGATAGAGGTCATTTTTTAAAGGGTAGATATAGAAAAAAACACCTTTAGCGTATAATTACTGGAATACACACATGAGGTTCTCTTTTACTAGGGAGAGAGAGGGCTGTGCAGCAAGACATGAGTAATATTTGCTGCCCTGAGCTCCCTCCCTTGCCCCACTCCATATACAATCCTCCCTTAAATAGATACCCTCCTGCAACATTTTGTGTTAAAAAAAAAAATAGCTGTCAATTGCAGATCGAGTTCTCTGCAGACCTAATAAATGGCTCTCCCAAACATAGCCTTTGTTCCAAGCCGTAGTTAGAGACCTTTCGTCTGGATGCATTGTGTACACCTTCTGACTTCCATTCCCCCAAATCCCAATTATTTTTATCCACACACCCCCAATGTCTAAAACATGAGATCTTTAAATCAGGATTATATTTGAAAGGGGCAGAGGAGGATAAAAGAATGTGAGGAAGCACCTCTTTCTTTGTACCTTAAGATGGTTGTACTGATTAAATTTTTTAAGACGCTGCTGTTTTCTTCATAGCCCCCAGCAAGGCTGGTGGGGTAGGATTTGTCCCATCCATTTAAAAGATGAGGAAACTGAGGCCTACTGGGTGCGGGGTTTCTGGCCAGCCCATTGCTTGGACCTGGCCTCTGTCCCTCTGTGCGAATTTTTCCCCGTAGTCAAGCCAGGCAGTGGCCTGTCACAAAACCAGAGCTGGGCAGCCCTCTTGAAAATGCCGTAAAGGAAACCTTCTTACTGCCGCCATTCCCACCCAAATATTCCCTAGACATCGCAACCCTTTGAATATTTGGCGTCTAGCTCCAAGTCTCAGGCTTATTGGAAACAGACAGGTAAGAATACCAACTGAAAAATATGTATTGACCGTGCTGGAAATTGTAAGACTCTGCCATCCAAGATCTGTGGGACCAGGGGAAGTTATTTCTCTTCTCTGAGCCTTAGTTTCCTCATTTGTAAATCTACCGTGCGACTTACTTGGAAAGACTGAAGAGAGCATTAGTGATAGAGTGTGAAAGGGCCGCCTCAGTGCCTGGTTATTTTGGAGATTACTCTTGTAATGTGTTTAACGTTCTCAACTTCTGGTTTTCCATTTGCACGAGAGGTAATAATGCTTCCTCCCAAGGGAAAATGAAACAGTTGTTGTAAGAATACTTTATAAACTAAGAAGGAAAAAGGGGTCACTTTTATTAATTCTTGTAGGGCACCGTGTTATGGTCAGCGATACTTGAGATAAAGAGGGTAGGGTGAGGAGGGAGACAGGTTTGATTTTTTAAATGTTGACTTTAACGACTTTAACTCTGGTGCCCTAGCCAGAGGAAGCCGAGAGGAGCCAAGCTGCAGGTCTTTTGTGGCCACTGCTGCCTGGTGACCGGAGAGAAGACAGTATTGCTTGGTTTGGAATCAGGTTTCAAATGATCTGCCTTCCGTTTCGGACAGACCCTAAGCCGAGGAAGGGAGTGAGCTCTTGAATCCAGCAGCTTGTCCGTAAATGTTGGGGTCCTCTGCGTTTCCAGATCTGGAGTTAGGAGGCACTGGGGATGGTGCGTCGTCATGGACTAACATTGTCATCATTTACAATAAGAATCACGATCTGTTTATGACAGAGTCCTGTTTATCCAGATTCCAAACAGCTGAAAAGGCCAAATTACCAGATGCTACATTTTTTCTTTCTTATTATTAAATACCCGACACTCTGCTTTTCGAAGTCCTGACAAGGAAAGAAAGTAAACATCTGGACTTTATGGAGGCCGTCAGCTTTGTGGCGATGGCCCGATGATGCTCGCTCCCTCTGCACAGTGCTTTACAGTTTTCAGCGTGTGTCCCCCACACGTTCCCTCATCTGTCCGCATGCCAGCTGAGCTCTGCCTACCTTGCGGGCTGTTCCGAGGGGACAGATGTAGAAGCGCTGGCTTCTTATTACTGTGATTCCCATTTTATAGATGGAGACATTAAGGTTCAAGGATGTGCTCAAGGCTACAGACAGTAAGTGGCAGTTTCTAAGGCTTCCTGTTCCAAAGTGTGATTCTGGTTCCACAACTTGTACCTTCTACGTGTGTGTGTTGGGGGCCGAGAGCTGGGTGTTCATGACGGCCTCCCGAATGTTCCCAGAGAATTTAAAATATTTTTGCTTTCGGTATTTTCTTCTGTCTCGAATCTTTGGAAGTTGGTAACTAGTATCTATGCCATCATTAGATAACTTCGTAGTTTACCAGAAGATTCTGTTTGACCAGAATTACTGCTCTCAGACCAAACCAGATAATGAGCTCACTGTTTAATTCTCAGCGACTCACTGGGCCATTTTCATTGTGCTCTGACACTAGACACATCCTAGCAATAAAAAGGAGGCTGATGATCATGACAAATGTGGACTCTGCCATTAGTAAAAGGCCATTATAACGTGGCTGAAAATTCCAAAAAGTAGTTAATCTTGTAACTTAAAAAAAAGTTAGTATATATATTTTTCTTTAAAAATGAAAACAAAAAAGGAAAGCAGTTGTAGATTGCATTAGGGGCATTAGGGGCTGGTGGTGGAAAGTAAGACGTGACAGTTTTGGTTGGCATTACCTGGTAGAGTTTCTTCATCTGAATCAGAAGCCACTGTGATGTTCTGGGGAGGCTTTTGAGGGGCCAGCACATCCATAATAGAAAGGTATGAGTTATTTTGAAAGCATTTACCCCCTCCGGCTCTAGTGGGCAATTTGCTTGCATTTCATCCATTTTAAAGTGCTGGTCCTGTGATCCGGAAATAATCAGATCCAAATTTTTTCAGTGCTTGAGGTTTCAAATAAGGGGGAGAAAAACCTGCTGGCCAAATGTCAGGCTCAGTGAGACAAAGAGAAACATGTATGTGTGTGGGTACACAAATAAGATAGGAACATGTTGCGTCTACAGTCATAAGAATTATGTACCCGACAAATCTTTTATAGACATGTAGCGGAAATATAATTCCCAAAGATTCCCTAAGAATCTTGTGTGGCTAGAATTCCTCTTCCCTTCCTGCCTCCTAAGCTCTCTAGAAGCTGCTAAGACTTGGCGTGCAAAATGGAACGGGGACCAGCACATGAGATCGTAACTTAATTTAGGCTTAGTTGTTTCTGAGTCGTTTACCTGAAGTGCTCAGCTGGGCTGAGGTCTCAGGACTATCTTGGCTGCGGAATCATATTCATAGGCTGTGTTGCTCCATCTGCGATGAAAATACACGTTTCTTTATATGCCGTGGTTATACGCCGTGGTTTTCCTTCACACTTCTCCTTCTGAAAAAAAAAAAACCTCACCCCATCTTTGAGTTCTTCATCTCCCTGCGTTACAGTTGCATGAGAAGCGAAGTGAGCCAGCACACTTATTTTTACAGTGTGTTAAAATCCCATTACAGGCATAAGTGCACAATGAATCATTTAAAAAAATATATTCTTATGTTCTTTGTTCTGAATGTTGCATAATTATCATCATTTTCTTTGGTTTTATTTTGTGGAGTTTGGCCAGCATCCTAGAAAAGGGGAGAAACTAAAGTTTGGAATGGGGTTTTCAACCCTTTTTTGGATAGGAATAGGGAAAAAAAACAACAAACAAATAAATACCAACTTTATTTGTAAATTGACCAGTGACTGTCGCTAACGGTGACTTTTGCATAGAAAGGATAATCTCCCTTCTTTCTCTCAATTTTCTTAGAAAAGCAGTTCCTTGTTTTGAAGGTGATATGGTAGTATTTCAACAACCTCACCTTGTATCTGTGATTATATTCAAAGTTAAATTACAGTGTGTGGTTTGCTATTTTTTTTTTTTCCTAATACAGATTTTAGTTGCAATTAGTTTAGACCTAGAGACTTGCAGTTGTTTCTTCTGGTAGGGGGTAGTCTATTTTTGTGTTTAAAGAAACAAAGACATTCAGTTCAAGGGGGAGAAGAAATGAAACAAACTCTACCCTGGACTTTGAAAAATTCAGCTGCAACATGCAGAAAGCCCAGCTGCGATACCAGGGCCAGGAAAAAAGAGCAACCTCCTGAAATATTTGTGCAGCTCGCCTTCCCTGTGCTAATGATTCTAGCAGTTTAAAACGGACTTCTTGTTTATCAACAGCCGCTGCCTGAATTAATAGTTTACAATGAAAAAAAAAATGCTTTGGCGTTAGAAGCAAAGTCCGGGACTGATAGCTGAGTTACTGAGTTAAGGGAAGCAGAAAAGAGAGGGGAAAAGTTTTGTGGCTGCTTTGGTCTCCTAAAGCCTTATTTATAAGAAACTGAAAGAAAACAGAGACCTGGGGTGGGGTGGGGTGGAGAAAATACAACCCTAACCCAGTGTCTTTTAGTTTAAAGTCACTTGAAGCATCTGTTTTCTCCTTTTCCCCGTCTTTCCCTAAACTCCAAAGGGTTATTCCTTCAGAAGGTTTCCGGTGGATTGAGGCGGATTGTGTTAGCATTACGAGCTGTGTTTTTAAAGTCAGCATTTGAGTCAGATGCACTGAGAGGAGCCCTTCAGTCCGCTCACTGAATAATGCATTTCCTGCATGGCCTGAATTTTTTTGGTGGTTATGGTTGGGACTGTCTGGAGCAAACACACGCGCCATTGTACAGCCTCAATGCATGTGGGCCATGCCCTTGGCTTTGAGTCTTGGTTTCCCCATCTGTAAAATGGGAAGCAGTTCCATAGGATGACCCATAGTCTCTTCCTACTCTGTTGCTCCGGGATTCTACATGAACTTGGCTGGGGCAGTTGGGAAGGATCTAGGGTATGGAAAGAGGTCAGGTTCTAGATTTGATCTCTTTGGAACTCTTGACTCCTGAAGTAGAGCACAGAAGGAACCGGAAGAGGGCGGGAGGTCAACTAATCTTTATTGAACACCTACTCATTGCCAGGCCGAGCAGTTTATAGCTGTCGTTGCACTTAATAAAGCCCAACAATCCTATGAGGAAAGGAGGCATTATTCTAAATTTACAGATGGGGGAAATGAGGCTTGGAAAAGTTAATTGATTTGTCCAAATAATGAGCTTACGATGTAATTCACAGTGACTCACTGTATAGGTAGCAGGTAATAGAGGCTGGAATTTGAACCCAGCTCTGTCTGACTGCAAAGCCTGTGCTTTCCCCCTAAAGCACAGAGCTCTCACGGACAGCCCTTAAAACCCAAGTAGTGGCAAGGAGTCGCTATGGCTGCAGAGTGTGCCCCGACCCCTGGGGGAAGGCAGCAGAAGGCCACAGGCCGGTCTGGATGACCAGTCCCCGGAGCAGACTTCTGAGTCTCAGCTAACAGGCTGAGGTGTGATTTTAGGGGGAGCTCTGCCTCCATCGGGCTCTGCCCACTGCTCGGCTGCAGAAGCGGTAGAAGGACAGTGGTTCCTGGTTGTGACATGGAGTCCTCAGGTAAGGAGTCCGAGACCGGAGGGCCCCTAGAAGCAGCCCCTTCTCAGAAGCAGCGCATACACTCATTCCGCCGGTTACTGCAGGTTCAGGTCCCTCTTTGAGCCTGTCATGCAGTTTGGGGAGCTTTGTTGCCCGAGCCCTGGCTGCGGTCGCCCTTCCATCGGTTCTGAAGACATCTGTTTGAAGAGAATTCCTCATGATCGCATCACACGTCATGTGTAGAATGCATGCTTCACTGGACATGATGGTTTGAGATCTATTAAATAATTATTTCTTATTAAACGCTTGGTGGGATGAAGAAAGGCTTGTGGGGAGAACAGGCCAGGGATCAGAGTGAACTTGAGAGTTTGTGGGAAATGGGTCTTTTGTGTCAAATGATGAATGAGTCAAATGACCCTCTATGGAAGGAAGAGGTCCCACGGCTGGGTTGTGTCTGTGGTCTTGCATGGGGGTGTGTGCATTCATGAGAATGTATGTGAGTGTGGACATTCTCAAGGGATCATACTTCTTCTGAAGTGGAAATTGCAGGAGGCTTTATTGCCCAAAGCTTCTTTGCCTTTGGATGTTGACCCTGGGTCTGAAAGGGAGAGTATGAAGGGGTATCAGGGATGGCCTGCTTGCACTGTGGCCCAGTCTCTTCCTATTTGTGTCTTTTCTAGCAGCCAGATTACTCTTTTAGATGTTGTTGCTTTTGTTTTTAAATAACAGGTTTGATGGCAAATAAGGCTTTAGCAAGAAACCAGGGCGTATTATAAACCCAGCTTTAAAAATACAGATCCCATTTGCTGTTTTAAGCTCTCCGGAGGGCCTGGAGATTGGGTTTATTTTGGAACGTTGGTGGACTGTATGAATTACTTCTCTGAGGCTTGGGTATTTAATACCTAATAGAAGTTTGTATAAGAGTTGATGATGTATTTTGCCGACTTTCCAACCCTGTAAATAAATTACACGTGCCGGCAGAGGCTGCCAGGATCCACTGTGTCAATTGAAGCTTAATTTTTATCCCAAACCACTTAATACTTTTGTCCTAGTGAGTAGAGAAAAATTCCCGGGTTTCGCCCAGCAGCGGGCCCATTCCGAGATGTAGACGGTTTCATGAGCCCACGAACAGGCCTCCGTGGATTCACCGATCTTGACACAGTTTTCAGTGGTTAAGTAGCTTCAGCCCTCTCAAGTCCAACCCCCAAGGCAGAGAATGATAATATAATTTTAAGTGTATCGTAAAAATGAAACTCAATCGCTTCCACTCCCCAAACCTGTCTCGCTCCCCTTCTCTCTGGAGAAAACAGCCGTAATTGTGTGTTTAATCTCAGACCGCCTGTGCATTTTATCTTATTTGAGTGCAAAGCCCAGGTAATAACGTTGGCATTTCCAGTGCGAAACAAAATCGGGTTTCTAATTTGGAGACACTATTAAATATTTCATGCTTCAACCAAACTCAATTCTTTTTTCCTATAATAAGTTTAAATATTAATTCTCTGGAATGTCAGATGCCTAAAGCTAGGCATTTAGTGATCTGCAGTTTCAAGTATCTCGAAGAAGGTTTATGAAACAGGATATTTCACTGGGAGGGATGAGTAGTGTGTTTCAGAGATATCTGAATTCAAGGCAGTGTCTTCTGATTTACTTTTTAAAGGGAAAAGGTCATAAAATAAGTTGCTTTATGTGCTGAAGTATTAAGTGGCTTAGGCTGAAATAACAGCAGAGACTTTACTGTTTTTCCCTGTTATATTTTAACAATGCTTTTTGGGGGAGGGGGTGGGTCATTTTCCCGCCTGCTTGTCTCCTCCCCCAGCCACCCCCCCCCCAAACCAGATGGCTTTAATTCTAACCAAATCCCACGCTGAGGCCAAATGATTGATCAAACAGTCATTTGTACTTACGTAGCTCTCTTTGTGAGAATATCTCTGCATCGGAGCTTTTCGCCGGGCTCGGCTCATCTTTGGGACTTCAGATGGTAGATTTCCAGCCTGGAGAGGTGGAGGTATAGGGGTAGGTGGAGGGCAAAAATCCCAGAACTTCAATCCAAAGAATTCCTTGCTTAAAACCTTTTTGTTACTTCCCATCCCTGACAGCAGGGGTATCCAGGTTTTCTAAATACAAGGACAAAAATCGATCCCCTGTCCAGATAGCTGTTATATTTTTAGTATCTGTTGATGGAGAAAATACCTGGAGGTTACTAGTTTTAAGGGCTCTTTTAAATAGATTTGTATTTTATCAACCACTCACATATCTGTAGAGACATCGATTTGTTCTGTAGACAGTCTTTGCCTTCAAGCTCTCCCCTGAAATTACAACTTGGCACGTAGATTCACAACCAGTTGACTGATGGAAGAAATCTGAGCCCCTCGGTCTGGCGTTCAAGGCCTTCCCGCCAATCCAGTTCCACCTCTTCCTAATGTCTGCTTTGCTTGTCCTCCAGCAGCGTTGGATTTTTCTTTTTCTTTTTTTTCCTTATAAATTTATGTATTTATTTTCATCTTTGGCTGCGTTGTGTCTTCGTTGCTGTGTGCGGGCTTTCTTTAGTTGCGGTGAGCGGGGGCTACTCTTCGTCGCGGTGTGCGGGCTTCTCATTCCGGTGGCTTCTGTTGTTGTGGAGCACAGGCTTAGTTGCTCCACGGCATGTGGGATCTTCCCGGACCAGGGCTCGAACCCGTGTCCCCTGCATTGACAGGAGGATTCTTAACCACTGAGCCACCAGGGAAGTCCCAGCATCGGACTTTTCCTTGCGCAGCTTCAGACCTGGAATCTTCTCTTGTCCTTCTGTCCTTACACACTTTGAGCTTCTTTTTATTCATTTTTGTGCCTTTTAAAATCAATTTTGGAACATAAAATAGTTCATATTCAAATATTCATCTTTGTAGCCTTACATCCAGTACCAGGTCTGGCAAAGTACATATCTGAGAAGCAAATAGTGTGCTGGTTGGGGCTGTAGGTGTGGAACCAAACCACTATGTTTGAACTCTGGTTCCAGGTACAAACTTCGGGATATTGGGCAAGTTATTAAGCTCTTTGGGCCTCAATATTCTTACCTGTAAAATGGGGATAATAATAGCAACAGTTTCAAAAGACTGTTACGAGGGTGAAACGAGTTAATACATGTATAAGTGCTTAAATACAGAGATTGGCACATGGTAAGATGCTCAATTAATGTTGGGGTTATTACTGTTATTGTTATTGCTACCATGTAAATGTTTGGTAAACACAATCTCTTAGAAGGGCCTTTCTTCCCTTCCTTTTCACCAATCTGACTCCTACTTATTCTTTAAGACCCAGCTCAGGTGCCACCTCTTCCTGGAAGCCTTCCCATTCCCCCTTGGCCTGGTTATGCTAGAGCTCTGGCACCCACACCTTTATCCTTCCTTCTGCGGTAGCACAGGTCATACTCTGTGGCAATTTTCCATTTACTTATGTGTCCTTGAGGACAGGGGCAGAGTCTCATTATTCCAGCATCCCAGTGCCCAGCACAGGGCCTGGCTCAAGGTGGGTGTCAAGGAAGGTTGGGAATGGACTCCAACCCAGTCTCTGCCCTCAAGGAGCTTGTAGCCTAGAAAGGAGAAGCTGAGTTTTATGTCTTTGTTTTTCCTACAAGGTTAATCACATGGTAAGGTCTCAGCACATGTGAGACTCCAGTGAATACACAAGGAGTTCTTAAGTACAGACACAGCCCTATTCTCCTTCCCACACCGTCTTGGGGCACTTCACAACGAGGTCTGTCCTACTTTTCTAGGTGACATTGGGCAAGTCTTCTCACCTGTCTGGGCCTCCCTTTCCTCTCCCTTCTGGGAGGAGTTGGCTTCAGTGATCACAGATCTTTCTTGGTGGCTGCCAGGCCATGGGCCAGGTGGAGGAGCTAGGGGCCTGACGGCTGTCCCGAGTGACTGGCCTGGATCGTAGGCCCACTTTGCCACATACCTGCCCCCCGTCTAGGCAAAGTCCCAGGTGCTTTAAAGTGTGTCTCATCGTATGGTTTAAAGAGCAGGTATTGGTGGTTGCAACACATCTGACCCAGATTTCTCTAAGATGAAGAAGAACCCTGGAAATGAGAGCGAGGAGCCAGCTCTTGGTCACCCTGCTGGGGTGGAGAGTGATGTATACACCCTGGATCCCCACTTCAGGACAGGCTTAGACAGACCCCGGGGGGATTGTGTTGGCCTCCTGGCCCCTCTCTGGGTACTGTTGTGGTTTGAGCTTTGTTAACTGTAGAGCTCTGCCCAAATCACTATTATTCATTCAATCCCCCTATGAACAGATGGGAAAACTAAGGTTCAGAGAGGTCATGTTACTGTGCAAAGGTGGCCACATGGCTTTTGGAGTCAGAACTGAGTTCAGATTCTGATTATACCATTTGCTGGAACTTGCTTGGGCAAGTTCATTGGACTCTGAGCCCCAGTCTTTCTCATTTGTAGAATGGAGATAATGCCTATCTCAGAGTTGATGAGGGGCTTAAGGTGAGGAGTCTGTAGAGCACCTAGATCAGGGGCTGGCACATAGTAGGTATGTACCACAGGTAAGCTGCTGTTACTGCTCTTACTGAGTGGCAGAGCTGGGCCTAGGTCCCCAAGCCTGACTTGGTCTGATGCTGTTTCTCCTCTACACTGCAGTATCCCATCCCCTTACTCTGGTGTTTTGTTTTGTTCTTTCTTTCTTTCTTTTTTTTTTTTTTTTGGAGAAATTAGAAGAATAAGGACTTCGGGGTTTCAGAGACTGAGGTCCTAACCCCAGCACTGGAGGACACAGATCTGAAGCACCTGGGCTTCACTTAGGGTTAGGAGAAGGTTAGGAGCTGTCTATGTCCCTTGCCCAGGTGGGCATGGGCTACCTCAGCACAACTGTCTGACAGATCCTGGCCCTGGGGTCAGTCCAAGACATTCACTCAACCTGTGGTGGCTCTGGTGTCTGGCAGTAGGGGGCTGGGGCTGTTTCTGGGGTGGGTCAGGAGGTACAGACCTCCCTCCCCCTGTTCCTGGTTTATTGGGTTGGGAGTTGCCTTCAGACTCTAATATCCAGGTGAATTACCTTGCTTCTGCCTCCCAAACTCATGATGCTGTTCCTGTTCTGCTCCCACATCCCTGTGCTTGCGGGTCTCTGCAGCACTGTGGAGGCCTCCATTTGTTGGGCCCTGCTGTGAGCAGATAGCCCCTGAAGCCATTCACTCCTCGTGAGGTGAGTATCATCACCCCCATTCTACAGATGAGAAATACTGAGGCCCAGAGAGACCAAATGACTTGCCCAAGGTTCTAGAGCTGGTAGGTGGTAGCTGCAGGCCTGACTCCAAGACCCCGCCCTTTCTCACACCTTGCCACCGCTCTGGGCCGTTCCCCAGGCCCTCTGAACTCTGCTGCCTTGGGTCCAATCTTCCCCATTCGTCTCGATCGAGAAACTGCCTCCTCCAGCCAGAATTACCGTTGCCCTCCTTCATCTTCCACTGCCCTTTGTCACTTTTCTCCCGTTGAACAGTTGGGTATCATAGATGCTTCCTCCCTGACGAGACTGTGAGCTCCATGGAGCGGGGTCTGTAATGACTGCATCTCTGACTTGCAGAAGGAGTGTGGACCAGAGAAGAGAACGAATGCAGGATCCCAGCAGAATTAATCTGTCCCTCTGCAGTCCAGGTGTGGCTTCCTGGGGAGTTCCCCAAGCAGATTTTCAGGACAGCAACCCAGAGTGGCTCTCTATGTCTGAGCCTCAGACAGTGATCTCTGCCTGGCCAATTGTCAGGAGCATATGGGATGAAGTGTGGGGAAGTATCTTGAAAACGGAAGGGCTGCATCCAGGTTTGGTTGTTGCTTGGTTCGTTCATCAGTGTTTTGAATGGCTGCTATGTCCCAGGTATTGGGTTGGGCCCTGGGACACTGTGGTGGGCTAACAGATAGAACCCGTGCCTGCATGGGGCTCTCAGTCAGGAGGGCTGGGGGACAGTGGGCAAGTGTGTGCAGGTTCCCTCCCAGCCCGGCCGGGTCCCCAGTCCTCACCTGTGCAGCTTCACCACCTCATCACCTGGCTTGCTGTCCTAAGCAGACTCCTGAGCTCCAGACAGTCTGAGACCCATGACCTCAGCCAGTCTCACGGAGCCTTGGTTTGCCAGCTTATAAAATGGAAATATTTACTAGCTAGCTCCCCTTGTGAGGCCAGCGTGAGAATCAGTGATGTCAGCAGGGAAGGGGCTGACTGCGGGGCCTCTGAGGGTGGACAGGAACAGGGGTGTGTAGAGCAGCCCTCTGCAAGGACGCTGGTTGTGGAGCCACACAGGTTACCCAGTCCCGGGGGGTGGGGACACCTTTGCCAGCCCTTTTCCTGCACCTGTTGCCACTTCCTGCTTGCATAAGCCTTCCTCTTGGAGGGAATATCCTTTTTCCTTACCTGTGGCAATAAAAAAAGGCCAGAGGGCTTCCCTGGTGGCGCAGTGGTTGAGAGTCCGCCTGCCTATGCAGGGGACGCGGGTTCGTGCCCCGGTCCGGGAGGATCCCACATGCCGCGGAGCGGCTGGGCGCGTGAGCCATGGCCGCTGAGCCTGCGCGTCCAGAGCCTGTGCTCCGCAACGGGAGAGGCCAACAACAGTGAGAGGCCCTCGTACCGCAAAAAAAAAAAAAAAAAAAAAAAAGGCCAGAGTTTTCCTTTTGCAACATGTTCAGAGTCTCTCCTGTCTCAGCCTCACACCCCTCCCTTCTTCTCACTCATTCCAGTCTTTCATTCTCCCAATGGCTCTAGCTGTTGGGTACTCAGAATACAGCAGAGCTACTTGCTAGGGAGTCATGGAGACAAGTAAATTCCCATTGTGTGATATTAGCCAGGTAGGTGGGGGCTTGGGGGCTGTTGGGGACCTTCCTTCTCTTCCCCCTCCTCCTCCTCATTTTCAGTATCCTGCCGTGATCATCTTTTGAGTACGGCAAGACATTGGATCATCTCTTTTTTTTTAATGGATCATCTTGTAATTACCCTGTGATGTAAGTGTTCTTATGGAAGAACTTATGGCGATTTACATTTAAATTAATTACAATTAAATAAAATTAAAAATTCGGTCCCTGAGTCTACTAGCCACATTTTAGTGCTCAGTAGACCCATGTAGCTAGTGGCTACCATATTAGGCAGCAAATATAGAACATTTCCATCACCAGAGAAAGTTCAGTTAGACGGTGCTAGTCTAGAGTACCTTTCTTTAGTTTATTCATTTGTTCGGCAAACATTTCCTGGAGCCCTATCATATACTAGTCTGTCTGTTAGGCTGTAGAGAAGTAGGTATAACCCAAGCGCGGCCTCTGCTTTGGCGAGCATCTAGTCTAGAGGGCAGGCAGATGGACATACCAGCTTGGAGGTGGGGCCAGCGTGCTGGTTACTGGGCTCCTGCTGGGGATGCAGACGTGAGTCTTAGGGTCTGCCTGCTCTCAGAGAGCTCACAGGCTACCACTGACAAGACAGAGATCAGAGCAGCCTTCTTGGAAAGGTAGCATTTGAATGGCCGGGCCCTAGTGGGTGTGTTCTGCTGATTCCCCAGAAAGCAGTCCAGAGAGGGCAGATGGTTCATGCAAGTACATCCCTGAAGCTGGAATCATGCACAGGGTCTCCTGATGGCATCCTGCATAGCCACTTAGATAGGAATGGGTTCCTGCCCTCCAACAAATTACTTGATCTTACTCCTAATCCTTCTTGGGAAGTGGCTGACCCTTTAAAGATAATTTAATAATTGTTATTTTCCCCACTTATATCAGTAGTATATACTTATTGTAGAAAATTTGGAAACTCTAAAAACATTTAAAGATGGAAATAATCTCACCCCCAGAAGTGATCACCATTTACATTTTAGTATATTTCTTTTTAGTCTTTTTTCTATGCTTATCTGTATATTAATAGTTTTCATTATCATTGGTATCATTCTGAATATAAAGCCTTGTGTACTTAAACTTAACATTCTAACATAAATCTTTTCCATGCTGTTAAATGTTTTTGTAAACATTCAAAAACATGTTGCATTTTACTACATTTGTTAAATTATTTTGAATAGGTGATACATTTAAAATGGTTCAAAATTCAGAAGACCCAAAAAAGTGTTCTTAGGAAGAGCCTTCCTTGTCTCCCCCCAACCCCCAGTTCCCCTTGCTGGAGGCAACAGTGACACCCCCTCTTCCTTCCCCTATTTTTGTTTGGCCTCTCAGATAGTTGACGTGAGTACAAAAAAATATGTATATATATTACTTGCGTGTGCGTGATGCTTAGAGTTTTTCACCTTTTCCCTTAGTCTAGATAAAGCTGCAGCGACTATCTTTATGCAGTAATCATCATTTGCATCTATGATTGTTTTCTTAGGCTAGATTACCAGAATTGAAAATTACTGGGCCAAAGGCTAGTGGCATTTGACACACATATTACCAAATAGCTCTTTAGAAGGTTGCACGAATTTTCACAACTTCAAGCAGTATCTTAAAGAACTTCCCTGAATCTTCACCAGTGTTTCCAAAGGAATTTCCTAATCGGAAGGTGGAAGTGACAACTGGTTATTGTTTCATCTTACGTTTATTTGATCGTTAGTGTAGTGGAATATATACTGTGTATTGATTCACAGTTCATAGCTCCTCTTTTGCAAGTTGGTGTCTGTGTCGGGGTCTGAACATTTTACGTATAAAATGTAAAACTTTACATATTTTAAAGTGTTCAGCAAGTTAGGAATGTTAATATTTTGTTCATATTTGTTGCTAATATTTTTATGAGTCTGCTGTTTAAATGTTTTTTATGATAATTTTGAAACAAAAATTCAAAATTTTTATATGGTCTTAATTCCAAGATTTTCCTTTGTCATTTCCTCCATTGCTTTTCTTTTTGTCATTGGCCAAGTCCTATTGTTTGCTATTATTACTATTTTGGGGAGCTTGTTTTATTACCATTCTAAAAATATTTTTATTTTCAGCAGAATAATGCTAAACATAGTTCTAAAATCATCTAATACTGTTAAGACTTTACAGGGAGTTAGTCCCTTACCTTCATTGTCGCACTGCTGAGAGGCAGCTGCCTTCAGCCAGGGCTGCTGGGACGCTCACTTCCAGCGGGCATCACTTATCCCCATCTACGTGGATGGTGCTCCCTGGACTTGCGCAACACAGGGCTCCTGCCTTCAACTCATTTAGTTGTCATTTTCTAGCGTTTTCTCCCATTTGTCTCAGTTACAAAAATAAAAGCGATAATAGCTAAACGTGGTGCTTATTACCGTGTCCCAGTCATGCTCTAAGAGCATTCCGAACATAATGCCTTTGATTCTCCCAACAACCCCATGAAGGAGTTGCTGTTATTATCCCTGATTTGCAGATGAAGAAACAGACCCAGAGGAGGGAGCCATGTGTCCAAGGTTACACAGCTGGTGAGTGGTGAAGCCTGAATTGCTAGGCTGCACAGCCTCTAAGTAAGACTTAGGCTGCTGTTTTTAGATCGGCTGTATTCATCGGCTGCTGGCTTCTTGTATGATGGGTGAGGATTTAGTTCTCTTGAACCCCCCCCCCCACCCAGTTTTTATCCCGCTCATGCTGGCCCTCTCCTCCCTCCTGCTCTGGTTGTAGCAGTTCAGCCTGTGCACAGGTGGGACTGTGGGTAGCAGGATGCCAGTGTGCGGATTTTGCTTGCTTGGTTCTGGCTGAGCCCCAAGACGATGGGTATTGATAACAGGCATTGGCTGCTACCTTCTAGAGCAGGATTTCAGGTGCCTAAACTTAACTCTGGTTTTGAGATCCTTAACTGGCACACACTTTGAGGGTGTCAAAGGGTTGAGATGGAAGAGACGACGGAGAGGGCATTTCCTTAGAGAGAGCTGTTGAGAAAGCTGTGACACTTCCTCCCCCGTGCCGGGTGGGCGGGGAGGGGGTTGCTTTCTCCTCACCCAGGACTCAAGTGAGAGGGGCTCTGAGAGCCCCACTCAGAGGAACGATGTGTTTTTCCATGCCTGAAGGTATTGAAGATGAAAGCTGTAGTTGGAGCCCCTGCCTGGTAGCAGAGTGAAGGGGGTGGCTGCACTGTGGTTGTGATGGACAGAGGGTTCTGTTCCACGGGTCCTGCCTGGTGGGCATTTTCAGATTGACCCACCCTGCCAGAGAGGACTTCTTGCCAGGCAGAGGGGAGAGAAACTGGAGGTGTCCCATGGGACACAGTGGGGTTCTCTCCTGGGAACCCACGGAAGTGGGCACTGAACACGCAAGTCCAGAGAGCTCCCCTGGTACCTGGCAAGTGAGTCCCTTCTTGCCACTCCAGTAGGCAGAGTAAAGGGCACTGGAGACATTGCCCCTCCACCCCTGCTCAGGGGCCCCAGCAGGAGGCAGGCCCGAGCTGGGGGAGGGGAGGAATTTGGCTGTAAATGAAGCTCAGAGTTGAGATTATTAATCTGGACGGGACATCTTAATAACTAAGATGAGACTGTTCTTAGGACTAAAAGTGTCTGGAAGATGTTTTATGGTCCAAGAATGGTTCAAAGAGTTAAGGGAACTTCTAGAGACTTCACAGGGGTGGGGAGTGGGGATGGGGAACAAGTCTGCAGATTGGGTTTTAAATAAGGGCCGGTGGGGTAGGGTGGCACGGGGTGATGACATTGTTTCTGGAGCACCCTCTGGGGTCCACTTTTTCAGCGTAGGGTTGGTTACATTTGAAACAGGATGTTGAATTAAGTCACGCACTGTGGGAACTTTCCCTTTGGGGTATAGCATTTTGTTTTCCTGGGGTTAAATAGGATCTTTGTTTTTCATTTGCTTGGTTTTATATTTATGTATCTATTACCACTTTCCCCTAAATACTCCATCAGTTTTGTCAAACATTTGTCAGTCATACTTTCTTAAATGCTCAAATGCATCAGGTTATCTTAATTCCATTTCTCATGCACCCCAAAGAAGTGGGGAGCACTTCTATTGCACCTCCTGGGATTGTCACTGATGCTCTCCTATGTAGGATTCCCTAATTCTTGCCTCACACATGTATCACATTATCTGGCTGATTTAAGCAGAAAAGAGATTTTATTAAAAGGATGCTGGGTGGCTCTCAGAATTACTTACTAAGGTTTGGAAGCTACGTAGCTGAGAACTGTACCCCAAAGTCCGCCACAGGGCTGTGCAGCGAAAACAGTGGGTGCCAGACATTGGCAGCAGAGCCCCATCCCTGGTCGCTGGCTGTCGCTGACTCCTTGGTTTTGCTTGTGTAGACCGATTTGAGCCGTACCCCTAGGTTTATGCTTCTAATTGGCAGAGCCTGGGCCATGTGCCCATGCCTCATCTCCAAGGGAGGCCGGGGAAAACACAATCTTTTCACGCAACATATTTTTACTGAGCACCTGCTAGGCACCCTTCTAGATGCTGGGAAAACCAGCAAACAGGCAAGAATCTCTGCACTTACATTTTAGAGGGGGAAGATACAATGATCAAATAAACAATCAAATATAATGTTTACCAAATGGTGGTACATACTTCGGAGAAAAAGCAGGGAAGAGGGCTGGGGACTTCTGCTGAGCAGAGACAAAGTACTTGAGGGATGTGACACTTTCAGCTTCTGTGTGCATTTTCAGTGTGCGCGCGTTATGTGTGTGTGTGCGTGCATGCGTGTGTGTGTATGTATGTATGTGTGTGTTGGGTTGGAGTGGGGGTTTTTTACCTTGGAAGGTGAGTGATCTTCCCAGTAGAAGAAAGGTGTTCAGATGCTGAGCACCCAAAAGAAAGTCAAATGTCCTTCGCATTGTATTTTCCTTTTTCTTAGTTTAACCCCGTAATTTGCTGGAGCCCATCCTCCAATGACTTTGTAAGAAAGGTAAGTAAGGGTGTTTGTCTGAAAAGTGTCTCATTCCTGATTAATAATTTGGCTGGAGAACTTTAATAAGAAGAAGAACTAATCTTTAAATGCTTATTACCATATGCCAGGCATAGTTCTGAGCGCCTTACATCAGTTAATGCATACTCACAACAGTCCATTGACTGTTATGCCCATTTTACAGATGAGGAAACTGAGATCCAATGAGGTTAAGTAACTTGGCCATGGTCACACAGCTAAGTGTCAGGGCCAGGATTTGAACTCAGGCTGTCTGGCTTCAGAGCTGATCCTGTTAAGAATTTTGACGATATTCTTGTCCCATTGTCTCCCAGCTTCCCTCATTGCTGTTGAGAAGTCAATGCCATGGTGATTCCTGAAACTCCACGTAGGTCCCCTTCCTCTCCAATCTATTTTCTGGCTTTCGGGTCATTCTTTTCATCCCTGATGTTCTGAAGTTTTCTAGTGATGTGCCTTGATGTGGGGTTTTTTCCATTAATTGGACGGAGTACTTGTTGTGCCCTTTGTTTCTGAAGATCCATGACCTTCAGTTCTAGATGTTTTTATGTAGCAGGTCTTAGAAGTTTTTTTCCATGCCGTTTGTCTATTTCTTTTCCTGGAAATTCCACTAGTTGCATGTTTTGCTTTCTGTATCCATCCTCTCGTTTTTGTATCTTTCTTTAATATCTAGCTCTTTGTCTTTTTGACCTGCTTTCTGAGAACTTCCTTGACTTTCTCTCCCATTTTATTTAAAAATTTTAGTTATTTTTGGTTTGCAGAAGTACTTTCTTGGTCTCCAACAGTTCCCTTTCATGCATTTTATCTCTGGTTATGGATGCAATATCTTATACCTCTCTAAGGAGATTTTAGGATTTTAAACCATCTTTTCTCATATCCCCTGTGTTCCTGTTTTCTGTTTGTGGAGTTCCATTTGTTACTGTTTGGTCTCATTCTTTCAGGTTGGGGATTTCCTCCCATGCTGGTGACAATGACCTGATCTTATGAAGACATCTTGTCTACTAACCCTATCTCTTTTTTGCTGCCCATTGCCCCTTGTGTCTGCCCTCCTTGCCCAGCTTAGAGTCTATCCTTATACTTACTCCTTTCCAAGCAGCTCTTCTCTTGTCAGGCCCCAACCCTGGTTCAGACTGGACCACCTGAGCCTGCCTGTTGATGGGTGCTGGCGGAGACAGCCGTGCTGAGCGGTCGGGTCTGCATCCGTGAGCTCAGCGACAGCGGGCCTCTCCGCAGCCCGGCCACCAGCTCCTCCTCGCTGTGTGCCCGCAGGGCCCCTGCTTTGGTCAAGGCCAAACTGTCCTTACTTGTTCTTCTCATCCTGTTCTCTCTCATTTTCCTCACAGACTTTGCTTCTTCACTTCCCTTTCCTGCAAGTGTGAATTTCACCCTCTCTAGAGGTCATTCCCATCAGCATACAACCTGCTCCAGGACCTTCCAGCCTGAAAAGCAGAACCAACATTGCTTCCTTGAGCTCACACTCCCTCCTGCTACAGCTCCTTTATCTGCTTCTGCTGAGGCTGAAACTTCCAGAAGGAGTCACCTTGGTTTACAACCCTCCTTCGGTCATGTCCCAGTTTCCGTCCTCCCCTGTCTGCAGACTGCTTGTGTCAAGGTCCCCGTGGCCTCCGCGTGGCTGGAGCTAACCACTGTGCCCATCTCCATCTCACTGCCAACGCAGCAGCATCAGTGCAGTGACCGCTCCTGGTTCTCCCTGGCTGCCCCCCTGCTCTGGCTGCCCCTTCTCACTGCCTTTGCTGGCTTCTCCACCTGCAGTGCCCAAGTTCTAGTCTCTGGGCTCTGGGCTCAGCCCTGCATCTCCGCCACCTGGTCCATGCCGCTCCCCGGCACCCCTCTCCTGGGAGTTGCAGCAGTCACCTCACTGGCCCCTTGCTGCCACCCTGACCTCTCTGGAGTCCAGTGCAGGTATGAGTTAAAATGCAAGTCACGCCATGACACTTCTCTGTTTAAAGCCCCCCATCAGTTTTCTGTTCTTTCCAGGCCCATGAGGCTGACGTGATATCTGCCCTCATCCTCTACATCCTCTCTGCCTCCCTCACTGCACTCTAGCCACACTGACCTTTCCGTCCTGTGAGCACGGTAAGCTTGTCCTCTCGTGAGGGCCTTAGCACGGCCTGTTCCTGCTACCTGGCTTGCTTTTCTAGTTCATCTTCGCACAGTAGACTCAGGTGTCTGCTTAAGGGTCACCTCCCAGAGAGGCCTTCCCTGACCACCCAGTTTCTTTGTGTTATCTTACTCGTGGGTTTTCATCGGAGCACTTGTTATTACTGCATGTTTTCTTTTTTTTGCGGGGGGGCAGTGCTGGGTCTTTGTTGCTGCACGTGGGCTTTCTCTAGTTGTGGCGAGCGGGGGCTACGCTTTGTTGTGGTGCGCGGACTTCTCATTACCGTGGCTTCTCTTGTTGCGGAGCACGGGCTCTAGGTGTGCGGGCTTCAGTAGTTGTGGCACTCGGGCTCGGTAGTTGTGGCTCGTGGATTCAGTAGTTGTGGCTCACAGGCCCTAGAGCGCAGGCTCAGTAGTTGTGGCACACGGGCTTAGTTGCTCTGCAGCATGTGGGATCATCCTGGACCAGGGCTCGAACCTGTGTCGCCAGCATTGGCAGGTGGATTCTTAACCACTGCGCCACCAGGGAAGCCCCTACTCCATGTTTTCTTGTTCATGGTCATCCTTCACTCCCAAGAAGGAAAACTCCACGAGATACAAGGACCCCACGGGGCCTAGAACAGGTGGGCAGAGTGCCCTCCCACTGCTCCTGTCTGTCTTGGCAGCGGTCACACTGTGATGTCTGTCTCCCAGGGAGGCAGGGCCACGCTTCATCCACCTCTGGGCTCATCTTTGCACGCGGCCTGCGGCTTCCGCAGAGGCGTGGCCACTTTTTGTAGGAAAAATATGCATTTCTTTTTTTTTTTTTTGCGGTACGCGGGCCTCTCACTGTCGCGGCCCCTCTCTCTGCGGAGCACAGGCTCCAGACGCGCAGGCTCAGTGGCCATGGCTCACGGGCCCAGCCGCTCCGCCGCATGTGGGATCTTCCCGGACCGGGGCACGAACCCGTGTCCCCTGCATCGGCAGGTGGACTCGCAACCACTGTGCCACCACGGAAGTCCAAAAAATGCATTTCTTGTTAATCCTGTGTGGGCCTTGGTTTTGATGCTGCCTGCAGCTGGTAGAGTAGAAAAGGTGGGGGCCATTGTGGACCTGAACATCCATACTGTTTTGAGCACTGGGGGCTGCCATGGAAGATCTCTCAGTTTTCTCTTCTGTGAAATGGGGCAATAATTCCATGCCTGGGCTCCCGTGAGGCTCAGGGGAGAAACAGGATAGGAAAGGACTTAAAAAAAAACAACAACCTAAAAAGAGGGCGTTTGTCTAACCCATTCTGCAGTTCAAATGCAGTGACCATTTATGAAGCACCTACTGCGTGCTGTACTAAGGGGCTGTTCTCATGTTTACATAATTCATTTAATCTTTCAACACTCTTGTGAGGCTCCTGGTGATCTTGCACCAGAAGAAGCCGAGACTCCGAGAAGATGAATGACTTGCTGATCATTTGTAGAGCTTGTGATACCTGTGTTTTCTTAGGCTCAGCTCAGTTTCCTACTAGTTTTGGACTTTGTCTTTAGACAAAAAAAAAAAAAAAATTCGAATTGCTGTTTCCAGTTTCTTTCTTCATTTAGTAAGTTTACGGGGAAGGGGGAGGATTGGGGAAGGTAGAGGGAAATGGGGAGATCTCAGGACTTTCCCTGTCCAGCCACATACCCCAAATCCCATCCCAGCATGAAGAGGCTAAGGCCCTCAGGGGACCAGACATCCTTTTGTGAGGAAGCTGTCATACCCCCTCTAGATTCATGTCTTTTTGGGATGAATTAGCTATAATCTTAGGGGCTGTCCCCTTCCCCTCCCTTTTCAAAATTCTCTTCTCCCCTGTTTCTCTTCTCTCCTGCTCCTGAGCATGTGCTCTGTCTCTCTATGTACTTGGTCCCCTCTTCTTTCTGTGGCCGTCCCTATTTCCCTCCTTTTTGGTGTCTCTCTTAATACTATCTCTATTTCTGACTTTCCCTTTTTTTCCTTCTGCATCCTTCTATGTCCTTCTATCCAGGCTTCTTTCTGGCTCACTTTCTGTGTTTTTTCCTTCCTTCTCTCTGGTGCTGCCTTTCTGGGTCCATATCAACATTTAGGCTCCTGCTACCTGCTATTGCTGAAAAGTGCCCCTTTGGAGTTGTGTTTACAAAGAATCCACGTGGTGGCCCACGGCCATGGCAGCTCTTCTCTGCAGCTGAACTGCCTGGAAACTGGCCCCAGTGGGCAGGTCTGAGAACGACCCTGCTGCCCATGACCATATTCAGCTGGGGGATGCTCCTGCCCCTCCCTCTGTGAAAGTCCTGTGCTGGACACCGGGACATGCCCCACCCTCAAGGGGCCCTTGCTGGGGACACGGACGGCGAAGCTGCTTGTCGTGAGCATCGCTGGGCGGTGATCATCAGTTCCACACACAGGAGTCCTGCTGGGGCTTTATGAATCCTGCTTCGGGTGCAGGTGTCTCAACAGAAGGGTTGCTTGAGCCAGGCTTTGAAGGGTGAGGAGGCCCTTTACTAGGTGGTGAGCAGGGAGAAGGCATTCTAGGCCCTCGCTACTCAAAGTGTGATTTGCAGACCAGCAGCATGGGCACCACTAGGAGCTTCTTAGAAACGCAGAATCTCAGCCCTACCACAGACCTGCTGAACCAGAATCTGCTTTCTAACAAGATTCCCAGGTGATTCATGTGCGCAAAAGCTGGAGAAGCACTGCACCAGCCAAGACTGTGTAAAGGTCTGGTGGGAGAGAGCCCGTGTGTTGGGCAATGGGGAGGAATTGGGTGTTGTAGGACATTGGCTGAAAGTGGCCAGAATGAAGCTAGAAACAGAAGATGGACTCAGGTTGTGCTGGGCCTTAAATAATCCACTCAAGATGAGGACAGAGCTGGAGCCATGCTTGCCGCTTCACAATACCTGCCAGACCCACAGACCCACAGGCCGCCGTTTCAGTGAAGCCCTTTAGGGCAGGGGTCCCCAACCACCGGGCTGAGGACTGGTGCCGGTCTCCGGGCTGCTAGGAACAGGGCTGCACAGTAGGAGGTGAGCGGAGGGTGAGCGAGCGAAAATTCATCTGCTGCACCCCATCGCTTGCATTACTGCCTGAACCATCCCCTCTCCCTCCACCTCGGACCATGGAAAAATCGTCTTCCACGAAATTGGTCCCTGGTGCCAAAAAGGTTGGGGACCACTGCTTTACGGATCATCAGGTCCTGTCTTCTCACGAGATGAATGGGGAGACTGAAGCCCAGAGATACCAAGTGACTAGCTTAAGATCACACAGCAAATAAGATGAGGGATGGGATGAAAAATCATGGCTCTCAGACTCCACAGTTCTCTGACTCTTTTGGGAATGTGTTTGCTCGTAATAAGAACGACTACTGCTGGGACTTCCCTGGTGGCGCAGTGGTTAAGACTCCGCGCTCCCAATGCAGGCGGCCCAGGTTTGATCCCTGGTCAGGGAATTAGATCCTACATGCATGCCGCAACTAAGAGCCTGCATGCCAAAACTAAGGAGCCCGTCTGCCGCAACTAAGACCCAGTGCAACCCAAATAAATAATAAATAAATATTAAAAAAATAAATAAATGCATAAATATGATTTTAAAAAAAATGACTACTGCTTATTAAGGTCATGCTATGGGCCAGGCGTGGAACTAAGTGCTTCCCATTGGGTTAATGAAATAGTTCATTTCCCTATCGTGATCTACATTTTTTTTTTAACATCTTTATTGGGGTATAATTGCTTTACAATGGTGTGTTAGTTTCTGCTTTATAACAAAGTGAATCAGTTATACATATACACATGTTCCCATATCTCTTCCCTCTGCGTCTCCCTCCCTCCCATCCTCCCTATCCCACCCCTCCAGGCGGTCACAAAGCACCGAGCTGATATCCCTGTGCCACGCGGCTGCTTCCCACTAGCTATCTACCTTACGTTTGGTAGTGTATATATGTCCATGCCTCTCTGTCGCCCTGTCACAGCTCACCCTTTCCCCTCCCCATATCCTCAAGTCCGTTCTCCAGTAGGCCTGTGTCTTTATTCCTGTCTTACCCCTAGGTTCTTCAAGACATTTTTTTTTCTTAAATTCCATATATATGTGTTAGCATACGGTATTTGTCTTTCTCTTTCTGACTTACTTCACTCTGTATGACAGATTCTAGGTCTATCCACCTCATTACAAATAGCTCAATTTCGTTTCTTTTTATGGCTGAGTAATATTCCATTGTATATATGTGCCACATCTTCTTTATCCATTCATCCGATGATGGGCACTTAGGTTGTTTCCATCTCCGGGCTATTGTAAATAGAGCTGCAATGAACATTTTGGTACATGACTCTTTTTGAATTTTGGTTTTCTCAGGCTGTATGCCCAGTAGTGGGATTGCTGGGTCATATGGTAGTTCTATTTGTAGTTTTTTAAGGAACCTCCATACTGTTCTCCATAGTGGCTGAACCAATTCACACTCCCACCAGCAGTGCAAGAGTTGTGATCTACATTTAACACGCAAGAAACTAAGGCTCTGAGAGGTAAAGTCATTTGCCTAACGACGAGTGACTTAAGAGACAGAGCTGGGCTCTGAATTGATGTGTGGCTGATTCCAGGGCCTGCTGCTCTACCCACCTGGAGGACAGGCAGAGAGATGTGAGCTTTATCCCAGAGGGGATGGGAAGTCATAGAGGCTTTTGAGCAGGGGAAGGAGCTGGTCAGACCCGGTTTTGGGGAAGCTCACACCAGTGTGGCAGTCCCTGAGCTCTTTGGATGGCCTTGGGTGAGCAAGTCCCTTCTTAGTTTCCTCACCTGTTGGGTTCTAGTAGAGGCTCTCGAAGGTCCATCCTGAGTCTGGCTTTGGGTGTGTCATGCTGTGACTGCAGAGCTGCTGGTGGGTGCCGTGGCCCTGCACCTACCAGCGTGTGGGTCGTTTCAGTCCTGGGGTGGGAGGTGGGGGGGATGTGTCGTCAGAGAAATGCAGAAGGAGTGGTGGTTGTGCCGGGGGGGGGGAGACTGACCAGCCTCCCCTCCAGCTCAGCCACCATCGCCAACTCCGTCCCACATGTGATTCTGATTAGGGGGCCTGTGTAAAAGTTACCTAAACACCACTCTAATTACTCTGTTTAGGAACATTCACATGCGTGGGAGGGTTCCTGGCCCTGGCTTCCCACATGTGCTGGGGGTCTGCGAGGAGGCACCACGTCTGCACGAGCATGAAGGCGCTGTGTCGGAGCTCCGCAGTCGCCCGGGCACAGGGACCCTGCAGGACCCGCTCAGGGAGTTCTTCCCGGGCCCTGGCAGGCGGAAGGGTGGGAGTGACTGGTCTAGGCAGGCGGTTGTAGAGGAGAGCTTGTTTAGAATCTCTCATCCTCCTGTGAAATAGGTGGTGTTGTCCCCGTGAGGAGAGACAGCCTCGGAGGAAGGTATCGCGACAGAGCACGGGACTCGGAGTCAGCGAGACAGCCCGTTCACTGTACGACCTTGGGCAAGTGCCCTCACCTCTTTGAATCTCGGTTTCTTGGTTTGTCTAAGACCACCTGTCTTTCAGGCTTGTTGTGAAGATGACATGAAGCACGTGAGAGGGCTTGAACTGTTGTCTGACCGGGGCTGCCGTAGCTCACAGCTTCCCCGGGCTCCACTTGCAGTGAGAGTGCACAGGCTCTGCGGCCACACACAACTCCTGCGTGTGACGTGTAAAAGACTGTGGGGCTGTTTATTTCATTTACAGCCTGGTCGGGGAGACAAGACACCTTCCAGCCGAGTATGCTTTAGAGCGCCCCCTGGAGGCGGAGAGGCATGGCATTTGGGGGCCTTGGGTGAGCAGAGAGCTGCACCCAGGACTCTTTGGAGCTTCAGGAAGAAGGAGCCCCCCTTCCGAGCTGAATGGGTGGTCCCAGCGGGGGTTTGCAGCTAGTGGGCTGTCAGTGTTTCCCTATTCCTGTAGGGTTGGATGAAGGGGTGTGGGCAGCATGAAAAATGATGACATAGAAAAAGGTTTCTTGTGCCTTGTGCTTCCCCTGCCCAACCTCCCTGTTCTTCTGTCCAAGGATTCCCCTCCCATCCTTCTGTACATCTGTGGGTACTCCCCTGTGCCTCCGCATCTGTCCACCCACCATTCCCCCAACAAGAAGGCTTCCAGATACCCACTATTCTTTCGCCCACCCAGCTCCATATCCATCTTCATGCCTCTTTGTGTGAACACCCATCAGTATTTGTATCCATCTAGCTAGTCACCCATCAGCCAACACTCACCAGGCCCCATCATGAGCCCTGCTCTTGCTCTGTACTAGATTACACGAGATGAATCAGATTTGCCTCTGTGAGGAATCATTGAAGGTGGTTGTGTCTTTTTGTCTTTGACATCAAAGAAGACCATAAACTCCTTGACCTTCCTTTAAAGATGAATCAGATCAGACAGTAAATCTGAATGAGTCTTTCCCTTCCACCTTTCCTTTCCCTTCCACCTACTTGTCCATTTACTCATTCATGTGTCCATCCATCTTGCCATCTATCCACCCACCTACCCACTCACCCACCCATCTATATAACCCACCATGAAGCCATCTAACTGCCATGAACCACCCAACTATCCTGCGACCCATTCAGCCACCCAGCTACCTATCAACTCATTCACCTTTACACCATCAACAAATCTATTTTCAAGATCCCAATAGGTATGTATGAAGTACTGTATTAGATTCTGGAATACTAGCCTAATATATGCCCCGGGTCAGTTGAGTTACTGGGATTTGCTTTTAAAGTCCCTTCCAGCTCTGACATTCTGAAATACATAGAAGCACAAGACGGGGCTCCTACTCCCATTTATTCAGCAAATCCACATATTCAGCAGTTGTTGAGTGCCTACTGTGTACCTGATACTTTTCTAGACACTTGGGATACTGTGGTGAACAAGACAGATAGTCCTCAACCTTGCTGAGTTTACATTCTAGTGGGGGAGACAGACAGTAAAGGAGTAAATAAATTGCAGTAAGTGTCTCTGTGTGGCAGCTGTGGGTGAGGCTCCCTCAGGGAGCTTCTAGTCTAGTTGGCAGTGAGACAAGTTTGGACAAAGATAAAACTCCCAGACTCTGTCTGTGTGTGCTGTGTTCCAAAGTGGGGTGCACCTGTACAGCAGGGACTTCAGGTGGTTAGAGGGATAGCTGAGGAGGACCTCCCGGAGAAGGGAAGCCAGAGTTCAGCCTAGGACGTTACAGTACCCGGGGACCTGCCGCAACACACAGATGAGGTCCCTCAGTGCCGTCCGATTCCCGGATCCAGTGTTCAGTTCACTAAACTTGCTGGATGAAGCCAGAGCCTCGCCCACTCTGAGCCCCCGGCGCAGAACCACAAAATGAAGGGGTGGGATGAGATGAACTATAAAGTCTTCTGGACCATGACTCTGAGATCTATGAATTTAATTAGTAGAGGAGACATAGTTATGCCATGTTTTATGGTGGCATTCTTTTTTTTTTTTTTTTTTTTTGCTGTACGCGAGCCTCTCACTGTTGCGGCCTCTCCCATTGCGGAGCACAGGCTCCAGATGCGCAGGCTCAGTGGCCATGGCTCACGGGCCCAGCCGCTCCGTGGCATGTGGGATCTTCCCGGACCAGGGCACGAACCCATGTCCCCTGCATCGGCAGGCGGACTCTCAACCACTGCGCCACCAGGGAAGCCCTATGGTGGCATTCTTGAATATACCATTTCGAGTAATAATCCTTGTAACAATCTTGTGAGGGAGGAGGTGCTACCCCCATTTTGCATATGAGAAACCTGAGTCTTCCCCCTCTATCAAGCCGCCTTTTAGCCTTTGATTTCCTTTCAAAGCTTCAGGGAGAGCTTCACTGCTGGGTGGATGGACATGTGTGTCTGGAAGCGCCTGCCCTGAGTCGGGCATGTGTTAAGGGGTACAAGAGCTCTGCCTTCATCTAGTAGGTATCATCTTTGAAGATAGCAAACGCTTTTTCATTTCTTTTTGAGGGAAGAAGTCAATAAATGGTTTCGATGTGTTTAATAGCAGGGACACTGGAAGAGAACATATTGTAATTAACTGCTTTCCTATTAGATGAGGGTCAGACAAGATGCTGGCAGTGGTCACTTGGTCCTAAGTGGCAGAACTGGGACTCAAACCCAAGGCTGTTTGACCCCCCAAGCCTCATCCTCTTCCCCTGTCTCCATTTCAGGGCTTTCTGAAGAGCCTGGGAGAGTGCCAGGGAGGAAGGGGATTGAAAGGGAAGAGGGAAGGTTTTTATCCTATCACCCTCTCCTCTATTTTCCCTATGAGGAAAATGGGGAGTAACTCTCCTTCTTTTACAAAAGAAGCTTCTTGGGCCCTCAGAGTCTTTTTGCAGTGGAGATAGCCAGTTTCTGGTCTAGCTGGGAATGCTTTGGAATGATTTAACAGGTGCTGCTGACGCAGAATCTTTTGTTGAAGGGCTCTGTGTGCACTTTCATTATGCACGGGACCAGCTCCAGTCTCTCTATTAATTATGAACATTTAGAAATGTTCCTCACTATACCCAGAGTTCCCGCTTGTGAAACTCCACACAGGTCAGAGGCCACACATGTTTTGATTTTCTTATTTGAGGTATTATGTGTTCAAGGTAGATTTATGCTGCAACCTTTGTTTATTGACTTGTACTTTTCCCTGTGAACCTAATGGAACATGACAGATGATATTTACAAGGCACGTGTTTCCGATTAAATCATGTGAGACATTAAAGCCCGATAAATGAAAGCCCCTTTGAAAGGCCAGGTTCAGAGAGAAGGAGGCAGTCCCTGATGGGGCCTGGATGGTGGAGTCGCCCCTCAGCTGGCTGCAGGAAATGCGGAAGGTGGCAGGCAGTCCCTTTGCTAGGGTGGGACCCATTTGTCGCGATTTCCCACATAGGGATCTAGGCTGCATAGAGGTCTGAAAAAAATGGTCACAAAGAGCCCCTCTTACTCTCAACCGCCTGAGGAAGAAGGAAGGGAAAGAGTGCTCCCTTTTGGAGCGCTTACTGTATGCCAGGCTCTCTTGCAGAATGCTTTCCTGCAGAGTCTAGCTGAACCTCGCGACGACTCTGAGGTTGTTACCTTCCTGAAAGGGAATCCGAAAGGCATGGGGTTGAGAATGTTGACTGCAGCCCGCTTTCAGGTCCTGGCTCTGCCAATTCACTGTCACTAAGCCTTGGCCGCTTTACCTGTAAAGTGGGGACAATACCATTATTGTCTGTGCCCCATGGTACATGAGCCAGTGTTATCAAATGGAGGCACCGAGAGGCTAACTTGTCAAGGTCACTGCCAGTAGGAGATTACAGCCAGAACCCAGGCCTTCAGGTTCCAAAGCCTTTCCCGATGCTGCCCAGGCTGCTCTGATGGGGCTGTGCTGGGCAGCAGATGGCCAGCAAGGACCTGCCTGCTGACTCCTGCACTGGGATGTGGGGTATTCCCTTGGCCTTCCTGAGACTTCCCAGGAGCATTAATGGGAAAGCTTGGTAGGCAGGATTAGCCTAATCGGGAGTCTTTCCATGGAGGTCAATTAAAGGATTTGGGTAAATATAAAAAGTGGAAACAGCTTGGGATGGGAGGCTTTCCCTGCCCCCATCTCCCTCCCTCTCTCTCCCTCCTTTCCACTTCCTCCCTACTTCTGCCTCAGAAGGGATCGGGTGGGGGTGGGGGTGTGGCTGCTGACCCGTGGGACTGAGCACAGCCGGAAGACTCACCTTGTTCTCCTTTTCTGGACACCTGGTGGCAGGTGACCTGAGAACTACTGAGAACAGGATTGGATATTTTTCATATTTAAAATTTCTTTTTAGGACCTCTAACTAGCTTAGCTGCTTTATAGGAGCAGAGACTGACAAAGAGGAGAGAAGGAAAGATGCCAACCCCCCTCCACTTCCCATAATAGAAAAGCTTGCTTTTGGAAACATTGATTTCCTTTCTGTGTAAGAGCCTTTATGGACCGTCATTGGCCATTTCCCTGAAGATTAGACATCTGATTTTCATCGCGATGCAGGGGTAAGGCAGGGATCTGTGGAGTAGTGGGGAGGCTGGCTCTGGAATCTGCCCACTTGGATTTACCCCCTGGCCTTGCCACTTGCCAACTGAGCATCTTGGGCAGGTTGCTTTCTCCCTCTGGGCCTCGGTGTCCTCATATGATAAATAGTTATTATGGGAGTCAGATGCCATAGTAGATGTGAAGGTTTTGGACTGGGGCTATCAGCACGTTAGAATTTGCCAGATCTTCCCGGGAAGCAGCAGACACCTAGGAGAAGCCCTAAGGAGCCAAAGCCTTCTTCATTCACTGCTCAGTGCCGTAGGTGTGTGCAGGGAGCTGGTGTGAGTGCAAGCTCCCCTGCTCATTTCCCCTCCCTCGGCCTCCCTTTACTCATCTGCAAAATGGGCATGAGAATCCCTCTTCTGCCTCCCAAGAGGTAGCTCTTATGAAAGTACTTGGAAAACTGCAGACCCTACAAATAAAATAATGATAGCAATGATCATGCTTCCCATGGAAGGTTATAAAGAACATCCTCCTTTAACTTCCCAGCACTCCCCTGGGGTGGTTGTCATCTCTCTCACTATGAGGCAGTGCTGGGAAGGGAAGTGATTTGGGGACTACGAGGTCCCACAGAGCCAGGAGCTAACCTGAGGTCTGTCCACTGCAGGTCAGGCCTGCTTTGTCCCCGCCCAGAAGCCCCACTCTTGCAGAGACCCTGGATGCCTGGAGTTGGAAGGGCTCATTAAGCAGGAGGTTCCTCTAGTTCCCTTTATCTTAAATGAGCGCTCCTCTTCCCCCTCTCCCTCTTCTCTCATCCTTTCGCCTCCCCCTTCTTCTCCACAGTCCACCTACTGACCCAGGCTTAGGGTGGTGTGGCTGAGTGGTACAAGACGGGGAGTCCACTGAATTAAAAGCTCTGTGTACGAACAGGTGAATGACACTGCCGCTAACTTTATGTGTCCTTGGGCAAGTTACTATCTCTTTCTGTGCCTTGATTTCTCCAATAGTAAAATAGGATTGATGACATCTGCTTTATTCCTGCCACAAATTTGTTACAATGGATTAAAAGTAGTGCCCACAACGTGAGCATGTGGGACCCAGTTAAAGGAGTTGTCGCACAAGGTGCCCTTATGGCACATTGATCCTGGGAGAAGACCCTGTGTCTGCAGCCTCGGCTGTGACCAGACATTTCTAAGTGGAGAGAGAAGGATTTTTAAAGGCCACATATGGTCTTTTTTTATTTTTAATTTATTTATTTAATTTATTTAATTTTGGCTGCATTGGGTCTTCGTTGCTGCACGCGGGCTTTCTCTAGTTGCGGCGAGCAGGGACTCCACTTCGTTGCGGTGCACGGGCTTCTCATTGCAGTGGCTTCTCTTGTTGCGGAGCACGGGCACTGGGGCGCGTGGACTTCAGTAGTTGTGGCACAAGGGCTCAGTAGTTGTGGCTTGCAGGCTCTAGAGTGTAGGCTCAGTAGTTGTGGCGCACGGGCTTAGTTGCTCCATGGCATGTGGGATCTTCCGGGACCAGGGCTCGAACCCGTGTCCCCTGCATTGGCAGGCAGATTCTTAACCACTGCGCGACCAGGGAAGCCCCCACGTATGCTCTTAAATGCGCAAGTGGGACCGGGGCAGGGGGAGAAGAGTTTTATTTCTTTAGTAGGTAACGCTGATTCTCAGAACAAGCTAAATGAATCCCCCTTTACTGAAGAATGTTGCTCGAGGCTAGGCTTGATTAGAATCGGAAAATCTAAGAGGCTTAAACGTGTGCGGTTTGGAGGGATCCGGAGTGCTTTCCCTGCCCTGCGTCTCCCTGGCCATGGTTACAGGATCAGGAGGCCGCAGAGGGTCTGTGGCAGTGATCAGCCCATCCAGCACCACAGTGGGGAACTGGAAAGCCTTCTCCCTGGGCAGGCAGAATCCACAGCACCTCCCCTGGCTCTGGATGCCCCGGGTCGGGAGGTTTGTGTTGAGGGCTGCATGGCAACCAGTTTGCTCTGTGGACTCTTTGGAACAAGGGCAGTCCTGTTACTCTCAGGGACCCCAAGCCCTGCCCCCATCCATTCAAGGAGAGAGGACTCATGCTTTGAGCAGCTCTAGATGCCAGGCGTCCTGCATACGTGTCTCCCGTACACCTCTCTCTGTCTTGTTTCTTCGTCTGTAAAGTGGGGATCCTGACAATGTCTACTTCATAGGGTGGTGGTGAAGGTAAAGTGAGTTAATACATAGAAAGAGCTTAGAGCAGGGCAGGGCGCAGGGTAAATGCACAGTAACATCAGCTCCTGTGAGGACCCTGCCAGGAGGGATGAAATTACTTCTTTTTCTCTTGCATTATGGTTTATTTCAAGATATTAAATGTAGTTTCCTGTGTTATACAGTAGGACCTTGTTGTTTATCTATTTTACATATAGTAGTTTGCATCTACTAATCCCAAACTCCTAATTTATCCCTCCCCCATCCCCTTTCTCCTTTGGTAACTGTAAGTTTGTTTTCTATGTTGGTGAGTCTGTTTCTGTTTCATAAATAAGTTCATTTGTGTCATATCTTAGATTCCACATATAAGTGGTAACATATGGCATTTGTCTTTCTCTTTCTGACCTACTTCACTTAGTATGATAATCTCCAGGTCCATCCATGTTGCTGCAAATGACATTATTTCATTCTTTTTAATGGCTGAGTAATATTCCATCACATATATATATGTCACATCTTCTTTATCCATTCATCTTATGATGGACATTTAGGTTGCTTCTATGTCTTGATTATTGTAAATAGTGCTGCTGTGAACATTGGGGTGCAGGTATCTTTTCGAATTATAGTTTTCTCTGGATATATGCCCAGGAGTGGGATTGCTGGATCTACTTTTAGGTTTTTTAAGGAACCTCCATACTGTTTTCCATAGTGGCTGCACCAGTTTACGTGGAATTACTTTTTATGTTGAATGTGGATGAAGCTGACAGAGGTGAAGTCATTTGCCCACGCTGGTGAGTGGCAGAGAAGGAGTTCGAGCCTGGGTCTGGTCGATTTCGAAGCCAGAGAAGGTCTGTTGGCAGAATAGAGCTTTACGCCACGAGGCATCTCCGGCTGCAGGAGCATCCCCACAAGGGACGCGCTGTCTCCAGTGCCACTTCCCCCGCGAGCCCTGTGGGCAGGCTGGGCTTCTGAGGACGGGATCCCGAGCATGTGGGAGAGCTTTAGCAGACTGGTCAGGGCTGGCGCTCTGCTTAGAGTTTTATGGCCACGCAGAGAATGCGGCCAGAATCTTCTGTGGCTGAAGTCCCAAGGCAGATGGTCCCTTGCTGGCAACTGTTCCTCATTACTTGTTCAGGGCAGACTGCCAAGTGGAGAGCAGCCCGCACCCTTGCACTTCTGCTACCTGGGGTTGCCAACCGGGGTGCCCTGGTCTGGGCTGTGAGTGTGACTGGGGTTGGGGGTCGGTGAGAAGAAAGCTGGCCCATGGCCGGGTGGCTCAGGGTCGGCATCTCTCTCTCCTCTGTTCCTACCACAGCCAGGAGGCCCTGCCACCCACTCCCCCGGGCTGAAGATCTGTGCTCCCCACACTTTGGAGAGGGGGCAGATGCAAGGGAAGCCTCCCTTGTGGGAGCTGATGGTTACTGTACGTTCGTCCTGAGCCTGGCTCTTTTCTAAGCTCCTTCTCTGTGTCAACTCACTTAATCTTCACCGTAACCGTGTGAAGTAGCTGCTATTGTTACCCCATTTTACAGGTGAGGAGAGAGCCTTGGCATCCTCCTGGAGAGGCAGGCTGGCGGGGGGAAGGAGTACTGACCTTGGAGCCAGGACGGAGGTCTAGCGCACGTCCTGTCTTGACCCTGTAGCCCTTGATGGAAGGGAGTGGGAAGGAATTTGAGGTAGAAGCAAAGCTCCGGAAGCAAATGCAGGGAGGGAGAAATGCGTGAAGTCTGCCTGTCTCCTATAAATATTTACTAAATGCCTACTGTTTGTTGGGCATTGTGTCGGTGGCTGGGGCACTGGGCTGACTGCAGAGGAAGCTGGGCTGTATGGTAGCAGTGATCGCAAGTGGTGGTGCAGTCCTTTAGTTTCCAAACCAAGTGTGTTCCCAGCATTGTCTTTTCTGACTCAGGAGGCAGAAGATGCTAGTGGTTAAGAGCCAGCCAGGTCTCTGGAGCCAGACTCCTAGCTTTGAACCCCGATTCTACCACTTACCAGCTTGGGTAATCACTTCTTTCTGTGCCTCAGTTTCTGTATCTGTACAGTGGGGATAACAGCAGGGCTTAGGACAGTACCTGGCACATCGTGAGCACTCTCGGTAAGTGTGCCTTTTTGCAGGAGAGGAGGGTGTGGAACAGGAGGGAGAGGAGGTGGAGCAGATTCTGGGAGCCTCTAAACCCCAAAGTTATTCTTTATGGGAGAAGAGGACTATCCCTGAGTCAGGAGTTCCCAGCCCTGCCTAACCACAAAGAGGTGCCGTGGCATACCCACTAGGAAGGCTCTGGTAAAAAAGACAGATGCCAGCGAGTGTCAGGCAGGACGTGGAGAAACCGGAATCCCGTACCCTGGTGGTGGGAATGGAAAATGGTGCTGCAGAAAACAGTCTGCAGTTCCTCCAGAATTTAAACATAGAGAGACCGTAGGACCCAGCAGAATTGAAAACACGCGTCTACACAAAACTTGTACACGAATGTTAATAGCAATATTATTCATCATAGCCCAAAAGTGGAAACAACCCAAAATGTCCATCGGCTGATGGATGGACAAACAAAATGTCGTCTATCCATACAAAGGAATGCTATTCAGCCATAAAAAGGATTGAAGTACTGATTATGCTACAACATGGATGAACCTTGAAAACGTTCTGATAAGTGAAAGAAGCCAGACACAGAAGGCCCCATATTATATGGTTCTATTTATAGGAAATGCCCACAGTAGGCCAATCTATAGAGATAGAAAGTAGATTAGTGGTTGCCAGGGGCTGGAGGGGAAAATAGGGAGCGACTCTTAACAGGTATGAGTTTCTTTTTGGGCTAATGGAAATGTTTTGGAATTAGAGGTGATGGGTGTACAGCTCTGCAAATATACTAAAACCACCAATAGTACATGATAAAAGTGTTAATAATAACACTTTAAAAATAAAAGATATCTCAATTTTTAGAAAACAAATAAGAAAATCAAAACCCCTCCCTGACTTGACCCCTTCACTCGCTCTGGGGACACATCTCGCTCTGTGCTCCAGGCAGTAAGATCTGGTGCAGCCAGGCCTGTGCTCATCTGGTTCTCCATCCCATTGCCCCTTGACAGGCTGTCTGGGCCAAGAAGTAAACACTTCATAGATGATATCTTGGGAAGAAACCCACGGCTTTGGAGCCACCGAGCCTTGCATTTTCCCATTCGTGCCCCTTCTTCTGAGTCTCAGTTTCCTTACCTGAAAGCGAGGAGGATAGAATCTCTGGCGTAGGACTCTTGTGAGGGGGGAAATGAGGGCAGTCAGTGGCTTGGGATAGGTATCAAGAGCAGGAGCATCTGAATTCTCCATCATGCATTAGTTCCTCCAGGTCAAGTGCCTTGTGCACAGTAAGTGTTCAGAATGTTTAGTGTAGTGTAGGACAGTGGCCAAGGCCCTGGGTGAGCAGATAGCTGGGCTCTGCCATCACCTGATAGAGGCAGCACCAGCTCTGAGTCCCAGCTATGGGTCAGGAAGGCCTAGATTTGAATCCCAGCTCTTCTCTTCCTAGCTGAGTGACCCTGTGCAGACGGCTCAACCTTTCTGTGCTTCAGTGTCCTCTGTAGTAGACACGGGTTGTCATAGGCATGCTTTGGACTGAATTGTGTCTCCTCTCCAATTCATGTGTTGAAGCCCTAACCCACTAATGTGATGATATTTAGAGATAGGGCCTCATCTAAATCAGGTTTAGATGAGGTCATGAGGATGGGGTCTTCATGATGGGATTAGTGCCCTTATAAGAAGAGACACCAGAGAGCTTTCTCTCCTTCTCTCTCTTTCATCTTTCTCTGCCATGTGAGGACCCATCCAGGAGGTGGCCATCTACAAACCAGGAGGAGAGCTCTCACTAGATATTGACCATGTGCCACCCTGATCTCAGACTTCCAGCCTCCAGACTGTGAGAAATAAATGTCTGTTGTTTAACCCCCCCAGCCTGTGGTATCTTGTTATGGCAGCCCGAGCAGACTACACGAAGACATTAGAAACAGTAGTGGATGTACAGTGCAGAGTGCAGTGCTTGGCATGTGGCAAGCATGCCTGCTATTACTCTCAGGTGTCTCCATTTATGACTGTGATGGTCACTAGTAGCTGTGGGGCCTTGGGTGAGTCACTTGACTCTCTGAAATGTTGTCACTTCCTCCTCTGTAGAATGAGGTCAAGACGCTGCCCACTCAGGGCTGTGGCATGGTCAGATAAGATAATCTAGGTCGAGGGGCTCGTGAACTGTGAGATGGCATGCCTGTCGAAGGGGCTGGGTGTTTATGGAATGGAGCTTGGCAGACAAACGTGGGATGGAGTGTGAACAGCACCGTGATGCAGTGGGTCTGGTGGGCACTCCTGGCTGGGAAGCTCTCCGTGTGGTCCTTTCAAAGTCTCTGTTTTGGCAGCAGCATCTGTCAATACCTGTACCCAGGTGGCTGAGCAGAGGTCCCTAGGCTTGGTGTTCTGGGCTCAGTGTCTCGTCACTGAATGGGGAGCCAGGTGGAAGGGAAGAGGGGCCCGTGCCCAGAGGCGGTGGTGTGCGCTCAGGGCTCGGGGTGGAGGAAGACCTGCAAACAGCTTGTGACCTTGCCGCTTGGCAGTGTCAGACCCTGAGTAGGGGAGAACCCTGGGTAACAGGGAAGCCTCACAGGCTGAGTCCAAAAGCTGCCTTTGGGGAGCTGAGGAGACCAGGGAGCACCAGCCGAGCTGCCTCCTGATCCTGCTCTGTGACATCAGGAACTCGGAAGTCTTTGGATGGAAAAGCACTGTCTGGAACTCCTTCTGTGTCATCCTCTGGAGCGCGTCCCGAGGGGCCCTAGCCCATTGCATTTGTCTTCAGAGCTGTGGGCTGAGGTCGTCCCCCAGCTCAGACGTCCCACACCGGGCGGCGGGAGGGGCGTGTTCACGGGAGAGTTTATGGGATTTTCTGGTTGGTTCTTTAATCATGTCCTGTTTGTTTGCTGTCTGGTCTGGGGCTGTGGGGTGGGGAGTCCTCGGAATGTTGGCCTGGGCAGTACAGAAGGCCTCTCTGGGGCACTGGAGGGCAGACGTCAGAAAACGGATGTGGAGACAGGGAGGTTTTCAGACATAAGGGGTAGGGGGTTTGGTTGCTAGAATAGCTCTGGTCCAGCCACACCCCATAGGTCCTTGTATTTCAGAGAGGCGTTGGCTGTAGTGGTTAGAACCACTGGCGCTGAACCCAGTTCCACCGCTGATGGGCTCTGTGACCTCGGCAAGTTTCTTAACCTCTCTGTGCCTCCATTCCCTCATCCGTAAAATAACAATAGTAGCACCTATCTCATAGGTTGTTGTTGATAGATGAAGATGAAGTGAGGTGATACAGGCAAAGCATTTAGAACAGTGTCTGGCACAGAATAATGCTAAGTAAACCTTCACTGGACTGTGCAAGAGGCATGGAGGACAGGGCGGTCCTTCCAGAAGAACTGTTTCTCCTTCTTCCTCTGAGTTCCTGTTTAGTTCAGCTCCACTGATGCTCATTGAGCCCTTCGCAGGGGTAAGCGCTCTGCTGGGAGTGGATTCAATCCTCTGAGCCTATCTGGGAATGCTCACAGCTTGGGTGAAGGGAGGCTCAAGAACAGACAGTGGCCCCCCCAAGGGAGGGAGGGATTAGGGAGGCGATAGTGGGCTCCGTTTTGAAGGATGGATAGGAGTTTCCTAGGCAGAGTGGAGGGGAGCAATTGCACTTGTAAGGCGACTAGGTTCGGAAGTGCAAGTGGAGAACTGGGTGACGAGGCTGGTAATCTGTTCACAAAGGGCCTTGAATGCCAAGGTAAGGAAATCTGCCCAATAGGCAGGGGAGCCATTGAGGGATTTCTGGTGTTGTCTTCCCCTTATTTTGCTTAGTGAGCCATTGCATCATTCTCAGGGTTGTATGCGTGTGGCTGTCTCCCCCACTACCTGGTTAGTGTCCTGAGGGTCCTTGTCCTGCCTCCTCCCTTCCTGGTCTTGAGGGAAATAGGCCTCAGTGGTTATGGAGTCCATCTCTTAGTTCATGCAGTGGAATTGGATGCACCTCCTGTAAAATCCTGGGCACCATGCCAGGCACAGTGGAGGGGTGTGCAAAGATGGGTCAGTTGCAGGGTGATACCGTGTTGAAGGTGTTCGGTTCTAGTCGAGGTGGCTCTCCCAGGAGGCTATCACCCGAGGCCAAAAGGAGAAGGTCTTCATGAGACAGAGAATGCTGCTGGAGTTCCATGAGTGGATGACCTGCTCCAGCTCAGGAATCGGGCATTGGTGGGAAGGGAATTCCAGGCAGCGCCGTTGGTACGGGCAAAGGCACGGAGGTGGGAAAGCAGAGGGCGTGCGTGAGGAGCAGCATGGGTTCTGCTTGGCTGGAGAGAAGGGTCTATGGAGGGAACAGAGAGAAATAAGGTTGGAGGGCCTTGTGTGCCAGGGCAAGAGGAGGGGCGAGGGGTAAGGGGAGTTTTGTTTGTTTGTTTGGAGAGCTTTTTGCTCTGGTACCCTTAATTTTTATAGACTATGATTCTTTGGAGAAGGGGCAAGGAGTGAATTTATTGGTCTTTAAGATGGGGGTGGGTAGAAAGGTAACTTGTAATGAAACCATTATAAAAATCCTCAGAGATTTCTGCCTTAATGAAGGAGGCAAGTCGTCTCCCACAGATTCTTTAAAACTTTGGTTTTAAGGGGGGAGTAGCGATACATAATTTATTTCTCCTGGTGCTTGATCTGAGATCTCATGGGAAAGAATAGGAAGGAATTAGTGAGCTCTATATTACAATTTAATTGCTTGGAGGAAAAATATTATTTTTTATTGTTAGCCATTAGCTGCTTCTAGTTTTATTAAATTCAACCCTCTGCTGAGCACAGCATTAGCCATTTGGAGCTTGCCAGGAGGAAAACCCTCAGAATGGTCCCACCTTGTAAAGCAAGGGTTACTGCTGGGATCCAAGTGGCCCCGGGGATTCTGGCGTTTCAGGCATCTCTGTACTTGGAGTGCAGCCCCCTGACAGTGGGTTCAGCCCTTATTCTGTCCCCTGATACCGGGAACAGAGGTCAAGGAGGGCTGAGGAAAGGATCCTGGTGCCTGGGTCGGGTCTGGGTCTCTCCTAAGATGGGTGAACTTGGCTGCGTTGCTTAATCTCACATTTTACAAATGGGGAGTTTTCATTTCTAGGGGTAATTGATAGGGATAAATGAGACACTATATGTAAACAGAATACTCTAGTATTCAGTGGTGCTCAATAAATGCCAGTTAATGGGTCCTAGTACGGCACACTTCTCCAGGCTGTTTCCCCTCCTTTGTTCTGACTCCAGGCTCCAAGCTTTTGCCTACCGGAGCCCTGCTCCAAGGGCCAGTTCCCACCCCACTCCCCATGCACAGGGCAGAGGGGAGAGGCCCTGGCTCAGTTTGACCCCTCCACCGTGCTGGGCAGTTCGCTCCCTGATGCCTGCTTTAGACAGGCCCCTGCCCTAGACAGGCCCCTGCCCTTAGGGAGCCCCCAGCTGGATGGATGAAGACAGGTGAGTGAACCACCGTGATGTGTGGAGTGGCCAGGCGGGACCTTATCCTGCCTGAGGGACGGTGGAAGGTTTCTCGCTCTGAGGGACCAGGAGGAATGAGCTCGCTGCGGGAGACTGCCTTCTTGGCTGTCACCGCACTGTGGCGGCCACCTTCTGGCTGGAAGGTGTCTGCTCACCTAGCCCTGAAGGCCTCTCCCTGACCTCCACTTCACTCTTCACCTACCCCTCCTCCGCATTTACACACATCTTCTCGGTGGACTTTCACCTCGACCTTGGAGGCTTCTCACCCACCCCTTACAGGCGGGAGGCCACCTAGATGGGCATCTGGCCGCAGTCTGGTAGAGGGCAGCAAAGCCTGGGGCTTTCCTAGGCCCCAGCAACCCTAGCAGACCACTCAGCGGGCTTTTTCACAGATATGGGCCTACTGTGGATTGTCACGTTTTCACTGACTTATCTTCCCCATTTACTAGGAACCACTTGCTCCCTGGCCTTGGTCCCTCCTGTAGGGGGTGGGAGAGAGCCAGTGTTTTTCTGCAGAGTGGCCCTGAGCAGCCTTCCAATGTGGTTGCCCTCTCCTCCGTCCCTGCCCCACGGCTGTGGCTGCCCTCTGCATTAGAGCTGCTGCCCGCATAGCATTTCATGCTTATCGAATGACCCTATGGCCTGGAGTTTTGGAGAGAGCCTCAATTTACTCAGATAGTGAGAATTTACCTCCCACTCCCAGACACTTACGGTGCGTGCAGGACTATGCTGGAGCCTTGTGTAACCTTGTCCAGAGCGACTCCCTTTACCGCAAGTCCGGGGTCTGAGCTCGGGAGTGACTTGCCCGAGGTCACACAGCCGCTACGAGGCAGGGCCGGGGTCCCCACAGCATCTGTCCAGCCTGGGCTTTCTCCCTGGATGGCATTCTGGCCTCATCGGTCTCCCTTTGGCATCATCTTAATTAATGGGCGGGTCCCAGTTTGGAGCCCAGAAGACTATGTCAGCAGGGCTCTCCTGGAACACTGGGTCCCAGCCCAGGGAGCAGAGTAGGCAGATGGGGGCCAGGCCACAGGGAGCCAGCTTGTGGAGAGGGAGTGCGGAGCCCTGCGCTTGGACCTGAGTCCATGGGGGCGTGCGGGGATGGGAGCATGCTGTGTGCCTTGCCCTTTGCTGCGTCATCCCTCCTTGTCACCTCCCCAGCACCCCAGCTCTCCTTACTCTGAAACCACCACACTGCCTCCATCTCCACATTTTTACCCCCACCCTGCCCTGCCTGGAGGGCCCTCCCCTCCTTGATTTGGCTAACTCCCTCTGGTCTTTTAAGACGCATTGCAAGACCCGAGGAGACCTGCCCTGACCCCCAGGCTGGGTTGGAGCTCTTTCTTGGGGCTCCTGCAGTCCCCGGCCCATCCTTTCGCAAAGCACTGACTCACCTGTGTGGTGATCGCTTGTCCGTCTCCCCCACCAGGCAGCAGATCTTGGGGGCTAAGACTGTGTTTATTCCTCTCTGGCCCCCCACCCCAGTGCCCTTCATCAGGCCTGGCACACTGGGGGAAGGCTTGTCCGACTTGATTAGTAATGATAGTCCCCTCGTGTTTGGACTGTATTGTCTGTTTTCCAAAGCATGTTCACGTCCATGGTCCCTTTGAGCCGCACAACTGTTGGAGAAGAGTTGGGTAAGGCAGCGGTGATAAGGTTCGGAAGCAGAAGCTAAGGAAGCTGCCCACGGTGATGGTGGTAGAGCCTGGCCTCCCCATGCAAGGCTCGCTGCGCTGTCTCCCCCCACCGCGTGCGTGTGCCGCGATGGCGCCCACACCCTTGGCAACCCTGAGGCTGGGACTGCTTGTAATCAGATTGCCTTCCTCCCCACTGAGCTCATGCTGCTGAGGGAATGGAAATTTGCACCAGCGGGCGGGGGTGGCTTTGGCTCAGGTGCTGGGGGACCAGGATGAGTGGGGGGTCTGGGTGAACAGACTTAGTGGTTCTGGCCTTCGGCCCTGGGGGCTGGTGAAAACCATCCTAAGTGGTTGGCCAGAGGTCTGCTGCATGTATCTGGGTATCCAGAAGGTTCTGGATGGTCAACAGCAGCAGGGAGGTGGATCAGACTCCTCTGGCCTTTTGAGGTTAGGTTGTCTATGTTGGTGGCCTTCAGGCACTGACTGCACCAGGGAGACCTGGTTCAAGTTCTACCTGGTCGGTAATGCCACTGACTTGACCTGAGGCTATGCAAGTCACTTCCCTTCTCTGTGCCTCAGTTTTCTTACGTATAACGGGGATAGTAGTAATCTCAGAGGGAGGATTAAATTATTAAACAGTGCCTGGAGCATACTGAGTGGCATAGTCATTTCCTTTTCTGGGTAATGGCCTTTTACCCTACTCTGGTCATCTCCTTGGGTTGTCGTGAGGGCCACATGAAGCGGTCTGTACCCTGTGAACTGCTGTGCACCTGTCTTTTCTCAGAAAGAAGCAGGGTGGATGTGGAGGACAGACCCCTGGGAGCCAACCCAGGGCCAGGCTGACAAATGGGCCAGTCCAGCCAGCAAAGACTGGGCATGTCTGGCCAGAGCGCAGGCAGGCAGTTGGTGGGTTCCAGGAAGAGCTGGGGGGTTTCTCAGGGTGGCAGTGTCCATCCGTCCAGAGAACTGGGCCTGCAGGGATTCCCAGGCCAGAGTGTGCTTCCAGCCCAGTGGGGAGAAAGGAGCCTGCAACTGAGGTGGCCTGGATTTCTCTAACTTCCCCTCTCAGCCCTGCTCCTGACTGCAGCCTCTAACCCTAAAGCAAGGACAATAATAGCACCCACCTGGCAAGGTTGTTGTGCCAGTTACTATAACCCTGTGAGGTCATGGAAGTAATATGTGTGGAGCACACAGCAAGTGCTCAATAATTGTTAGATTACATAGTTTTTGTTATTGTTACATTCTTCACATTATTGCTCCATTCTTTCCACACACATCCTGAGTACGTTGGATACCACTTGCTGTTTTATGGTTGGGCTGAGTACTTTTATCCTTCAGGCAATGGAGAGCCATGGAGGGCTTTTGAGCAAGGCTGTGACATAGAGCTGGGCTCCAGGATGATTAACCTGGCAGTGGGTTTAAGCCTCATTACAAGGTGTGGTTAGCTCAAAAAGAGACTTGTTTTATGGTATTTTAAAAAATGACTTTTCAAATCCTTTCCTATTTAGTTGAGGGGAAAAGAGAGGTTGGAGGAAAAGGAAAAGAAGGTTTGTGTTAAGAAAAAAGAAAACAGTCGGAGGAGGTCAGGTATTTAGCAGAGATGGGAAGACCTGTCGAGTGGGCCACAAGACCGGGCCTGGGGTTGCCAGTGTCCTCAGGTCAGACTGTGGTATGGAATCTCCCCACCCCATCACCCCCATACATGTGAGACTTGAGAATAATCAGAATGTAAATCATCTCTGTGCCTTCAGGGATGCAGACACGTGGGGTGGGGCTGCTTTGAACACGGAACCTGGTATTGCTCGTGGGTGTGACTCTGGATTGGGGTGGGAGGAGGAGGGAGGTTGGGATTGACCATGAAAAGAATATAGAGGCCATTTAGAGAAACTGGAAGTTCGATAAGGTGGGGCTGTGCAGAAATGACGAACGCTTTTTTTTTTTTTTTTAGCAACCCTGGAGCCGGGCTAGTGTATGATTTGAGGCTGGCTGAGCAGGCTGCAGGGAGTGGGCTTTGGAAAAGGCAGAGGGGAGGCTGGAGGGGTGTGGGTGGAGGGGTGAGGGAGGAGGAGCTGAAGAGGGAGGGAGGGAGGTTTGGGAGGTGGGGGTGGGGGTGAGCAGGGCACTCAGCTCCTCTGAATGTGTGTGCATTTGGGACCCTGGGCCTAGGGGTCTTCCCAGGCTCCTTTCTTGGTGGTTCTGACTCAGGGAGTCCAGGGTGGACCCAGAAATCTGCATTTTCAACATGATTCTGTGGACAGAGGCAAAGACCAGACTCTGAGGAACGCTGATTTAGGTCCACCTCTGGCCCCCGTGGTGGGTAGAGGGATGATGCAGGCAGCAGATGTTGAGAGGGCCTGAGTCTGGGCATGAGGTGCTCCCAGTGGAGGGATGGAAGGGGTGGACCTAGCCTGGGTGGAGGAGAGGGACCCTGGCCTGGGTGGGTGGGAGTGAGCCTTTAGAGAGCTTCGATTAGAAGCTGGTCGTGAGAAATGGTAAAACGGGTGTGTGTGTGTGGATCCATGAGTTGGACGGGGACTGGAGGGGGGTCAGACCAGGGAATCAGACTTCGGGGGGTGTCGAGGAGCAGGGGTGCACAGTTAGGGAGACAGAGGCAGGACCAGAGCCAGCCTGACGATGGTGTGGATGGTGAGGACACAGTGGTCTTTCCCAGAGAGATGGGCTGAGGTCAGAGCAGGACCAGTAAGTCGCCCTGGGCTCCTCACTCTGGGTCCCTTAAAACCGTCACCAGCAACTGGTTGGATGCCAGAGCCTGGGCGGGGAGGAGTGTGTGGGGCTGGGGCGGTAAGTAGTCCCAGCCAGTGGTGAGGGCGGGGAGCTAATGTTACAGATAAGGGGAAATGCCGAGCCTCTCCATTCATTCATCCACGTGTTTGCTCATCAAACATGAATTAAGGGCCAGGCGCTGAACTGAGTGCTTTCACATGCTCCTGTACTTTTCAGGAGGCTTCCGGAGCCTGGGTTTGCATCGTTCTTGCTCCTTCCCCTGCCAGCTGCCTTGGGAAAGGTACTTGATCTTTGTGTTTCATCTGTAAAAAGGGGGAAATAATTGTCTCCACCTCAAGGGGCTGTCATGAGGGTGAAGGGTCTAAAGCCATGCGGGGTAGTTAGAGTGGTACCCGGTCTTGATTGTTCTTGCTCCAGGCGCGCCCTTGGACAGCCCAGGCATCGTCACCAGTGTCTCTTCCTGCTGATGCCAGTCCCCCTGCCGCAGTGCCCTCTCTTCGCATCTCTGCCTATTAAGGCCCAGGTCGAGTGTGCTGCCTTCTGACTCATTTCCTTAGCTGTAAAAAGGGGCTAATCATCCCTGTCCTGCTGCCTCAGCGGGTGACAGAGGGACAAGAGACAGCCTTGGCACACGGCACGGTGCTGCGCGACGGAAGCTGCTCTGCAGTCTGACTCGTTTTCCCACGTCCCTTTCCAGGTGAGAAGTCGAGCCTGAGAGGTGCTTACTGTGTTAGAGTCCCCTCCATCCTGGGGTTTGGCAGGTCAGTTCAGGCAGAGGGCACTTTGGTATTTGGTTTTGGGAGGAGACCCTGCCGTGTCCCTATGAGACCTGCTGAAGCTGTCCCAGCTGCGTCCCGCATTACAGACCTTCGGTGGGCCTTGGACGTCACACCTTCCCAATCATGGTGCTGTCGGGGGGACTGGAGTCAGGGGTGTGAGAAGACAGACACAGCCCATCCTGCCTGTGGCCCTGGAGATGCTCCGCCATGGTGCTGAGTGGGTGAGGCTCACTTGCCCGATGCCTTTATTACATACAGCACATGACTCAGGCCTCAGCTGGACCTGCCTCTTTCTGATGCCTGTTCTCTGTCCCTTCTGGCTACTGCTGGATGCGGGGGACTCAGAGACAAATCAGATCCAGGCCTGTCTCGGGGAGCTCACGGCTGAGGGGTCAGACAGCCGGGTGTGAAATGATGACCACACAGAGTGACTCAGGGTCGGTGAGCCCAGAGGGAGCCAGGCCCAGTGCAGGACATGAGAAAGCTTCGTTCCAGAAGAGGTGTGCTGCCTGGAGAGCCAGGAGCCCTCTGTCTTCCCTCCGTTGCTCCCGCTAATGTGTGCGCCTCCCGGCCTGGCCTGCCTCTGCAGGTGGCTCCTTCTGCCCCGCCCCCCCCCGGGGGCGAGGACCCGGCCGGGCACACAGTGCCTGCCTGCCGCACTCTGCCTCGTCTGTCTTGCTGCCTTTACTCTAGTCACACTGAACGGTGTGCTCTTCCCTCACATGGCTGTGCCTTTGCCTGTGCTGTTCCCTCTGCCTGGGCTGCCCTTCTTTATGTTGTTGCCTATTTCCTACCTGCTTTTCAATATCCAGCTTAGACGTCACCTCGGTGGGGCCTTCCCTGAGACCACCTTCCCTCTAACTGGGCCGGTGGCCCCCCCGGTGCTCCCCCCCACCTCCTTTCTCGGTGTCTGTCTGTCTAATTCGCTCTCTTGAATTAGACAAATGGATAAACTGTGACTTTGGGCTGGTCTCTTAACCTCCTTCATCTCACAAGGGTGGCGACTTATGGAGACAATGAAATAACCCGAGAGAGAGCACTCAGTGTCACACAGAGTGCTGTTAGAGCCAAAGGCAGTGCTACTGTTCCTGACATTCGTGTTTTATGCCCCCTCCATGCCTGGCATTGAGTTGGCCCCTGACCTGGGGGTGTGGATGGTGCCACGTGGACCCAGCTCCTGGGCCTTTGAGGGCTCTGCCAGCGGGTGCCCCTCCAGAGTCCTCCAGGTGCTCACTGAGTGAATTCTCTACCATTCAGTAACAACAGGAAAACTGTCAGAGTGAGAACATTTATTTATCGACTTACTCGTGAGCAGGATTTTCCTTACTGTGGTACGTGATGCTTTATGGGGGCTGTGGGCCTGCTGTTGAGGAGCTTGTGGTCTCGTGGGGAAAGCAAGCATCAGAGAAAGGAGGAAGCTCAGGGCAGGAGGGCGTCATTCCCAGTGGGGGTGAACCCGGGAAGACTTCGTGGAGGAGGGGGCATGTGCCCAAGGCGTTAAAGAATGGGAAAGGTTTTAGGGGTGGTGATGGGAGGGAGAGCAGAGGGTGGGGGGGAGGCAGGCACAAAGGTGGGAGGAGGACTGGGGGCTGCTTGGCAGCCCCAGCAGGAGCACCTTCTCTCCTCCCACCTCTTCCCTCTTCCCCACCTTTCCCTTGCTAAGAGCTCAGAGCACGTGTTGTAGGGACTAGTCAAAATACAGACTCAGACGGACTTATCCCCCGTGAGCCCATGGTCGCATTCCTGGGCACAGGAGGGGCGGCGGGCCCGTGGAGATGTTTGCAGAGAAAACAGAGCCTAATGAGAGTCTGATGAGGGGGCTCGCCGTGAACCAGGGGTGGGGCAGGCATCTCCTGCCACACACAGGGCCGAGCTGGCTGTGCAGGAAACTCTGCTTATCTGGCGGTAGGGCCACTCTGGCCTCCTGTGGGGCGGCCCACAGTTCCGCAGCCTTGACAGTGTCCTGATGGCACGAGGGAGGGCGGGGAGGCTGGGGTTCTCCAGGCCTGAGATGGGGCTGTGTGGCCCCAGGTGGTCTAGTTTACCTCTGCGACTGTTTCCTCACCTGTAACTTGATGGATGCGTTGGCCTCCCCGAGTCAGGGTGAGAGTTAGATACAGCGAGGTAAGCCCCTGGCCCAGAGCCTGCACCTGGGAGGCTGTCAGTGTCTCCTGCCAGTGGAGACAGTGATCACCATCACCTGGTGATGTGGGGCTGCCATCAGGGCCTGGGGCTGCCCACCCGGTTAACTGGAACCCCCATTAGCCAGCACCCCTGCCTCACTGTCGTTGCCATGCAGAGGAGGTGACCAGATGGTGTAGAAAAGACCCCTGGGCTGGTGGCGGGAGGTGGGGGCTTTGGTCCAGCGCCATCACTTCTTCTCTGGGTGGATCCATCATTTGTTGAGCAAACCTTGTGGACTGAGGAAGAGAATAAACAAACACATTCTCTAGCTGGGCGACCTTGGCTTGTCATTGGGGTATGGGTAACAGGGATATAGTGGTATCTCCCATGAGGCGTTCCTGTGGGGATTAAACCGTGCAAGGGCTGACACAGGGGCCTTGAATTTTGGTGAAAGCAGGGTTGGATGGTTGGACCAGGTAGTAGATGTTGCCTCCAAGTCTCCTTGGAATGGCTGGGGATGAGTAATTAGTGAAAGAACCCCAAGGGAAGGCCTCAGGAGATCCTCACTTTCTTTCCTCCTGCCTGAGAGAGTGTCTGAGAGACGAGGCGGGTGGGCTTTGGAGGGTGTGAGAGGTGATTTGAGCTGGGTCCACCCCCTCCGACGTCTGTCTAAGAGGCCGCCTTGCAAGTCCAGCTCTCCTGCCTGGCTCTGGTTCTGGCTCACACCTCCCCTTGCTCATCTGCCTGCATCCTGGGAACTTCTGCCCTTAACTCTGGAAATGCTGGGTTCCAGCCCAGGCTCTGCCCCTCGCAGGCTGTGTGACCTGGGCTAAGTCACTTGGCTTCTCTGAGCCTGTATCCTCACAGGAAGGACCCTGGCATTGGAATAGCTCTCAGGAGCCTTGTATACACAGCTCTGGAATCCTTTGCATACAAAGGCAAGGGAAAGGCTCAACACTGTCAGGAAGTTCAGTTCGTGGCAGACACAGTGATCCTGCAGGACATGGTGTAAGCTCCCGCAGGCCCTTCATGATCTGGCCCCAGTAAACTTACCGCTCCGCCCCTGCTCCATTCAGGCCACCCTGAACTTTTTCCATTCTCTGAACATACCATGTGCTCTCGTACTTCTGGGCCTTTGCACGGTCGCTCTTTCCTCGGCTGAAGAGCTCCTATTTATTGCTCAAAACCCAGATCTGATGTTCCCTCTTTGAATCCTTCCCATCTCTTTCAGGCAGTCAGTTACCCTGACTAGGAACAAGCAGTATTTTCCCCGTGTTTTAGTTTATCTGCCCTTCTCTCTGGTTCCCTCAATAGGCTTTGAGCTTCCCAGGGAGAGGAAGAGGGCCTGGTCCAGACCCCTTCTGCACCCAGCTCAGGGTCCGGCACAGACCAAGCAGGACCATTTTCCTCTGCTTATGAGGAGTTTTGCTCCATTCCCACCTGCTCTTCTTTTTCCCTTTGGAGGAAATAGCACTGTAGGTGAGAACAGTGTCCTCTGTCTGGGAGGCATAGGAGCTGGTGGAAAGTAGAATGGGGCTGAGACAGGGAGGGGAGAAGTGTGCTTTGTGGAACTGAAAGGTGAGAAGGGGCCAGGCTTTGACCACCAGTGTGCTGCCTCCATAGTGGGCTGCAAGGGGTCTCCATTCATTCATTCAGTGAGCATTTTGTGAATACCCGACTTCATGTCCAGCATCGCTCTAGTTCCCAGGGAAACAGTGGAGAACAGGAGAGAGACCCTGCCTAGAGGGGCTCACAATCTGGTGGGAGAGATGGAAGAAACAGTGACCATAGGTGGGGTGACTGGGAGGAGGGAAGCCCGCAGGACCCGGAAGCTGAGAGGAGCCAGCCGGCAGCCTGGTGTGAGAGTGAGGCAGAGCCAGGCGTGTGAATGATGGGGAGACGTGGACTAGACCATGGGGTCCGGTGGAGGGGAGGGTGTGTTTCTGACAGAACCTGTGGACGAGAGTTGGTGGGAGGTCACAGGTCAGGCTGGGGGGGTCAGCAGGGAGCCGTTCCTGAGGCCGGACGTCTGGGAACGGGGGTGGCTCTGGTGTGGCTGTGGTGTGGGTTGGAGGGGCGAGGCAGGGCAGGAGGTGCGGACTGGGATAACCTGGTTAACCATGACCAAGGTCAAGGCCACCGAAGAGAAAGGGATGGGTCAGGGCCCGCTATTTGAGACTTGGTGACTGACTGGATGTGAAAGATGAGGGTGAGGGAGACAGTCATGGGCAAGTGGGGAAGTGACAGTTGTCTCAGGAAATGACTCGTTGGAAGAGAGGGGAAAAACACAAAGAACTCAGCAGGGATCTCTGCAACTCAGGGTAATTCTGGCTTTGGAGAGCCAGCCCTGCTAATCAAATTGTAAAAATCAGGTACCGGGGTTTTTGCAGAAAATGAAGCAGATCAAAGCCAGGGTCGATTAGGCTCTGATTAAACATGGCTGAGGAGGGTCAGACTCATTACGGAGGAATGTACACAGGCCGGCAGCGCTGACGGGGGATAATAACAGATCGCACCCGGCAGCGCAGACACCACGGCGCTCTGGGGACGCAGCACTCCGCGGCGGGGCGGCCACAAGGAATGGTATGTCCACAGGCTCCAAGGGGAATGAAGGTGACAGGGGGCACGTGTGCAAGCCTCGTCCCCTCTCTGTGGCCTGTCTCTTTCCGCAGCCTCTGCGTGGGGACTGCTCCATCGGCACAGGTCAGCCAGAGCGCTCGCCTTGCCGTTTTCCACCTCTGTGAGCTTGCTCGTGCCCCTCCTGCTGTGTCAAATGCCTCCCTCACCCTTTCCTGTCTTCTGTTTCCCTCCAGGACACCGCTTGCTTGCCCCTCCTCCAGGAAGCCTTCCCTGACCCCCAGCCAGGTCAGGTGTCTCCTCTGGGTCCCCACAGCCTCCATCACTCAGGGTTGTCATCATCTGTGTCCACATGTGGCCCCCAGTCCCCTCCTGACTGTGAATCCCTCGATGGCACTGTGCCTCTCCATGTCCTACGTGTCCAGCTCAGTGCCGGGCGCAGAGCAGATGTCAGGCCGTGTTCACTGATGTGGGCAGAGCCCAATCTGTGAAACCGCACAGCTGGGCAACGGCAAAGCAAGGTCAGGCTCCCCCTGCCTGCCGTGGGAGTAGTCCCAGGACTTCTGCCGAGAGGTGCTCGTGGGGTGGGGACGGGGTGCAGGCCAGGGGAAGGTGTCCCCCGGATCTCCCCCACCTGCTGCCCAGCCGAGGAGAGGCAGGTGGCTCCACCAGGCTGAAATGCATGAAAGAGACGCACTGGAAGGGATGATGGGAATGTGGGTGCCAGGCTCAAGAGCGTGGACTTGACCCTCTGGACACTGGGGAGCCATTGAAGATTCTTGATTTGGGGCAGTGACAGAAACTGAGCTTCAGGAGAAGCCCAGGTTTCTTCTGCCGTCAGATGGGATCCCTCTGCACGCCTAGCTGCCCTGGTGGATCTGACCCCCACTAGCTGCTTCACTTCGCAGTGCAAACTGAGGCACACCTGCACTGGTCTCCGTGCATGGCCTCAAGGGGCCTGGCCTGGTCCTGCACAGACAGGCCACTTCAGCCCAGGAGTGAGAGGGAGCAGGGCTGGACTAGCCTGAAATCAGGCTGAGCTTGGTTTACACACCCCAGAAACACCTACTGTGTGCCACACCTACTGTGTGAGCCCTGGGATGCTCTGAGGTTCTGGCAGCCTGGCTCCCTCCGGAGATGGGAAGAGGAGCCGGACTACAGAGGTCTGGGGGGGGGGACGCCCATCTGAGGGAGACACGGATGCCCCCAGGCCTGGCTGGAAACCTTTGGGGTTTAGAAGGAAGGAACACAAAAGCCCTTAACCTCCCAGCTGGAATGTGGACACTTCATCCATCCTGCTCTTCTGTCCCTCCTCCAGCCCCATAAACGTCCAATTTGGGGAAAGGATTCAACTCTAAGCCCTGGCAGAATAAGGTTGATTAAGAAACTGAGCTCCATAAAATTGTCCTTGCTCTGGCAGGCTGGTGGGTGGGGAGAGTCACTGGAGCTCAGGCCTGGAAAGGACGGTACAAAGCCCTCCTCCTTCTAATTCAGGCCCTCCCAGCGCCCGAGTCGCTTCTGCAGCAGCCCCAGCAAGTGACCACCCATGTGTGCTTGAGTATCTCCGTCCACCCCCACATGGTGTGCCCACTTCAGGACTGTAACACTCATTACTGGACAAGCATTTACTGGGCACCTGGGGTGTTCCTTTGTTCCACATACCTGCCCTGTGCCAGGCCTTCCCAGTGTTGGAAACACAGATTTGCTCTGGCCAGGACTGGCTTACATCCTTTGTGCACTGTGAGCCAGACATGGTGCTGACTGACTTGTGCGATGCTCTCGTTTGATCTATGTGGGGACTCTCTGTGGTAGGTGGTACCATCGTATACCCATTTCACAGATGGGGTCCACAGAGGTAGAGTAACTCACCTCAGGTCATGCAGGAAATGAGAAGCAGAGATGGAGCTTGAGCCCAGGATTCTGACCCACGGTCTCTGCTCTCGGTCACTGTGTACCATGGCTTGTTGAGAGGGGGGCCTTTGGTGAGGGGCTCAGGCTCCGGAGACTTTCTGTCTGGGTTACAGTCACATCCACCAGATTCGAGGGCTGTAGAAAGGGAGTTATGGGTGTAAGTGCTTAGAGGAGGCCCCGCACTTGGTAGATGCTTGCAGGTGTTAGTGGCGTCTGGCTCAGTGTTTCTGGCTCAGTGGAGGGCGCTGCCCCCAATACCTCAGAATTGTTCTTGAGGGCAGCTCCCTACTCCCTATTCCCAGTTCCTCTGCAGGCTCTATCCTGTAACCTCCTGGGTCTCTCTTGAGTGTGTCCACTTGTCTCCATCCCCACTGTCACCACCCCAGTCCAAGCCTCCCAGCTGGGCTCCCTGTCTCCCCTCTAGGTTGTTTCCCTCCCTGTAGTTAGGGTGACCTTTTATTTTATGACACAAATGTGATCCTGTCACATACCCTCAACCTGCTTAAGACTTCACTAGTTTGCTGCTGTTTTCAGAACAGCATCCACATTTTGCACCTTGACCCACAGGGTCCTGCGCAGTCTGGCCCGACTGCCCCCGTGGCTTCATTCCTCCCCCGCTGCCCCCTCACTGTCTGTACTCCAGCCACACTAGTTCTCTTTCCTTCCCTCCCAAAGCACTGTTATCACTGCCTGGGGGTCTTTGCACAGGCTATTCCCATGGTCTGGAATGCTCTTCCTTCCTCTTCTGAAACCTTTGCTCACTTTATATTTACTCATAATTCATGTCTTGGTTCAAATGACACTTCTGCAGGGAAGCCTTCCCTGATTTTTCTCTTGTGTTCTCATTGCCCTGTCCACGCACTTCGTGCCACTAACAGAGTTTATTCTGCATCTGTTTGTGCGATTCTTGGTTACTTTAGCATCCTCCCTAGGTGCTAAGCTCAAGGCAGGGACATCTGTTTGGCCCATCATTTTGTCCATAGTGTCCCATACATAGTAGGCCCGCAACCAATACTTGTTGAATATAAGTTCAAAGAAAAGAAATCAGAGTACCTGGGAGGAGAGGAAGAGGCTCCAGTGAAGCTGGCCCGGGTCTCAAGGTGGTCAGCGTTTGCAGGGACCCTCCCTGTGACAACTCCACTTCTTGGCACCTTGCTGGGGAGCTCGTGGGCTGTGGGCCAACATCCTTCTCCAGCTGCCGGGACCTTTCTGTGGTGGGCAGGGGCAGTGTGGACTAATGAAGCTGGTTTCAGCCTTTTTGCTGGACACCACACCTGGCCTCCTGTCCAGGTCCTGTCCCTGCCTCTCTGTGAGGCCTGGGGTATCCCCTCTTCTTTCCTGCGCCTCAGTCTCACCATCTGTAAAATGGCAGGGTTGTCTGAGACCATCTTTTTTATTTTTTATTTTTTTTTGGTGGTACGCGGACCCCTCTCACTGTTGTGGCCTCTCCCGTTGCGGAGCACACGCTCAGTTCGCGCAGGCTCAGCGGCCATGGCTCACAGGCCCAGCCGCTCCGCAGCATGTGGGATCCTCCTGGACCGGGGCACGAACCTGTGTCCCTTGCATCGGCAGGCGGACTCTCAACTACTGCGCCACCAGGGAAGCCCTGAGACAATCTTTGAGGTCCCTTCCTACTCTTTCGTTGTATGATTTAATGCATTACTCCTGCACTTTCTTCGGGGTAGAAGACAGATCCTCATAGATTAACCATTGGTAAAAAGCCCTCTCCTAATTCTTGTCCTCCTTGACTGCCTTCTTTGGCTCTGTGGTTATTGCTTATGAAGAATCAGTTCACAGGAGGTCGATGTATTCTAATAAGTGATGCCACATCCGCCCTGGTGAGAAGTTACCCACCCGCAGCACCAGCACTCGGGGTCACCGCTAGGACTCTTGGCATCCGCTTGTGCCCCGACGTTCCTTCTGGGGACACATGTGGAAAGGTAACCCACAGAGGAAGGCCCTGTTCTGATTACGTGCAGTTTATTTTAGCCACATCTACAGGGTGAGAGGTGCATAGCCCTAGGCCATCCCCCCCCAGAGCACACTCTGAGCTCCTTGTGCAGGGACTTGGGGACCGTGCCTGATTCACCTTGCGTCCCCGGCCTAGCCCCGGGCCTGCCGCCAGGTGTCAGCTCTACGGACGACTGTTAGCTGCACGGCTCAAGGAGAGAGTGAATGGTTGCAGAGTGGGTCCCGCCGTGGGGCTTGTTGAAGGGGTTGCAGAGAAGGAGAGAGGCTCCCCACCTTTACAACAGGAAGCATCTGTGCAGAGTTGGTGCCGAAGCTGCCTGGAATGGCCCCCGCCGGCCAGATGCCAAGAGTTTATTGCAGGCAGCCTAGCAATTTCAAATTTCCTTTATTCTTCAAGAGCTGATGAATTAGTTGAAAGATTAAGAACACTTGCAAAGTAGCCGACAAAGTGGTTTAAGTTAGTGTAGAATAAACTCAGCACAGGAGTGTGTGCGTGCGTGCGTGCGTGTGTGTGTGTGTGTGTGTGTGTGTGTGTGTGTGTGTAGCGGGGTGACAGTCAGGGAAGGACCCCGGGAGAAGGACCCAATGGCTGACTGGGTGCTTGTGGTTCTATGGAAAGAGATGATGGGAGATCGGAAAACAGGGTTTTGAGTCCCAGCTCCACCACCTACCAGCCATGTGACCTGGGGCACTTCTCTTACCTCTGAGCAGTTTGGGAGGAGGTGGGACATCTGTCGTAAGTTCCCTGAGGGCAGGGCCGTGTCCGGGGCAGAGCGGGTGCTCCACACATGTCTGTGGGACGGTGGTGGGCCCAGACCCTTCTATCTGCTCCTCCTTGGTAGTCCTTGAAAAGCAGTCAGCCTCCCAGAGCTCTGGAGGTTTGGGGAAGTTCAGCCTCTCACTTGGTCAGCAGAGACAATGTGAATGTTCTCTTTCTTGGCCGCCTTTGATTGGAGACATTGGTCCGGGCGGGCGGCATCCATTTCTCTCATTTTGCTCATGGTTTTACAAGAATTCTCTCAAGTCTCTTTTCGGGTCCCGGTCCCTCCTCCCACCCTGGCTCTGATCAGCATATTCCACCCCACTTGGCATCATCCCTGGAGCAGTGAGGGGACCGTCTCAACAGCCCAGACAAGAGGCAGCGAGGCTGTGCAGCTCTGCCTCAGTGGTCTTTGCCCCACGGCTGCATTCCTGGTTCTGCTGCAGTTTGTGCCATGGGCCCATCCTAGTCCATTCACAGCCAGAACGCATCATGCAGCCGTGAACTTGGAAGAGAGCCCTGCTCTCCTGGTGCAAGTGTAGATCCCAGGGCAGCTGGAAGAGTGCTTTAGTTTTCTTTGACTTAATTTAGGAGACTTGGGGCTTGGGTGGACCCAAGGCCGGGAAAGAGGGGTGTGCACGCCTCCCTCTGACGCCGGCAGATGCTATCAGTGCAGTCAGGCCCCAGGCCCAGGAATCATTTACCCAGCTGTGTCCAGTCTTGAGATGATTGGGCCAGTGTCCGCTGCAGGGTGAAAGTGTCAGATGGTGGCGATGTGTGTGCCAACTTTTGGAGAAGTTCACCTTGGGTATGAAAGGGGCGAGGCTCTTGCCCACAGTCAAATCCAAGTCCTCAGGCATCTCACCCTGCTCTTTAAATGCAGTGTGTGTGGGGGGGTGGGGGTGGGGTAGGGGGGATTTCCTGGTGGTCCAGTGGTTAGGACTCCAAGCTTTCACTGCTGAGGCCCTGGGTTCAGTCCCTGGTCGGGGAGTTAAGATCCCACAAGCTGTGCAGTGCGGCCAAAAAAAAAAAAAAAAAAAAAGGCAGTGGGATTGGATATTTTATTCCTACTGCTATTAGGGCTAGTTAGTCTTGGCACGCATTCAGATGGCCTGAGGAGCTTTGCTTTTGGAATATCATTTATTTATTCATTCACTCAGCCTGTATGAGGAGCATCACACACACTTGCCTATATCTAACCCTTCCCCGAATAAGATTGATTTGTTTTCTGATCATGTGAGTTTTAAAACTTTCTCTGATCATAACAGGATGGTGGCCCCTCACATTTCCATGCTGTTTACATGTCATGCAACATCTTCCCTTCCATTATTTCATTTAATGTTCACGAGGAGAGGGGGATTTATTGTCTCTATTTTGTAGGAGAAGGAAACCGAGGCTCAGAGAGGTTAAGTGTCTTGCCCCGGGTTATGTAGCTCGGTCAGTAGCAGAGCTCTGTGGCTGTCCCCTCTCTCTGCACTGTCCCTGTCTGGTACTGGTGCCACTGGGTGAGCAGTTCCCATGCTCACGACACAGATAGCATCCACTTCCTGCCAAAGAACAGGGATTTGTGGACAGGGAAGTAAGTTCCTAATCTGTTTGGGCCTCAGTGTTCCCATGATGATATCTGTGTGATGGAAATCTCTCTTCTTGCCTTTCCTTATGAGGACATTAAGGGCAAATGTTGTAATTGACAGGAAAAGGTTTAACGCTATTAGCTGAGACTTGATGGACAGTCAGACCCTTCCTGGAGTGAGTGGAGGCTCTCTCCCTCCCTGCCGTCTCCCTCCTTCATTCAACAGAATGTCTGGGGACCACTGCTCTGTGTCCAGCTCTGGGCTGGGACTGGGGACCAAGAGAATCCGACCTGTACCTGACCTTGAGGAGTTCATAGAACGTGGCAGTGGCCCTTCTCAGGTGGGTAGCCTGGGGGTCGCTCTTTACAAGAAAAGACCGACAGGCTGGAGGGAGAAGTAGGGAAGTGGGCTTGTGTTGCTGTCCTGGAGCCCCCTGTGGCCAGCCCTGGGGCAGGGCCTTTCTAGATCTCCCCGACATGCAGGAAGTGGGCGTGTGCTTTCCAGCTGAGGAGGTAGGCTCAGAGCAGCACAGTGACTTGTCCAGGGCTGCACAGCTGGCATTTGAACTTTCATCTCTGAGACTCTGAAGGCCAGACTTCTTTCTGGGACACCTTGCCTCTGAGTAACCCTCTGCATCAGTGGAGGAAGCTGACAACGGAGCTGGAATGCTGGCTTTCTGGGTCCTGCACAGCCTGTGGTTTGGGGCAGGGGTCTGGGTCTCTGGGTCTTCACTGTCTTGTTCTGGGCGGCCCCTGCTCCCCAGGCGTTGCAGGGCTCCTGCCGGAGCAGCAGATGCTGCAGGTCAGACGTTCAGCCTCACATCTGGTCTCCCTCCTACTTTCATCTGAAACCCAACTCAGATTGTCTCAGTAAACAAACAGTAAATTCAACAATACGGTCTTCTTGAAATGCCTTGTAGTTATTTTAAGGCTGTTTGGGGGTTTATTTTAATTGCGGGCCCAGCTCCCACAGTCATCCAGCTGCTGCTGGGGCATTCGTGGCTGCTGCCTCCCTTCCCCCTCCTTGTGGACCCCATCACCTTCCCACCAGGGGCCCAGGGTGGCCTGGAGGTAGTGGTGGGAGATAAAATGAGGTGTCAGGCCGCTCCCTCCCAGGTCGCTGATGCATCTAAGAACTCGAGGGGCTGCAGTGGCCAAGAGGGCGGCTTTGGACCTGGGCCTGTGGGAGGAAGACACAGCGGAGGGGGGATGACCTCCCAGGCTGAGGAGGGTCGCTAGGGAAGGAGCAGTCCGGCCCGGTTGTAGGCTTACACTCTGGTTACCAGGACCACAGTCACACCCCACTTTATAGCAGAAATGGGCTGGAGAGTTGGGTCTAAATAAGTCAGTTTCTGGCTAGGGTAGGGCCCTGGGGGTTATCTTGTCCAGTGCTTTCCTTTTACAGTTCAGGAGACTGGGGTTCAGAGAGCGAGGGGCTCACTTCCCCACACCCAGAGGTTTCACTCTTACTCTGCTCCCAGCTAATTCTGTCTGTGTCCCGGCTGATAGCACCAGGAATGACTGACCCCATGCACACCCTCAGTGATGTTCCATTCAGATGAGTGGCTCTGGAAGCCAGAGCCTTTAAGTCCCAAGGGAACTGGGCACTCAGGGCGGATGTTAGTACTTGGACAGGCTGTGAGCCGATGGACCACCAGCGTGTCCTGCGTTGACCTCCCCATCATGACTTGGGGTGGCAGGTACCAGCTCTTTCTCATTGGTGTGAACTGGAAAATATGGGGACTGGGAGTCTAGAGACCTGGCTTTCTCCGTGATGCCAGGCAAGTGACCTCACCTCTCTGGGCCTCTTTTTCTTCTTCCGTGTGGTGGGGAACAGCCCGAGCTGCCAGACCTGATGGGCAGTCTTTTGTGTTTGACGACAACTCCACAGCAAGTTTCCTGACAACAAGGTCGGCTCCCTCGGGGGTGTAGCGCGGGGTATGCGGTGTGGATCCCCAGGAAGGGGCGCAGACTGTCTCCAGGGCCTGGTCTGGTGGGGAGCACAGTCAGGAGTGATGGGGGTGCTCGCTGCCCCAGGAGCTTGGGAGGACAGGCTTTGCTGAGCTTCCAGCGATCCACAGCCAGTGTGTTTCCCAAGGACCTGAGGGCGCTGGGGAACAGTGGGGCCGTCTCCTAAGTGCCAGGCTCTGTGAGCAGGGACTTCAGGTGCTTTTGTTCTTGTAACACCTCCGGCAGAAAGACATCACTTCTCCCGTTTTACACATGAGGAGACTGAGGCCCCCCTGCACCTCACAGCAGGGAGGTGGGAGGCAACCACCAGAGACCTTGCTTCTCCCCTGGGGCAGGGGGAGAGGGACTGTGCAGTTCTTGAGGTGACAGCAGAGAAGGGGGTGGGGAGGGGAGGGGTGCAGCAGACCCCAGGGATGGCGCGAGAACAAGTGAGAAGTGAGGGTACTCTGCGTGGCGCCCTGTGCCAGAGCCAATCAGAGCGGGGCCCAGGCCCGGGGGGACGTCTGGTCTGGGCCTGGCCGAATCCCCTCTATTTATTTGTACATCACCAGATGTAAATTAATTTGTTTAGCAAGAAAAAACACATTTTTATTGCCTTCTAAACTGGGCTGTTTTTCCTCCGGTTGGCTGTCGCACGTTGACTGGCCGAGCTGGGAGCAGAACTTTTGGGAACACGCTGAGGTGTTGGTGAGGCCAGGCTGTCGTTTGCGGGGTGTTTCTCCACGGTGGACCCCGGAGCCAGCACCCGGATTCCAGCCCCAGCTCGGTCGCCGCTGGCTGTGAGACTTTGGCAAGTTGCTCGGCTGCTTTGTGCCCTCATTTTCTCACCTTGGAGACAGGGACGACTGCACGTCCTGCGCAGAAAGGGGCTCTGGTACCACCAATCTTGTTCATTGGCGAAAAGCCGTTTCAGCGATCATTAACTCCCATTACAACTAATCCACGCTCCGCACCCTGTTAATGGAACCGTCAGCCCCAGAGTGAAGCCTGCTATACCCCCGTGTGCGTTTGTAATTACGAGCTGTGGAGAGCGGCGTGCCCTGTCCTCATATGCAGAAACAAGGGACTGCGCCCTGGGAGGGAGGAGGGGAGGAAGGAGAACTGGGGTTTCCGGGGTACCTACTATGTGCCAGTTGCTCTGCTGGGTGTAATCATTAAGTGTTTGTTTGTTTGTTTTTGTTTTGGCTCCACCATGCGGCTTGTGGGACCTTAGTTCCCTGGCCAGGGATCAAACCCTGGGCAGTGAAAGCCCGAAGCACAAGTCTTAACCACTGGACCGCCAGGGAATTCCCAATCATTAAGTGTTTTGGAGACAACTCCACAGCAAGGTTCCTGACGACAGACAGGCTCCCTTGGGGGTGTAGTGCTGGTACGCGGTGTGGATTCCCAGGAAGGGGTGCAGAGTGTCTCCCGGGCCTGGTCTGGTGGGGAGCACAGTTGGGAATGATGGGGGCACTCACCGCTCCAGGAGCAAACTAGGTATTATTGATATTGAGACCCTGCCAAGTCGGTATTATTGATATTCAGATTTTGCAGATAAGGCTGAGGGAGGCCAGAGCGCCTGCTCAAGGTTGCATGACTGGTAAGTGGGATTTGGAGGCATGTTTGTCCAAAACCCATACCCCTTCTGGTATGAGGCAGGAGGGAGAGAGAAATTTTAATAACTTCAGACTCCTCAGTGAGGCCAAGGAAGGGGTTACAGCCCTGGAAGGCTCAGCCTGAGGGTTGGAGAAGGACTGGGCACCTTGCTTGTTTCAGCCTGATTTTTCTTAAGCAATGTGTCTGTGACAGGCCCAATGGGTAGGTGATTTCTGACTGAGAGCCTGATGTGGCCAGGCCTGGGCGTGGCACGGGGACCTGCTCGCAGGGGCCCCCCGTGCAGGTGGGAGGTGGAAGGATCGTTGGGAAGACCAGGGCAGGCCGAGGGGGGGACGTAGTTGGAACCCTCAGGCTCAGACGTTCCAAATCAGGTGGCTGTACTAGCGTCGTCAGGGGTGACGCTGGGCTCTCCCGCGAGCAGCCAGGAGGCTGGTCCAGCACTCTCCTTGGCTGGAGGAGGAGATGGAGCTGGGCAAGGAGAGATGCTTCTCAGTCCAGGCCTGGACTGCCTGCTCTTAGAACTTTAAGGAGAACCGGGACTCCTGCCTGAAGGGCCTTTTTTTTTATTCCCTGTCCCTCAGATAGAGCCATTGAGGCCGATGCCTTTGGGGCCTGTGGAATGAGGTATCCCCAATTGCTGCTTCCCACAGACTTGACCAAAACTTCAAACCCCAAACTGGAGCAAATGGTGCTCATGTGCTGGATCCCACACCAAACCCAAAGATGAATCTTTTTTCCTTGAACTGTGAACCAAGTCTCCAGTTTCTTCCTCGCAATAAAAGAAGGTTCTGTTCAAGAAGTTTTGCCTCTTAACTGTGTCTCTTTTTGCCCTTCTGCTTTTGTCTGGGGTTCCTTGGCCAGGGTCTTGGTAGCTGCTGGCTCCAGGCTGGATTGCCTGGGCCAGGTAGGGAGAGGAGGTGGAATGGGTAGGGTGGGAGGGCCGTGTGCCAGCAGCGGTTATGGGAGGAGGTTTGGAGAAAGAGGCGGCAGGACAGTGAGAGCCCGGGCGGAAGGAAGGCGCCCTGGCCCAGGAGGTCAAGTGCAGGCTTTGCTGCGGTATGCCTCTCTGAGAGGTGTGAGTCTCAAAGTCTCTGTTGGAATGGGGGAACCCTTGTAGGGTGGTGAGGAGAGATCCCCTGCAGGTGTCTGTCCTTGCAGTCAGGGTGAGAGGTGACCAGGCAAGGACTCTGCATGTTTTCACATCTCCTTGTTTCCGTCTTCTCGTTAGATTTCTCCAGACAGGCCCGGGAGATACATGATCTTTTCCCCGCTGTCTTTGGGGCATCTGGGCTCACTCAGATGGAACTGTGACTTGCCTAATCTGGAACCTAATGTGGGGCTAAGCCAGGCACAAACCCAAGCTTCTAATTGAGGGAAGCAGCAAGAGCACGGGTGGAGCACGGGCTTTGGTGTCAGACCACCCTACTCTGCCTCTCTTGAGCTGTGTGACCACAGGCAGGTCATGTAACCTCTCTGAGCCTCATCTCTAAAAGCACAGTGATAATCCCACATGAATGATTTTCTTGTGCTTGCTGGGATTAGAGCCACCTGCACAGAGCCTGGCATAGGAGGTGCTCAGAAAGTAATTGTCAAATGACTAAATGAATGAATGTGAATTTAAGAGTCAGAGTTGGGAAAAGAGGCTGCTTTGAGGAGGAATTCCAGGTTGCTGGAATTATCTGGACCCCCCACTTTTAACCCCAATCCAGCAAAGCAGGGGGCCCAAGAAAACCAGTCGTCACCAGCTGGGATGCTGTGGCTCCTCACCTTGAATGTCAGCTCGTGTGAGGCTCCTGGCCAAGAGCGAGTTGGCCCCTACTGTATGCAGGTAGCCTGTCCCTACTGCTCTTGGGCTGAGGTGAGTGAGGGGGTCCTGCAGTGGGCACTTCTGCTTGAAATCTGCTGCACATAGAAGCCTGCATCCCAGGCTGGGTGACCTCAGACCAGTCTTGCCCCTCTCTGACCTCAGTTTCCTCCTGTACAAAATGGAACTTGCAGGTTCCTGTAGGTTCCTAGTATCCTTTATGGGGACAGCTTCAGCTCAATGCCGGGGGCATCTGGGTCAGCTGTGAGGTTTCACTCACGTGACCCCAGCCACGCCGCCAAGCGCGTCATTACACCCGCCTCGGTGTTACGTGCCTTTATCCCGAGGCTGAGCTCTGGCGCACAGAACTCTGGAGAGCAGGCTGGGCTGTGTCCCTCCCAGGGCCTCCCGCGGGCTGTCGTCAATTAGTAACAACAGCCTGCCTGCGACTCTCCTGAGCACATTTACATGTCTTATACCTGCATTGCAGAGGTCGAAACGGCAACAGAGAACTTAAGTAACGTAGCCCTATGATCGAAACTAGTGTTTCTCAAACTTTCCTATGCAGTAAAATCGGCTGACAGGCTTGTTAAGATCCAGATTCCTGGGCCCCATGTCCAGAGAATCTGTTTCAGTAGGTCTGGGGTGGGGCCTTGGAATTTGCATTTCTAGCAAGTTCCCAGGTGATGCTGATGCCGCTGGACTTTGGCCCACACTTTGGGTGGCCCCAGTCCAAACCACCCTCACACTGGTATTTGCAGTGTTCTCACTCGCATCTCCACTGATCTTTACCACCGTAGGAGCCAGGCCACTCAGGTTTCCATTCATTCCTGCCTTCATTCAGCCGTTAGCATCTACCTTGCACCAACCATTGTGCTTGGCACTAAGGGTATAGTGGAGAGAGGCTTAATTCTTGTTCTAAAGATGAAAAATAGGCCCAAAGAGTTGAACTTTGTTTGTTCTTTGTTCTTCTATCCATCTATTCATCTACCCATCCAACAAAAGGCCACTGGTAGCTCCTCTGCCCCAGGCCCTGAGCTGAGTGTCCCTGACTGGGAAGGAAATCCCAGTGAAGTAGGAGATGCATGGGAAGCTCAAGGAATAGTTGGTGCCCATAAATAGGGGCTGGTCAGGGGCAGGGGGTGGATCAGGGAAGGCTCCCTGGAGGAGGTGACTTGCCTAAGACCACATGGTTGATAAACATCAAGTCAAGGCTTGAAGCCAGGTCTCCCCTGCACTGTGCTGCCTCTCTATAAAATGCTTTTGGCTCATTTTCTCAACATAGTCTAACTGGAGGCATAGATTTATTTTGTTTTTCCTCTGTGTCTGGGGCTGGGTTTTTTTCCCTGGGCAAGTGACCCCAGTGTTAATCCAGGCCCTTTCAGAGTAATTTTATCACCACTATCTCTCGAGACCACGACAGTGTCCCGCTAATAAAAAAAATTCTGTAGGGATGGTGTGGACAGGAGGTTAAAGACATTAACACTTATGGTCCTAAACTGAGCATGGGCTCAGGGAGCTGGACCTCAGTCTGGGGACCCAGACTGGAACGAGGCTTCCATGACCACTGGCGCCTCTCTGGCCTTTTATAGGCTTGAGATTGTGGGGAACATGGCGTGCTTGCCAGCTCAGGGAATAATGCACCCAAACTGGAGTGACCTGGCTGGGCAAAGACCTGGGGACAGTCTGGCCCGGCTGGGCCTGGGGGAGGGCCCTGCACTGCTGCAGCCTGGTGGGTGGGATAAGGAGTGGCCAAGAGGCAGGCGGCCGGTCCCAGTGGAGAGGAAGGGTAGGGCCACAGCAGCTCCAGGGCACTCTCGCTGCTGTGCACAGATAGATTTGGAGAGGTGTGGTCCTATTACGTGCCCATGCCTGAGCTAGGTGCTGGGGGGCATAGAAAGGAGAGAGAAAACAGCGTTTGTGTGTGGGAGGCAGGGTGAAAGGAGCAGGAGGAAAAGCTGCTCTCAGAGGCTGCAGGGAGTTTCCACAGAGATCTGCAAATGCCATGCTGGTTCTGGGCTAGCAGAGAGGCCTTGCTGCCAATCCAGCTTATCAGTCTGTGCAGCTGGAGACACACAGCACCTGCTCCAAGGCCCACAGTCACATAAGTAATCCAGGGATAAGGGATGTTCTGAGTACTAGAGAAGAACAGAGTGACTCACTCTGGGCCCAGGCATAGGCAGTGATCAGGGAAGGCTTCATAGAGTAGGTGACTTTGGGGCTGGGCCTTAAAGGATGTGTAGCAGTTCACAGACAGGATAGTGAGAGGAGGTTCGGGCAGAACTGCGTGCAGCTTTGAGTTGGGCCAGGTAGATGGAATGGTTCCATTTTGCACAAAGGAAAGCAGGGCTCAGGAAGATGGAGTGACTTGCCCAGGGTGATGGAGGCCAGACCTCCTCCTGATTCCTCATCCGATGTTCTGCCCACTGCCCCACACTGTTTCCTAGGTCCACTCTCAGGCACTGCAGGAGCCCTGGGAAGGCTTAGGATGTGCCCTGGGCATCTGTTCCACTTGAACTCCTGGACTAGGGGGAATGGCTGGGCAGGGTGGCTTCAGGGCTGCTTGGAGGCAGGGCCAGACCCCATTGGCCTTGGCCCTCCTACCCTGCAGGTGGGCCGCTGCCAGCTTGGCCAGGGCCTGCTGTGTTCCCACCACCACAGCTTATAGATGGAGAAGTTGAGAATTGCCTCATCCTATAGGAGGAGGAAGTCTGAATGACGACTAGAGTGTATTCTTTTTTTTTTTTTTGTGGTACGCGGGCCTCTCATTGCTGTGGCCTCTCCCGTTGCGGATCACAGGCTCCGGATGCGCAGGCTCAGCGGCCATGGCTCACGGGCCTAGCTGCTCCGCGGCATGTGGGATCCTCCCGGACCGGGGCACGAACCCGTGTCCCCTGCATAGGCAGGCGGACTCTCAACCACTGCGCCACCAGGGAAGCCCTAGAGTGTATTCTTGATAATGAAGGAAATATTTAAGAAGTTAAAGGTCGGAGTGAAGGGAAGGAGCTTTGGGGTTGGGTGGATCTGGGTTCTAATTTCTGCTCTGCCTTGGCTAGCTTTGAAAGCTTGAGAAAACCATTTCACCTTCCAAAACCTCAGTTTCCTCATCTGTAAAAATCTATGAAGATCCCATGAAATAATATGTATTTAAAGTGTATTCCAATTTATACAGGTGCTGAATAAATATAAGTTCTATTTCCCACAGCCTGCATGAAATTCATCTGCTTATCTCCCTAAAATATTCCCAGACTGGAAAATATTCTCCAGTCTGCCCTGAATACCCCTAGTGATGGGGGAGCTTCCTACTTTCAAGACAGTATTGAGCAAAATCTGACCCGTGTAGCTTCCCTCACTGATCCTGGTTCTGCTCTGTGAGGCCTCAGGCACTGGAGGCCAGTGAGCCTTCCCTTATCCAGGAGCCATATCCTTGGGGCCATCAGCTCTGGGCATCCTTCTCAGAAGGCAGGGTACCCACGCTGCTTTTAGAATTTGTTGCCAGAATCTGAGCCTGGTTCCCCAGGTAACCTAGCTGGGCCTGGGAGTAGAGTTTTACACCTGAATATTTGCAGCAAATGCAGCTTGAGATCTCAACTTGTAAACTCAGTGTATATAAGCATCTCCGTCCCTCAAAACCCTCTATCCTTTAAAGACATCCTCTGCTATTAAGACAGGTTTCCACCTTCTTGTTCTTCTGTAAGTGATTTTTTAAAAAAAATTCTTCACTGATAACACTATAGCAATAACTAATTCCAAATGAGATGCATTCTCCCATCTGAGCCCAAGGCACTTCTAGAGTTTGCCCAGAATTACTCTTTTCATCCTCGTGTAATTATTAAAAGAGTCCCCTTTCACTGTCACAAGTGTTCCTGGTGGGGTTAAGTTACAGTAACTTCCTAGTGTTAGTCCTTTTGGTTTGAGATAGGGAGGAGGTGGGAGGGAGAAGGAGGCAGCAGATTGCGGCTTGGGGCAGCAGTCTCGCTTTGGGGGGATTTATAGTCAAAAGGTTTGTTGCCTTGTTTGATATACCTCACGCTGCCCAAGTTATTCCGTCTGTTTGGCCCTGCGCTGTGTGACTTGGGAAGCCATCTGCCCTCACTGGAGATGTGGGGTTGGGCTAGGAGAGAACTCAATTCTTGTCAGCTGAGCCATTCTTGGCCAGAGCTGGTTGAGTATGGAATCCAGAGAGAGATCCAGTCCAGAACTAGGATTCCCGCCTGGGCTGCTTTGGGTCACTTAGATAAAAGCAGGTAGGGACTTCCCTGGTCATCCAGTGGTTAAGACTCTGTGCTTCCACTGCAGGGGGCACAGGTTTGATCCCTGGTCAGGGAACTAAGATCCCCCCTATTGTGGCACACACACACACACACACACACACACACACACACACACACACACACACACACACACACACACACACACACACACACACACACACACACACACACACACACACACACACACACACACACAGCAGGTAAAAAGCTTCAAGTGTCTGCTCTGCTGCTGGTCTGACAAAGCAGCGCTGGGCTGCAGGCTGCCCTGGTCAGGAAGTCCTCTCTGGAGCAGACAACGCCCCTCACCCCAATCCTTGGATGCACTGTTTTTTCATTTCAACCAGCAAGTGGTCCCTCAGGGCCAGGCTGGTGCTGGGTGCTGGGTGTGGGCACACAGAGAGGAGATAGAACCCACCTCTGCTTTCAGGGAGCTCTTGGTTCATGTGGGGCAGATACTTACCAGGCAATGACCAGGTGGTGGGAGGAGCTGGGACCGTAGGGTCCATGAGGGCTTGTTCTCCACAGTACCTTCAGCCCTCCATGTTGCCTGGCACAGAGTAGATGCCCAGTAGATATCTGTGAAATGAGTAACTAGGTAGCGCCTAATCCAGCCCAGGTATGCTTGTTAGGGGGGAATCAGTCATCAACCCAGTCTTACCTGGTAGGAAACAATCTTCCCTCCCTCTCTTTGTCTTTCCTTTCTCCCTTTCTTCCATCTATCCCTTACTGAGCTCCTGCTGGGATCCAGGCCCTGTGCTGGTAACTGGGTATACAGAGGGGGCCCCCAGGGAGGAGAACATGGAGCCCTGCTCTCACCCCACCCCATTCCTGTGGGTCCTCCATCGTAGCCCCCAAGACACTTCAGTGTACTTCTCTGTGTCCATGCCTCCCACCTCGAGCTCCTCCAGGATGGGCAAGGGTTTGAGCCCAGGACCAGCAGTGGAGAAGGGATTTGGGAAAGTGCTCTCGAGGGCATGGGGGTGGGTGTACATGATTATTGCCACCATCCAGGGGCCTGCCTGGGCTCCGTGCCTCTCTGTGCTGGACTTTAAGTCTGCCGGACCAGGGTTTGGATCCCCAGGAATGACAGCAGACGGGTGGGAGGTGGGGCAAAAGATGAAGCTGGAGAGGAAGCAGGCAAGACTCTGCAGGGACCCCAAGAGCCGCCCACAGTGCTTAGACTCTGTCAACCGGTGAGATTTGGGCGCCCCAAGTCAGGGGTTGGCCCTGTCCCTGCCTGAACAGAGTGTCCAATCCAGTGGGACCCGGGATGCCATCCTGGAAGCTATCAATTAAGGGCACAGGCATTGGAGTCACCCTGACCTGGGCCTGAACTCCGGCCTCACCTCTTGCTAACTCCAAGCCCAGGTTTCCTCATTCGCGAGGTGGGAAATCACAACTGACCTGCAGCTGGTGGAGGAGGTTGCAATGCTGTCTGGGCGGTGTAGTGAAGAGCTAGCCCTGGCACATGGCAGGTGCTCAATAACAGGCGGCTGTATGTCTATAGGAGTGAAGGATAGCAAAGCAGAGTGGGTGAGACCAGAGGCCCTCGGGCCACCTTGCCCAGCCTCAGAGCCTGGCTGTGTGACCTTGGGCACTCTGGTGAGTCCTCCCTGAGTCTCTTTTGTTTTTGTTGTTTTTAATTTATAATGATGAGAAAAATCGTACTGACCTCCTGGGGTTGTTGTATCAAATGAGTTAACGCCAGCTTTCTCTCTTCCCATTCTCTTTGAATCCTCTCCACTCAGGCTCTCGTCGCCATCACAGGAGTCACCCAGTCAGGGTCAGCAGTGCCCTCCGTGTTGCTGGATCTGGGAGTGGTTCATCGTAGTTGACCTTTCTGCAGCATCCGACACAGTTGCTCACTCCCTCCTCCTTGAAACACTTTCTTCGTCTGCTTCCAGGACACCTCTTGTCTCTCCCTCCTCCTCCCTCCCTGGCAGCTCCTCACTCACCTCTGCTGGTTCCTCCTCCTGATGTCTGAATGTCCCTGTGCCCCAAGCTTCTCATCTCTGCATTCACCCTTGGTAATCTCCTCCACGCTCATGGCTTTAATATCACTGGGTGAATTCCACATTTATACTTCCAGCTTGGATCTCACCTCCGAACTCCAGACTGCCCTGCGTTTCAACTGGATGTGTCTAATCGATATCTCAAACTTAGCACATCCAAGGCTGAACTCCTGATAACACCCCAGCCTCCCCCATTTTCCTGCTAGTTGCTCAGGCCCAAAGCCTTGGAGTCCCTTCCCTCTCCGACATCCTACATCAAATTCCTCTGCCTATCTTGTTGGTTCTGCCTTCACCACACAGGCAGACCCTGACCCTTTGCATCCCGTCCTTTCCTTGCCGTCATCCTGGCCCACACCACCATTGTTCTCACCTGGATTATTGTAGTTGCCTCCTCTCTGGCTTCCTTGCTTCCATCCGGGTCCCCTTGTGGCCAGGGTCCTGTTCTGACAGGAGCCCAGTGATGTCACTTCTCTGCTCAGAACCCTCCAGTGACTGCACACCAGAAGCTCCAGTGAGCTGGGCCCTCCCTGGAATGGCTACTGGGTGGACGCTGTCAGGATATTTCAGACTCTGGCTGGGGCCTGACTGAGTGAAGAGCACATTCCAGTTGTCCCTCTTTTTCTGAGCTGGCTTTCCTGCCCCCTCCCAATCAAGGGGCTAGGGGAAGGCAGAAGGGAAGGGAGGGGGAAGGGAGGGCAGGCTTGGGATGGGGCCACCCGGGCTAGTCTTGTGCTTCTCTCCCGGCTGCTTTAATAGGTGTCTGGAGCCGCATCAGAGGAGGCTTTCCTTACGACCTGAGCCCATAAATCATGACTCCTTGTAAAGGCCAGTGCCTGGGGCTGCCCGGCCGCTGGCCCAGAGGGAGCCACAGCTCCGCCTCGGAACATTTTGTCCTCCTGACCCCTGGCTCCGGCACCCTTCCCCAAGAGAGACCTCTGTGGAGTAGGGGCAGCCAGCGTTGCTCCAGCTCTAGCTCCATGCCAGAGCTGCACCAGCCACCCATTGATGTGCGCTCCTCCAGCTGCCCTGACAACCCTTCAGGAAGGCGTGGCTCACCCCGCCGGACAGACGAGGAAACTGAGGCACAGCACAGCGAAGGGCCGTGAGGTGGGGCTCAGGGGTCAGCCTCATCTCCCATCTGAAATCATGCTCATCGCTCACCTCTGCAGTCCAGAAGAGAACTCTCCAGCTGGTGGAAAGGAAGGAGCCTGGATCTGCCCAGTGGCACAGTTGTACCTGGAGGGGTCCTCACGTGAAAGAAATGGGGTGAGGCGTGGAAAGCACTCAGTCCATTCCTGGCACCCACAAGCCGTCCATTTGCTGCCTGTGGCCCCCTCCCCAGCCTTAGCAGCCCCCAGGCTGCCCGAGTGGGTTTGCCTTGGTTCAGTGCACTTGGCGTTCCTTGATGCCAGCCTTGGGCTGGGCCCCAAATTTGGAAGCCTAGAAAAGAGCCAGACAGGTCCAAGCCCTTGAGTTACTCACCCTGGGTGTGGCAGACAGGTGGCCGTATGGGCTGAGGTGGGAGGTGCTGGTGGCCTGGCCTGGGGCGATGGCGGTGGTCACAGCGTGGAGATGTGAAGTGCATTTAGGAGATGGGGGAGCAGTTTGTTGGCTGCATTATTTACCAGCTGCGTGACCTTGGGCAGGTTACTTACCCTTTTTGTGTCTCTGTTTCCTCAGCTATAAAATGGGGGAGTGTTAACAGTCCTTTATGAGCTGGGGAGATGGCCTTCAAAAGGGCTTAGAGGGTCCCCACATATGTGGTGCTCACATTAGCTGTCATTGTTGTTGGTGGCTGATCAGATGGGGGACTGGGGCAGAGGGGGGCATCTAGGATGATGCCTTGGGTATCTGGAGGTGGGAAAGGAGGAGCAGGTTGGGGGTGGGGTCGGAGGGAGCTTGGCTGAATCCGGGGTACCTGTGGGGCATCCCATGGAGATGCGCAGGCCCTTCTGGGCTTGGCCAGGGCTGTTGAAAATTGCTTCTCAGCCACCTCCAAACCAGGAGGCTGATGGCCCCATAGGCGACAGGTCTGCTTTCAGAACCTGTGGGTTGATTTTTTTTGGCCGCTTGGGGTCCCTGTGGCTGGAGATGGGAGAACAGTGATCATCATCACCATCACCACCACCATCATCATGATAATGGCAATGATAACAACTACCATTTGTGCAGGGATTTACATTTTACAAAGTGCTTTCTCCTCCATTACCTCATTGGGAACACATGGTTCCAATAGAAGGCAAGGATGCATTTCTCCTGGGTCCTGTGGGGCCCACTCCTCTGAAAGTCTGTTTCAAATGATAATAATGCCGTGCATTTTTATAGTGCTTTGTACTTTGCCAAGTGCCCTCACATCCATGCTCACATTTGGCTCTCACTATGGCTCCTCACAAGGCCCATCAACCAGGAATGAACATCCTGTTTGACAAGAAAATCTGAGGCCCTGAGAGTTCCAGTGACTTGCTTGAGGTGACCCAGCTTACGAGGCTGGGACTTAAGTGGTAAAATGAGGGATTTGTGGGGTCTTCATTTTCAGTTTAGCCTTCCATACAGGGCAGGCCTCCCTTCCGTAGCAGCAGCTCAGCCACTTGATTGCATACCTCTAGGGATGGGAGGCTCACTACCTGAGTCAAGCAGAGGTCTGTCCCCCAATCCGTGATTCTCCATCCCTCCCACTGGTCCTAGCTGGTCTGGCGATGCACAGCCTGGCTGAGACATCAGGACAGGAGGTTTGTCTCTCCTGATATGCAGCCCTGGGCTGAATGACCTTTCAAATGACCAGATGTTATCCAGGTGTTCCTCCCCGCTCCACCCTGTCCCACTATCCCTGCCTATCTTGCCCCCTATTAGGACACATCCTGGGGCTGTCCCAGAAAGGGGGCAGAATAGAGACCACATGGGGAGTGGTGTGCAAAGGAGCCTTGGGCTGGGCATCTGGGGATCTGAGCTCCGCTTGATCCTGGCACGTCAGTATCTTCCTAGTCCTCCTTGAATCAGAAGGTCTTTAAGGTCCCTCCAGAGCCCAAAAACTCAGTCGTGTCCTCTCTAGCCCCTCCCCTTTAAGGGCCTTGCACCTGTGTGGGCCTGTGTGGAATAGTCTAGGGGAGCTTGGAAGACCAGGCCTTTGGAGGGGGGTTCAGTGTTGAGGGATTGTTTTTGATAAGAGCAAATTAGGCTTTTTTGGGAATTTTGTTTCAGGAGAGAGCTCAAATGTGTAGCCAAGCAAACAAGCCATCATGGTGGGCCTGGCCTGCCTTTTCAACCCTTCCTTTGTCTCTCTGCCCCAGTTCGCTGCCCTCAGTTTCCCCACCTCCATGCTCCTGTGCAGCTCAAATAACGCCTCCTCCAGGAAGCCTTCTCTGACTGCCTTGACTGGGTGAGGGGCCTCTTTTGGGCTCCTGCAGTCCTCAGTCATCTCTCTGTCACCAACCATTTGCTTTCCCATCTTTTCAACAGTCAGGGACCACAGCCTTGTCCCTGACTCCCAAAAAGTGTTAGTATTTCTCACTTGGTGCCTCTCCCAATTATATCCTATGAGCCAGGCAGCACTGAAATATATATACATGTTCACCCACATATGCATTTATCTCCTTGCTCAATTCTACAACCTGTGGAGTGGGTATTGCCCACGGCCCCTCGGTGGGCAGGTCACAGAACCACATTCAAACATGGCTCTGCCAGTGCACGTTCCACCCAGCCCGGCCGCCTCCCCGGGGAATTGCACTGTGGCTGCTGAGTGCGGTTCACTCTGCCCGGCTGGGAGAGCGGGCTCGCTGGTGGACTGAGCTTTGATTTGCAGTGACCCACTGCTCGCTTTGTAGTTGATCCTCCCCACTGAGCCCTGGGGGGACACATTCCTGTAAACTTGAGCATCATAGGGAGCCCCCACCTCCCCCAACCAGCCAGATGAGAAGATGAGAGGGAGGAATGTCCAGGCTGGGCTCAGCTCAGGGGTCCAAATCTGCATGCATCCCCTGGGGCCCCGTGTTCCCCTCTCCCTGCCCCACTCCAGGCTGGCCCAGGCTCTCCCCTTTTCCCCACTCCTGGCCAGTGGTCAGGTTCAAGGGGACTGTGGTCTAAGCTCTCTCCCTCTTCCTGGGGTCCTTACTCAGCCCTGGGGTCCCAGGAAGGTACCTGAGGGTGAAGTGTGTGCTTGAGGTCCAGTCTCTTTCCTGCCACCTTACCAGAGTGGCCAAGGTCAATGTGACCAGGGGCCAGTCAGTTCCCCTCTCTGAGCTGGCTTTCTCAGGGTCAGAGGGGTACGCTATCCCCATCCAGGAGTGGCTGTGACAGTTAGGTGAAATTACATAGGTGAAGGGCCTGGTGCCCAAAGTCCTACATAGTAGATGCTGAATAAATGTGAGCTCTTTTTACTGCGTTGATTAGAAACCAGCCTCTTTCTTGCTGAGAATGGGGGACTGCGGGGTGAGAGAGGCATGGGGGCAGGGTGCATGTGAAGTGAGCCAAGAAAGACCTTGCCAGAGGTCTGGATTATGGGAACAAGGCAGTGACTCCCTGGCCTCCTAAGGAATGCCCTAATGCTTTTCGGATGTTCCCCCAACCTGAGGTGTCTGGAAAAGGGGCCAGGCTTCTCCTATGCTAGTGAGATGGCTCCCCAACTCAGAGAATGTCTGGGAAAACCTGAAGTAGATGTGAAGAATTTTTGAGCTGGCTAGGACCTTTGTGATCACTTACACAAATTGCTCACTTTAGATGAGGCAAAGGGACTCAGAGAGGGAAAGAGGCCTTCCTGAGGCCACCCAGCCAGAAGGGAGCAGAGCTGGGTCCTTTCCATTCCAGTGACTCAAATGGTTTAAAAAAAAAAAAAAAGGCAACAACTGACATTTATTGAGACTTTGCAACATCCTGGGCCTGTTCTGAGTGATTTTTATCTTTTATTTTGTTAGTCCTCACACAAACCCTTTGAGGTGGGACCTATTATTATTTCCATTTTACAGGTGAGCGAACAAACTGAGGCTCAAAGTCGCTGAACAGCTTTCCCAGGGTGGCACAACCCTCTTGGTGCGGCAGAGCCTTGGGGTTAGGATTTGGCATCAGTGGGAAGGGGCCTGGGGGTGTCTGGGGGTGGAGTTTGCCTATAGGCCCCCTCATAAGCATCCCTGGCTCTCTGGGTCAGCTGAGGAGGGTCTATGGGGAGTGCTGTCTTGATTGGGAGTAGGGAGGACAGGGTGCAAGTCTTGCTCTGTCGCTAACTCACTGTGTAAACTTGAGCGAGGTCTTTTGCTTCTCTGGGCCTCAGTGTCTCCATGTGCATAATGAGGAAAATTGGAAGACTCTCCGGACCTGAGATTCTGAGGTTACCCGATTGCTAAGTGTCTTGTGATGGGCAGCTCACTACCTGTCCAGTCAGCCCACCCCAGCGCTGGACAGCTCTCCTCCATGTGGAACCAAACTCTCTGAGTGCTCCAGAGTTTCTCTGCTGCCTGTTGCCCTCCTGGCTCCCCGCATCTCTCCCCGAGTGTGACGGCCAAGCCTGGGGCCTGACCCTTGGCTTCTGCTTTGGAAACGTTTCCATCCCTTTCCTGGGCCTTCCTTGTCCAGAGGCCTTCTCCAAGGGGCCTTCAGGGCCCAGGCTCATCCCCTAGCAACCCCAGAAGCTCAGACTCGTGTCTAGTGGGCATCAGTGCGCACTACTCTGTGCCAGGCGCTTGTGCACTAACCTGCCACCATCCCTGGTCCCAGAGGGGTAGCTGTGGGCTTGCAGGTCAGTGCCCTGTGGCTCCTTGGTGCCTTCTTCAGGCCTCTCTGACCCTCCTCCTCCCACAGTGCCTCCCTAACCTCCCCCTCCTTCATTCAGCAACTAGCCTCTTCCTGCTTGCTCTGGCTGGGTCCCCCTGCTGGTCCCTGTCTCTGAGAGGGAGGAGAGACAAGCAACCAAGTTATAATGCCCTGGTGGAGGTCAGCTTGTCCCTAATCCCCCAGGCTGGGCTCTGTGGATGCAGCAGTGAGTGGGGAGCGGGGTGCGTGAGCAGCACCCGTGATGCGCTCAGGCGAGTGCAGCTAGTGGGAGTGCAGAGGGCAGCCTCAGCACGGAGGAGGACTCTCTGGAGGAGCTTCTGGAGGAGGAGACTGTGACATCAGCATGGTCTTCCTCTTCCAGGAAGTCCTCTCTGGCTACTTGGGCCCCAGTTTCCTCTGCCTTCTCTGACTTGAACCCTTAATCTCTGCTGTGCTGCTTGTTGGAGTTCTTTGTTGGAATCCAACTTATCATGTTTTCCTTTCCTCTAGACAGGTTGGGCCAGGACGCGTCCTGAACTTCCTGCATCATGCATTTATATTATTAACTTATTCAATAAAACTCTACTGGATTCTGTGTCAGGTGTCATGTTAACACTGGGCAGAGAGAAACCCAAGAGTGTCTCCCTTTTCTCAAGTTGCTTCTATAATGAGAGTCAAGCGTATAATGACACTACAGGATGGTGAAGGCTAAAAATTCCCAGGGGAGGGAGCTAACAAATGCCCTGGATTTGAGCTGGGCATTGAGGGATGAGTAAGAGTTTGCCAAGAGACAACAGGGAGCAGGGCATGAGGCAGAGGGGACAGCATATGCAGCAGCAAGAGGGGCTTTCAAGAGTGTGCTCCCTCTGCGGAATGATGCGCCTACAGGTGGGAAAGGGAGTAGTAGGCAGGGTGTTGGAGAGGTGGTCAGGACCTCACAGGGCTTTGGGCACCAGTGAAGAGGGTGGATGTGACCAGAGCCTCAGCTTATTTAGCAAGGTCACTGGAGCCAGAGGGATCTGACTAGTAGGAGACCAGATAGGAGGCTGGGAAGCCAGGCCAGGGCAGCTCTCCAGGCTGAGATGATGAGGAATGAAAGGGAGGGAACAGTGAGTCTGGGGAGGAAGGGGGCAAGGGTGGATGACTCATAACGAGCCACCCCAAAATATAGTGGTTTAGATCACCAAACATTTCACTGTGTCTCACAGTTTTGTAGGTCAGGAATTTGGGGCAAGGCTCTTCTGGGTGAACCTTCCCACATGACATCGACTGGGGTCACTTTGGTGGTATTCAGTTGGCATCTGGTCTGATTGGAGGGTCCAGGACAGATTGGCCGTGTGCTGACGCATGGATGAGGGTGACTGGGAGGCTGGGCTCAGCTGGGCTCTTCTGTCTCTCTGTGCAGTCTCCATGGGGTGCCTCCAACAGGGTAGTCAGGCTTCTTATGTGGCGGCTCAGGGCTCCAGGAGACCAAGAGGGAAGCCACTAGTCCTTAGAAAGGCAGGCTCAGGAAAAGGTTCACTTCCACCATGCTCCATTGGTCAAGGCAGTCACAGGCCAGCCCACATTCAGAGAGGGGACACAGCCCAACTCTTAGTGGGAGGACTCTCAAAGAATTTCGGCCATCTTTAATCCACATGCAACCCCTCTCCTCCATCGCCATCAGAGAGATTTGAGTCCCTCTGAGGACTGGGAGGTGAAATCTTCCAGATGCTGGGTGTCAGGCACTTGGTAAAGAAGCTTAACTCTGGGGCTTCCCTGGTGGAGCGGTGGTTGAGAGCCCGCCTGCCGATGCAGGGGACACGGGTTCGTGCCCCGGTCCGGGAAGATCCCACATGCCGTGGAGCGGCTGGGCCCGTGAGGCATGGCCGCTGAGCCTGCGCGTCCGGAGCCTGTGCTCTGCAACGGGAGAGGCCACAGCAGTGAGAGGCCCAAGTACAGCAAAAAAAAAAAAAAAAAAAAAAAAAAAGAAGCTTAACTCTGTAGCACAGATTTGAATCTCTGACCTGTTAGCACACACCTCAACTCCTGAACCATTCCACACACTTGAACCTGGAGCTTATTAGCATATATCGAGATCATTAGGAGTTTAAAGCACACCTGTTTCCTTCAGTGCCCGAGCAACACACCACTGGTGCTCCAGCCTCAGCACACACCATGAGGCCCCCCAGTGCTTGAGCCCCGGGCTGGCAAACAGGTTTCCATTCTTAGCTCAGCTTCAGTCATTTGCTAGTGCTGCCTGGAGAACTGTGTTGAGCAGGATTCTGAACTTAGCAGGAAAGAGATGGTGTGAATTAGTGACGTCTGCTTTGTGCAAGACAAGGGGAGAAGCAGTATCACTGTTCCTCAGCTCACTGATTCTGTTGGCCTCTTTCCCCTTAGCACCTCCAGGAGCACTGCCATTGTAAGGATCCCTCTAGTCTAGCCAAGTATACCCAGAGGGTCAGCAGATTTGCAAATGCCTGTCCGTTTGAAAGCCTGTCAGCACCCCTCTGCCCCCAACCCATCACCACAAGCTGGACCTCCAACCCGATGGCACGTGCCTGGGTTTCGGATGCACCAGCGCACCTAGACCCTCCTCTGCCAGCTGGTACCTGAGCAGGGCAGACGCTCAGCTTGACGGTTGCTAACACCAGCCTTTATCAGCCTCACACCACATTCCTTAACTTCACCATCTCCCTCTAGCCCCCTCCGACCCCTTTCTCAACCACGGAAGGTTTAATTGTTGCAAATGGAATCCGTGTTCTACAGAAGTCCAATAAATCTGCAGTCTGTCTTCCTGGTAATCAATCACAGATTGCAAATCGCACGAGGAGAAGTCTATAAGATATGTTCTTCATGTCTAGTATGTTGGGTTATTTTCATGTCTTGTGGTTTGAATTTGGCCACTGTCATTTTAGAGGAATTTCCTGCCATCTGCTTTCAATTGAATTTTCTCACAGATTTGTGCTTGCTTGTAAATACTAGGGGCTGGCAGAAAGGGGAGCTTTGTTCTTGGTGACATTTCAGAAATCCGTTAATGCAGGCTTGCCAGCTGATCTGCAGCTCGGCCGGGAGGGAGGCGTGAGATGAAGGGAAGGTGCAGATTCCCTAATGGCAGCGATGCGTCTCTGGCTCAGGCCAGGAGACTGGGTGGAGTGGGGCGGGACGGCCAGGTTAGGGTCTCTGTCCCCTGCAGCCTTTCCTGCCTACAGCCAGGCTCCATTTTCCTCTGTGCTTCTGCTAATTATGAGGGGTGTGTGCATTTGCCCAGCGAATCCTTCGTCTTCTGCTGGGGGGCTGGGCGACATTCACGCTAAGAGCCAACCCTTGCCCCCCAAGGAGCCAGAATTCGGGCAGTATATTCTGGCTGCACCTCTGTGATGGGGAGAGGCCACTACTAGCCAGGGCACTAGGCATCCGGCTGCCCCAGCGTGGCCCCAGCTCTGCTCTAACTTGCTCTGCGACCTTAGACCAATCACCTTACCCCTCAGAGCCTCAGTCCCTCCCATTGTAGGTGGAATGTCAGTGCCCACCTCAGTGGTTGGTGCAGGGATTAAGTGATGTGCGGCTCACGGTTGGGCCTCAACAACGGTGAGTCTTAATTCCAGCAACAGTTTGTTGCCCACTTGCTGTGTGCCAGGCCCTCTGCAAGGCATTGGCGTTAAAAGGATGACTAGACGCATGGTCCTGGTCCTTGGGGACCTCATGGTGCGGCCCAGTGATCACTAAGGTGGGACACCAAGGCCATCTATGGGGTGGGGAAGAAATATTAGAGAGTGATTTATGTTTATGACATAGCTCATTTCTGGTATAGTGATGTTGATGATCTTGCGTGTCAGGCACTGTCCTGAGCACTGCTTGTGTTTTGAACTCATGTGGTCTTCACAACGACCATATGAGGTGGGTCTCTTATGGGTGGGGAAACTGAGGCACAGAGAGGTTACTTGGGCCACGTGCCCAAGGCTGCACACCTAGCATGTGGTAGAGTGTTTTTGATAATACATATAAGAATAGTAGTTTATGTCTATGATTTAGAAATGAATACATTTTCTCCTGATAGGGATATGAGATAAAAAAAAAGTCTGATGCCTGCTGGCCTAGAGCAGTGATTGTCATACTTCTGTGTGGGTGAGAACCATCTAAGGAGCAGGCTCAAATGCAGATTCCTGCCCCACTGCAGTGGGTAGAGGAGGCTTTTGAGCAGGGCGCAGGTGAGGAAGGAAGGAAGCTCCTGGGTGACTGCTCTGGAGGTGCAGGTTAGCCATTTCCCCTCAGTGTCCTCATCTGAAAAATGAGGACAGGTCCCCCTGCCCACCAGCCTGTGGGATATGTGGGCGTCAGACAGACTGTGCACTATACGCCCTTCACCTGCTCAAGGACGCGGCCCCAGCAGGCCCCCTGCTCCTGCCATGTCAGCTCTTCCTTTCTGCTGAGTCATTCCCAACCCCACGTAAGCAGGCTGTTTTTTCTACCATATTACAAACAAAACAAACCTCTGGACCCACTTCTCTCTTCAGATACCACCTCGATTCTTTCCTTCAGAGCAAAGCTCTTTGAAAGAGTCGGCTGTTCTCTTTGTCCCATTTCTCTTCTCTTCTCTCTGGGCCTGTGCTAGGCTTTCACATGCACAGCTGTACTGCTGCTGCTCCTGTCGAGGTCCCTGTGGCCTCCGTGTTGCCCAGGCCACCATCACCTCTCAGTCCCTCTGCCCATCAGCAGTGTTTGCCTGTGCTCACTCCCCTCCTCACCGACCCCGCGCTCTCCTGATCTCCCCACCTCTCTGCTGCTTCTGGCCCCCTTCCCTGGGTCCTCCTCATCTCACTGACCTTTCTCCCTCTCTCAGTGACCTCATCCAGGCTGTGGCTCTGAAGAATATCCATCTGTTGATGACTCCCCATTGTATATGCCCAGCCCAGACCTTCCCCTGGAGCTCAGACGTGTACATCTGGCCGCCGTCCCTGCATCTCCATGTGGTTGCCAGTGGTTGATTACGTATGTTGCTTGCTGTCCATCTCCTCCACTAGATTGTCCGTTCCACATGGGCAGGGGGTTTTTGTCCATCTTGTTCCCACCCTGTCTAGGTTCAGGACCCAGAACCATGCCTGGCACAGAGGAGTGCTTAGTAAGTATCCGTTGAATGGATGGGTGGAGTGTCAGGACCTTGGAAATTATGAAGTGCTGGCCTATGTGTGCAGGTGACCAACATTGCTGTTGTGCTGAGGGGTTCTCAGCCCCAAGACGGGTGGGTTTGGTGCTGTCACTCACAGAAGGATCCCCCTGCTTCTGGCCAGGGTGGTGGTACTTTGTCTGGGAGCCCCTTAGTGAAAACTAAGCCCAGTGGTCCCATGGTACCCATTGATTAGGGTCTGGTCCGGGTGGCACCCTCTCCTTTGGGTGCCCCCCTTCCTGCTCACCCGCTGCTGGCAGCCAGGAGGGCTGGGCCAGGGAAGTGCCAGGGGTGGGGTGGAGGTGTGGTGCACGGGTAGGGGGGGGCATGGCAGGGACGCTGGCCTCCCCCCGCTTTGAGCTGGATCACAGCTGGGCTTCAGGTCATGCCCCCTTTCAACAGGGATGTCTGCCTTGCCCTTATCCTCTCTCACTGCTTACAAGCAGTGTCTCCCTGGATAAAGCATCTGCAGACACACCTGTACCAGCTGGAAGCTAGGCTTTCACAGGGGGACTGGGAAGACAGATGGGCGATGGGTTGGAGGGAAGGAGAGAAGAAAAGAGAAGACAGAGAGAGGCCGAAAAGAGAGGCAGACGTCAAGAAAGATGGATAAATATACCCACCTACTGAGTAAAACAGAATGAGACAGAAAGTCAGAGAGTGAAGGAACCGAGAGATGTCCAGGAAGAGACAAATAGGGACAGCGTGGGAGGCAGACACGTGGGCTGGGTCTTTGGGCTGTGATGCACGCTGTTTACAGGCCTTACCATGGGGTCACCAGAAGAATGTGGGTCTGGGTGTGGGTTTTTGAGGACAGGGCATAGCAGACTGCCTCCATGGGAGCAGAGGGGACCGAAAACTAGAGGTTTGAGTCTTGCCCACTCCTTCGTTCATTCCTTCGTCCCCAGCCATATGTCCATCCCTCTATTTATCAGTCCACCATTTACTAAGTCCCATTCGAGCCAGGCACTGTGTCCACTGCCGCCTTTTCTTTCCCTCCACCTTTTCCAGGCTTGGCGATGCTCAGGACCCCCACTGGCCTCTAGGCCAGCCTCCAACCTGGGCTCATCCCCCAGGCCACAAAGCCTTGCTCACAGTAGGCGCGCAGTAGAAATCGGTTGCGAGATAGAGACAGAGAGAGCTGGAGAGAGATGGGAGCCTCCTGTGTGCCCAGCACTCCTCATTCCCTTCTTTTAGGTCACTTGGTCCTCTCGGCAGCCCTGGCAGGCAGAACGGCTGCTTCATCCCCACTTACGGATGAGGAAGTGGAGGCTCAGCCCCCTCCTCCTTTTTGGTGGCCTTAGCTGGTCCTTGTGTCTCCTAGGACTGGCCCCAGAGTCCAGGTTCTTCTGTGACGCCTCAGTTTTAAGAGCCCTGGGAGGCTTGTATCGCATGGGGATAAATGCTTCCACCCAGGATGCCCTCCATCCTGAACCACAGGAAACATAGGGAAGATGTCGTTGGGGGCTCATTTGTTTATCGAGAACCATCACTGAGTTTCTGTCTTTTCCTGGCCTGGCTGGGCACCGAGGACTCAGGGATGAGTCAGACACTATCTTCGCCCTCAGGGGGCTGATGGTCACAGGGCCTGAGGGACATGGACATATAAACCATCCATCTCAGGATGGCCTGGGGTTCCTGGAGGGTCCTTGGTTGTGTCTTCCTGGCCTGGCTTCCTCAACTGTCCTGCCACCCCCATTCCTGGTCAGCAGTGGTCTGAGTGGCCAGCAGCTGAGGACAGCCCTTCAGGAATGGCACACGTGGGACTCACCCATGAGCCTCAGATCCCAGCCTCCTCTGCCCCTGAGCTCCCATGGCATGCCATGCCTCCCGCTCCAGCGAGCTGGCTCTCCACCGGTGCAGTGACCGATTCTTGTCTCTGCATCCTCAGCACAGAGTTGGCTCAGAAGGCAAGAAAGGGCCCAACATCAGATGACACCCTGCTGCATGCCGAGTGTGTGCTGAATTCTGTATTGACAAGGACACATCAAGTTCATAGAACAGCCCCATTTTACAGATGAAGACATTGAGACCATGGAGCTAGGACGTGGCATAGCTGAGATTTAATCCATCTGTCTGACTTCTGGTCCTGCAGTCTTTCCCCTTGACCAGCTGCCCCACCGCGGGTGCACTGTCAACGCTTGCTGACCGCATGTCCCTGGAGAGGCCTTGGGGACTTGTGTTTGTCTCATCCACTCCTCGCTACTCTGGTGGAGCCCGGGACCTCGTGTGCCTCGCTCATTCACAGATGGTTGAACAAAGAGAACAGCACCCCATTCACCAGTCCATGGCACCCACGAGGCCGCTGCCCTGCCCAAACCGCCTGAAGGCAGCATCATGGGGACTTGGGTCTCGGTTCTGAGTGGATATGCATGCTCCTCTGGGTTACATGTTTCAGAATAACAACAGCAAGGCTGGGAAAATGTTCTTGGAAATTACGTGGTTAATTTCGTGTTTCTGTTTAGGCAGGGCTGGGAGTGGGAGCCCATAATTATTAGTATAAGTTTGGAAAAAATACTGAGGCATTCACGGCCAACTGCTTAATAGTTTTCACTGAATTAATTTTAAAATGAGAACCTTGTTTCCCTTATTTAATAGTGGAAAACGACTTCCACATTCTGCCCAGTAACAGCCTGGGTTACGGGCTCTCCACAAACAATATGCACATTAAAGGCATCACTCTGCCCATATGTGGAATGAATAATTTTGTGCAAACTATTTATTATAAGCACACGATGCACTTAAACTTTTTTTTTTTTTGATTTTCATTTTTTACTGTCATGGTGACAGATCTAGCCCAGAACTGGAACGTTAAAAAAGACTCTGACTCTTTCAGGCTGTGAAAAAATGGACTAACATTTGAGAAACACCATAGGGTTGAAAGGAAATTGTTAACTCACTTGGCCCAACGTCCAGGGCTCCCTGGGCCGGTGTGTGATGCTGGAGAGAGGGTGGTGAGGGGGTTTGAATAGAGGCTGCACTAATTAGGCCGGTGCTAGCTGACATGAAACATAAGCATAGGGAGAGGATGCTGGTGGATGGATGGGGTGAGACACTCATTGAGGGTCATGTCCTGCTTCACCTGTGGGTTTGTCCATCTGTCTTTCTTTTTTCCAGTTTTATTGAGATACTATTGACATATAACCCTGTGTAAGTTTGTGTGCAACATGATGATTTGATATATGTATATATTGCAAAATGATTACCACAATAAGCTTAGTTAAAATCATCACCTCACATAGTTACAGACTTATTTTTCCTGGGATGAGAATTTTTAAGGTCTGCTCTCTTAGCGACTTTCATATATGCAATGCGGTATTGTTAACTGTAGTCACCATGCTGTACGTTACATGCCTGGGACTTATCTTAAGAGAACATCCATCTCTTCATGCAGAAATTATTTATTGGAGATCTGTCTTGTTCTACATGCTGAATACAAATTTAAAAAATAATATTTATTCCAGCATTAACAGAGCACGACATCACTTACTTGTCTCATGACCCCATGAGGTAGGTGGTGGTGTTCTGATTCCAGTGATTTCCTCCTGGAATGTGGTCCTTTTTAGGTATTTATGTTTTTAATCTTAAATGCATAGAATTGGATTAAAGCCCATTATTAGTTTGTATCACTGTCTTCTTTGGTCCGTTAATGTGCCCACCTCTCTCTCTTCCCCTCTCCCTCCTCCTCACTGTCCTTTCTCCTCCTCACTCATTCGACCACTAATAAGAAGATACATTTACCTGTGTGCTCTCAGTCACTTTACTGAATTCTGTTCCTGTTATTCCATTTTAATTGTGTTTTCATTGAAGTAAATCTTACCTGTAGAAAAGTGCACAAATCATGTGTGCAGTTTGATGAATATCACAATGCGGACATAACTGTGAGACCAGTACTTACTTAGGTCAAGAAATGGAATATCACCATCACCCCAGAAAGCTTGGCTCCTCCCAGTACCTACTCCCTGCCTCCTCCCCCAGGTGAATACAGGCCTGCTTTCCAACACCACAGCCTGGTTTTCCTTGCTTCTGAACTTTATATAGCTAGGGTCGTATCGTACATTCTCATGTTTAGCTTCTTTCACCCAGCGACATGTTTCTGAAATCTGTTCATGTTGTTGTGTAGCTATGGTTTACTTGTTTTTATAGATGTATAGTATTATAGTTTATTGATCTTTTCTTTTATTAAAAAATTTTTATTGGAATATAGTTGATTTACAGTGTTGGGTTAGTTTCAGGTGTACAGCAAAGTGAATCAGTTATACATATACATCGATCCACTCTTTTTTAGATTCTTTTCCCGTACAGGCCATTACAGAGTATTGAGTAGAGTTCCCTGTGCTATACATTAGATCCTTGTTAGTTATTTATTTCATATATAGTAGTGTGTATATGTCAATCCCAATCTTCCAATTTATTCCCCCCCGCTCTTTACCCCCGGTAACCATGAGTTTGTTTTCTACATCTGTAACTCTATTTCTATTTTGTGGATAAGTTCATTTGTACCCTTTTTTTTAGATTCCACATATAAGCGATACCCTATGATGTTTGTCTTTCTCTGTCTGACTTACTTTACTTAGTATGGCAATCTCTAGGTCCATTCGTGTTGCTGCAAATGGCATTATTTTGTCCTTTTTATGGCTGAGTAATATTCCATTGTATATATGTATACATCCTTTTTATCCATTCCTCTGTCGATGGACATTTAGGTTGCTTCCATGTCCTGGCTATTATAAATAGTGCTGCAGTGAACATTGGGGTGCATGTCTCTTTTCGAATTACAGTTGATCTTTTTATCTGCTGGTGAACATTTGGGTTGTGTCTGGTTTGTGACTGAGTAACATTACTATGAATACAGGTGTACATGTGTTATGATGCACATACACTTGTGCTTCTGTTGGGTATATACCTAGGAATGGAATTGCTGAGCTATAGGGTTCCGATGTGTTCACTTTTAGTGTGTAATGCCGTATGGTTTTCCATAGTGACCACACCATTTTAACTCTCCCGTCAGCAGCGAAACAGAGTTCCCATAGCTCATTATCCTTGCTAACACTTGGTGTTGCCTGTCTTAAGTTGCAGCCATTCTGATGGGTGTGTGGTGGTATCTTACTGTGGTTTTGATTTGCATTTTCCTGATGACAGATTATAGACTCAGCACTATTTCATATGTTTTTTGACCATTGAATGTTCTCATTTGTGAAGTGTCTATCCAAGTCCTTAAAATTTTTTTTCAGGGGCAATAATTTACCTTTTTCTATGTAGAAGATCTTCATTCTAGATCTAAGCCCTCTGTTAGTCAAGTGGGCTACAAATATCTTTTCCCACTCTGGCTTGTCCTTTTCCTCTCTTCATGGTGCCTTTTGAAGAGTAGAAGCTCTTAATTTTAAAACAGTCTGCTTTATCGGTTGTTATTTTTATGGTTAGTGCTTGAGTCCTAGTTAAGAAATCGTTGCCTACCTCAAATTGTGAAAATAGTCTTTTGTATTTTCTTCTTGAAGCTTGGCTGTTTTACACCTCATATTTAGATCTATAATCTATCTGGATTTTATTTTTGTGTACGGTGTGTGGTAGGGGTGAAGTTTCATTTTTTTAAAAATATGGAGTATAATTGGAGTATAATTGCTTCACAATTATATAATTATTGGAGTATAATAGCTTCACAATACCGTGTTAGTTTCTGTTGCACAACAAAAAATGAGCCATATGCACACACATGTCCCCATATCCCCTCCCTCTTGAGCCTCCCTCCCGTACTCCCTATCCCACCCCTCCAGGTCATCACAGAGCACTGAGCCGATCTCCCTGTGCTATGCTGCTGCTTCCCAACAGCCAACTATTTTACATTCGGTAGTGTATATATGTCAATGCTACTCTCACTTTGCCCCAGCTTCACCCTCCCACCCTGTGTCATCAAGTCCATTCTCTATGTCTACCTCTTTATTCCTGCCCTGCAACTAGGTTCATCAGTACCAACCTTTTATTTTTTTTTAAGATTCCATATATGAAATATATGGTATTAGCATATGGTATTTGTTTTTCTCTTTCTGACTTACTTCACTCTGTATAACAGACTCTAAGTCCATCCACCTCACTACAAATAACTCAATTTCATTTCTTTTTATGGTTGAGTAATATTCCATTGTATATATATGCCACATCTTCTTTATCTGTTCCTCTGTCGGTGGACATTTAGGTTGGTTCTAGGTCCTGGCTATCGTAAATAGTGCTGCAATGGACATTGTGGTGCATGTCTCTTTTTGAATTATGGCTTTCTCAGCGTATATGCCCAGTAGTGGGATTGCTGGGTCATATGGTAATTCTATTTTTAGTTTTTTAAGGAACCTCCATACTGTCTTCCATAGTGGTTGTATCAATTTACATTCCCACCAACAGTGTAGGAGGGTTCCCTTTTCACCACACCCTTTCCAGCATTTATTGTTTCTAGCTTTTTTGATGACGGCCATTCTGACCTGTGTTAGGTGATACCTCATTGTAGTTTTGATTTGCATTTCTCTAATAATTAGTGATGTTGAGCATCTTTTCATGTGCCTCCTGGCCATCTGTATGTCTTCCTTGGTGAAATGTCTATTTAGGTCTTCCGCCCATTTTTTAACTGGATTGTTTGTTTTTTTGATTTTTTTAAAAAAAATTTATTTATTTTATTTGTTTTTGTCTGTGTTGTGTCTTCATTGCTGCGTGCAGGCTTTCTCTAGTTGTGGTGCGTGGGGACTACTCTTTGTTGCGGTGCATGGACTTCTCATTGCGGTGGCTTCTCTTGTGGCGGAGCATGGGCTCTAGGCATGCGGGCTCAGTAGTTGTGGCTTACAGGCTCTAGAATGCAGGCCCAGTAGTTGTGGCGCACGGGGTTAGCTGCTCCACAGCATGTGGTATCTTCCCGGACCAGGGCTTGAACCCGTGTCCCCTGCATTGTCAGGTGGATTCTTAACCACTGCACCACCAGGGAAGCCCCTGTTTTTTTGATATTGAGCTGCATGAGCTGTTTGTATATTTTGGAGATTAATCCTTTGTTGTTTCATTTGCAAATATTTTCTCCCATTCTGAGGGTTGTCTTTATGTCTTGTTTATGGTTTCCTTTGCTGTGCAAAATCTTTTAAGTTTAATTAAGTCTCATTTGTTTATTTTTGTTTTTATTTCTGTTACTCTAAGAGGTGGGTCAAAAAAGATCTTGCTTGGTTTATGTCAAAGAGTGTTTTTCCTGTGTTTTCCTCTAAGAGTTTTATAGTGTCTGGTCTTACATTTAAGTCTTTAATCCTTTTGGAGTTTATTTTTGTGTATGGTGTTAGGTAGTGTTCTAATTTCATTCTTTCACAGGTAGCTGTCCAGTTTTCCCAGCACCATTTATTGAAGAGGCTGTCTTTTCTCCATTGTGTGTTTTTGCCTCCTTTGTCATATAAATTAGGTGCCCATATGTGCATGGGTTTATCTCTGGGCATTCTATCTTTGATCTATATTTCTGTTTTTGTGACAGTACCATACTGTCTTGATTACTGTAGCTTTGTGGTATAGTTTGAAGTTGAGGAGCCCGATTCCTCCAACTCTGTTTTTCTTTCTCAAGATTGCTTTGGCTACTTGGGGTCTTTTGTGTTTCCATATGAATTGTAAGATTTTTTTGTTCTAATTCTGTGAAGAACACCATTGGTAGTTTGATAGGGATTGCATTGAATCTGTAGATTGCTTTGAAGTTTCATTTTTTTAAGTATAGAAATTGAGGGAGCCATCAGTTTTTATCAAATACCATGTCCTTTCTCCACTCTCCCTTACATCAATTCAGCGAGTGGGTCTATTTCTGCATTCTCTGTTCTGTTCCATTGGTCTGTTTCTCTTTTTGCCAATTTCACAGTCTTAGTTAGCGCAGTTTTCCAATGAGGCTTGATATCTAATAGTGGATGCCACTTCATTTTTCTTCACGATTACCCTGGCTGTTCTTGGATGTTTGGATTTTAATATAAATTTTAGAATTAGCTTGGTGATTTCCACACATGAAAAGACCCTGTTGGGATTTTGATTTAGATTGCATTGACTCTCTAGATAAATTTGAGAAGATAAATGTAGAATTTGCAAATTCATGTTTGGGATCTTTTGGTGCATGAATATGATATATCCCTCTTAAGTCTTAATTTCTCTCAATAACGTTTTGTAATTTTCTATGTGGCGGTCTTGCATGTATTACGTTAGATTTATCCATAGCTGTTTGATGTTTTTTGATGTTATTGTAAGTGCTATCTAAAAAATTTCTTTTTCTGTTTATTGCAGATTGACACCCAATTGATTTTTGAGGATTCAACCTATGTGTCAACCTTGTCAAGTTCACTTATTAATGTTGATCATTTGTTTCTAGATTCTTTTTGTCATCTGTGAATGCTAACAATTTTCTTTCTTTCTTTTTAATTCTTACATATTTGTTTCTTTTATCCCTACCTAATATAATTTTATGTTTGTCATTCTATTTCCTTAAAATAGTTTTATCCAAAAAATAATTTTCATCACATACATATGTGTACCTAAACAACATATTGTTTAGTTTAGTTGAATTTGAACTTTAATCTATATTCTGGGACTCATTTTTTTAAATCCAGTGTTATGTTACTGGTCACGGCAGGTGCCTCTAGTTCATTCATTTTCACTGCTGTGTAATGTTTCATTGTATGAATATACCATTGTTATTATCCACTCCAGTTGATGAGTATTTGGATTGTTTCCAGTATTTAGGCTGTTTTCCAGTCTTGACTTGAGTTTCCTTGTAGTCCCAGCTTCCTAACTCACGAAGAAGGCCTTATGTCATCCGACTCCTATCTCCTGTTTTAGCCTCCTCTTACAGGTGTCCATCCAGACTGAAGCATTCACCTCCGGGCCTTTGCACCTGCTGTTCCATGCATGAAATACTCCTCTTCACCTCACTCTCCCTCCCATCCCCCTTGTTCACTGCTGCATTCCTCAGGACCAAGAACAGGGTCAGGCATGGGCTGGCAGGTCAATAAGACTTGGACTGAATAAAAACTGGAAGGATTAAATAGTCTTGGGTTCAAATCCCAGTTCTGCCATCTCCTAAATTCTGTGATTATGGGAAAATTAGTTAGCTTCTCTGAGCTTCAGTCTTTCCTCTTGAGTAGAACAGAGATGATGATACTTAGTTTGTATGCTTACCATGAGATAACTTTATGAAGCCACTTACCATGGGATGGCACGGCCCTTCCTTCTGCTCTGGCCTCTGTCTCCAGGCTTATGGTTAACAGGGGGTCTTGCTGTTGGACAGGGGGTCCTCACCATCGCTTGTTGCCCTGGCCTACCATCCTGCTCACTGAGGTTGGACGAGGGAGCAGGCAGGAGGAATCACTCACTCATTCAGCAAACATTTCCTGGGCTTCTGCTGTGTGTTAGCAACTGTCCTAGATGCTGCGGCTCGATCAGTGAGTAACATAGACAAAAGTCTCTAACTTCCAGGAGCCTATTTTCTAGTGGGTGGAGACAGTTAGTAGGAAAGGAAAATAGAGAGTATGTCATTTGGTAACAAGTGCAACAGAGAAAAAAATGAGCAGGGAAGAGAGATGGAAGTGCTGGAGGGGGGTATTTGGTATACCTGAGGAAAGGCCTCAGGGTCCATGTGATGTTTGAGCAAAGGTCCGAATTGTGGGAATAAGCCATGAAGATATCTGGGGAAGAGCATTCCAGGAAAAGTACGCAGTAAATGCAAAGGCCCTGAGGCTAGAGCGTGTTTGGCATGTGTGAGGGCTAGCCGGGAGGCAGGTGTGGCTGGAGCACTTGTTTGCTTGTTTGGTCAGTCATTTCACAGACATTTAATGAGCACCTGTATGTGCCAAGCTTTGTTCTCAGCACTGAGGAGATAATGGTGACCAACTCAGGTCAAGTGATGCCCTCAACAATCTCATATTTTTGTGGAGGAGACGAACGATAAACTAACAAACAGGCGAGACAGTCTGCTCTCAACACAGCAGCCCGAGAGATCCTTTTATTCTGTGAGTCAAATCTGCCTTTCCTCGTCATTGATCCTTGCTATTGTGAGATGACTCCCCGTTTCACTCAGAGCAGGAGCCCGAGTCCATGGTGGCCTGCAGTACGATTCTGGAGCGCTCTGACCACAGCATCATCTACTTCTCTCCTTCTTACTTCCTCCACTCCAGCCAGGCACACTGGAGTGTGCCCTCGCACTGTCTGTTCCCTTGGTGGGGCATGCCCTTCCCCCAGATATCTGCGGGACCAACTCCTCCTCTTCTCTGTGGTGCCCACCTCAGCACCCTATTTTAAAATGCCCCCCTCGACCCACCCTGTCATGCCTAATCTCATTACTCTACTCAATTACTTTTCAAATAACTTTTCACATTCTAACAGCCTATACAGTTAACTTATTTATCCTGTTTATGATGTATTATTTGTCTCCCCTTCTGGTATGTAAGCTCCAGGTGGGAAAGGGTTTTTGTTTGTTCGGTTCATTTCCCAAACATCTACTACAGCTTCTATGTACGTAATAGGTACTTAGTAGGTATTTGTTGAATGAGGAAAAAATTGATGTTGTGCCTGGTAGTATGATATATGGTGATTTTAGAAAAGGCAGGGTGAGAGCCTGGGGACTGATAGGGTGGAGGTGCTATTTTAGCTGGGTGGGGATGGACTCTCTGGGGTGGTGGCACCTGAGCACAGGCCTCAGTAGAGTGAGGGAGGGGCCCAGCGCTCTGCAGGGAACAGGCAGCCTGACCGCAGTGGGAGCTAGCGACTGGGGAGGGACAGAAAGAAACAGAGGCAGGTCTGCTGACCCTAAGTGGTGTCTTGTAGGCGTATCTTCCAGTATATTTGAGTCGACCTTAATATGGATCCTTGCCCCTTCCTCCACTTTGCCTCTTTTTTCAAAACACGTTGGCCTGGAACATTCTGTGTCAGGGGAAGAACATGGGGCTTGGCATTGGGAGTCCAGGGCCGGGTCCCCAGCTCAGTGAATTACAGGCAAGTTAAGACCCCTCTCAGGCCTTGTTTCTCTCATCTTTTAACATGGAGATAACATCATGTACCTCCTAGCTTGCTTGAGGGATACACTTGGACAATAGATTTGGAAGGGCCTCGTGTCCACGTGTCAGCATCTGTTGGCTGAGGACGGTGGGAGAAGACCCACGGGAGCAGAATGGGGGGCTCACTGTGTGCAGAGCTCTGGTCTGCACCCTTCTCCAGCACAAACCCCCATAGTGCTCATGGCAGCTCTTGACACAGTTCCTGGTGCCGTCCTGACACCGTTCCCCCATATTAGAGATGGGCAGAGTGAGGCAGAGAGCCTCAGTAGCTTGTCCAAATCACATAGCTAGTGAGATTCGAACCCACGGCTGCTATTATGCTGCACCCTTGAACATTAGTGGTAGATCTGGCCTAACTTCCTCCTTCCCTAAGGCCATTGTACAGATGGGGAGACTGAGACCCAGACTGAAGAGTAGCCAGTAAAACCACACCCATGGGCATAGCAGAGTCTGTACTAGAACCCGGGTCTCTGGGCCCCATCCATTGCACCTGGTTCAGGTGACTCAACCTACAGGGTTACCGGGAGGGCAGGAGCATCTGGGAGCCCCTTCTCCTCCTGAGTCATAATGGGCCATTTCCTGTTGCTCTGAAGGGTTGTTCCAAGGGCTTGCTGGGGCAAAGGTAAAACTTTACAGAGCTTCTGGAAAGAAGAAACCTGAGTGTAAATCAGGTTTATGGCCTGGATAATAAAGTGTCTATTCCAACTGATACTTTATTCCTCAGTCCTCTTGATTCCTTCCATATGAAGCCTTCTGCGCTTGGGTCATGGCAGCCCTCAGTGGTTTCATTTGTCAGTTATTAGGAGCCGGGGCTTGTCAGTCTGAGAAGACAGGATTCAGGGGATTCAGACCACAGTCTGTGGGCCTCAGATTGTCCTGCCCCTTGACTGTTTGATAGCGAGTGAATGCACGTCTTCAGCACGCATTCTCTGAGCTCCTGCTGGGTTCCAGGCCTGTGCTGGGCACGGGGGACAGAGAGCTTCTAGGTTGGGATGGGACACAAATGTGCAAACTGACAATTACAGCACAGTAGGCAAGTGTAGGTAGCTGGGGGGGAGGGCGGGGCAGCACCCAAGGCAGCCTGGCAGCAGATCAGGGAGGGCTTCCAGAGGAGATGATGTCTAATCTGAGGCAAGAGAGTGAGCTGGAGTTAGAGCTGCAGGGGGAAGGCAGAGGAACCGGCATATGCAAAGACAAGAGAAAAGATGGAGTTTAGCTCATGTGAGACTGGAGAGACAGGTCTTACAGCAAGGGGAGGGAGTACTTTACTGTATGGAGTGCTCAGAAGGCTTCCAGGAAGAGGTGGCATTTGAGCTGGGTGTTAGAGGATGGAAAGTATCGGCATGCAGATAACCTTCGCAAAGGCCTGGAACTGTGAAGTGACGTGGTGAGTGTGGATAGCAATGAGCAGTTCTAGTTCCAGCGGGGTGTTGCGAAGGTGGGGGTGGAGGTGAAGAAGTCGGCGGGGTCCCATGGTGAAAGGCCTCGTGTGCCATGAAGCAGCTTGAAACTCCCTAGCAGTGTGCTGGGAAGTCGGAGCAGAGGACCCTGGCTCCTCCTGCCTCCGATGTCCAGAACAATCTAAGTTGAGCCACGCTGCTGCTTGCCCCCCATCAAAGCAAGGCGGCTCCCCTGATCCCAGATTGCTGAGCTGCTGATGTTTATAATTACAGCATCCCACCATCAGAATCTTTGTTCATCAGGCTTCATGAGCCTGATTTGTTTGACGGGCACTGGTCCTCGCTTATAATGGGGAACAGAAGCAGGGCGGCACGCTGCCCGGGGATTCATCAGGGTGGGTGTGGCCTGGCCCAAGGGGCTCCGCTGGGCCCCTGAGGTGTCCTGGCCCTGCCCAGGTGGCCCCAGGAGCAGCCTGTGAGGCCCCATGCCTGGCAGTGTCTAAGGGGAGGCTAGACACGTGGTCAAGGAGAGCTTTGGACGCAGCCTAGAGTGGGAGACGCAGAAAAGACAGGCTCTGGGGTGGGAGTGCCCTGAGCGTGAGACCTGGGCCAAGCATCTCACTTCTTGGCATCAGTGGCTGATGCTTTCTGGGGCTGGGGGATTCGCTGAGGTGCTATCTGTGGCAGTTCCCAGCACAGAACAAGTGGTCAGTGATCATTCATTCCCCTGCTTTTTTCCAGCACAGGTGAGCAGACTATTCTGTCCCGGGAAGCTGGAGGTGAGGTGAACGTGTGTCAGGAGGGCGTGTTAGGAACATCACCCTCACTGCACCACTGAGGTGGTGCCTGTCCCATCATCATTACTAGCCCCCCCGCCATTGTCCTTATCTATTTAAAGCTCCATAATTCATAAAGTGCCTCTGTGCTCTCAATCTCATTTGATCTGTATGACAACCCCACAGGGCAGAATTTGTCACTCATGTTTTTTTCAGGTGAGGAGCCCAAGGCCCCAGAGAGGGGAATTAAGTTTCCCAAGGTCACACAGTTGGCAAGTGATGGAGTCAGGACTCACCCCCAGGACCTTTCCCAGAGTGCTTGGGCTCCTTTGGCCTTCTCTGCCCTCCTCCTTCCCCAGACACCGCTGGAGCACCTACTGTGGGAGCTGGGACATTCCTGCCTTAGAGGAGCTAATGCATGGGCGTCAACAAGTGGGCAGAGTTGTTTCACACTGTGCCACGCAGGGCATGAGAGAGAGGACACCCAGGAGCACAGGAGAGGGGTCAAGGAGCGTGTCTTGGAGGACGTGCACACTGGAGCAAGCCTCCTAGTAAGAGAGGGACTTCTCTGAGGGGAAGGGCTTTCCTGGCAGAGGAAACAGCATGTACCTAAGCAGGAGGCCAGCTTTTGCTGAAGGACCTTGGCCCTTTTCATTCATGGCAGGAAAACTGACATTTTCAGGACATTCTGGTTTTGCTGCTCATGGATGCCTTTGGGGTAATGGCTCAGGAAGGCAAGTAAGGCTCTTTGTCCTGATGGATGAGGTGGACCAGGGCAAAGGCAGCAGGGTTCATACCAGGTCTGGGTTCAGACTGTGCCAGCTCCACGACGGACCTGTGCCTTTGGGCAAGTCTTCCTGCCCCTCCGGACCTGTCTGTGAGACATGAGGTCGAAGAGTCTCACGCGGGAGGGAGTTATGGTCTGAGCTGCCATCAGGTGAGGCTCCTGGATTTTCCCAGGGCTGGGTGGCTGGGATTCTTGGGCCTTTGGTTTTAGATTTCTCCAAGTACAAAGTGTTTCTGAGCTGCTCCAAAGGGAAATGGTTGGCCAGATGCTCCCAGGTCAGGCAAGGGAACAGGCAGGAGGGTGAACAGGGCTTGAGTTGGGAGGCATTTCTGACTTTGTCGGGAGGAGAAGAATAGAGAACACGACAGTTTCTCTGGTTGAGTGGGGAGGGAGTGCTGGGTGTGTGTGTGATGGAGTGGGCACCTGACCCCGTGAGGATTTTCATTCTCAGAGCCCTGAGGATGTTGGATCGGGCAGTTTGCTTCTTCTCCCTCCAGGAGTTCTGTGCTTGAACCTGCTGTGGCTCCCTATTGCCGCCGATAAGCCGTAAGCACCTTGAGAGGCAGGCAGCGAAACGGCAAAATGACAGGCACTGGGGTCAGACAGACCTGGGTTTGCGTCCTGGCCTGGCCTCTTTACTTGGAAAGCCCTTCACACAGGAACGGGCTCTGAGTGTTCATTTTGAGGGTCCATCTGTTTGTCCAGAGCTCACACAACCACAGCGACCCTCTGGAGCCAGGAGGCCTTGATGCCACTGGTTGTCGAGTCCCAGCTGGGCCGTTGATTGTTCAGAAGAGCTGGGGGCTCTTTCAAAGGAAACTGCAGTCAATTAGTGGAGAGTGGAATTTGAAAGGCCCAAATCCCTTTTTTCCCCCAAACTTCAAATCTGGTTTTCGTCAGTGGCTTTGAAAACAAATACTGAAAGAACCCTTTTTTTGATTATTTTTTTCCGTCTCCCCTTTTCCCTACCCTCCTTTGCATGTTCCTGTTTCCCAGGCTTTTATCTCTTTGCAGAGTCAGCTCTGGCAGCTCAGCCCGCCTGCCTGCCTTGGCCACACTCTGGTGGCCAAGCAGGTGGCCGTTGGGGTGGCACAGCCCCCTCCCTCCCAGTGCTGGTGGTTGCTGGGAGAACCCAGTGCGACACTTTTACCTGTGAGTTGCAGCCCCTCCTGAGTCCCTCTGGTGCATCTCCATGTTCCCCGGGCCCAGTCCAGAGAAGGGGTCAGTACGGGTGTCCTAAGGAGCAGTGGGAGGGAGGTGGATGGATAGAATGCCGTCAGGGAGCAGAGAGGACTTCACAGTGGGAGAGGCACAGAGCTGGGTCTTCAGGGAGGTGTTCTGGCCACCCATCACTGCCTCATCCATCTGCTGAGTTACTGACTCATTCATGCCACAAACATCCACTAAACATCCACTGAACATCCACTGACCTGGGCCAGCCCCTGTGCTGGGGACCCCAGGTGAACAGACACAGCATCAGCCCTAAATGAGCCAGAGCCTGCTGGAGGAGAGTATGTAACAGCTGCGTCCACCCAGGGTGAGCAGCCTGAGCTAGAAGAGGCACCAGCCTAACCTGTAGTAGTCAGAAAAGGCTTCCTGGAGGAGGTGGCTGATGAACTGAGTACTGAAGGATGAGTTAGGAGTTTGCCAAGAAAAAGGGTAAGGAAGGACATTCCGGGCAGATAGGTTCAGAGAGCAGAGGCCCAGAATCAGTAAAGAGCCAGACTGCTCTGTGGGAGGTTGTGGGTAGCTGTACCCGGAGAGCAGGTCATGGTGAGAGGTGGGCAGAGGCCAGGCTGTAGAGGGCCTTGAGGGCCAGGCTGAATCCTGTGCTGTCTGCATCTTGTTGTAATTCTCTCTGCTTGACTGTCCCATTAACTCCTAAGGGCAGGGAGGCTGTGTCAGGTTCACCTCTGAAACCGTGTGTCATCTGGTGTAGTTTAATCTATAGGACAGCCCTGTGAGGTAGGTGTTATCCCCATTTCACAGATGAGGAAACTGAGGCTCAAAGATAATAAGGTCACAGTCCTGCTATGAATCTCAGCTGAGCCTAGACTCTGGGAGCTGCCTCAACATAGGCGGTGTGTGTGTGTGTGTGTGTGTGTGTGTGTGTGTGTGTGTGTGTGTATGTCTGTTGTATAACGGAACAGGGTAAGGGTAGGGGCAGCAGAGTGGCTGAGGGGCCAGACTGCCTGGGTTTCAAATCCTGCCATTACCTCTTTGATGACTTTGGGTCAGTTACTTAACTTTTCTGCCTGATAACGTTCCTCCTCTGTGTAGTGGGCACAGTGCTGGTGCCCCCCACCTTATCAGGCTGTGGGGAGAAGGGAGGGAGACAGCATGATGCCCACACATAGCGAGTGCTCAGTAAACTCTGTGGTGGTTAGACTCTACATACCCATCCGACAGGCAGGCTCAGATCCAGGCCCCTCAGACAGATGGGCAGAGCGCTGGGGATCTCAGAAACCTGCCATCAGATGAAAAGCTGAGATCCAGGGAGGAGCAGGTCAGGATTTTAGCCAGAAGAGGTGTGTGGGGACTGGCCTGTTTTTAAACCAGATGCGTAGCTTTTTTATATTCCTTCTCTTTGGTTACAACAAAAAGTAGTTGTCGACTTGTTCTGGATGCAGACTCAGATACTTTGCCTACTTACTGGACATTCTTCATGAAGGGAGTTGGTGTTTGCCTGGCCTGAAGCCTGGCCACCCGAGGAACGGGCTGAGTTGTGCTGGGTAGGCACCTCACTCAACTCCAGCTTCCGGGTGTCACATCCCTGCCTCATGGGATGGGGCCCAGCACAAAGGCACACCACTGTGGTGTATCTTCTTTTCCTTTTCTTCTCCTTGACTGCCTGCCCTGGTGCCCCCTGTACAGGGGGAGGGGCCAGCCAGTCCAGTGGGCTGCAGAGAAAGCCGTGGAACCAGCTGGAGGAGGCGGCTGACCTCCACACGACGACGACATGGTGTATGACACAGAATGACAGGGTCTACAGTATGACCTTGTCACAGGGCTAGCCATCCCTTCTCTGAGCACTCAGAATATTATTAACGCTAACAGTGACAGTCTATTGAATATCTAAAATGTGCTGGTCCTGGGTAAGCTATTAACCTATATTATTTTAATTTAAATCTCACCTTTCTATGATATGTCAAGTGTATTATCCCTATTTACAAAATAAAAACGTAAACTGAGGCTTGGTGAAGTGTCAGACCTGGGGCTCGAATCCGGGACCATCAGGAGCAAAGCTTCAGCTTTTAGCCACAGCTACCCTCTGCTGGTTTCTTCAGGCAGAGCCTGGTAGGGAGCTTGAGGAAAATGGAGTCCTATGGGGGAGGGCGTCTGCACACTGGGAAGCCCCACAGCAATGCTGGCCATCCTTGCTACTGGCTTCCCCAAGCCTGGGGGTCTATAAATATGCACTGAGTAAACCTGGGTTTGCTGTCAGCCCAGGATAGAGGGCTGGAAAAAAAACCGCACCCTGTCTCCGAGGTAAGACAGGAAAGAAAATATTATCGTCACCCTCTGGTGGATCCAGGCCCGGCCCCGTCAAATTGTGAATCACCTGAGAGAGTCTGGTTTCATGGCAACCGTAGGAAAGAGCCTAGGTTCCAAGCAAAACAACGTGTGTGCATCTGCTTGGAATTTATTGATTGGTTTATAGGGCGGCTCCTGCCAGCCCTGAGGAGATGGACAGGCCTTCTCAGAGTTGCCACTCTGTGGGCCAAGGGGAGAGGGAAGGAGAGAAGCCCACCGGGACCAAGGAAAATGCCTCCGAATGTGGTGAGAAAGCCCAGCTGTGGGCTGGAGAGGCTTCCCCAGAAGCCTGGCCGGGTGGCCGCAGACCTGGTACAGATAGGAGAGGCAGCGGGGGCCTGGCAGAGCCCACAGACCACATCCTCCCTTAGCCTCCCCTGGGGTCGTGCTGGAGTGTGTGGTCATTGTCAGGTAGCTACTCTGCGTCACCTGGTGTAGTTCAATCTCTAGAACAACCCTATGGGGGGGTATTATCCCCATTTTACAGATGAGGAGACTGAGGCTTAGAGAGACTAAGGACTTGCTTTAAGTCACATAGTTCCCAGTGGCAGATCCTGGTTTCAGTCCTTTGTTATTCAGGCTTGTGCTGTCAGTGTGAAGCTGAAAGACCCTGGATGCAACAGGTCCAGCTCACGCCCCCTGACCCCAGTTTGTGGATGAGGAAGTCCAGGCACCAAGGTGGGATGTGACTTGCCTGAGCTCTTCTGGTGAGTCAAGGCAGCCCCTAACCACAGCAGCCTCCTTCCCATTGCTGCCTCTGTTTTCTAGCTGCCTGGACCGGCCCTGCCTTTTCCAGTGGCCTTCCTGACCGGTTCCTCCACGGTCACTTCTGGTTTTATGTCCATTGGCTCCTTCTGCCTTTTGGCTTCTGGGTGTGTGAAATTTTAGGGGTGGAAAGGAACTTACTGACTGCCGTCTGGCCTGAGGCTGCGGTGAGAGGAGCTGGCTAGGGCCACACAATGGTGGCAGTTGGGACGTGGACACGGGACTCTCTGCTCCCAGGCTCTGTGCTGCTTCAGTGGCCCACTGGGGTTGGGAGGCAGCCAGGCTGGAGAAAGAGGGAGGACGGACCAGGTTCAGGACTGCCATGGCCACTTATAGACTCTGTGACTCTGCAGTGGCCCCTGGTTAACTCTGTGCGGGTCTTGGCCTTACGTGTCTGCTGAGGGAGGGACCTGGACTCCTGACCAGCTGGGCCTTTGCTGACGTGGAGGAAACCTGTCCTTTTAGGCCAATATCTGTTTCGCTCAGTCTTTCCTTCCTGCAGCCAATGCCCAGTATAGTTGCTATGATGGTGAACAAGCCGGCAGGCACGCTTTCCTTTCGATCTTTGGTGTCCATCACCAAGCAGGCCTGTAGTTGTTATCTGTCAAAATGAAAAGAAACACAGAAACCCCCCTTTCCTCAGAGATGCTCTCCCTGGTTCCCCTGCCACGTACACTGCCATGTACACATGCCATGTACAAGGGGTCGGGCACCCCCTTGGACATAGCATGGCAGTTACCACCACGGTTACGGATCCTTCTTCACACCCAACCAGAGTGCACTCTCGAAGCCTAAACTGGATGCTGGCTCTCTCCTGCCCTCAGGACGGCATCTAAGTTCTGGGGTCTGGCCCACAGGGGCCAGCTTCTCTCACACATGTCCAGTCAGCGTCCTGGCATTGGATCCTCCAGCCAGGCCCCCTGAAGCACGAGGTTCTTTCATGCCCATGTCCTCTACTCACACGTGTCCTGTTTTAGGAACTTTCTTCTCTTTCCTGTCTGCTTGGCACATGTCTGTCCGTGCCTGCTTGAGTGCTCAGCAATCTTGGTGGTTATGGTGCCGCTCACGAGGGGGATGGTGACACTTCCTTCCCAGTGATGGGGTCACTGCAAGGCCTCTGTCCGGCGTGCTCTGCCCAGTGCCGGCGAGACCCTCGCGTGTTGGATTGAGTGTCTGTTCCAGCCAGGAGGTCAAGCTTGGCCCTGGGGGGATTATTTTGGATCTTGGCCAGGGTCATGGGTGAAAGTGGACAGCAGTTGAAGCTCACTTGTATCTTTCTTCCCCTAAATCTGGAACCGTTCGATTTTGCCATCCTCAGGATATAGCCCAGCTTCTTAGAACCCCGGGGTCCAGGGTGGGCTTCAATGTATGTGCACAGTCTTATGATGCATTCATGCATTTTTCTAGCAGGAGGGTTCACAGTTCCATACATTCTAGGAGCGACGTCTCTGGTCTCATTGTTCCCTGCTGACTCTCACAGTGCTCTACCCGCAGGGACCCACTTGTAGCTCTTCAGCCCCAAACATCCTCCCACCTCCAACCTCCTTTAGACAATAACACCTCTCATATTCTGTAGCTCAGTTTAGAAGCCCCCTCCTCCTGGAAGCCTCTCCTGATCTTACAGGCTGGGTCAGGCACCTTCCTGCTCCCAGTGCTCTGTGTGGCCATTGTCAGCACACCAGGGAGGGACTGGGTCTCGGTGTGCCCCTTTATGTACCCAGTGCTCCCAGCAGAGGGCCAGTATAGAGTAGCTGCTCAGTGCAGGGCAGCGGGAAGGAAGGAAGAAAGGAAGCAGCTGATATATGTTGGTGAAGCAGGAAGCCCTGCCTGGGAGACAGTCTTGCTGCTGCTGTCACCTTCCATCTACTCACTTGTCGTTTAGTAAGTGGGCTGGGACATGCTGTGTGTGAGGGGCTAGGAGCCCAGGTGGATCAGACCTGGTCCTGCCCACAAGGAGCTGAAGAAGCTGAGGTTGGGACAGTGCAGCTCACAGAAGAATTTGAGAGTGGTCCCAGCCCCCCGCATGCAGTCTGTGAGGAAGCGTCTTCAGAAACACACCACAAGGCAGAGCAGGGAGAAGCAGAAAATGTCAGGTGACCAGTGGGTTCACAGAAGGCCCAGCAGGCATTCGCTCAGGGCGTAGGGGGAGGATTGAAGACCGGTGAAATGGAAAAAAAGAAAAGACAGGTAAAGCACAGGTTGGAATCAGAGGTGGGAGTCCTCTGTATGAGCTGGAATCAGAGAAACCTGGGTGTGGATTTCAGCTGTATTCATACATCTTAAATCTTTTTATTTCTTTTTTTCTTGCCTTTCCGTTCTGGCTACGACCTCCAGAATATAATATATAAAATTTTTATATAGCACATACTATGTAATATAGTTGGACTGGAGGATGGAGGATGGAAGTCAAGGATGGAGGGTACCCTTTCTGCTTCCAGTGTCAACGGGAGGTCTTTCAATAGCTTATCACTAACTGTGAAATTGACTGTTAGCTTTTTCTAAATACTCTTTATCATAGTAAGGAAGTACCTTTCTTTTCCAGATTGACTAACAGTTTTCTTTTAAAATCATGAATGGGTGTTGAATTTTATCAAATGCTTTTTCTGCAATTATTGAGATGCTCATTTTGTTTTTAAATCTATTAATGTGATGAATAACATTAACTGATAAACCAACTTTGGATTCCTTGAATATACCCAACCTGGTCATCATGTAGCTTTCCTATTTATGTACTGGTAGATTCAGTTTATTAATATGTTATTTAGAATTTTCCCATCTATGTTCATGAATGAAATTAACTTGTAGTTTTCCTTTCTCATACTGTCTTTTTTTGAGGCTTGATATCAGGGTTTTCCTAGCCTTATACAGTGAATTGTGGAGTATTCCCTCTTCTAGTTTCTGGAAGAGTGAGTATAAGATTAGAAGTATTTCTTCCTTGAACGTTTGGTAGAAATCACTGGAAAAGGGATCTGGGCATGGAGTTTTCTTTGTGGGAAGATTTCAGACCATTTATTTAATTACTTTAATGCCTATAGGACTAATCAGGTTTTCTATTCCTTCTTTAAAGTTTTGTTAAATTATATTTTCCTAGGAATTTGTCCATTTTGACTATGTTTCAAAATTATTGGCATAAAGACATTTAAAATATTGTCTAAGTATTTTTATGTTGCCTGTAGCATCAAGTGTTGTCTTGTTTTTCATTCCTGGTATTACTTATTTGTTCCTCCTACTTTTTTCTTGTGATCTGTCTTGTTTGTTGTTTGTCAATCTTATTTTTGTTTTCAAAGAACCAAATTTAGGCTAATTTATTGATCCTCTCTATTGTGTATGTGCACATCTGTGTATATTTTCTGTATTATTGATTTCTGCCTATATCTTTATTATTTCTCTCGTCCTGCTTTATTTTGCTCTCTTAAAAAAATCTTGAAATGAACATTTAACTCATTAAATCTCAACATTTCTTTTCTGATAAATGTGTTGAAGACATTAAAAACCATAAAGTTTTCTTAAGTACTGCTTTAGCAGTATCCCACAGTTTTGATATGTAGATTTCTCATTATCAATTACTTCAAAATATTTTCTAATTTCCATTCTATTTTTTGACCCACAGTTACGGGGCATCTTTTCAATTTGCAAACGTATGAGATTTCGAGTTATCTTTTACATTGTGGTCAGAGAATAAGTTCTGTTCATTTCAGTCCTTCGAAATGTGTTCAGACTCGCTTTGTGGACCAGTTTTGTAAATATGACTGTGGACCCTCCTCTCACTTACTCAAGGACAGCACTGCTCCAATAATTCTCCGCTCTTTCCTGAATCAATTTTTGCCTTCCCCCTGGGTCATTCCCATCAGCATACATGCCTGCTGTTATTTCTAACTTCTTAAAAAAAAACAAAACCCAAACCCTCTCGTGACTCCATATCCACCTGCAGCCTCCTTCTCCTCTCTCTACTTCCCATTTGTCTTAGCCTGCTTTCCCCCAACAGCAGAGAGTTTCATGCTCTGCGGCAGGTAGTTTCCTTGGGAGGTGATCCCAGGGAGCAGGTATGAGAGCTGAGGGAATGAAACAGAGCGGGGAGGGGACGTGGGGAGAGCCAGTGCAAGAGTGCATTCCTACAAACTGGTACAGCCACTATGGAGAACAGTATGGAGGTTCCTTAAAAAACAAAAAATAGAGCTACCATATGATCCAGCAATCCCACTCCTGGTCATATATCCAGAGAAAATCATAATTTGAAAAGATACATGCACCCCAGTGTTCATTACAGCACTGTTTACAATAGCCAGGACATGGAAGCAACCTAAATGTCCATCAACAGAGGAATGGATAAAGAAGATGTGGCACATATATACAATGGAATATTACTCAGCCATAAAAAGAAACGAAATTGAGTTATTTGTAGTGAGGTAGATGGACCTAGAGTCTGTCATACAGAGTGAAGTAAGTCAGAAAGAGAAAAACAAATACTGTATGCTAACACATATATATGGAATCTAAAAAAAAAGGTTCTGAAGAACCTAGGGGCAGGACAGGAATAAAGACTCAGACGTAGAGAATGGACTTGAGGACATGGGGAGGGGGAAGGGTAAGCTGGGACGAAGTGAGAGAGTGGCATGGACATATATACACTACCAAATGTAAAATAGACAGCTAGTGGGAAGCAGCTGCATAGTAGCACAGGAGATCAACTCGGTGCTTTGTGACCACCTAGAGGGGTAGGATAGGGAGGGTGGGAGGGAGTCGCAAGAGGGAGGGGATATGGGGATATATGTATACATATAGCTGACTCACTTTGTTATACAGCAGAACTAACACACCATTGTAAAGCAATTATACTCCAATAAAGATGTTAAGAAAAAAAAAAGATGTGGTATATATATACAGTGGAATATTATTCAACCATAAAAAAGAACAAAATAATGCCATTTGCAGCAACATGGATGGACCTAGAGATTGTCATACTGAGTGAAATAAGTCAGACAGAGAAAGACAAAGGTCATATGATATCGCTTATATGTAGTACCTAAAAAAAGGGTACAAATGAACTTATCTACAAAACAGAAATAGAGTTACAGATGTAGAAAACAATCTTATGGTTACTGGGGGGTAAGGAAGGGGGGAGAGATAAATTGGAAAATTGGGATTGACATATACACACTACTATATATAAAATAGATAACTAATAAGGACCTGCTGTATAGTAGCAGTCCCCAACCTTTTTGGCACCAGGGACTGGTTTCGTGGAAGACAATTTTTCCACGGGCGAGGTTGGGCGTGTGAAGGGTGGGGGGGATGGTTCGGGGGTAACGGGAGCGATGGGGGGCGGCAGATGAAGCTTCGCTTGCTCGCCTGCCGCTCACCTCCTTCTGTGCGGCCGGTTCCTCGCAGGCCGTGGACCGGTACTGGTCAGCGGCCCGGGGGTTGGGGACCGCTGCTGTATAGCACTGGGAACTCTACTCAATACTCTGTAATGGCTTATAGGGGAAAAGAATCTAAAAAAGAGTGGCTGTATGTCTATGTATCAATATAACTGATTCACTTTGCTGTATACCTAAAACTAATACAACATTGTAAATCAACCATACTCCAATAAAAAAGAAAAAAGTGCATTCCTGAGCTGCCTCACCTTCCAAGGGGTCTTTAAAATTCCTCTCAGGGACTTCCCTGGTGGCACAGTGGATAAACTCCATGCTCCCAATGCGGGGGGCCCGGGTTTGATCCCTGGTCAGGGAACTAGATCCCACATGTATGCCTCAGCTGAGGAGCCCGCATGCCGCACCTGAGACCCTGCACAACCAAATACATGAATAAATATTAAAAAAAAATAAAAATAAAATTCCTCTCAGAGCCCTGTCTAGGGGACGGTATTTATTCATGGGCGTCCATACCCACTGGTCGGGGGCACAGCAGAAGCGTTAACCCGCCACCCACTTTAGGGTCGTTGTCTGAGGTTGCCTGGCATGCGTGTGTTTTGTAGGAGACGCCGTCAGGCTGCCCCTGCCTGAAGCCGGGAAGCATGTCTGCACCTGGCTGCTGTGGCCAAGAGGGGTCTGGGAAGCCATTTCAGCAAAATGAAAGAGGTGCCTTTGCTCAGCGTCTTACATTGCTCTCCTCCAGTCAAGCTCTCACTCCACCCTCACCTCCAAACAGCTCTTGGCTCTAGCCAAGGTTTCTAGTGCCTTCCATGCGGCCCAGTGGACAGCGCTCAGCCTTGGATTCAGTCGACCACTCTCTACTCTTTGCAGCACCGCCCTCTCACAGCTTCAGGACACGGCTCTTGCTCTTCTACTCCTCGGGCTGCTGCTCGTCAGCTCCCTGACTTCTAGTATTGGCGACCCTGGGCTTAGTCCTTGGACCGCTTGCTTTTCTGTTTATGCTGTCTCCCTTGGTGGGCTCATCTTGTATCACTTTGTTTCAAACACCATCACTTGCTGCTGATCCAGAGTCGTGTCTTGGGCTCTGATCTGGGCTCTGAACTCCAGACTTGTCAATCTAGTTGCTCTCCAGGGTCTCCATTGGCAGGTCTCATACATACATGACCGAAACAGCTCCTGGAGTCTCCCCAGACCTGGTTCTTCTCCTGTCGTCATCTTGGTAAATGGCAACTATGTCCTTCCATATCTTCAGGATCAAGCCCTGGTGTCATCCTTGCCTCTTCCCTTTCACTCCCTATAGCTGATCTGTCAATAAATCCTGGTGCCTCTACACTCACAGTATATCCAGTCCAGCCACTCCTCACCACCCTGGCTGAAGCTACTACCATCACCTCTCACTGATTGACTGCAGTAGCTGCTCAGTTGGGTTCTCTGTCTCTGCCTTTGCCCCCATCAGCCCAGTAGTCAGAGTGATCTTGTTAAAGCAGTGGTTCTCAACTGGGGGCATTTTGCTCCCCGAGGAACAATTTGGCAGTGACGTTTTTTAATTGTCACAGCCGTGTGTGTGTGTGTGTCTGTGTGTGTGTGTGTGTATGTATGTGTGTACACGTACAGGCACACATGTGAGCTACTGGGGATGCTGCTAAACATCCTGCAATGCACAAGACAGCCTCCCAGAGCAAAAAATTAACCGGCCTCAAATGTCAGCAGTGCTGAGGTTGACAAGCCCTGTGTTAAAATATTAGTGATGTTGCTCTTCTGTTTAAAATTCACCAGAACTCTCATCTCATCCAGATGTGGAGGTAAAGCACAAAGGCCTGGGAGGTCCTACATGATACACACACACACACCCTTATTCCTCTGGCCTCAGCTCTTCCTTCATGCCCTCAAGCCTGCCCCACCTCAGCCATGCTGGCTTCTTGCTGATCCTGGAACATGTTAGGTCTCCTGCTGCCTCAGCACCTTGGCACTGGCTGTTTCCTTTGCCTGGATGTCCTTCCCCTACAGCCAGACATCCATATGGCTCAGCCCCCAACCCAGGTCTTTATCCAAGTGATACTTCTCAGTGAGGCCTTCCCTGAGCATCCTATGTAGAACTGTGTCCTCCCCTCAAATACTTTCTTTATATTTTTCTCATTATCACGAACATCCTGTATAATTTACTTACTTATTTTACTTCCCCCATTAGAAGGTGTGCTCCATGAGAGCAGAGATTATTATCTGTTTTATTCACTGCTGGATTCCTAGCACTTAGAATAGTCCCCAGTGCATAACAGGCACTCAGCAAAAACGTGATGAATGAATGATAAATGAATAATGCTTTGTAAAGTGTAAGTCATACTTGTGATATTTGTGATTATTATTACACTGTGGTGCTACTAAGGGAGATGGTAGAAACCCTGCCATAAGGGTCTTGAAAAAAATAACACAGATGGGGACAATTGGTTAACTATTTGGGGAAAAAAATAAAGTTAAATCCTCACCTACATTATCCTGCAAAATACATTCCAGATGGATTAAGGAGTTAAGTGTGAAAAATGAAACCACACAAAAAATTAGAAGGTATTATAGGGAAATATTTATCTTATGTCTGGTTGGAAAAGAACTAGCTTTACTTAAAGCCCATGGAAGTGATCTCAACTAAAGACTGTTGGATTAGACTACTTGAAAATTTAGAACATTTTTATGTGTAAAAATTTATAAACAATAATGAAAGGCAATAAGCAAAATGAGGAAAGTATGTAAGCCTGATGTATTTGATACCTAAGAAAAGCTCCCCCCAAAATGATAAGAAAAATGCAGAAAGGATGGGAACAGGCATTTGACAGAAGAAGAAATACGGATAGCCAAAGATATTTTCAAATGTTTGCCCTCACTAGTAATAAAAGCCAAATAAAAATGAAGTCTGATTTCAGTCTCACAAATTAGCAAAGCTAAAGGAAATCCTGTTGCTTATTGTTGCAACGTGCAGTGAAGTTGGCCCCCTCACCAGTCACTGGTGGGAATGTAAATGGGGACAGTCTTTCTGGATGGCAATTTGACAATGCGTTCTGTGAGCCTGGAAAATATTCAATCCCTTTGACCCAGGACTTCCTCTTCTTGGAAGTTGTCCCGAGGAAGCGTTCAGAGATGCAGACAGTGATTTATGTTCACGGGTGCTCATAACAGCATTATTTATAAGAGCAAAAAATTGGAAACACCCTACCTAAATGTCTAACAGTGAGGAATAACTAAATAAGTTATGGTGAATTCCATGATGGAATACTATGCAGCTGTTCAAAGGGGGCTTTTGAAGAATCCTTAGTGACAAGGGAAAAAATGCTCATGAGTTGATAGTTAGTGTTACAAATACTAAAGTGTCAATATGCAGTAAAATGTTAAATATGTGTGTGTATGTGTATATGCACAGATACAATCATACACATAGGTGTAGTGGAAAAAAATGAACATTTTAAAACCTAAGCAGTCTGAGGAAGCAACTCAAGTGTCCATCGACCAATGAATGGATTACCAAAATGTGGTATATACATACAATGGAATATAATTCAGCCTTAAATAGGAAGGAAATTCTGTAATATTCTACAAGGTGGATGAACCTTGAGGACATTATACTAAGCGAAATAAGCTAGTCACAAAAAGACAAATACTGTATGATTCTACTTATATGAGTGGTCAAAACCATAGAGCCAGAAAGCAGAATGGTGGTTGCCAGGGGCTGGGGGGGAGGGGAGAATAGGGAGTTCTTGTTTAATGGGTACAGAGTTTCAGATTCATAAGATGAAAAGAGTTAGGGTGATGGATGGTAGTGATGGCTGCATAACAATGTGAATGTATTTAATACCATGAACTGCACACTTAAAAATGGTCAAGATGGTAAATTTTATGTTCTGTGTATTTTAACACAATTTTTTATAAAAGAAATCTAAACTGTCTGAGAGATAGGGTTATGGAATTTAAAACAATTTTTGAAGATATTTTGCCCCTTAACATTCATGACACATGAACATGGTGAGTCAGATAGGAGAGGAAAACCCAAGGCTCACACATGAATGGTCTAGGATGGCTTTCTCAGGCGTGTGTGTGTGTGTGTGTGTGTGTGTGTGTGTGTGTGTGTGTGTGTGAATGATCAGGAAGGCTCTCCAGGCTTTCCAGAAACCACTTGATTTAGCCAATATTAGTCCCTGCCCTCATGGAGCTTGTGTTCAAATGGGGCAGACAGATGTGAGCAGCCAGAATACTATGTAGGCAGTGGTATGTGCTAAGAAGGGAGATGAAGCAGATGAGGGGTTAGTGAGTGGTGGGGCCTGGGGGTGGTCAGGGAAGGCCTCTCGTAGGAAGGGAGGTCTGAATGACAGGAAGCAGGCATCCTTGATCCCGGCGCAGAGGAGACAGCTAGTGCAAAGGCCCAGAAGGAGGAGCAACCTCCCCGAGTGGGACGAGGCCAGTGTGTCTGCAGTGGGGCTGGGACAGTGGAACAAGGAGCCCAGTGATGCCTCCCCTTCTCCTCTGTATCTTTGGGTCATGGCCTGTCTTCCGAGACCATCTCATGCCTTGTTCATTTCTAGGACACCGTTCTGAGCCAGGTGCTTGGCCAGTGAGTCAGGCTGGCGGGAGAAGTGCGGAGAGGCCCTGAGGAGCCAACAGTCCAGTGATGGGGATAGCGGGAGCCCAGCGGGGGCTAATTCATGGGGCTATGAAGCATGGAGGAGTTCAGGGAGGAAATGTTTGAGCTGGACCTTGAAAGATAAGTAGGATTGAATTCCCCAGGTGGAAGTGGGTGAAAGGCATTTCAGGAGAGGGAACGGCATGAAGCATGGGGTGGGGTGGGCTTGCACATTCAGGGCTTATCAGGGGAACGGTAAATAGCTGTTAGGCCTGGACTATATGACTATATGGGGTGTGTGTAGTCTTGGAAGATCAGACCAGAGGAGTGGTTTGGAGCCAGGCTGTGAAGGGCCTTGAGTGTGCCAGGCCAAAGAGGGAGACTTTCTTTTAAAGTTTGGTGGTGGCCAAACACTAGGCTAGCAGCAGGATCAGCTCAGCAGGACCCTCTGGAGCACTCATACAAGGCAGCTTCCCTGGCCATATCCCACGAGATTCTCATTTGCTATATCTAGGGCAGGGCCCAGATATATTTTTCATAAGTCCCCCAGGTGATTCTGATGTGTCACAGAGTGTGGGGCTCACCACTGTGGACGAAGAGTCATTGAATTGTAAAAGGGAGATCCGGGACCCTGTTTGTTCTCTGCCCTGGGAGCCTTCCCTGATGGCCGTCCCTTCTGACCTCTCAGGGTCCCCCTAGGTCGAGAGGGTTAAATTAGTTAATAAGGTGCCTGGTACTCAGATGTAAGTTCCATGTGGGCACTATGTCTGGTTTATGATTCTATCCCTGGTGCTGGTACAGAGAGGGCACCAAAAATGTGTGAGGTGCTTCATGAATATTAGCATCTTGCCTTGGCCATCCCCCTGCCCTTGGTAGATGTGATGCTCGTATTCAAGGTGCTGGGGCATCAGAGAATGATAAAAACAGCATTGAGCATCTCCTGGGTGGCCATGGGAGGATACAGGAATGGATACGGTCATATTTATTTGAGGGAAGCCTTCTAGGGATATATAACACAAATATAAAAATGCTATAATTCAGGGCACTCTCTTGAGGGCAGAGACCCAGGCTGGGTCCTGACATGATTGTGAGTTCAGGACGTGACCACTGAAGGCACCCCAGGCAGAGGGCACAGCAAGACTGAAGGACCAGCAGTGGAAAAGGGCACTGATCCTTGGGGAACTGGCCCCTTGGGGTGCAGAAGCTCATACACTTGCTGTCTGTCTGTCTGTCTCTCAGGTGCTCTGTGCTGTCACGTTGGGCCATCTGTTTTCCTGCATTCTTTTGGGTGGAAGGAGTAGAGCTTTGGTTTCAGGGAGGCCAGGCTGTGTGGCCTGGAACAAGTTATCTTGGAGTATCTTAGAGTCTTCATCCATAAAATGGGAACAATATTGTCTTCTTCACGTGGTTGGCTTAAACAAAACAAGTCATGCCAAGCCCAGCGCCTGGCACACAGCAGGTACATAATTAATGTCGGTTCTCATGTCCCTCCTCCCTTTCTGTCCCACCTCTTCTCTGATTGATAATCAGCCATAGGAGGTCCCGGTGGATTTCCCAGCCAGGCACGCTGGCCCGGCATTCTGCTATCTCTTTGAGATAATAAATATACAAATAAAACCGAAATCCATTATTAGCTTCTTCTAGACTGTCTGCATGATTTATGGCTTCAAAGTGTCTCTAGTTAATCTGTCGAAAGGGATTTTAAATTTCATCCGTCTTCCCTGCTGGCAGCCTCCTCTACCTTGAATTCAGCTGTTTGACATGTCTAGTACCGGGGTCCCATTTTAAAAACATTTACAGTGGGCCGGCAGGAAAAAAAAATCAGAGATGGAGCAGCAAGCAGGAGGCTCAATTTGGCACATCTGCTTTTAATTCTACGCATCTCCAAAAGTGCAAATAACTTGAAAGTTCTCCCAGGGAAGAAGTCCGCTGTGCCCACGAGGGCTACCTTAGGTGACTGTAAAGGAGAGATGGATAATTACTGAAAATGAATTGTCACTGAAATGGAACCCTCCCGATTGGTCAGGCTGACCATCTGCTGCTCACATGTGCAGGCAGCTCTCCACACCCCTCCAGGACTGCGGAGCACTCAGCTCTGTGGTTTTCTTAACCTCTGCCTCCTGGCCGCTCAGATAATGAGTTGTCCGGCTCACGCCAACTGAGGTGGGGGCTGCACAGGGCCCATGTGCGGCTGTGACTATTGGCCTTGGAGTTAGGGCACAGGCAGAACTGCCCAGAATTCAGTTCAACAGACCGTGCGGTAAGCCCCTGTGACTGTCAGGCCCTGGAGTATGTGTGTATGTGTGTGTGTGTGTGTGTGTGTGTGTGTGTGTGTGTGTGTGTGTGCATGTGCGCATGTACATGAGTGCCCGCTGTACTCTACTGTCAACAAAGCCCTTTTACATTTATCACAGGTGGGGAAGCTGAATTGCATTCATTTATTTATTCAGAGAAAATGTGTTCATTCAACCCCTGAGGCGTACCAGTCCCTATATTAGGTGCTGGACACAGAGATGAATCAGCCACAGCCTGGCCTTTGGGCACCAGTGGGAGAGATTTGGGAGGGGTTGGTGAGGTCTGCACCTCTGAGAGATCTGAACAGAGGTGTCCAGGAAGGTTGCACTGAGGCAGCATCACTTCAGCTGGGCCTTGTGGGATTCATGCACGTGACAGTTGAATTGTTGAATTCCTATTATTCTGAGGCAGTGCTCTCAGATCTAGGAGGTGATCAAAACAGACCAAGTTCATGAGAGCAGAAAATAAATAGGTGAGTAAAGAAACAAGACGCTTTTAAATAATGATGAGTGCTATAAAGGTGGTCGAACTGGATGGTGTGAGGGTGAGGTTCCCAGAGCATCAGGGAAGCCCTCCCAGATGAGGTGGCTTTTGCTCCAAGATGTGAATGGGGACAAGGAGCTGCACAGACATGAGAGAAGAGAGGCTGGAGAGACTAGAAAAGCAAAGCCCCTGAGGTGTGTTTGGGGACAGGGCATGTGTCTTAGCCGCTCAGACTGCTGTAACAAAAATACAACAAACATTTAATTCTCAGTTCTGGAGGCTGGGAATTCTGAGGTCAAGGTACTGGCAGATTGAATGACTGGCGAGGACCCAATTCCTGGTTTGTGGGTGGCCAACTTCTCACTGTGCTCTCATATAGGGGAAAGTAGAGGGAAGTACGCTCTCTTCTGACTCTTAGAAGGGCACTAATCCCATTCATGAGGGCTCCACCCTTGTGACCTTATCTAATCCTAATCACTTTCCAAAGGCCCCACCTCTAACACCATCACACAGCAGGTAGGGTTTCAACATGTGAATTTTGGGGGACACAAACATTCAGTCTGTCACAGTGGGTGTGGCAGGAGCAGAGCAGTGAGGGGCTGATAGGCAGAGGAGTTACCCTGGCTAGCTTGGGGATCCTCTGGACACAGGCTGGTGACCACCAGGCCTGGGGAATGAGGGCCACTGGAAAGGGTTTGGAGCAGAAATGGGGGTCCCTGGGGTGAGGTGGCAGTGTGTAGAGCCTGTGGCTGCCAGGCTGTGGAGGACAGACTTGGCAGGAGTTCCAGAGAGAGGTGTGGGGAGCTGTCTCCTGGGGAAGCTACGGGTTGTGTCTGTTGTTTGTTTGACTTACTTCTAGATGGATTAACAACTAGCTGCAGTACTGGGAACTTCAGTATTTGGCCAGGGTCTGGTCACACCAAAGGGAGATGTGGGCTTGGCGTGGAAGAGGCTGGACCCTGGCACCATGCCTCCTTTGCGCTCTGGGCCTGGTGTTTCCACCAGGAGGCAAAGGGACAGAGCATCTGTTGTCATGAGCGGCTAGAGAGGGGAGTCCGTAAGACCAAGCTGGTGCCCTCCCTACAGCTCCACGGTCACTCAGCCTGGGCATGTGGGGGCTGGCCTGGACCTCTGTGAGGGAAGGTGGCTCCCCCTCTGATGGGAGAGGCAAGTCACGGGCAGATAGGTGTGAGCACTCAAGGGCAGCACTGTGAACACCTGTGCCCCCGTGCTGGTTACAGGGCCTGGCCTGCAGCCTGTACTTGGGTATTGTTTCTGCACAGATGGATGGATCAATCTGAATGGGGGTTTGGGAATCAGATAGGCCAAGGTTTGAATCAGTTTCTTCTCTGAGCCTCTCATTTCTTCATCTGCAAAATGGAGAAAACATGAAAGTTAAATAAGATTTTGCTTATATAGTATTGGGCCCAGCACCTGGCACCTAATAGGAGTTCACTCTATAGTGGCTGTATATCCCAGAGAAAGAGCCAGGGCTGGGAATGCAGTGTGCTCTCTAGGCTGGGGAGACAAGAATGTCAACAGCAGGTGCCCAGTAAATGTTTGTTGAATGAATACTGGAGTCAAGAAGAATGAATGGATAATACAGTTTGCATGTTGGGACTTGGTCCAGAACTGGACCAGGTGATAGAATCTGTGACTCCATTATGATAGAGGATAAAGTCCAAGGTTACTGAAGTGGCCCACCGGGCCCCACCTGCTCCAGCCCCTGCTCATCTAATTCCTGGGCTTTTCCTAATCCCAGCTCTGAAATACTCAAAGCTCCCGATACCTCCTGCTCTTGCATGTCTGCTCCTTGCATTTTTGATGCTCTTCATGCCCTGTTTTCCTGGCAAGTAATCTTTCAGTATTTAGCTTGAGTCATCTCCTCTAGGAGGTTTTTCTGACTTTTTCCTGCTCGGAGGAAAAGGAGGTCCATACAAATGAAGCCAGGAGTGTCATCCAGACCCAGAGCTGCAGGAAGCTGGACTTGTATTTTGTTTTCTCTTCAGAACTGGCCAGCAGGAAGAAAGTCCTTCATTATAGCAGCAATCATTAGCCCTTCAGTGAGTGTCCAGTTACCCACATTCCAATAAGCCACTGTTGCTATTGTCCCCTGGTTTTACTTTAATTTCCCTGATGATTAGAGATGCAAAGCATCTTTGGATCTTCCTATGTGCATATCTTCTTTTGAGAAATCTATTCAAGTCCTTTGTCCATTTTTCAATTGGGTTATTTATCCTTTTATTATTGAGTTGTGAGAGTTCTTTATATATTCAGGATAGAAGTCTTGTTAGGTATATGTGTAGGGAATATTTTCTCCCATTATCTGCCTTGCCTTTTCATTTTCTAAATGGTGTTTCTTAAAGAACAAAGATTTAAAATTTTGCATCAGTCTAGTTTATCAACTTTTTCTTTTGTTTCTTGAATTTTTAAATAAACTTTTGCCTGTCTTGAGGTATACTCTATTCTAGAAGTTTTATGGTTTTAGCTTTAAATTTAGGTTGATGATGCATTGTGAATTAATTTTTGGGTACAGTGTGAGATAAGGGTCAAGGTTCATCTTTTCCATACCGGTATCCAGTTATCCTAGCAACATGTGTTGAAGAGACTTCTTTTCCTTATTGGTTTGTCTTGGCACTTTAGGGAAAAATCAGTTGACCATATTAGTGTGGGTTTATTTGTGGGCTTTCTGTTTTTTCCACTGATCTATGTGTATTCGTCTATTCTTATAACAACACCATGCTGTCTTGATGACCGTAGCTTTATAGAATGTCTTGAATCAGATAGTGTGAGCCCCCAACTTTGTACTTCATTTTCAATTTTTTTTAGCTATTCTAGGTCCTTAATATTTTCATATATAGTTTAGAATTAACTAGTCAAGCTTTACCAAAAAACTAGCTAGAACTTTGATTGGGATGACATTAAATGTAGAGATTGACTTGGATAGAATTGACATCTTAACAATATTGAATCTTCCATCCATGAACATAGTATCTCTCCTCGTTTATTTAGGTGTTGATTACTTTCTCTCAGAAGTGTTAATAGTTTTCAGTGTAAAGGTCTTACAAAACTTTAACTTTGTTCCTAAGAATTTTATGTTTTTTTGATGTTATTATATGTGAGATTGCTTTTTAAATTCTATTTCCCCATTAATTCCTCTAGTATGTAGAATTATAATTGTTTTTACATGTTGACCTTGTATCCTGTGATACTGCTAAATTAATTTATTCTTTCCATGTTTTTCTTTTTGGAGATTTCTTAGGAATTTCCATGTAAGTAATCATGTCATCTGAGAGTAAAGAGTTATGCTTCTTCTTCTATTTTCATGCCGTCTTCTTTCCTTCCCTAATTGTACTAGCTGTGGGACCTTTAATATGTTGAATAGAAGTGGTGAGTATGGGCATCCTTATTTTGTTCCCAATCTTAGGAGAAAGCATTCAGTGTTTCACCGTTAAGCTTGATGTTAGCTGTAGTTTATCATTGATGTACTTTATTATATCAAGGAAATTATTTTCTATTCCTAGTGTGCTGAGAATTTTTATCGTGAATTTTTTTCTGCATCAGTTGAGCTGATCATAAGGCTCTTCTCCTTCATTCTTTGGATTTAGTGAATTATGCTGATTAATCTAGAACCTTACATTCTGAGGATAAACCTCACTTGGTCATGACGAATCATCCTTTTCATATATTGCTGGATTTGATTCATGAGTTTTTTTAAAAGAGTTGGTATCAAATTTGATACTTTAACCATAAATGTGAAATTGTAAAGAGTAAAAGAAGTTGGTTGTAAACCATAAAAAGTACTAAAAGATACTTAAAGTAATAAATAAACTAAGAAGTAGCATATACAGCCCTATCACCATTGTGTGTTAATTGCTAGAAACAGACAAACTAAAGTTAACAAGTTTCTTGAGAAATTAGCAAAAGAATCCCCCCCTCCAAAAAAAGTAAGAATAGGCAAAACAGAAAAAGACATTAGATAATGATGAAAGAAATGTGTATTAGTTTCCTGAGGCTGCCGTAACAAATTACCACAAACTTGGTGCTTAAAAAACAACGGAAGTTTATTCTCACAGCTGTGGAAGATTCTGGCATCAAGGTATTGGCTCTGGAGGCTTGTGGGGAGCATGCATTCTTTGCCTCTTCCAGCTTCTGGTGGCTGTTGGCATTCCATGACTTGTGGCTGTGTTGCTCCCGTCTCTGCCCCTGTGGTCATGTCATCTCCTCTCTGTGTCTCTCCTCATATGGGTCCTTCTCACTGGATTTAGGGCCCACCAGGATAATCTCTTCAGCTCAAAATCTTTAATTTCATTACATCTGCAAAGACCCTTTTTCCAAATAAGATCACATTCCTGGTTCCAGAAATTTGAAATGGACCTGTCTTTTCAGGAGCCACCATTCAGCCTACTGCACAATGTAACGTCAAGATTTCCTGTATGAAACATTGACATTTGATAACTGATAATGAAATGCACTGAATAATAAATATAAATAAGAGGACTAAATCAACCCATGAGCCTTGATTTTGACCAGCTTAATATTCTTTAAAATGCTGCTCTGAGCACAAAATCAAAACTTATTAACTAAAACTAAAACCATCTCCTCCAACACAAATGGTTGTCATCTTTATAAATGGCTAAAATAAATAAGTTTTGGGTAACTGTTGAGGTAATTTGGGAATGTAGCCACTTGGCGAAGTAATTTGTGGCTAATTGGCTTTTGATGAATTGGTCATTTGACACATTGATTTTCGGCCAGCTGGCACTTGAGAATTGATGTTCGTCAAGTTGGACAGCCTCCCACACGGGCCTGGGGCTTAATGTCTGGGGCCAGGCTGTGAGGCCCACATGGGCGCCTGGCAGGCTGAGCGCTTGGTCAGGGATCCAGAGATCATCTTGGACCGGAAGGGGAGAATCCAGAAGACCTGGCCACTCCCCAGCCTTGGCCACCCGCTTCATCCTGAGAGCCTGCTCTGGGCAAGGCTCTGTGAGATTTGGGGCATACAAATCCTAACAGAATGAGAGTGACCTTTTATTACTGCATTATAAAACGCCTGTGAGCATTGTCTCATTTGCCCCTCACCACTGCTGGTGCAACAGGTATGATCATTTGTATCTTACAGATAAGGGAGGTTCAGAGAGGTTGGGTTACCTGGCCAAGAACACATCAGTGGGTCAACGGCAGAGTTCGGATTCCAGACCAGGTAAGTTGTCTGTCTCTAAGGCCCATGCTGTTAATCACTGGGCCAAAATGGATTGGATGTAGTTCTTGTCCTCAAGCAGCTGCTGGTGCAGTCAGCTCCTTCATCAAGTATTTCTGAGGGCCTCCTTGCAGCCGACAGTGGAGCCCTTTCCTGTTTCTCCAGATGAGGAGGCTGAGGCCTGGACGAGGTGTGAGTTTTGTCAAAACAAAAGTCACCCGGTATCTGCGTCAGAGCAAAGATTGGAACCAGGCGGGGCCTCGTTCCTCCCCACCCGGCTGCCTCCACCTCCAGCCTGGCTCCTGGATTTCTGTCTTTGTGTTCTTGTCTCCGAAAGTGGGACAGACCCCAGCGGCCTCCTGCCTTCCATCCCCCAGCCCTCCTTGTTTATGTCCATGCTAATGGGCCTTTGCAGGCTGGCCCAGCTGCCGAGCGCGAGCCAGCGAGCCACCTGGAGCTGCGTCTGCCACAGAATGTTTACGGTGCACGGAGCCGAACCGAAACAACATCCATCTTGTTGACTGGTCCCAAACACTGCGCTCATTCACGGCCTGTCCGCTGACACGGTCCCCGTGCTTGGCAGTGAGCTGCCGCGGCTCACCAGGCAAAACCTGGCAGTGAGATGGTGAGAAGAATGCAGGAGGGCTTTGGGGAAATCACACCCTGAGCCCCAGGAGGCCCTCTGGCCCGTTTTCTATTCACCCCATCCTTTAACCAGATTCATCCGTCAGGATGGTGCACTGTGACGTCAGGGTTGGTCTGAAGAAAAGATGCTGGGCACTGAGCTGGCATCAGGAATGCAGGTCAGTGCTAGCCACAGGCCTCGGTGAGGACGGATGAGATCATCTGTGTACACGCGGAGTGCCACGTTGTGGAGGCCAGCGGCCCAGCACCCTGGAGATGGCCGGGGCTTTACCCTAGACAGACCTGGCTTGAATCCGGGCATGGCTCTCGTCACCTCCCAGACTCAGTTTCCTTATCTCTCGATGATCCCTACCTGGCAGAGCTTATGGGAGAAGCTTTAAGATACACTCGTAAACCAAGCTGTCCCGTGAATGTCCCATCTCTGCCAGGACACTAGGGAGAGTGTTACCCTCTCCAGCCGCCTTTAAGAGGTAGCAGTGAGGTGCCGTGGAGTGAATGCCTGATGGAAACTCTGGAGAACTGGGTCTGATCCTGACTTGGCCACTGGCTGTATAAATGTGCAAGCCCCTTGCTCTCTGTGGGTCTCAGTAACCCTTTTCTGTAAAATAGGAGGCTGAGATTAGATTATCTTTCAGGGCCATTTTAGCCCTGACATCTTATAATAGAGTAACTGAGGGATGCTCCTCGGGGAGTGTGCACTTCCTTCACCCTAGGAATGGCCTCTCTGGGCCTCTGGGCAACCCTGTGGGTGGGGTGTGGGATGATCACTGCAGCCATGGCTGAGGACTGTAGTCTGGAATCACCAGCCCTGTGATTGAATCCGTTTCTTTCCAAGTGTGTTACTCAGGAGAAGTCATTTTGCCTTCCTGGGCCTCAGTTTCCTCATCTGTAAAATGGGCTAATAGATCTATCTAGCAAGACTGTGGAGAGGCTTGGATGAAACATTTAGCTCTGCCCTCCAAGGTATGGACACATCACTTACATCATATGGTAAGGGCTGCGGGGGAGTGATTCCCAGAGTGCCTGGGAGCAGCCAACCACGTGGGGAGAGGGTGGCAGAATCAGGGAAGGCTTCATGGAGACAGTGGTCATGCTAGAGGAAGGATAAGAGGAGGATGCTGCTTCATCCTTGTAGAGGGAAGAGGAGTGTGGACTTCAGTTCTGGCACTGATCCACCCCAGAGTCTTTTTCTGTTTAAGGGTTCATGTGACTCACGAGACTATGGGCTCCTGAGGGAAGCACCAGTGTCTGGCTCACCTCTGTGTCCCAGTGCCCAGGCCTGGCACACATAGGAGCTCAGAGTCGGTGCGTGGATGGGTGCTGACTTCAGCCCATTCCAGAGAAAACCGTGGGAAGTGGCAGGCCTGTCAGGTAGTAAGGAGTCCCGAATGCTAGGGCTGGCGGGAGGGAGAAGTCAGGGTCTTGTTCAAGACCGGCCCCCACTCTGGGTCATGAGGCCTCTTGACAGGGCATTCATGACGGTTCTTTGGGGTGAGGAGAGAACAGGAACGTTTAGAGACACCTCCAGTCCACTCCCCTTGTTTTACAGCAAAGGAAACTGAGACCCAGGAGCTGGGGGCTGCCCAAGACATGTAGTGAGTCCTCTGGGAAGCCCAGAACACTGGGCTCAGCTTCCCTGTCCAGGGGGCCTTTCCCCGGACTCTTAACCTGAAGTGTGAAAAAGGGGCTTGGGGGGCTTCCCTGGTGGCGCAGTGGTTGAGAGTCCACCTGCCGATGCAGGGGACGCGGGTTCGTGCCCCGGTCCGGGAGGATCCCACATGCCGCGGAGTGGCTGGGCCCGTGAGCCATGGCCGCTGAGCCTGCACGTCCAGAGCCTGTGCTCTGCAACGGGAGAGGCCATAGCAGTGAGAGGCCCACGTACCAAAAAAAAAAAAGGGGAGGGGGCTTGGGACTGAACTCGGGGGCTACTGCACCACACACACGAGCACTGATTCATTTATTTTGGATTGAGAACCCAGCTCCCTCCTCGTGGAGTGAATTGTGACCTCGTGGACCTTTCTCCTCTGTGACATATGTTGATGGTATGTGCCTGAATAGGCTGCCCCGTCAGCTGTATCTTCCTAGACACCCTCCCTTGCAGTCTCAGAAGTCGGGGCAGTGTGGTCCTGTCTGGGCCGGGCAGTCCAGAGTAGAACCCAGGCTGGGCCAGGGCTGGACCTGCAGTCTCCCCGCTCCTCACCGAGGCCTGCTCCTGTTTGGAATGAAAACACTTCTAGATGCTGCTTCAAGTTCCCTCAATCATGTTTTTGGAAATGTTCCTTATGTTTCCATCCCCCATCTTTCCAGGGAAATCAGAGAGTTTCAGCCAGTAAAGCTGTAATGGCTGGAGTGGAGTCTGCAGCCTGACCGGCACCCCCTTCCCCTCCCTGCCCCGACTAGGGGCCTGTGTCTTTGAGAAAAGGCTTCTGCCTGTCTTGTGTTTCTAGGTCTCTCTTTCCTGGTAGCAGAGGTTCGAGTGTCATTCAAGGCCTTGCTCAGCTCTCGCCTGATGTATTCTTCTCTGCATTTGTCCTTCACTGTCATCTAATGCACTTATACATGGGCCACACACACAGTGCAAAGGGAGCTGTGACGGGGGCCACATGGGGCTGGCGTAGCACAGAGGGAGTAGTGAAGGCTGCTCCGCAGGGAGACGGCAAGGGCAAGGGCAGTACTTACAGGGCAGGTCTGGGGGGCTGTGAGCAGCCGGGTGCAGCTCTAGGCTGGCGGTGTTGGGAACCTGCAGGAAGGGGACTGGACAGTGGGAACAAATAGAAGGTACAGGGTTTTGTTTGCCTGGCTTAGGCATTCAGAGGGTATCTTGTGGGTAGTGGGAGCCATGGAGGGTTAGGAACAGGGGGAAAAGCGGACAGATTTTTGTGCTTTGGAAAGATCACCTTGGCCGCAGTGGAGTGACTATGTCACGTCTAGGTGAAAGGTGGTGGCGGTTTGAACTGAGGCAAAGATGGTGAGGACGGTGAGGGAGGGATGGATTGAGAGCTGGCAAGTGGCGGGCATGGGGGCTGAAGGTGAGGAGAGAGCTGGGTCAGGGGGCACAGCAGGAAAAAGGGAAGGTATAGGGTGGGGGGAAAGGGAGTGGGGAGGTGAGCTTGGTCCCGAAGTCTCAAGCCTCAGACTCTGCTCCCTGGCCTGGGAGACTCACCCGCCTGAGGCCCTCTGTCTGGCTTGCCTCTCCCAGGGCTTCCAGAGTCAGCCTGGCACACCCACACCTCCTGTCCCTGCCACGGGGCCTGGGCTGCCCACTCGCCTTCTCCGGGGAGCCCGCATGGGAACCGTGTGCCTGCCTTCCTGGGGGTCCTTATGGGCCTAGGGCTCTCTGTGTGTCACTGAATCCAGAAACAGGTCCTGGGAGTCAAAAACATCACACCAGGCCTATCCTCGGAGTGTCTCAGGGCTGCAGAGTCAGACACACCTGGCTGAATCCCAATCTCCCCATGCTCACCTCACTATGTGACTTCGGAGGACACCTCCCTTTCCCCATCTGGAAAACGAGGAGTTGGCCTGGTCAGTGGTTCTCAGCACTTTCTTTTTCTAACAGGACCCTCTTGTACTGCCTCCTTTACACTCTTGAGATGAAATTGGTAGATAATGGAACCCGTCGGCACCATAGTTCTTAAAAATTCCATATAATATTTCAACTGTATTATAGAGAAGAAATGAAAGGGAAGAAACCCTTAAGTCATGTGTGCTTCCCCATATAAGCACCTAGAGAAGTTGCCAGTTGCTCACACCTGTGCCCGGCATTCCTGACCAAACCTGCCAGCTACAGACGCATAGACGTCACAAACGGAGGGACTGAGGGTGACATCATTTTATGAAATGGTGAACAACTGGTCAAGTTCCAAACAAAACACAGTACCATTTTTCCTCCATGTACATCGTACGTAGTTCCATTCCTGGAAAATTCAGTGTATGTTAAAACCATAAAAAAAATACTTTGTGTTTATGTGTAAAATGGGGCTATGTTCTAGACTTAGATGACCAGGTTGCTTGCTTACAGATATTTTGAATATCTGGCAACATATTCAAAAGTTAGTGTAGGGCTTCCCTGGTGGCGCGGTGGTTGAGAGTCCGCCTGCCGATGCAGGAGACACGGGTTCGTGCCCCGGTCTGGGAGGATCCCACATGCCGCGGAGCAGCTGGGCCCGTGAGCCATGGCCACTGGGCCTGCGCGTCCGGAGCCTGTGCTCCGCAACGGGAGAGACCACAGCAGTGAGAGGCCCGCATACAGCAGAAAAAAAAGTTAGTGTAGGGCTGACCCACCCTGGGCAGTGAGTTGGCCATCCCTGGCTCTTCCCCACTAAAAGACAGTGACTCCCAGTCATTGTGACGCCAGATATCCCCCCAGGGATTTTCAGTGTGCCCCCTGGGGTGGAACTTCCACTCTGGGGAATCCCTATTGCAATGATGGCTGAGGGAGGGCGCCTCGTGCCCTGGTGAGTAAGGGTGCAGACTGGAGCACTGGCTGTGGGTCCTCGAGGAGGGCAGAGGAGGAGAGCAGAAAGCCCTATGGGATATGGCTGATCAGGGAGGGCTTCCTGGAGGAGGGGCCCTGGGAGCTGAGTGATTTCAGCTCTGGGGCCCAGGAGAGGGGATTTTTCATAAGCCAAATCAACATCTATGACTTCCTCAGTAAGCTTTGCCAGCCTTTCTGGCCACACTGTGGAACAAATGATCTTTTCCAAGAGTCAAGAAACTCTGAGCCTCTCTGAGGTACAAGGAACCATTCTCACTGCCTGCTCCATGCTGCATCTCTGGATGTACCCTTTTCTGAACGTTGGAACATCTTCCTTGGGATGGTGGTATTTTTTCAGTCATAACAACTGATCCTTCCCCAAGGACCCGAGATGGAGGGAGGGGATTTTAAGGTGCTGGCATCTTGTGTGCCCAGACCTGCCTGCAGCTGCCTGGAGCTGGGCATTTCTCCTCATTGTCTGTATGTCTTCCTTCTTACTTTATAGATATTTTTAGCAGTTTGAGGGGATGTTTCATCAGTTAGGGGGAAAAAAACTGACATGGGCATAGGAGTTAACTAATTAGCTTGATTTAAGGGGAGGGAGTTAAAAAAAAGGCCAAACATGAAATGTTAAATATATGCCTGACATAAATATTTATGGTCCTGTATTTACTGAAAAAACACAGATGGAATATGTTTGTCTTTGAGAAGTTTTTATAGATTTTAACAGCCATTTCCTCTGGATTTCTTGTCATCCCATTACTCTCTTGTTTTCGTCTTGGACAAAAACAAAGGGGTTTTGGTGACCATAACTATTGCCCCCTGATGATTTAGGCCAGGCAGGGACTAATGTGGGGCTCAGGGCACCCTAGGAAGTAGCAGGCTTTCCGATCCGAGAATCATGGGTTTTTACACCCTTGGAATCAGAGAATTTCCTTATGTCTGATCCATAACATCGTAGACTCTTAGAACCATAGTAATTTACATGCTTAGCTTTATAAAGTTACATCATCTCAGAATGAGAGAGTCATGGAATTTTAGAATCCCAGATGCATGGAAATCTCTAATCTTAAATTTTGGAACCGTGATGGCTCAGTATGATGAAATGTAGAATCTGAGAATTTTAAGGGCTATCAGAGTTTATTTACTAGACCCCGCTTCTCTTACCCCTGGGAAATACATAAATATGCTGAATATGTGCAGTGCTTTGTTCTGGCAGCCCTGGGGCCCCTGCTGTGTGTTGCTCCCTCCTCACTCACTCACTCAACCTGGAATCGTGTGTGTGTGTGTGTGTGTGTGTGTGTGTGTGTGTGTGTGTGTGTGTGTATCTTCCTGGGCACTCCAGCAGTCATTTACACCTAGTGTAGGTGCAGCCTTTCCAGGGAAGGATCTGAGAAGGGGGGGGGGAGGAGGGAGACTGTGAGATTGCAGTAGGAACAGAGAGAGGACAGAGGCTCTGGCAGAACAGCCTGAGGAGGGGAAGCCCTGGGTCCTGAAGACTCACTGGGCTGTGCATCTCTCCTGTTCACCGTCTTATCTCATGTGAAGGTGCCTGTCTCCTTAGGGCTGTCCTCTTCTGTGAGCCTTCAAGAGGAAGGGTACCCAGGGGTCCTCTGGTCCAGTGTGGGGAGTACCCACGCTCCCCCTGCCTGGAATTGCTGGTGATGGGCTGGGAAGGACGGGGCCTGTTCACAGATCCATGTGCTGGACGATGGTCCATGCCGAGTTAGGGGCAGCAGTCTATCCCAGCTCTGTCTTTGGTCTATTCTCAAGGACGGATTTGGGCACATTTTTTTAAATTATTGAAACAATATGAAATATTTTGAAATATGTAATACAGAGATTTTAAAATCTTTTAAAATTTATGTACAGTAAAAATCACTAAAACAGCGTGTGTATGAACGGTTCTGTGAGTTTTGATAAATGCAGTCATGTTATCACCATTACAATCAGGAATCAGAATAATGCACTCAATCCAAAAGGAATGGAGGTTTTAGGAAGCATTCTGATAATAAGGCCACCACTCTCCCCACAGCTACTGTTTTTCTTCTTTTTTCAACACAAACTCAGACACCCTTCCACACCATAAGTCAAGTCTGGTCTCTCACCCTTCCACGGCTTTCTGCTACGTTGGTACAAAACCCAGAGCTTCGGGAATTCCCTGGTGGTCCAATGGTTAGGACTCTGTGCTTCCATGCAGGGGACACAGGTTTGATCCCTGGTTGGGGAACTAAGATCCCGCGTGCCGCGCGTGGCACGGCCAAAACAAACAAAAACAAAACAAAACAAAAAACAACAACAACAAAAAGCATAGTAAAAAAGAAAAACCTGAAGCCTCAACAGGACTGTCAAGACCCTGCTGGTCAGACCCAGCTGGGTCTCATCACCTGCCTCTCTCATCCTTGCTCACTAGGCTCCAGCCACCCCTGGCCTTCTTGTGTTCCTACCCTGGAGAACACTCCTACCTCGGGGTCTTTGTACTTGCTGCTCCCTCTGTGTGAAAGCTCTTTCGCCAGGTGTCCACATGGCTCCCTTCTTCCCTTCACTAGGGCATTTGTGTAGATGTCCACCCCTCGGAGAGACCTGCCCCGACTGTCCCCATCTCTCTGCACTTTCTAGCTTCTTACCTTTAATTTAATTCACATTTATCCCTACTTCATATTATAGTATATATTTATGTGTTTACTTTTGAAATTGTCTTCTCTCTGATCAGAATGTCAACACCGTGAGAATAGAGATTTTTTTTCTTGTTCATCATTGCATTCCTGTGCCTGGTGCCTGGTCCTTGCACAAAGTAGGTATTCAGTAGACATACGTTAAATGAATGAATGAGTGATTAATGGTTTTTTAAATTTATTTTATTATATTTTATTTTTGGCTGTGTTGGGTCTTTGTTGCTGTGTGCAGGCTTTCTCTAGCTGTGGCGAGCAGGGTCTACTCATTATTGTGGTGCGTGGGCTTCTCATTGTAGTGACTACTCTTGTTGCGGAGCATGGGTTCTAGGCGCGCGGGCTTCAATAATTGCAGCGCACAGGCTCTAAGGCACACAGGCTTCAGTAGTTGTGGTGCGTGGGCTCAGTAGTTGTGGCACATGGGCTTAGTTGCTCCGTGGCATGTGAGATCTTCCCAGACCAAGGATCGAACCCGTGTCTGCGTTGGCAGGCAGATTCTTAACCACTGAGCCACCAGGGAAGTCCGTGATTAATATTTGATGTATTGATTTTCCATTTTTTTTCTATTCAAGTTAGTTTTATGCATGTGGAATTTTGAATCTTCTTTTTATTTAATTCTGATAAATATTTTCCCTTGTAATTAAAACCTTTAGTAAATCCAATAAAACTCATGATAAGATACCTTGTGATAAGATGTCTTCATATAAAACATGGCAGTAGCTCCTGTCCCCTGTCCAGCCTCTTCACAAAAGAGTTCTTTTCTCTGGAGGTTGCAGGGAATTATGGGTTAGGAAGTGACTGCATCATAACCATTTGAGGTTTTCTTAGTTCCTTGTGTAGTGTGTACTTTGTGATAAGTGGGCTGTTTCTGACATATCTAATAAATGAAAACATCTTTTTCCCATATATTAACTGGAAAAAACACCAAAATACCATTTTAAAGGAATTGAAGATTAATTGCATTATGATGGAATTCTACTATATTTAATGGCTACATAAAATTTCTGCTGAGTAACTTTATGTAATCATTTTCCTGTTATTCGATATACAGACTATCTCCTATTCTTTTCTATTATAAGTCACCCTGAACTGTTAAAGTAACAGATTTTTTTAAAAATGAGAATACCTAGAGTGGTGAGAGTGCAAGGAAACAGGGGCTTTCCTGCACTGCTGATGGTATAAATTGATATATTCCTTTTGGAGAGCAGTTCGAATAGCAGGTAGCAAAATTCTTTAAAATTTTGCATGTCCTTTGACTCAGCCATCCATCTCACATTTAGGAATTTATTCTAAGGCTATAAATATGGGTGGACATGAAGACAGGTCTGTAAGGACATTCATTACATGATAGTTTCTGGTTTTAATCTTTTTAAACAATATAAATCCTAACTGTGGAGAATGGATTAACTAAAGTATGTACAAGCATATTATTGAATACTATGCAGTTATTAAAATTATATGTTGGAAGGGGCTTTTTGCATCTGTTTATAGCAAATAAGCTTATATCAGACTAACCTTCCCTCTGAATAAAATATAAAACCCAACTGTTTGAAAGCATCATGAACTACCAAGACAACCAGGACTTGTGGCACCAACACCCTGAAGAGAAGGGAAATACACTGACATGAATCTGACTCTGCACAACTTCTTCCTTTCAGGCATTTGCCAGATTGCAATTTGTATAGGACCAAGAATTGGAGAAATGAACAGAGCTTTCTGCAGCCTTACTATGCTGGAGATACAAAAACTGGAGTTTAGGGCCACCAACATAGGCAAATTTTGAGGGGCCAAGGTTCCATGGAGATAGGAAGTGCCGAAAAGTGAGCTGAACATTAAGTGTTGCGTTTCCTTCCAAAATATTTGTTGATTCTTAAGTGGCATAGGCTATACGGCTGAGAAATCAACAGTGTGGCAGTTAAGAGGTTGAGGATCTAAGCGAAGCTTTCAACAGCCTCAAGTTCTGGGAACTTATATTGACGTTCAGTGTCAACCAGGGAGGAGTCCGGGCATCCCAAGTTTTCACCTGGGGACCCTGAAGGGCAGCATCCTAGGGGAAAGGATGAACCAGAAAGAGAGCAACCTTTACAAAGCCTAAAACTGAAATCCTAGAGTGGATAAAGATCATCTTCCCCTCTTTTAACTGCCTTTGAGAAGCAAAAGAAAATTCTCTCTGGAGGAAGATATCATCTGGAGCCTGTACAGACTTCATACACAATGTTGGACATTCAGTCAGAAAGTACCAGGGATACGAGGAGGCAGGACCAATGGGAGGGGGGGGAACATACAAAAACAGACTCACAGGTGGTCCACATGTTGGATTTATCGGGTACAAGATTTAAAATAACTGTGATTAATGTGTTCAAGAAAATAGATTACCAAATGGAGAATTTCAACGGATATCTGAAAGCTATAAAAATTAATCAAATGGAAAATTTTAAACTAAAAAATAGAAAAATTTAAGAACTCAAAAGATGGATTTAATAGATTTTTAAAAAATTTTTATTGGAGCATAGTTGATTTACAACATTGTGCTAGTTTTAGGTGTACAGCAAAGTGAATCAGTTATACATATAGCCACTCTTTTTCAGATTCTTTTCACATATAGGTCATTACAGAGTATTGAGTAGAGTTCCCTGTGCTATACAGTAGGTCCTTATTAGTTATCTATTTTATATACACTACTGTATATGTGTCAACCCCAATCTCCAAATTTATCCCTCCCCCTTTCCCCCTGGTAACCATAAGATTGTTTTTGACATCTGTGACTCTATTTCTGCTTTGTAATTAAGTTCATTTGTACCATTTTAAAAAGATTCCACATATAAGCAATATCATATGATATTTGCCCTTCTCTGTCTGACTTACTTCACTCAGTATGACAGTCTCTAAGTCCATCCATGTTGCTGCAAATGGCATTATTTCATTCTTTTTTTTTTTGCGGTACGCGGGCCTCTCACTGCCATCGCCTCTCCCATTGCGGAGCACAGGCTTCGGACGCACAGGCTCAGCGGCCATGGCTCACGTGCCCAGCCGCTCCGCGGCATGTGGGATCTTCCCGGACCGGGGCACGAACCTGTGTCCCCTGCATTAGCAGGTGGACTCTCAGCCACTGTGCCACCAGGGAAGCCCTCATTCCTTTTTATGGCCAAGTAATATTCCATTGTATATGTATACCATGTCTTCTTTACTAATTCCTCTGCTGATGGACATTTAGGTTGTTTCCATGGATATTGTAAATAGTACGGCAATGAAGATTGGGGTGCATGTATCTTTGTGAATTAGGGTTTTCTCAGCGTACGTGCCCAGGGGTAGGATTGCTGGATCATATGGTAGCTCTATTTTTAATTTTTTAAGGAACCTCCATACTGTTCAGTGGCTGTACCAATTTATAGTCCCACAAACAGTGTAGAAGAGTTCCCTTTTCTCCACACCCTCTCCAGCATTTATTGTTTGTTTTTTGATGATCACCATTCTGACTGGTGTGAGGTGATACCTCATTGTAGTTTTGATTTGCATTTCTCTAATAATTAGTGATGTTGAACATCTTTTCATGTGCTTTTTAGCCATCTGTATGTCTTCTTTGCAGAAATGTCTTTTTTTTTTTTTTTTTTTTGCCGTACGTGGGCCTCTCACTGTTGTGGCCTCCCCCGTTGCAGAGCACAGGCTCCGGAGGCGCAGGCTCAGTGGCCATGGCTCATGGGCCTAGCTGCTCTGTGGCATGTGGGATCCTCCCGGACTCACGAACCCGTGTCCCCTGCATCGTCAGGTGGACTCTCAACCACTGCGCCACCAGGGAAGCCCCAGAAATGTCTATTTTTTAAAAAATTAATTAATTAATTTATTTTTGGCTACATTGGGTCTTCATTGCTGCATGCAGGCTTTCTCTAGTTGTGATGAGCGGGGGCTACTCCTCATTGTGGTGCACGGGCTTCTCATTGTGGTGGCTTTTCTGGTTGTGGAGCACAGGCTCTAGGTGCGCAGGCTTCAGTAGTTGTGTGTCACAGGCTCTAGAGTGCAAGCTCAGTAGTTGTGGTGTACGGGCTGAGTTGCTCCACGGCATGTGGGATCTTCCCGGACCAGGGCTCGAACCTGTGTCCCCTGCATTGACAGGCGGATTCTTAACCACCGCACCACCAGGGAAGTCCTGAGAAATGTTTATTTAGATCTGCCCATTTTTTTGATTGGGTTGTTTGTTTTTGTTATTGAGCTGCATTAGCTGTTTGTGTATTTTGGAGATTAATCCCTTGTCAGTTGCTTCATTTGCAAATATTTTCTCCCATTCTATGGGTTGTCTTTTTGTTTTGTTTATGGTTTCCTTTGCTGTGCAAAAGCTTTTAAATTTAATTAAGTCCTATTTGTTTATTTTTATTTTCATTATTCTAAGAGGTGGATCAAAAAAGATCTTGCTTTGATTTATGTCAGAGAGTGTTATGCCTATCTTTTCCTCTAAGAGTTTAATAGTATCTGGCCTTACATTTAGATCTTTAATCCATTTTGAGTTTATTTTTGTGTATGGTATTAGGAAGTGTTCCAGTTTCATTCTTTTACATGTAGCTGTCAGTTTTCCCAGCACCACTTATTGAAGAGACTGTCTTTTCTCCATTGTGTATTCTTGCCTCCTTTGTCATAGATTAAACTATGGATGTGTGGGTTTATCTCTGGTCTTTCCATCCTATTCCCCTGAACTATATTTCTGTTTTTATGCTAGCACCATACTGTTTTGATTACTGTAGATTTGTAGTATAGTCTGAAGCCAAGGAGCCTGATTCCTCCCTCTCCATTTTTCGTTCTCAAGATTGCTTTGGCTATTCGGGGTCTTTTGTGTTTCCAAACAAATTGTAAAATTTTTTGTTCTAATTCTGTGAAAAATGCCATTGGTAATTTGATAGGGATTGCATTGAATCTGTAGATTGCTTTGTGTAGTTTAGTCATTTTCACAATATTGATTTTTCCATTCCAAGAACATGGTATATCTCTCCATCTGTTTATGTCATCTTTGATTTTTCATCAGTATCTTATAGTTTTCTGGGTACAGGTGTTTTGCCTCCCTAGGTAGGTTTATTCCTAGGTATTTTATTCTTTTGGATGCAATGGTAAATGGAATTACTTCCTTAATGTCTCTTTCTGATCTTTTGTTGCTAGTGTGTAGGAATGCAAGAGATTTCTGTGTATTAACTTTGTACCCTGCAACTTTACCTAATTCACTGATGAGCTCCAGTAGTTTTCTGGTAGCATCTTTAGGATTTTCTATGTATAGTATCATGTCATCTGCAAACAGTGACAGTTTTACTTCTTCTTTTCCAATTTGTATTCCTTTTATTTCTTTTTCTTCTCTGATTGCCATGGCTAGGACTTCCAAAACTATGTTGAATAAAAGTGGTGAGAGTGGACATCCTTGTCTTGTTCCTGATCTTAGAGGAAATGCTTTCAGTTTTCCACCATCAAGAATGATGTTTGCTATGGGTTTGTTGTATATGGCCCTTACTATGTTGAGGTAGGGTCCCTCTATACCCACTTCCTGGAGAGTTTTTATGATAGGGACTTAATAGATTAGATACAGTTAAAGAGAAGATTGATAAATTTGAAAATAAGTTAGTAGACAATATCTAGACAGAAGCATGAAAGTTAAAAAAAAGATGAAAAATTCAGAAAAGAGCATAAGAGAGATATAGAACATGCTGAAAAGGTCTAACATACATTGTTGCCCCAGAAAGATAGATAACGGGCAAAAGTAATGTCTGAAGTGATGATGGCTAGTAATTTTTCAAAACAGACAATTTTGCATGTAGGGGAGTGGAGGCTGCTCTTTCCTTAGTGTCAGAGAATTTCCAGGCCTCTGTCTAATTAACCCAACTTGCATTACATGCCTATCTCTGAGCCTGTCACTGTGGCACTGTGGCTTGGGAGATGAGACCATGCTGATGGTCTAACCTACCCTGGAAAATGAATAAGAACAACAGTGAGAGCAGACATTTATATAGTGCCTACTGTGTGCCAGGTGTACTGTTCTATGTACTTTACGTTTGGTATATAAACCCATTTTAACATCATAAACTGTGGCACAGAGAAGTTAAGTCAATTGACTTAGACAAGGCCACAGCTGGTAAATGGCAAAACCAGGATTCAAACCTAGTCAGTTATGCCCCAGAATCTGCATTCTTATCTGCTGTGCTATACTGTCTCTTCTTCTCAAGCCCCATAGATAGATATGGAAATACGGGACCCTATTAAGGCGAGGAAAGGAGGGAATGAATATTAGGTGTTATGGACTGGATGTTTGTGTCCCTCCCCAAATTGAAGCCCTAACGTATGTTGAAGCCCTAACCTATAGTGTGGCTGTATTTGGAGATGGGGCCTCTAAGGAAGTAATGAAGGTTAAATGAGGTCATAATGGTGGAACCCTGATCCAATAGGATTAATGTCCTTATAAGAAGAGATACAGCACATGTGCGCTCTCCCTCTCCTCCCCACCACCTCCATGCATGCACTGGGAAAGGGCATATGAGGGACATAGTGAGAAGGTGGCTGTCTGCAAGCCAGGAAGAGAGCCCTCACCAGAAACCAAATCATCAGGAACCTTGATCATGGACCTCTAGTGTCCAGATCTGTGAGAAAATACATTTCTGTTGTTTAAACCACCCAGTCTGTGGCCTTGTGTAATGTCAGTCCAAGCAGATGAATATAAGCAATCAGCTGCATTGACCCTAAATTTCTTAATGATGTGGAGCAATGTCTGGGTCACCACTGCCTTCCAAGTCTGAGAGAGCTGGACTTACATTTTGATTCCACCATTCAACAGATGCATGACCTTGGGCAAGTCACTTATTCTTCCTCTGGGAAATGGCATTAGTAATTCTGGCATGGAAAGAGCCTAGTACTGTGCATGGCACATAATGGGCACTCTATAAACTTTAATATTCATGATATATTACTAAATGAAAAAAGCAGAATACAAGAAAATTAGTATATCATCCTTCTTTTTGTCAAAAAATTATAGGGATGCTTCGGGAAATACCATAGAGGTTCATGTGTCATCATGTCTGCTGGGGCTCTCTGGTTTGTGGTCTTATACATGATGTCTGTTTTCTAATTGTTGCCTCAATACATTTTCTAATTTTTTCTACAGCAAATGTGGGCTAATTTGATAGCAATAAAAGAGTCTGAGGGAAGACTTGGCCCACATATATGTTTATATACGTACCTGCATCTCCACGTGCAGCCAGCCTTGGGCTGCTCACTTCCTGGCCCTGGATGGGACAGAGTTGCAGGCTCACTCTGGTTTCTCTGTGGCACCTCCATGCTGCTCAGGTTTTACTGGCCTGAGTCCCCGTAAATCTAGCTTAGCTTTAAAGGGGAATTTATGGAGTTTTTTGTGACCTGGGATAAGAGACGCCGGGCGGCCAGAAGCCCGGCGTGAGGCCTCGAGCATCAGGCTTTATAGCTCCAGAGGCCCTGGCAAGGTTACAGGCCCCCTGATGGGGCCTGGGACACCCCAAGACAGCTCTGCATCGAGCAGCCCATCTCGCTGGACTGTGGAGACTGGAGAAAAAGCTCAGACGTCCACCGTCCTGCTTCTCCTCTTTCAGAAGCCCCCACTTGCTGCTGATTGTCAGGCCTTTGGGGTTGATGAGGAGGGAAGAGAGGGGATGACGGGGCAGCACGGAGGCGGAAGGGGCCCTGGAGTGTGGGTGCAGCACAGGCTTGGCATCTGCTGAGCGTCCTTGGAGAGCCGGCGCTCACCTCCCTGGCCCTGAGAATGGAGCCTGATACTCCCTGCTGCTTGGGGTCTCTAGTGCCCCTCCTGCTCGGGCCTGGCCCTCCCACTACCCAGAGGGGAACGCTAAGGCTCAGAAAGGGGGCCTGCAGAGCCCAGGCTCATACTCAAGACCCGTTGGCCTGAGGCTGCCCTCTGTGGCCCCTGGGCCTCACTGCCTGGGGAAGTGGGCCACTGTTGCTGGAGAAACACCACCTCAGGGTGCTGTGACCATGTGTCTCCTGCCTGTCAAGAAGGCAGTAGAGGGACTTTTACTGAAGTGCTGACTGCACCAGGCACCACACTGCTACATGTATTATCTCATTTACCCCTAACAGCCACCCCTTGGAGCTGAGATTCTTATCTCTGTTTTACAGATGAAGGAACTGAGGCTCAGAAGAGTAAGGTAGCTCATCTAGGGTGAAGCAGCCAGAAAGTTAATGGTGGAGCTAGGGCTTCAACCTAGGTGTGTGTGTGCAAAGCCTTGTTCTGTTTCCCCAAGTCACGGTGTCTGATGTAGAGGAAGCACGAAAGTGAACTTTGGATAATCCTCCCAGCCACCCCGCCCCCTTCCCAGTGTTTCCAAGCACCTACTGTAGTTCTAACCGTGTGCTAGGAATGAGGGGAATATCCCCAGTGGGGCCCAGGTGTTGAGAGAACCTGCTTGCTGTGTGACTAGGACGAGCCTCTCCCCCATCCGGGTCCCTGTTTTCTCTTCTGTATATGAAGTAAGTTGAACAAAATCATGTGTCAGAATGCACTGACGTTCAGCCGCTCTGGAGCTCCAAGACCTTGTCCTGAAGGATTTCACAGACTCTAGATGAGGCGGGACTTTAACCGCACTTACAAGCGTCAACGTGGCCGTGCAGAGTATTATAGTCCCCACCTTGTGGTGATGTTGTGGAGATTTAGAGATCAAACATGTCGAGTATTTGGGACTTCCCTGGTGGTGCAGTGGCAAGTTAAGACTCCGCCTGCCAAGGCAGGGGACACGGATTCGATCCCTGTTCTGGGAAGATCCCACAGGCCACAGAGCAACTAAGTCCGTGCGACACAACTACTGAGCCTGCGCTCTAGAGCCCAGGAGCCACAACTACTGAGCCTTCGTGCCACAACTACTGAAGCCCATGTGCCTAGAGCCTGTGCTCCATAACAAGAGAAGCCACCGCAACGAGAAGCCTGTGCACTGCAACAAAGAGTAGCCCCCACTCACTACAGCTAGAGAAAGGCTGTGTACAGCAACGAAGACCCAACACAGCAAGCAGGCAAGAAAGGAAGAAAGAAGGAAAGAAAGAAAGAAAGAGAAAGAAAGAGGGAGGGAGGGAGGGAGAGAGAGAAAGGAAAGAAAGGAAGGAAGAAATGAAGGAAGGAAGGAAGAAAGGGAAGAAAGAAAGAAAGAGAAAGGAAGGAAGGAAGGAAGGAAGGAAGAAAGAGGGAGGGAGGGAGGGAGAGAAAGAGAGATAGAAAACAAAGGAAGGAAGGAAGAAAGGGAAGAAAGAAAGGAAGGAGGAAGGAAAAAAGGAAGAAAGAAGGAAAGAAAGAAAGAAACCACATGTCAGATGCTGGGTTAGGTGCACCCTAACAGGCAGCTATTCGCAGGGGCTGCTGTATGCAGAGGTGGGGAAGCTTGGGGGAGGGCGGGAGAGACCAAGGAACGTTCCAGAAGGAGATGCACTTCTGCTGAACTCTGAGGGCCCAGAGAGATTTGGGAGGTGTCAGGCACCCTGACTGGAGGGCTGGGGTGTGTACAGTGCAGCAGCAAAGCACTGTGGGAGTGGGAGGTAATGCCCAGATAGGGGGTGAGCCCAGGCTGTGGGGACCCCTGAGCCAGGCTGATAGCACCTCCATTTATCAGGTGCCACCAGGGGCTGGCCCTGCTGTCAGAGTCGACAGTGGTTTTCATGTCATCAACACCCATAAAATGCTCCTCGTTTTACAGATGCAGGAAAGTCTTTCTAACTGCAAAGCCCACCTCTAACTGCTGCACTAGATTGGGGTCAGCATGTTACAGCCCAAGAGCCAGTGAGCTCTTTTTCTCAATAAAGTTTTATTAGAACACAGCCCAATCTTCTGTTTACATGCTGTCTATGGCTGCTTTTCATGTTACAACAACAGAGCTGAGTAGTTGTGGCAGAGAATATATGGCCTGCAAAGCTTAAAATATGTGTTATCTTGCCTGTTACAGAGAAAGTTTGCTCTCTGAGCCCTACACTTGCCATGTGAGCTTGGGTAAATTGCTTGCCCCCTCTGAGCCTGTCTGGCCAATTTCTGACGGTTGTAGCAAAGCTTATAGGTGATGGCTATGAAATGTTTTTACTGTAAAGTGCAGTACCCTGTCACCAGCCTGGCACCTGGTGAGCACTAAAAGTCTGCTTGTCCATGAATGAGGAGCAGTCATCATGTAGACCTTCCTAGACCCAGCCAATGGCTGCCTCTGGGACAGCAAGGAGGCGGCATCTGGGCCCGAGATGCTGAATGCATCATTGTCCCTCTCATGCAGACTTGGCAGTTTTCAGTGTAAATTAAAATTCCTGTGGGGAGTCACCTTATATGTGGTACCACTTTATAGCCAAGTCATTACGGTAATTTGCAAAGCTCTGTGGTGTGTAACTGGAGCCATTTGCTTTGGATTTGCTGGCTGTGACCTCATTCAGGCTGCCCAGTTCTGCATTTGGTGACCCCTGAGACTTGGGGGCTTGTCCTCTTGAGCCTGGCCTCAGGGTCATCCAGACCTGACCTTCTTGGGGATAGAATACTTCTCATACAGGCCCTGCCTCCCAGCCCCATCCTGAATTCGAGGATAAATAGAAGAAGTAATTATCATTATGATCATCATAACTTTTCGAGTGCTTGCTGTGAGATAGGCACCATGCCAAATGCCTTGTGTTTGTAATTTCACTTAATTGTCACCACAACCTTGTGAGGTAGGTGTTAGCACCACTTTACAAATGAGAAAACTGAGGCTTGAAGAGGAAACTAAACCGAACTCTTACCTAGCCCTGGGGGTGCCAGTCCAGGTTCTGCTATGGATTTGCTGTGTGATTAAAGCACAGTCTTTCCCTCTCTGAGCCCCAGTTTCTTCATCTATTAATGAAATAGTCACTCAGTCCCAGCCCTGACATTCTAGGTTTTCTCATCAATCTGTAAAAATGAACAGAGGACCTTCTCATCCTCCAAGCCTCCAAAGGAGCTTGATGTATGTGGGGAGAGTCAGGTCCAGGGTCTGCTCGTGGCCCCCTGTGGGTCTGCCCCCCAGGGTCTGCTGTGGCACAGAGGGAGGCATGGCTGCTGGGTGCCAGTCCCTTTTCAGGGCACCCCCCAGCCTGCCTCAGGGCAGCGGGGCTGACATGCCCCTCTCATTCCCCTGCCTTCCCAGAGAAAGACACCATCCCTGCTCCCTGGAGATAGAGAGTAAGCCAGGGTGGGTCCTGTGATACCCTTGGGGACAGAGAGGCAAGATGTCAATGGGCAGGAAGGCAGTGGGAGGGCCCAGGGTTGAAGAGTGACTGTAGCCACATCTCTCCAGTGGTGACAGCACCGCTGGGACAAAGCTTCTGGTTTAATTTCCAGGCTTTGAGAAAGCAGGTGGCCTGGAGCAGAGTCCAGCATGGGTTTGGGGAGACGTGGGTTTGGACTCAGCTATGCCAGCAATTGCCATGTGACCTTGGGTGGCCACTTGCCAACTCTGGTGCTCATGTCCTTCCCTCTGTGAGGCGGGGAGGGCAATGCTTTCATCAGGGTGCTGTGAGAGTCACATAAGACAAGGGCTTGAATGGGCTTGGATCCCCGAGCGGTGCCAAACTGTGACCTGAGGGACTCCTTCCCAAAGCTGTGTGTTTATATATTGTAGGAAAGCTTCTTACTGTATCCAGTGGAAAAGAAGCCAATAGTCCCCAACTGTTTGTCTGGTAATGACTGTTTCTTCCCCCGGAGGTGATGAGTTTGCATCCCAGCTGAGCCCCTTACTCCCTGTTTGACCTTGGGTAATGCACTGAATTTCTCTGAGCCTTCGTAGGCTCATCTGAGATGGAGTGGTCTTACCACCTGGCAGAGTTGTTGCAAAGATTGAAGTTTAGCAGTCATTGTAATGGTTGCACGTTGACTTCCCCAAAGGCTCCCCAGCATGATCTTATTGGAGTCAAAGTTGGGGATGCCTGTTTGGGGGTCCCCAGTTGTTCATCGTTTGGCTGAGAGACAGCAGGACAGGACTTGAGCTCTGAAGTGTGAGAGATCTGAGTCTGAATCGTGGCCCCGCGTCTTACAGACTCCAGAGCCTGGTGGAAGGCACCTAATCTCTCCAAACTTCCACTTTTCTCATCTGGAAAGTGGCTGTAATGAGCCCACCTCACAGGGATGGACATTTAAAGGAATCAAATGTTCCTGTTGATCACATAGGAAGGGCTGATGAATAGGGCTTGATACGTGCTGGGCTCCCTGGCGCCTTTCTGGGGCCCCGCCTTCCATCTCTCCGTACATCCTCCTGTGGGAAGGAGGGGTAGGTAACCCAGAGGTCCCCAACGGGCCTCGTGGGTCCTTGAAAGAAGCTTGGAACCATGTCCCTGACCCAAAGACGCTGGCAGAACAGCCCCATGTGGTGATGAAGCTCTCTTTGCGCCAAATGCTATTAACAGTCATAAAATCATCCACAGTTTTCTCAGGCCCAGTCCCAGGGTTTGCCTCAATGGGACAATAAAATCACAAGCAGAAACAATTTGGAAAAGGCAGAGACCGCCTTGCAGAGGAGGAGTTAAATGAGCGGCAGCCGGCTCTCATTAACTCAGGCCATTCACATTTGTTACCAGGGATTTCTTTTTAATTAAAAAACAACCAAGTTATTAAAAAATAAGCTTGTGAGGGGCTGGCCAAGCAGCAGCCCAAACCAGCAGGAGTGAGCGTTCCTCACAGCAGGACATTGGCCCAGTGCTTGGCCTGGGAACGGGACCAGACGTCCACTTCTGAGGAAGTACTTGTCTGGAGACTTGTCACCTGCCCTGGGACCTTGAGAGCATGGCATTCTCATCTGCAAACTGTAAAGTGCTCGGCAGGTGAATGCCTAGTGCCTGTTCGGAGCTTTGGGCACGTGGCGAGTAAGCACTGAGCGTCTGACCTTCTGTGAAGGGGCTGCCTGGGGGTGGGGTAAAGCTAGAATTAGGCTTGGGGGAGCCGGATCCTTGAGGATGAGGTTGGACTTCTGTCTTCCTAAGAGGCCACTTTTTATTACATAGTGATTAAGACATGGGTTTGGGTCTGATGGACCTGAGCCAGAGATCCAGCCCAGACTCTTACTAGCTGTGTGATCTTGGGTGAGTAGTTTAGCCTTCCTGAGCCTCTGCTCTCTCCTCTGTACAATGGGCATAATACTGATCTCTCCCTATGAGGGCTGCAGGAGGCCCCAGTGAGGCAGTGGAGTCAGGGCCTGCACATCCTGCTTAGCTTCAGGGCTGATCGTGTACTGGTGTCAGCTCTTTTCTCATCTTAATGGTTCATCTCGCTCAGTGTTGACAGTCCCTGGACAGTCCTTGGGCCTGTTAATAATGTTTTATTGCATCTGTCAGACACTTTATACTCTTCAAAGTGCTCTTTGACAATACGAGCACTTTCCACTCCAGGTGCACCACCTACTAGGCACCCGCACTTGGCTAGGGCTCTGCACCTCAGCTCTCAACACCTCACAGCATCTCTGGAGAACTGGTGTGGCTATCCCCATTTGACACAGGGGGACTCAGCCTCTGGAAGGGACCTGTCCGAGTCACAGACTTGCTTGGGGGCAGTAGGGGCTCACACTGGGCCCATCAGGCCCCAAAGCCCTTTCCTCCTTAGCATAACCCTGCCAAGTGACTGGGCAGAAAGCCCGAGAAGATAGTCTTCAGATTAACCCTCCTCACACTATAGACGAGAAAACTGAGGCCCAGAGAGGGCAAGTGGCTTATAACAACCATGTCTTACATTTTTGTTATACTTTATATAGTTTTTGAGGGCTTTCAAGGGCTTTATATAGATTTCAAGACTAATTGAGGCACGTCTGCCTCAGTTTGTCTTCCTAAAAATCCCAGGAGTGGGGCGCAGCGGGCATATGATAGTTAGGCTGTCAAAGAACCGTGGAGGATACAGAGGCGTGAATAACTGTATACTGTGCTTCTATGGGGTAATGCAATTTGGAAAACAACGTGGATTCAGCTTCAGTGATCAGAAGAACACATTCTGTTCAGTGAGCGCCTCCTCCTTGACCTACAGATGTTAGTGATGCTTGCCTGGCCTGCTGGGCAGCCAGCCCCAGCCATGGCCTTGCATCTTGTCAAATGAGCGCCAGGATCATAGCTTGTAAGCTCCAAGAGGCAGGAGTGTGTGTCTAGCTCACCATGTTTCCTGCACCCAGAGAGTGTCTGGTATGTTGTAAGTGCTCTGTGTTTGTGTAAAGATCAATTACCCGCTGGAGCTCAGCATCTGCATCTGAGAACTGGGGATTTTATTATTGATCCTGCTGGTGATTATGGGAATTAATAGGTGTCCCCAGTGCCTGGAATGCAGCAAGGGTTCAGTTAGTGTTTCTCAAGGGCACTCTGTCCCACCTGGTACCCCAGTGACTGCCCTCTGCAGGCCATCCCCACTCACTTTGTCTCCTTTTCCTGTCTCTCTCTGCATAGTGAACGGGAGCTACGGCCACTGCACTCCGGGCTCGGAGAAGAGTCTACTGGACCTGGACCTTGCTGAAGGCCCTGGCCCCCCCTGCCGCCAGGGCCTGTTTCTCCCTGCAGGAAGCCCACCACCCCGGGGCCACCCCTCAGCCTGTGAGAGGCTGCTGCATTTCCCCCACCCCAGCAGGTATGTGCTCCGACCCCATGCATCAGCTGCCTTCTGTGGACGGTAGCTGGAAGCCGCAGATCTAGGGCCTCCAGACCTCACCTGGTCTGCCTGGCTCGTGGGACACACAGGGAAACTGAGGCACAGGAGGGCCAGAGACCAGCTGGAGCCCAGTAGCACATGGATGGCCGCCTGGTCTAGGCTCTGGACCTCAGCATTGCGAGGCCCCATGAGAAACAGGAGTGGCTTTATTGAGGTGTGTTTCCCTGTTGCAGAAGCTGAGCTGACTTTACAGAGAATCAGTCATTTCAGAAGAAGAAAAAGATTCAGAGGATGGGGGGAGAGGTTGGGGAGGGAAGACCCAGCTCAGGGTTCACGCATGCTTTAGTGATGAACCCTGGACTGCTCCAGGAGCCGAGAGGGGTTCCTCCACCCAGGCGTCTCCTGCCCCAGGAAGCCATCACCCCATAGAACTCTGCCAGGTAACCATCATTCAGTGCTGGTGCATGTTCACCTCTGGACAGATGTTCTGCCAGATTGCATATGGGGCTGAACTCTGCCTCCTGCGGCTTCTCCCAGGATCCAAGCCATGCCTCTGTGCCCTCTGGTTTGCGGACAGGCAGAGGCCAACCACAGAGAAGCCGCTGCATCCACCTGCTCAGCCCTAGGGCCCTGAGCCAGTGCCTGGGGCTGCTGGCCTGGGGCCTGTCTCACAGATCACAGAGTCTAAAAACTGGCCCAGTTGCCTGTTTGCAATTGGTTCCTTCACCAGTCATTCATCAGGGGTGGGTGCCTCGGTGAAGGAAGCAGAGATCTCCCCGACAGAGTTTACTTTCCAGTGGGAGCTCCATGGTGAGAGATATTACTAGTTAGCAGGATGCTTATTCTTCCTACATGGAACCATTTTTCTTTGAGGATGTAGATTCCCTGTGGCTTTCTTTGGTCTTAGTGAGACTTCTGATTTACAGGAGTGTGTTCGTCTGCTTGTTAGTATGCTTTGCCATAACAAAACACCTCAGGTTGGGTGGTTTAAACAACAGACATGTATTTCGTCACAGTTAGGGAAGTTGGAAGTCCAAGATCAAGGTGTCTGCAGGTTTGGTTTCTCCTGAGAGCTCTCTCCTTGGCTTGCAGATGGCCACCTTCTCACTTGCTGTGTCCTCACATGGTCTTTTCTCGGTGTGCACACCCCAGTGTCTTTTCTTCTTACAAGGACTCCAGTCTGGTTGAATCAAGGCCCACCCTATGACCTCATTTAACCTTAATTACCTCCCTGAAGGCCCTACCTCTAAATCCAGTCACAAAGGGTTTAGGACTTCAACCTGTGGATTTTAGGGGGACACAATTAAGTACATGATGAGGAGCTCAGCAAGCATCTTTTAGACTTGGAGCTGCGCATTGTTTGGTGACAGTCAAATGCATTTATCTGCTTGATTGTTCACTGAGGCCCCCCTGGCAGCATCCAGTTTCTCCAGTGAAATTCTATCTCATGGCAGAAGCTACAGTAACCTAGTGAAAGCTAAGGAAGTGGATTTTTGTTTTCTTTTCTCTTTTGGTAGAGACAATCAGAAACATCATTTGTCGTTTTGAATGTCATTTGACAGGGCACAGGAGAGTCTGTACCCAGAACCCTATGCCAGCATCAGTCTGAGTTGCTGCCACCTCTGCTGCTGATCTGGCTCTCCCAAACTCCCTCATTTTCCTAAGGAAAAAGAGGGCCCCAGCCCCTATCCCATACCCAGTTGGATTCTATGCCTTCTCCCTCCCGCCAGATTGCCTTGTGTTTGGGGGGTCTCTCCGTTCATGCGGCTCCCTCTGATTCAAACAGATCCAGGTTCACATTCCTGCTCTATCGCTGCCTGCCTCTGAGGGCTTGGGCAAGTTGCTTTAGTTTTCAAAAGTGTCAAACAGATAGTAGTCTCTCCCTTGAAGAACTTGGCCATGCCTTCAGCTACCATGCACCGTTACACTCTTAGGATTCATGAGACGGCCCCTGGGAAAGCGCCTGAAGTTGTCCACTTTTTCTAGGGACCACACTCTCAATTTCTAGAGACGTGATGGGATTTGCCTGGGGTGTACAGGGCTCAGTGGCAGAGCAGGACCAGGACCACTGCCCGGCCCCACAGGGACACTGAGGGCAAGGGGAGGGGCTGCCTTAGCTGGCATTCAGAGCCCGGAAACCCTAAGGCCTGAGCTGCCCCGTCCCTGCCGGATGCCATTCGAGGTTTTGCTGTTGATTATTCGGGTAACTTCAGTCACAGAACACCACAGCTGTTCTCTTCTGGTGTTGGTTGCTTTAAGCTGGCACTGTTTTTAAAGCAGTTACTTCAAACAGATGCTTGCTTGGCTGCCCTTCCCCATCCGTGCCCACCTCTGCCAGGCCCAGGATCATGACCACGCAAGGAACAGCTGTGCACTTATTTTTTTTTAAGCTTCACAAAGTCACAGCTTCAAATCCAATCTTTAAGCCCCTCAGAGCTTTCTGCTGGCAGTGGTGGGCCCAGGATCCCCAGCCCTGTAGATGGGGGGGGGTATGTATTTGCTCCTTCTGATTCCACCTGGTGACCATGCTCTGGACAGCAGAGTTCCTGGGAGGGAAGAGAGGTCTCTGGTGAGTGAGGCAGAGAATTGTTCAAGTGTAGTTGAGAACCAAACGGAAGAAGAGCCCCTCCCCCAACCTCCTATCCAGGGAGCACTTCAGGTTAGGTCTACACAGGAGAACTCTACACCTGGGAGGGAGAAGGGGAGCCTGGGTTCTGGTCCCAGCCCTGCTGCTGGTTTGCTGCTTGTGACTGCGGTGAGCCCTGTGCCCTCTTGGTAGCGATGGGGTTGGAGCCGGTGCTCTGGGAGGGCTCCGGGCTCTGACTTTCCTTCTCCCCCGTCCTGTCCCCTCCCTTCCACCTCAGGGCTGGAGTGGAGGATGCCACAGCTGCAGGGAGCCCGAGAGGGAGGGGCTGGGGCTACAGGGCCATGCTGGGAAGCAGAGGGACAGGTGATGGTGCCACAACCCCCGGCTGCAAAGAGCCCCAGGACGGCAGTGTTCAGGATGGCAGTGCTGATTGCACCATTCACCCTGCTGTCCTCTTCCCAGAGGGCTGTCACGGCATCTGTTTCCTCCCTTGATCCTGGCAGCCTCCCTCTGAGGTAGGGAGGGTTAGTCCTTATTTCACAGGTGAGAAGACTGAGACTCGGATGGGGACAGGTGTGAGGGCACGTGGGGTATCCTAGTCAGACTTTGGGCACATAAGCAGGCCTCCTGTTCTGCCCAGCCAGCTCCTGGGGCTTCTCGGACCCTGAGCCCACTGTCACCTTGCTGGTCTCTTCCCTTCCCAGAGTCCTCTGATGACCGGCAGGCCCTGATATCTCTTCCTGCACTTATTTGTCCCACATTTGGGAAAGGCCCCTTCTAGGAATGCATGTACCACATGTGTGATGATGATAGCATCTTGGCCAGCTGGGTCCTGCCCATCACCGTCCTTACCCTCAGGAGAACCATTCTCCTGTAGCTGGGCTACAGGGAGAGGCCCAGACCACGTTGCTAAGTAAGGTTCACTGAGCTGCGAGTGGCTGAGACCTGAGGGTTAAGAGGTGTTAACCCAGGTCTCTTGCTGCCCCACCTGGCCTGCCTGCCTCCAGCTTCATTTTGTACATTCATGACCTTGAAATTCTGCACATTCCCCCCAAGAAACTTTTCCTCAGTTTTTCCTAGGATGACCCCTCACTGTGATTGTGATTCAAACCCCACCCGCTGACGTTCACAGTGGAAAGAACAGATTGCTTGGGGCAAAACATCACATTTTTAGAAATTAAGAAAGATTACAAGAATTAAGAGCGATTTAAGGGACAAGTAAGCAGAATTTAAAACAAACTGGACCTGGTGTCCCTCAAAGAGCCATCCTCCGCCTTCTTCCTCCAGAAGTCACTAGAAGATCACGGGATGGGGACAGGGCAGACCCGGGGAGGCCTCAGTGGCAGGACGGATAGCACTTGGGCTGGAGAGGGTGGGCTGGAGTTAATAAAAGGATGAAATGCGCTCCTTTCTGGCATCCTCCTGGGCACATTCATGTCTCTTGAACCTCTTCCCAGCCCCCTCCTCTTCCTTTCTCTCCCCTTCTCCCTCCACATTCTTCCCTGCTGACCGGGCAACCAGTCCTGGTCTTTCTGCTGCCAGCCCTCAGCCTCCCTCTCTTGCTCTTGGCTTCTCCGCCCCTCGATCCTCAGGCTCCCCACCATCCCCTGCCTGGACCTCCCCACTGTGGAGTGCCCACCCTCTCATGACCTCTGTACACTGTCTTCCAGGTCGCCCAGGCCCCAGGCCACCTATGTGAACGGAGGCCTCCCGGCCACACAGCACATCAAGCAGGAGTCCCTGCCTGACTACCGGGCCATGACGGAAGCTCGCGCACCCCTGTCTGCCCACTGCCGGGCCCCACCAGCCACGGGCCTGCACACAGACATGGACCTCTTGGGCCGAGGCCTCGCCAACCCTGCACCTTCCTGCTACCTTCTGGGCAGTGAACCCAGCTCTAGCCTGGGCCCCCCACCTGAGGCCCACCTGCCCGAGGGTGGCCTGAAGCGCTGCTGCCTCTTGGGCCTGCCCCCCGCATCCTCAGCCTCCACCTCGCCCTGCGCCTCCTCCGACATCACCTCCATCATCCGCTCCTCCCAGACAGCTCTGGTCACCTGCGTAAATGGACTCCGGAGCCCCCCTCTGCCGGGAGACCCGGGGGGCCCTCCCAAGAGGGCCCGGCCCAGCCCTGCGTCCACCGAGAGCCACGAGGGCAGTTTGCAACTTGAAGCCTGCCGGAAGGCCGGCTTCCTGAAGCAGGAGCCCGCGGACGAGTTCTCAGAGCTCTTCGGGCCTCACCAGCAGGGCCTGCCACCCCCCTACCCCCTGTCTCAGCTGCCGCCTGGCCCGGGCCTTGGAGGCCTGGGGCTGGGCCTGGCGGGCAGGGGCGTGGCTGGGCGGCAGGCGTGCCGTTGGGTGGACTGCTGTGCAGCCTACGAGCAGCAGGAGGAGCTGGTGCGGCACATTGAGAAGAGCCACATCGACCAGCGCAAGGGCGAGGACTTCACCTGCTTCTGGGCGGGGTGCGTGCGCCGCTACAAGCCCTTCAATGCCCGCTACAAGCTGCTCATCCACATGAGGGTGCACTCGGGCGAGAAGCCCAACAAGTGCATGGTGAGTTCCCGCGGCCGCCGGGCTGTGCCCCCGCCACCCCCAGCAGCGCAGCACCCACCTCACTGCCCTGGGAGAGCCCCGCCTAGGCTCCTCACCCTGGGGGCTGGCTGGGATGTGGCCACAGGTCACAGTGGTCAGTGCCCTGTCACTGGGAACCTTGGCAGAGGGCCAGGTACCCCATCCTCCACCCTCCATGGCCTGGTGTCACACACACTCGTTCAGGTGGTGACACACGTGCTCTGAGGTCAAAGCAGCTCGGCCAGCCTTCTCTCTTACATACAAAGGCTCAGTGTCACACCTGCCGATGGCCAGGTGAGTCATGGAGAGTACGCTCTCCCCCAGCACTGGCTCTTCACCTGGAGTCCTTCCCAGGGAGACTCTGGGGCCTCCTGGAGCAGCCATAGGCTTGATTCCTCCAGGGAGCACCAGGTGCTCACAGGCATTTGGCTTGAGAGCTGTGGGTACCCAGGGTAGGCTTTGGGGTAAGGCCAAGGGTTAGCAGATAAGGGCCTGGATAGCACCTGCAGTGTTCTGGCTGAGGCTGAAACTAAGCTTTCCAGGGAGAGACACACACACACACACACACACACACACACACACACACACACACACACACACACACAATATAGGCACCCAGGCCTCCAGCCCTTCTAAGTGGTCATTTGCATATTCTGCTCTCACTGTGGTGGAAATCCATATCAGAGGTTAGAAATTTAGTCTTAGTCCCTGATATCTTTAGCCAAGCCACTGTGCCTACCCACAGGGCCCAGCCAGCCCACCAGGACAGGCGCCTGCCTGGGGTTGGAAGGGCTGATGGAGCCACGAAGGCCCAGCTCCGTCTTCCCAGCTGCTGGGGCTTGGGTACGGCAGAGGAAGGAAGCAGTGTGTCTGGTCTTCAGGGCCAGTGTTGTAGCCAAAGTTGAGTTCTTCCAACACTTGTGTGCTGTCACTGGGCCCTGCCTCATGGAGAACTCAGTCTGGGAATGGGTGCAACTTGGGGAGAGGTGAACCTCTGTCCCTGCTCCAAGTTCAGGGCAGCATTTGCAGGACCAGGGAGAGGCAACCAGCGGCATAAACTCCATCCTCCTGGGACCAGATGTTCGCCCTTGGGGCACATCTCCTTGTGGAGCTGTGAGCTGGGTACCCACTGAACCAGCTTATTCAGCTTTGAGGAGGCTGGGTCTTGAGGATGAGAAGGAATTCGCTTTGCAGACAAGGGAGGGTCAGGGTTGGCATGCTGGGGTTGTGGGGAGGGGCTGGAGTGAGCAGGCTGAGAAGCTGACTGTATCGTGTGTCTTTGGACCGAGAGTGTGCTGGAGGCAGAACTGGTGGCTGGGCCGATTCCTGGCGACACCCCCATTCCTTTGGGGTGTTGTGACATGTGCCTTGTGGGAGGGCACGCCCCTGCCTGGAAGGAGATGCCCAGCGGACATCGCAGGGTAAGGCTCCTGGACCGCAGACTGAAACCCTGCAGTTGACAGCTGCCGGGCTACAGTTCTCCTTCATGTCTTCTCTCCTGGGGTGATCCCAGTGGCGTACGCAGGGTCCTCGAAGAGGCTGCCTGGCCTGAACCCTGGTGTGGCGTGGTCAGTGGCCTTCTCGCACTCAGGCTCCCGTGTAGCATCGCGGCATCCAGGAGTTTCTGTGTTAGACACGAGGGACCTTGGAGATGATCTAGGCCTTCCCTGTCCATTTTCCACGTTGGGAAATTGACGCCCAGTGAGCGGGTCACAGAGGCTCAGATCACTCAGAGCAGTCTCAGGACCTCTCTGTAGGGTTTCTTCTCCGGGGCCAGCCTGCCAGAATCTCTTTTGGTTCAGCAGATTCCACAGAACACTGGCTTACACCCGGCTCTGGAGACAGACCTGGACCTGCCAAGATCTTTGCCTGAGGGCACTCACAGTCAGAGATGCGTGGGAGATGGGTGTGGAGATGAGTGACAGGGTCTGGGATGGAGTTTGCATCGGCCCAGGGAGGAGAGATCTAAAAGGGCTTCATACGGGAGGTGATGTTCAAGCCATGTCTGTACTTACCCATGGCTGCGTTTAATCTTTACAAGAGTCCTGTAAAACCAAGGGTTTTTATAGACGAAGAAACAGACCCCACATTGGGGGTCAGTAGGGTCCAGCTGGCCTTCCACCTGCTGCTGTGAGAACACTTCATCTTGCCTCTTAGGGGGGTTAGGATTATGGTAATAACACCAGCAAGCAGCTCCTGAGTGCTGACCGTATGCGGGGGCTATTCTAAGCCCATTGTCCTCATACTCCATGTGGTCCTCACAACAACCCTATGGGGCAGATACTATTAGTCCCCATTTTACAGATGAGGAAACTGAGGCTCAGAGAGATGGCATAATTTACCCCAGGCCACACAGCTAGTTAGAGACAGACCATAACAACAATAATAATAGAGGCTAATAATCATGATAGTAATAATAGTATTGATAACAACGATAAAAATAACTTGCCCAGGGTTACACGGCTAGTAACCGTTGGAGTGGAAGTTGAACTCACATCTTTCTAAGCCGTGATGCTCTTGTTTGTGTATATCTTCTCCTGTTAAACTGATTATTCTCTGGGGTCCAGGTACCAGCCCTGCCGGGTGCCATCCTCTGGAGATGGTAGCAGAGAGCTCTGAGCTCCGCCTTGTCTGCAGTGGGGGTGCTCCCCCTTCCTGCAAGGCTGGTGCAGTAGGTAACCCAGGGGAAGGGGCGGGCCCTAACCCGCACCCCAGATAAATACAATCTCCCTTCCCTGTAAAATTATTAATTTCTCATGACAGGCCTCTGCTACCATGTGCTGTAATAGACAAAGGAATTTTGGACCCAGAGCCTCTGGAGAACAGGAAATAGATGAGACACTTTGATTGCAGAGTAAATGGCCCACTAAAATAGCAGTTAATCCTTTTATTATCTTTCCAGCAGCCGTTTCCACAGTTCTTTCATGAGGTAAGCCTTCCCCGCCCCGTCCAACTGTAACACTCCCATCCTCGCAGCTGGTTCACATTTAGCCTGTGGAGCCTCTGCTTCCGCACCGGGCGGGCCTAGAGGTGCCTGGAGGAGCCCAGCTCCCCTCTGTCCAGGCCGTTCATCCTCAGGCTCAGGCGGGGACCCAGGACTCGCCTCACTGGCCCACAGGGTGCACCGCCCGCCCCCTACCCTGCCCTTTCCACAGCCCTTCCACGCCGTCCAGCGGAAGCTCCCTAATCTCTTTGCAATATCCTGTTATGTTTCTTACGTTGTCGGAGTTGTCTTAGCCTTATTATATTTGGGGTTTCATCTGTGTTACGATAGCAAGGTTACGTCCAACCCAAATACTGACGCGACGCCTCGAAGACGTTAACTTTGAAAAGATTACTTTCTTGCTTTCTTAGGTTGGCTCTCTCAGACGGTTGGAATTCTGATTGTCTGAGACTGCAGAAATTAGCAGACTCTGAGTTTGCATTTGTCCACATCGAGAAAAAGACAGGCAGAGGAGAAAGAGGAAAACTTCTTCTAACCTTGGGTTTTATGAAATAATCATGACAACAACCCCTGACTTTTGTGAAGAGCTTGACCAAAGCTGTGAGCTCAGCATGAAGGTGTAAAAGGCAGGTGAAAGCCCAAGTCTGGAGTCACACCGACCTCGGGCCCTGCCACTTACCAGCTGTGTGACCTCAGGCAGGTGACTTAACCTTTCTGAACCATAGCATACTCAATTGTAAAACGGGGTGATAATAGTACCTACCTTTTAGGACTGTCGTTATTAGGATTAAAAGAGTTGCCATAGGGAACTGCTTAGTTAATTCTCATCTTCCCCAATCACACTCTTCACACTGATGGTCTTAGGAGATTCATACATTAGCCCTAGGAGTTAGGACAGGATCTTTGACAGCTAGTTTACAGATGAGGAACCTGAGGCTCAAAAGAACCTGTCAGGAGTGGAACCTGGACTTGAGGTCAGCTAACTGCTGCAGCCTCTGCTGTTGGTGAGGTGGGCAGAGCTGTCACATGTGCTGGTGGCCTTGTGGTCAGGTGTCTGCCAGCGATGCAGAGCCCCTGCTCGGTGCCAGACAGTGGCTGTTCGGGGTAAGAAGGGGGAGCCAGGGCAGAGGCACAGGGAGGAGGCTCTAGTCCCTGCCCTCCAAGTTCTGATGCACAGCTGGAGCCTGGAGGCTGGACTTAACCTCCTGCCCGGGTCCCTCTGGCAGCTGCAGCCTCACTGACCATTGGTCCCCATCCCTCACCCTGCCCAGTCTTTCCTAGGTGCCACTGGACCTGGGACCAGGGATATACCTCAGAGAGAGGCTTGACAGGGTGTCCGGGATAGCATCTTATGGGAAGTCCTGAGGGAGAAGAGACCTGATATATTCTGAGACAGTCTCTCTCCAGCCAGGGATTACCATGCCCATTTTACAGAAGAAGAAACTGACATTCAGAGACGCAATGGCCTGCCCTGTATCACCAGGCACAGCTGCCTGGACCATTCCACAGGCCACACTGCCCTCTACCACCCGCCTTTGCCCAGCTTCTCTATTCAGCAGAGTAGAGTCCTCTGTGCGTCTCACATCACAGTGTGTGGGGTCCCAGGGCATCTGCTCCTTCCGGCCCCCATGTCCTGAGACCAGCCTGGTGGGTTGGGCACATTCCCAGGCCAGCTGACACCCCTGACTCATCTCAACATCTCAGGCTCATCCCAGGGAATTATCTGGGAGTTCGAGATGTCTGAGCTGGTGGCTTTACCAGTCCATCCTCATCACGTAGGGAGAGGGCATGGGGAAGACAGGTCCTGAGAGGATGGGGGTCTAGGATGGCACAGCAAATGGGGCAGCTTCAGTGGGCAGGGGGGGTTCCTGAAGGGGCCGGTAACCAAAAGTTGGGGAAGTTAGACTGTGGGAAAGTGACCCTTATCCCCCTTGAGACACTTGCCTCACTGGAGGGGCCGCAGCCTCTCCTGTGTGCCAGGAGTCGGGGGTCCGGAGACAAAGATGATGTGACGTGAGACTTCTAGCGCCGTGGGAAGGATTCTGCCCTTGAATCTTGCCATCTCATTGCTGGATGATGGAGGGAGGGAGGGAAGCCAGGAGCTGAGGATTTGAGCCTTGAGTCAGTCAAGGGGGACAGGAACGTTATTGAAATACTCATTGGGTGTTTTTCAGTATTGAGGGCTTCCACACATGTGTGATCTCAGCACTCAGAACATTCCTGGGGACTGAAATTATCCCCATTTTACAGATGGGGAAAGGATAGTCCAGTTCATGCCCAAGTTCAGGCCCCAAGTGCATCATGGGGTCAAATTTGAACCCAGGTCTCAGCCTGACTCCAAGGACTGTGTGCTAGCCATGACCCCAAGCCACCTCCCAGGCAGAGAATCATCAGTCTGCTTGCAAATGTCGCGAGAATACCCAGATCTGAAACTTATTGGGCAAGCTGACACCGAGCGCCTCCTGTGTGCCAGGCCCTGGTGGGCCGTGGGGTCACAGAAGGGAATCAAAGCCAGCCTGGCCCTGTGGAGCCCTGATGGAGCAGGGAAGCAGATAGACGTCTGCATTTAACTACTTTTCCCAAGCCAGCGCCCCATCATCTTGAGAGCCTGCAGGTCCCTGCCCTGCTGACATGATGGGTCTTTTGTCCTATATGAGAGGAGAGAACACTCATGGGATGAAGAATAAGACATTTTACCTTTTTAAAAATAAATAAGTCACCTGAAAACAGTCTCCGTTTCTGGAGGCTGGGGTTTCTGGTAAGATTAAAAGGCTGCAAAATTGAATATGGTTTTAAACCCCTTGCCCTGGAGGAGCCTGCTGTGCATGAGCCCATAGAGGCCAAGCTGCTCCAACCAGGTCAAGCCCACCCACTTTGGAAACAGGGGCCTGAGCCTCATCTCGTTCTAGGGGTGGGGGTCGGGAGGAAAACCTTTTTGAGCAAAGGCAGCCATCTAGTTTGCATCCAGATATGCCCTCGTTAACAACCCTTACTGAAATCCCTCCTCTGGGCCTTGGCTTTTGCTGATACCTCTGCCTGGAATGCCTTTCCCAACCCAGCAAACTCCTAACCATCCCGCACAACCCAGTCCAGTGTCCCCTCCTCGGCACCCCTTTTCTCCGTGTGTCCTGCTCTCCCAGCACATGTCGCCCCATTTATAACAGTGCTCCTGGTATGGCTGAGTGTCTTGGGGACCACATGCTCTTTGGCACCTGGCCTGGCCTTGGAGGCAGAGGAGTTGAGTCTGCTCCCTCGTACAGAGGCTCTGCCCTAGTGGCCATCTACTCTCTCTGCTCCAACACTGTGTGACGTTGCCCAGACGCTGCCCTCCAGAGCAATTTCCCATAAAGTTACGAGAATGGAGGGACATTAAAGATGGTCACATCCATCCCTCATCTGGTGCTTGAAGTTTTCCTGCAAGAAAGCCTTAATTCGAAACCTGGCTTTTCTACCTAGCAGCCTATGATTGGTGTGCAAGTAACTTGATTTCTGTGAGCCTCTGTTTTCTTACCTGTAAAGTGGAGGGAATAGAACTGTTGTGAGGCTTCGATGAGGTACTATACATGAGATGTTGCGTACTGCCTGGCACACAGTGAGTGCACAACAAATGGTCTGACTGCTCTGGGCAGTTTGCATTAGGAAAGGAGAAGAGGGAGGATCTAAAAAGCATAGGGGCCATGCAGTCATGAGCATCCCCAAAGGAACAGAAAAGGCTGTTGTAAGTCCCAGCTCTGCCGTGGATGTGACCTTGGATGGGTCACTTGGCTATGCTGAGCCTCAGTTTCCTGAACTGTGAAATGGGATTAATGCCTAGCACTCTGTGTTCCTTGGGTGCTCAGCAGATGCTAATGCCCTTTCCCCTCTTGAAGCCAAGTTTCCAGCTCTACAGATCTTGGCTTACACGGGATGCCTTCCTATCTCCCCCAGTTTTTAAAAATCAAACTCAGGGACCTTCATAAGGAGAGGCTTTCTGGGAACTCCAGCTTTGCGTTCAACTCAGAGCCCTGAGGGCCCCCTCTCACCACTGTACAGAGGGGGAAACTGAGGCCACAGATGGAAAAGGCTTGCCTGGGAAAGAGGAGAGGAAGGAGACAGGTGGAGCTGGAGACTCATCCCAGCTCTGCTGCTCACTGACTGTGCCACCTTGGACAAGTCACTTCACTCCTGAGCCTCCGTTAATGTAGCTATAAAATAGGGCTTCTGATGCTCACCCCAGAAGAGTCTCTGTGAGGGGTGGATACCTGTGGTCCACAAACCGCAGAGAGCTCTGCAGAGGGGATCAAGTTGAGTCCCCATCTCCCAGTCCAGTGCTCCGGCCTGTAACCCGGCCCCAGAGTACACAATCACCCTCATAGGCGTGTCCCTCCCGGATGGGTTTCCCATCGGGCACAGAACCTTTTAGCCACGTGCTCCCCAAATGCAGTGCTTGGCCTTTAGGCCTCTGTCTGCAGCTCTTCTAGCTTCCTCCTTCTCTGCTTCACAGTGCCCCCATACGTCCCCCCTCGCCCTTCCACCTCTATCCCCCATCCCTCCTACTCCCATTCACTTCCCCATCCCTACCTCATCTCCATCCCTGGCTCCCCGCCCTCCATCTTATTTGAATTCTGAGCCAGAGTTTGGTGAGCCAGGGTGGACCAATGGCTAAAGGTATAGGATAACTGTTGGGGTTCAAATCTCTGCTCTGACCCTTAACCAGCCGTGAGACCTCAAACAAGTCACGTGGTCTCTTTGAGCCTCAGTTTCCTGTCTGTGTAAAAGGGAGAGTGTTGTGAGAATTAAATGAGATCATGTATGTGGAGCACTTACCTCATACCTGGCAAAATACTCCATGCTTGAAAACAGGAGCCCTTGTTCCTTTTTTTTTTTTTTTGAGTCATCAAACCCGAGCTCTCATAGAGATGAGAATTCCTGGGAGCACCAAACTTGAGGGTACAGGAACACTGGCCAAGTTTTGTGAACTCCACACTGCTTTATGGAATATGAAAAAAATTAAGGATAAAAAAAACACAGCCCTCTGAATTGAATTTAAAATAATAAAAGGAGAGAAAGCTTTTGAATTTAATGTAAATGGAATTGAAATGATTCTCTTACTGGACTGAGAAAGTCAGATAAAATCAACAGTGACTTGAAGAAAGTGTCCAGAACATGTTTTCTAAGAGGGACATCCTGGAAATGGTAAACTTCATGATTGAGCGTTAATAGGCTCTGTCTCCACAGGATGGCAGATGGGTTATCTGAGCCAACTTCATGCACCTCACTTGGCCTGCTGCAGTGACTGACCTCATCCGTTAAAGGGGTGATGGGCCACACCAGCGCTATGGCCTCAGTCACCTCCAAGACCCGGGACACTCAGCTTATCTGCTCCCCTCCCTCGGGAGAGTGCCTTGGGCTCAGCTGTGCTGTCTCCCCCCTCACTTCTGCCACCTTTTCAACACAGCTTTATTGACACCCATACTGTGCCAGGTTTGATGCTAGAAGCAGGAGGTGCAGCATCAAATGAGGAAGGGTCTGGTGCCGAAGGAATTAACCAAATGCTGCAGAGGCACAGAGGAGGGAGAAGGCTTCCCCCAGGATGTCATGAGAGCTGGGCTTTGAAGGGAGGGTAGGAGCTTTCCAGGTGCAGACCATGAGGAAAGGCATTTCAAGGAAAGGGAACAGCATATAAAAGATGAGACAGTCTTGGCCCTTGAAGGGAGCATAGGAAGCCTCTTGTGCTTGGAGTGTGTTCCGTGCATGGGGGCTGGGAGTAGAAATGGCAGTTGGAATTGAACCTTATAGGGCCTCGAAGTCCAGTATGAAGAGCTTGGACTCGGTTCTGAGGGCAAGGGAGAGAATGGTGGAAGGGTTCTGAGCAGGAGAGTGACACGATCAGCATTAACATTTAGAATGTTGGTCGTGTGGTGGGTGCGTGCAAGGGGGAGCAGCAGTAGGCAGATGAGGACGCAGAGGCCCAGGAAGGAGCCTTCTTCCCGGGTCCACCAGAGCAGACAGCAGCACCTGGCTGCCAGCCAAGGCCTGGGCACCACGGGCCAGGCCAGCTCAGCCCAGCGAGCCATGCTGAGCGCAGTGTCCGTACCTGATTGGGTACCGCGGCTCAGTCCCCCTTTGGAAACAGCATCCAGCACATTTACCAGTGGGAAATGGGAAAGGCATTTCCCATAATGTGGCTCCGTAAAGTTTGCACAACTGTTCTTTGTTTTCCGTCCATCCCCACAATAAATCTTCCTCCACTGCCAGGACTGGGGCCTCCGTGGTCTGTAAGTGATTACAGCGCTGACTTGTGCAGTGCTGCCCCCTCAAGATGCATTCTTCTGACGTGGGTAATGATAAAATGAGAGTCCATCACTGAGACTCATGGCCTTGCAAGTGGCCATTTCCACACAGCTGGGAGGTGGCCGCCTGATGGAGGGCAGCCTGCTCTTGCCTCCTGCACGTACCCCCCAAGCCTCCCTTGATAAGTCTGCCACGTTGGGAACATGAGCCTTGGAGAGCAGAGAGAGTGGTACTCCTGGGCTGTGTGTTTCTTGGGAATATCGGTCTCTGCTGGGCATGGAGGAAGGCAAGTGCCCTGTGAGCGTTCAGCTGATGTTCCATGAGCCAGCCTCTTTGTTGTACTGAGCCAGAAAGTGTAGGGTTTTCGAGCTGAAAGTAACATTTGTAGCTTCCCAGGGCATGACCAGGCCCTGGGGTGCAGTTTGGATGGGTGTAGTTCCTTCGCTCAGGGAATGCACAGGGCAGTGGCAGGATCCCTGTTTTATAATGGGCTCGCTGAAATCCACGGAGGGGAAGCTACCTGGCTGGGTGTCACATCTGGGACTCCACCTCCTGTCCCTGGCTCCATGCTCAGTCATCTTCCCACTGCCCACAGCTGCCTTCTGCTCCTCTATTTAACAAGTCTGTGCTCCCCAGAATCTGCTGATGAATCCCTCATTTGGGGAGTCAGTTTGGCCTATGGGGTCATTTCTGACCAGGTTTAGTTGCCAAGGAACATGATAGCAATTGGAAGTCAAGAGAGTTTGGCCCCAGGAAGAAAAATGAGTCTGCTGTGCCTCCAATACTTCCCCAAGATCCCACCCCCACTGACTGCTCCCATTGCTTCTCCCCAGGCATCCAGGACCAGAGGAGGTGGCCTCGTGGAGGCCACAAGTCCGAATGCCTGTGTTTGCACTTTTGCTGTTTGCTGCTGTGGGAACTGAGGCACGTAGAGAGAGGGTTTGGCTTATTGAGATCACGGAGCAAAAGAACCAAAGCTCAGGTCCCTTGCCTTCCAGTGCAGTGCTCGTCCCACTGTGCAGAGCCGCAAAGTCTGTTGAGTACCTACTATGTGCGAGGCCCCGTGTTGAGAGCTGACTTGCATTGCCTCCACCTGTACCATCACTGCCTCCCAAATTCTGGAGAACGCTGGCTTGTGTTGTGTTCACACTGGGGAAGAACCTTCCAGGGAATCTCATCTGATGCTGCTCCCAAGCCCTGCAGCACCTTTTGACAACTGGGGACTCGAGGCCCAGGGTGGGGAGGCAACCCCCCTGGAGGTCACGCAGAGGAGATGGCTGGCAGCTTGTGCAGTCCACACGTGTCAGAATCACCTTCCCTCCCAGCAGGATCGGGTTCAGGCAGCACTGTCCAGCAGGCTCCAGGGAGGCTGTAATCAGCGGTGGGTTTCAGACATCACAGCTCCTTACGTGCATTAGAAAAGCACGATGATTGATTGCCGTGGGTGTTAGGCCCAGAGGAAGCCTGGCTTGTGCAAAGGCCCACACAGGTGTGCACCAAGAAGAGTCTGCAGCTCCTCTACCCAGCCCCACCCCTTCTTCATGCACACGCAGCCACCTGGACTTGGGCCTCAGTTTCTTCATGTGTGTGACAAGAACTTTGATCAGTCCCAAGCCCTCAGGTTTCCTGACCCTGACTCCCGCAGTCTGGGTAGAGACAGCGTGGGCCAGGGCTCAGCGCTCGGTTCCCTCCCCAGCTCTGCACCAGACTGCCTTATGGCTCTGGGAGAGTCACCAGACCCTATGGGGCCTCTGTTTTCTCATCCATAAAATGAAAGGACTCCAGAATCCCTAAGATCCTTTGAACCCAGACAGTTACCTTTCCACATTCCTGGCAGGGCCCTAGGGGAGGAGGAAAGAGGTGAAGGACAAGGAAGGGGCAGGTGTGGGCCTCTGCTGAGCTCTCTGACCTCAGTTCCTTCCATACTCCTCTCTTGCTCTGCTCCAGCCACACTGGCCCTGGCTGTTCCTCACACATGCCAGCTTCATTCCCACCTCAGGCTCTGCATGGCTCTTCCCTGCATCCAGAATTCTCTTGCTCCAGCCCCACCTCCCTTCACTCAGGCCCATGGAGAGCTTTCATGGAGGTCCATGTCACCTCCTCCAGGAGGCCTTCCCTGACCACCTGTCCAATGTAATATCTTCATCCACTCTCTGCCCCTCATACTACCCAACACTGTGTGTTTGTCTCTTATCTGTTCCCTCCACTCAACCGTAAGCTCCATAAAGTCTAGATCCTTTTATGTTTTGTTCCCTGTTACGTTTCCAGGGTCTTGAACAGTATGTGATTGACAACTGTTTCCTGAATGAATGTGATTGAGTGAAAAGGGGGAGAGCCGGACTCAGTGATGGGCAGAAGTGATGGAGTGTGCTGGGAAGGGCCCAGGCTGAGAATCAGGAGTCTTGTCTTGTAAAATGAAGGTTTTTGCAGCAAACTCACAGGGCCGTGGTGAGGACTGCATGGGTTGCTGTCTGAGGGGCATTTCTGGGATAGGCTAGATGGGTAGTGTGCCCAGGGGGCCCAGCCAAGCACCTGGTGTACAGTGTTAGTTCACTCCTCCTACCCCATCCCCGCCTTGATTTCCCTCCCTCCTTAATCTGCAATATGAGGGTAAAGGAGAGTCTGTACCCCAAGTCCTCCAGCTCATGGAATGTCAGACCCAGACAAGAGCTTAGGAACCATCGGCTTGGAAACCATCTGGCTCAATCCTGTTTGTGGATTTGGAAACTGAGGCCTAGAGAGGAGGAGTTCTTGTCCACATTCCCACGCTTGGAGAGAAATTTACAATCAAGCCCTCCACAGAGTAGAAGCTCTGTAATTAGCTGCTGCTGCTGCTGCAGCTGTTTATCGTTAATTCAGTCTCCACAGATCCTGTTTTTATGACCATGGGCACAGAGATAGAGTAAGAGTACAATTTTGCATTAATTGACAACAAAAGGACTATTATAGCCAAGAATGCAGCAGAGGAAATGATTAAACTACCCCAAAGCAGCTACTTTAAAGTGTGAGGAAGGAGGGAAAGTGGCATTTTTTTAGGTATGTGCTCTTCTCCAGATAGCAGATTAAGCCCTTTGTTTTCTCAGTGAATCTTTTGATGTTGGCATTACTGTCCCATTTTATAGATGAGGAGACTGAGGCTCAGAGAAGTTAAGTGCTGGGGTTCCAATCCCCGGCCACCCACTGCTCCAGGATGTCCTCTGTGTCAGCATGTTTTTCTGTAATTGATCATGAGCTGATCACTCCCTGTTTTCATTGAGCTCAGCCCAGAGAATGCCTGTCAAGACATCTTAATTAGTTCCTGTGACTCCTGGAAAACAATCCCATGTAATCTGGACTTTGCATGGATCCTTGCACTTAACCTACACTGTTCGGGGGTGGGGTTTGCTTTATCCAGAATTAACACCACGAGCCCAAGGCATCCTTTGCCCCACTTCCCTGGCTTCTTGTGCAGGGAGACAGTGACCTCACAGGTTAGGGGAGGCGTGCAGGGGTCAGAGGAAGGGAGGGGTTCGGGGGCAGCTACCTGGGGCTCCATCCCTGAGACCGGGTGAGAGAACCAGGTCGGGATGGAGGCCTCTGCGGCCCATGACTATGTACACGGGGCAGGAGAGAGAATGTGGGGAGGTACCACAGCCAGTAAGAGTTGGAGTTGGGATTCGAATCCAGGGAAGCCTGAAGGCATAACCGCTCCTCAGGAAGAACTGAACCCTACCTTCAAGGCTTCTGGAATCCAGTTCTGATCCCTTATTCACCATGACGCTGGCTAGGCAAACTATTTCCTTGTTCTGGTCTCAATTTCCTTCTGTTTAGTGGGAATGATAATCCTGCTTCATCTGCTGGAGGTTGTTTTCTGCCCGTCATCCCATGTCATCCTCACAACCATTGCCCCATCTTCTCAGTGAGGACACTGGGACCTGGTGAGGCAGGGTGACCAGTGAAGGGTGCCCAGGGCCACACGGTGCGTCCGCGGTAATGCCCGGGGTCACACGGCGTGTCAGCGGTGATGCCCAGGGCAGGCTATCCCCCTGCCGCCCCTCTCCTCTGTGTTCCATTGCTGCTTGTACCCCAGGTGGGATGGTGGTATTTGTCAGGCCAGCTCTGCTCCCGCTGTGGCCCCCGCAGTGAGCCCAGCTCGTGAGCTGGGGAAGACGAGGTGTGGTCCTGAGCCAAGCAGAACAGAGGGTCTGCGGCCCGCAGTCAACACCTCTGTCAGGAAGTTCGCGGCTCGTGCCTTCCAAGTGCCAGCCCTTTCATTTGTCTCCACGCTGTGAACCCAGGAAGGTTTGTCCTGACAACTGGTTGGCAAACTCAGCCAGGGGAAACGCCTCCACCCCGCAGCCAGGAGGTGGTTTCGGCCTTTCAGGAGCTCTCTGAGGTGCTTACTACTGGGTATAAATTAGATTCACCTGGCAAGGCCCCACTTCCCACTAGAATCTTCATGAAAACGCTCCCTTTGGATCCTGTCAGAGAGGGAAGTGTGGAGGAGGCCTGGGTTCCCTGGAAGCCAGCAGGTGGAAAGTAGAAGCTTCCGGGACTCATTGGTGAGATGGGTAAAGCGAGCGGGGCCTCATCATGACATTTGCTGACCCCGGCGCTTTTGGCTTCAGCCTCTTCCTCCGTAAAAAATACTAAAAATGACATTTTATGACAGCATTGGTTTAAAGACAACATATTAATTTTATGTATTAAAACATTTTCTTTGACCTAAAAGTTCCTTTTTTCTTCTAATTATAAATTAAATTCAAACATTTTCAAGGGTTCCTAAAAGTATTGTGGACTCTATGTACTGTGTATGCTGTGCCTGGTGGACAAGGCAGCCCAAAAGCAAGGCCTGCAGAGGCTGGGAGCACTTGAGGTGCAGTCCAGGCCTTGCCTCCCCCTCCCCTTCTCTAGACTTCAGTTTCATCCTCTGTGAAGAGGAATGAGTGGAGGAAACACTGGAAAATCCTGCTGTGATGTTCTACTATGTCCCATTCTGTTCTAGTCCATTTTATTCCTGATCATTGAGTTCTTGTCTTTCATTAAGAATTCACGGGTATTTACTACAAAAGATCTATATGCAGTTAAACTGACATAGAGAAAAGGACATAAATATGTGAAAAACCTAAGCTCACTTAGTTACTGCGATTGAACCCTATATTTACTGGAGCTTCCTGGAAGCCAAGGCAAAGAAGGCAAGTTGTTGAATTGTAGAATTCTTATTGTCTGGGAAAGGAAGAAGAGCAGCCAGCTTGTGTGTTGGGGCCAGTTGTGTCTGGATAGCAAATCTTTATGAGGCCTGATGAGAGTCACACAAGTTGATTGCTGGAGGAAGGCTGTACGAATGATTGATGATGATACAGAGTCACTGAACAAAGCCATAGACCTTGTTTTCACAAATAACTTTGCTAATGTTCTTTGAGAAAAGCCAGGGCCGAGTAAATACTGGCAATGAAGGAACCTCACCTGTGTCTTATAGTCTATGTTATATTCTTAGTCTGTCCGTACAGCAGCCCTCTGAGGTAGCTGTCATTATTCTCACTTTACAGATGAGGAAACTGAGGCTCAGAGAAGTTAAGTGTCTTGACCCCGATCACTCAGTGGGAGCTGACTTCTATAGCAAGTGGCCTCTCTCTACAGACTAAACGGGTCAGTCTGTTACTTGGGGCAGACTCGGCCCCTTGCCCAAGGAGCTCATAGCCTAGTGGACTCTGCAGATCTTAAAAAGAAGAGGGCGACACCGTGATACGTGCCTTGAGGGGTGCTCAGGGGTGATGGGGCCTAGTAGAGGGAGCATCTGTCAGCCAGGACCTAGGGTGGAGGAGGGGACCAGAATGACCTCATGGAGGAGGTGAGAAAGGGCACTAGCGTGGGCAATGAAGCCTGGATCTGGGTGGTGGCAGAAGGGAGAGAAGCAGCTGCCTGCTAAGTTTCTAACTTATAAGCAGCAGAAACCAGCTCTGGCCATAATGAGCCCTGCATCCCCTCCCTCCCCACCCCCTAGAATTTATTGGCAGGCCCTGTGACCACAGACCATTTGTCTAAGGAAAGAGGAGCAGGCTTTGAGGACAGGCAGGATCCCAGGACCCCAGGGGCCTAGAAGCAGGGAACCTAGACCTGCTTCTCCAGACAGCAGACTATCCAGACACCACACTGGGGTCCTCAGCCTCTGTGCTCTCGCTCCAGGGCCAAAGCTGTAGCAGGGCATCCCACTGACCAGGCCTGTCTTGGGTTCCCCCCACCCAGGTTGACGGGGCTGCCGCCCTCCTTTGTGGGAGGCATAAATGTCCTCCCTATTCACACCTTCACTTCCCACACTGAAGGATTCTTTAACATGGGGAAACTGGGCCACCAATCCAACTGGCACATCTGCAGCTACAGAAATGATTGGATCTGAGAGGTATTCAGGAGAGACAGTCGACAGAAAGGGATGGGAAGCCTGTTCCATGTGGGGTTAGAGGAGGAGCTCAGGTTGGTGCTCCACTCTCCCGCCTGCGTTCATTGTGTGGACATGAGTACAAGCCCTGGCAGCACGAGGGAGGAAGGTGTGAGTTGGTTTCAGGTGTGCTGAGTAGGGAGGTGCCTGCCAGAGGGCCCCAGGGGGCTAGAGATGTGGGAGTCTGGGGCTCTTGAGACAGGAGATGGGGGTCATCAGCCTAGAGGTGGGCCTGAGAGCATAAGGGGCTGGATGGAGGATCTAGTCAGGGAGATGGGTGGGGGGCGGGGACTGGAGAGAGCCATCACCCTCCTGACTGCGCTTGCCCGTGTCTCCAAGAAGAGATAGCAGGTCAGCAGGCTGGGATGCCTCCTCCTGCTGGGATACCAGAGGGCCCTGACGAAGTCCTCCTGTGCGGTGGCTCTTGCACCATCTCCAGGGGCCCAGGCTGGCACAAGGGCCAGCTCAGAGCAGCCTCTGAGCGCGTGCAGCTGTGCTTGTGTGTGTTCATTCATTTACCACCGTGCGCCTGCTCTGTGCTCTGCCTCGTCCTGCCCTGGAGAAGCTCGCCATCGAGAGGGGTCCAGTCTTTGAACCTGAGTTACAAAATGCCATGATGAATCCCCTGGAGGAAAATAAATGGGAAATCAGAGGAGAGGATTTAATACCGGGTGGGGAGGCCTCCAGGGAGAAGGTGGTAAGAGTTATCCAGGTGCAAAAGGAGGGGAAGGGTGTCCCAAGGAGAGGAACAGCATAAGAAAAGCCTGGAGGTTAGAGTTTCGAATGGCTCAGTGATGGAGTGATGGGGAGAGTGATGGAGAGGTGAACAGGGGTGGTGACAGAGGACCTTGTGTGTCTGATGGAGGAGCTCGGGCTCTGTCCACAGGGCTGCAGAGACCCGAGGGTGAGTTAGAGCAGGAGGGGCCTGAGGTGCATGTGAACATAGATGTGTGTGTGCTTCCTTTGCCTCTCAAGGGCCAGCATGCACACAGTCATGCCATCAACTAAAATCTCTGCCCAGCTCGTGTTAATTAACAGGTAATGACTTAATTCTAGAGGCTTTTCTAAGAACGGAGTTAGTGCCTTTGGTTGCAGTTTCCCAGGTCTCAATGACCCCTTTCCTCCAGATTTATATAGGCTGCTGGAGAGCACTGCACTTGCAAGTAGTTTTCCAACTTGGTCCAAGAATCCTCTGTGCTGGGCCAGGGTGTCCAGTGAGGGCCCCTGACAAGATATCAGGTCCCGAGGGGGGCCACCACTCTGCCCCTGGACTGATCACACTGTTTATGGAGAGACTCCCTCTCAGGGAGCCCAGGGTTTGGGCCGGCTGAACGTACCCCCTCCAGCGGGCCTGTGGTCAAACCCTGGCTGAACTCGGTCCTCCTCTTCTTAGACATATTCACATTTAGGCCCCATGGCTAGGTGGGGATCACAGCGCCCCTTGTTAATGGTACGGCTGGAAGCACGAATGTGGCTTGGACACGAGGGCAAAGTAGGTCTGCTTCCTTTACCCGTATTAGGGACCACCAGACATTGGGACCTCACCAGCCTCCCAACCAGAGGAGAGTGGGGGGCTGCCTCCCAGAGCGAACCCCCAAGGGCAGCTGTGCTGTGTGTCATTGGGAGAGTTACTTTACCTTTCTGAAGCTTCCATTTCCTCATCTGTAAAACGGCATTTAGGTGGATGTCCCAGAAGCAGACCCTGAGAGGAAGATTTGTGTACAAGTGATCTCCCAGAGGAGGCCGGGGGTGAGGGTCTGCCACAAGTGGGGGTAACAATGCCTGTCTTCCAGGGTGGGAAGGGGGGTCATTCATTCATTCCACACTCATTTAGTCTTTGAAATATGCCCGGCATTGAGTGAAGTGCTGGGGACAGAGGTGAATGGGACCTGGGAGAAAGGCAGGCTGGGTGGAGAAGCTGCAGGGGAAGCTGACCAAAGGCCCGGTGACATCTGGGAAAACTGAGGCTCAGAGCTGCGCTCCACTAGGGCCTCACCCAGCGTGACCTTGGAGCAGCTCAGAGCCAGGACCACAGAAGTGGATGTCAGAAGTGCAGACGGTCTCGCTCGCTGGGTGAGGCCCTGCTGGGGTCGCAGCGTCCTGCTGTCTGGAGCGCCTGGAGTGGACTGCAGGGGCGGTGTGGGGAGCAGCGGGGTCTCTGTTTGCACAAGCTAACCAGCCTGCGGCAGTTGCTGCTCTAACTGTCATTGTACTGCAATTTGTGCGACAATTTGTACGGTATGGAAGGGAGCAGAGATTATGCCCTGAATGTCTGTTTATGTCATCTCTGAAAATACCCCTCAGATGCCAGGCTTGCTGAACAACCAATGGGCGACCTGTGGTCTCCGGCATCCGCCTGAGCTGCCCCCCAGGGACGTGTCCAGGGTAAATCAAGTCCATTTCTAGGAAAGCGCAGAGCCCTCCCCCACAAGGGGCTCTGACCCTGGCTCCCCAGCTTCTGGAGTTCTGAGAGCCCACGCTTATGTGTGTTTGCCTGTCTCTGGGTGCCTGTCACCAGGTCTCTATGTGCTTGTGGGGTGTGTGTGTGCAGGCGCGTGCGTGCGTGCACCCTCGCAGGCCTGTGTGTTAGTGTCTGTACGCATGTTTGTGTTGTTGAATGTGTCCCCAAGGGCCAGGGTGTTGTGTGTGTTCCTCTGAGTGGGTTGGTTTGTAAGTGTGTATCTGGGGGGTGTGTCTGCACATCTCTGTGTGTCCATGCAGCATACGTCTGTGAATGTGGGTCCTACAAGCCTGAGGAAGGTGTCATTCCTCCTGGTCAGGGTGGTCAGGGGAAGCACCACTGAGAAGTGCAGACTGGATTTGGACCCTGGCGAGCGTGTACAAATGGCGTGTGCAGGCGCTTCTCCTCCCCACTGTTCTTCCCCTGTTCTCAAAACTTGGAGGGAGGCAGCTGCCAGGAAGCACGTTGAGCCCAGTACCAGGAAGGACTTTATAGCACGCAGGACTTTCCCCAGTGGAGGGAAGCGTGGGAGCAGAGGCTGGCCTGCCACTTGGCAATTTCATTCAGCAAACATTCCCTGAAGCGTCTTATTCTTTATCAGGCCTTGCTCTGGGCCCTGGGACAGACGGAATTCAGGTTGAGTTCCAGGACCCACAGGCTAATGATATTAACCCTTGAGACTGGGTCCCAGAAGGCATAATAGCAGTTAAAGTGATGGACCTCTTACACTGCTGGGCACCGCTCTAAGCTCGCTAACACATTTGGGCCAGGTGCTGTTTTACAAGTGAGAGACGGAAGCCCGAGTGATGAGGCAGCTTGCCTGGGGTCCCTGCAACAAGCAGAGGCACAGCTAGAATTGGAACCCGCATCCCTGAGTCAGGAGGACTTGAGCTGCTGGCCCCCCTCCCTTACCCCAGCTCTAGGCGATGGTGCTGGCCAGGGCCTAGAAGAGGCTGGTTTCTGCCCCCAGAGCTCATGTGCATCCAGGAGGTGCCTGTGCCATCCTGCCTGTTCCCTGCCAGCCATGCTCTGAGAGCTCTTAGCGCTAGGCCAGGTTATTAATCAAGAAGGCCCAGAGGCCACCGCAGTGCTGGCTAAGGATTTCAATCCAGCAGGAATGTAAACGTCCCCTGACTGCATGGGGCTGTTGGCCATGGTGCTGCCTGAATCAGTTGCCCCTCTGACAAGGCAGGAAAGAGTCACCCTGCTGCAGCCCACAGGGGTCTGGGGGCACCAGGCAGAAAGGACAGCATAGTAAAAGCAGTAAATTGGGAGCTGGGGGTGGCCTGGGTCCCTGCCCGGCCACTGCCTATGTTTATCCCTATTAATAGTAATAATAAAAATAGCAAACCCTTACTTAGTGCTTAATACGTGCCAGATACTGTGGTAAATTAGGATTGGCTCTCAACACCCCAGGAGAGGGGTGTCGCTAACCCCATTTTACAGACGAGGAAACAGAAGCTTTGGAAAGGGAAGGATTTGCCAGGGTCACACATTAGGAAGTAGAGACAACCAAGATTTAGACTACATTTAAAAAAATTATATCGTATTTGATACATTGAAAATAATACATGCAAATATGTGTAAATAATAAGGCATAGCAAAATGAACATCCATGAATTTCTGGAACCACTGTTTATTTTCTGTTTAGGATCACACATATATATCTATAAACAATGTATTGTTTAGTTTTGCTTGGTTTAAAACTTTACAAACATAGTATACTGTATGTGGTCTTTGCCATATTTTCACTTAATGTTATATTTGATTATATCCATATTACTGTGTGTAGCTATAATTCATTCACTCCTACTACTGTGTAATATTACATTGTGTGAGTAAACTTTAATCATTTTCTTGCTGATGGACATTTGGGTTGTTTCGGTTTTGTGCTAGCTCACAATGCTGCTGTGAACATTCCTCTTCATGTGTCTTTTTGGACGAGTGGAAGAGTTTCACTAGAGTGTGAGCCTAGAAATGGAATTGCTGGCTCAGAGAATGTAAGATGATGCCATATTGTTTTCAAAAGTGGTTCCACCAGTTTACACTCCCACCCACATGGTGTGTAGAAGTTCTGTTGTTCCACAGCCTCAAAAGCGTTACGTAACTCTGTCAGTCTGGCGGGTGTGAAATGGTATCTGGTGGTGGTTTTAATTCTCATATAGATGAGTACTAATGAGATTGTGTGCCTTGTCATAATTTGTAGGCCATTCATGTTTCCTCTTCTGTGAAATGCCTTTAATGTCCTCTGCCCATTTTTCTATTGGTTTGTCTTTTTCTTATTGATTGATAGGAATTCTTGGTATTTTCTACCAGTTGGTGACTCATATTTTCTTTCTTGATGGTGTTTTTCTTGAACAGAAGGTCTTAGTTTTGTTGTTGTTGTTGTTGTTTGTTTTTTTGCGGTACGTGGGCCTCTCACTGTTGTGGCCTCTCCCGTTGCGGAGCACAGGCTCCGGACGTGCAGGCTCAGCGGCCATGGCTCACGGGCCCAGCCGCTCCGCGGCATGTGGGATCTTCCCAGACCGGGGCACGAACCCGTGTCCCCTGCATCGGCAGGCGGACTTTCAACCGCTGCACCACCAGGGAAGCCCAGAAGGTCTTAGTTTTAATGAGTGAGTCTATCAGTCTTTCCTTTAATTGCTTAAATCGTCTCTTTCTTAAAAGAAATCCTTCTCTACCTTGATGTCACAAGTAAATTCTCTTGTATCATAATGAGAGGATTTATTTTTAAGTTTTTAAAGTCTTACTTTCATTTAAGGTTTTAATCCATTGGAGTTAGAGGGTATGGTGTGAGGTAGGAACCCAATTTAATTTTTTTCCATCTGGATAGCCATTCACTGAATTACCCATCCTTTGTCCAGAGATCTGCAATACTGCCCTGTCATATATGTTTTTATGTATTTATTAGTCTGTTTCTAGGTGCTTCTGTTCCATTAGTCAATTTTTTTTTAACCCTGTACCAGTATTACACTATCTTAATTACCATAGTTTTGTAAGAAGTCTTGCTAATATCTACTAGGAAAATCTATCCCCCTACTCTCACTCCAGTCTTCTTTAGGTATTCCTTGGCTATTCTTAGGACTTTACTCTTCCATATATATTTTAGAATCAACTTTAAAATTTCAAAAACTTAACATTTTTTATTGCAATTCTGCTTACAGATCAACTGGGGGAAATGGACCTCTTTATGATATTTATTCTTTCTGTCTATAAACATGGTCTTTGTTAATGATTTTCTGCAAGATTTTATGTTTCTCCATACATGTATTGCATGTATTTCTTTTAAGTATTTATTCATAGGCTTCTTTTGATTTTTGCTGCTAGTGTGAATTATATCTCTTTTCAAATTATCTTTTTTGTTTGTTCCTGGTGTATAAAAATACAATTGCTTTCACTATATGTACCTTATACCCACCTATCTTGACAAATTCTCTTATTATTTCTATTAATTTTTATGTAATAGATTCTTTGGGGATTTCTATACAGACTCTCATATATGTGAATAATGATGATTTTACTTCTTCCTTTTCGATCTTTATACTTTTATCTCTTTGAAAAGAAACAATGATAGTGGATATTGTTGTCTTGCTCTTACTTAAAATACTTCTAACATTTTACCATTAAGTATAAAACTTCCTATCTTGTATGAGATAAAAGGCATTACTTTTTTAAAAAATAGATTTTATTTTTGAGGGAAGTTTTAGGTTCACAAAAACATTAAGTGGAAAGTACAGAGAGTTTCCATCTATCTTCTGCACCACCCTCCCCTCACCCCAGTTTCCCCTACTGTCAACATCCTGGACTAGAGTGGTACATTTCTTACAATCAGTGAACCTACACTGACACATCATTATCACTCAAAGTCCATAGTTTATATTAGGGTTTACGCTTGGTGTTGTACATTTATGAGTTTGACAAATGCATAATGACATGTATCCGCCATTGTAGTATCATACAGAATAGTTTCACTGGCCTAAAAATTCTCTGCTGTGTCTAGTCATCCCTCCCTTCCCCCTAACCCCAGGCAACCACTGATCTTCATAATTTTCCTTTTTCCGGTTGGAAATCATACAATATGTATCCTTCTCAGATTGGTATCTTTCATTTAGTAATATGCATTGAAGTTTCTTCCATGTCTTTTCATGGCTTGATAGCTCATTTCTTTTTGGAATTGAATAATATTCCATTGTCTGGATGTACCACAGTCTATCCATTCATCTACTGAAAGACATCTTGGTTGCTTCCAAGTTTTGGGAATCATTAATAAGGTTTCCAAAAACATCCATGTGCAAGTTTTTGTGTGGACATAACTTTTCAACTCATTTGGATAAATACCAGGAGTACAATTTCTGGATCACACAGTAAGAGTATATTTATTAGTTTTGTAAGAAGCTGTCAAACTGTCTTCCAAATTGACTGTACCATTTTGCATTCCCATCAGCAATGAATGAGAGGTCCTGTTGCTCCACATTCTCTCCAGCATTTGGTGTTGTTAGTGTTTTGGATTTTAGCCATTCTAATAGATATGTAGTGGTATCCATTATTGTTTTAATTTGCAATTCCCTAATGACATAGGATGTGGAGCATCTTTTCATATGCTTATTTGCCATCTGTATATCTTCTTTGGTGAGGTTTCTGTTCAGATATTTTACCCATTTTTAAAAATTTTATTTTTTATTTATTTATTTTTGGCTGCGTTGGGTTTTTGTTGCTGTGTGTGGGCTTTCTCTAGTTGCAGCAAGCGGGGGCTAATCTTCATTGCGTTGCAAGGGCTTCTCATTGCAGTGGCTTCTCTTGTTGCAGAGCACGGGCTCTAGGCACAGGGGCTTCAGTAGTGTGGCTCACGGGCTCTAGAGTTCAGGCTCAGCAGTTGTGGTGCACGGGCTTAGTTGCTCCGTGGCATGTGAGATCTTCCTGGACCAGGGATCAAACCTGTGTCTCCTGCATTGGCAGGCGGATTCCCAACCACTGCAACCATTGCCCATTTTTTAATAAGGATAATATTCCTTTTTCAGATATGTCTTTTGCAAATATTTTCTCCCAGTCTGTGGCTTGTCTTCTCATTCTCTTGACAATGTCTTTTGCAGAGCAGGAGTTTTTAATTTTAATGAAGTCCAATTTATTCCAATTAGAATAAATTATTTCTTTCATGGATCATGCCTTTGGTATTATATCTTAAAAGTCATTGCCAAACCCAAGTTCACCAAGATTTTCTCCTATGTTATATTCTGGGAGTTCTATGGTTTTACATTTTTTATTTAGATCTGTGACCCATTTAGAGTGAATTTTTGTGAAGTGTGTAAGGTCTGTGTCTAGACTTTTTTTTTTTTGCATGTGGATATCTAGTTGTTCCAACACCATTTCTTAAAAAGACTGTCTTTTTGCCATTGTATTACCATCTCCCCCTTTGTCAAAGATCAGGTGATTGTATTTATGGGGGTCTCTTTCTGGACTGTCCTGTTCCACTGTTCCATTTGTCTGTTCTTTCACCAATACCACACTGTCTTGATTACCATATCCTTAGAGCAAGTCTTGAAGTCAGGTAGCGTCAGTTCTCCAACTTTGCTATTCTCCTTTAATATTGTGTTGGCTATTATGAGTATTTTGCCTCTCTTATGTAAACTTTCAAATAAGTTTATCAATATCCACAAAATAACTTGCTGGGATTTGGATTGAGATTGTATTGAATCTATTAACTAAATTGGGAAGAACTGGCTTCTTGACAATATTGAGTCTTCTTATCCATAAACATGGAATATCTCTCCATTAATTTAGCTCTTCTTTGATTTCTTTCATCACAGTTTTATAGTTTTCCTCATATAGATCTTGTACATATTTTGTTAGATTTATACTAGGTATTTTATTTTGCGGGGGTGTGCTAATCTAAATTCTATTGTGTTTTTAATTTCAATTCTATTTTTCATTGCTGACATATAAGAAAGTGGTTGACTTTTGTATGTTAACCTTGTATACTGCTATAATCACTTATTAATTTTGGTAGTTAATTGATTCTTTCGTATTTTCTACATAGACAATCATGTCGTCTGCAAAAAAAGACAGTTTTATTTCTTCCTTCCTCATCTGTATTCCTTTTATTTCCTTTTCTTATTGCACTAGCTAGGATTTCCAGTATGATGTTGAAAAGGAGTGGTGATAGAGGGGACATCCTTGTTTTGTTTTAAGACATTCCTTTTTATTCCTAATTTGCTAAGAATTTTAGAATATATGAGCATTGAATTTTAATCAAATGGTCTTTTAAAATCTGTTGAGGTTACCATATATAGTTTACTTCAATTTGTAAATATGGTAAGTTAAATTTATAGATTTTTCTGATGTTAAATTGTTCTTACATTCTTAGAATTCACCAACTTGGTTATGGTGTGTTATCTTTTCTTTATATCACTTAACTCAGGATTTTTACATCTTTGTTAATGAGTGATATTTGCCTGTAGTTCTCCTTTCACATACTTCTGTCATTTGATTTTGGTATCAGGGTTTTATTGGCCTCATAGAATGTGTTGAGGAGTAGTTCTCTTTTTTCTATCCCTTGACGAGTTTGTATAAGATTGGAATGATATGTTCTTTGACTATTTGGTAAAACTTGCCTGTAAAACTGAGTCTGGTATTATCTTTGTGGGAAGATTTAAAACTACTCTTTCAATTATCTTAATTGGCATAGAACTATTAAGGCTTTTTTTTTTCATCTGAAGTCAGTTCCCCTACCCCTATCCCTCATTCTTTTAAAAAATTTAAAACAATAAAAACTTGCAGAAAAGTACAGTATAAAAATTTTTTTCTGAATAATTTGATAATAAGTTGCCAAATGATATCCTATCAGTCTTGAATTTTAGTATGTGTTTCTTACAAAAAAGGATAAAAGTTAACCATCAAAATCAGGAAATTAATACTGATACACTGCTACCATCTAATCCTCAGGCCCCATTCAAATGTCACCAACTGTCCCAGTAATGTTCTTTATTAAAAAAGGATCCAGGTCAGAATCATTCATTGTTCTTTTTTGTCTCATCTGTTTTGTTTCACCCATCCCTCAGACTTTCCTTGACTGTCATGGCCTTGATACATTGGAAGATTACAGGCCCGCTGTTTTATAAGATGCGCCTCATTTTGGGTTTATCTGATGTTTTCAAATTTATTGTCTTAAAATTGGTTATAGTGTTCCCTTTAATTTTTAAATCTTTGGTGGATCTGTAGTTATGTCTCCCTTTTTTTTTTTTTATGTCTCCCTTTTTTTAATCCTAATATTACTCTTCTTGTATGCCTTTTCTCTTGTTTTCTTAATTCATTTCACCAGAGGTTTGTCTCTGTTATTAGTTGTTCCAAGAACTAATTCCTGGCTTTGTTGGTTCTCTCTATTGTATCTTTGTTTTCAACTTTATTCACTTCTGCTTTTATATTTATTATCTTCTTTTTATATTTTTTATTTTATTTCACTGTCCCTTTTATAATTTCTAAAATGGATTGCCTAGCACATTAATTTTCAGACTTTCTCTTTTCCTAGTATAATCATTTGCAAAATAATTTTTTAATGCTCCTTTTACTGCATCTCAGAATTTCTTATATGTAGTATTGGCATTATTGTTCAGTTCTAAGTAAATATTTTAAATATCCATTATGATGCTTTGATTGACTCAGTAAGTCTTTAATTTTCCAAACATAGGAAAATATGTTTCCCTTTTGGTTATTAACTTGTAATTTAATTTTACGGTTATTGGAGAACATTTATTTATATGATATCACCCATTATGACTGTAATTATGACAGTTTTCTGTAAATGTTCCATGTGCTTGAAGAGAATGTGTTTGTTTTATGTTCAATAGATCAAAAGTCTTGTATTATTCAAAATTTCTATAACTTTACTAATTTTTTCTCTGTTTGACCTATTAATAATTGAAAGAAAAGTGTTGAAATCACCCACCAAGATGGTAGGCTTTGCATTTCTATCACTATTTGCAACATCATTAGATTCCTGGAAGTTTAAAACTTTTATCATTAGATAACTCCATACCTAATAATTTTTTGGTTTAAATTCTACTTTATCTAATATTAATAGGCTATAGCATCTTTCTTTTGGATAGCATTTACATGATATGTCTTTTTCTATCCTTCAACTTTCAACTTTTTCATGTCCTTATGCTTTAGGTGTGTTTATTATAATTAGCACATAGTGGGAGGTGTGATTTGTTTTGTTTCTTTAGTTCATTCTGATGTGCTCTCAAGTTTAGTCCATTTTCAGTTATGATTACCAACGTATTTGGACATGTTTCTGATATCTTACATTTTGCTTTCTACTTCTGCTTTTTCTGTGCTTTTTTGTTTGTTTTGCCTTAGTTTTTTTGTTGTTCATTTTATTTTGCTTTTTTGATTGATTACGAGAGGTTGGGTTTTTTTGTTTTTGTTTTTGTTTTCTCCGTATTACTTTTCCCTCTCTCTGATGGTGTGGAAGTTATACACTCTAGAAGTCTAATGTTAATACCTTAAGCCTTTCCCCAGCAGTACAAGACAGAGGTAGAACAAGACAGAGGTAGAACACTACCTCTAATTCCTCCATCCAAACTTGTTCCTATTGTTGGACAGTATTCTAGTTCTGTCCTTGTTTCAACTCCACAAATTAGAGAACATTGTTATTTTATAAAAAAATGTTTTTTTAGCTCCACCTCCATGTTTACAGATTTACAAATTTATTTGCCCTTCATCAATTCTTGCACATTTTATACCTTCCTTCTGGGATCATTTTCCTTCTTCTGAAATTTATCCTTTAGAAGTTCCTGGAGTAAGTTTGTCTGTCTCGTTTGTTTATCTGAAAATATCTTTTCTTTCACCTTCATTTTGAAAGATAGTTTTTGGGGTACCCATTCTATGTTGAGAATTATTTTTTTTCTTTATTTTATTTATTTTCTTATACAGTAGGTTCTTATTAGGTATCCATTTTATACATATTAGTGTATATATGTCAATCCCAATTGCCCAGTTCATCCCACCACCAACCACCCCAACCCTGCCACTTTCCCCAGCTTGGTGTCCATATGTTTGTTCTCTACATCTGTGTCTCACGACAGTTATTTTCTGTCAGCACTTTGAAAATACTAGTTCATTGCCCCTTGTTTCCATTTTGTTGTAGAAAAGCTGTTGATATGATTGGCATTTTTTTGTGAGTTTTCTCACAACACAGGTTTTCTCTCTGTTATTTTCTATGTAAAGATCTTCTACTTTGGTGTTCTGAATTTTCACTACCCTGTAAGTAGAAGGGGATTTCTTTAATTTTTTCTTTCCTCCTTGTAGCACTTGACAGTTCTCAGCCATTAGCTCTTCAAATATTGCTTCTTTTCCATTTTTTTTCTTTGCTTTTGAAACTTTGATTAAAGGTATATTATGCCTTTTTTACTCTGGCCTCCAAATTTCTTATTTTCCAGCTACTTATCTCTCTGATCTGAATTCTGTGAAATTTCTTCAACTTTTCCAGTTCAGCTGTGTCTAACCTGCTGTTTTATCCATTTTGGTTTTTAAAAATTTATTTTAGCAATTACATTTTTAATTTCTAGAAATTCTGTTTGATCTTTTTCAAAGGTCACTGGGGTTTGTTTTTTTTTTTTTTTTTTTTTTTTTTTTTTTTTTTTTTTTTTTTTTTTTTTTTGCGGTTCGCGGGCCTCTCACTGCTGTGGCCTCTCCCGTCGCGGAGCACAGGCTCCGGACGCGCAGGCTCAGCGGCCATAGCTTACGGGCCCAGCCGCTCCGCGGCATGTGGGATCCTCCCGGACCGGGGCACGAACCCGCGTCCCCTGCATCGGCAGGCGGACTCTCAACCACTGCGCCCCCAGGGAAGCCCCACTGGTTATTTCTGATAGTCTCTCACTACTTGCTCATATTTTGTGATTCCATCCTTTATTTCTTTAAACATTTCACCCATAGTAGTTTATATTCTAGATCTGATAGTTTTAAATTTGAAATCCTTGGGGCGGTGGATGGCTACTTTTGTGATCCTTTGTCTCTTCGGGTTCTTCCTCTGCTTGTCCCCTTGTGTGCCGGGTAGTTTTAAGTGTGAGGATGTGTGGGTGATCTTTATCTCTGGGTACCCCGGAAGCCTGAGATGAACATGCTTGTCTCCCTAGAGGAAATCCAGAAGCCGGGAACCCTCAGAACCAGGTTGCCCCAAACCCCGGCCAGGTCCCCAAGCTCCGTGTAGGAGTTGAAGGTCTAGCCCCCCCACTTGGCTGCAGTCTGGTGTCAACACCTGCTTCAGGGCAACCCCATGCTGCAGTAGTCTATTTTTAGCTCATGATTTCCTCCTTTTGTCTCCCCTAGCTGCTGAGATTTTCCTTACCTTCTAGGATACAAGCAACTCAACAAAAACCATGTTATATATATCATCTGGTTATTTTGCAGCAGAAAGGCCCAGAAACAAAACCTCAGTTTCCTCATCTGTAAAATGGTCACCAGTCATAATAACAATAATAGTAACAACAACTCCCCCGTGAGTTGTTACGAGAATCATAGGAACTCAGATATGGCAAAGCACCATAAATGTGTTATTTTAAGAATCGGCTATTGATATGTTGTTGGTCTTTTACAGTGCTGAGTGCTTTACATGCATTATTTTATTTAATCCTCCAACAGATCTGGTTCTGTCATCACCCCCATGAGGAAATTGGTTTCAAGGGGTGAAGGGTCATGTGCCTCACCATTGCTATTATCATGATTGTTAGTTGTTGGAGGAGAGGGAAATGAGAATACCTGTGGGCAGAGCGGGTCCAAGGGAGTGGGGCGGGGTGCCTGCCTATTGGTTGAAGGGCCGTGAGGTGCAATGGGGAGTGCTGGGCTGGGACTCAAGAGAAAGGGTGGGTTCTTGCTGGGTGATCTTGAGCCAGCTCAGCTCATGGTCTGGGGTGCTGGCTGCAGAATCCCAGCCTGCTCGTCTCTTGGGAGCAGAAGGGTGCGTTGTGGGTGCAGGAGCGTTTCCATACATTGTGAGTCACCATGGAGGTGCAACCCCAGTTGTTTCCCAGGTAGGATTATACTTCTCTGATGTCCCCAGGTTTCTTCTGTGTTTCATCTCCGTGTGCAGTAGAATCCTTGGTGCCCTGTTTTCTGTTCACCACTTAGTTCCTTGAGTGGCTGAACTCCTTGAAGGCAGGCACTGATTCCACTTGGCTCCTTGTGACCTGGCAGAGGCCTGGCACACCGCAGGTGTGCAGCAAACGATGAGGACAGGAATTCACAATGGATCTTCCCTACCGCACTGTGCACAGACCCCATCTACAGAATCTTTGTAAGCCTCTGTTCATTCATCTCTGGGACGCTCACTCCTTTCCCCAGTATTGCGTTCTGGCATCATCCCACATGAACATGCTCTGTTGCGTTGCCCTCATAACCACACTCGTTATTTGTCATTCCTGGGGGACAGATTTTTGGTTTGGCAAATATGATCTCTGTTACCTGTCTGCTCCAAGTCGTCTCCTCATGTGTGACATGGAAAAAGCCTTTGGAACTCGGCAGCCCTGGATCCAAACTGGCTTCTCCACTTGCTGGCTCTGTGGACAAATAGTGTAACCCCGTGAGCTTCAGTCTCCCTACCTCTAAAATGGGGAGGGGGAAGCCAGCCTCCCAGGGGTGGGGAGAGATTCGCGTGCTGTGGGCTCGTGGTAAGGGTGAGTTCCCTCCAATTTCCCTGGCCGGCCTCTGGACCTGCTCTGTTTGCTGGCGTGCTCCACACAACCAGAGCACTGTGGCTCCCATGGGCCTAAAGCCCCTTTTACTCCACACCTTAGGATGACGACTCCATGAACTGCTGGGCCCACTGGCTCCCTTCGGCCTCTGCCAAGCCCAGCATGTTCTGTGGCTTCCTGAGAGCTGTCTGGGCCCCAACCCCAGGCCCATGGCTCTAGTTCTTGGCTGGCCGGGAGGCAGCTGCCAGCCAACTGTTTACCTTGGGAACATGGTGTCCTCTGCGGCAGCATTTGCCAGCCATGGAGCGAGGGCAGATTTATGAAGTTGGTGGCACAGAAACGATTTAAGGCCCTGGTTGGCCAACAGTAATGTAAGGATATACAGTGCCTGTCTGCAAAAGATTGCATTTAGGTGCCCACACTTTGGTCTGATTTACAGCATAGACCAAGGCTCCAATTAGCAGTCATAGCTGTCTTTTAGCCAAAACCTAGCACCTTTCAGAATTATGCAGACTTTCCAGGGCCTGGCCTATGATGAAATGATAGCTGGAGGCTTGTAAGTTCATGCGCCATTTATAAAGGCAGTATATTCTTAACTGCCCTGCTGCTCAGCTTACCTGCAAGGTCTGGGCCCTCGTGGCCTGGCTGCTTGTTAAAGTGACCCTAGGAGATTATTGGAAAGTGGGACCTGGTTTCAATCCTGGCTCTCTGTTTCTTGCTGCGTGACCTTGGAAAGTGGTTTAGTCTCTCTGATCCTGAATTTCTTCATCTATAACTTGACTAGTGTGGCAGGACGGGACTTGGGAAGAGTAGTAGACACTTTGCTTTGTGGGGATCAAACAAACTGGGTGACAGCTGTAGAGAACCCATCACAGTTTCTGGCACATAGTAGGTGCTCAGTGATGGCGTGTACGTTAGAGTTCCTAAAAGGGACAACAATCCAAGATGGGACTGGCCTCTTCTCCGGTACTCTGCCTAGCTGCCTGGCAGGGGCGGGGGCAGGAGCGGGGGACAGGCGGCAGAGTGTTATCTACTGCCTGTGGTCCTTCAGGCAGCGAGGCCTGGAGTCCTGAGGGCAGGGTGGGTGGTCCACCCTGGAGTGAGTCCAAAGACTCATCTGTCACAGGCTGCATTTGAGCAGTCTACTGAGCAGCTGTGGCTGAGGCCTTCTTAAAGCACTTACTACGTGCACTACTGCTCCAGTGCCTAGCCCCATGCTGGACTCATAGCCGAAGGCATGGTAAAGCCAGGTGTGCTGATGTGCCCTTAGGCCAGCTATATGCTGTCTCCAGTCTCCCCTGCGCCCCACCCCATCCTCCTCACTGCAGCTTCTGCCCTCATGGGGAGGGGGAGGGCTGTCTGATGGGTGTTGGAGGGAAGCTGATGTCAGGTCAGCATGTGGACAAGTTTCCCCTCATAAAAACTGTCCACAGGTAGAAACCCTGCCCTTCAAGCAGGGAGTGAGCTCTCATCCTGGGTAGGCTGAGTGCTGTGAGGGGATTCAGTCACGGGGAAGATTAGCAAAAGGAGGGACTGACACAGGGCTGAGGACCAGGCCCTTATGCCACATGAAGGCGATCGGGCTTGACGCTGAGGACAAGGGGAGCCGTGGGGTGAGAATGGGTTGGGAGGAGTAGGCCTGGCAGCTGCATACCACTAGAAGCCTGCTGGACATCATCCCAACCTTCAGTGGCAGGAGGATCAGGACAGGGGCCAAGCAGATGGAGGGATGTTTAGAAGGGCAGTTACCAGGACTGAGGTGTCGACAGGCAGTCAAGGGAGAGGACAGAGCCCTTCTACCTTGGGAAGTCTAAAGTCCTGGGCCGGTTCTGAGATTGAACACATGACAAGGTAGGGCTGTGTCCTGGTGGGCTCTGGGGTCTTGAGGTCCTCTCTCCAGTCAGCAGGCCCCAGTGCCTGTCCACTCGGTGCCAGTTCAGTCTCTGAGGGGAGTGGGCACAGCCAAGAAAGACTCGGTCCCTGCCTTCAGAGAAGCCAAAGTCTGAAAAGACAAGGTTTATACGAAATGGCCGAGGCCAGCAAAGCCCACCGCATTGTGTGTTACTGTTTCTAAGAAGCCCCAGGTTTCTAAGACCTAGAAAAGTTTTCAGGCCCTCTACCTCTGGGTCTGATTCTTCTCTCTGCTACAGCAAACCCTCATCAGTTTGGGCTTTGCATCGTTCCTGCTGTTCGGTTTCCAGGATGGCACAGACAAGTCCAAGACTACGTTCTGTTTACCTTCAGGCCGTAAGGCACTATGACAGGTTCTAGGTGTCCCAGAAGAGCAAAGAAGTACACACTAAGGGTGTCCTGCACATACAGGGTCCTGAACCAAGCGAGGTAAATGGCTCACCCAAGGGGAAGTGGGTGGTCCTTCACTCATTGACTCAGCCTTTACCAAGAGCTCCTCTGGACCAGGCCCTGGGCTGGTGCTGGGCACCATGACACGAATGGGCCACCCTTCTCAACCCTTGTCCCAAGTCTTGGGGGGAGCCAAACACTGGAGCAAGGGGCGTGGACATAAGCGTTGGCCCAAGGCAGGGTGGAGTTTATTAGGAGGAGAGGTGGAGGACAGTCATGTTGTGGGAATGCCTGGGAGTTTGCTGGGGCTGGAGTAGAAGGCGTGGGGTGGAGAGCAGCAGATGGGAAGGTTGACTGGGGCTGGATCACATAGAGCCACGCGTGCAGAGGAACTGGGACGTTATCCTGGAGATCCGCTGAGGGCCGCTATCATCAGCGGCTGCTTTCGAAAGATCACTTTGATAATGACAGGTGAGGGACTGAACCCCAGGGGATGGCGCTCAGTATGACCCTGGGCCCGCCTCCAGGGGTCACTAAGCTACCCCGCTAAACTGGACCCTTTGAATGTGTCCCTCTGCCTTTCCGCCCCACCTGCATGCTGTCGCACTTCCCAAGCCCAGCCTCCCATCACATTGCTTACACACCTTGTGCGTCTGACAGTGAGCCCTTACAGCCTGACAAGCAGTGCCCACTGCAGGCCTGGTGCTGCCAGCCCCTGCTGGCCTCATCCCATATCATCCGGAGCCCCATTCCCCATCTAATCAGCGGCTCCGTCCCGCTTTGATTTGGGGCTCTCCTAAGGACATTTGATTGGCAGTAACTGGAGTCAACCATAAGCTCATGCAAAAGGGCAGATTATTTATGTGTTTTCTGCTGTTCTGTTAACAATGACTTCAGAAGGGCATATGGAATGGATAAGGGATTATTTAGAAATCAGAAATTTGCAGGAGACTGGAAAGAACTTGATAAAAACCATTTAGGTATTATAATGTGCTTCACTTAAAAAAAGGTATATATTTACCTCGTCTGTCTGATTATACAGGAAGTGAATTACGAGAGGTATTCAGAAATGTTATTGGAGTGACAAGATATTTCATGGAAGCTGCTGGACAGCACCGTGTGAGCATGTGCTCTGCCACGTGTGTGTTTCAAGGCAGACCTGATGGGCTCAGAGGGTCGGTTCCTCCCCAGCCGGCCTCAGCCGTGCGATGTGGTTGCTCTGCATCTGGATACCTGCTGCTGCCCCCACCCCCTTCCTCCACAACCCCAAGAGGCTTTCTGGATGCTTTCTCACCTCCCTACGTTTCGCTGGTTACCAAGTGCTGATGACTCGGACTCCTAAACCTCTCTGTCCAGCCAGACTGCCTGAGTCAAATCCTACCTGCTACTATAGTCATCCCTGTAGTAGGGACTCCCCAGCCGACCCACACAGATACCAAAATCTGTGGATGCTTCAGTTCCTTATGTAAAATGGGCTAGTACAGTCGACCTTCTGTATCCGTGGGTACCATGGATACGAAGTTGGTTGAATCCACAGGTGCGAACTGGTGGATGCAGAAGCAGAGTGTATTTTCCATCTGAGGGAACAGCGGCAAGTTCCATAATGCTTCCATAATGCAAGTTCCATAATACAGTTCCTCCATCTGTAAAGTAGGGACCATGATGATATCACCTACCATTGGGGCCATTCTGGGGACTTGATGATATAATGTACAGCGTCCAGGGTGGCACAAGCATGATGGAACAGATACATTTTGTTTCCAGTCCCAGCCTGGGGTTTAGGGAGGTGAGCGGGTCTGGGCACAAACCATGCTGAGCTCCAGGCTGGCTGTGAGTGCTGGATGAACGTGGTCTGCAGTGTAGTGCTCTCCTCCCACACCCAGGAGTAAATGCTTCTTGTTTTGACTGATTGCACCTTCCCAAGGTGCCCTGTTTCAGAGTTGAGGGGCTTTTGTTGCTCAGGCTCTCCCAAAGCAGGACAGCACAGCCCCAAGCCCACTGGGGCAGGGTAACCCGGTGCCCTCACGTAAGCACGCACTCACCCGCACACCCTCTTCAGGTCCCCTTCAGTCCTGCTCTGTGCCAAGGCCAAGCCACAAATGAGGTCTGAGGCAGGGGATTTTCAGAATGAGGGTGGCCCAAGAGGCCACTGACACACTGCTTTGCAGGGAAGACAGTGACCTGGTCACCTGAGGCAGGGGCAGGGGTGGCCAATCTTTAGACCTGAGAGTCCCCGTGGAACTTTCTGGAACATGCCAGCCTTTCCTATCTGAGCCTAGAGAAGCTACCCCTGCACGACACTCAAGTCTGCCCAGAGAGACAGCTGCCAGTCCCTCTCAGATCCCCAGGTCCCCTGCCCTCCTTGTGAGGCCTTATCCATTCTGCACCCCAGAGCATGTCTCCTTCAAGCCTCACAGGCCCTGACGGAGCCTGGGAGGATAACAGAGTGTCCTTCACTGGTGGCTTCAGCAGGGTCAGAGGGGATGTCAGGGGTGGGGAAGCCCTCCTGAGCCCCGTGAGACAGTGGCTCTTGGGATTGTCCCCCAGCTTCTCAGAGCTGGCCAGTAGGGCCTGGTAACAGGTCAGGACTGGTGGGGCCTGTGTCACTGCCTCCCTGATGTGACCCATCCCCACCTACACCCTTCCCCAGTGTCCCTATTGCAACAGACTCAAACCAGAGTCCAGATCGACAGCAGAAGAGGAAACTTGCCTGAACTAATGAGCTGCTCGATTAGTCCCGTGGTGCCAGACCTGAGTCAAGTCCTGGCTCCTTCTCAGATTTGCTGTGTGACCTTAGGCAGTCATTTACCCTCCCTGAGCTTTGGTTCTCTAGTTTTATAAGCTAATACATAGAAATAACCTGGCACTTTGCCTGGTCCCTACTGCCTGCCCCTACCTCAGTTATCCAAACGTTACCCCAGAGGGCTGTGGTTGGGTTGGTGGGATCCTCTGGATACCCCAGAAAAGGGCTTGGATTCAAATCCCACTCACTGTCTGACCTCAGGTGATAGTTCTGCCTTCTTTGTGCTTCAGTTTCCTCATCTGTCAAAAAGAAGTTGTCATGACTGTCCCTCCCTTCCTTGTTTTGAGGATGCTCAGATGGGACTGCAAATGTGAAAGTCCCACAAGGGCAGGTAATGGAAGGTGAGATGTTATGTCCAGGAACTCAAGGTAGGGTCTTCTGGCCTTGTGGGTGCCCGATGGCATTCTCTGCACTGACAGGAGTCCTTGAGGCAGACTTTGGGGGAGGCCCAGTGTACTGGTTTCTCTTTAGGGACATCCAGGGAGGGGCTGCTGCCTCATCTGCTGGAACACTGGCCAAACCCTCGTCTGGCCAATAAGGCAGGCCCCTCCACCTCTCTAGACCCTTCTGGCCATCCTCCCCCTTGCCCTCCCTACTCCACTCACACTGGCCTCCTTGCTCTATCTCTTTTCCTACCTCAGGGCCTTTGCACTGGTGTTTCGTCCTACCTGGCGTTCTCTGTCCCTAAAGCTTAGTGCGCCTCGCTCCTTCTCATTCTTGAGGTCTCAAGTCAAATGCCACCTCTTCACACTACTTCTGTCCCATCACAAGGCCAAGTGCTTTTTCCCATAGCACTCACGTGGTCTGACATTATCTTATTTACTTACTTGGCTAGTGTCTGTGTCACCCCAATAGCATGTTACCTGCACAAGGGCAGAGGTCATGTGTGTCTTGTTCACCGCTATGTCACCATCAGCTGGAATGGTACCCAGCACCTTGTAGGCACTTAACATTAGATTAGATGGGTGAGTGTGGGGATAGATGGGTCACGGTTGGATGGAGAGGTGGTGGATGGATAGGGAAAGGCTGCCTCCGATCCGGGGTACCATCTCAGCAGGTGTGTAAGCGAAGGGGAATGGTCTCTGGCAGGGGGCCATGGAATGGATTCCTGTTCTTGGGGAAAGTGGATGAAGTAACCCCACAAGTTCCTCCAGCCTTGGCTGTGCTTTCCTGGTATACCCCAGATCTGAAGGACAACCTGTATTCACCAAGGCTTCCAGGGGTGGGGTTGGCTGCAGCTGCCAGACCAGCCAGTGGGGGAAATGTCTTAAGAAAGGCAGACCTACTAGAGCATGGACTTGAGGATACGGGGAGGAGGAGGCTGTGACGAGGTGAGAGAGTGGCATGGACATATATACACTACCAAACGTAAAATAGAGAGCTAGTGGGAAGCAGCTGCATAGCACAGGGAGATCAGCTCGGTGCTTTGTGACCACCTAGAGGGGTGGGATAGGGAGGGTGGGAGGGAGGGAGACGCAGGAGGGAAGAGATATGGGAACATGTGTATATGTATAACTGGTTCACTTTGTTATAAAGCAGAAACTAACACACCGTTGTAAAGCAATTACACTCCAATAAAGATGTTAAAAAAAAAAAAAAAAGAATGGCAGAGAAGGTTGGTGGTCCCCTTGCTCGGGCTGTGGAGTCAGCTCGAATACCAGCTTTGTGTTGCCTTGGTTGGGGCCTGACACCAGCTGAGGACTGGAGCAAGTTACTTATTACCTCTAAGCTCAGTTTGTTCATCTGTAAAATGGAAACAACACTAGTACCTTCCTGGCCCCCAGGTTGTCAACTGTTTAAGAGGACCGATGAAGCCAACAGGAGTCTTCGGTTCTGTTGCTGAGGAAGTTTGTCTCTGCCTGCCCAACTCCCTCCTCTAGGGTTGATGATAAAAATAAAAACAGAAAACTCTCATAGAGATAGTCTCACGTAGGGCTGCGGTCCAGGGTCCAGTCAGGTCCTCCCTCCGCCCCTTGGCCTCCAGGCGGCAGGGAGGGGACCAGAGGAACCGTCCTTGCGAATGAGCTGAGCAGGCTGAGGGGATGGTGAGCAAGCAGAGGGGGAATGTTTTTATTAGGCTTTTGGAATGTTTTCTTTTTTTCTCCAAGAACTGGTTGTGGTCATGTAAATCACCCTGGAGGAAAATCAGAGGGTCCCCATACACATCTGTTGGTTTTGGTTTTTATAAAAAAAAAAAAAAAAAAAGACGAAGACAGCAATCTTTGCGGTCTGTTTAAAAGTATTTTAATCATCAATGAACAAGGGAAGAGTAAACCCCTGGAGCAGGCAGGAATGTGGCCAGGGGACCTGAGGAGGCAGCCCCCGTGGGGCTGCCCATCCCCCTGCCACCTGGTCCCTCTGCACAGAGCCAGCCCACGCACGGGGCTCGTGTGCAGGCTCATGGGGTCCCTGCCTGCTTCCACTCCCATGGGGTCTGCCCTCCACCCACAGAAGTTTAGGGTTGGGGTGTATGGTGAGGCCCGGAGAGCAGGTAGGGGAGAGTCCAGGGGGTTCCATCTTTGGGTGTGGGCAGGGGGTCTGTGAGCGTGTGTGTGTCTGCGCGTGATTGCCTGTACCCGGGTGTGTGTTAAGCACTGGGGGGATTGGGCATGCGTGTTTGTACGAGTAGGTCTGTGTGGTGTGTGTGCGGGTTGTTCGCAGTGTGATTGAAATGTGTGCGGTTGTAGAGCTCATGTTTGGGATTGGGGTGTGGGGGAGGTTTGGTGTGGGATGGGGGTGTCCGTGCAGTTACGTACATACGTACTGGGGTTATGGTTGGGGAGTGTGTGGCAGAGATAGACATATACCCACTGCACACCCCGTGTATCCCTGTATGTCAGCACCCACAGCAGACGCAGACACTCCCAATGCCACACCCATGCACACATCCAGCACACTCCAGATCACACCCTCCAACACCCTCCTCTGGTAGATGTGCGTGTGTGTGTGTGGTTAGGTGAAGTGAGTGTGAGTGTGCATATGTGTGTGTGGGGTATGGGTTTAAGTTTGGGGGTGGGTGGTCACGGTCTGTGCTTGTGTTGCGGGGAGTAGTTTGAGTGTTTGGGTGAGTGTTGTACATTCAGCGTGTGTGTGTGAGGTGTATGGTGTTGTATTGGGCGTTGACTATTTGGGTGTGCACGTGGTCAAGGCACACGTGTGTTTGGAGGAGTGTATTTGAAAATCTGCTTGCTGTACGTGCGTATATATTGGGTATGGGCATGTATGTTGGCCTTGGGTTCGTGTGTGTGTATTTTGGTGTGTGATAGGATGTTGGATGTGCGTTGGGGGGGGCGTGTGTGTCGGGTGTAGGGTGAGGGAGTAGGGCTCACACTGACTGGGAGAGATGAGTCTCCTGCCCAGCCCAGGCTGTGATTTGAACCCAGGAGCCTGTAACCCCCACTTCCTCCTCAAGTTGAGGACCATGTGAGGTGCTGGAGGGGGCATCTGGGAGAATCTTGGAGGGAATGAGATTGAGCAGGGCCTGGAGTGGTGAAAAGAGCACGGTGTCCAAGGACTTTCAAGGCAGAGGGACCAGAAGGCAGGTCAGCCAGTGCATCCAGGAAAGGAGTGGAGTGTAGGGGGAGGGGGGGCAGAAGGAAATGAGGCTTGGGCCATGGCATGGTGAGTCTGAATGTCAAGCCCGGGAGTGGAGACTTGATCCTGTGGGCAGAGGATGGAAAAGATGGAGCAGGCATGATTGCAGAGCTCACAAATGGAAGAGGCCCTAGTAGGGGCGGTAGTGCCAACAGCACTCTCTCGGGTACTCATGGGGTCCCTGAGAAAAGCAGCCCCTTCCTGAGGCTTCACCTTGGTCCCCCAGGGCTCTGAGCTGCCTGCAGTAGATCACTGTTTGACCTGGCCTCCTCCCAGCATGCAGGGAAGCAATAGCGCAGAGGTTGTTACCCCGTTTGGCAGATGAGGACACTGGACCAGAGGGGAGGGAGGAAGCGGCCTGAGGCTCCTCCCTCCCCACCTGAGCATCTCCCACTAGCTGTGAGAGGCCTCCATCCCGGGGACCTGGGGTTTGGGTGCTGAGTGTAGGTGGGCTGCCACAGTTTCCAAAGTGCTACGTCGTGACGTCCCAAGGGCTTCCTTGCATCCCCAAGAGGTGGGTGTTTCGGGTGTTCTGAATTTCTCTGAGTGTGACGTAATCACTTGCTAGAAATTTTGCAAAACCAAAAAGAACAGATGACTCAGACCACCACAGTGGAATGTTTTCTTTGGTCATGAGCCCATCCACGTATGACGTGGTGCTTAGCACAATGTCTGGCGCATGGTAAGTGCTCAACAGGGGTGATTTCAGATTCATTGCCAGGATTTTAGAGTGAGAAGGGTCCAAGCTATGGACCAGTCCAGGCCTCATCTCAGATGAGGTGCTTCACTTCTCTGTGCCTCAGGTTCTCAATGGGGTTGTTGAGAAGATTATTAACAATAATGAGCGTTGATGAATTTAGCGCTGGGGCTAAGAAATTTCCCATGATTCCAGGTGCGTCATCGCGATCGTTTTCCATAGCCGTCTTGTAGTCCATCATGAGGACTGTGGTGCAGTCTACTCAGCTTTTCTCCCACTGTTGGATATTAGGTTGTTCCTAATTTTCCACTATTCATATTTGGTAACAAGAATGTTTCATTAACCATCTTCTTGCACAAAGTTTGTCTGATCTTAAGCCTGGGTGGGCACCCAGAACCCAGATGTCAAACAGCAATGGAACCTGGCTCTGTGTGAGCCAGTGTTCGTTCTGTCCACCGTCACATCTAACCCTCCAACCCCTGGGGCAAGGCTTTCCCCCTCTGAGCCCTATGTTCCACCGGCACCACCTCCTTCCTGCCCAGGCCTACTGCAGAGAAAGGCCAGGGAAGCTCGCTTGCTAATGTGTTAATGGGCTGGGCTCCCTCTGGTGCTAATGGCTGAAAACATCACCCATGATTTGCAGTGGGTCAGTCTGCAATCTCCACCCAATGTGAGCATGCATGGCTGAAGGAAACTGAATCCTTCCTGAATAAAATTGAACCCAGGGTCCCTGAGGCTGGCAGAGGAGACCACAAGAAAACCTTATGAGGTGGGCTCAGTCTTGTGGCCCTGTCTCCTGTCCCAGAGTTGAGTCCCCTTTTACGGGTCCCTGGCTGCTCTGCCCCATATCAGTCCAAGGAGGCGTCACTTCCCAGTTTGTCCCATGGCTCAAGGGTTTGCCATGACCTTCCGTTAGTACCCCAGAACTTCTGCTTTGCCCCTTCCTAGGTGGGTGACTTGAAAAGGGTGCTGCTCTGTGACTCTCTTTACTCATCTGTAATATGGGGATGATGACAACGATAAAACCTACCTTGTGGAGTTGTTGTAGGGATTAAAACACTTTTGCATGTAAAGCACTTGAAACAGGGCCCAGCACATGGTAAGCACTCAGTAAATGTTAGCTGTTGTTGTTTTAGCTCAAAAATGACTTTACTTTTGCAGTCACTTTTCTGATAAGGGACTTGTACCCAGCATATATTAAGAACTCTTACAATTCAATAATGAAAAAGATAAATAACCTAAGTAAAAAATGGGCAAAGGACTTGAACAGACATTTCTCCAAAGAAGATGTACAGGTGGCCGTATGAAGAGATGCTCAACATCATTAGCTGTCAGGGCAATGCAAATCCAAACCATAATGAGATACTACTTCACACCCACTAGAATGGCTGTAATGAAAAAGATGGGCAGTAACAGGTGTTGACAAGGACATGGACAAATTGGAACCCTCATACAGTGAGGATGGGAAGGTAGAACAGTGCAGCTGCTTTGGAAAACAGTCTGGCAGTTCCTCAGACAATTAAACATAGAATTACCATGTGATCTAGCAATTCTGCTCCTGGATATATACCCAAAATAAATGAAAACACGGGTCTTCACAAAATTTTGTACATGAATGTTCACAGCAGCATTATTCACGATAACTAAAAAGTGGAAGCAACCTAAATATCCATCAACTGATGGATAAAATGTGGTGCGTCCATAGAATGGAATATTATTTAGCCACAAAAGCATGAAGCACTGATACACGCAACAACGTGAATGAACCTTGAAAACATTATGCTAAGCAAAAGAAGCCAGCCACAAAAGACCACATATTGGATGATTCTAGTTACATGAAATTTCCCAAATAGGCAAATCTATAGAAATAGAGAGTAGATTAGTGGTTGTCAGGGGTTACAGAGAGGGAGGAATGACCGCTAATGGGTATGGGGTTCCTTTTAGGGATGATGAAAATGTTCTAAAATTGATTGTGGTAATAGTTGCACAACTCTGTGGATATACTTCAAAAGACTGAACTGTGTACTTCAAATGGATCAATTTTATGGTTATGTGAATTACATCTTAACAAAGCTGTAAAACAAAAAGAAAAGGGAAAAAAAAAAGACTTTATGAAGGGCTCATGGAAGACCACAGGGAAGCAGACACAGAATGACATCGCCCAAAAAACCTGGCCCACCCTCAGCATTCCTCCTGGTCTGCTTTCATAGGGCAGAGGCCATCTAATCCTCATCTTGCCATAGCAGGTCAGCAACTTCTGAACTCATGCAGGCCTGTCCCCAAAAGCCAGGCCCAGAGTTGTGGTCGCAGTGAAAGACAGTGTGGTCAAGTGGTAGGACCCTGAGCTGGGATTACGTTAGCGTGACACCATTGTCATAGGATTAGCAGAAGTCATAGGCGTAAGCATGTGGCCCAGAGCAGGGGTCCACATATCATGTGTGGCCCTCGTCCCCTGCCCCTTACTGCCATGCGAGTGCCCCCCCACACTCCCATCCATGACGGACATGGCACTGCCGATGGCAGCATGCTACAGGTCTGGCAGATAAACACCTGCTCAGTGCTGCACAGAGACCCCAGTTCTCCAATTAGAGACATGCACAAATAGGGCCTTTTGCTGGAAAGGGCAAAGTCCAATGTTGGTGTGAGTACGGAGGCCCTCAGAAGTCACCCCTGAGCCCTGCCTTCAGGCGCCTGGCGGTGCACACGAGGTGTGGCATGCCAGAGCCAGAAGGGGTCTCTGAGACCATCTTCAGTCCCTTCCCCTTTATTTTATTTTATTTTTTGGCCACAACATGCATCATGCAGGATCTTAGTTCCCCAACCCAGGACCAAAACTGTGCCCCTTGCAGTGGAAGTGCCAGGGAAGTCCCCCTTTATTTTATAGATGGTTAACTGAGGCCCAGAGAAGTGAGGTGGTATAGTGGGAAAGAGGAAGTGCATTTTTGCATTCAGGTCCCGGTCAGCCAGGGACTCCTGTGGCGGCCCTGGACAGGAGTCATCTTTAAAAGGTGGAGTTGCTAAGAAGGTAAAGCCAGCAGACACAAGGTCCAGTTAGAGCTTGGCAGCTGGAGGGGAGAGATTCAGCCCGTGTTCAGCAGAAACCAACCCCGTATAAGGGAGCAATGAGAGACAGACCAGCAGGGAGAAGTCGGAGAAGCAGGAGGATTCTGTCCTTGAGTTTTTAAAAATAAATATTCGTAAAAGTTTTTATATGCTTGTTGCAGAAAACATGGAAAACACAGTAAGCATAGATTTATAAGAAAACAAAAGTCCTCTCTGAGGCTCTCACACAAAGAGACTCTCAAGTTGGACCTCTTTGGGCTGTTCCTGGCTCCTTGAGGAAAATGGAAATGGACTTTATGAAACATATTTCGAATGAGAAATTACCGTCATTCTTCTCTGGTGATCCCCGGCAGCCCGGCTTGGCTCGCACAAAGGGAGAGGCCACAAATAGGATTTGCCAGACCCAGTCTGAGCCCGGTTCACCGAGCTTGTGTTCCAAAATGCACAGTCATTCAAAAGTCAATGAAAACCCATTGTGTTGCACGCAGTTAGCAAATACGTTAGACTGGGCCCGCGGGGTCCACTGGAGGGCTCGCTGGTGGTGAAGTTCTGGGAGCTACCTGTGTCGGCGGGACTGCCTGGGTTAGGGCCTGAGAAATGGGACCTTACAGAGATAAGCAACACCTTCCATCCATTAAAGGCAGGAGCGTGAAAGGTGGAGAAGAGCTCGGGACCCAGGAGTCAAGAGCTAGTTCTCTGCAGATGCAGGAGGAGAGGGAGGGGCCACAGATGAGGACCCACTGTTGTTACCATCTTCAGCCCATGTTGAAACTGGAGCTGCTGCCTTTTTTCTGGGTGTGAGAAGGAGAGTGCCCCGAGGCCAAAGGTCAGGGAGCACTGGGCTGGGAGCCTGGAGTCTGGGCTCCCTGTCTTGGTGTCACCATTGACTTGCTGGGCAGCCTTGAACCGGTCTCTTCTCCTTCCCCAGCCTCAGTCTCCCCGGTATAAAACGGGCAGACTTATTCTAACACCTGTTCCAGTCAGACCTGTGATTTTAAAAAGAGTCTTTTTCTCCTTACCCAGGGTGGGATGGGACATGGGTGGCTAACCCCAATTGAGCCGATTGTTTCAGTAAGCAAACATGCCCTTGAGCCCCTGCTGTGAGTACAGTCTACTGCTGGGCCCTGGGTGAGAGGCCAGCTGGTGGGACCAGCACTATTCCGTGTCTGAGTCACAGCCCTGGTGGTGGGAGCAAGGGACCCAGAGGCAGACAGTTAGGATCCTGAGTCCTAGGGTCTGTGATGAGGGAAGGTCAGGGCTGTGGGACCCCAGGGGAGTCTTGCCCTAACAGTAGGGGAATCAAGGAAGGCTCCCTGGAAGAGGTGGCATATGATCTGAAACTTGGAGGATGAGCAGGATTTTGCCAGGTGAAGTGGCAGGAGAAGGGCACCCTGAGTAGCAAGTGATGGGAGCAGAGGTACATCAGTGCAGGCTGCATGGAGAATGACACCCATGCCTGGCATGCAGTAGTGCTAGGGCGGGGGCCTGTCCACGCCCAGAGGTGGAAGGCCCTGCCGTCTCCCTCTCTCTTTTTAATATTTTAAAGTATTGTTGAAATATAACTCACAAGATTCATCTTTCTAAAGTATACAGTGTTTTGAGTATATTCACAAAGTTGTGAAACCATTATTACTATCTTAATTCCAGAACATTTTCATCATCCCCAAAGGAAACCCTGTACCTGTTAGCAGTCACTCCCATTCTCCCCTCCACCCAGCCTCTGGCAACCACCAATCTACTTTCTGTCTCTGTGGATTTGCCTATTCTGGCATTTCACGTAGATGGAATCATACAGTATGTGGTGTTTTGTATCTGGCTTCTTTCACTCGCCATCATGTTTTCAAAGTTTACCCATATTGTAGAATGTATCAGTGTTTTACTTCTTTTTATGGCCAAATAATATTCAGTTGTATTGATATACTATTTTTGTTTATCTGTTCATCACTTGATGGGTATTTGGGGTTTTTTCTATATGATTTGATTTAATGATTTGAAAAATTAAACTTATTATTACTGATTCACTTGTAGGAGTAAGAAATGGTAGATCCCATGCAGTCTCTTATCTCATTTGGCCCTTACAATAAACCTACAAGGAAGGAGTGTTAACTGTTTTCCAGAAGACAGCTCTGGACCAGAGCGGCTAAGTACCACGCCTGAGGGCAGGGGCCAGTCAGCAGCGGGGCTGGGACTTGAACCCAGCTCTGCCTGCTCTAAAGCCCGCAGCCCATCCAGCTGGCTCAGAGACGTGTCCCCAGACATTCAGCTGAGGCTGCAGAGAAGGATGTTGAAGGAGCATTTGCTCCCCACGGCACTCTGTGGCTCACGGCTGCTGCTGCGGTGTGAAATGCAGCCTTGCCCGCCCCCATGCAGTCTTGTGGCTCGGACCTGCCTGTGTGTCCTCTGCCCTAGGAGTGAGCTTGTTTGTGTCCACTGTTTACTTAAGTTGGCCGCTCTGTCTCCTGAGACTCCTCAGTCATCACTGGTCACCACGTGGGAAACAGCTTGGCGATGTCACTCTGTGAGGAGGCGTCCCTCAGTGCATCCCATGGGGTGGGCCTGGGTTCCCTGAGGCAGCCACACAGCTGTCATCGTCATGGGCTGTGTCACCATCCATGAAAGTGGGTCACCATCCATGTCTTCCTTGATCCTCAGATCCCCTCTGGAGGTCATCATGTTGTTGCCATGTATTTGTGTGGAAACTGAGATCAGAGGGAAGTCCTTCGCCCACATCACATAGGACAGGGGCAAGTGTCGGATCCAGACCTGACTCAGACCTTTCAGGCTCCACATCGAGGGTGGGAACATCCCCAGGTCGTGTTATGCAGGACAACTCACCCAAAGCCACGTGCAGAATTAAGAAGGAAGTCTAGTTCTTCTGCAGCCTAGATCTATCTATGAAAGTATCACACTGGCCACTGTGAATTTTTTTTAAAACTTCAACAAAACAGAGTAGTATAAAGTATAAAGCAAAAGTATAATGTATCAAGAGGTAGAAAGTAGAGAGTAAAGTATGAAGAAAAAAGGAAAAGTTACCTCTAACTATAGTACTCAGAAATAACCACTGTTTAACATTTTGGAGTATGTTACCAGACTTCTCTGTGTATATGATAATTATACTCTTTACAGGAAGGGAATCATACCAGATATGTTGTTTGGTAATTTGCTTTCTTCACTGCAGTGTATTTTGGACACCTAGCCGTGTGCACTTAGCTGAGTGAATGAATGAGGGAGGAAATGAATGAATGACTTGTCTGCTCTCTTGTGCCACTGGACAAGTCAGGCTTTGTGAACTCTGCCCAGACTACCTTTCCAGAGCCGGGAGCCTTCGTCTCCATCCTGTCATTGATTCCCTGTCCTCTGTAGCCTTGGACCTCGGTTTCTCTGTCTTCACAGGGGGTCACTGGTGGTGACCCGTGGTGATAGAGCAGAGCCTGGTGCCGATTCTCCACAGCCCTGGGAGTGGGTAACACTATACCATCATTGCCATCCTTGCAATGCCAACAAAGATGTTGAACTCCAGAGAGATTAGGTGATTTGTGCCGCTCATAGAGTGGAAGGGATTTGGGATTTGAACTTCAGCCTGGATGACTTCAGAGCACTCTTTAACCCAGAATGAGCATGCCCTGAGAATCCAGGGGTCCAAAGCTGGGGGCAGGGGCAGCCATGCCCTCTCTGGGCTGTCGTGGTGTCCCCACCTATAACACAGAGGCCTCCAAGGGCCAGCCAGTCCTGACATTGTGTGAGTCTCAGGTCCCCACGCAGCCCAGCCCAGCCACCTTGCTATTACCCCTGAGCCTAGGAGGACCCAGAGAGGAGTCTGGCCCAGGACCTGCCCCCAAAGCCCAGAGCCTCTGCAGAGGAGCCACCATTGGCACTGAGCCCTGGTGTCTGAGGGAATTCCAGGCTGAGGGAACAGCGTAGGCAAGAGCACAGAGGTGTAAAGTTCCAAGAGCCCAAGTAGTCAATCTAAGTGGAGACTAGAGAGGGAGGAGGGAGCTTGGGAGCCAACCACCGCTGGAAGGCCTGCAGATGCAGATGGTGGGAAGCTGGAAGTGCCAGGCTGGGGGCCTGGGGTTGTATCCTGAATGCAGTAGGCAGCCATCGAAGGGTCTGAGCAATGTTGGGGGCAGGTTGCCATTTAGGAGTCTCTGGCTGTAGGACAGATGGTGGATTTGGGGGCAGTGACCAGGGTGGAGACAGTGAGGAGAGTGGCAGGATTGGCATATAACTGGCACTGCCAGAGGGAGTGAGTGGTTGGAAGACCTCACCTGGGCCCCACTCAGGCTCCCAACTTGATTCCCCCAGGACGGAGCTGGAGACTCCTCTCTCTGTCCTCAGCCCCCGCTAGCAGGGCGCCCCGGCTGGGGCCCAGTGTAAGGCAGTGATTTTTTTTTTCTGTAAATTATTGGTGCCCAAGTCATAGCTGAGTGGCTCAGCACAATGGCATCCTTCTCTTTTTGTCCTCCTTAATTTTAGAATCCAAAGCTAAATGTTTTAATTTTACATCATTCCTGACATAATGCTAATGAGTTCCAGGTGTCCCCCTGAGTCAGGCTGTGCAGCCAGCCATCTGGGCGGGGCCCTGCTCCCCAGGACGCCCCTCCTGCCACCCTCTCGGTTCTCAGAGAAGTGCCTCGCAGTGTGTTCCTCCTTAAGGACCCCTTCCTGCTTTATCATATGGTTGTAATTTTTTTCAGTTTACTTGGTCGTTCTTTTGTGTGGTGACCACAGGGTGATTCTCCCTTGCTCGAGGGACGGAAGGTTCCCACGAGAGTCGGACAGCTTGCCTGGCCCAGCAGAAGGCACGCTTCCCTTTCAGACCCCTGAGGCACCAGGCGCAGGTGAGGGGTGGGATGCCTCCCCCAGACCCTTTCCAGCGCTTTCCAACCTGTGTTGGACTGAACATCTGGAGAATTTGTGTGTTAAGGGAAATAAACACTCTCAGGGGATCTGAAAAACAGTGTGGTGGCTATTATCGCTAGTATTGTTATTTTCTGGTGACGTGAAACATTTACTTCTTTGTTTCTAGTCATTTCTTGCCCGTGGCCTAATGTTTCCTAAATCTTCAGACCCGTCTGCTTTTTGTTGAATGAGATGTGAGAACAGGGACAGGGCTTTGGCACCAGACAGCCTTGGGTTCAGTCCGGCTGCTGCTCTTAGCCCCTGGGCGCCCTGAGCACAGGCTCTCTGGGAAAGAGGGTGATAGAGCACCTTCTGTCCAGGGTGCCCCGAAGAGCACAGACGGCGGTGCACAGAAAGGGGGCTGCACAGGCCGACTCAGAGGTGCACACCTCAGGAGCAGTTTTCCTCCCTTCTGCCTTTTCCACATCCTCGTAACAGGGCAGACAATGGTCTCTATTTTATTCATGTCAGATCTGAACCTGAAGTCCACAGACTCGAGTGTGAGAGAGTGTAACTTGAAAGTCTTCCTTGAACTCCCATCCTGTTCTGAGTCTCCGGAGCTGAGGAGCAAATCTCAGGCAGTTCACAAAGCCCTGCGCCAGTTCTGTGGGTGGGAGGGGCTTGCACTGAACTGAGGGGTCCTCAGAGTCGTTTCTCATGCTGGCATCTTCTGAGCCGTCCTGCACCCCACCTCGTCTTTGCCCAGAGCCCAGCGGTCTCCCATCCATCTGAAAGGCTGCCCTGGGGCCAGCTTGGACGCAACATCCGGGTGTGGGACCTCCTGGGAGATCCAGAGTCCTGCCCGCCTGGGAGGAGCCCTGCTTCAGGTCCCACAAGCCTAACTGGGGGTGCTATCAGCACACCAGAGCCTGGCCCTAGGGTGAAAGGGCAGAGCTCTGAGCCTCCCCACTTTGAGGGAGTCCTGCCGTCTCCCTGTGTCTTGCTTTCCCTCCAGCGTCCCCTTCCCAGCCAGGCATTTTCCAGGGGTGGGAACACAGGAATCTTTGCTCTTCCTCCCGCCTAGGCTTCTCCTGGGCTCCACTAATTTGGGGGGCTCCCTGCCCTGCTCCACACTTCCCTCAAGGTTCGTATGTTTGTTGCTTTCTTCTTTCATTCATTAACAGATATTCTCACACAAGCCCACTGTGTGCCAGGCCTGTGCTGGGCACTCTCAGATGGCTTGGGGCAGAAAATCATTTGAAATATTTACTGTGTGTGACTCATCTCTGTCTCCAGAGTTCTTTCCATTTGGCCCCGAGACCTGAGATTTTGAAACCCAAAAGCCAGGAGTTCACTCCTGTCTGCTCTGCTTTCTGCCAACTTATCTCCTCCAGAAGCACTTGGGTGGAGGCACAACACTATTACTACATACCCATTTGACAGATGAGAACTGAGGCCTAGCAGGGAAAGGGACGTTCCCAGGACACCTGGCCCAGGGGAGTCCTCTGTGGCTGAACCAGCCAAGTGCACAGCTCACAGCTGGATGTCTCTTGCACAGTGGGCCAGTTGGGAGGCATGAGCAGTGGCTCGAGAAGCCCCAGAGTGAGCCTGTGAACCTCAGTCCTGCCTCTGGCGGGGTTGCTGTGATACTGGTTAGACCAGGGAAGAGAGGTGTCCTGCAGACTGAGGCACTTGGTCACTGGAAAGTTCTGCCCTGTCTCTTCCTGTCTTCTCGTCCTTCCGTAGGTTGGATTCCATTTGTTTTTTTGTTGTTGTTTGTGTACTTGGTTCCTAATGGCAATTGACCTTCCTTCATTAGCTCGATTGAAAGCTGGGCTGTCATCGTTCCTTCCATCCACCATTATTAGTGAGTCCAGGCACTGGGTTCAGTCAGTGGCAGCAGCGAGCATTGTGGAGCCACGTGACCCTCTTCAGCGTGTGGCCCTAAGTTGCCATCACAGGGCCTCCCAGAGGAACTGTGGCAGGTGGGAGAGTGGTGGCAATGCTGAGGCAGGTCAGCTTGGCCTGTTTATCCCACTGGGCCCCAGGTGTCGGATCCAACCCAATTTAGAGCCATTGGATATCCCCGAAGGTAACTTACGAACCATCTTGCACCCTCCAAGCAGCCCTGGTGAACATGCAGTCACCCGACTCTGTTCCTGAGCGCCTGGGAATGGGTCACTCATGTCCTCTCCAGTAGGGCTCCCCCAGACTGAGCACAGCCCTCTGTGGCTCCCCACACCCTCACTACGACCTCCACAGGCCCCTGCTACCCCAGAGCTACACACACCAGCAGTCTGGCCCAGCTGTGCCCCTCCCCCCTCCCAAGGGGCCCAGAGCCTCACGGGACATTCCTGGTGGGAACTGAGCCCCAGGTGCACGTGGGGCAGGTTGCTCCCACCCATGACCTCAGAAGGGAATTTTGCACGTGTACATTTGTCATGATTCGCACTGACCTGACGTGAGGTTTTATTTCAGGTGATGGGTGGGATGTCTTGGATCTCCTTTCTCCCCGGGCAGCCCCAGGGTGCTGCGGGTTATACAGGGCTTAATTCACGCAGCCGCCACCTGTGCACTCGCCAGTCCTCGGCAGGCGGTGGGTAATTAAGCTCAAGGAAAGCAGGTGACTGATTTAAGTTCACACAGTAACCTGTGACAGAGCCAGGGCTGGAATCAGGTCTTCAGACCCTCATGTTTTTCACACCATGGACCCATCCTCTGTTGTTTCTTCTTGGAATTCGGGAGAGGAGCCGAAAAGAGGACTGAGCACCTGCCCTGTGCCCAGTACCAAGGCCACACCCTGCTGTCCATGATAGGCCCCTGAGGCCAGTAGTGTCATCCCCTTTGCAGGGAGCACACTGAGGTTCACAGGGGCCAGGAAGAGGAGGAATTGGACCTGAGACCCAGGCTGTGGGCGCAGGCTTATTTGGGGGAGGGTTGAGGCTGGAGAGAACCCTTTCATTCATTACAGTCCCTCCCCTCCTCCTCCTGGAGCAGCGCTCACCTGCCTTACCCCCAGCTCTTAGGATCAGATGTCGACGCACCTGGACAGGTGTCTCCTCAGCAAATGGGCCAGGTGCTTCTGCTTCTCAGTTGGCTGTGGAGATGGAATGGGCTGCCATGTCGCTTTCCCACCTGTGCCTGCCTCCCCTCTTGGGGGTGAGCGCTAGAGGCCGGGCAGCATCTGTCAAGGCCCAGGGGGTATGCGGCATCCGCAGAGAGGACGAGCAGTGAGAGACAGGCCGTCCTGGCCTCAGTGCATCAGGGTGGTGTCCGGGCGCTCAGGGCAGGGTGGGAACAGGGGCGATTAGGGAAGGCCTGGCACAGGAGGAGGGGAGGGCTGAGGCTTGAGCCAAGACCAGAAGGGCAGGGAGGACCGGACAGGCGGAGGACACTGCATGGTCAGAGGCCTGCGGCTGGAGCTTAGGAAGGGGGAGTGGGCACTGGGCTAGAGGTCAGTGGGACCAAAGGGTGGCCTGCGGCCCTGTCTTGGAGTTCTCTATGGCCACACGTTCCCTCCCCAAAGCCAAGCCTGTCCAGCTGCCGTGGGAAAATCAGGAGGTACAGGGGGCTCAGCTGGCTCTTCCCACCTGCAGCCCCCTCTCCTGGGCAGCCTGGAGCCATGGAGAGGTGTGTGGGAGCGTGACTGTCCATGGGTCTGGCTGTGTTGGGTGTGGAGATGTTGGTGTGAGGACTTGTCTTTATCCACTGGCCTCTTGGAGGAAGCCTTTGCTGGACTTTGTCTCTGGGTGTCTCTCCCTGTGCACACACAGAGCACCATGAGGCCATCTGTGTTCTGATATGTGAGCCAGTTTCTGCTGTGCTGTACGTGGGGCTGTGTGTCAGTGCATCTAGAATCTGCGGAGTTTGTATGTTTGTGCCTGTGGTGGGGTCTGGGCTTGGGTGTCCTTGGGTATATGTATGAGTGAGTGTGTGTGTGTGTGTGTGTGTGTGTGTGGCATGACTCATGATGTGTGTGTGTGTGTGTGTGTGTGTGTGTGCTCACGCACTGTGTGTTGGTGTCCTGGGGTTCTGTGTCTTTGATGTGTGGCTTGGTTGGCAGAAGAGGTGTCAGTGTGTGCGTGTCTGCATTTCTGGGTCTGCGGCTGGTGGCTTGCTATGTGTGTGTGCGTGTGTCAGCCATTCTGCGCAGCCTCTGAGCCCTGGCCCCTAGCCGAGCCTCTCTCCACACCTCAAGCCATGTGTCAGCACGGGGAGCCCCTGGATCCCACCTGTCTACTGGGTGAGCAGACTCAACCTCCCCGTGCACCTCCTACTCTGGGGAGCTCTGCATACCCTGGAAAGGTGGCCTAGCCCTCTTGGCTCTCTCTGGCTGGGAACAGGAACCTGTTTCTTGCCCAGAGAGGGACTTTCTGCTGGAAAAGGACCCAGCCCAGAGCCTCCAGCGCAGTCCTGGTGAGGAAGGGATGGGGAGTCTCCAGCCCGCACCTTGCTAGCTTGAGAAATCTCCTCCCAAGGGCAGGCCCAGTCTGACCGGCTCTGGAAAGGAGGCCTGTGGCCCCCCAGCCCAGTCTCTCTCTGCCTTTTGTGTGCCTCCAGGTGGTCATGAAGGCCTAGAGAGCTGAGGGATGCTCGCCTTGGATCTCATGGCGCCCCTCGGTCCTGGCTGCCTAGGACAAGAGTGGGCCCAGGCACAGAAGGGCACGGGAGGCAAACCCAGGCTCCATCCCTCATGAGCTCGGGGTCTCTCTCACATAAACTCCCTGGGCCTCAGTTTCCACCTCTGTAACAAGGGGACCTGTCGTGCTGGTTAATGGGACTAAGGAGACGTGTTTAGGGAGAGTTTGGCCCAGTCCCCCACCTAGTAAATGTGATAGCTGCTGTTACAGTCATGGTCTCCCTCCTGCCCCCATCTGCCCGTCCATGCATTCACTCAGACGGCACTAGGTACCCAAGGCTGGACCAGACCCTCGCAGCCTTCACAGGGCACAGTCCAGGCCAGTGCCATCCAGCCTCACCTCCCAGGACTCTCCACTTTTGTCCCTCCCCTTATTGCCTCCACCTACCTCTGAGGACCCTCGCAGCACAAGGCCCTGAGAAGAGCCTCGTGGAAAACCCATGAGGTTCAGAGGACAGTAACTGCAGAGCAGCATCCCTCTCCCGGGGAGCGGGGTGAGGCGTGGACCGCAGCTCCCGGCTGGCTGGCCTTTCAAGCTGGCCAAACAGAATTATTTGACATCTTGGAGAAGGTTCTGGCACCGTGCAGCTCTCCCATCCAAATCACTGTTGTAAAGTAGGTTAAAAGTTTGTACGAAAATGAAAAGTTGATCCCTGAATGGCCTGCCAGACTGTTGAAACCCAATATATTTTACCCTTAAACCAGAAATGTGTTTGTTTAGAAGCAAGTCATTGGCAAAGGCCAAAACTGGAGGCATTTCCTCTCCTGCCCCCACCCGTGTGCCCCGTTCCCCCAAACCTCCTCCTTGCCCTTTGTGTCCAGATCCTTAGCCAGAGCATGAGAAAAGGGCCTCCCTCCTCCTTGGCCCATGTCAGCCACAGGGAGGAAACTTGACATTCCTCAGGGACCGCTGTGTGCCAGGTCCCGTGCTGGGCATGTCCTTTTATTTACTTCTAGCAGCCATTTGTGGTGGCCCATTTTAGAGAGGAGAAAAATGAGGGCAGAGGTGGGACATGACCTGCCCAAGCTCATGGCGGTCGGTGGTGAGTCCCCGGCACAAACTTCTGTCTGCGAGACCTCGTGGCCTTCGGCCTGTGGCACAATGTCCCACACCTCACATGTGACACAGGGCCCTTGATCATCCCCCAAGGCCCAGAGGGAGAGAACAGGCGTGCCCGGCACCAGCTGGCTCCGTGCTGGGGCTGCCCTGAATGAACTCGCTCTGCCCTTTCACAGGTGCGAGAAAGGCTCAGAGACGGCAGCTCGCTGAGTGGGGTGAGCCCAGCCCTGCAGATTCTGATGCCAGACCCAGTGCCCTCTCCTTCCCCCCAGCCAGAGTTTGAAGGGTCCTTGGGCTTGGTCTGGAAGGGAAAAGAGTGCCCCCTCCCCAGCTCCTGGGACGGCTCCTCTCAGGCTTTCATCTCCTGCCCTTGGTTCTGTGAGCTGCATGCAGCGGTAATGGATTGCAGTGGACTTTTTTCAATTAGGTTCTGATTTTCCCCTGCCTGTTACTATAAAACTCCAGATGGTCTAGGGCTTCATGGTTCCAGGGGTATTTTCCCCCGTTATTTGAATCTTCTTTAGTAACACGCCCCACATGTGGGAACTGGGCCTTTCAAGACTCAGTGCCTCAGCCGGGCTCGCTGTTCTCTGCTGTGTTGCCGCGGCTTTCCTTTTTGTGTGGTGGCATCTCCTCTCGGAGGCCCCGGGAGGAAGGAGGGTGTCCCCTTTGCCCAGCATCAGCTCTGCATCCAGGGCTGGGCCTGATTTTGCCTGGGAAAGGAACCCAGGATGTGAGCCCAGTTGGAAATCATGGTCATAGTTCCCGAGTACCAGCCTGTTTTGGGTGCTTTCTGTAGGGGTCCCTGAGGCGGTGGCCAGAGCACTTAGGGACACACATATACAGACTTGCACATCAGCCAGACCTGAGATCCAGCCCCAGCTCTGCCACTTACTGGCTGTGTGACATCACTTAGGGCCAGTGATGTCACTTTTCTGAGCCTCAGTTTCCTCATCTGCAGCGTGGCGCTGAAAGGAGCCTCACCAGAAGAGCATGTTGTCACAATTAAATGAAGTACCACACAAAACACACATGGCTCCCGGCTCCTGATAGGTGACTGAGAGGGTGTCACCCCGTCACTAAGGTCATTCTGAATTCACCCCAGTGTCATCTTAGTAATAAGATGTTTATACCTTCTAAGTAAATAAGAAAACCTTCTAAGTAAATAAGAAAAACCCAGCACTCACTCTTACATTTTTCTAGACTGTCAGATAGCTCTTCTCTTCCTTCTCCCCTCTCCGGGTACTCCTTGCCCACAGTAGCGGCCGTCTCTGTTGCCCATGGCATGTGAGCCTTTGCTTCTGGCCAGATAGATCTGTTGTGTTTGGTTGTGTGAACTGGTGTGTTGCAAATTCATCCCGAATAAGAGGTGCCTGGGTAATCCTCTGGGTGCACACAGTTGGCATCAGGGCTCTGGCCACAGGATGCTGCATATACCCTGTGGTTCACAGAGAGCACCCACCCACCATGTGCCCAGGTGTGCCCAAGTGGATGCCCCCATTTACAGATAAGGGACCTGAGCTCTGACAAGTGAAATGAACTTGCCCAGGTCATCGAGTTCGGAAGAGTGGATTTGAACCCAGGCCAATCTGATGCTGAAACACAGTGGTGAGGGGCGTGGGGGTGGAGGGGGCAGACATCACCAAGCTGTTACCAGGGCCAGGTCGCACCAGCCAGAATGCTGGGGTGAGGGTTTGTACTTTCCCAGGCACCGGGGAGCCATGCAGGGTGTGAGCGGGGGTGGCAGGGAAAGGGGGCTCAGACACACCTATAGGCTTCCGTCTTTGTTCTAGATACTGGATATCATGTGGGAATGAATTGGGAAGGGAGAGTGGAGGCAGGATGGCTGGTACAGTCACCTGGGTGAGCAGTGCTGGGGTGTGGACCAGAGTAGTGGGCGGATGTGAAAGATGTTTAAGAGGTGGCATTTCCCTGCTTAGCAGATGGTTGGATGCAGGGGCCAGGGAGGAGGGAACAGGTTTCTGGCTCAAGCATCCAGGTGGAAGGTGGGAGGTCAGTGGCCAGGGAGTCCAGCCAGCAGAAGTGGCACCAGAGTTCCCCAAGTGAATAGCCCTGTGTTGCACCGTTGGCTGGGCCATGTGAATGGTCGCACAGGGCAGTTTCTGTGGACAAACAGAGCGGAGATCATAGGCAGACTTGGAGGGGTGGTGTGTATTCTGGAAACAGCTGAGCATCTGCTGAGCCAGAATGAAGGGGAGGAAGAGAAGGAGATCTAGAAGTAGAAATGGGAGGTCACTTCGTTCTAGAAGAGACGGCAGTTCTGACTGCAGCCGAGCCCAGGCTTGGTGCCCTCTGGCACAGTGGGGGCAATTACACCTCCTTGCCCCCTTGCAGTGGGAGCAGGGGTGTTCCAGGGGGTGAGCTCTGCAGGTTGGACAACAGGGCAAAATCTGCCCTAGAACCTCAGGAGACCGGAGTGTTGGGGGAGGAATGTCAGGAAGGCCCCACCCTAGCATGTACCCGGTGGGGTGCAGACCCTGCGGAAGCATCATTACACCCTTGGGTCGCCATAGCATTGCCTTAAGGCCCATCCTCCACCCGCCTCAAGCAAACGGAGACCCAAAGCCCGGATGTGCCCGTTGACTCCATTTCTGTTCCAATAAGACCCATGTTTCCATTCTGGCAGCATCTGTACCCCATGACACAGCAGTGGTGGGGCACCTCTCCCTGCTGTCCCCCCAGACCCCACACAGTCAGTGCATGGGGCCCCTTCAAGCCATTCCCGTCCCAAAAGGCAGCCTCACTCTCTTTGGAGGTGCCCAAAGGGTACTCCACGGGCTTGGCGTAGAAAGAGTTTTAGGGCCACACCAATCAATGGCAAACACATCAACAAGGGCCTCCTGTTCTTTACTTCTGGGGTCAGTAAAACCTGCCCCACAGGGGTGTCCTCCCTCAGGGCAAGACACCACCACCACCACGATAATAGTGACAACATTGACGTCCTGCGTGACATGCGGATATGCACGTTGCCCCACTGCCACAACTCTGTGAGCTGCTTCCTCGCATCTTCATTTTACAGAGAAAGAAACTGAGCCACAGCGAGGGCACTGACTTGCCAAGATTACAGAGCCATCTGCTTTCCAAGTTTGAACACTTCATCCCAGCCTCTGACACACCAGACCATGGAGGGCATTGAATGCCAGGCTAAGGGGGTTGACCGGATGTCAGAAGGCACAACGAGCCCTGGAGGGTCCTGAGCAGGGGTGACCTGGTTAGATTTACAATTTAAAAATGGACTCATAAAGCATTAGAGCTCGAGGGGTCTTGGGGGCTGTCTGGTGAAGCTACCGCTGTAAGGCAGCAGAGAAGGACTCATGAGAAACTCAGGTGCCCCAGCTCTAGGATTCCAGACCAGGCCCTTCCACCACTGTGTGAGCCCTGCCAGGTCCTGGCTCCCCAGGGTACAGATGAGGGGCTTGGTGGGGGAGCAGACCTGTCCAGGGCACCTGTTCCTTGGAGGTGGAGCCAGGACAGCACTGAGATAACTCCCCATCAGAGGAGGTGCTGGGGCACCTGCCCCTCCAGACTGTTGCCCAGTCCCCAGCCTGCTCCAGGCCCCAGGAGCAGGCTGACACCCCTTTGATAGGCCTGAGCCCAGGGTGTGTTGAGGAGGTTAGTCTGGATGTCAGGCTGGAGGAGGAAGATGGGGAGTGAGGTGAGGGGTTAAGGAGTGAGAAGTAGAAACAGGACTTTGGGGGGACTTGAGAGCCCGCCGTGCCCAGCGGGACATCACACACACACGCATACACACACACCCTTCCAACTCCACAGAGGGCCAGCAGGCCCGGGAGCTGCCACCCCAGGCAGAATGCCACTCCACTACTTACCTGCTCTGTGATCCTAAGTAGTAGCTACGGTGACGGTATTGAGCAAGCACCTGCTACCAAGGGAAGCACTTACTGTGCAGCCACCCTCTGAGCTTGGTAGAACTCACCCAGTTTTACGATGAGGAAACAGGCTCAGAGAATTGAAGGGACTCACTTCGGGTCACTCACAAGTGGAGCACCCAAGACACAAGCCCTGGTCGTCCCACACCAGGGTCCGTGTCTGTAACTGTTGTGCGGATTCCCCCGAGCCTCAGCTCCTGACAGTGGGAGAGATACTTGCCCCGAGGGCTGTGGAGAGCATACGCGATCATGCTAGAGACATTACCAGGCCTAGCAGAGTGAGCGCACAGGTGCTGGACCCACGAGCATTCCCGTCCTCTTCTCTCTGCCTCTGTTAGCCCATCTCTGGGGTTGTTAAAGGGGGAGGATCACGGGGACCTTGGCAAGCGGCTGCAGGCAGAGCCCCATCTCCCCTCAAGGCCCTGGCATGCCTGGGATGCTGGCTCTGCTGCGGGTGTTGCTCTGCCAGGTGTACCTGTAACATCCTCGTCCCAGACCTGTCCTGATGGGGCAGTTGCTACCCCACCTGCTGCTACCTCTGGTTCTACCTTGAGGGTTGGGTCCCCCATCATGGTGCTCTGGCCAGCTGCTTGTTGTACCCCAGCCTGGGACTCAGCTCTGTTAAGTTCCAGTGGGGTAGGGGTGGGCAGGACGAGCTGGGCCGATATACACAGGCATGGCATGGGCACAGCGCACATGCACAGGTGTGGGGTGCCTTGATGAACACGAGGGAGGCGTGTGCACCCCTAGGCTCCAGAACCCCTATTCTTTTTTTTTATATATAAATTATTAATTTATTTATTTTTGGCTGTGTTGGGTCTTTGTTGCTGCGCACGGGCTTTTCTTTAGTTTTGGCGAGCGGGGGCTACTCTTCATTGCGGTGCGCGGGCTTCTCATCGCGGTGGCTTCTCGTTGCGAAGCGTAGGCTCTAGGCGCACAGGCTTCAGTAGTTGTGGCACACAGGCTCAGTAGTTGTGGCGCATGGGCTTAGTTGCTCCATGGCATGTGGGATCTTCCCAGACCAGGGATTGAACCCGTGTCCACTGCATTGGCAGGCGGATTCTTAACCACTGTGCCACCAGGGAAGTCCCCAGAACCCCTATTCTTAACCACCATTGGATCACATTTCTAACTCACCCTTTGCCCCATAAGTGAGCTGCTAGCTCTGCCCGCAAGGAACTCCCAAACCCTCAGCCTGGAGGCATGGAGAAAGGGCAAAGGATGTGCAGTGAAAACCTCAGGGTGTGACCAAGGAGGAGCAGGAGGTTGGGAGAGGCTTCTCCAAGGAGGTAGTGCTTGGGCACCATGAGTAGATGTCTGCCAAGTGAGTGAAGGAAGGAAAGGCGTTCCATTCCAAGGGAACAGCTCCAGCAGGCCTGGGGGCATTCAAGTTCCCGACACGTTCGGGGTCTGATCACTCCCGTGTGGCTACGGCATAACGTGTGGGGTGTATGCAGACGGGGGAGGCGTCCAGCCGTGCTGGAAGACCGCGAACACCAAGCTGCAGATCGTGAAAAGTGTCTGAATTGAATTGTCAGCGAACTGGAAGGGAAGGTGTCCCAGGAGGGGCACAGCCCGAACAAAGGCATGGGGGTGGGGGCAACGGTGCTGAGACGGACGGCTGGCCAGGTAGGCGCACAGACCGGGTGGGGAGATGATATACGGATCTCCAGAGTCGGATGGACCCTCCAAAGTCAGGAATGGCACGCGGCACCTGAGGGGTTATTGCCCCTCCGCCTCAGATGTCCACCCTCCCGGCTCGGGCCAGAGAGGAACGAAGGGACCGGTTGGGAGCCGAGAGGCAGCCTGCTCTTCAGCCGCTGCCCCACCTCACTGTGGGTGAACCTGGCACCGGCCTTGCAGGAGAGCAAGGGGGGGCGTGGCTTGTGGCCTGTTTATTCCCCAGACAGGATTTCCTTCTGGTTTTGATGCACGGAAGAGGCATAACATCTGGAAATAGGAAGCGGAACAGCTTCTAAAACCCAGCTGCGGACAGCTTGCCTTGGACCAGCCCCAGCAGAGCACGGCCCACAGTTGTGGCCGGGTCTTCAAGGGAGAGGCCCCAGGAGAGCCCGCCCCAGACCGTTGTCTCTGGGTCCTTGTTCTGACGTCTGCCCTGGCCTGAGGGCTGGAACCAATGGCTCATGAGAGGAAACCCAGCCTCCTCTGATCTCTTCTTCCTCAAGGGTCACCTCCCCCTGCCCCACTGCCGTGGGAAGGCAGCAGGCACAGAGTAGCCACCTGGGCTTTGGCCCCAGATGTGGCCTGCATCTTGTCCCAACACTGTGATCGCTCCTGGAAGCCTCTGTCTCTGAGGTGGGGACACTGAGGCCGCACACTTCCCGGTTGTCATGTGGTTAAACAGCCAGCGCCACAGCTGGATGGATGGAGCCGGTGTAGCTCCTCCTCCTGCCCACAGCGAGCCGCCGCGGGAATGGCGGCCAGTCACACCAGGACTAGGGCGTGCTCGGCGGGCGGTGTTTGAAGGATTTTGAAGGCTGAAGGGGGTTGGATGCACTGTTACGAGATAGGACATTCTTTGCTGAGTGCCTTTCTAGTACAAAGGCTTGAGATTGCCTGGAGGACCCCTGCTGTTTCAAGCCTCTGGTGGGGAGTCAAGAGGGGCTGGAACGTGTGGCGGGCCGAGTGTTTGAATGCCAGGCCCGCAGGACTTCAGGCGGAAGCAACAGGGTCCCTTTCCTACACCAGAGGCTCCTGGGGTAGCTGTGTAGAGAGTAGGGAGGGAGGAGTTTGAAGTTAGAGGATTCTGGGGAGAGAGATGGGAGCTGGGCCGAGGCTGCTGGGATCAGCACTGTATTTGTTGCTCTCTGCTCATCTCCACCCTGACCAGGGGCATCACATGTCTGTGCTGTACCCACTGAATGCCCACTGCCTGGCATGGGGCCTAGTGCATACTTGATGGATGTTAAACAGATGAACAGCCAAATGATAAATCAGAGACGCTGCGGTTACAAATGTGGTCATTGTTCTGACAGCGATCAGCATTGATGCTGTGTTCCAGGTGGGCAAAGCCCTTTGACAGTCAGCGTCCTACCCCTTGGGACCTTCCTATCAGCCCTGAGTGGTGGCCACACAGTCTTAAGTTTGTAGGCAAGGAAATAAGGCACGGGGAGGTCAAGGGCAGTGCCCAAAGCCTCACTGGGACAGAGCCCGACTCATAGCCAGGCCTTGGGTTCCAAATCCAGGGCTGTCTGCAATAGATGTATACCTACATCCTGTCCATTCAGGGCAGTGCTGCCATGAGAGCAGCACATCATTTCCAGATGCCGATGGAGGGCAAACCTGTCGAGATCCAGAGCTGGAAAGACCACTTTTTTCTCAAGCCCTAGTGGCCATTTGTAAGTCAGGGGTGTATTTTTTTCTGGACCTACCAGGGCTTCCCAGATAGAGTTTGGGTCCTGAGCACTTCATGGGAAGCTGAACTGGGGCAGCTGGAGGCCTCGGGCAGGGTCAGGGCGTTGGGGGGGAGAGGATGCTGGGGCCCACTTCCAGGCTGGGCGGTGGGCCTTCCGGGGGCTGCAGAGCACCCCTCACCAGCCTTTCCTGCAGTTTGAGGGCTGCAGCAAGGCCTTCTCGAGGCTGGAGAACCTCAAGATCCACCTGCGGAGCCACACGGGCGAGAAGCCATACCTGTGCCAGCACCCGGGCTGTCAGAAGGCCTTCAGCAACTCCAGCGACCGCGCCAAGCACCAGCGCACCCACCTTGACACGGTAGGCCCGAGGGCAGAGGCCGAGGGTGGGGTTGGAGGACGCGCACTCTGCCCCCACTTGCCTAATGCAGGGCAGCAGGCGGCTCCAGGCAGAAACCCTGCCTGCATCCTTGAGCCCTGTTGACATTTTGAGCGGGACGATTCTTTGTGGGGAGAGGGAAGTACTGTCAGTATAGGATGTTTAGCAGTATCCCTGGCCTCTATCCATTAGACAGGAGCGATTTCCTACTTCCCAGTTATGACAACCAAAAATGTCCTTCAACGTTGCCAAAAATCCTGGGGAGGAGGAATTAACTCACCCTTAGTTGAGAACCACTGCTTTAGCCCAAGGGTACCGGCCCAGGCACTAGTGTGGGCCCCACTGAGAGGGTGGGCTCCCATCCTGCATCCTATCCCCAGGCCTGTCAGTCACCCCCAGAGCAGGTCCTCCCTGCTCTTCCCACCCACTCCCTCCATGGAGACAGGCCAGAGGCTCTCCAGGACCATTCTGTATCTCCCGGGCACGGTGGGTGAGGAGTTGAGGCGAGCAGGACCTAAGACTCCAGGCCCCTGGAATAGTGGCCTGGGCCCCAGATGCCCGTGTGTCCACCTCCTTTCCCTTGTTTGTGCCAGTGTGGTAACCTGCAGCTCCATCATCGCATCGGTCCAAGCATTCTCTCCTGTGCATACAGACCTCAGCGGTTAGCAGAGCACTTCCTAGAACATCGTCTCCCACGATCTCACAGTGACCCTGCCAGTCGGGGGGTCACTAGCCCATTTGACAGATGAGGGAAGCGGGGCTCTGGCCACTTCACTCCTCAGCTGGAAGGTGGCAGAGCTGACTCAGAACTGGGCCTCACCCCAGTCTCATAGGGCCCATGTGATGGGATGCAACCAGCCTGGGAGGCCCCCAGCCCGCATGTGCAGCAGGAGACGGGTCCGTAGCCAGATTCCACGTCTGGGCCACTGGCCTGTGTCTCTGCATTTTGTGCAAATGTTTGGGGAACTCTGCTGGTCGGGGACTGGGAGACCTGAGTGGCCGTCCAGCCCAGCCCATCCAGTATGCAGACATACAGATGAAGAAACAGAGGCCCAGGAGGGCGACTGACCCCTCCAGGGTAAGTTGGAAGCCACATAACAATAGAGGTCAGAGCTAGAGGCCCTCTGGGGTTTTATAGCTGGGAAAACCAAGACCCAGAAAAGATGGGGGAAGTGGGTAGCAGAAAATAGCAGGAAGTCAGGTTTTGGGGCCAGGCCCAGGCCCCGGGCAGAATGTTCTACACATCTCCCCGTCCCCTAATATCACACACACTGTCCCTCAGTTTAATCCTAGTGACAGACCACAAGGTGTAGGGGCCTATCCCCATCTTGCAAACAAAGAAACTGAAAGTCAGAGATGAAGTCATTGACTGTGACACAGCTGGTAAGTGGCGGAGCTGGGATGCCACCCAGTCTGCCTGACCCCAAGTCTGCTGCCCCTTGCTGGAAAAGGGGAGAAGAGCCAAGGGGAGAGGGTGGGAAGGGAGAGCCCTCCCGCCAACCTGAGCCCGACCGCTGTCCCCACCCCGCCCCTCTCAGGCTCACTGTCACGGGGGTTGGGGACATGAAGTGAAGAGGTATCTTCTTCCCAAATCCCTCTGTCTCTGTTACCTTCTCACATGCCCAGCCCTTGGGGCCCTTGGCACCTGTCCCAACCCTGAGAGGCATGACTTGTGCCCCAGCACCCTGGTTACATCTCCCAGAGGCCACAAGGCAGCCTCAACAGCACCAGGCCTCTCTGTACCCCGCTCCCCCCGGGCGACGTCCCTCCAGCATCTCGGGGTCACCTACCCTGACTCACCCCCTTCCTCCCTTCCCCTTACTGCACTTCCTGGACCCAGCCCCAAAGCAACATGCCTCTGGCCCCAACTTGGTGTGTGAACAGAGCTCCAAGGGCTGGGTCGGGTCAGGCCCAGAATGAGCCCACAGGGTTGTCTCAGGCCTGCATCTCCTCAGAAGGTCCTGGTCAAGCCCGGGAGGTGCAGCCACCAAGCGCAGCCCCCGCGTACTCCAGCCCCATGGAGACATGTAGGCGGACCCCCCGTGGCTAGTTTGCTTTCCCAGCGCCCGAGGCTCAGGCCCATTGGGTCAGCCCCATGTAGGCTGGGCCTTGTTTTCCAGAGAGGACCCAGTCGTGTCCCCAGCTCCCCTCTGGCACCAGAGAACATGGGATTCTCTCCGTAGGCAGGAAAGCAGTGGGACAGACTGGAGAGAACCAGCCTGGGTTCTAACCCTGGCCCTCCACCTGGTCCCAGAGGTCCCAGGACCACCACCCATCCTCTCTGGCCTCAGTTTCCTCAAACATCTACCTCACATGAGAGGGATAGGGGATCAACTGAGGTGACAAATGTGGAGCCCAGACACAGGATCTGCACAGCAAACTTGAGTCCCTCCTTTCTTGACCTATGACTCACTGACTGAATGCTGACTACATCCTGCCATGTCCCAGGCACTCCATGTGGGGTTCATGTCCCGACTGCCACAGACCATCCTGCCCTGGCCTCCATTTCCTTATAGGGAAGAAGGGGGTGATAATCTCTCCTTTGCCCACTTCCCTGGACCCTTCAGGGCTGCAGAAGAGAGGGGGCACCCTAGCAGAGTGTCACGGGCACTCCACTCACTGTGAGATCTTGGGCAAAGCATCAGCCTCGATATCCTCATCGGCAAAGTGCAGATGCTTCTCACGGGGTGGGTGTGAGACTGAAAGGAGACCGTGGGTGGCCAGCCCCGAGCACAGGCCTGCACTGTGGGGGCTCAGTAGGTGAGGAGCTGTCTTGAGCACAGATCAGGAGGGCTCTGTGAGGTGCTCCACGCTCACAGCACGCAGTGAGCGTCCTGCTGTTAACGAGGCTTTGGAGCCGGTGTGGTGACTCCAGGCCCGGGGCTTGGCTTCTGCTTGGGACAGCCACAGGGTTTCCTGAGGGCTCATGAGGGAGCTGGGCCAGAGGAATGTTCTACACACGTCAGGCCCTGGAAAAACAAACACAGAGATGGGCCTTGTGCCCTCTTTCCAGGCGAGGGTGCCTGCACAAACGGAGCTCTGTTTGTTTGCTTTTTGACAAAAGCGTGTGGATTTGTATCAGCGTCCCCAGGGGACCGGGCCTGGGGCAGGGCAGGGTAGGGCCCATGAGAGAAAGTGTGTGTGTGTGTGTGTGCACATGCACGCACGCGTGCATATGTTGGGGCAGGGAGCAGGCCTGTGTGAGACGGACCCTGTAGCGTGTTGGTCTGTGTCTGTGTCTCTGTGTGGTTGTGTGGGGACAGGTCTGAGGCCTGCCTTCCACCCTCCCGCCCATACCTTCCTTTCAGCAAGGCAAGCCTCTCACTGCTCTGTCTCTCTCTTTTTGCTCTCCTCCGTTTCTTTAACCTGGCAACTCTCCGTGGCAGCACCAAGGTATGGCCGTCTCTTTCTGCTTCCCCCTCCCCACGAGGTCCAGCAGGGCTGACTCGCCTTGAGGTTCGGGGGACAGTTCCAGTGGGCGTGTCTGACGGGGACATAGGCATCACCTCCAAACGTCCCCTCCCCATGACATCCCCTGCAGTCGCTGGAGGCCAGAAGGCCCCGAGAAATCGGAGCCACTAGATGTGTTCAAAAAGGGCGTCTTAGGGACTCCAAGTAGCAGCTGGAGTCTGCAAGCAAGGTCTTGTGGAGGCCGCTACAGAGAGCTCAGAATTCAGTTAGAGCCACAGGGTCCCTGCCCTGGGTCAGACCCTGAGGCCTGAGATGAATCAGAAGGGAGCCTCCCCTGAGGAAATCTCACCACTGAACAGACCCAGCAGTGCAGGTGGACAGCACTGCCCGTGGAAGCTCGGGAGGTGGCAGTGGGAAGAAGACGCGAGGAAAGGCTGGAGAGGAGGTGACGAGGGCTGGGCGGTGGGTGTGCAGGGGCAGGGGAAGGGGTGAGGACTCAAGCAGGGCCCAAGTCACAAAGGGCCTTCCGTGCCCGGACGTGGGCTGTATCCAAGGGCACCAGGGAGCCAAGGGTGTTAGAAGGTGAGAGCGTGGCCAGGCCTGTGAGAAAGGCCCTCTGGCTGTGAGTGTGAGGGGAGGTTGGAGGCACAGAGAGCAGGGTGGGGTCTGGACAGGAACCAGGGGAGGCGGTGGGCGTGCATTCGTCCTAGAGGAGGGATGGGGCTCTGAGGGGAAGGGACGCAAAGGGCACAGATGAAGGCACAGCCTCCCAGGGCTGTGTCTGAGATCCAGTTCCCTCTGGTCTCCTGTGACTGTTGGGTCAAGGACCTGTGATTCTGGACCCATGGCAAGTTTCGGTCAGTTGCTCCCAGCCCGGGCCCTGCCACTGTGCAGGTTGGCTCCATGTTTGCGCCCGCCTTGCCCTGCGCTGTCGCCCTCTCCCCCTCTCCCCCTCTCCCCCTCTCCCCGCGCCCTTCCCCCTCCTCCAAGGCAACAACCTCACTTTACTCATTCTCCACTTGCTGCTTCTCTGCAGCCATGAGCCCCAAAGGGTATATTTTCTCCAAACTAGTATTGGAGCTGAAAGAAAGAATCCTTAGGACTCAGTTGGCCCCATTTATGCAGAGGAGAAAAGTGAGACTCAGAGAGGGGAGGCGACTTACCTGAGGTCCCAGCATGAGGGTAGAATGGAGACACAAATCCCCTCCTTCACTGCCAGGCCAGGCACCTTCCCCGCACCCATCGGCAGGCCTGGCTGAGTCAGACCCCTCCTGGCCCAGGACACGGAGGGAGGGACAGGGTGTGAGCCTGCAGCCGCCCCTTGCCCAGTCGTCCCCCCCCCACTGCAGGCCATGCAGCGGTACCTCGGGCCTGGCAGGTGGACCCTCACTCACCCCACCTCTGCCCTCTGATGTTACAGAAGCCATACGCCTGCCAGATCCCTGGCTGCTCCAAGCGCTACACAGACCCCAGCTCCCTCCGCAAGCACGTGAAGGCCCATTCAGCCAAAGAGCAGCAGGTGCGTAAGAAGGTAAGAGGGCTCCGTTCCAGGCCCGTCTCTGCAGATGCCCCCACCCGGCCTCCCGGCCGCCCGTCCAGCATCAAGGCAGGTACAAGCCACACTGCTTGCGTGCATTCAGCCTTCCACATCCAAGGGTGCCACTGTCCCTTGCCCTCCATCTGCCTCCCACCAGCCCAAGTGTCCAGACAGTCCCTGACTTACGATGGTTTGACTTATGATGGTTCAACTTACAATTGTTCAACTTTACGACGGTACGATGGTATTTTTACAAATTCAGTAAAAGCATACTTCGAATTTTGAATTTTGATCGTTTTCCAGGCCTGCGACGTGCGGTAGAGCCTCTCTCGTGATGCTGGGCAGCGGCAGTGGCCACAGCTCCCAGTCAGCTGCACAATCACGAGGGTGAACAGCTGATATGCTAACAGCCATTCTGTTCCCAGACCTCCGTTCTGTTTTTCACTTTCAGGACAGTATCCAATATGTTACATGAGCTATTCAACACTTTATTATAAGATAGGCTTTGTGTTCATGTAATTGTTCTGAGCACACTTAAGGTAGGTGAGTTAAGCTGTGGTGTTTGGTAGGTTAGGTGTATTAAATGCATTTTTGACTTGTGATATTTTCAACTTACAATGGGTTATTGGGGACGTGGTCCCATTATAAGCTGAGAAAGGTCTGTACTTCCTCACCCTCAGCCAGCGGACATTTATCCACCCACAGACTGTCCACCAGCTCCTCTCTCATCCATCTGCGCACTGGCCATGGCTTGTTTATAAATATTTGATGTTAAGCGTCAAGGATGCAAAAATACAAAACCATGGTCCCCACCTTCAATGGGGACCTGGCAGTGAGAGACAGGCATAAAGAGATATGACAAAGACTGCAGTAGACGTGTGCAGAGAACAGTCAGGGCACAGAGAAGGGGCTCTAGCCCGTCAGGGTGGGAATGGGAGGGTCGTGGAAGAAGTGACATGGGGCCGGGGGTGGGGGCAGTGGTGTGTGCTCTGGCCAGCCTGCGGGCTCACCGCTACTAGCCCCATGGCCTTGGGAACGTGTCTTAGTGCCTTTGTTCCTCATATCCTCAGCTGTCAGATGGGGCAAAGAGGACTTGCTTTAAAGGGTTGTCATGTCGTGTCATGTCCTTTAAAGGATTAAATGAGTAAATCTATGTCAAGGGTTTTGAACAGTACTTGGCCAAAGTAAAAGTTCAGAACAGAAGTCGGTGGGTGTTGTCATTAAGTCTTGAAGAAGGAGTAAGCGTTGGGCCGGTGAAGACGGTGCACAAGAGAGGAACTGAAGCTTAAATCACTGTGCGGGGACCAGTGGGCCCCCTACCTGTCTCGGAGCTGAGCAGCAAGCCACACGAAGGGGAGGTGGGTGGGTGGGGGGCAGGACAGCCCAAAGCCCTGCAGGGGAGTCTGGGCTGTCCTGAGGACAGGGGGTACCATCGAGGGGTTATAAGCAGAAAAGGGACACGTCACCCTGAAAGATGGCTCTGGGGCCTAGTGGAGAATGAATGGGTCGAGGTGGTTGGAGGGACATTCAAGGCAGGGAGGCCACTGCTGGGGAGCAGGGGAGACAGGGGGGGCTGACCTGGGGCAAGGTGGGAGGGGATTGGCTTTGGCGACTGCTTGGCTGGGCAGTGGGGGGACTGGCAGAAGGAGCATCAGTGTCAGACGTTTGGGGGCAAGATGGACAGACGGATGGTGGTCCCCTTCACCAGGAAAGAGAATCTAAGAGAGAAGCAGGTTTGCAGCAGGTTCTGTTTTGGACAGGCGGTGTGTGAGCCGCTGGGTTTAACCCACATCTCCTGAGGACCACCGGGGCCACGGGTGCTTGAGTGCCAGGGAGGGTGTGGGGGGAAGAGAAACACCAGGGGCCAACCTGGGGACATGAGCATGACAGAGGAGGACAGAGGGGGGAAGAGCCCATTGATTTGTTCGGCAAGATTAACGGAGCAGCTCCTGCCCTCCAGGCACTGTTCTCAGAACTGTGGATACGGCGTGAATAAAGCAGAGAAAGGCCTAGAGGCTGGAGAGATAGACTGTTGTAGTCTGTGGGATGGGTGCATACAGAGATGAGGTGCTGGAAGCAAGCAGGCCTCAGTGGCAAAGACAATGAGGAGGGGACAGACAGGCTTGGGAGCCCCTGGAAGCAGTAGAGCAGAGAAGCCCCTGGAAGCAGTAGAGCAGAGAAGGGACATGGGCCACGAGCTCACCATGAACACACGCTCACCCTGAGAAAGGAGAGACGAGCCTGGTGCTTCAGAGACCGTATCTCATCTAGTCCTCACTATAACCCTCAGTATAACTAGGAAGTGGGCAATTTTCCCCCCATTTTAGAGATGTGGAAACTGAGGCTCAGAGAGGTAACAGATCTCCCCAGAGTTGTTCAGTGTGGGAGTGACAGTGCCAGACCCATCTGCTTCCAGGGCCAAGCTCTCTCCAGCGCTCTCAGCTTGAGGGGCTTGGTCAGGGACAGGGAATGGCCCAGGCTCCACGCCAGGGGGGGCTTCTGTCCCAAGCGGACTGGTGCCCAAGGGCCAGAATCCTGCCCTGGTTTTCCCAGGCCCTGTGCTTGGCTTGCATTGAGCCCCAGGGACCTGGGGCCGCAGATCTGCAAACTTCCCAACAATAAGCATCCATTAAAAGCCATCGGGGATGATGTATCTTTCTGGGTAAAGCGACCCTTGTATTATGACAGCTCTTTGGCAGCCCTGCTGCGTTTCAGAGAGAATTAGAAATGCTTTTCTTCCTTAATTCTCCTCTCCCGCTGCTCCTAATCCGATCGACATTGCGGTCTGTAAGAACATGCCTTGGCCCTCTTTTGCCAGAAACTTAACTTACATGGAAAACAGCTGCTGGGTCAGGGAGCCGAGAGCCCATCGGGAGGCTGGGCATGCCTTCCCCAAGCCTGGGTGCTGGCCTAGCCGGCCTGGGCGGGTAGAAAAACCCTCAGGGCTGACTCCCAGCTGCTGTGTGACATGCGACAAGGCTCTTGCCTTCTCTGAGTCGGTTTTGTCCCAGATAAAATGAGGGTTTGGACAAGTCAATCTTCAGGACTCTGATGGTGGTCAGCTTTGGGATTTCCCTGGGAGAAGGGACCCTCCCATCCTGGTGCATGCAACCCCCGCCCATTGCCCGAGGGCCCCAACCAGCCCCTCCCTGTGCCCATCTGGCCCCATCTGGAGACGTGAAGATGGTCTGAGGTGTCGAGCTCAAGTCTGTCTTTAGGGACAGCTGAGGGCGGTTGGCCAAAGACTTGCCCACCCAAGCATATTCTTAGCCAACACCCTCAAGGCCAGGTACCGACCCAGCGAGCCCACTGTCATGTGAGCCTGGGGGACTCCGCCAGTGGAGCCAGCCAGCCCTTGACACAGCACCTTCAACAAGCGTTCATGCCCATCCTCTCATCACTTCTCACAGCAGCCTGGCCCGAGGGGTATTGTTGCTTATTACGGGCAGGGGAGGGGAGAGCCAGAGAGGAGACACTTAACTGCACGTGCCCCCTGTATCTTACTCCATGGCATCAGTCACCCCGGCAGCAGCCCCGAAAATGGGCCTCACAGAGCTCCAGCTACCTGGAAGGCCGCAGCTGCTGCACTTTGATGCCTTCTCGGCGTCTGTGCCGAGGGCACCCCTCCTGCGGGCGCTCCCAGCCAGAGACCGAGCTCGGCAGGCCCTGCAGGGATGTGAGACCAGACCCCTTCCTGGGAGACTTGGACCCCCCTGACTCCCAGCAGACTTTGGTTCCCTCAGGACTCCCTGGTACCTAGGCTCCCAGTCGAGGAAGCTTCCTCTCCCTCCCTCCTTCCCTTGGCCTGACGGCTCTCCCAGCCTGTCCAGCTCTCCCTGTTTTCTCTCACACAGGCACTCTCCCTATTAAAACCCTTGCATGTTCAATCTTCCCTTAGCATCTGCTTCTCAGCCCTGAACTAACACAACCTTAGCTGTGTACATAATTAGCTCCATTTGACAGTTGAGGAAACTGAGGTATAGTGAGGGAGGGGTCGTGCCCTGGGACCACTGTCCTTCCTGCCCTGTCCCTTAAAGCAAGGGTTGCCGGTGGGCAGGTGGTCTCGCGCTAACACTCTGTCTCTCTCTGCTCACTCCCCAGCTGCACATGTGCCCTGATGCTGAGGCCAATGTCCTGACCGAGTGTCTGGCCCTACAGCAGCTCCACGCATCCACACAGCTGGCTGCCAGCAATGGGAAGGGTGGCCGCACCCTGAGCCAGGAGCTGCTCCCAGGTACGCAAACAGGGAGGCAGGGCTAGGCGCACAGCCTGGAGGGGCCCCTTACTGTACCCAGCCCTCCAGGAGGATGGCCAGGCTCTCTGGGCAGCGGGGGCCATGTGGGCATGACCTGCTGGAGGGAACCCACTCCTTGGGGCTTACTGACTCTGCAGCTTATCTGCAGGTGTATGTCCCTTCACACTCCTCTGTGGCTCCCCATTGCCTTTGGGATGAAGCCCAGGTTCCTCCCAGCTGGGCCTCCCAGGCCTCACGGGGCCTAGGCACTCCTGGCGGCCTCCTGCCCCAACCTTGGCACGTTGGACGCAGTTCCCGAACACCTCTGCCTCTGAACCACTGTACACGCCGTGCCAACCTCCACTCCCCTCCCCTTCACGAAGGCAGCTCCTGCACTTCCTTCAGGACCTGCCTCAGGGCTCAGGCCTGGACCCCAACTTAAAGTCCCATGTACTCCCCACCACGACTCCTTGCTTCAGAGGAGAAAACCGAGGCTCTGAGAGGGTGGGCAGCTTGGCCATAATCAGTTCCAGCTCATCATAAGATAGGGCCCGCCAAACCCCTGGAACCCTGCAGCCTATCCATCCGGACACTCAGAGCCTCTCTGGTCCAGCCGAGGCAGCCTGTGTGTCCCTCCCAGCTGCCGCGGGCCATGGAGCAGGTCTCAGGCCCTGGCAGGGATTCCTAGATGCTTGGGAATCCAGCCCAGAAAAGGGCAGTGTGGCCTGTGGATTCCAGCTGATAATACTTGTGCTCTACCCGCTCCCCAACCCCCAAAGAAACCACAGTATCAGAGCAGAAAGCTTTTCCCACCCTTCGGGATTTCTTGAATTACCCCAACCATTTTAAACATTTTTTATTTTCTAGTTTTTTAAAATTCTCCCCCCACAGCCTTAGAGTTGCAGCAAATTTAAAACTGTGTCAAAGCACTTTACCAAACAACCTTGGGAAGAGAAGGTGTTTCCCCTTTCTCTAGGTAGCCCTTCACAGGGTCTGTGCTCATACAGGTCCACAAAGGTGAGGACATCCCAGGAGGATGGGTCCATGGAGGAGGGACCACACCCACCTCCCTCCAGCTAGGGGGCCCATCTGCCATGGCTGCTTCTCATAGGGTCAGAGTTGCTAAAATAGGGACCCTAGTAGAGAAGAGACCCTAGGGATGACCTAGTCTAGGGATAAAGGTTTGTATCTCAAGTGCCAGCTGCCTGTGGCTGGAGCTGTGTGTTGAGAAGGATTCTGAGGCTCAGCAGGAAAGAGGGCTGGGACTGATTAATAATGGCTACTCTGGGGTCGAGGTCCTGCAGCTGCATCATTTTTACCCTGGGAAGACTCAGGTCTGGGCAGGAAAAGGACTGACCCAAGGTCATCCAGAAAAGTCAGCAGATCCAATCTGGAAGCCTGTTCTCCCAGATGCTATCCCAGGGCTTGTCCCAGGGACAGCAGTCGGAACCAGCAACAACCATCTCTTGAGCACCTGCTTGGGCCGGTCACTTTACAAACATCATCTCATCCAGTCACCAGTGAGCCCATGCTGCAGATGAGAAGTGAAGTCACTGAGGCAGCATCGTGGACGGGGTAATACCAAGCCTGCCCAGGGCTGCTCCGACAATGCGTGGGGGATGTCTCCCCTGCCCTGAGCCTCTGTTCCCCGCCCCGTCCCACACCTGCTGTGGCAACAGATGGGACTGTGGATGTGATCCCTTGTATGAACCCATGTGACTGAGAATTTTATCATTATTTTTGTGTCTCATGGTGAAGGAGAAGAGTAACTATTTACTCATCCATCTCCTAATAATGCAACAGCCAACATTTATTGAATATGTGCTGCCAGGGGCCGTTCTAGAGCCTATACATATGTCTGTTAACTAACATAATCCTCACGTTGGCCTCAGAAAGTACATGCTCGTGTGCTCTTTCTTTTCCAGATGAGGAAACTGAGGCCTTGAGAACTTAAGTAACTTTCTGCTGAGGTTCCACAACCAGTAAATGGCAGAGGCCAATTTCAACCCAGGCCATCTGGCTGCAGCCTGTGCCCTTAACCAAACCGTCTGCTGCCTCCCTGCTGCCAATGCTACACCTCGCCATACTGAGCACCTACTGTGTGCCAGGTTCTGTTCTAGTCCCTGTCCTTGAGCTGCCTCCAGCACAGTGGGGAGAAAAGGACCAGCCAGGCAAACCCAGGAGTCCTGGGTCCCCCTGGGATTCGGCCATCAGGTTCTTCTGCAGACCCTACAGCAGATAGATGCCTGAGGCACGGTTGGGAACAGATGTTGGGGCCAGAGGTTAAGTGCTCACGGCTGGTGATTGATGACAATGCTTTACAGGCTGAAGTGGTATGTTCTGGGGAGAGAACGGGCGGGCCCCATGTCCACATACTCAGCCGCCTACCGTGTGTTCATCCTCAGGGGGCTGTACAGAGAGGGACCTGGCCCAGGCAGGGCAAAGGCAGAGGGAATGGCACAGATTCGATGAGTATGGACGGAAGAGTCCAGAACAGAGGGGTGAGGTTAGGGAGGGGCTGGTGAGGGCGGCCTCAAATCTTCATTTGTCTGACTATAGGAAGCTCCCTCTAGCTTGTCCCTCACCAGGGAGGACCAGCTCTCTTTACAGGAAACCCCTGGCAGGCCTCCCTCAGCTGACCCTGGTAACGTGATGGGCAGTAGGACATGAGAAGCATGAGGTCAGCACGGCTGAGGGAGAGGGAACAGGATTTATCAGGATTCTAGGCCTTCCCAGCTGTCAGACTCCCAAATGGGTTCAAGAAGGCAGGTGCGGAGGTGCCGTAGAGAGCAGTGAGCGGAGCAGGCCGTGAGCAGCGCGGAGCCAGGCCCCATCCGCAGAACCCCGCTCCTGTGCCTTCCTGACCAAGCTGGGAGGGGTGTGTGGCTGAAGGAGACGGCCGATGGATGTTGCCCGTGGGAACAGAGGTCCCCGAGACAGAGCGGGAGGGACTGGGGCTGAGAGGCAGAGGCTCCCGAGAGCCCGTTCAGAGCCTGGGTCTCACAGCCGGCCCACAGTGAAGCCTGGACCAGAGCCCCCTAGCCAGACATCCAGGCTGCAGCCTGAGCTGGAGCCCCAGGCCATTTCCTGGGCCTGGCTCTAAATGGACTTTCTCTTGGTATCACTTGGGAGGCCTGATTAGCTGCCCATTGCATGACTTGGGACAAATCACTGAAGTTCTTAAGACTGAGTTTCTTCATCTTAAAATGAGATCATATTATCTGCCCGATTGACAGTTGCTGAGATGCTTAAACTTGATACTGTGGAAAAAGAGCTTGACGTATAGTATATTCTTAATTAACTGTTGTTAATAATGGATTAGAATTTCACCTAACGTAACCCTTCCATAGGACGTCTGTTGCTCTAACTCCTGGCCAGGGGTTGCAAACCGTTTGGTCTACGACCTGTGCGGTGCCACAGTCCCCTACCGTAAACCCTGCCGGTTCACTTACTTTGCTCCCTGCCGTGCCACCTAAGGCACTGAGCTTGCAACCCCTGCCGTAGCCCTGCTCAGTTCCTGGTAGTAGTTCCCTGACTTGCAGGCCTGGGACGGGCTAGCCTTAGAACCACCTAAGAAGGTAAAAGTTCCTCCTTTACTGCATCCATGGAAAGAGTGTGGTGTGTTCTCAGATGGTCCTCATGCGGTGCTAAGAACATTGGGTCTGGATCCACGATGACCAGAGTGATATTCGACATGTAGCAGCTGACAGTCAGAGTGGACACTGCACCAGTGCAGCTTGGGGCACAGCCCCCAGGTCCACAGAGTCCTCCCAGGGCATCAACTTGATGAACTGATTTCTGGGAAAATGACGTCAATTTCTATTAATATTCAAATAAACATGGCCAGATTAAAGAAGGGGTGCAAAATTGGCCTCATTTTTTTTTTTCAGATGAAATAGGGAATGTCAAAACTTGCAGCCTTTGCTGTGACCTTCTCAGGCTCTAGTCCCAGAGTTGGGGTTCCTTGCTGAAGGCATTTGGGAACTACTCTCAGACCCTCAGTTGGGACCCTGGACTGACTGGTGTCCCCCATTTGATTCATAAGCCCACCTGTCTTCTTAATAAGGGTGAGACCCTTGAGAGTAAAAGGTGATAAAAGGTGGTACCACCCTGCAGGTGTCTCTAGAGGTTTAGAATCTGAGACTAGAGCATGGCTGACACCTCTCCTCGGTCAGGACCCTTGTGCAGTGTACAGCCTACACAGCCATCTGTGGCATCCCTCCTCCCAAGTCTCCCAGGCCAGCCTGCCATCCAGCTAGCACAGTCATCCTCTCTCTAGAACCCCTCACAGCAGACATCCCGGCACTGCTTGCACATCTCTGGGGTTGGGTAGTTAATTTTCTCCAAAGGCAGCCTGTGACCCTACAGCAGCTCTGCCTATTAGAAGGAACGGCCAGGCCTGGAGCTAGAGTCTGCTTCTCTCAAACTTCTCTTCATTCCAGGGTCTCTGTCTACTGGGGCTACACAGAGCAAGCCCCTTCTTTCCCAGAACAGCCCCAGAGGTTTGAGGCAGCCTGCTCCATTCAACACCCCTCTGCCCCAGTAAACACATATGTGCACACACACAGCCCGACCACCCCCTGCCTCTGACAGCCCCTGTCAGTCCACCTCTGCTCTCAGCACGGACCTCAGCCCCGCACACAGCCCTTCAGCTACAGCGTGAACAGAGCATCTCCCCCATTTGGGCCCCTAACCTTCTATGAATACAACCTCGCTGGTTTCCCTTCTTGTCTTTCTCTCTCCGCAAGCACACAGCTTCTGGGGCATCCACAGCCATCTCTAGGGAGTGGCCGAAGCCCAGTGATATTTGTTTGCTTCCCTGCAGGCGTGTATCCTGGCTCCATCACCCCCCATAACGGGCTCGCATCAAGCATCCTGCCCCCTATGCACGATGTCCCTTCCAGGCACCACCCACTGGACGCCACCACCAGTTCCCACCACCATCTGTCCCCTCTGCCCACGGCTGAGAGCACCAGGGATGGGTATGTACAACAAGCCAGTCCTCCTCCGGGACAGCAGGTGGGCACCTGCACGGGCAGCAGGTGAGGGCAGGCGTCCCGCACACTCAGTGGTCGTTACTAATAATGAAAATAGCCAGCATTTATGCAGCACCTACAGGTACTGCGCTCTGTACCAAATACTCGCCGTGCACGATTTCATCAGTGCCTCACAGTAACCCTACCAGGTGGATGATATCAGTACGGGGCTTCTCGGTGCCTCACCTCGTGCCCCTTCCACTCCCTGGGGGGGCGGCCCTGGGAAGATGCTGCATCCCCACCCGACCCTGCATTCTGGGCTTCCACAGCCAGGCCTCCTTGGGAGCCTCACCCTGACTTCTCTTTGGCTTGCACCGTGTATTTGGTGAGCAGACTGCCCACTGCCCGCTCCAGAGAGGCCCGCCTGGTCTCGTCCCCACTTCTGGCCGATGCAGCTGTGACCGTTGGCCGGCCCGCCAGGGCTGTCCAGAAGCCCTTTCTGCAGGATCACTGCAGGGAGGGGGCCTCTTTCTGCATTCAGGGTGGTTCCCACTGTGGCCATTTAATTGGCTGGAAACGAGGAATGTGCTAATTGCTGGCCCCTAATGCTTCAGAAATCTGTTTTCCTTGCAAGTGGGCAGAGGGAAGCCTCACAGCCCTACCGCCTGCCCTCCCTGCCACTTTTGCTTGATCAAAACTTGTCCCGCAAGTTTGACTTGATCAAACTCGTCCCCCAAGGCCTGTTCCCATCACCTTCCTCCTCCCCTGCCCTTCCTTCTCAAGGCTGCAGCCGTGGCCTGCCTGTGCATGGGGCCACCAGCCTGAGTTCATTACCAAATTCGCTGTCCAGGGCTCCTCTTGCTACTCCCTCATCCGTTCATTCAGTGTCCAGTCATTGAGCCCCTGATGAGGGCAGGGCCCTGGGCCTGGTGCTGGGGCCACTGATGCCCCCAGCCAGCCCTGGTGAAGCTCCCTGTGATAGACCTACAGGGATTGAGGACGTGGGGCGAGTGCCCTCAGGGAAGAAAGCAGGAGGGGCTGTGGAAGCCCAGAGAAGAGCCCAGTGTGGTGGGGGAGGATGTCAGGGAAGGCTTCCTGGAGGTGGTGTTAAGCCGGGCCTCCAAGGTTAAGTAGGAGCTGGCCGAGTGGAGAGATTGGGAGGGAGGAGCAGCCAGAGCGTGGGCAGGTGTGGTGAGAGCTTGGTGTGTTCTGAGAAGCCTGAACCTTCGTGTGGGGTGATAGGCTCAGGAGAGCAGCCACCAGGCCATATCACGGGGCCTGTGACAGGACTCTGTCTGAAGGGTGTTGAGCAGTGAGCAGGTCAGGTTTGGGGATGAGAAGACACAGCCTGCAGTGTGGGGCTGGACTACGTCGTCCAAGGTGGGTGGATGGCAGCCTGAGCCAGCACCTGTGGGAGAGAGGAGGAACGCTCGGAAGACACGAGTGCCATGGGATGAGCAGGACTTGAGGACACTCTGGCTGGGTGGGGAGGGGAGGGCTGGTCAGAGATGAACCCCTGGGTGAGCAGGGAAGACTGGCTATGAGTAGGGGAAGAGCCACAAAGAGGCAGCATGATGGAGTGCAAAGGGGGACCCAGAAAACCAAGCCCTCCCCGAGCCTCAGTTTCTTCTTCTGTAAAATGGGCATTAAAATACTCTCCTCTAGGAAGGTGGTGAGGATTAGCTACACATGCCTGACATTGTATGTGTCACCCGGTACATCCTTGGACACTACCCCCCTGTCCCCCACCCACTGGATCAGTCCACCCGTTCACCCACAGCCAGCCCCAAAACATCGCCAACCAAAGAAAAATAAACCAGAGTCCTTTCCCCTCTCAGGGCTGTGCACTCTGCTCCACCTCATTCGTCACCTCCCTGCCGCCTGCATAAGTGCCCATCAAGAATTCCTGCAGCGAGAGGCAGAGTGATGACAGGACGGAGACAGGACCCCAGGCCCGCTCGGTCACCCATACCTGCAGGAGCAACGGGCAAGCCATCCCCACCAGCCAGGTGCCCAGGCTCCCCTGGGCTGCCCGAGAGAAAGGCCCTCACGCCTGACACCAGGCCCAGGCCCAGCTTGAATGGGTTTCTTTTTTCAGCCCCTGAGAAGAGGCGAGGAAGGGGGGAAGGCCTTCAGCCTCCCCTTCCTGCCAAAGTCAACATGGAAGGCCACTCGCAGCTCCCTGGTGGTTTGCTGGGACGTTAAATAGCTTGACAGAATTATCTGATTCACTCAAAAATATGCTAAGAGGGCCTGACTTCATGACCAGATTTGTTTACCCTGGCTCAGAGAAGACGCTCAATAGGGTGGTTTTTTCTCCCCGGCCCTGTACGAGGTATGAAGCCCTCGTCTGCCAGGCCAGTGAGGTTTTATATTAATTTTTATAGGTTCCAATTGAAGCAAAAATATTTGATTTAGGGATCATTTGCATGGCTCAGAAGAGGAGCTCCAGATGATCTTTCTTCCTTTGAAAGGGTTCAGGTAGAGCAGTAGAACCTCAACCTTCACGTCTGCTGAGGGGAGAGTCGTGTTCTGTTTAATTTCACTGGCTGTGAAGGTGGCAAATGGGAATTTACGGCAGGTTTGAGACAGGAGAAACAAACTTTGAAAATGCATGTTTTTTCCCCTTCGGATCTGGTTCTCCTTAAGTCTGCAGTGCTGTTAATCTCTGGATTTTGTAGCTGAGTGATTCAGAAGCCCGTTTGTTAGTACTTATCAGCTGTTTGCTATGTGCCAGGCCCGGTGCTGAGCAGGGAGTAACTGAGAGGACCAGGCCCGGCCCTCCCCGCAGGGGCTCCCAGGGGAGGGGACTGACAGGAAGTCGGGGAAGAGCTGGGCTGTGGGTGCCAGGATGGGGTGGGCATAAGACAGGAGGGTACCACCCCGCAGGCTGGAAGGAGGAAGACCCACCCTCCTGACCACACCTGGACCCAGCCTCAGCGGAGAGAACTGGTCACGAGGACACATGGCCTGTGCACAGCCCTACACAGTCTACAGAGCACGACTGTAGACCCACTTGATGGCCCTGTGAGACAGGTCTAAAAATACACACGTTGATGATAATGACAATTAACTCATGGAGTCTTGATGAGCGTCAGTTCATCAACTTACGGAGGCTGACGCGTACCTCCAGGGCCTTAGATGCTGGGCCTGGGGACCAGGGACCCGGCGTGGAAGCCCCTTTCTGCTGTCTTCAGCATACTCACACAGTGGTGGGGGTCCCAGACATGGGAATGATGACAGTGCCGTGTCATCACAGGGGCAGTGAGAGCACGTGGTGACCCTGCAGAGCTACAGACATGAAGCCCACCAAACTCTCCCCAAATCTTTCCTTGTTTTGAGACAGTCCTGCTCCCCTCAGAGAGAGGCACTGATCTGTCTGTTCACACCTCTTCGTGTTGGAGGGTGGGCGGGGGTAACATGCCTAGCCTGAAAAGGTCACCTGGAGCTTCGCCTGGAGCTGTGACATTGAGTTCATAGGCTATTCTAACGTGAATGGTCCCACATAACCATTCATGCAAACAAGAAAATAAAGACTCTGAGCCCTCATGCTCGTCCTCTTTCTGCAGCGCACATAAATGCTTCACAGGCTTTGAGCCTTCAGCCCAGTCCCCCTGACCCCAGGGTCATTTGGGTTCCTGTGAGCAGACCTCAGAGGCTTAAGAGGGCGGCAAGAGGCAGGAACCTGGCGTACAGTGACATGAAGCCTAGTTAGACAGCCCACTGGGGCTCAGCTGGGTTCAGGGCGGCTGCACAGCTCTCAGCCGCTGCAGGCTCGTTTCAGAACGTGAGCTTCCAGAGAGTACAGGCTGAGGCCTGCACCCCTTCAGGCTGTGTACGAAGGGAGGCGGTGAGTCCCCCATCACAGGATGTGTGCAAGTGGAGGAGAGATGGCCAGAGGTGGAGACAGAAGGTCCCTAAAAGTACACCATGCAGAGGACGAAAGGCCAATTTGGACATCAGATCTCAGTGCTAGTTTTCCTTCCTTTCGCCTTGATGATAATGCTGCTGATTCAGTGTGGCTAAGAATGTATCTGACGTCATACTGGGTGCTTTGTCTACGTTGCTTTACTTAATCTGATCCTCACCAGAACCTATGGGGTCAGTGCTGTGTGGCTGGGACTAACTTGGGCAACCTCTCTGAGCCTTGGTTTTCTGATCTGTGAACATCTCTCACAAGGTCTGGAGCGAGGCAGAGGTTCAATGAGTGAATGGTGACTGTTAGTGCCTTGGAATGTCCTCCTGCTGAGAAACTGCCCCGGCTTTCAGTGGGGCTGTTCCTGGACTCATCCTGCTGGTGGCCAGAGCGGCTTACACAGAGTTAGGGTATGGGGATCCAGCAGGGGTGGCTGGGATTTAGCCCTGGGTAAAGAGTTTCAGTGGAGTTGCAAGGTGGAGAACACAGCAACCCTGTGAGGAAACCAAGGCTCAGAGACATTAAGCATTTTACCCAAAGTCACGTGGGCACTGAGAGCAGATGGGGTTTTAAACAGTTTTGTTGACTCCAGAGGTTGTGGTTATAACCAGTGGTCTTGACTATCAGTCCTAAATACCAAATAGAAGCTTTTCTTTACTGGTTCCTTTGGACTCTAAAGCTTACAGGATTTTAAATTTTAATTCCGGTTTGAACATAATCAGAAATAAAAGCTTCCTCTTCTAACTGCACTGTTGTAAGTTAGAACAGGTCAGTGAGTGAGCTCACCGTTGCTGGAGGGGAACAAGAAGTGGCAGGCACGCCTGTGGCCCCCACATCCCCCAGAGCCCATCCTGCTAAGGGCTGTCTCTTCTCTCCAGGTTGGGACCCGGCCTCCTCTCGCCCATGGTCAGCCCACTGAAGGGGCTTGCGCCACCGCCACTGCCACCGTCCTCCCAGAGCCATTCTCCAGGGGGCCAGTCCTTCCCCACGCTCCCCAGCAAGCCACCCTACCCACCCTTCCAGAGCCCTCCGCCCCAGCCCCTGCCCAGCCCGCAAGGTAAGCTCTGGCCAGGGGGCCCTCTCCATATGTACCCACCGATTCCACTCAGGCTGCCCGAGAGGCAGGAGACACTGGCCTGGGGGTGGCAGGTGGGTACTCGGAATGATGGCGGGCACTGAGGGCCACACTGGGAAAAGCCGGGAGGCAGGGCTGAGGAAGAGTTTGTTCCATCGACCAGGCATCAAAGGGAACAGCGTTCCCTTTGATGGCTGGGGGTGGGACTGGCCTGCTGCTTGGAGGAACCGTGAGAGATGGGGTATCTCGGAGCAGAAGTCGGGGGAGGGCCCACAGTCCCTTCTCCCCAAGCAGACCACCTCCCCCAACCCTATGCGGGGCAGGACCCCCCGCGCCTCCTCCACCCTGGGGCTCTCTTCACTCGTTCACACCCCCCATGCCCACAGGAGTGTGGGGGGCTGAGCACTGCAGTGGGGGACCGTCCCCTCCCTCCCTGGGCATCTTCCCTCTGAATGCGGCCCCCGCTGCCTCCCCCTGCAGGCTACCAGGGCAGTTTCCACTCCATCCAGAATTGCTTCCCTTATGGTGACTGCTACCGGTCAGCTGAGCAGGCCACCAGTGGGGACGGACTGGCCGGGGAGGCCCACGGTTTCAACCCCCTGCGGCCCAATGGCTACCACGGCCTCAGTGCACCTTTACCTGCCACAGGTAAGCCCACCTGCATGCCTCCTTTCCACTCCTGTGCCGCGCGCTTCGTGCGTATCGTCCCACAGCCTTGGGACGGCCCTATGAGGTAGGGTCATCCCCACTTTACAGAGGCGGAGCTAAAGGCGCAGGGAGGTCCCAGGACCCCACAGAGTGGGGATGTGCACACTGCCTGACCCCAGCCTCCGTGTTCCTTCCACACTCTCACACAGAGAAGAATCAGACTAGGCTCTCCCCGTCTAGCTGATGCTTCCCTTTAAATATTTATTGAGCACCTACTGGGTGCCAGGCACAGTTGTAAACCCTGAGAATACAGCAGGGAATGAGACAAATACTGATCCCTATTTAACAGATGAGGGAACCGAGGTCCACAGAGGCCACACTGTAGGAAGAGACAGAGCCTAGAGGTTGTGCTCGTTCCTTATGCTGCATCTGTGTCCCCCTCAGGGCCCTGGGCCTTCCTCGAGTAATGCCCCCAGCTGGGGTGGAGAACCCAGTGAGAGGGGAGGGCTGCGCACAGCCCGAGTGGAGGTCTCAGACCCCAGGGCCAGGCCTGGTCAGAGCGGGGGCATCAGATGGGTGGTACCGGAAGTCCCCAAGCCAAGCCCACCCCAGATCAGCCTCGGGGCTCAGCTCTAGCTGGAAGCTGCAAGGCCTGGGCAGGATGGTGCGGCCCCAGACAAAGGGGAGCCTGAGACCCTTCCTGGAGGCCCGTTGGGCAGCTCTGGGTGTGTGCAGCTGGCGGGGGAGGAATAAGGACCAGGGACAAGCACCAAGGCCACAGCCAAGCACACACACACCTGTGGGTCACCCGCGTGTGGACCGTGTGTTCCTGCTCACACACACGCTCCAGGTCTGTGCACGTCTTCCTTCTACACGTGTTTGTGGGGCACGTCTTTGTGGCCATGTGCATGCGTGTGCATGCAGGGCCAGCACGGTGGGTTCCTGGTAGTGTGAGCCCCCCATGTGTGTAAGGAGTTCGGTGGCACGTGTGTTGTGTCTGCAAACATGTGCTCCACATCGTGCCTGTGCTGATGTTCATGCCGTGTCCGTGCACACGTGTGTCCTCCTCCTGTGATTCCCCTGTGTGTGTGTACACGTGTGTGTGCGTGATTGTGTATTAGCATGTTTGGGCCATTTCATGTGAGCATGCTTGTGTGCAGGTGTGTGCCTGTGTGCTCGGGCACAGTGCACATATCTCTGTGAGTGGACATGCGTCACACGCATGCGTGAGAGGCAGATGTGAGCCTGACCACAGGTCCGCGGGGGGCGGGGGCGCGTTCCGTGTTTGCTTGCACGTGGGTTGGTACGTGATTAGGCACCTGCCGCCGCCGTCTCCAGCGCCGCCAGCTCTCACCACCCCAGCCTCCCCCGGCCCCATCCAACTCTAGGCGGGATTTTCTTGGTTTAGCAGCAAGACCTGAAATAAATAGCTCTGAGGGGGGGCGAGAGGCAGCTTCCGTGCCCCCACATCTGGGTAGGGGGTTCTTTTGGCCTCCCGTCTCCCTTGCTGTCTGGGTGGCAGCCCAGCCTCCAGTGCCTTTGCCCACACCTCCTCTGCCAGGCTGAGAGCAGGCTCACAGGATTGAATCTGGACCAACAAGGTAGGGCCATGGGGCCTCAGGATTAGTTCGATCTGATCCCATTGCACAGACAGGAAGACTGAGACCCATCTGTCTCGGGTTATACAGATTCATGACAGCAGCTCAGGGGCAGAGTCCTTAGGGCAGGGAGTGGATAAGATGACCTCTCTAGGCCCCTTCTAGGTTTCAGGCCCCCACCCCAGAGACAGTGTGTCCAATGGAAGAGCCAGGTGTCTCGGGGCCAGGTGGACCTGGGTTCAAATCCCAGCTCCCCTGCTTACTATGACCTGGGGCAAGGAGCTTGCCTTCTCTGAGCCTGTCTTCTCACCTGTAAAATGGGATAATGAATCCCACCTCATAGGATTGTTGTGAAGCTTAAGTGAGACAAGATTTAAATGAGCTTTTGGTAAACGCCCAATGAGTGCTGGCCCCCTTCTTTGGGTTTCTTGTGTCTGCTGGGGCAGAGGAACCTGAAAGGGTGGCATTGGGCTGGGGTCCTTCTGCCAGGAGAAAACCAGCCCTTGAGGGCTAGAACTGTGATGTTCCCACCTCGACCTCCCCTTCCTCCCCACATTCTGCACCACAGTCCAGCACTGGGTGATGGACTGCCCCACGCCAGCCCTTGCCTCTCTCCCCAGCTGCCCTGGGCCCGTTGGGGATACAAGGCCTAGGGAGCCTCCTCCCAAGCCCCCGCCCCGCCCACCAGCTCCCCCATCTGGAAGAGCAGAGGTCTCAGAGCACCCTGCTGAGGGGAAACCGTGACAAGGGACCCTGGGCAAGAGGGTGGGGTCTGGGAGCTGGGAAAAGATGACAAGGCATGGCCCTTGAGTTCGCCAGTCTGGACCCTGTTCCCCTACATCCACAGGCTACGAGGCCCTGGCCGAGGCCCCGTGCCCCACAGTGCTGCCACCACAGCCGTCGGAAGACGTCGTGTCCAGCGGCCCCGAGGACTGCGGCTTCTTCCCCAACGGGGCCTTTGACCACTGCCTGAGTCACATCCCCTCCATCTACACAGACACCTGAAGGAATGCCTCCCACACCTGCCTGACCTCCACCGCAGACGCTCTCTTGCCCACCCCGTCGTCTGTTCCCACCTTCGGGGCACCCAGCCCGAGCAGCCAGGCCACTGCTCCGCAGAACGCAGGGTGCCTGGTCTGCAGCAGCTGCACAGCGCTGGCCGGGAGTGAGCCTCTGAGCCTGAGCCAGGTGCTCAGAGGTGCCCTTCAGGATCCGTGACCTGTGGCATCCCTTGACTGCGTCTTCCTTTCGTTTCCCCAATGGTTTCGAAATCACAGACCTCGTGTATATAAAATGTACAGAACTTGTTTTCCATTCCCCTGCAAGTTTTATATTTTTGGTTTTACAAGAAAAACATTAAAAACTGGAAACGAGACTTGGGGGCCCGTTTCTGCTTTGTGATTCCCCCTAGAGGCCGAGACCAGGAGAGCAGTGGAGGAGTGTGTAACAGAGCCGAGGTGCGGAGCCCAGCTCGGTCCCTGGGTTCCCTCGGCAGGGACGGGGGCCCGCATCACAGGGCCGCCGCCACGTGCTGTGGGCCTTACAGACACCAGCACTGGTCCCAGGACATCAATGAAGGGCAGGCTCATCCCCGTTGGCAGACAGGCGGACCAAGGCTGGGACTGAAATTGGAATCCCTGTATGACCCAGACCTTTGCTCTCTGCACTGACTCCTCAGCTGGTGGAAGAAAGTGCTTCAATTCTGGCACTGGCTTTGGGTAAACAGGGGAAGCCAGGGGAGGGCAAAGCAGGCCTTCCAGGGACAGAGCCCGAACAGCCTCCAGAGGGCAAGGGGCAGAGGCAGGGCCCCTACAGGCGGGCGGGGGCGGAGAGAACATCCTTTCTACATAGAGCCCCACCCACACTGAGTGTCCCAGCAAGGAGGGAAGAGGAGGCCGGTTCGGAGGACACCAAGGCTCCCACAAGGCGGCTGCCCTCCCCACAGCCCAGGCCTATGCAGGTGCCCTGAACAGTGTCCTGTGTCTCACCGTGTCATCCTGAAGGTCAGCTTGTTAAAAACAAATCCTCAGGGAAAATTCCTGCCTCGTTACTGCTGAAGTGAAATAAAGCAGGGGAGGTCATGTTTACTGAGCACCTATTCTGTGCAGGGCTCTGCTCCCACCCCACCCCACCCCACCCTGGCTCTGGGAAACAGCCTTGTGGAGGGTCTTTCCCCATTTAGGTGAGGGGAGCAACCAGGATTCAAACCCAGGTCAAAGGGACACCTCTTCGTACTGCATGGCTGCGTTAGGCAAAGCAAGATGGAAAGATCCAGCAACCCCTTCTTTATAAAGAAGGGAAACTAGGATTCAGAGGGGCCACCCAACCAAGTGGCGACAGAACCCGTGACGCGTGCCTGGCTTCCCCCCCGCCATGATCTCCGGGGGTCTGGGAGTGCCGCTCTGCGCTAGCCTGCGTGTGCTTCCTGGGTCAGCTCGCCGACGCCCGTTCACCCCAGGTAGACTCTCTGCCTGCCCTGTGTCCAGGGCCAACCTATCTCTGGGGCCCTTCGTGCTGGCTCCCGGCAGCCAGTGAGGAGCCCAGAATGGCAGGGAGGGCAAGAAGGAGGGTGCCCGGCAGGCTATATCTTCCACTGAAGGTCAGGGGCCCTCTCACATGGCCCCCAGCCTACGTGTTCAAGCAGGGGCTGGCACTGGAATGGCTCCCACTCTTAGGGAAGTCAGCACACTGCGCTGTCTCTTGCTTGCCTGACACCCGGCTCACAGCCTTGTGTGTAGTCCCTTCATTGAACCTTCCTCAGCTGCCCAAGACTGAGAGGGCCATCTGCTTCCTGCCAGAGCTGGACAGACAGTTCCTCCCATTTTACAGATGCAGAAACTGAGGGACGGTGAAGTTAAGTCACTTGCCCTCACAGCACAGCCAGCAGCTGGTGAGCTGGGATCCAAACTAGGCCCCGGGCTCCAGAGCGTATGCTCTCACCCAGTGCACCTCTGACTGCTTGAAGACTCGGGGTGACCCGGCTCCCACATCCTCTCCCAGCTCCAGCCTCCCGGAGCAGGCCAGTTCCTCCCCAGTGACATCGGGAGGAACGGGCACGATGTCACTCAGCACATTGGCATTATGGGATGGGGATCCAGGGCTCTTGACTCCCACCCAGGCTCCCCTCGTCCCCTGGCCCCGTCCCCCACTGGTTTTATGGAACTAATTAGGTCGCGGTGAAATTCCTTTAACAGGGATGCTCAGGAATCAATACTGCATGTCACTGTGAGCGCTTAATCCAGTCCAGATAAGCAGAATTAAGCTGTACAATGAGGACATACTTCTATTAATAATGAAAAGGGCTGAGTCGTGAGCAGGAGAACACACAGGGAGCTAGCAGTTGGATCCTATTTAATTTCAGAGAGCCAGAGAAAGGGAGACAAGGAGACAAAGGCAGGAGAAGCAAAGGACAAAGAAAGGAAAAAGACAAGTGAGCTGGGGACCAGGCGGGTGCTGAGAGCCGGCACGCAGTAGGGCTCAGTAGGTCATGGCTTTCATGAACGACCATGAGCTAGAAATGTGATTGCTCCCCTCCCCCGCCGGGATCTCCTCAGAGCCTCCGCGCCTCCTCCTGGCATCCTCAGGGGATCCTCTGCCCTGATGCCCCAAGCCTGCAGGGTCCCTCCAAGTCTAGGGGAGCACAGCAGCAGGCAGGGCCCCCTGGGAGACTGGACCTGAGCGCCTTCCCAGCCAGTGCTGTTTGCATCCCTTATTTAGAAAACACGGAGAACCGTGGCCCCTCCTGAGCTCTGACCCTGTGCCAGGGACTCCGCCTCAGGAGTCACGCCATCGCAGGGGGCATGGGGGTTACCGCCCCTAATGAGGAGGCATGCCTGCTGCCCACCCTCCCAAGGGAGGACCCGGGTCAGGTAGAGGGCGTGGTGTTTCTCACTTGGGGAGCCCGTCCAGGGTGGCCAAGGCTGGGGGCCCTGTGGTGTCTGTAGGGCAGTGGAGCTGAGTCAGCCCGGGGGCCCTCAAGGAGGACCTAGAGTGCAGACACACAGGCCTGCAGAGACAGTGACCACGCTCCCCTTCCAGCGCAGCCTCTCCAGACAGCCCCACGGCCCTAGCCTTTGTTCAGGCCAGGCTGAGACTGCCTGCCTCCCTTATGCCTGGTCTCTGTCTCCATCGGGGCCCTCTGTCCTCCATCTCCCTGTCTCTCTGTCCTCCGTCTCCCTGTCTGTCTTCTGTCTCCCTGTCCCTCTGTCCTCCATCTCCCTGTCTGTCCTCCGTCTCTCTGTCTGTCTTCTGTCTCCCTGTCCCTCTGTCCTCCATCTCCCTGTCTGTCCTCCGTCTCCCTGTCTGTCCTCCATCTCCCTGTCTCTCTGTCCTCCGTCTCCCTGTCTGTCCACTGTCTCCCTGTCCCTCTGTCCTCCGTCTCCCTGTCTGTCTGCTGTCTCCCTGGCCCTCTGTTCTCTGGCTCCCTCTGGCTCTCCTCCCTCCCATTTCCCTCTCCCCGTCTCACCATTTCTTTGCAGCGCCCTTTTTCCCTCCCTCCTCCTCCAATTCTCTCCTTCCTCCCTTTCTCAGCTCCTCCCAGCCCATTCCTTTGTTTCTCTTTTTCCTCCAGTTTCTCTTGCCCTTTCTCTTTAAATTGCGAGGTCTGATCCCAGATAAGGAGGCTTCCTTCTTTCTCTCCCGACCCTCCCGTGTGTGCTTCCTTCTTCCTCACTCCTGTCTGAGTCTCTGTGGTCCAGGGGCTGAGGGCGTCTTGCCCAAGGTCCCATCGAGCCTTGATGGCCAAGGGGCACAGGAGGGCTGAGAGGCAAGCCTAGAGGAGGTTGGTGGGAGAGGTTTTTGGGGCAGCGGCCAGTTGGGTTTTTCCCCAGTAATATTTTATGCAGCATTTATATGTGTTTGGAGTGGGGATGGTAGAGGAGTGTGGTGTCAACTCAGATCATCTCTGTCGGAAGTGGAATCTCCCAGCCCTGGGCTTCGATACTTGTTTTCTTCTGTGGTTAAAAAACAGCCCCCCGGGGCTTCCCTGGTGGCGCAGTGGTTGAGAGTCCGCCTGCCGATGTAGGGGACACGGGTTCGTGCCCCGGTCCGGGAAGATCCCACATCCCGCGGAGCGGCTGGGCCCGTGAGCCATGGCTGCTGAGCCTGTGCATCCGGAGCCTGTGCTCTGCAACAGGAGAGGCCACAACAGTGAGAGGCCCGCGTACCGCAAAAAAAAAGCTTCTGGATTCCTCTGCCTGCAAGTCCCCCACACCCACATTCAGGCCTCTGCCCATGATTCCTGGTCCACCCATCCCGGCGCCGCCGGCAGCAGGCCCAGAGCAGTGTGAGTTGCAGCCCATTTGGTTGAGTAGGAGGCAGCAGGACTCGGGTGGACAGGAAGGACCACCCCCCCTGGTGGTGGCGGCAACCCGGCCCGCATCCCTTGGCTGGACCCTCTGGCTGTCCCTGGGCCCCCGGCGCTTCTAGGCTGTTTCACCTCTGGCTCCCTGAGCCACCGCTGACCCCTGCTGTGCCACTGCTGCCCCCAGCTGCCCTATTTCTGCCACCGGGACCGGATCCCATGACATTGATGCCCTCCTCAGCCTGAATTCCACCTGCCAGGGGTCTCTGGGGTGAATGGGTTTTAGGACCTCCCCTTTTGCCTTCATAGCCAGGCCCAGGGTTCATATTGATGCTGGGCACATACCTGGATCTGCCCTCCAGGGACTCGCCTGCCTCCCCATCCTCTGTTCCTGGTGGTCTTTGTGGTCCCCCGTGACCCAGACCATCAGGGCTGAGAGCGCCTGCTGAGGCCACCTGCTCCACCCTCCTCACTTCACAGATGGGGAAAGACCCAGAGAGACTCCATTTCTGCAACCGCTTCCAGCCTCCACCCACACTCCCTAATCCAGCCTAAAGGGTGTGGAGAATGGGGCTCCAGGCAAGGGAGCATTCAGGAGGGATGCGCCAGGTTTATACCCGAGATGCCACCTCCCGCCCGTGCCCATGGAGGAACGGATTGGGGAAGCTCCCACTAGAACGTTTGCCCTGTGAGGGTAGGTCCTGACCTGTCCTCCTCACTGCTGACTGCCCAGCTTCTAGGACAGCGCTGGGCACACAGCGGTGCTCAACACGTATTTGTTACATACATCGATGGAGCAGAGAGATGGGAGCAAGAAAACAAGGGCCCGTCTACACAGAACCTCGTGCACAGTATGGCCACGACAAATACTTGTTAATTCAACTGCCTGACCAACCCCTCATTTTCAAAATGAGGAGACAGGCCCAGAGGGGATGTGATGTGTCCAAAGTGACAGAGCAGGTCAGTGACCATCAGGGGAGAACCCTGGCCTCCTGGACCCAGCCTGTGCTCTGTCCACATACCCTGCCGGCCCACCAAAAAGGCTGCTGCAGCCCATGTTTTACGGCTCCTACGGCACTTGCATGATGTTGCTGCGACATGCTGCAAGGTAAGTGCGATGGCCCCATTTTACAGAGGGAAGGACTGAGGCTCAGAGAGGTGGCTTGCCTGAGGCTGCCAAGAGAGGGCAGACAGAGCTGGGATCCCAGTGCGGGTCCTGGGGGGCAACCAGAGGAGCTCTGGTACGCGCCCCTCTGCGCCGTCCAGAGGGGACCATTATGCTTTTACAAGTGCCAGTTTATATACTTTGCTGGGTCGTCAGCCCTGCCAGGGATTTATAAGTTTCTAAGTGATCGTGTCTCTGGGGGAAAATGCAAATGGAAAGTGAACAGGGCAGGAGTTGCCAGCCCTCATCTGCCCCAGGGCTGTGGAGCCAGAGCTCTTCTTTGATTTATTCCCAGGGGTCCCGGGGGCTGTGGTGCAGCCGGATCCTGCAGAAGGGCCACCAAGAGGCCAGCGAAACAGCCCCCGTGCCAGGCTTCCACCAAGGACATGCGTCCTATCTGTGCAGGAGCCTGGGGGCTGCCTCAGCTCCCATGGGGCCAGGGCTTGGACTGGGGTCTGGTGGGTGATTTTAGGGCCTAGGAAGAACTGGAGCAGCCAGGTTTCAACATAATGTGGGGAGGGGGGAGGTACAGAGGGGATAGAAACAGGCTTCACCTTGAGTTGAAAGCACTGAAGCTGGAGGAGGGTCCACTCCACTATTCTCTGGGGGTTCGTTTTACTTCTCTGTACTTTTGGGTATGCTTGAAATTTTCCAGAAAAGAACTGATGTGGTCCTGGTGTGGCCAGGCTGGGATTTTTCTCGCTGGCCTGGCAGCCTGGATGGGTCCAGGAGGCAAGTCCAGGCTAGGGCCCTGCTGGGGGAGGGGCTGGAGCCTCAGTTCACCTTCACTGTATGACTGTCTTGTCACTGCAGGGACTGTGTTGGGGCCCTGTGTCCCAAGTGCCCAGTGCAGGACCTGGCCCACGGTTGGGATTTAATAAACGCTTCTTTGTTTGGGTTAATATGCCAGTGACATACATGTGTGTGCAGAACTTGGGCCAGGACAGGGAGAGGTCTGCTCACCTACCTGACAGTGGCCACACGTGCTGCAGGCATGCTCAGGAGACCTTGGCCCCAACCCCAAAGCTCTGCGGGGAGCCCTGGAGAGAGGGAGCTGGAGACCCTCAAGCAAGCAAGACTGGGATGCCAGGGAGTGGGGCTGGGGGCAGATCTCAGATTTCTAAAAGGCAAAGCCCTCGAAAGCAGAACGGACTACTTTGGGATGAAGTGAACTCCCCATTCCTGGGGGTGTACAAGCAAGAGTGTGCAGGAAGCCATGAAGCAGTCCTGTCACTCGGTCAAAGACTGGACTGCACAATCTCGAAAGGCCTCTCAGGCTCACTCAGGACTCGGAGGCAGCCGCTGTCTCACACCCACACAGGCTGCAGCAGGGCCAGCCTCCCAGCATCGCTGTCCCTGAGGCTGGACAGAGGGAAGCGCGTGTCCAGGTGATTAACTGCACGCCTGCAGGGAAAGCAGGTGGCCGAGGCTTGGGTTACTGCCTCACTATTTCTCAGAGGTTCAGGGCTGTCAGGCCTCAAGCCCAGGACAGCAGCAAGGGGAGACCAGGATGGGGCCTCTGCTCTCAGCCGCCTCTCGTTCCCCCACAGGCAGCCAGGCATCAGGAGACGACACCTGGTCTGGAGGCTGCAGGGAAGAGCAGTGTTGACCCAGGGGCTGCACACTGAGCACACGAGCATCTGTTGGCCTTTGGAGCCTTGGGGGCAGCCAGGCCGCGGTCGGGACAGCATCTCCCAACGCCCTAACTTCCCAGATGGGGAAACCGAGGCTCCGAGGGGTCAGACTGGCCCTGAGCTGGGGAGGTGAGGGATAGGTATTATTGACAAGAGGAAAATTAAGTCCCAGAGAAGGAAAGGCTGTGCCTGAAGCAGCTCAGCAAGTCCCTGGCAGTGAGGTCAGAGCCTCCCCGGCCTGGGCACCCAGCAGCTCCCTCAGGAACGAGCCACCCGAGGGCAGCCGAGTCCTGGAGCAGCAGGGACAGCAGCCCAGCCGACCTGTGGGTCACCACGCTGCTCAGAGACCAGCTCACCCACCCACCTGATGCCCGCAGCCTCCTCCGCCGACTGCACGGCCAGACCATCCGAGAGCCTCCAACAGCCTCAATGCCCAGGGAGGGAGGGCTGGGATGCTGGTCCTGAGATTACACTAACGGCCGTGCCTTAGCAGGGGCCGCACCGTCAGTGCGTTACGTGTGCACTCTGTTTAATCTCCACACAGCCCTGCAGCGAAGGTCTATTCTCATCCCCGTTTTATAGATAAGAAATTGAAAAGCCGGAGAGATGAAGTCCGTTGCCCAGGATCACACACGGCCAAGCCAGATTTTGGACTCATGTCCTTCTGACTGCAAAGCCCTCACCCTTGGTCAACCTCCGAGCCCCAGTACTTTGCTCTCCCCAAACTCCTGGGGTGAATGGCACATGCCAAGTTGAGATGAAATCCCAAGGTTGGGAGTCAACCCCAGTGTATCACCTGCCTCTGCCACTGACTTGTTTCACCCTTGGGGCGTCTGTTTCCTCATCTGTAGAATGGGAATGATACTCACAGCCCTCCTGGCTCCTGGAGAATCAAGAGCTCTAATGGAACAGGAGACCTGCCTGGCAAACTGGGAAGGCCTGTGCCGGGGCGAGCTGGCGCGTTCACAGAAGTTTGGCACTTTGCCCTCACCCAAGCTTTCCTCCGGGTCAGTTGTGCCTCCACCTGAGACAGGGCCCAGGGGACGGGTGGGGAGGTGGTGGGTGTCTCCTGCTACAAAGCAAAGGGGGAGGTGGGGGGCGGCCCAAGTTGAAGTCATAAGCTCTGCGCGGGGCGGGCTGCCGGGAGCACAGGCTCGTGGTCCCTCCCCAGCAGGCGCTGCGTGTCGTGCAGCTGTCTCCATGGAGCCTGGCCTTACAAGGCGCCTGCATGCCCCAGACAGGCCTGGAATGCGACTGGCACCGCTGCTCTACTTTTAGTGATGGAGAAACTGAGGCTTAGGAAGTCTGTGGCTCCCAAAAGATGGTGAGGCCCGGAGCACTGACAGCAGGGGTTCTAGTGTCCTCAGATCTGCTCAGACTGGGGCCCTGGGCAGGTCTCCTCACTGAGTCTGGGCTTCTATTCTGTAAAATGGGACGATGACCCTCCCCTAGTAGGCAGATTAAATGGGGTGATATTGTCACATAGTAGGATCTTAAGAAATGTAACTATTTTCTTCCATTTGAGGGCTGCCCATCTAGATGAGTGCCCTGAGCATTCTCCTCATAACTCTAAACTCAGGGTCATCATGATACAAGTGGGAAACTGAGGCCCAGGAATTGCTCTGACTTGGCTGGGGACACGTGGTACCTTGGTGGTGGATCTGGTTTCAGGGCTCCAGGGCAGCCCTCTCATCACCCCATGTTGTCTTGGGCAGAAGCCTCGCTGGCCAGAACACGCCCGTCTCTCTACCCAGGGCTTGGGACCGCTATTCAAATTCTGGGTGTGCAGCCTTAGATGAGTCACATGCTCTCCTGAGCCTTAGTGTCCTCAACTGAGAAATGAAAACCATGATTACACATAAGGTTGTGCTGAGGAAGACATAAGAAATCAGAGACGGCAGTATTTGGTGACCGTGAAAAGCCACAGTGGTGGTGAGGGATGAGAAGGAGTCAGCCTCCATCTATCAATTCAGCAACTGAGTAATTCACTATACATGACTCGGTTCTAAAAAAAATGTGAAGATGCTTCAAGTATTCTTACACTCAGCCAGCAAGGTAGGCTTCTGTAAAGGTGTTTCAGGGACCCTCACCCGGAAGCATCCCCAGCGTGACCTACCTTCCCATTGCTTATAAGTCTCTCCTCTCAATTTCTCTCTGTGCATTTAATGTGCTCTTGAAATAGACTTTCCTGCATGGAGCCCTCTTGATGGCCACTGGACATATGCACAGGAACAGGCACTGCTTTTAGCATCTCCCTGAGTACGTTGATAATTAAGGAGGGAAAATCTTGCTGTTGCCAGAAACAGAGATAGAATGCAACCTTGCCAGCCGATGGGCCTGGGCTGTCCAAAGGCAAGGCCATCACTCCAAGGTCAAAACATCTTCTACAATCCAGACTGCTTACTCCCTCCCACTGGCCAAAAAAGAGCCTGCCTTAGTCTCCCCAACTTGCAGACCTTGCGTATGACAACAGGAGTTTTTTGAGCCCCCCCTCTGTGTGTCAACCACATGACATATGTTAACTCATTCACTCTTCAAACAACCTAGAGAGAAACAATCCAAGCTCAGAGCACCAGACCAGGGCTGTTGGACCCTAAGATCGCTCCTCTGCCTCTGAGTCCCACTTCCTTCAAGTTGGCCTTTTTTTTTTTTTTTTTTGTGGTACGAGGGCCTCTCACTGTTTTGTCCTCTCCCGTTGCGGAACACAGGCTCCGGACGCACAGGCCCAGCGGCCATGGCCCACGGGCTCAGCCGCTTCGCGGCATGTGGGATCCTCCCGGACCAGGGCATGAACCCGCGTCCCCTGCATCGGCAGGCGGACTCTCAAACACTGCGCCACCAGGGAAGCCCCTCAAGTTGGCCTCTGTGTTTTGTTCACAATGCAGCTTCCAGCACCAGAGCAGAGTGAATGCTCAACAGCCCACATGACAGCGTGCAAAGGCTCTAGATGAGCTCAAGGGGTCATGGGCTCAGAGCCAGGAGAGACAAAGGGAAGTGGGGCCTGCACAGGTCACTCTGCAAGTGGGAGAGTGGCAGAGGCTGGAGGCACAGGCTTGCTAACTCCCAGCCAGGGCTCTGGGATACACACAGCCCCTCCAAGCTGGTCAGTCTTTCCATGACCTTTTTCTCAGGGCATCTCGTCTCCTAATGATGGGAGTTCCTCGAGGCCAGGTCATTCAAGTCTTCCTTTCACACAACGAATGCTCAGTATGTCACACAGCATGGATGCCCACAGTTTGGCTGGAGATTCCCATGTGGCTGTCAGGCTCCACTCAGGGAGATGGCCCCAACTCTCGAATCCCAAGGCCTCCAGGTCTGTCAACAAGACCCAGAGTTTCACCCAGGCCTTCTCAGAAGGGCTTGAAGGGAAATCAGTTGAACCCCCATTTTACAGATAGGGAAGGGCAGGGACTTGCCACTGAGTGGAGAACCCAGGAAAGGAAAACAGGAGCCACGTCTCAGGCTTTGTCAACTGGTCATTCTCCTTTTTCCCTTCTCCCCCAGGCAACAGTTCCAAGACTCTGTTTCCCTACCTGTAAAATGAGAGGATTGGGATTTATAGTTGCTAAGGTTTTCTTTAGCCCTTTTTGGGTTCTAGCATTCTGTAACTAGTATTTACAATAGGTATCATTTATTAAATGCGGAAAGAATAGTCTCTTCAACAAATGGTGCTGGGACAACATGCAAAAGAATGAAGTTAGACCCCTACCTCACATCATATACAAAAATTAACTTAAAATGAATCAAAGACCTAAAGGAAAGAGTTAAAACTATAAAACCTAGAAAAAAATAGGAGTAAATCTTCACAACCTTGAATTAGGCAATATTTCCTTAAATATGACATTGAAAGCACAAGCAGCGAAAACAACAAAGATAAACTGAACTCCACTAAAATGAAAATTTTTTGTGCTTCAAAGGATACCATTAAGAAAGGGAAAAGACCCTCTGAGACCCTCTGCAACCAGGCTTGGCCTAAACCCCACCCACACACCCTCACCCAGGGCCTTACCTCCAAACTCCAGAACTCCACACTCCAGAGACCCCCCACCCCCTTCGGATGTGCTGCCTCTCCCCTTCCATACAGGTCCTAAGCAGAGGCTCGGCTCCACGCTTCAGTGTTGCCCTGCCTAGGCCCCGCCCCCAAGGCCTTTTCGGCTGCGTGGGTCCTGAGCCTAGGCCCCGCCCCACCCTAAACCCCACACCTGCCTAAAGGTAGTTTAGTTCTACCACCTGCCTAAACACCCCCATAGCCAAGGCCTTTTTTTTTTTTCTTTTTCTTCTTTCTTCTTTTAGGTTGGAGTTCTGTTTTACCTTGTTGTTGTTGATTCACTTATATTTTTATTTTTCTAATAAACCTTTTATTTTTCTAATTTTATTTTATTCTTTACACTTCGTTATTGTTCTGCTCACTTTGGCTTGTTCCCCTTTTTTTTTTCTTTTTCTGTTGTGGTTTTGTTTTACCTTGTTGCAGTTGATTCAATTATATTTTTGTTTTTCCTAATATATTTTTTATCATTCAAATTTTATTTTATTTTTTATTCTTTGTTGTTGTACTGCACCTTTTCTTCTTTCTGTTTTTTTGTTTGTTTGTTTCTGGGTTTTGGTTTTTTTGTGGGGTTTTTGCCATGCCATGCAGCTTGCAGGATCTTGGTTCCCAAACCAGAGGTCGGGCCCGAGCTCCTGTTGTGCGAGCACTGAGTCCAAACCGCTGTACTAATGGAGAACCTCAGACCCCAGGGAATATTAATTGAAGTGAGGCATCCGAGAGGGCCTCATCTCAGCACCAAGACCTGGCTCTACCCAACTGCCTGCAAACTCCAGCGCTGGATGCCTCAGGCCAAACAATTAGTAAGACAGGAATACAGCCCCACCCATCAAAAAAAAAGTGAAACGACAAAATAATATGTTGTAGACAAAGGAGCAAGGTAAAAACCTACAAGATCAAATAAATGAAGATGAAATAGGCAACATAACTGAAAAAGAATTCAGAGTACTGATAGTGAAGATGCTCCAAAATCTTGGAAAGAGAATGGAGAAAATACAAGAAACGTTTAACAAGGATCTAGAAGAACTAAAGAGCAAATGAACAGTGATGAATAACACAATAACTGAAATGAAAAATACTCTAGAAGGAATCAATAAGAGAATAACTGAGACAGAAGAACAGATAAGTGAGCTGGAAGATAAAATGGTGGAAATAACTGCTGCGGAGCAGAATAAAAAAAAAGAATGAAAAGAATTGAGGACAGTCTCAGAGACCTCTGGGACAACATTAAATGTGCCAACATTCGAATTATAAGGGTCCCAGAAGAAGAGAAAAAGAAAGGGTCTGAGAAAATATTTGAGGAGATTGTAGTTGAAGACTTCCCTAACATGCGAAAGGAAATTGTCACCCAAGTCCAGGAAGCACAGAGAGTCCCATACAGGATAAACCCAAAGAGAAACACACAGAGACACATATTAATCAAACTATCAAAAATTAAATACAAAGAAAAAATATTAAAAGCAGCAAGGGAAAAGAAACAAATAACATACAAGGGAATCCCCATAAGGTTAACAGCTGATCTTTCAGCAGAAACTCTGCATGCTGTAAGGGAGTGGCAGGACATATTTAAAATGATGAAAGAGAAAAACTTACAACCAAGATTACTCTACCTGGCAAGGATCTCAGTCAGATTCGACAGAGAAATCAATAGCTTTACAGACAAGCAACAGCTACGAGAATTCTGCACCACCAAACCAGCTTTACAACAAATGCTAAAGAAACTTCCCTAGACAGGAAACACAAGAGAAGAAAAAGACCCACAAAACAAACCCGATTCAATTAAGAAAATGCTAATAGGAACATAAATATCAATAATCACCTTGAATATAAATGGATTAAATGCTCCAACCAAAAGACACAGACTGGCTGAATGAATACAAAAACAAGGCACTTATATATGCTGTCTACAAGAAACCCACTTCAGATGTAGGGACACATACAGACTGAAAGTGAGGGGATGGAAAAAGATATTCCATGAAAACAGAAAGCACAAGAAAGCTGGAGGAGCAATACTCATATCAGATAAAATAGACTTTAAAATAAAGACTATTACAAGAGATAAGTAAGGGCACTACATAATGATCAAGGGATCAATCCAAGAAGAAAACATAACAATTATAAATATTTATGTACCCAACATAGGAGCACCTTAATACATAAGGCAAATGCTAACAGCCATAAAAGGAGAAATCGACAGTAACACAATAATAGTGGGGGACTTTAACACCCCACTCATACCAATAGACAGATCATACAGACAGCAGATAAATAAGGCTTTAAATGAAACAATAGACCAGATAGACTTAATTTATTTTTAAATTTTTAGGACATTCCACCCCAAAGTGGAAGAATACACTTTCTTCTCAAGTGCACACAGAACGTCCTCCAGAATAAATCACATCTTGTGTCACAAATCAAGCCTTGGAAAATTTAAGAAAATTGAAATCATATCAAGCATCTTTTCCAACCACAACGCTATGATATTAGAAATCAATTACAGGAAAAAAAAAACAGTAAAAAACACAAACACATGGAGGCTAAACAGTGCACTACTAAATAACCAAGAGATCACTGAAGAAGTCAAAGAAGAAATTTTTAAAAATACCTAGAAACAAATGACAATGAAAACAATGATCCAAATCCTATGAGATGCAGTAAAAGCTGTTCTAAGAGGGAAATTCGTAACAATTCAAGCTCACCTCAAGAAACAAGAAACATCTCAAATAAACAATCTAACCTTACACCTAAAGTAACTAGAAAAAGAAGAACAAACAAAACCCAAAGTTAGTAGAAGGAAAGAAATCATAAAGATCAGAGCAGAAATAAATGAAAAAGAAATGAAGGAAACAATAGCAAAGATCAATAAAACTAAAGCTGGTTCTTTGAGAAGATAAACAAAATTGATAATCCCTTAGCCAGACTCATCAAGAAAAAGCAGGAGAGGACTCAAGTCAATAAAATTAGAAATGAAAAAGGAGAGATTACAAATAACACTGCAGAAATACAAAAGATCATAAGAGACTACTACAAGCAACTATATGCCAATAAAATGGACAACCTGGAAGAAATGGAAAAATTCTTGGAAAAGTGCAACCTTCCAAGGTTGACCCAGGAAGAATTAGAAAATATAAACAAACCAATCACAGGTAATTAAATTGAAACAGGAATTTAAAATCTTCCACCAAACAAAACTCCAGGACCAGCTGGCTTCACAGGTGAATTCTATCAGACATTTAGAGAAGACTTAATTCCTATCCTTCTCAAACTCTTCCAAAAAATTGCAGAGGGAGGAACACCCCCAAACTCGTTCTACAAGGCCATAATCACGCTGATACAAAAACCAGACAAAAATATCAAAAAAAAAATTATAGACCAGTATCACTGGTGAACATAGATGAAAAATCCTCAACAAAATACTAGCAAACAGAATCCAACAGCACATTAAAAGGATCATACACCATGATCAAGAGGGATTTATCCTAGGGATGCAAGGATTCTTCAATATAAGCAAAACAATCAATATGATACACCATATTAACAAATTAAAGAATAAAAACCATATGATAATCTCAATAGATGCAGAAAAACCTTTTGACAAAATTCAACACCGATTTATGATAAAAACTCTCCAGAAAGTGGGCATAGAGGGAAACTACTTCAACATAATAAAAGCCATATACAACAAACCCATAGCAAACATCATTCTCAATGGTGAAAAACTGAAAGCATTTCCTCTTAGTTCAGGAACAAGACAAGGATGTCCACTCTCATCACTATTATTCAACATAATATTGGAAGTCCTAGCTATGGCAATCAGAGAAGAAAAAATAAATAAAAGGAATACAAATTGGATAAGAAGTAAAACTGTCACTGTTTGCCAATGACATGATACTATATATAGAAAATCCTAAAGATGTCACCAGAAAACTACTAGAACTAATCAATGAATTTGGTAAAGTTGCAGGATACAAAATTAATGCACAGAAATCTCTTGCATTTCTATACAGTAACAATGAAAGATCAGAAAGTGAAATTAAGTAAACAATCCCATTTACCATTGCAACAAAAAGAATAAAATACCTAGGAATAAACCTAAGGAGGCAAAAGACCTGTACTCAGAAAACTATAAAACACTGAAGAAAGAAATCAAAGATAATGTAAACAGATGTGGAGATATACCATGCTCATGGATTAGAAGAATCAATATTGTGAAAATGACTATACTACACAAAGCAATCTACAGATTCAATGCAATCCCTATCAAGCTACCAATGGCATTCTTCACAGAATTAGAACAAAAAATTTTACAATTCGTATGGAAACTTAAAAGACCCGGAACAGCCAAAGCAATCTTAAGAAAGAAAAACGGAGTTGGAGGAATCAGGTTCCCTGACTTCAAACTATACCACAAAGCTACAGTAATCAAGACAGTATGGTACTGGCACAAAAACAGAAATATATATCAATGTTATAGATTAAGGATAGAATGCCCAGAGATAAACCCACACACATATGGTCACCTAATTTATGACAAAGGAGGCAAGAACATGCAATGGAGAAAAGGTAGCCTCTTCAATAAGTGGTGCTGGGAAAACTGAACAGCTACATGTAAAAGAATGAAATTAGAACACACCCTAACACTATACACAAAAATAAACTCCAAATGGATTAATGACCTAAATGTAAGGCCAGACACTATAAAATTCTTAGAGGAAAACATGGGCAGAACACTCTTTGACATAAATCACAGCAAGATCTTTTTTGACCCACCTCCTAGAGTAAGGGAATAAAAACAAAAATAAACAAATGAGACCTAATGAAACTTAAAAGTTTTTGCACAGCAAAGGAAACCATAAACAAGATGAAAAGACAACCCTCAGAATGGGAGAAAGTATTTGCAAATGAAGCAACTCACAAAGGATTAATCTCCAAAATATACAAGCAACTCATGCAGCTCAATATCAAGAAAACAAACAATCCAATCCAAAAAGTGGGCAGAAGACCTAAATAGACATTTCTCTGAAGAAGACATACAGATGGCCAACAAATACATGAAAAGATGCTCAACATCACTAATCATTAGAGAAGTGCAAATCAAAACCACAATGAGGTATCACCTCACACCAGTCAGAATGGCCATCATCAAAAAATCTAGAAATAATAAATGCTGGAAAGGGTGTGGAGAAAAGGGAACCCTCCTGCACTGTTGGTGGGAATGTAAATTGATATAGCCACTATGGAGAACAGTATGGAGGTCCCTTAAAAAACTAAAAATAGAACTACCATATGACCCAGCAATCCCACCACTGGGCATATACCCTGAGAAAACCATAATTCAAAAAGAGTCATGTACCACAATGTTCATTGCAGCACTATTTACAATAGTCAGGACATGGAACCAACCTAAATGTCCAACAACAGATGAATGGATAAAGAAGATGTGGCACATATATACAATGGAATATTACTCAGCCATAAAAAGGAATGAAATTGAGTTATTTGTAGTGAGGTGGATGGACCTAGAATCTATCATACAGAGTGAAGTAAGTCAGAAAGAGAAAAACAAATGCCATATGCTAACACATACATATGGAATTTTAAAAAGCAGTACTGATGAACCTAGTGACAGGGCAGGAAAAAATACACAGACGTAGAGAATGGACTTGAGGGCACAGTGGGGAAGTGGAAGCTGGGATGAAGTGAGAGAGTAGCACTGACATATATACACTACCAAATGTAAAATGGATGGCTAGTGGGAAGCTGCTGCATCGCACAAGGAGATCAACTCAGTGCTTTGTGACGACCTAGAGGGATGGGATAGGGAGGCTGGGAGGGAGGCTCAAGAGGCAGGGGACATGGGGGTATATGTATACATATAGCTGATTCACTTTGTTGTACAGCGGAAACTAACACAACATTGTAAAGCATTTATACTCCAATAAAGATGTGAAAAAAAAAAAGAAGGGGAAAAGACAATCCACAGAATGGGAGAAAATATTTGCAAATCATATATCTGATAAGAGACTTGTATCTAGAATACATAAAGAACTTTTACAACTCAATAATAAAAAGACAACCTAATTTTTTTTTTTTTTTTGTGGTATGCGGGCCTCTCACTGTGTGGCCTCTCCCATTGCGGACCACAGGCTCTGGACACGCAGGCTCAGTGGCCATGGCTCACGGGCCCAGCTGCTCCGTGGCATGTGGGATCTTCCAGGACCGGGGCACGAACCCGTGTCCACTGCATCAGCAGGCGGACTTCCAACCACTGCACTACCAGGGAAGCCCCAAGACAACCTAACTTTAAAATGGGCTAAAGATCTGAATCAACATTGCTCCAAAGAAGATTTACAAATGGCCGAAAAGCACATGAAAAGATGCTCAACATCACTTGCCCCAGACAAATGCAAACCAAAACCACAATGGAATACCACTTCACACCCACTAGGATGGCTGCCATCAAAAGTCAGATAATAACATGTGTTGGTGAGGATATGAACAAATCAGAACCCTCATACAGTGCTGGTAGGAATGTAATAGGGCAGCTGCTGTGGAAAACAGTTTGGCAAGTCCTTGAACAGTTAAACATAGTGTTACCATGTGACCTAGCCACTCTACTCTTACATAGAATAAAAACCCAAGAGAAATTAAAAACATGTTCACACAAAATCTTGTACATGAATGTTTACAGCAGCATTATTCATAATAGCCAAAAAAATGGAAACAATCCAAATGTCCACCGACTGATGAATGGATAAACAAAATGTGGTATATACATACAATGGAATATTATTCAGCCCTAAAAAGGAATAAAATATTAATACTGCCACAACATGGGCGAACCTTGAAAACATCATGCTAAGTGAAAAAAGCCAGTCACAAAAGACCATATATTGTATGATTCCATTTATATGAAGTGTGTAGAATAGGCAAATTCATAAAGACAGAAAATAGATGAGTGTTCATCCAGGAATGAGAGCTTGGGGGGAATGGGAAGTAACTGTTAATGGTTATAAGGTTTCTTAGTGGGGGTGGTAAAAATATTCTAAAATTGATTATAATGATGGTTGCACAGCTCTGTGAATATGCTAAAAACCATTGAATTGTACACTTTAAATGGGTGAATTGTATGGTATGTAAATTGTATCTCAATAAAGCCATTATTTTTGAAAAAGAGAGTCTCTGTGTGGAATTTGTTCTTATAAACCTAGAGAAATGATGGCAGAACCCATGCAGTCTAATTAAGTGACGTCTTGGCAGCAGCCCCAAATGACTAATCTGTTATTTTTCCCACTGGCACTGCATTTCTCATCAGTATGCAGCCCTGTTCCTTGCTTGGTCAGCTGTCTCACCTCAGAGGCAGAAAACTAACAGGTCAGGTACTAATTATTAAAAAAACTCTCCTTGAGCAGAAGAAAGGAACAACAGGGAAACATGTGCATCCCAGGTACATACTGCAGCAAACCTTTATATTTTTTTTAATTTTTAAAAAATTATTTTATTTTTAAAAAATTTTTATATTTTATTTAATTTATTTTTTTTTATTTTTGGCTGCACTGGGCTTTCACTGCAGCACACAGACTCTTCGTTGCGGGCTCAGTAGTTGCAGCCTGTGGGCTTAGTTGTCCTGAGGCATGTGGGATCTTAGTTTCCCGAGAAGGGATCGAACCCACGTCCCCTGCATTAGAAGGCAGATTCTTAACCGTTGGACCACCAGGGAAGTCCCTGCAGCAAACCTTTTATATGAACTAAAAGAATTAAGGTCAAGGGTTGATCTCTAAAGGAACCTCAAAGAAGCACCATGGGAAAACATGCTCTTACATACACAAGGGCTGATAGGAGGTGAGTTGGGTGCTTTTACAGCTGTGCCGGGAGCCTGGGTAGTCTTTGTTCTTACAAGCAAGTTTTCCCACAACTTCTTTTGTTCTTTCTCCAGGGGAACAGCCTGTGCAAAGGTGTAGAAGTGGGAGAGAGACAGTGGGGTGAGCCGAGCACTGAGGTCGTTCAGGCGGATGCAGTGGGCGGGGTGGGGAGGGTGGGAGGCTGGAGAGGGCGGTGCACCAGGACCACCCAGGGCTCTGACGCCGGCTGACGAGTTTGGATGGTCTAGCTGGGTGACCTTGGGCAAGTCACCGACATCTCTGAGCCCAGTTGCACATCTGTAAGTGTCCTCGGAGGGTGGTAGTAAGAATCCCATGAGATAATACATTGTAATAGGATTAAGAAGGTTCTTGGAAGGAGCAAGCACTGAGTAAATATTAGCTGTTACAAGGATGATGATGTTTCTCTGGCTTCCCCAGATTGCCTGACACAGGGAAAGTCTAAGTGAAATAAGAGAGGGAGCCTTGATAAGCGTTGATCTCATCTCCTCCTAAAACCCCATTAAGGTGACAGGATAGAAATAAGAAAGACCGTGGGAACAGGAGCGGAGCCAGTGGAAGACGGGGCTGATGGGGCCGTGGAGACTGCACTAGCCGGGCAGGAGTAGCTCCACGTCTGAGGAGGGGGCACTGCTGGACATGAACAGGGTCTCCCATGGAGCCCCAGAAACGCTCAGGACTCAGAGGCACCAGATATTGAAGAAGGTGGGGGCTAGGGGTGGATTAAAGAGAAGGGGGGCGGTGGAAAGTCAGTGTGGGAGAGTTAGACTTCCTGGTACCCCCTTTCCCAACCCTAAAGCCAGGCAACTAGTCCTCTCCCTACCACTCACCTCCCACTCCCAGGAGACCAGGAGATGAAGGTTCATTCTCCAGAGACAAAGAACCAGGGTGGATCCTGACCCAGAAACATCCTGAAGGACAGGAGGATGGAGAGTCCTCTCCGGAGTAATTGGTCTCTAGAACCCTCTCCTCGAAAAGCTGACTTGCTACCAGATCACCCCAATGGAGCCCACAGTCAACAATTGTGCTTCCCGCCATCCTCAAATCAGGTACACAGCTTCTTTTTTCTTTTTTTTTTTTTTAGTGCCTGTAAGAATCACCAGGAACAAACAGGGACAAAATAAACCCCGGAGGAAACAGACAATTCAGGCAGCAGAGCAAAACTGAAACAACAAACAAAGGAGAACTGAAATGAAACCCTGGACAGAAGGTTTGAAAGGTAACATTAAGGAAATCCTTCAGAGAGTAGGCAAAAAGTATAGAAATAGAGAATAGGAAAAGATAAATAAGAAGGCTTGAAGATCAATCCTGGGAGTAATATCTGACTAATAAAAGTTCCAGAGAGAAAAGAGAAAATGAAGGAAGGGAAGCTGTGAAAGAAGCAGTATAAGAAAAATTTTCATAATGGAAGGATATAAGCCTCCAACTTGGGAGGCCAGGACAATGGATGAACAAAAGAGCCTCACCGAGACACATCATTTGAAAACGTCTGAAGACCAGGGATGAAGGAGGGGTCCTAAAGAGAGGAGGAGGAAGTGGAGGCTAAAAGGAGCAAGGAAGCCCCATACAAAGATACAGGGTCAGAACGTCATCGAATTTCTCAGAGTAACACTGGAAGACAGACAACTGTAGAGACAAGTCTTAAAAATTCTGAATGGAAACAATTTTCACCCTAAAATTCTATGCCCAGCTAAACTAGTAATCAAAGGTGAGCGTGGAATAAAGATATTTTCAGACGTGAACTACAGAAAGAAGTACTTTCTATGCACCACTTTTCAAAAAGCTACCAGAGGACAAGTTCCACTAAACTAAGGAAATAAAGCAAGAACGAGAAAGGAATTGGATCTTGCAAACAAGGAAGCCAGCGCAGGAGAGGTCAAAGCCAAGGCTAAGTGGACAGCTGCGCAGCAGAGCTAGAGGAGCAGAGGGCTGAACTGGAGCCTCTGGTGCATCTGGCAGTGTGGACAGTGCTATGGAGAGGTGACATACGTGGCTATCAGAGGGTTTGGGAGGGATGAGCAATAGGAACATAGAAAACTAGACAAACGGGAAAACAAGGCAATTATTAATTTCAGAAAACAGTAGAAGTATGAGAAAAAGAAACTAATCAGAGTACAGTACTTGGATTAGTAAATATTTACACAGTCACGATAACAAAACTCCAGAATATCTATTTAATGAAAATTTATGCTGTAACTACTGGGAGTTTGGGGAAGAGGGACGTGGTGGGAGCCACAGAAGAACACCAGGTCATCACCGTCCCCCAGGAAGCCAAGAGAAAATATCTCAAAGTGAAGAGGCAAGAAATAGCAGTTAACGTATTGTATTGAAGTGTGAACGTGAATACAGAGGAAAAAGCTTCAGGATTTGACTGTAGCTGCCCCTGGGAAGTGGAACTGGAATTGAGGCTTCTTGAGACTGGGATAATTTGGGGACTGTTGATTTTTCTTCTCAGCCCATAGTACACTACTTGATTTTTTTTAAAAAAACAATGTGTTTATATTACTTTGAGAAAAATTAAAGTGAAGGAGCAGTAGGTATAATTAATCCTCTTGGTAGGTGAAGATACTGATGCCCACTGAGTGTAAGGGGCGGGCACAAGACCCCAGTGCGACCCAGTTACGACAGGAGCTGGGTCCCCCACTGCCAGGTGGCTCTCGGGTACCAGTGACTGTAAGCCATGGTCACAGGAAAGATGAAAACGGGAACGTTACCTTGTTGAATCTCAACCTTCCAACGCCGGAAGGACCATTTGAAAAAAGTTCAATCCGTGTATGTTATGGCTGGTGAAGCCAGTTGAGGTCAGGAGAAACGTATGACCAGAATTTGTATTTACTTGATCCAAAAGCTTGACTTTCAAAGAGGGGGAACTATGGGACCATGGGAAATTCTTCTCAGTGACCATGAATTCCCGGGCCACAAAGCAGAGGAGACAATTTCCATAATATTCCACCTTATTCTGTACACGCTTCCAAGCAGCCTTTGAAGCTGCAGTTTAGAAAGCAACCGAGAGCCTCTTGCTCTAAAACAAATCAGCTGTTTCCCGCCTACCCCTCCCCGGTGCCCACCCCCTCTACCCCACCCCACTGCCTACTTTTGCAGCCTCAGCTCCATGCAGCCCCCTCTCAACCTGCATTCCAAATGGGGGCAGCTCAAATACAGGGTGTGGGGTTTGGGGTTGCCAGGGCTGGACCGGGTGTGGTGGCTCTGTGAGCGCCCTGGGCACAGGGAGCCCCGCCCGGACTGGAAGCCGGTTACTGTTGACGGAGGGAGGAAAGGAATGAACGTGTGAGTGCCCGGCTCGGAGGTGCATCCAGCCTGGCGCCCCGGACAAGCTGCCTTCGCCTGCAAAGTGGTGTCTCATAGGGCTGTCTGTGAGTCCCCTGGTTCAGAGCCACTGGGGGCCACTGGTACAAATGCAGATTCCCGGCTCCCTCTCAGGCCCTCTGAGCTTTGCAGCCCGTGCCCCAGGGCTCGGCGCCCTTCCTCCAGCCGTGGCAGCCTTCTACTGGGCTGAGGAGTCTACTCGCAGCCTCCAACCCTGGTCCCAGGGATTTGTGCCTGCTGGCTACTCACAGAGCAGGGTGAAAACAGAGCCCAAGGCCCTGGGACAGCCTCCCCTGGTGGGGGCATTTGGGGGCAGGTGGCCTCGAAAGCATTCAGTTCCTTGTGCCTCAGTTTCCACACCAGCAGAGTCAGGGCCCCGACTTCCCAGAGGGGTGTGGGGATTGGGCCAGTGTGGAAACATCCTCGGCAAACTTCAAAGCCCTTCAGAGCCGGGAGGCAGCCTCCTGGCCGAGAACGCTAGCGGAGGCCGCGGTGGGCAGTGGGTAGGCGGGTCCAGGCACAGATCACTGCAGGGTGGGGGGCTAGGGAGGCACAGGCGCTGCTGGGCCCACCTCCCTGCACTTCCCACACCCACCCAAGCGAAGCAGACACCACCATTGACCAACAGGAAACAGGCCTGACAGTGCTTGCGGGGACTTTACCCCAGGTCTCTGGCAGAGCTGGGAACCGAGCTGGGCCTCCTGCCTCCTCCCCAGGACGGGAGAAGCCCGACCCCATGACAAACTTTCAAATTCTCATTGCAGCTAATAGCCGCTTCGAAATATAGTTAAGTAGAGACTGTGGAGCCCTCTCTGCTGGAACAGCCGGTTGGCTTGGGTCCTGGCGCCCCCTCGTGGCCGTTCCTTCAGCTTTCCCCAAATGCACTTGGCAGTCCAGCTGCCTGAATTGCTGATGGGAGGAGACGGGGGGTCCCCACCAGCTGCAGGGGGTTATCTCAGGTGGAGGAAGGGGTCAGAGGCCTGGATGCCTCTTGCATTCACTGTGCAACCTTGGACAAGCTCCTGAACGCAGCCAACCAAATTGTCAGGGGAGATTAGAGCAGAAGGCACCCCGGAGACTACTAACCTCCCCCGACTCACCTTACAGGGGAGCAAGCGGGCCTAGAGATGCCAGGCAGGTGTGATACGGGAGTGGACACGGGGGTGCTGGGGAGGGTGCACCATCATGTACTGGCTGGCTCTGGAGAGGGGGGCTTCCAGAACCAGGAGAACGCGCCCTCCCCACTCTCACCCCCAGCCCAGGGCCCGGGGTCTTCGGGTCAGCCACTCCCCTCCCCCTTCACTGTCTCCACTGTCCTCCCTCCCCACAGCCTGAACCCTGGCTGCTCCTCCAGCCCCAGCCCCTCAGCACTGCCAGGACGGTTGCTGGGCAGGCTGGGGGCAAGCTGGAATTCACGTCCAGCCTCAGTGCCGCCCCAGCCTTGCCCCTGGGGCCCCCTCCCGGCTCCATGCCCCTCCACCCATGCAATGCTCACACTGAGGACCCCACGGGCCACGTCCTGTCCAGGTTCTAGCGGCAGACTCTCCTGGACAGGCAAACCTCCCTTCCCTCCTCCCTCCCAGACCCCCAGCCACAGGCCCCCCTCCTGCTCTGCCAGAGGCGGGAGTGCTGATGGCCTTTTTGACCATCAGAGGGCCCTCTTGTGACAGCTGGCCCCAAACCCCACAAACTACCCCCATCCTCTGCCTCCTCCATCTGTAGCCTCTTTGCTCTTTCCTCGTCAGCACTTAAAGAAGTTCTCAGCTAATCTTAACACACACACTCACAGACCCCCTTCCCTCACCAGCTACTTCCTACTTCTTCAGAGCCCAGTTTTCAAAAAAGCAGTTACACTCATTATCTCTCCCTTCCTGCTTCACAATCACTCCAAAGCCCTATTGTTCTGAAATCCATTTGACACTCTTTAGTCCACTCTTGACCCATTCAGCTCAACCAGCTGACCCAGGTCCACCCACTATGTCTGTCCTCTCGGGTCTTCAGGCCTTTGCATGTGCTGTTCCCTCTGCCTGGAACACCCTTCCCTCCCTTCCTCACAATACTAATACCTTCTTATTCTTCAGCGCCAAGCCTGAGTGTCACTTCCTTTGGGAAGCCTTCTCTGATGCTCCAGGCTGGTCTGGCACATCCTCTAAAGGCCACCTGTGATTTATGTGACCTGGCCCCTGGTCCTCTCAGCCCCAGGGAATTTCTTTCAGTTTCTCAAATATGAAAACCTTTTTCCTACCTCAGAACCTTTACATGTGCTACTTTTCTGCCAGGACCCATATCTGCCCACCCTGTCCCCGATTTATATCTGGAAAACTGGTGTCTCCTCCTCCAGGAAACCCTCACTGCCTCTTCAGAGGCCTCCCTGGGTTCCTGAGGTCCCAGGCTTCCTCTGTCACAGCACTGACCCCTCTGGGTGTCACGGGATGCATATGTCTTCCTCCCGTAAGCTTAATGGCTCATCATTCCTGGGCACCGTTCGAAGCACTTTGTATCTATTAATCCTATGCTGTATAGAATAATCCTATTGCTATCCCTGTTTCACAAGTGGAGAAAGTAAGGCCCTGTGTCCTTCATTAAGGCCAGAGCCGTGCACACAGTCTGCACCAGGCAGAGCTTCCCAGATCTAGAGCTGAGAACCGACGCCTCCAAATCTGGTTTAAATGGAAAACAGCCTCTGAGCAGCTCCCCACCCTCCCACCAGCCCTGGATGAAGGCTCTGCATCCCCTTTCATGCTGTTTATTCTTTTGAACAAATTGTGAGTTTTATAAGACATTCAAGGCCTGTGGTAGCAAACACATGTTCCCGTGGTGAGAGTCATTGGACCTGCTGGGCAGAGGGCTATGAGTACAGACAGCCCAGCCACCTAGCCCTGCTCTTCCTGTCCCTACTCTTCCGAGAGCTGTGGACGCCCTCAAGCACCTACAGCCCCTTGGACCACTGGAGAGAGAGGCCACAGTTTCATCTCCGCAGCTCCCTGATTCCACCCCCCGCCAGCATCTCCTTCACATCCATGGCTCCCACACTCCAAGGAATGCCCCCCAACCCCACTCTGCAGCAGCCGGAGCCTCACAACACTGCTATCATCTCCACTCAGCAGGGAAGGAAACCGAGGTTCAGAGAGGGGAGGTGCCTTACCCAAGGTCACACAGCTGGTTAGCCGAAAGGTTTTGTGCCCCTTGTACCTGGCACATTGTACTCCACGCATGATGTCCTGGAAAAGCCTGAGGCTCTAGGAAGCAGGGGCGCTGCACTCTAGGCCTGACTCTGCACCTTGGGAAGTCATTCACCTCCTCAGGCCTCAGTTTCTCCTTCTGAAGAACAAGGGGGATGGGCCCACGGAGCTCTGCAGACCCCCACACTTCCAAGGAAACAGCTTGGCCATGCGGCCTCAGGCAGCCCTCACAATCATCAGGTCCACCCCTCTGAATGCTGACCCTATCAGTGAAAAGACTCTCTCTATCTCTTTTCTATCAAATTTACAGGTAACCCTCAGAAGTGTCCAAAACAACAGAGGTTTGTTTTAGTCTCACAAGCATTCTCCAACCAGAACTTGGTTTTTCAAAATAAAGTAATTGGACAAGTGCCCCATAGAATGTGACACTATGTAAAGATTCAAATATGAGGCAACCTCTCTTTTCGGAGGGATAGATTTGAGGGAATACCTCATATTTCATCATGTACGGTAGCTGCCCCTCCCCAGAGGCCTGGGGGAGCACCCTGGCTGCACTAGGCCTCTTTCAGGGAACCACTGCCTCCATGCTCCAGCCACACCCACAGCAGCCCCTCCCTGAACCACCTAAGAAGACTTTGGTCTCATGGGGAGAGATCCTGGGAGGGGAGAGCTGCAGACCCAGGTGGGCTAGGGCAGATATGTGAGACAGTGACATTGCACCAAAAGAATGATGAAGAAGAGCCAGACCAGTAAAAGCATTCTGAGAAGAGGAAACAGCAGGTGCAAAGGCCCTGGGGCAGGGATGAGCTGGGAGTACGTACTAAGGGGCCAGAGTGGCTGGCATGAGGTGGGTGAGGGGAAGAGTGCTAGAAGGTGGGCCAGCAGGGCCCTGGGCAGTGAGGTTCATAGCAGCACTGCCCCCCACAGCCAAACCTGCACACCGAATGCCAGCAAGAGGGACAATGTGAGAAACCTGGGACACCACACAAGAACATCACATAGCAGGTAAAACAAAAGGGCCACATCAGCCCACAATGGTGTGGATAAGTGTGAACGATATATTGTAATATTCGGTGAAAAAAGTTCGCCCCAAAGACTACAGCCTAAAATAACTTTAAAAAAACATTTAGGAAAACATATGGATGTGATGAAATAAAAAAAGGAAAGCTAGTGAATGAGACACCAGGATTCAGGGTGCTGGCTACAGTGAGTGGGGGAGGTGAGGGTAGAATTGGGGACCAGATGGCTGGATGGATACTGTCAAGGGCCTGGCTTTTGTCTGGAGAAATGGAGTGATGGGTGCTAATCACATGATTAAAAACAAACAAGCAGATGGAAGTAGGCAGTGCGTGGACCCATGATGAATTTATCTCATGCACCAGCCCGGGTGGTGACCGTTTGATTCAGAACCTCAGAAACCAGGCCAAGGAGTTGGGGTTTTACTGGAAGAGCAAGGGGAGCCACTGCAGGGTTTGGGGCCGGGAGTGACCTGATTTGATTCGTATTTTATAAGGATCACTCTAGCTGCTTACGGAGAGTGGAGTGGGGAGGGGAGGCAGGGCGTCCAGTTAGAAGGCCACTGCCATCCACCAGGCAGGAGGTAAGGCTGGGGACAGGGGTCAGTGGTGGCTGGTAAAGCTGAGAGCTCTGTTTTGCCATGTCCAGTTTGAGATGTGGAGCCGGTTACTCTCCCTTTGCATCTCACACACAGATCCCTTCTCCACCCTGTGTCCAGAAGGGCTGACCCCTGTGGACAGCATCTCCTGGGCTCCTTTGCTCTCTGGCTTCCAGTAGGAGACCAGAGGATGGGAGGAGATAGAACTTGGGGTATCTCCTCTACAATGAAAGGTATGTGGCTCCGTGTGGTACCAACTACCACCAAATAAGAGGCATGGTGCTAAAGGGGCCTCTGGGATTTGGAGGTTGCATACACCACACCTGGGGGTGCAGCTCTGACCTATTGACTGGGGAACTGGTACGCCTGCCAGTTTTGAATGGGTCCAAAGTAAGAGCGGGCTCTGCATTTGGTCCAGACTATAGTGCAAGCTGTCCTGCCACACGGGCCTTATGACCCAAGAGATCCAACGGGACTTGGGGTGACGGGGGCCGAATGGCGTTGGGTGGTGTCCCTGGCATGGCCCCCACAGAATCGCAGCACAGACCGCTGAGGTTTGGGAGCCCAGCTTGCTCTCCTCCACTGACAGCTCTTCAGGCTCTGGGAGAGACTGGACCCCGTGGCCACGGGACACTGAAGGGCTGGGTGACGAGCTGTTGGCTGGATGTCCTCCTGCTGCCTACCCTCCGCTGCCCCTGTCTTCTCCCCTGCTCTGTGCCCCGGAGCCTGACCTGTGTGGACTGTATCAAGGGGCTCCTCTGTCCTCTGGCTTCTGGCTGAGCTCAGCATTGAGGAGCCCCAGCAGGAGATTGGAGGGGGGAGGGGAGAGGGGTCAGAGTGGAGTGTCCCTGGGAGAGGTCCTTGCTCTGTCATAGCAGACTTCTCTACATGACTCTTTCCATGTCCCACTAGCTGCTCTGTCCCCTCGCCCCTCAGCCACCCCAGGGATGCTAACCGGCCTCTCTAGGTACTGCACTACGCTTATGGTTTCTTACTCCTCACCAAGCTTTTTTATTCATTCCTTTATTGGGCCCCCTTAAATTCTTAATTTGAGCACGCTGTTTCCTATGGGGACCCCGTATGATAGGTGTGTAGGCAGAATTCTAAAATGAGCCCAGGAGTCCGCCCCCTGGTGTACATGTCCTGTAGAAACCCCTCCCCATGAGTCTAAATATGATGGGATATTCACTCCTGTGACTACGTTATATAAGACCCTATCATAGCAGACTGGAGAGAGGCTCTCCCGCTGGCTTGGAAGAAGTAGGCTGCCATGTTGTGAGAGGCCCACATGCCTGGGGCTGAAGGTGGCCTTTAGGAACTGAGAGTGATTCACCACCAACAGCCTGCAAGAAGACCCCAGTCCCACACCTGCAAGGAAGCGAATTCTGCCTGGATGAGCTTGGAAGAGGACCCTGAGCCTCAGATGACGTCGCCACCCCGGCCGACACCTTGATTTCAGCCTGATGAGACTGAGCAGAGAAGCCAGTTATGCAGTTACCCAGCTTCTGACTTACGGGAACTACGAGACAATCAATAGGTGTGGTTTCAAGCCACTAAGTTTGTAGTGATTTGTTATGCAGTCATAGAAAACAGACACACTGGATTTTATCCGCTCCTACAAACCATAAGGCTGAGTGTGAGAAGCAAACATGTGCACAACACTGGGCTGCAGCAGGTCCAAAGGCATAAGGGAATCATGCGGACACGTGGCTTCCACGCCCGTGGAAACTGTTGCTGGACTCTGCCATCTCCTCTGGGGAATTCCCTGTGACCAGTTAGCAGAAGAGAAGCCACTAGGAGCCTGATTTACAAATGGGGGTGCATGTGTGTCACCACCAGCCAGAGCGGATGGAGGCTGCATTACAACCCCATTCAGGGGCTTCCCTGCAAGTGGTGAAAGGAGATCCTCCTATGCGCAGGGCTTAACCTGTACCTGATGCCCACATTGGAGGAAGGAGGGACGGCCTGAGGTATGGGTCTACACTGATTCATGGGCAGAGGTGTGTGGGATATCTGGCTGCTCAGGGTTTTGGAGAGAACAAGATGAGAAAACTGGTGGGTATGTGGCTGGACCTCTCAAAACAGGCAGTGTGTGAAGATATTCACTGCCAGGAAATGTGCACCAGAGGGTAATGACTGCAGGTGAGGCTCTCAGTAGCTAGAGGGACAAGAGGGCCCATCTTGCAGATGTCAGTTAATCTCTCTCCCCAGCTCAATGGGCTCATGAACAAAGTGAGTGTGACAGCAGGTGTATTAGTCCGCTTGGGTTGCCATAACAGACGGGCTGGCTTAAACAACAGAATCTACGACACACAGCTCTGGAGGGTGGGAAGTCTGAGACCAAGGTGCCGTCAAGGTAGGCGCCATTCTGAGGGCTCTTCCCTTGGCCTGCAGGCGGCGCCATCTTGCTGTGTGTTCACCTGACCTCTTCTCTGCATGCATGGAGAGAAGGAGAGAGGGAGCTCGCTGGCGTCTCTTCTTATAAAGACTGTTCTTATGGGATCAGGGCCCCAGACTTATGACCTCATTTAACCTTAATTACCTCCTTAGAAGTCCCATCTCCAAATACAGCCACACGGGGAATTAGGGCTTCAACATATGGATTTGGGGAAGACACACTCAGTCCATAACAGCAGGGAGGAAGGCTTTTCATAGGCTCAACAACATGAACTCCCCCTTACCAAAGCTGATCTGGCCGCTGCCGTTGCTGAGTGCCGAGTTCGCCAGTAACAGGCCAGTTGCCGGCCAATGGTGCCCAAATGGTACCACTGCCCAGGAAACCACGATGATGGCAAGTTGATTACCTTGGATGTCTTCCACCATGAGGACTGCATCAATTCATCCTCATGGAACCTGGGTATAGATTTGCTTTCCCTGCTGGATACTTCTGCCAGCACCACCATCTGTGGTCATATAGAATGCTTTCTCCATCACCGTGGCGTGCTGCACTGTTGCCTTCAACCCAGAAGCGCAATTAATAGGGAGAAAAGTGTGGCAGGGGGCTTGTACCCAGCAGCTAGCCTGAGGGGATGGAGGAATGGCTGCTGAGGGCTCAGTTACAGCACCAGCTGGGAGTCAGCACCCTGTGATGACGTAGGGGATCCACCGCTTAGGATGGGGCGTGTGCCTTAATCAGTGACCGATATACAGTGCTGTCTCCCACCAGGAGCGTCCCCACTCACTTTTAAAAACAATAACAACTTTATTGTTTATAATGCACATGCCATATTATTCACTTATTTAAAGTGTACAGTTCCATGGGTTTGGGTTTATTCATAGTAGTGCAACCATTACCACAGCCCACTCGCGGTTATCCCTTCATAACCCACTTATGAAGTTTTGGCTTCCCGTCTCTGCAACATAACAGATCATGTTGGAGCTCTGCCCAAATTCCCTCAGATTCCTGTTGTCCATGTTTGGGTCCTTCCCGGGTTTGGCGTGTTTTTGCTTCCAACAGGCACATCTGAGACCTTTTCAGAGAACATCCCTTGGGCTTCCAGAGCCTGCTTGGCCCACAGGCTCAGACAGCTGGAGGTGCCTGGGCATTTACATCACCCCCGGGGCGGTCCTTAACCAGTGACTGAGGGTGAAGGAGTGTGACAGCCCAGTTCTCTGGCTCAGCTCCCGGGCTGAGGCTGAGAGCTTGCCTGAAATGGCATCCTTCCTGGCTTCTCCCCCTTCCCTGTCCTGCTCTCCCCTCTCCCTAACTGGTCTCTCCCAAAAGCACCTCCTTCATAAATCACTTCTACACTAACCTCACCTTGGGGTCTGCTTTGAGGAATCCAAACTACGACAGCAGCCTTGGGCTCAGCAGGCTGGGGGGCGCCAGTTCTCAAGGCTTCCACCAGGAAGCACTGCCACGGTTCCGCTAAATTAGAAGCTGGGCTTCCTCTTGGCCACTTTGGGCTCCGTGTGCTATTGAACTGACAGGCAAAGAGTTGCCGTGCTGTCCGGGGTGGGTGACCGCAACTACCAAGGGGCCACGGGGCTCTGCTGCACACAGGGAAAAGAAAACTGGGCCTGGAACCTGCAGAGCCCCTGAGGTCGGGGACAGACGCTTCCGTATCCTCTAAAACAGTAGGCGGAATGCTGCAGCCAATGACAGGGACGGGCTGACCGAGGACTCGGCCACGAGGAGGAAGAGCTGGGTCACCCTCCCAGGCACAGAGCTCCGCCAAGCTGAGCGGCTGGCAGAGCATGAGGGGAGCATAGAACGGGCGCTAGAAAGAAGCACTAACGATGATTCGCCTCCGCCTCCCAGCCAGCTACAGACATGGCGAGCGCCGCCACAGGCTGCGTCTTTTGCTGACTAGTCAGTTTCTTTCCCCTTTCCTGCCATCTAGCTGATGCTCTGGTTTAGGTTCCAGGCTGGAGTGTGACTGAAGTGACATCACACCAGGACGATACAGAGGCTGATGGCTTGTGTCCCTCCTCTGATTTTTTTTTTTTTTTTTGCGATACGCGGGCCTCTCACTGTCGTGGCCTCTCCCGTTGTGGAGCACAGGCTCCGGACGCGCAGGCTCAGCAGCCATGGCTCACGGGCCTAGCCGCTCCGCGACATGTGGGATCTTCCCAGACCGGGGCACAAACCCGTGTCCCCTGCATCGGCAGGCGGACTCTCAACCACTGCGCCACCAAGGAAGCCCCCTCCTCTGATTTTGAAGATGAGAGTTTCTTGCTCTGAGAGAAGGGCGAGATGCTGAGTGGCATGGGGTGGACTGTGGCTGTGACTCTCTGTTTGCCTCCCCCCAACGCTGCTCTGCCCTTTTGCCCTATTCTGTGCCCAAGGGTCTAAGTCAGAGCACTGTGAACTGCATCCCACCCTCACCCCCAGTGCCACCGCCGCCCACAGCTCCTTTGCCCTGTGGCTTCCAGTTGGGTTTGGCCAATGGAAAGCACCGGCAGGAGATCAGAGGGTGGGAGGAGAGTGAGGTAGGGCTGTTTCTACCCAGTTCCCTCTACGGTCTAAGCTATTTTGGGGGGCCAAAGTTATATCCCTCCATGACTGCAGCCCCCGCAGGCAGACCCGCCTCCACAGGCTCCAGCTCACTCTGGGAACACTATTTTCTAGTCTAATCTTGAACCTTCCAAGTTGACTTCTGTTTCCTGCCAGGACACCTTTTAGACATGCAGGGAGAGAGGTGTGTAGACAAAGCTGACACGAGTGTGGAGCCCGGGCCAGCCCTTCCAGGGCACTAGACTGAGTGCAAGGACTTGTCAAGAGAAAAGGAGGGTCCAGGGCCTGCCTGAGGAACGCCAGCATCCAGAAAGCAGGCAGAGGAGGGGGCAGAGCAGCAATGCAGGAAGGAGCAGCAGTGAGGCAGGAATCAGGAGAGAATAGCGTCCCAGGATCTAGAGAAACGTGTGTAAAATGCATCAGGAGGTCAAGGGAGCAGAGGACAGAGAACTGACCCCTGGATGTGGCCATGAGGCTATCACTGGTGACCTGGTTGGGTGAGTCAGATGTCATCCTTACCTGTGACGAACTCACAGAAGAGGCAAGTGAGTGCAGTAATGTCTTGGAGGGAGAGGTACAGGACTCACCTGGCATCAAAGGAGAGCAAGACCGGACTTCCTTGGGAGGCTCAGAGCAGGCTCCATGGAGGTGCTGATGAGGCCCAGGGGAAGGGTGGCCCAGGCAGAGATTGCTGTGTGAGCAAGGCATTTGGGGAAATCCTCATGCAACGGGGGCAAAGAGGCATAGAAGACTCTGAAATGATCAGCTGCACTGTGGGTTGTGAAAGGCCTGTAGGCCAGCCTGAAGAACTGGGCCTTGCAGCAGTGGAGAGCGAGAGGAGGGTTTCATGTCGGGGAGTGCCCAGGCCAGGGTGTGGGAGGGAAAGAGCCACCTTATCGTAGGAGCCCAGCACAAGGCCTGGCCCATTGCAGGCACCCAATAGATGCATACTGGCACTGCGGACAGAATATGGGCCACTGCTGATGTTAAAGATGGTGGTTGACACCACCCTATGACTAGGTTGGTATACTGTGTTAGCAAAAAATTCATTCCAAATTGGAAAAAAAAAGGCAAAATCCAGATGTTCAAAAACACTGACAGGGCTTCCCTGGTGGCGCAGTGGTTGAGAGTCCGCCTGCCGTTGCAGGGGACACGGGTTCGTGCCCTGGTCCGGGAAGATCCCACGTGCCGCGGAGCGGCTGGGCCCATGAGCCATGGCCGCTGAGCCTGCGCGTCCGGAGCCTGTGCTCTGCAACAGGAGAGGCCACAACAGTGAGAGGCCTGCGTACCGCAAAAAGAACAAAAAACAAAAAAACACTGACAAAGACTGACAGTGAAATGGCCAGGGTTTCCAAACCAGGTGTGTTTCACACATTTCAGAACAAGGTGTTATTATCTCGTTTCCCCAAGTTGGGGCTGGGGGGAGCAACTCTTCCAGCAAATGGCTGACAACACTGGGAGGCAACTCAGTGTTTGCTGGTACCTGGAGTATAGCTGGGAATTAATTGTCCGTGAATGCGGAAACGCAGCCAAGTCCACACAGAGTGTTCCATGGACAGCATCTGCTCCCAGGAAGAAAGGAAGGAAGGGAGGGAGGGAGGGAGGGAGGAAGGAAAGAAGGAAGGAACGAAGGAAGAAAGAAAGAAAGAAAGAAAGAAAGAAAGAAAGAAAGAAAGAAAGAAAGAAAGAAAGAAAAAGAAAGAAAGTCCTGATTCCAATTAAAAGAAGAAAAAAGATGAAGACACCACCCAGCAGCTAATTACTGACAGACCAATGCCTGTGTTAGCTCGAATGCAAGAGCTGACATGATAGAATGTTAGCATCTCGCGATCTGCTGTTAATTAAACGTAACACAAAGGCGCAGAGGAGCCGTACATCTGGTCACAGGATGCCGCACGGCTTGGGGAACCCTTGCTGGCCCACTTACCCGCTCGCTCACCGGGACTGGCGTGGAACCCCCAGCCGGGGCTTGAGGGCAGGGGTGAAGGACTCTATGGTTGGAGGTTGGACGGCCCCAGAAGGAGTGAGAGGTGGGCTTGAGCCTGCTCACCCAGATGCCCTCTGCAGATTGGCTGTGTGTGTGTGCCCAGCCAAGGGTTTCTCTGAAGGTGGAGGGGTCAGTTTGGTGCCCCTGCTTGAGAAGAAAATCTTAGCCGGAGAAACCTTTAAAATTTTAAGTTAGCAGTAAGAGCAAAATATTGGAAACAACCTAAAAGTTTCGTAGCGGGGCACTGTTTACATAAATTAAGGGGCATCCACGCAGTGAAGGACTACTCAGCTGCTAACAGGAACGAGGCCAGGAGGATCTCCAAACTCGGGTGCAGACGTGCATAACCAGGGTCCGGAAGAGAATTCAGGGCTCTGTGAACTTGGCTGGGGGAAAATTACATCTTGATTTTCACTAACCTCTAACTATAATTCAGTGTTTCTGTCAATTATGAGTTCAGGCCACCAATCCCAGTAAAATTAGCAGTGACTTGGTCACCAATAGAAATCACAGATTTCCTCATATCACTTTACAGTGGTTGCAAATAACTCAAAATATCAATTATATCACTACTTAAAAATGGCTAATAGGGCTTCCCTGGTGGCGCAGTGGTTGAGAGTCCGCCTGCCGATGCAGGGGACATGGGTTCGTGCCCTGGTCCGGGAAGATCCCACATGCCACAGAGCGGCTGGGCCCGTGAGCCATGGCCGCTGAGCCTGCACATCCAGAACCTGTGCTCCACAACGGGAGAGGCCACAACAGTGAGAGGCCCGCGTACCACACACACACACACAAAAAAAAAAAAAAAAAAAAGGCTAATAGTATTAGACCCACCAATAGATTTTGTTATTTAATGTGTTAGTAAAGAAGTACATGTATTACTAAACCACAAATGTATTTCTCTATTTTGACAAGTATATTAAACATAATTGGTTTCCTCTGTAACCTTATGTGTTTTATTTTATCCATTTAAAGCACTGCTCTGAGAAGGGGTCACAGGCTTTTCCAGACTGACAAAGGGGTCCATGGCTCAAAAAAAGCTCAGAACATCTGATCTGGTGTTAATGAAAAGAGAAATGTGCAGAGCAGTGTGGATCATACACTACCATTTGTGTGTTTTAAAAAAAACACATCAATGGAACAGATCAGAGAACTAGGAAATAGGTCCACACAAATATGCTCAATTGATCTTTGACAAAGGTGCCAAAACAATTCGATGGAGGAGAGACAGCCTTTTCCACACACGGTGCTGGAGCAACTGGACATCCACAGGAAAACAAATGAAACTCAGCCTCACAGCTCGGACAAAAATTAACTCAGATGGAAAATGTACCACTGAATCTGAAAAACCTGAGTGGGCTGTATCAATATCAATATTCTGGTTATGATATTGCATGACTGAGGGAAACTGGGTAAAGGGCATGTGAGATTTCTCTGTGCTATTCCTCAGAACTGCATGTGAATCTATACTTATCTCAAAATCAAACTTCAGTTAAACAAACAATCAAAAAAGCTGGTACAAATCATCTCTGCAAGGAGACAGAAAAAAGAGGAGATGTCTCTGAGGAAAGAAACGAGAATGGGTAACAGAGGTGGTGAAAAACTAATCTGCTTCTGGCTTATACTTTTACCGTTTTCTTATATTCACAATTAATTAATTATTTTAAAACAAAAACGAACAAAAAGTTTGGAGAAAAATAAAGAAATGAGCATGAAGAGAAATCATCCCGATGAAAATCAAAACTGTTTCCTAAGTTACATTTGAATTAAAAGCACCATTATTGGGCTTCCCTGGTGGTGCAGTGGTTGAGAGTCCGCCTGCCGATGCAGGGAACACGGGTTCGTGCCCCGGTCCGGGAAGAGCCCACATGCCGTGGAGCGGCTGGGCCCGTGAGGCATGGCCGCTGAGCCTGCGTGTCCGGAGCCTGTGCTCCGCAACGCGAGAGGCTACAACAGTGAGAGGCCTGCGTACCGCAAAAAAAAAAAAAAGCACCATTATTGATAATTTTCCTATCTACCTTGTGGAAGGGTATATATTTAAATTTTAATATACCTCAAGTACCCATTTTTTAAAAATCAACTTCACGCTTCTTTGTTCATTTTCAAAATGAAAATAAAAGGTTTTAATTAATTTTATTCCTTGTATAAGATCTGAGCTAGGTTGTTCTTTGTGTTCAGCCTGTCCACATGCCTTGAAAGCAGCTAGGCTGGGTGGACTACAGTTGAGCAGCAAGTCTCGGGGGACCCATGAGTTCCCCAAGACTCCCAACTCTCCCTTGCTGAGAAGCAGGAGAGGCCAGTATGGTTGGGAACTTAGCTCTGGACTCAGGTGGAATTCAGATTTAATCCTGGCTCTGCCACTTATAGACTGTATGACCAAGAGCAGGAACTTAACTTCTGTGGGCCTCAGTTTTGCCATCTGTAAGATGGAGGAATTACGGTGCCTGCCTGGAGGAGTCGCTGTGAGAATTCACAGCGAGAATTGGTGGAAGCACTCATACAGTGCCTAGCGCATGGGGAGCATCAGGAAATAGAGAGCCACAGCTGTCACCCTTTGTGATTCTTAGCCTCCCGACACAGACTCAATGCTGCCTTCAATCATCTGACCACACGAGTTACCATATACTGTGCACTGAGAGGTGGCATCGAAGGCGTATTTCTCATGAGAGCTCCCTGCATCCTCAGCACACCCCTGAGCCAGTGCTAAGAGGGCAAAGGGAGGCTCAGAGAGGTTGTGTGATGTGCCCAAGCGCACACAGCTAGGAAGAGGTAAGGAGGAAGAGTGGGGCCCTAAGACCTTAGGCCTTGGCCAAGGAGAAGAACCCGCAGCTCATTCTAGGGCCTCTGAGCAGCTCTCTAGTAACAGGGGCCTAGGTTCAAGCCCACCGAGACCACGGCGTCCGGGAGTGGAAGGAGCTGTGATAATCCCCAGGGCAGCAGGAGACGAGGGAGAGAACCTCGTCTCCTGCCCTAGACCCAGAAGGGCATGTTTAGTCTGCAGAGGATCCCTACCCCACTCTCCAGGAAAACTGGGAAGGTCAAGGTGGGAGGGCTTCTCTCCAGTAGGGTTTGGGGGGCCAAAACCTACAGGTGCAGCCTTAGAAGACACACCTCTGTCCTCCACTCTGGCCACAAGAACAAGCATTCTGTCAGTCCCAGCTCACACCATAGGGCTTGCGGTGAAGCCCAGGCCGCAGCAGGGGCTCGAGCAACAGGAGGTGTTGACTGTCTTCTGGCCCAAAGACCCCAAGGGCCCTTTCCACACTGGTCACAACAATGCCTCTTTTAGCATTCTCTCAGGAGACTTTGGATGCCGGGGTCAGTGAGTAGATGAAGCCGTGGTTTTAGGAGGCAACAGTCCTCAGGCCGCTCTCTGTGCTGTGCTAGAATCTGCCAGAAACGCGGGTGCGTTCAGGTAGGCTGTGTTCAGAAACATCTCAGGATGGTAAGCCAGGGCAAAATGGATATTAACAACTCTGTAACCGGTGCCCAGGGATGTTATGTCGTCCTCTGTACGCCCACCTCGGCCACTTAGAAGACGTGTGACTTTAGGTGAATCACTATCCCTCTCTATGCCTCACTTTCCTTCATAAAACAGGGATGATAACATACCTCTTCCCTGGGTTGCTGTGAGTATTAAATGAGGGAGGGGTGCAGGGCTTGGCACACAGTAGAGTTTCGGTAAAGGCTGACTCCCTGCTCCTCTGCCCCCGTGTGACGCCGAGCAGATAGAACACAAGTGTAAGGCAGAAACGCCGAGTGAGTGGCCAGAGGCAGGGTAACTCATCCCTCCACCCAATAATGCACAAAATGACCCTGAAATTCTGCAGCTGGTGCTGGATAACTGTAGTCCTAACCAATGCTGAGCCCGCCTGGGAGTGGGGACACAGAGACAAGTGAGACCTTGTCATTGCCCCCCAGGAAGCTCACGGGCTTGTGGGAGGGACGTCTACTCGGTGGGCTCAGTGTGATGGAGGGCAGCAGAGGGCCTGGACAGGCCCCATAGATCCTCCTAACCCAGGCTGAGGAGCCCTGGAGGAGGGGTCACCCGGACCAAGTCGGAAAGGGATAAGTAAAAGATAAGTTAGGTGAAGCTGGAAAGTCTAGGAAGAAGGCTTAGCGTGAGCCAAAGTGCAGAAAGGAGAGAAAGGGTGGGGGGATACGTCATGGGACACTGGGATTGGGGCTGGTGTCTGAACACAAAGATAGTAGAGCATCTATTTCAAGAGCAGGGCAGAGCGAAGGCGATTGCTGAGAGGTTGGTGATCATACAGTCCGGGGTAGAGGCTCATCATTTTGATTTCCCAGGGAGATCCCAGGTCTCCTGGGAGCGCTGCACGCCTATTCCTCCAGCTGTGCTTGCGGAGTAGCAGCCACGGACCCGCGCGCTTCTGCGGAGGCCAGTTGCTAAGCAACTGGCTCCGCCCCTGCGGTTGTCTCGCCTCCACGCGCCCTCTCCCGGTGGCCCCTTGCCAGTGCATCCGGGGTCAGGGAATGCCGCCTGCTGCCTTCCAGAACGTTCTCCCAACTCAGAGCCAAGCCTTGGTCGTTTGGGTTGAGCGATGGTGCCCCCGCCGACGGTCTCTCTGCTTCCAATCTTTTTCTGCCAGGATCTGGCTGGCTCCACCCCTGCAGGACCTGGGCTGGGCCAGCCAGTGAGGGAGGCGGCCAGAGAGGCGGGCAGGCAGGTTGTGCCGAGAACGTTGGTCTCAGAGCAGTAGGGAGCCATGGAAGGTGCATGAGCGGGACAGCAACATGAGCGGATCTGGTGTTTCAACGCTCACGCTGAAGCTGCTGGAGGACAGCCTTGTGGAACAGGGCATTCAGGGAGCATGATTAAACTGATTGGAAAGGCTACAGGCAGCAGGGGTCAACTGAGCCCACCAGGAAGTAACCATGGTGATGGGACACAGGAAAGGGCAGCCTGGGGCTCTCAGAACTTGGGGTTCACATCAAGGGGAAGGGAGCTAGGCAGGGTTCCACCCTGTCCCACAGCTGGTCTTTTCAGCCCCAGCAGGCACCCTCAAGGCTGCAGGAAAGATGCTGACCAGTCTCTGAGACTCATCAGTTCACAGGTCTGCAGGACAACTGAGCGATCCTCCCCTTCCAGGAGTCCTCTGGACATGGATCCCTAGAGGACCAGGGAACATTGCTCTTCTCCACAGGACAGAGCTTCCCACCTCAACCCTGCAGGCTAATTAAACATTGGTCTGGCATGGTGTGGAGTCCCTGTGGTCACAGACTGCCTCTTACTTGTGTGTGTTGATCAGAAATGCAAAAACAGCTTTATGGGTTAATGCAGTTTGGTTGAAAAATCTTTCAAAGCATGGGGTCTACGATAAAGCAAAGTGATGAAAAATTAGGGTCACTGATCCAGCCCCACCTGGCCATACTGTCAGAAGGTCACAGGTCCAGTGAGGGCAGAGTTCCGCCAAGTGGAACCAGACGCCGGGTCTTCTCCCACCCTCCTGGGGTTCCTGCAGCCCTGTGGACGCAGGGGCAGCACCAGCATCGGGGTGGCTGATAGCTTTGGCCTCAAAGCCAGGCTAGTCCACAATCGCTGCATCACCAGGTCCAGACTGAAGCCAGTGTGACCTGCAGGCCTCAGTATGCCTGGTTCTGCTCTGCTGAAAGCACTGTCTATAAAGCAGTAACTGAAAAATTCCTGACTGTACTTGCTCCAGTACCTTCCAACAGAAGAGGCCCAGGCCCTTGAACTCCAGCCACCACACTGATGTTGAGAGAACAGTTAGAATATCACTTCTCAGTCTTCTTCCTGCCACCTGTCCTAAGACGCCTGGCCCACAGGCAAGACAGGAGGCAGGTCGGCCTAGTTTCCTGGGTGCCAATCCTTCCCAGACAGAGAACAGGACACCGTCCCTCACCCTCAAATCTGTCACTCCAGGTCTCCTACCCTTTCTACCTCCCTACCGTGAGTGCCTACCCTCACCTAACTCATTCTTGCACTTTAAGATGCAGTCAAAGCCCCAATTTTTCCAGAAGGCTTTCTCTGACCACACTCCCCCACCCCCGCCAACAGCCCCTTTACCTCTCTCTGTCCCATGGCAATCCCACTGGACTGTCTATTTGTCTGTTTGTCCCACTAGATTCCATGCTCCTCATGGGCAGAGCTGATTGTCAGGGTCTGAATCCAGCAGAGATGCAGGATGCTTTTTAAATGACAGAGGAAGTGAAAACAAGGGAAGAGAACCAGGACGCTAAAACACAAAAATGGGATCAAGTTCCGTTTTTTAAAACCATGTCACTCGGCAGGGACCATGAAAGGAGCTAGGGAAGAGAAACTGAAAGAAATCTTTACATTTTATGTGTCTGCAACAAATTTCCTTAAGAGGTCTCTACTGCTTAAAAGAATAACAATACTGATAGTAAAAAAACCTACCAGCCTGGTCCAAGGCTCTCACTTGGTAACTGAAGTAAAGGAAGGGCCTTGCCTAACTACACAGATAGAGCAGGCCAATGGGCCACGAACCCCAGCTCCCGACTCCCCTACCCAATGCTGCCCTCCACAAAGATTTAAAGAGAGGAAAAACCTTCTACCAGGATTTCTACTGCCGATTTTATTTCAATAGTCAACTGTTCCCAGAGAAGAAACTGCTGGTGCCACAGGTGATGTGGAAGAACCATCCTATTCTCTGAGAACTGCATCAGCGCTTATGAACAGACTACTTTTTAAAGCTAGCAAACACTATAAAAACACTAAATAGTCAAACTTTAATAGATTTTTCTAAACCAGAAATGATGCCTATAATGGCTTAAACTTCACGGAGAACAAGTGAAGCAGCCCTAGCGGCCAGAAGGCTTATAGCAAAGGCTGGAGAAGGAGTGAGGCGCAGTGGCCAGGCTGACTGTGGGGGACAGAGCAGCAAGGAAGGATGCTGCAGAACCTGCTGTCAGCACCCTGGTCCTGGCTGCTCGTGCCATCCACCTGGATGTGCTGGACGCCTGATGTCTGTGTGGCCCCCAGCCGGGGACCAGGGAGAGGCAGCGGAACCAGAAGGCGGAAGTAGATGATGCCTCCTGTCCTGGAGCGGGACCTAAGGAAATCAGAGGCTGCCTCTGGGGGCGAGTCTGATAACAGCAGCACAAACCAGAGATGGTTAAATTCATTCCTTAACGTGAGCTTCCACCAGTCCCCCACTCCTTACTGCTCTGGCTCTGCCCTCCAAGCTCCTTTTCAACCGCCTGTTATCTCAGGATTGAGAGAACTTTAGCAATCACCTTCCTTCCTCCAATCTTGAAATGGGAATTAACTGTCATCTTACGCCTATCACTATCCTTCCTCCCTACACATCACTGAACAGAGACAAGAAAATCATTGCTGTTAACACCCCCAAGGCCCCACTCTGCTGGCCTGAGGGCCGGGGCCTAGTCGTACTGCTCCTGGGACGAAGGCTGGCTGGGATCCCACGGCCCCTCCGCATCCTGGTCATCTGTGAAGGACAGAGAAGAGGGGCTGGATTCAGCAAGAGGAAAAATTACCTGTTTTCAGATGTAAGTTTTCTCGAAGGCATTCTCATCATTCCCAGTCCCTACAGAGAATTAGTTATTCCCACTGCCACCTTTAATTTGCTAGGAGTCAGGACACTGGAATTCTAGCCCTGGTCACATGACACAGACTCAAGTTCAAACTCCAGCTCTGCTTGTCAGCAAGCTACTCCCAGCTGGGAACCTCAGCTTCTCCTTCTCCTCAGCTTCTCCTTCTGTCAAAGGAGATGATGCCCTACTTTGCAGCATCAGGGGATTAGGTGAAACACTAAATGAGAACGAACCTTTACTACCGCCTTTATCGTTTCAGCCATCTTCAGGATGGCCTCGTGAAGTAAGGGACCCTTATTAGTCCGCTTGTGCAGATACTGAAACTGAGGCACGAAGGAGTGAATTAACGTGCCCGAGGTCATACCGTTGGCAAGCGCTGGAGTCAGGACTTATACCCAGGCTGTGCGGCACCAGGGCCAGCATACTTCAAGCCACACTGCACCATCTCCCCAGCTAACAGATCTAGGTGTTGCACACACAGCAAGTGTACAATAGGCCTCAGTTTCTTTTCCTGTGGAGCCTCAGGGGAGGATGGAAAGGGTAAAAAAAAAAAAAAATCCTAGAACCTTTAAACCTGCAAGGGCCCTCAAAAGAAAACCCAAAGCATTTTCACATCCAGAGTTGCAGTTGACCCTCACAGTAACCCTGTGACAGGGCCTGTTTTACAGGTGAGAAGACTGAGGTCTAGAGGAGGGTGTGAGTGCCCAAGATCACCAAGTGCACCAGTGGCAGAGCTGTGAAGGGCAGGTTCTCTCCAGAGTGGCCTGGGGGAGAGGAATCATCCCCACCAGCCCCCAAACTGGCTCCAGCTGCTGCCCCAGGCCCAGCACGTGCTGTTTCCCCAGCCAGAGAGGCCCGGCACCTCTGGTCTTCTGAACACACCACATGCGTGCCACCCTCCAAGTCTCTGCCCACGGGCACTGCTACGGTGAGGAACTTAGCATTGGACCTGGAGCCAGGCAGAGAATTCTGTTGAAATCTGAGCTCCGCCACGGACATATAGGAGAACCTCTCAGGGTTCTGTCGGCTTCCTCACCTGAGAATGGGGACCCACCTCCCCTAGATGATCACGGATGGAATTTAGGGAGGGGTGCAAGGAAGAGCTTACCCAGGGCCCAGCACATTTAAAATTCTGTTCTCCATTCCCCTTCTTTGCACATCCATTTCGCAGTAGGGCCCCCTTCCTCCAGAAAGTCTCCCTGGCCCCTCGGCAGCTGGAAGGTGGGGGCTCACTCACCAGTGTTTTCCTTGTCCGCGTCAGACACGATGGGCAGCGAGGACGACGGGGACGGCGGGGGCACGCGGTGGAGCATGGTGAGGTACCGCGGGGGTAACTGGGCTGGCGGCAGCAGGTAGTAGCGGGTCTGGAGGTCTTCCACTGGCTCCTCCACCTGTGGGGCGCACACAGCAGAGAGCCAGAGGGGAGAGGGTTGGCCAGAAGGGCAACCCAACGTTCATTCTCCTGAACGGGGGGCTCCCCGTGGGGCAGATTCACCTCTGTGGCCCAGACACCGGGGCACAGGGCGCCCGGAACAGGCTGCTTGGCAAGCACCTGCCAGATGACTGAGGCAAGAAGGAACGAAGGCACACCTCAGATAAGCCCGGGAGCAGGCGCACTTGCACAGGTCCACAACCTCCTCTCATCCTTACGACCCTAGGAGGCAGGTTCTATTACTATCCTCACTGTGGTGACCAAAAACTGCATCAGTGAGATGAAGGTACAGGCCCGGGGCCACAGAGCTGGTGAGTGGCAGAGGCAGAACTGAATCCCAAGTCGGCCTGACCCCACTGCTTTGCAATGGAGAAGGATCTGCACGCATCCCAACTACGTGTGGTCCCACCTTCCCCACGTGTAATGACTCAGACTCCAGGGTCGCTGGGCCTGGGGGGTGTCCCCCTTCTAACCGGCCAGTGTCGTGCAGCCGTTACTGAGGCAAGGGCAGCTGGGTGACCTCAGCAAAGTGGCTTCAGCAATCAGCCCTTCTGTATTTCTGTTCCTTCTCCGGAAGATGGAAGCTCACCCCACATCACAGGACCCCAAGGCTGGAATGAGGGGACGCGGAGGGGTGATGACTACACAGCTCAGAGAAACGTAACTGGAAAGACATGAATGTGATAGAAAATGATGAATTTCAGCTGTGGGTCCTATTGTTTACTTCTCCACCCAGATGCTTCAGAGCAGCCCTTCTCAAGCTGTGCTCCAGAGAACTCTGGTGTCCTACAAGGTATTTCTAAAAGTGCTCTCAACAGTGTTCTTTGTCAAGGGAGTTTGAGAAGCACTGCATACCACCTCCACACTGGTGAGTCACACACCAGCATATTAAAGGCCTCGAGGCAGTCTGCAAAAATCTCCTTAGGTTAACCCAGCACTTCCTAACTTAATCTGACCACAAGGAAGGGAAGATAAGCCCACTTTTGAGTACCTGCCATGTCCCAGACCCTGTGCCAGACACTTTGTACGCATTCACACCTTATTGCTGGAATCTATCAATGGCCCTATGAGATAGGACTCTCACCGCCATTGTACAGATTAAGAACCCAAGCGAGGTCCTCAGAGGTTAGGTGACATCCCCAGGCCATGTGGCCAGTAAACAGCAGAGGTAGGATTGGTTTTTAGGTCTGTGCGATTCCAGGCCTGTGCTCTTTTGTGGGAAGAGAAAAGAGGAAGCAAAGAAGTAGCAGGTGGGGCAGGACAGGAAGAGAAGGTGGAAGGTGGCTCGGGGCGTATCTAGGAGGCTGAGCAGGGGCCAGCAGGACAACGATGAAAGCAATTCATAGGCTCTTGGGTTCGAAACAGCTTCACAAATAAATGCCTGGTCCTCTATCCAGATGTGAAGGGGGTGGGAAGGGGGATTATTAGTGCTTTAATTCCAAGCTGCTCAGCGGAGTCTCTCCCTGGATCACAGCTCCTGCCTGGGGCTTGTGGTGGCAGCTCAGGCCCAGATAAACCAACTGAGATCACACTCCTAACAAAGGCCGTCTGGCAGGCCTGTCAATCAGAGCCCTGCCCCGATGCCAGGCCCCAGGCTTCTGTGTGAGCAGACGGTGGGTGTGTGCTCCATTTGGCCAAGGTCCCTCTCTTTGTGTGGAGGCTAGAGACGCCGTGCTCTCCCTGGGCTGCAATGGGGTGGCCGGCACCCCCAAATTTCAGGCAGGGCAGGGGTGGCGGTGAGAGTCAAGGGCCATGTTTGCTCTGCCTCTGTCCTGGCTCTGTCACTGACCAGCTGTGTAATCTGAATCCTAGTCCCTCACTCCCCAGTCCTGTGACCCTGGACAAATACATAACTTCCTGGAGCCTTCTTCCCCTGCCCTTCAATGAAATAACATGCACCTCGAGGGCTGACATAAGGGCCAGTAGGCACCCTGGAAATGATCAAGACCAGGGGTGTTCCAACTTTTCCCCCTCGAATGAATGGAAAATGATTTCTAAATAAAACTTTAAAAGATCTGGAACAGACAGAGGAGATGCTGCTGAGGTGAAGCAGGAGTGGGGATCCAGCCCCTGCGTGCCTGACCTGCCTGGTCACAGTTGGAACCCCACTGAACCGGCTAATGACCTGTGGCTAATGACCTCATTATGTAAATGCCAAGCTTTTATCCTTTCTCTTACTCACTTCCCACATTAAACCAAAGAAGCCTACTCTACTCGCTCTTCTCCACCCTCCACCCAAGGGAAACATCTCTGTAACACCCAGCGTTAGGCTTGTAGCTCTGAGGGAGACAGTAAAGGTGACAGTGGTCTACATTTCCGTGAACTTGAACTGCATCTGAGCCAACCTCCCCCACAGGTCCAGCCTTATGGGGTCAAAGTCAGCACTGGTCACCCAGGCCTCTCACTATCCTGCAGTCCTGATGGCCCTCAGTGCTTGCCAAAAGGGAAAAGGGCGGAAGGAGCTAGTAACCAAGGCCACAAAACCTGGTCCCCCCACCCGTATCTCACACAACGGTTCTGACTTTTACACATCCAGCACTCAAAACTCCAGGCTCAAAAGCACACCAGTTAGTAGCCAACCACTGATCTTATAAAAGGATTAAATTTCATCCATTCTTTCAACAAATATCTCCTAAGGTGACAGGTGTCTGGGGAAGGTTTCCATATTTTTCATGACTAAGCTTAAATGCCACTTCCTTCTGAAAGCCCTCTGCCGTCTCCGGTGGGATATACCTTTGGGGCAGGGGACCTACGTCTGCTCCTGGCTCTGCCCTCAAATGTGTGGCTCCAGGAAAGTGATATTTCCTTTCTGGTACCCAGCAAAATGAAGGGCCCTTCTAGCACTGGCATTCCATGGGTCAAGGCTGGTGCTCACTCAGTGTTACTGCGTGGCAGTTCCTCAGGCTCATCTGAAATGTGTCTGTATTCCTTTTTGCCTGAGCTCCCCCCGGAGCCTTTTAACCCACGCCACAGCCCAGGCTGACTTGTCTACATGTGTACAGACTTGGCTACACATGTGCATTCCCAGAGGCGCACACAGTACAAGGTCAATGCTGTATCCTTCTGACCAGTGCCCAGGGCCTGGTACGGAGTGGGCACAATGGCTGTTTTCCTGGGACTGAGGGTCTGTAAAAGCAGCCAGGGTAACTGGGGTAAGGAGGAACCTCGAGGAGTCAGGGATGGTACTCACCAAGCCTGCTCCATTGTAGTGGCTGCAGGACATGTGCTGGAAGCCCTGCTGCAGGGGGACCCGCGGGGTAAGGGATGCATCCTGGTAGCGCAGCAGGAACGGGTGGTAGGGGTGCATGCTGGAGCAGTTGTGGTACAGCTTGGAAGGCTCTCTTTCCAGGTACCCAGACCCCACCACACGATCTGAGTTGACGCTCAGAGGGGGCCCTGAAAAGGGACACAATGAGGGAAGTGTTAAAAACACACAGAGCTAGGAAACAGGGCATCACGTTACTGTCTGAAGGTAGCAGTACAATAAACACTCGTATCCATTTACAGAGAACTCCCACATCCATTATGCTTTCGACCCTCCCTGCTCTTTAAACCCTTCACCCATGTTCCACTCACTGTTCTCAGGAAAAGTCCTTTGGCACAGCCACGAAGCCCCATGTGGGCTAGTTCCTGCCTCCACTCCAGCCTCCTCATTCCCGAAAATCTAGCAGCTCCTTCTTTCTCCTCCACCTCAGGGCCTCTGCAGATGCTGTTCCCTAAGCTCGGAAGGCTTTTTCTCCTGACCCCACTTTGCCTCCTGAAGTCCCCAGTACTCAGCTCCTAATCTTCCTTCTGACCACAGCTAAACCATCGATTATTAGAGCTCTATACACCAATCTGTGCGACTCTTTGATCAGTGGTGTCCCTCTCCCCAGGACAAGATCCTTGAGGGCAAGGAATCTGACTCATCCTTTTCATCATTAGTGTCTGACACATGGTGCTCAGGGCTCAGTCCCTGTTCTTTGAGAGATGGAACAAAGAAAGGCACTGTGGGGCTTCCCCGGTGTTACAGTGGTTAAGAATACACCTGCCAACACAGGGGACACGGGTTCGAGCCCTGGTCTGGGAAGATTCCACATGGCGTGGAGCAATTAAGCTCGTGCGCCACAACTACTGAGCCTGCACTCTAGAGCCCGCATGCCACAACTACTGAGCCTGTGCTCCGCAACAAGAGAAGCCACCGCAATGATAAGACCATGCACCGCAACGAAGAGCAACCCCCGCTCGTTGCACCTAGAGAAAGCCCGGCCACGGCAACGAAGACCCGAGGCAGCCAAAAATAAATAAATGAAAGGAAGGAAGGAAGGAAGGCACTGCGTCCATGGAAAGATATCGTTCTCCTAGAATTGCTGTTTCAGATCTGTCTTCCCCATCTAGTTCTCTGGGGACCTATATTTTCCTAGAATGCCCCAGAAGGCAGAAACGGGCTTCAGAGAGCATCAGGCCAATCCCCTTAGCATACAGAGGGGAGAGACTGCCACAGAAGGAAGGAGCTTGCCTAGGGTTACAGAGTGAGCAGGCCCCCACCGTCCTGACTCAGACTTGTGCTCTTTCTACCACACTGCCACAGAGAAAACCAAGAAAACACGTGTCTGCACCCAAAACGAGCCCCTTTAAAAAAGCTTCAAATCTGGGCTTCCCTGGTGGCGCAGTGGTTGAGAGTCCGCCTGCCGATGCAGGGGACACAGGTTCGTGCCCCGGTCCGGGAAGATCCCACATGCCGCGGAGCGGCTGGGCCCGTGAGCCATGGCCGCTGGGCCTGCGCGTCCGGAGCCTGTGCTCCGCAACGGGAGAGGCCGCAACAGTGAGAGGCCCACACACCGCAAAAAAAAAAAAAAAAAAAAAAAAAAAAAAGCTTCAAATCTACACGTGACTTGAAATTGTAATAGTGAAAGCCACAAGACCTAGGGAACAATGTAATTTATGCATATGGAGGGAGGGGAGAAAAAACAGGCAACAACAATCATCTCAATAGACTGTCCTCCTGTAGTGTGCAGAGCTCGCATTCCCACCCACGCCTGGGAAAGGGCTGGAAGGGCTGCACGGACAGACCCATTGGGGCAGGGAACGGGTGAGGGTCGGGGCGTCTAGGGCACAGAAACGGAGGGGACGGTGCGCAGGCGCAGTCTTGTTGCGCTAGACCACCCACAGGGACGTCCTGGGGAGGAGCCTCCAGCCCAAGAAAAGGGCGGGAAGAGGCGCGCAAGCGCAGTATGGTCAGGCTGCCTCGAGCCTCTCCGTGGAGGAGGAGGGGCAGCAAAGTCGACTGGGAGCCATTTTTTCCTTTCAGGATGGAAACGCAAAAAGCTGTAGCTAGATGTTAAAAGCCCTCAGAGCCACCCATTCCTTTCTCTCTTTTACCTTCTTGCAAAAAGGCACCGAACTCAAATGACTACTCAGAAAAGGGTATCCTAAAGCAAGGTTACCTCTAGAAAGCATCTTCCCCACCCCCACCCCTTCCCCGCGGGATCCGAGCGGGCCTGGGACGCCGGCGTGGGGAGCGGGGAGGCGGCAGCCTGGAGAGGAACCAACAGCAGGGCAAGGCCGCGCGGGGCCCACCCGAGAATCTTACCGAAGTTGGCGAATGGCGGGCTGGGCACCGGCCGAAGCGACCTGCTCAGCTCCAGGCGGCCGGGGCAGCCCCGGCCAGCGGCCTCCGCCCCGAGCTGGGGCCTCAGAGAACTGGGCATCGCCGCGGCGGCTTGTTTGCTCGGCCCCACGTGGCCGCGGCCGCCCATAACTGGCTGGAAGGTGCTCCGGCCGGGGCTCCAGCCCTGCTGGGGTCTCTCGAGGAAGCAGGCGGTCGCGCGGCCCTCGGGGCCCGGGTGCGCGTCTCCCGAAGCGGCAGGCAGAGGCAGCGGGCGTAAGCTTGAGCCCGGGACAGCGGCCGCGTCCCCGGAGGCCAGCTGGGGCCCCTGAGCGCACAGGGCCACCTCCTGCTCCTCCTCGGAGACCTGCTTCTGGAGTACCTGCTGCGCGGCCGTGATCTTCTGGCGCTGGGTAATCAGGTAGCACTTCTTGCAGGTGCACTGCTTCCAGCGGCACTTGCCCGCGTGGCCCTTGACCGGCACCAGGAAGCCATGGTTCCGGCACCGGGAGCATCTGGGGGCGCGCAGCATCTTGTCGGCCAGCTTGGCAAGGTCTGCCTCCATAGCACCACCGCTACCTCTGGGAGCTGCAGAGCGAGTGGAGCACGGATGAGCAGTGCCCCACGAGTCGCTGGTGCTGGGGACTTTGGATACACTTGTAACAAAGCGACTCTCAGTGCGTCCCAGGAACTGCAGCAAGACCCTTGCATTTTTCCTTTTTTGGGTGCAAAATTTGGAGAGTTTCTATCCCTTGGTTAATAAGATGCAAGGGATTGGGTTGAATAAGTTCTTCATGGAATGCTATTGCATATATGTCATCTGGATTATCTGACGCTTTAGGCATTTAATTTCCAAACTCTCTATTCCCGCCATCCCACAGACAGAAGCTATTTCGTAGTTTCAAAAAAAAAGGCGGAGTGATATTCAACGGTGCACAGATTTAAAGCTCCAGAGAAACGTATAAACAAACCCATTCCGGTTGAAAAGCATTCCAAAAGGCAAACCGTGTTTCTCCTTCCAAAAGCTGCTGCTTCTGCTGAATTTAATTTATCTCCCCTGCAGGGAAGCAGCCGTTCACAGCGATGCTTCCAGAATATTCTCAAGAGCTCAGTGCAGTGTGATAGCTGCTCAAGGGTGTGCCCTATAGTAATTCCCATTTTTTAAGTCTTATTGGTATAGGAATGCATTTCTGGAAGATGGCATATTGCTGTTGTTGATGCCTTCCAAAGTCAAGCATACTTAGAATGCTTTGAAGTAAAATAGACTTAGGATATTTTAGCATGAGCTTGAACTGTGCCATGAATTTAGTTACCTCTGTAAAACAACCCAAATCTTGGGACACCTAAAAAGTTGCCACAAACTTCATAGCTTCCCAAGACTACTAAACTAATTCATTTTTTTGTTTTATAGAAATCTGTGACTCCCTGAGGTCTTCCCCCGCCCCCCTTAGGTCCGAAAAAGAAAGAAAAAAGCTTGTGATCATAGGATCAATCATTTTCTTTAAGGAGGTAGTTATGGTTAATACCTGGTGAAAACGTGTGTATTTTTAACTGCCCTTTCTCTGAAGTTCTCTCTTTCGGGTAGCAGAATGGTAGAAGCTGAGAGCCAAGGCCTGGTGTCCACCTTGATCTTCCTGAGCCTCTGGTTGCAGCTGTATTTTGTATTTCTCACCAGCTGCCTGACAATAGGAAGTGGTTGCCAATCTGAGGCTGATTATGTACTGGAAAGCTGAAAAGAGGTTTCTAAAATCTTTTTCTGCTTTAAGGAAATATATTCCTCGGGCTTCCCTGGTGGCGCAGTGGTTGAGAGTCCGCCTGCCGATGCAGGGGACACGGGTTCGTGCCCCAGTCCAGGAAGATCCCACATGCCGCGGAGCGGCTGGGCCCGGGAGCCATGGCCGCTGAGCCTGCGCGTCCGGAGCCTGTGCTCTGCAACGGGAGAGGCCACAACACTGAGAGGCCCACGTACCACACACACACATATATATATATATATATTCCTCATCTTAATACGAGGGCAAAAAGTATATTCTTCCTGTATTATTTGGCCCTTTAGGAATTTCACTGGTAATTTAAATTCATTTAAAGAGACCTAGGTTTGTCTCTGCTTTGCTCTAACACCCTGTATCTTAATTTTTGATTTTAAAAATATGGTCCCATAGATACAAGGACAGGCAAGCTCTTTTTCTGACTCTACTCAATTCAGAATGTCTAACTTTTTCACCGACCTTGTCAATTGAAAATGTTACTTAAAAATCATATTTTCAATACTACTGTCAAAAAAACTGGGGCATAAGCTGCATTGTTTCATTATGCTGCAAATTATAAGGTCATTTTCTGCATTATCAAATTTAAACATCAGCTGATAAGGCCTAAACAAGAAAACTACTCTCATTTACATTTTCATGCTTGACCACCCAAGCTCTCTTCATTTTCCTATTAATGATTTAAAGGAAAATCCTATTCAAAGACAACTATTTGAACTAACTTATTTTAGCCTTGTTAAGGACAAAATGCTTCCATATCTATTTCGTAACTTTAGGGGCAAAATTTACCCAAGGTGATGTGAATTTGCATAGTGCTTTGAATTAATAAACAACCATATGTCTTTTTAATCAGTAGTCACGTTATAAGATGCAGAAACCTCAGGGTTTATATAGTAAACAAATAAGAAAAAATATACTAGTTTATTTCTCTCTTCCCTGCAAAGTCTCAATCTGTGTAGGTAAATTCCAACAGAGCTTTATTTATTTCACTCTTGGAAATTCAGGCAAATTGAGAGTTTTGTTTTATTTAGGTTGATGACTGATTACTTCTTAGGCTGCTGCTGCTAGATAGAAATAGATATAGATATACTTCTTTAAATTATTATTTAAAAAGATGGTAAGATGTAAAAGTGAAAAACTGGAAGTCAAAGAAGGATGAGAGCAGTAAGTACATAGTAGACCCCTTCCTTCCCCACACCTAAACCTTTGGATGTTATGTTTAAGAAAGTCTGCATCATCGTAAACAGTAGTTTATAAAATGACAAGTTATAGTTACTGGGGAATCACCAGTTTGACTAGTTAACCACAAAGGGGCTGGTTGATGGTCATATCTGAGTTCCAGCTTTAGATATGGCTGTATTTTCCTCGGAGTCCCAAATTTCCTACTTTGAATGATGCCTCTTCTCTTCTGTTAATATGATTGCTATTGGTACTGTTTAATTCATATTCATTTTAAAAAGCCCTGTATTGTGCAGTACACAGGGGTATCATTTATAATCATTAAATATTGCATGCACTATAATGTTTCCTCACTGGTAGCACACACGAGTAAGGAAGGGCTTTTTTGCCTATAGCATCTTTCCCCCAGCGGCTATAACCTAGATATCTGCTACCTTCTTCTTCAGGCTCTCTCTAGTGAGCAATGAAAACTTTATTGAAGATTTTGTAGGGGATAGAGGGGAGGATTTACATGACACATCCTACAGCAGATGCTTTAAAATCCTGCCTTAGCGTTTCTGTTCTCTCAAGATCCTCCTCTGCTGTGCCACACCCACTGGAGAGGAACTGGTCTGGTTCCCCACCCACCCACCCCCGTCTCCACCACCTCCCACCCCCACCCCAGTACCCAGCCTCTCTAGCTTTTCTCTCCTTGATTTTTGAGAGTTCTGTAATGGATGTGACTATCTTACTTTTCTTTATGTCTAGCTCAATATAGACATTCAGTAAATATTTGTTGAATGTACAAGTGAATCTTACCTCCCTCTCCTGCCAATGTCAAAGTCATCTCCTTTCTCACCGGCACAGTAAATCAACTTGAATCCACCAACTTTTACCAAACATCATACAAAACAGGAAGCCCAGAGTGAACAGGACTACTCTCCCGACAAGCAGAATCTGGGGATCAACTTTGGTTCCTTGAGCTTACCCCTTATCCCTGATGTTTCAGAACAGTAGTAATACCTACTAGCACTTACTAAGTGTTTGTATGTGCCAGTAATTATTAAGCCCTTTATGTGTATATATTCATATGATACTCAAAACAACTCTCTAAGGTAGGTACTATTATTTTCAGCCCCATTTTACACATGAGGAAACTGAAGCCTACAGAAGTTAGGTATCTTGCCCAAGGTTTTCAGGCATTAAGTGACAGAGCCATGATTCAGAACCAGGAAATTTATCCTCAGAGTCCATGTTCTTAACCATATATCTGCTAGCTCGATATTTCTTCTAAGCAAACACAGTGCTCTCCCCAAGAAAGCATTGGTGATTAATAGAAATGTTTGTCTTGTTACATACCCCATTACAGTTGGGGCAAAGGAGGATGAAGGGGTAGCAACTTGGTGAAAATTCCTAGGATGCCCTGCTTACTTGCTTTTCTTTACCCATAGCCAATATTCATTGAGTGCCAACTATGTGCTAAGCATAAAGGAAAAAGAAGTAAATAAAAAGATAGGATCCTTACCTTTATGTATACTTCCTAGCTGGCAAACCAGACAGTAAACAAACAATTCCAGATGAAAGCTGAGGAGTGGTGCGGAGACCCAGGATGCTATAGGAACCCATATGAGGGTCCTAATCTGGATCAAGAAGTCAAGGAAGACTTCCTTGAGGGGCTGATTCCTGAGCTCAGGCCTAAAGGATGAGTAGGAATTAGCCAGGTACAGGAGCAGGAGAGGTGTGTCCCAGACAGAACAGCATGTTTAAGGCTGCAGCGTGGCTATCGTACAGTGAGGTCAGGAGACTGGAGGGAGAGGAGATGGAGAGGTTGAGCAGTAGCCATGTGGAGGGAGTCCTTAGAGGAAACTATAGCTGTCACTTTTGAAACTGAGCAGGACCCTGCAGGGCCCTCCTGCATACAATAGCCCCTCCATGTCTCCCATTTCTTATAAAGAAAAAGACTTTATAGTCTCCTAGGCCTTCCCAGAGTTCCAAAGAACAGATGCAATCAGTTACTAATTAGGAAAGTGAGGGAATGCAGAAACAAAGGAAAAGCTGTCAAGAAACAATAGTTCAGCAGGAAAACAGAGTCCTAGTTCCTCCTCAAGGGATACATGCAACAATCTGACACGTATCTTTGAGTTATTCTGTAGGAACTGGAACTAAGACCCCCCACCCGAGTAGAGGATGGTGATCACAAGCTGAGCAGGAGCACCTGACCCCAGACTGGTTGGAATCAGAAAGTTAATGGTTAAGATTCCTGAAACACCACCCTGTTACCTCACCACCAGCCAATCAGAAGAAAGTCATCCCCCTGCAACCCTCACCCCAAATGTTGCCTCTAAAAGCCCTTCCCTGAAAGCCATCGGGGAGTTCAGGTCTTTTGAGCATGAGCTGCCTGTACTCCTTGCTTGGCACCCTATAAATAAACACCATACTTTCCTTCACCAGTAAACTGGCTCTGCTGCACAGCAGGTGAGCAGACCCAAGTTCGGTTCAGAATCACTATCTAAGACTAAGGAGTGGAAATGACATGGCAGAACCAGGCCAAACTAGAACCCACATATCCAGACATCTAGTCTCTGTCCTTGGTTTTTCTTTGAGAAGGTGGAACAATAAGTAACTAGGACTCACATAGGTATTGCAAGATTAAAATAAAGCTGAGTGGGGTTTTCTTTGGGGCAATTGTTCCAGGTGGGGCACACACTTGAGGCCAGTCATGGCCCTGTACTAGCACTATGCTAGGCAGGGTTGTTCCTCCTAACCCTGGGTCCCTGACCGATTCATATGCCTTCTCCTAGGAATCTTAAACAGACGAAGCACAAAGCAGCAGTGATGGAAGACAAAGGAGTGAGAGAAAAGAAAAATGAGATGAAATCAAACAGAAAGCAGTTGAAGAGATTGTGTAGATAAAGACTGGAACAAACAATTCTGTGGAGCAGATAAGAATTACAGCATCTGGGCAGAGAGGGCATGCTCACAGTGGCATTGCTAGTAGCTGAGTTAGACTCAATAGCACTGACATTTGTTTTTTTTATACTTGCTAATTTGATGGGAAAAAAGTATTTTTACACACACAGAAACTTTCACAGTATATATAACTGATCACCTGTACTTTTGATAGTACTATCCAATTTCCATAAATTTCAAGAAATTTTTTGTCTTAAAGGGTGACATGTCCCTATAAGTACAGTGTTAAAAGTGGCTAGTAGCTTTAATATCTCTGTCCTTTGTTAAAATGCAGATTTGTTTTAATGCAACATGCATGAATTTAATGCCAATATACGCAGGATACTGTTCCCTAGTAAAATCAGAGTAAAAAGGAACAAAGGATACACCAGAAACTAGAACAACATTGTAAATCAACTATACTTCAATTTAAAAAAAGAGAGAAAAAAAGAACAAAGAAAAATTTAATCTTCCTTTCTCTATGTATGCTCCTTGTGTAGTTTCTTAAAACAGTAAATTCCTATTTATCAAAAAACAAAAACAAAACACAAAACACCCAGTATTTTTCCCTGAATTCTGCTTCTATGAGAACAGCAAGCAGACATCAGGAATTTATCTTTCAAAAGCGATAAAGAGGCATGGACATATATACACTACCAAACGTAAGGTAAATAGCTAGTGGGAAGCAGCCGCATAGCACAGGGAGATCATCTCGGTGCTTTGTGACCGCCTGGAGGGGTGGGATAGGGAGGGTGGGAGGGAGGGAGACGCAAGCGGGAAGAGATATGGGAATATATGTATGTATATAACTGATTCATTTTGTTGTGAAGCTGAAGCTAACATACCATTGTAAAGCAATTATACTCCAATAAAGATGTTAAAAAAAAAAAAAAAAAAAAAAAAAAAAAAAAAAAAAAAAAAAAGACCTTTTCATTTTATGTATAACGTCAGTACAAATTCAGTCCATGTTATAACTGTAAACAGATGGCAAGAAATACTGCTCTAGAGACAGCCAAACTGGGTTGAGAACCTGATCATTACTTATTAGCTGTGTTACTTTGGTTGTCATTTAACTTCGTTGCACCTCAGTAGTAGTAGCAGTAGTAATGTTTGTATAATTGCTGCAAATTCCGAAGTGTCCCACATTTATCCCATTTAATGATATTAAGATTTAATGCATGCTTACAGCTTTGCAGGCAATGCAAAATGTAAAGTGCAAAATGTGGCCTCATTTAAACCACAGAACAACATCTATAAGGGAGGTACATTTATTTTGTCCATTTGACAAATGATAAAACTGAAGCTTAGAGAAATGAAGAAATTTCTTACCCAAGTTATACAGGAAGTGTCAGAGATGTGTATGAATAGCCTCTAAGTCTGTATCTTAGCCACTACACTATAGTACCATCATTTAGTTATTTCATTTACTTTAACTATAAAGTAAGATCTCTGATTCTTGCAGGATTCATGAGATAAGGCATTTAGATACAGCAACCAGTATCTGGCACGTGGTTAGCGTGCATTACGTGATGTCAAGGAAGAGGAAGGGGCAAGGGAATGGAGAATGAGGAGAGAGACGTAGTACCTCTGGCTTACCCAAGGCTACCTCTAACCAGAAGATTCGATTCAGCTGCACAACCTTTTTGTGGTGTCAGGCTCTCCAAGCATAGATTAAACCCAAGCTGTCCAGTACCATAGCTATGACCCCATGTGGTTATTGAGCACTTGAAGTGTGGCTACTCCAAATTAAGATATGCCGAAAATAAAATACACACCAGATTTCAAAGACATAGTATGAAAAAAAGAATGTAAGTATCATTAATAATTGTTTATAGATTATATATTGAAATAATGATTGTTTTGGATGTATTGAGGTAACTTTTTTTTTAAATGTGGTTTTTTTAACTTTTTTAATGTGGCTACCAAAAAATTTTAAATTACATATATGTCTCACATATTTCTATTGGACAGCTCTGAAAGAGATTTGCCCGCTCAATCCTCCTTCCACTTCTGAAGACCAGGTTTTCAACAGCAGCTCAAATTCAAGCTGTTTTGCCATTGTCACGAGGAGTACACTGCTTTCATACTTCCCTTCCTCATGTTGGCTACATTACCTTCACTAACTTGAATGTACTCCTTGTCATTTCGGGCCTTTCCAATGGGATCAAAACACTCATGCTTTACAATTGGAAATATTTATCTGACTACTAGAATATGTTAGCTAGAAGAGTCTAATAAAGCTCTAGTTTGCATTTTGAATCTGCAGATGCATTGATGTTATTTTCATAGGAATATTTTCATATTTATCTTGTTAGCTATAAATTACCAATAAACTGCTGTGTAAACTCGGAAAGAAAGAAGGGTGTCATTATATACTAAGGTTACACCATTACTGTGATGCATAGTCCATCAGATTCTCCTAAGATTCCTATTAAAGGGCACAGGTAGATTATGTACATGCTGCTTGATCAGTGGAGTTCTTTGGAAATTTAATATTGTTAAGAACTCTGGAAACTTAAAAAGTACTTGATGTATGTACTTCCCTCTCCAGAACCCACCACAGGTAAACAGTTATTCCCACTAGGAGCACTAACGTTGCTTCACACAAGTACTTCCTTAAACAAACAAACAAAAAGGCATGAAGATCTGTTATGAACGATTTTCATCCAAACATATAGGGATTATTACCTCCCACAACATTCTCTTTAAACATGGTTAGACTGAGTTTGGAGATTGTTGCTTTTCCCCCTTTAACTTGCCAGATAAATCAGAAATATTTATTTTAAGAGACAATTTAAAGAACTCTGTAATTCCCAATCTGACAGAGTTTTACAAATAAATCTCAGTTAAATGCCTGTCATTGTTTCCAATCTGGTCAAGCAAAAAAGGGGAAAAAGTATACAATTCTTTAGAATGATTAGTTGATTGGGGTTAAATAATTCTAAGAATAAACATTTGACCCCCTGGCACATCACAAACCTCCTGGAGAGAGGAGGATTATAAATTAAATGTACAAGATTTAAAATGGTCCAGATACACCCTGAACATTATTGCAGGCATGTGGGACACATTTAGATAAGTTAAAACCAAGTGTGGGTTTAGAGTTTAGCCATCTTTGATCAGTGGTTTACTAAAGCTTCATTGCTTTGGTGTGAGGATGGGGGGAATGCAGAGCAGCGGGTAGAAAGAGAGGAATAGTGGCAACAGTGCCCCATGCTGTCCAATGGGCCACCTCCCTTCCTTGAATCAGGGATTTTTAGAGACATGGTACCTAAGGGGATAATGAAACCCTCTTAAGTATGTGGAAGTCAGGAAGGAAAGAACTAACATTCACTGAGGGCCTATAACATTGCAAGCACTGTGCTATCATTTAATTTAGTAATAATATGAAGTTCATTACAAATTCAGGAAAGAATAGGATGAAGTTTACAGATCTAGAAACTGCGGTTCAAGAAAGATAACTTTTGTAAGATTCATAGCTAGAGTTGCAACGAGCCGGGATTTGGGCCCAGGGCTGCCTGGCTCCAAAGCCAGTGATTCTTATGCCGCAGCACACTGGTAGTGGCTGGAAGCCACCAGCACAGCTCAGACTCCTGTAAGTACAGTGACCAACTGTCCTGATTTGCCTGAGACTGAGAGGGTTCCAGGGACACTGGACTTTCAGTGCTACAACCAGGAAAGTCTGGGACAAACTGGGATGAGGTGGCAGACCTAGCTAGAATTCAGTTGAATAAGGCACTAGGCTGGAAGAGTCACTTTGGAAAAGGAAAAAGGCCACCCGGTTGTCTGTCCTGTTCCTCTCTGTGGCCCCCTCTGCTGTGCCACAGGAGAGCAACCTCTGTCCTACTTGTTTTATGCCATGACATGTCCTGGGGCATTGTCAAAGAAGTTCACACTTCTGACACTTAGAATTTCTTCAGTTCCTGTCCTAAACCGTCTAAGTCAGTTGGAATTTAGTTAACAGAATAAATCATCCACTCAAGTGGAGGGGAAAGAGCAGAGACTATGGCATCACAGAAACATGGGTTCTGAGAGGATTAAGGAGGACCAGAAAAGGGGGACAGGTAACAGAATTGACATTCATGGGATGCTCATTAATGCACAGGGCACTGGGCTAGATGTTTTGTGTGCATACTCTCTTCTTATAAGAACTCTAAAAGGTTATAATTAGTCCTAATTACAGATGTCAAAAATACATACATAAATTGGAGCTCAGAAAGGGGCTAAATAACTTGTCTAAGGTCACACAGCTAGAAAAAAAGGTGAACTCAGAATTTATTTCTGCCCAAAGCTTGTGGCTTTTTCCACTATACATAGTGTCTTACGCATAGTGGTGTTTAATAAACATTGAATTCCCCTTCCCATTCAGTTCCTAAGAACTTAAATTTATTAATTTCAATGTCCTTCATGTGCTTTTTTTTAAAAACGACATACCAAAAATTGTATTCTCTAAATGTTTATGATGGATATAGAGATTCACGATGGGGGATGAAGTTACCTGCTTAAGTTCATTGTATATGTTAAAGCTAAGAAAATAACTCAAGCAACTACTCCAGTTCACTGTCACTGATAAGTGAGTCGGCCAATGCCCACGGAGACTGGATAGAACACCGAATCATGACCTGAAACATAAACAAAGTAAGCTGTGTTCTTACAGTCTCATCTGAAGTATTTCCTTTACAGTTTTTTAAAATGGCAGTCCAGATTAAATACAAATAAATGTCTGGCAAACTAAACTGTAATTACCAGAAAAACACAAAGGAGGTAGGTTAATAAAGGAAAGTTTTCTGACATACATACTCTGTCTCTGATTCTGAAAAATGACATGAACTGGCAGAGGAAAATGGAAAGACATACACAAACACATGGACATAGGGGTAAGGACATCGTTCACAGATATATACTTGTGTAATTGGAACAGAGAAACCATCAATGGGCCTAAGTATTTATGGCCCAAAATCAAATACCCTACCTGCAAGTTAAAATGTCATGAGAAGAAAGTGAGCAAATATGATGTAGAGATCACAGGATATCTGCTAGATACCTGAACAAACAGAGGTTCTGTAGCAAAGAGGAATAGGCAATTGGTTTTTGGGTAGACAACAGTGTCCGCCATTTATATTTATAAAATGGGAAGAATATCTATCTTGTACAGTTGTTGTAAGGATTAGAGATATTTACCTCACCTGGAAAAGAGCAGGTACTTGAGAAGTGTTTGCTGTTTTATCTGGGAACTCTGTGATTCTGTTTTAGAGCTCATGAAAATTCTGTCTGAGGACAATGTAGATTAGCTCTGCTTTGGTATGTGAATTCAAAATATGCCTGGCACATAATAGAAGTTTAGTAAAATTCTGTTGAATGAATGAGCACATTTTAACTTTCTTCTCTTTAAGTATAACAAATAAGAAAACATAGAAGTCTACATCTGGCCCTGTGGAAAGGTCTACTGTTCAACTCAAGTTAGCAGGGAGAATACAGCAAAAGTGTAATAATGATTTCAAGACAGAAATGTTGCCCTACGTTACATAAGTACCAAGGAGATAAACTTAATAGTGGTGGTTTTTGTGCTCTGTAATGCCAAAATATTTTTATAGGCTACTTCCAGTTGTTTCTGACTTTATGGCTTAGTTATTGAACTAAGAATTGTCGAAGAAAATTCTGGTCCTGAAGATTTCTAGATTGGTTTCTTCAACTTGTACATTTTATTTAGCAACATCTTAACGGTAAAGAACAAGTATCTCATATGAATGAGATAAGTTGATTTAAGCTCAGTTTTCACAAAATAGCTGGTGACCTGTGTTACATGTTAGCAAAACATACAAGTTGCACCTTTAGGAAACAGAGGCCTAAGTAAACGGTAATTGCTATTATTACTCTGGTCCTCTTTTCTCCTTTTTTTCTCTAAACTTCATTTTTGGATAGAGTTCAGCAGTTCCCCAAATATGCTCCACGGAAGACTACGTCTGTGAAATGTGAATAGGTATAATATAAAAAGGGCTTCTGAGATCCAGTAAGATTAGGGAACCCTAAGTTAACAAAGTAAAGTTCTTTACTATAGAACGTCTCTTTAAGAAGGGAATCTGCAAGAGGAAGCTCTAGTGTTCCTTAATCTTTTATTCATTATTGGCCTTCCCTTCCCACATCCTTTTTAGACTTTCTTTCCCTAATGGCCTTTTTCTATCCCCCTGACCCTCCCTGCTCTCCTCCCCCAACATGGAAATTAAATAACAAGGAATAAGATTTTTTTGGGTAGAGTTGAGTTTTGGAAGGTCTCAAACCACTGTACTAAGATTTTTTGGCCCCTTAAGAACCAATTTTCACCGCCTTGGGGATACTATCACCTCAGTTGAGAATGAATGCTCTAGTACAAAATGCCCCTAGAACTTGCTGGACCACTGACCTTTTTCAAGTGGACCTATATCCTCAGGAACATACTTTGGGAAGCCCTGATTTCGTCAGCATGGGATATTTTAACACTTCATTGTTCTCTTATGACTCAAGGAGAGAGTCTTCTCTTTAATACTGAAATTCCTGGTGTTAAAAGATAAATTGAAGCATATTAAATATTCTAAGAGTTTATTTGAGCAAAAGTGGATCTTTTTTTTTTTAACATCTTTATTAGAGTATAATTGCTTTACAACAAAAGTGGATCTTAATCAGCATCGTTTAGCAGCACCAAACAGGAAATATTTAGAAGTGCTCTGGTGACAGGAACAAGGGGAAAGACTTTATAGAGATGCTGAAGCAGAGCAAGAAAATTATTTGATTGGTTATAGCTTAAGCGTTTGCCTTATTTGGAAAATCAAAACCAATCACAAACAGCCTAGCTGGTTGGTTTCCTTACATAAATTGCCAAAGCATTAAAGTCCTCTCAGTCTAAGGGCCTTGTTTAATTAATTAACATTGGTATAGGACTACAATAGGGGCTTCCCTGGTGGCACAGTGGTTAAGAATCTGCCTGCCAATGCAGGGGACACGGGTTTGAGCCCTGGGCCGGGAAGATCCCACATGCTGCAGAGCAACTAAGCCCGTGAGCCACAACTACTGAAGCCCGTGAGCCTAGAGCCCGTGCTCCACAACAAGAGAAGCCACTGCAATGAGAAGCCAGTGCACCGCAACGAAGAGTAGCCTCCACTCACCACAACTAGAGAAAGCCCACGGGTAGCAATGAAGACCCAATGCAGCCAAAAATAAATAAATTAATAAACTAATTTTTTTAAAAAATGCTACAATAAGGAAACGAGTTCAATAAGACTTGCTGATTGAGAAGTCTTGTATCTGCCTCTGCTTTCCCTCTGGCCATCATCCCTAGTTTGTGGTTAGAATTTTATACCAGCCAATTTTTAAAAAAATAATTATGATATAACATGTGTAAAGTGTGTAATGAGCACTAATCTTCAACGTACAGCTTGATGAATTTTCAGAGTTGTATACACATCCAGGATATGTGTTGAATTACTAGTCAGAGAACCTTAAAAAATTCTTGACCTCCCATCATCCACATTCTGTGGCTTTCAAACTTTAGTGAAGTTTCATGAAGAATCCACCCAAGGGAGCTTATTAAAATTGCATAGTCCTACTCTCAGATTCTCATTCAGAGGGTCTAGGGTGTGATCAGGGATTTTAAATAAAATTCTCCAGAAGATTCTGATGGAGGTGGTCTATGGATCACACTTCTGAGAAACACTGGCCTCCCTACTTGATAAAAGTCAAAGTCCTGAACAGGTATTAAGGCTTTCCCTAATCTGACCCCATTCTATTTTTTTCAGACTCAACCCTTGCTGGTTTCCACCATGCCAAATTACTCACCTCTCCTCAGTGGGTCATGCACTCATGTTTCCCCTAACCTGGAATTATTTTTCCATTTTTCTTTATATAACTGACTCCTACTCATCCTTCAAGACCTCTGAGAAGTCTTCTTAAATTCATCAGGCAGAATTAGTTGCCCCTCCTTGTTCATCCAGAACTTTATTCAAACTCCTGTCATAATACTTATCACACAATACCAATTTTTAATCTCCTTGTTTAGACGTAAGCAAAAAATATGTCCGGCTCTTTGCTAAACCCCTAATCCTGCATAGGGGCCAGCACACAGTGAGTGAATGAATGAATATATGCTACTTATTTACACGTGGAGTCATTTAGTTCTCATTTTCCAGGCCAATGAGACTGCAAGCTCCCTAAGAGGAGAGAGGATTTCTGACTTTCGTAAACTCCAGAATCATGGCAGGGATTCAGTAGTCAATGAAAAAAATACCTAATGAATGAAAATAATCAGCACCCTCTCTCAATTTAGTGAGAACCTCCATGCTTCCTAAACCTTCACAACTCTTGGAGGGAAACAAGAGTGGAGTGTGGGTGTTGGAGGGAGATATCCTTCCCATCTGCAAAAGAATGTTAGGTAAGGCCGGAAGCTGGGCCTCCAACGCCAGGTTCCTGGTTCTCTCTGCCCATTCCCTCCATAGAACACTCTGTGGCCATGGAGATGACCATTACCATAAGCGGGCAGTTGAGTGAGGACTCCAGAAAAGCCTTTCAGGAAGGCAACGGTGCATGGCGACTCTTCGCCCTCTCACTCACCTCCTTATCTATTTACTTGCCTATTCATGTGTTTACTCATGTTTGTACTTGTTGATTTACTTTTTTAGCATCTTTGTATTAGACTAAGCGGCTGAGCCGGACAGAAGCCACTCTGGGCACGGAAAGCCTTACCCACCAGCGAAAGTGAGACCTAGGGACCACTGACCATTGGCTAAGAAGGGCTGAAGGGCGGGATTCCTGCCGTTATCAGAAGCCCATTCGCCTGAAGGCATGAGGGCGGGGCGAAGGGCGGTCCTGGAGGTGAGGGGCGGGGCGATGCCCCTACTTAAAATTTCAGGAGTGGGATTGCAGCCCCAAAGCAGCCCAGCTGATGGTAGAGGTTGTTACAGGTTTAGGTAGAGCACGACTGAAGCCCTGTGGGCGCCGGCCGGCCTGTCCCTCACCCTGACCTTTGGGTTGGCGGGATCTCGGGGGTAAACTCAGATGCATGCGCAATGCACCGGGGCCCCTGAGGGAGGAAGGAGCTCCGGCTGAGGGGAGTGTGTGAGTAGACCGAGCTCGGCCACGTGTGACGCTGGCATTTACCGAACCCTGCAGGTGAGAAGCGCGGGCCGACTCAAGGGCAGGTCCTGGGCGGCGGCTGTGGAGGAACCCAGCTATGAGTACAGCTCCACGAAGTACCTGCAGCTGTGCGGCCTGGGCGGGATGCTGAGCTGCGGGCTGACGCACACGGCCATTGTGCCCCTGGACCTGGTGAAGTGCCGCATGCAGGTGGACCCCGGCAAGTACAAGGGCATCCTGAGCGGCTTCGGCGTGACGGTGCGGAACGACGGGCTGCGCGGCCTGGCCCGAGGCTGGGCCCCGACCTTCCTGGGCTACTCCCTGCAGGGCCTCTTCAAGTTCGGCCTGTACGAGGTCTTCCGTATAGATCAGCTACGCGCAGCTCCTGGGCCAGGAGAAGGGCCAAGAGTGGAGAAGCAGCCTGTACCTGGCCGCCTCAGGCTGCGGCCCCCAGGATGTACGGTGAGGAGGGCCGGTGGGCCTTCTACAAAGGGGTGGCGCCGCGCTGGATGCGGCAGATCCCCTACACCATGATGAAGTTCACCTGCTTCGAGCACACCGTCGAGGCGCTCTCCAGGTACGTGGTGCCCAAGCCGCAGAGCCAGTACACCAAAGCTGAGCAGCTGGCCGTGACCTTCGCGGCCGGCTACATAGCTGGCGTCTTCTGCGCCGTCGTGTCCCACCCGGCCGATTCCGTCATGTCCGTTCTGAACAAGGAGAAAGGCAGCAGCACGGCCTTTGAGGTTCTCCACAACCTGGGGTTCGGGGCCGTGTTGAAGGGCCTGTTTGCCCGGATCATCATGATCGGCACCCTGACCGCGCTGCAGTGGTTCATCTGTGACTCGGTCAAGGTCTGTTTCAAGCTGCCTCGCCCTCCGGTCCGTCAAACACCCGAATCCCTAAAGAAGCGAAGTAGGCGTGGATTGGACGACTCCTGTGGCCACTGTTGGCCAGTATTTCGATTCGGTGCGGGATTGCATTCAAACAACACTAGTGTGTAGGATGTTAACGTTTGTGGAGAGGGGACTTAACGTGCAGACCGACTTTTCTTTAAGCGATTGATTCCTTCTTTCTGGCAATCCAATAGAATTGCAACCGTTTCTTTTGGGGGTTTGAACCATTATCTTTGGGGAGTCGGCATGGTTGCTTTAACTCAATAGCTTTTCCACAATCATAAGGAAAAAATTCTTAACAGGAAGTAACGTTAGGTGATTTCGTGCCTCTAGATTGCATCTTCTTTGATTCACCATTCGGTGGAGATTATCCAAGCATCACTACTGAGTAGCCTACTAATGAGGTTTTAAGGTCAGCACAACTATGTGGGACAGAGAGCAAAGTAAAATTCTGCTACATGGTGCTCATCTCAGTAGAAATCGTGCACCTATTGAACAGATAAAGGACCCATTCCGTATTTCCTGCTCATGTCCATTACAGGTAAAAATTATTAAACGTTAAATTGTGACTTACATTGCCTGAGAGCTTAGAAAGCATTCACTGTTTTCAAAGAGCATGACATGAAATCTGCATTTTCTCATTTGGCTTTGTCCTATTCTCTTCCTGATGTTGCTGATTAGAACCTAGCTCGCTCCAGGAAGTGCTACAATTGGATCAATGTGGAAAACCAAAACGAGATGAAGGGCAGGCTCTGGGAATAAGTATGTAAAGAAAAGTCTCTGTTCTCTAAAGATTTCTTTTGTACAACTCAGCTTTCAACAGCCATACATCCAAAGAAAATCATACCACCCTGACATTTAAACACACACACACACACACACACACACACACACACACACACACACACCCCTACAAATTCCAACAAATTTTGGTTAAATATTAAAGAATGGTGTTTGTAATTTTGAAAGGAAAAAAATCTCACTTTTAATGTAACAAATGTCATTCATTTAATGTGGTAGATATTTCGTTGATCTTTACAGTGGTTGAGGTTCATAAAATTTATTGAAGTTATAAGGCACGTTTTCAGTTTTCTGTAGCCTTCACATCTCTGACTGGGGAAACTATAAAATTAGTGAAATTCTGTGAATTAGAGATGTTTGTAGAATGTGAATAAGAAATAAACTTCAATATGATATTTGATATGATTTACCAAAATGTTATACAATTGCCCTAACAACTTGTATTAAAAACCACAAACTTGGGCTTCCCTGGTGGCGCAGTGGTTGAGAGTCCGCCTGCCGATGTAGGGGACGCGGGTTCGTGCCCCGGTCCGGGAGCATCCCACATGCCGCGAAGCAGCTGGGCCCGTGAGCCACGACCACTAAGCCTGCACGTCTGGAGCCTGTGCTCCGCAACGGGAAAGGTCACGACAGTGAGAGGCCCGCTTACAGCAAAAAAAAAAAAAAAACAAAAAAACCCACAAACTTAGGATATGTTAATGTTTTAACTATGTAATAGTAAACCGTTTAGTGGTTAACAGAAAAAATGTGTCTAAGTATGTTTGAACGTCTTGACTGGATAATAAAGAGCTTGGAGGAAAAAAGTCAGAACTTGTGAATGAGATGCAATGAAATTTATATTTAGCGCTCCTATTTTGTTAGGGAGGATGCAGGAGACAGGTCATTATGTATTTTTAAGACACTTTCACTTTCCCTAGGAAGTTAATGTCCAGGTTTGTGGAAAAGAAAAGTTCTCAAGGAAGGAGAATGATAAATTTTGAGGAAATAAATTGTGCAGTTTCATTTTTGCAAAGTTTTAAAACATATATTTTTGACTAGTGTAAAATGTTTGTAGGAAGTTTCGTTGGTCAATAATTTATTAAGTAAATTGCTTTCTAATGTAATTTAATTTAAGGAATTGCTACAAAATCTATGGAGTTTTAAGAAAGTGGGAGACCGATTATTCTGGTCTGTGGTATTTCATGATTGTTCTGTTGACAACACCAGATAATTTCTGTAATATACAATGTGTATGTTTAGACAAGTATAATCTAAGGAGAACTGTTTGGCATGATTCTTACTGTTATGGACATGGTTGAGAGGATGGGTTTACTTAGTTTGGGTCAGCAGTTTTCATATTCAGTCCCTAGATTTCTTTTTTTTTTTAATTAATTTATTTATTTACTTTTGGCTGTGTTGGGTCTTCGTTGCTACACACGGGCTTTCTCTAGTTGTGGCGAGTGGGGGCTACCCTTTGTTGTGGTGCGCAGGCTTCTCATTGCGGTGGCTTCTCTTGCTGCCCTTGTTGTGGAGCACTGGCTCTAGGCGCGCGGGCTTCAGTAGGTGGCATGCAGGCTCAGTAGTCGTGGCACGTGGGCTTAGCTGCTCCGCGGCATGTGGGATCTTCCCGGACCAGGGCTCGAACCCATGTCCCCTGCATTGGCAGGCAGATTCTTAACCAGTGCGCCACCAGGGAAGTCCCAGTCCCTAGATTTCTATTTGCCTTTTTTTGTTCATGGTAGTTTACAAATGTCTGAATAAATAGGGACCATGGTAGCTAACAATAAAGAATAAAACATAATTTAAGAAAGATAATGTGAGTTCAGAGTCATGAGGTGTTTTTTTCTAGTTACTATTCCCTTGGAACAATTTAAACTTCTATTCAGTGTTTTACCTTGTCTGTAATTACCACTCTGTGAAATCGTGCATATCTGTTAGAATTAGAAAAGCCATAGATTATGTCTGGTATTATTAGACATTTTATATTCGTTTTCATGCAATCTCAATCTTTGAAGTAGTCCATTTTATATGTAAAGAAACAGACTCAGAAGCTAGGTAACTTGCTCATAAAGCTAATAATTGATACAGTCTGAATCAGAATCCACATTTTCTTCATCACTCTAGCTCAGCACCTTGACATAACCAATGACTATACTTTTCATAAATTGCTTTTTCTAATACCTCAAAAACTATATTTTTCAAATCTTCTATTTGTATATACTATAAAACTTTACTAATTTTGCACTAATGGAAAGTTTGTAATGTGTCTCAATTGTGAAAAACCTATTGTGTAATAACTTAGAAGTGATCAAACCGCAAACTACTTAAATACATTTAATTTAATATTTAAATTATTTCTGGCACGAGGTCAGTGCCTCATCCCTAACTTGAAGGGACTGATGATCATAAAAACAGTGATTTTAATTTTTAAAAAATTTGTGGTACTGCAGTTTCAACAAGAGGCTTTACCCTATCATATTCTCTAATTTTTTCCTCTAAGCTTTAGTTCCTACAGCTAAAAAAGCTAGCTTGGCCTATTTATCTTTTCCCCCAGGTGGTGATTAAAAGTAGCTTTTTCAAGTATTTGAGATTAATTTCATGATAGGGAGCTGTAATCTCGTCCATTGATCTGTCTTTTGAGAAGTGAATAAAGAGAATAGGTAAAATCTTGAAAAACAAAGGCCATATTTACATGTTAAACCACACTGATGCAGACTGGAGAGAATCAAAGTATTCATGTTCTGAGGATTTTTCCTTGCTGTACAAGTGTGTCTTTAGAAAGTTTTTCTTTAGATCCTTTCAAAGGCAAGAATAATTTTCTGAAGTCAGAAGATCACATTTTGATAGGCAACCATTCAATTAAAGTATGCTTGTTTTATGTGGTCTTAAAGATCAATTATTTTTTAAATCATGAGCAAAGAACTATTTGAAAGGAAATTTAAATTTTAGTATTATTTATAAAGCTTTGTCTTGTTTTCCTGAATGCTATTATTTGGATGGGTCAGTGAGTAGAGAGGATGCTAACGATGTAATTATAACTAAGATTTGTTTGTATGTGTGTCCATTTTAGTTAGCATATTTTGAGACCTTCAGTTATAGAGTATCCAAAATTTTAGAGGCAATTTGCTAATTCTGCCCATACCCCAGTCTATAAGACTGTTGATCAACATCTACCATGTGCCAACCATTGTTCTAGGCAGAGGAGTTCTCATGAGGAGCACAACACACGGTCTTTGCCCTTGTGGAGCTTAAAGTCTAGTGGAAAAAAATTTGCAATTGTGCAAATGCTGCAAAGAAGTGTAGGGTGTTGTAAGATTGTACATCTAAGTGGCATTTGAGGTGATACCTAGAGGATAAGTAGGAGGTAGACCTACTTATGGCAAAGTAGGTCTTTGCTATAATCACACGTTGTATGATTCCATTTATATGAAACGTCCAGATTAGGCAAACCCATAGAAAGTAGATTAGTGGTTGCCAGGGGCTGGAGTAGGAGTTGAGGGATGGAAGGGAGGAATGAGAGTGACTGATAATGGGTACGGGATTTCTTTTTGGAGCGATGCAAGTGTTGTGGAATCAGTGGTGATGGCTGCGCTATTTTGTGAGTATAGTAAAAGCTGTTGAGTTACACACTTTAAAAGGGTGGATTTCATGGTATGTGAATTATATCTCAATAAAGCTGTTATAAAAATATCATGAGACTATAAAATGCACCTTAAATATCTATTTCTTCCTTAAAGTACAGCCCTTACCTCTATCTTCCTCAATCAAGTGAAGACTACAGCTCCAAATGTAAACTGCTGTCTGTGACGTGTTAAATTCCATATAAATGAGTAGGAAAAAATCCACCATGTTGTGAAGGCTGGAAATTGCCTCTAAGGAATGAAAAATCTCTTGGTTTCTAGTGACGCAGAGATGATTAATTTTGGAGAATCATCTCACAATGTAAGGTGTTGAGCACCAACAATTTTGCTCTCTATTGTAAGGAAGAAAGGGGAACAGATGGATTTTGAGAAAAGCAGGTGTGTGTATAGTGTCCAAGAAAACCTCAGTTAACCAGAAACATGCAGGAATTGGTGGTTTAAAATCCCCTTTTGTTTATAATCCTTGATTCATTTCTCTTTTATAATGTACTGAATATGATTAATAATTTAGGGATTATTTTGTAAATAATTTTTTGTAAAGCTTCTGCACAAAGCTTTGTAAAGCCTCATGGGCCATCAGCTATGAAAATCAATGCTTGTTGAATAGCTAGAGCAGGCGTAGGGCTTTTGTGGATGGATGTACACAGACTCTAGACATAAATGGACATGGATGTGAGTATGCGTGTGCGTGTGTTTAATCCTTAGTGTTAGTTTGAAATCTTGTCATTTGCCTCTACTAAAACATAGAGAGAAGGAAAATATCTGGTTTACTCTAAGATTATTTATTGAGTATCTACTGTATGATATTACCTCTGTTAGCTAGGTACTTTCGCATGTTATTTTACTGTATTTTTACTTTGTGTTCTAGTAGGTTGTTTCAAAAATTGGTGATTTCATGCCTAAACTATAGGTAGTCCTGTGAGTTACCACAGTGCTCCAAAATGGTAGGCTATTTCTAAGGAAATGATATTTCTAAATTATTATATTTTTAATATATGTATATCAGTATTTCTATCTTCCCTGCCATAAAGACATAAAACATGTTTTCAGAAAATACTAGTAAAAATTGGTATTCTGGAAAGAGATTCTGTGAGTTGAAAGAACTCTGCCCCTTTGCAAGGCTGGTTAATTCACGTAATTGTCACAAATACACGTAATTGTCAGGCTTCAGACAGGAATCGGAGCTGCTGACAGGGTGATTGTCCGTTTTTAAGAGGATGGATGGAAACCTGGCAAAGAACCACGGTCCCTTCATCGCCAGTAGTGCTCGAATTCTGGCTGTGGTTACATCCTACTGCCGGATGTGAGGATTTGTCACTGTAATCATTTTCTCATACCTTAATGTCTCCCCCGACCCTTACCAAGAACATAAAGCTTTTTGGTTGCACTAAATCAGTTATCATTCATCTTATTCATCTGTGTTGTATTTTGAAACTTTTGCTTTTTTAGATCGTTACCTATATCTGGTAAATGCTGTTACTAATATTTATAGCAACCATTTACCGTACCAAGCGTTGTGCTAAGAACTTTACATACAGTGTATCATTTATTTACAAAAATTTTGTGAGTTTGTTACTTGTATAAGTTAAGATTTTTTTTGTTTGTTTGGCTGCAAACAACACAAAATCTATTACACAACAGGTTAAACCATAAAGACATTGATTTTTAACAAGAAATCTGGAGACAGGCGGACCAAGGTTGGTTCAGTAGATCAGTGTTGTCCCCAGGGACCTAGGCGCTCTCGGTCTTTCTTCTCTGCTGTCTGTAGTGTGTCCGTGATGTTTCCCCTTGTGTTCAAGAGATGGCTGCCACCATAGCAAACATCACGTCTCCGCAACAGCAACCAGATCAGGAAGCAAGGAAGGCAAAGGCAGATGGGCTTTCTCTTCACGTGTCTCTCTTATCAGAGAGAAAAATCTTTCTCACAAGCTTCTGGCTGACTTCCCCTTTGGCCTCATAGGCCAGAATTAGGTCACATGCTTTCCTGTAGCCCCTATAAACCAATCATTGACAACAAGAACGAGGACTTAGATCAATGTGACACATCTGCGGGGATTAGGCACATGGAGTCCTGAGCAAATCCAAGATTTTCTTTTGTCGTTGTCGTTAGCAAGGAAGAGGAGGTAAATGGCTGTTGGGTAGGCAACCAGGGTTTGCCCTTATATTCTTTTCCTTTTTTCGCAAAGGAGGCAACTGAGGCTCAAAGTAAGGTAAAACCATAGTGACCAAACCAGGATTCAAACCAGATTTGCCTGCCCCCAGAACAGTCTTGTTGTCACATTACTTCCTTTAGCTTGGAAATTGCTCTGAGACAGAGCTACTATAGATCATATCACAAGGGATTTATTACTGAAAGTGTCAGAAAAACTCCTTTCTAACAGCGACTAATCCATAATGAAGTCTCAAAACCAGGAGTCTGGACAATGACGGTCCATGGATAATGAGATATGATTAGATCTAAAGTTTGCTATCGTGCTCTGTAAAAGAGAAACCAGGTGAGAAGAAACACACAAAGAAACATCTTAAAAGAAAGCAAATGTTTGTAAACCTTTTTTGTAGTCACCCTCAGTCTTTTCTTTCTGCACTTTTCTCCCCACTGACTTTCCAGAAATGGGCAATTTCTTTCAAATGCTGCGTACCAGAAAAACGCAAAGGATTCATCAGATGAACAAATTTCAAAGAGCCACTACCAATTTTTTTTCCTTAAGAAATACACCAAGCCAAAAAAAAAAAAAAAGTTATGAAGAACCTAGGGGCAGGACAGGAATAAAGATGCAGATGTAGAGAATGGACTTGAGGACACGGGGTGGGGGGAAGGGTAAGCTGAGACGAAGTGAGAGAGTGGCATGGACACATATACACTACCAAAGGTAAAATAGCTAGTGGGAAGCAGCTGCATAGCACAGGGAGATCAGCTCGGTGCTTTGTGACCACCTAGAGAGGTGGAATAGGGAGGGTGGGAGGGAGATGATGCAAGAGGGAGGGGATATATGTATATGTATAGCTGATTCACTTTGTTATAAAGCAGAAACTAACACACCACTGTGAAGCAATTATACTCCAATAAAGATGTGAAAAAAAAAAAGAAATACACCAAGCATCCAATTTGCTGCTGATAAATTCTCTGTAAGTAGCATTATAATTAAGCACACACAAAACCATTTGTGTTTCCAAGAATACAGCTGGACTGGCCCTGAATCGGTGATAGTGCATGGGCACCGAGAGGGAGGGTTCCATTGCATCTCAACTACCATGTACCTTCTTTCTGCAGCCACCAATCTGTCTCTCCCCCAACACATCCTCTGAATCACAGGCCATTGCCCATTCACCCCGTGTCTGTCACTGAGCTAGCTTTTGGCCACCTTCACTGAGCCTTGAGACTGGCTGTCCTGCTTCCAGGCTCCAGTCAGAAACAATGGCAGGAAACTGAGTGGTACACCTTTCTCTGCATGAGTCCCCACCACCTCAGACCCCCAGACTCGGCCCTCGGAAATGGAACAATGGTCTTGGCAAAACTGGAGAAAAAGAGACAGTGGAGGGCGGGGTGGCAGGAAAGGGTGGAGCAATCAGACCAGGCTTCCAAGCCTGGCTTCACCACTGGCTTTTCATGGCTTTGACAGGTTATCTTACCTCCCCAAGTCATGGTTTCCTCATATGGAAAATGGGGAACCTCAGCACCTACCTTGAAGACTGATTGTGAGAATTAGCAATAAATCATGTAAAACACATGGTATAAAATAAAAGCTCAGTATATTACAGCACTTATTATTTTACCAGTCCCTTAGTAAAGGAAGGCAGTTAGCATGGAAAGATTCAGCCTGTGTTGTGTTGTATTGTCGTTAAGGTTGTATTGTACGGTCGTTCTTGGTTATATACAGGATTTATTTGCTTTAATTTTTAATGCATCATAAAGTACATAACCCTTTGTGGGAAATGCAGTGCATAGGGAAATGAAAAGCAAGTAGCCTAGTCTGTTGTGAGCATAGAAGCCTACGCCGGCAACCCCATGTCTCCCCGGCCCCTAGGCAAACAGTTTCTTTCACAAGTGTGTTTTTGGTATGCAAATCACTCTATGCAGATTTCTGTGTGCAAAATACAACATAGAAAATGGCCCTCTTGCCAAGGGAGATAGGAGATGTTGGCTGCCATCAAATGAATTAGCTGCAAAGTTTAGATTTCTTTTCCTACTGCTCTTTCTAACAATGTATGGGGCGAGCATATTTTGGGCACGTTAAACCGAATTATTTTGGCTTTAGATTGTGTGTTCTTGCGATAAAAGTGTGTTTATTGAAGCCTGTACCTACGCTTTGAAGGCATAATAGTGTTTAGCGGGATTAATTTCGCAACAGCGTGCCGCCTCCCGTCGGTAAAAACGCTTGTTCTGAAGCCACAGATGGCCTCCGTCAGAGGTTAGGCTGCTCGTCTCCATGTACTTCCTACTTTTCTGTGAAGATTTGTGCTTATTAACAGATTTAAGTTTATATTTTGGAGAATGGTTTCTCCCTAATTAATGGATGTCTTAGGAAGTGAAAGGAATACATTTAACATTAAAACCATCTTTTTCTTTGGGTGAGCATGGGAATCCAGCACTTCATTCACAAGGCCGTATTTTATCATCCAGGCAGAATAATAATATGTCTCTTTTATGGTGTTTCTCACCATTTTCAAAGTCTTTTCCTTTTGGCTCCTCTTGTGAGCTAATGGAAGGGGGCGAAGCAAAGCCTTTGTCTGAGGTCACTTGTTAACAGACAAGCCCAGGGCTGGGTGTTTTGTTTTTCCTGATCATACTCAGGGAAAACTGCAATTGCAGGCCAGTGGCCCCACCAACTTTCCCCTCTCTCCTCTTCTTTCCTTTCCCTTCCCCCAACCATTTTTTGCTTGGTCTGAATGTTTCAAAGTTGCCAAATGAGACACTCATTAATTTTACAAAAACAAAGTCTAAATTAAAGGCATTTTTCAAAGCAAAGTACCTCATCAGAGAGAGAAAGACAAGTGTAGCTTACTTCTGCTGGACATCCGAATGGCTGGAAAAGAGAGAGGAGATAATGTCTTCACTCACTCATTTACTCATTCATACGTTCAGGCATGCGTGTGTGCATTCATTCATTCAACATCGTGCCTAGCGTCTGTCAGGCATTGCCCCAGGCACAGGAACACAAAGATGAAAATAGTCCCAACCATTGAGTTCACTGTCTGTCAGGGAAGATAGATATGTGTAAACAAACCGACATTGGCGTTTTGGACAATTCTGTCCAAACATTCTGTCCCCAACAGAATTATGTACAAAGTATAAAGGTGGCACAAAATGGGATCATTAACTCCATCAGTCTCGTACTAAGGAAACATTTTTTGGAAGAGTTACATCTGAACGAGATTTTGAAGGATGAATAGGTGTTCTCCAGGTCGGTGGGAGTGTGGAGAAGAAAGAGCACTTGAGGTAGAGGGAATAGTAAGTGTGAAGCACAGAGGCCTGAATCAGCAAAAGATGGGGAAGGGCTTCCCTGGTGGGGCAGTGGTTGGGAGTCCGCCTGCCGATGCAGGGGCCACAGATTCGTGCCCCGGTCCGGGAAGATCCCACATGCCGCGGAGCGGCTGGGCCCGTGAGCCATGGCCGCTGAGCCTGCGCGTCCGTAGCCTGTGCTCCAAAACGGGAGAGGCCACAGCGGTGACAGGCCCATGTACCGCAAAAAAAAAAAAAAAAGATGGGGAAGATTTTCATCAGACAAATTTCTTTGGCTTAAGAACAGGGAAGGAGAGAGGTATGGAAAATATTCTCAACATCTCATAGATCTGTTTCCCCCTTTTATTTCTACTTCACTACGTGTGCAAGGTTACTTTATGGCTTGTCCAAATTATTGCCATAGGCTGGTCTTGTTGCCTCTAGCTTCTTCCTTCCTTAACATAGAAGAACACTTCAAAGGCCCTGCAGTATTCATCCCACCCACGTCTGTTCCACTGGGCAGAAAATGAAGCCCAAGCACCTTACCCCAGAGCATCTGAGGCCTGTTATGACATGGTCCCTCCTCACGCCACTGCCCACACCTCGCACTGTCTCTCAGGTCCCAGGCTCCAAGCCCGGCCTGCCTGCTTCTACCTCCCTTCCTTTGCCCGTGTCAGTTCCACTGACGGGGCTGTCCATTCCTCACTGATCTTCATTTTAGTCCTTCAAGAGTTAGCTCAGGGACACTTTGGCTGGCTGGAATTGGCTCCATCCTCTGTCTGCCAATATTGTGTCAGAGACTAAACAGGTTTTGGAGTCCCAAGATGTGGGTTCCAATCCTGGCTCTGGCTTTAGACAAGTTTCTGATACTCAGTTTCTCCAACTGTAAAAGATGGTGGTTTACCTTGCACAGTGGTTCTAGGATTAACAGAGCACGCTGTTTGAGTGACTGACACACAGTCAGTCCTCAGACATTAGAACTATTATTATTGTTATAATTTAACCTCTTTGTGAAATTCAAACAATTGTAACTACCTTTTTTTTTTCTTTTTTAAAATATTTATTTATTTGGCTGCGCTGGGTCTTAGTTGCGGCACTTGGGATCTAGTTCCCCGACCAGGGATCGACCCCTGGCCCCCTGCATTGGAAGCGTGGAATCTTAACCTCTGGACCACCAGGGAAGTCCCGTAACTACCTTTTTAATTTGCCACGATGATCATATAAGCTGATGAGTATGAAATTTCTGTAAACTGAAAAGCCCTTAGATAAAGCTAATTACTATTTTTATCTCCTACTAGTGCATTTTTGTCTACTATTTGTGTCTCCATTTATGTACTCATTCATCTTTTAATTCATTCATCCATTTACTCATTTAACAATAAGTAAATTCCCAATATTTGGTACATTGTAAGCTCACCATGGAGGATATAAAGATGAATTTGAAATGCCCGCAAAGAGTACAGGCCTTATGAGAGAATCAGACAGGAAGGCAGTCACATCTAAAACCAGGTGGGGAACCCAGGGGCCAATATGACTACGGAATGTGGGAAGGCTGAGAGCTCAGGGATGAGTTACAGAAGAGCAGCCCTGTGCTTGGGTCTGGATGGATGTTACGAGGTGGGGAAGCGTGTGGCAGGCTGAGGGAACTGGGTCAACCTGGGCCGGGAGTGTGAGACCACTTAGGGTGTCGGGGAACTGCGGTGAAGGCAGGCACGGTTTTCAGTCATACCTATCCCCCCCGCAGTCCCTGCAGCACACAGGGCCCAGAGCTGCACAGTAAGTCGTGATGGGACGTTCCCCAGTGCAGCAAGAAAAGCTGCCCTGGCCACCATGCCAGCTGTGCCCCCAGGTCCCCCAGAACTCTCCCTCATGGCCCTGAGGGTGGAGATGGCGTGTTTTTGCCAAGGAGCTGCAACATCCTTCATGTAATAATATGAGTCAACGGGAAAATAGGGTTTGTGCTACAGAATTTTGCTTTGAGTCAATTTTGCTGCAATGTATATATAGTTACAACTGAGGGACTGTCTGCCCTTTAAAGTCTGTGGGACAAGGGTGACACCATGGAGGTGTTAAAATAAGCATTAAGTTCATGATCAAAAAATGGGCTATAGGGCACTGACTATAAATTGTCGGAGGTTGAGGATTAATGACCTTTCCTGCCCCATATGTGGAGAAATAAATGCTTAGAGCAGAAACATGCAGAATTCAGAAAGGCCTGGTACTATGTTACTACCACCCTCTGAAATAAGGTTTTGAAAATAAACACTTGAAAGTCTGCCCGGATTGTTGTAATCTTATTAATCTAACAAAGAGACTCAGTAAGTGCCTCAACCAGGGGGATGGTGTTTACCATGTAATTTGCAACAAGCTGATAAACACACCCTTGCCCCACTTGCAGAAAACTCTGATGTTCCCTGCAAAGAAGCAATTGGCAGGAACACAGTAATAAAGGATTAGAGGCCCAAAAGCCACGGTTTAGGTCCTGAGTAAATGTTTGTTCATCTCCCCTACACCCCAGCCTCCCAGCCCCCTGCCATTTCCAAGCGCAGAGGTACAGTGTGTGGTTCATCCCACTCTTGCCCTCCTAAGGGTTCTGCCATGATGCTTCGGCCCTTCAGAGCAGTCTGCCAAGATCTCCCTATGTGGGATTTCTGCCCTGGGGTCTTGCTGGGCAACTCTGAGGTCATCCCGGGTTCTTTGGTGGATTGGGGGGCTGGCTTCTTTCCACCATCTGAGGGGATTGCAGAGGGCAGTGTTCCCTCCCCCCGTCTGTAGGGGCCGTGTTGTTTGACAACCCCGGTGAGCGTGGCTCCTCATAGAGTTCTTGGTTGTGAATCACAGGACGACCTCTGGCTAACTCAGCAGAAAAGGTATTTATTGGAAGAATAGTAGGCAGGAGCTAGGCAGGCTAGGCAGCCGGGGTCACGCCAACTCACCACAGGCAAAGTCTGGCTGCCCCATCACACAGCCCAGCTACCTCTTCCTCAAGGCCACCAGCTCTGCAGGTCATCTCTAAGCATGGTCAGAACCTTTGTCTGGCTCCCTCAGGACTAGGATTCCAGGAGGGGGCATGCATTTGGCTAACCCCCAGGCCCAGCTTCCGCCTTCTTTGTGCAGGGTAAGCCCTGCCTGCCACCAGGACCCACACAAAAGGAAGAGATTTGGAGGTTGGATGGTCAAACAATGAAATATCCACTCAGTCCTCTGAATAATAATGGCTAACACTTTCTGAACACTGTGTCAGGCCCTTTGGATCAGCGGTCCCCAGCCTTTTTGGCACCAGGGACTGGTTTCGTGGAAGACCATTTTTCCACGGCCGGTTTGGGCGTGGGGTTTGTTCAAGCTGTAAGGCGAGCGATGGTGGTTCAGGCCGTAACGCAAGCGATGGGGAGCGACAGATGAAGCTTTGCTCGCTTGCCCTCTGCCCACCTCCTGCTGTGCGGCCCGGTTCCTAACAGGCGCCAAATGGTCGCGGTCCGTGGCCCGGGTCGTTGGGGACCCTGGTCTACATGGATGAACTCATTGAGTCCTTACAACAGGTCCATAGGAAAGGGCTCCATTTTACAGATGAGAAACTGAGACCTGGAAAACTGAGTTAACACGCAGCTAGGAAGCCACGGAACTGTGAGTCAGGCCTCACCGTGGGGTTTGGACAGAAGTCAGTCACTGTCCGCAGAGGCTCTGGAAAGCTACGTGTAAACCTCACCTGAGATGAGCCTCTCTCATATGAGCTGGCTGACCCAGTTTGCTCCTCTAACCTGCTCTCCTTCCTGTGTTTTGCTCTGTTTCCAGGCCCACCTGCTCCCTCATCCACCTTGTCTATCCAGGCTCTCGCCCCCATCTGTTTATGCAGGACCCCTCTCTTATTTAATGCTGGTTCGAAAGAGTGTGTGGCCCACTCTGGAAATGCACTAGGACATCGAATGCCAGGATTAATTCTACGTGATGAATTCTTCCACTATATTTTAAAAACGGTTTGTCCTTATGAGGGTCTGTTCCAGGATCTGAGTCACTGAGTAAAAAAGCATATTAACCTTTACAAATCTAATAGTCCTAATTTAAAAAAAAATGTGTCTTATCAATGAGTGATTGTAACATGTATAGCAATAGAATTTGACATTTAGGGATTTCCATTATTTTTCAAAATTGGCATGCTTGGCATCTTGTACATGGTGGCACGTGATCAATATTTGCTGTATTAAGGAATGAGAACCAGAGGACTGTCACTCTGGTAATTGCAGCCTTTATTGAAAGATTGACATTCTCTTTGTGAGTATGTTACAAACAAAGCCTCCTTTTCAGTCTTAAAAATACCCTAAAATTTTAGTCCTTTATTTCCTCATTTCTTACTTCCTTTTAGATTACTGATTACCTCCACTTGCACTGTTGGGAAAGGGTTTTTTCTTTAGCAGTACTTTTAGTGACACCCCCCACCCCCAAACACACACACACACACACACACAGCATGAGAGAATTTGTCACGTTTCACGCCACGACTGAAATCTAAATACGACTGTTTAGATTCTGAAGCTACCAGGCAAGAACGTGTGTGTCAGTTTGTCTTCTTCTGCAGAGCCCATATTCCACTGTGATTTCTCAGCAAGACATCATAATTATCCATAATTGTAGTGGGCACCGCAGTCAGATAGTGTCTGAACATTAAAGCCATCCTTCTAAAAGCAAAGTATCAATACAGTGGGGCACAGTACACCATGTCTTTGCAGGCCCAAGTTGTGGTTAGAAGGCACCCGACCAGCTCCTTCAACTCCACTCTGAATAAAGTTTCTCAAATGACAATGGGCCAATGCTTTAGAAATAAAGTTGTTTTGAATAAAAAGCAATTGAAGATGTAGGACTCCAGGAGTGACCCAAAAAGGAAGGGAAAGGCCTCAAGACGCGTTTCCCTAAATCGGAATGACTGAATTCGTTTCCACCAGCTTGATCCTTTCCTGAAGGCGGTGAACTAGAGCGCGTGCAGTCCCCCTCCAACAGCTCATCAATCTCCTGCCACAAAGATGAGTCAGGGCTGCAACCAGAGCCTCATCCTGCCTCCCCTCGGCAGAGCACCTGCCAGGCTGCGTTAGGAGTGAGCGATGCCCGCACAGTCCACACCTGGCGCTGGGGGCCTCAGGAGGAGAAGAGGAGCCCTCACAGCACACGCTGCTCTCCTCCCAGACCCCACCGCTCACACGCCCTCGGGCTGGTCTGTCACATCCTGTTGTCAGCAGCGGAGCAGCAGGCAGATGTGTGGTGCTCAGACCACAGAGACGCTGTCACAACGGAGCTGCTCCCGGGTCGTGTTCCTGTGAGAGGGTAACAGTTTCTCAGCAGCTGCAAGTCTGGCCCTGCCGCTGGTTGTTTAGGGGGCTTGCCTCTCCCAGGGGTCTAAACCCCATAAAATCAGTCTTCCTGAAACTTCTCTAAGGTTGCTGTTCACATTGCAAATTCCTTGGGGGTACCTACCTGGACCGCCGGGGTGAATTAAACATCTCGTGTTGTCCACGGAAAACTCTGTGGACCAATAGCAGTGATCCTTTTTTCTGCCTGGACAGACTGAAGGTCCCTGGGCCTCCCTGTGGGCAGATAGACCTGGGGTCAGCAGCTGTGCGTTCAGATTCCAGCACAGCCACCCGGGCGGGTTTCCTAACCCATCCAAGCCTCGATTTCCTCATAGGAAAAGTGGGGATAATAGTACTCACTTCCAGAGGTGGTTTTGAAGCTGAGAAGTGCACATGTACAGCACCTAGCATGGCACCTGGCACACTCCAGGTGTCCTATTTACTGGACTTGTCTATTGTTAAGATCTTTAAAAAGGTGGCCAGTGTGACACATTTGAGACACTGCCCTGAGAACAGAAACAGAGATGGCCATTAGGGAGAGAGGCCTCCCCTCCTCCCGAGTGCACGGGGAATTCTCCTTTCCCTGAGCTCTCCAACAGTATTTAAACTCCCAACCAGGCCCTGGCACTTGGACCTAAACTCCATCGTGGGTGAGCTTCACTTGCCCTGTGAGATAGCTTGCAATCTGCCCTATGACCACTTCTCTTAAACTTTCTCTCCTTTGGTGTGTTCTCCTTTCATAGTTGGCATTAATGGCTTCAAAGAGCCTGAAGGGACCTTGGTGCTCACCTGGGTCATGGGCAGAGTAACAAGGGCAGTGGCAGAGGTGTGGGTGATATCCCTGCGCTCCTGGTCCAGCACTCCTGCTGTCCTCCACTCGGTCCTGGGCGTGCGTGTCTTGAAGTATGGCCGCCCAGGGAGACACTTGCTTGGATGAGCTCCTCCTGCTGATCCAGCAACACAGCCAGCCTCTTGCAGGAAGGAAGAGGGGCAGCAAACGCTGTGCTTAAAACAGCTGTTTTGGGGTCTGGCCCCTATTAACTGTGGAGCCCCCTAAGGTTGAACGCGGGTCATCCTGGCACCAACAGTTACTGTCTGGAGAAGTTAATGACATGAGCCTCATCTGTGGCTTCCTTCTGATCCTGGAAATTTTATAGTCTGTGAATGTGTCCTGGCCCCATGCTCCATCCTCACCAGGCCCAGACTCCAGCCGCACACCTGTGCCCCAGTCCTTCCCCGCACCCTCCTGGCAAACCAGACCCAGGGACAGTCCAAGAGTCTCCCTCGTCCATGCCTACCCGGGTGACTGAGCACTGCTGGCTTCTCAGCACTTCTGGATGTTCAGAACTGTCATTCTCCCCACTCCACCCAGCTTCCAGTTCAACCCCTCACTCCTCTCCTGAGCCTTCTGTCCACAGCCCTGTCCCCTGGCTCCAGCTCTCCCTGGGAAATTTCAACCTCGGTGTTCCAGGGCTAAACTGCTGGTACCACCAGCAACTCCCCGGGTGTCCCTTCCCACAGGCTATCCATTCTCTCTTCTGAACAGGTCTTGATGGGCTACCTTCTCTATCACGCTGGTTCAGGTCACGGTCACCTTTGGTCTTGGTTCCTACACTAGCCTCCCGGGCACCCTGCCCCCAGCCTCACCCCCTCCTCTAGGTCTCCCTCTTCTCTGAATGGGTTATCTCTGCAAGTCAGACCCCCTTCCCCCATCCATGATCTTCAGGGCTCCCCTAGCCCCCTGGGGGGAATCTACCCCTGGCTTTGGTAATACATCATGACCCCCTGTGATCTGGTCTCTGCCAACCACTCTAGCCTACGTCTTCCCTTTCTACCCCTCTGACTTCCTGGGTCCCTCCTCCTGCAGGTTCCCTGCCTGGCAGGCCTACCTCCCCCCACCAGCCTCCTTCTTCAACTGGCTGACTCCTCACCATCCTTCCAGACCCAGCTCCTGCATTGCTATCTCTGGGGCCAACCTCAGCCTCTAGGGTTAAGGTCACAGCTCCTAACTGTCCTTCTTTCTAGCCTGGATCTTAAGGCACTGTTGCTGTCTGTCTACACATGTCTCCCAGACAACTAGAGTGTTGTTCCAAGACCGGGCCATGCCCCTTCACCTTTGGGTCCCCTGAGCCTAACAGATGGGCAGTCAGTGGCTAACTTGCAATGGCGCTCAGGCTAGGATGTGAAGATCCAACGCCCATGCCTCTGGCTTGGGCAGACAGAATGATGTGCCCTGCTCATGTGAAAGGACCCTATCTCCAACTTCATCTCCTACTCCTCTTCAACTCTGGTGACAAGAGCAGGGCTGCAGGGTCATCTAGCTTCAAATACTGACTCAATGACTTACTAGTTTTGGGACTTTGGGCAAGACACTTAAACTCTCTGAGCCTCAGTTATCTCATGTGTAGAGTGGAGTTGATGAGTAAGGCCCTGCACATAGTAGATACTTTAAAGTGAGAGATATTATCCCAGTGGCTTTTTTGGTAAATACTGTAAAATTAAATGCAGTAAGACTGATGTATTATTGCATTAGCTATAGAAACATACCAGGGGGTGATGGAGTGAGCACAGGGATAGGAACAAAAAGATCCCAGTTCTACCTCTGTCACCGAACCAATGTCCTCCATGGCTTAAAAAAAGGGGGGAAGATTTGATTAAATTGGTAACTAGATTCACTCTCAGCTCACAGATGAGCTGATTCTAAGATTCTTTGATTCGACAGTTTTATGAATTACCATGTGTAGCCTGAGGCTCTATTGAGGTTTTTAAGGGGACATGCATTCAAAACTTAATTCTATTGAAGGGCAAAAGACCAGCATTGGAAGGCCAAGTCAGGTGGCAAGTCCTTACCTACAAATATTTCCCACCCACATGAGAAGGTGACTTGCCTTCTGAGGGGTTCAGAGGCAGAGATGCTCAAAATGGCCATTTGTGAACCCCAGCAAAGCTCAGCATTCCAGCAGTCCCTGTGAAGGGCTGGCAGGAGCTGATGTCTGCAAAACACAGCCTTCTAGATGACATTTGCAGGGAAATAAAGCCTTCAGACATTACAGCGTTTTCAAATATCATTATTACTGCTCTATAAATACCACACGCCCACAGTGTATCAGGTGCCACATGGGAAATATTGGATTCGGTTGGAGGTTTTCTTAAAAGACACACAACAGTACTGTATGCCAGTCATCTTAGTTAGTATTTATGTACATGCTGTAGAAGCAAAGATTAGCTGTGTCAATATGTATAGAAAACCCTCACAAAAGAGAGTCTGTGGGATGTGTATTATCTGCACTTATGATCAAAAGCATGTGCCTAATTTTTTTACTTCTTTAAGAGCTATTTCACCCATAAATTATAGAAAGGTTGGAGGAGTGAGGAATTATTACAGCAATAATCAGGGGGAAATTATCAGAGATGCCTGGGGTCTCCTACTGGGAGTAGTTCAGAGTTTCTGCAGCTAAAAAGAGCAGTTCCAGACCTGTGAACACCAATTAACCCTTCAATTGGCTTTTAACTAATGGGATTCAAACATAGCTCATTCCTTTTCAATTATCCTCACCAGCATACCAAAAGGGAAATTGCTTGGAGGAAAAAACATTTTTGATGAGAGACATGCAAGAGAAAAAACTACTCTCACTAATATGATTCCAAGTGCAAATTTACACATGAGCACTATGCATATAACCAGTCAGCTGTTTTAGTATCTGGGTATATGGACTGAATTGTTTCCCCTCCTAAATTCATATGTTGAAGCTCTATCCCACAGTGTGATGGTATTTGGAGATGGGACCTTTGGGAGGTATTTAGGTTTAGATGAGGTCATGAGGGTGGATCCCTCATGAAGGGATTCATGCCCTTATAAGAAGAGACACCAGAGAACTTGCTTCCTCTCTCTCTGCCATGTGAGGGCACAATGAGAAAGTGGCTGTCTACAAGTCAGAAAGAGAGGCCTCTCCAGAAACTGACATCCTAGCACAATGATCTCAAACTTATAGCCTCCAAAACTGTGAGAAAATAAGAAGCATCCGTAGTTTAAGCCATCCAGTCTAAGGTATTTTGTTATGGCAGCCTTAACAGACTAATACAATGTAGTTCTTACACTCTCAGCTTTCATCTTAGACAGTGATGAGATAAAAATTCAGGATTACATTAAGCAAAGAGCCACATTCAGTGACTATGTAGGCAGTGAGGTTATTGCCTTTGACAGGCTGGCAGGGGTGGCTACCGCCATCTCCCTGTTTTCTTGATAGAGCTGGTTGTTACGGACTGAAAGGATGTGTGACTATCTGTTGGGGACTCAATCCAGAGCTAAAAATATGAAATTGTCCAATTATTTGGAGAACAGAGAAGTACTAATCAGCCTAATGCCAGCAAATGGTTTGAAATTGGGAAGCAATATTGTGGAGCCCTGGCGGGTGGAGGGCAGGGAGAGGGAACAACTTAGTTTATTGTGAATTGCATTTCTCTTTACTGCACAGTTTTATTTTTAATTGCAAAATGTCTGGTTGAGCAGTTATTAAAAGCTCTCTGTTGGGGCTTCCCTGGTGGCACAGTGGTTGAGAGTCCGCCTGCCGATGCAGGGGACACGGGTTCGTGCCCCGGTCCGGGAAGATCCAACACGCCGCGGAGCGGCTGGGCCCGTGAGCCATGGCCGCTGAGCCTGCACGTCCGGAGCCTGTGCTCCACAACGGAAGAGGCCACAACAGTGAGAGGCCCGTGTACCAAGAAAAAGAAAAAAAAAAAGGTTTCTGTTAAATCACAGTTTTATTAACAGTGATGTGAACTGGATTTTGCTGTAATATATAAGATGCTGAAGTGCTTTTAAATTTTGGAAAAAAAAAAAAAAGAAACTACAGCCCACCCCAAATCTTAATATGACTGTTAGGCAGGAAAAACGGTGACCCAATTGGATTGTCTGAGAACTCACGAGGTACCTTTGTTGAACATGCTGAAGGCTTGGTTGGCTTCAGGAGCCTGGTGTTCTGGTCAATTCAACCCCAAATAGCTACGTGCCCTGGGACAAGTCCCTTCCCCTCTCTGGGTCTTAGTTTCCTCATGTGTTCAAAACAAAACACAAGGAAACTGAATCTTTCTGCTCGTACATTCTCCTCAGGAACGCTGTCCACTCAATAGCAGGCAGCTCTGAAAGATGAATCCCCAGATCTGGCAGAAAATGAAGGGTTAGGGACAGAATTGAAACGTCAAAACCATTTACCCAGGTGTGGAGGCCCCTGTTTGTCTCCAGGTCATGGGAGGAAGGGCCCAGACTGAGCTACTGCAGGGAGCCTGGCACAGAGGTGCCCCCTGGACTGGTCACTTGGGCACTAGATGAGGACTCTGTGCTCCTGGAAGGGCTGGGCAGGTGCCAGGGGAGCCCACGGCACAGCGTGGCTCCTCCCACCCCAGCCTGAGCCACTCACGGCAGCCACTGAGGCCGGCCTGAGAAGTAGCAGGGAAAAGCTGCAGCTGCCCTCCCTCCAGTGGGGCTGGTGAATATCGGGGTTTGGGGGTGTATCCTTTCGCTAGGGCTGCCATGACAAGGTGCCACAGATGGGATGCCTTCAACAACAGAAGTGTATTTCTCACGGTTCTGGAGGCTGGAAGTCTGAGATCAAGGTCGGCAGGGTTGGTTCCTTCTGTCACCTTCTCCTTCTGTCTTCACATGGTTTGCCCTCTGTCTGTCTGTATCCAAATATCCTCCTCTTATAAGGTAGATTAGGGCTCACCCTAACGACCTCATTTAATGTAACCACTTCTTTAAAGACTTTATCACCAAATACAGTCATACCCTGAGGTATTGAGGGTTAGGACTTCAACATACAAATTTGTGGGGGGAAACATGATTCAGCCCATGACCAGGCGCTGCTGATACTTTAGTTTGATAGGGACCCTGTATTAGTTTCCCAGGGCTGCCGGAACAAATTACCACAGACTGAGTGGCTTAAGACAACCCAAATTGATTTTCTCTGGAGGCTTGAAGTCTGAAATTAAGGTGTTGGCAGGGCCATACTGTCTCTCCGAAGGCTCTCATAGAGGTTCCTTCTTTGTCTCTTCCAGCTTCTGGTGTATTCTGCCCATGCTTGGCAGTCCTTGGCTTGTAGACACATCACTCCGATCTCTGTCTCCATCTTCACGTGACATTCTCTCTCTGTGTGTCTGTGTCTAAACTTCCCTCTTCTTCTAAGGCTTACCCTAATCTAGTCTGACCACACTTAACTTGATTATACCTGCAAAGATCCTATTTCTAGGGAATTCTCTGGCGGTCCAGTTGTTAGGACTCGGCGCTTCCATTGCCGGGGCTCAGCTTCAGTCCCTGATTGGGGAACTAAGATCCCGCAAGCTGCGCGGTGCAGCAAAAAAAAAAAAAAAAAAAAGCCCTATTTCCAAATAAGGTCACATTCACAGGTCCTGGGAGGTAGGACTTGAACATATCTTTTTTAGAGGACACAGTTCAACCCACAATGGACCCCGTCTCCTTATGCCCCTGCCCTCCTGCCCTCAGAGCTGCTCAGGTACCATTACTTTGTTTGAAGGATCAGGAAGGATGCTAACTGGCTCCCCTTGTCCGATGCTTTTTTAAATGCCCAGTATCTTTCTCTTTCTCCAGTACCTTTTCTCTCCCTCTCTTTGTCTCTTTTCTCTTTTCTCCCTCTCCCCCCTCTCTTGTCCTCCCAGGTTTTTGTCTCTCTGCTCTGCCTCTCTCTCCCCTCACTTCCCACTCTCCTCATCCTGGACCCTCTCCCACCCCACCCTCCTTGCTCAAGTATCTGCCCAGAGGACACCATTTTTTCTCAGGTGTGATGAGCAGGAAGAATATTCTCAGTTGTTATAAAAATCCTAAGTCTCTGCTTTGCTTTAGTGGCCACACAGTGGCTTTCCTTCCCAAACTTGTCACGGATTGGGTCTGCTTTTTCCAAGCATTTTATAATAATTATTTGGCTTTTTCACCCTTCTGAATTCTCTATGGAATTAAGAAAATAAAAATTTAAAAACCCACTGATTGTTTCCTCCTTCTAAAAGGAATCCCCAAATGGAGGTGGGTCAGTTAATTCAGCAGGAGTCCACTCTGTGCCCAGTGAGGGGACAACCGTTGGTTTCTCGTTAATATATAGGAGCCCATCGTGGGCCCCATGTGGGTTTGCACACGGATACAGGCTCGTGCAATCACATCGTTTCCTAAAGTCTTGTTGCTGGAGCCCTGAAGCTTCTACCAGATTTTTTCTAGGTTGCTCTTGGCTATCTGGTCAGTCTATCCTGGGTCCAAATCTTGGTTCACCACCCTCACTAAGGAATACAGATGCTTAAGTCCTAAGTAAACTATTAGCAAACCAAGAGTATTCAAAGAATAATAGGCCATAACCGCATAGGGCTTATTACAGGAATTCAAGGAAGAGTCCAAGAAATGAACCATCAATACATGGTTCACGTATTGATCTCAGAAATCGTTATTCTGAGTGAAAGAAGTCGGACAAAACATGAGTGCATGGGAAACTCTAGAAGGTGCAAACTACTCAACAGTGACAGAAAACAGACTGGTGGCTGCTTGGAGGAGAGGGTTACCCGGAAGGGGCCAGGAGGAAGCAATTTCAAAGGGGCACGAGGAAACTTTTGGTGGTGATAGATAAATTCACTCTCGTGATGGGAGATGGTTTCACAGAGAGTATGCACATGCCAAAACGTCAAATTGCATACAAAAAGAGATCAATGATTCTACATTTAAGAAATCTTTTAATGCAGCCAAGTGTACAAGACTTGGTACAAGAGGTCGAGACATAAAATGGAAAGGCACATGGCAGATGGGCAGATACAGTGATCACCCTGTCAGTCATTCCCACGCAGGTTTGTTCAAGGACAGTGGATCCTGGAGCCCAAAGTTCCCCTGAGTTCTCACCCTACCTCTGCCTGCGGTCGTAACTTGGCCACTTGTGCTGGGGCTTTGAGCCTGTTTTCTGCAAAATAACGATAATAACTGTGGAATGAGGATAGTCACAACCAGACTTGGAGTTGTCAGGGTGAGAGGTAATAAGAGTGAGGTGCTTGTGACAAAGTAGAGCCTCTGTAGCTGGTATCGATGAGAAAAGGATTATTCCTCACACTTTCTCCAGGAACCTTCTGTGTGCTCAGTATCACCTGGCAACCCGAATCCTGTGAGGAGAGACATGGTTCCTGCGAGAGTGTATGTGCAGGAAAGAACAAGACATCCGCTGGGCGCAGAGACCAGCCCACCTCAGTCCTCAGCACACTGATTTTTCAGGGTCTCTTTTATTCACTCAGGAGTCCAGCCCAAGATCCAACCTCACCAGCTTCCCAGAAATTGTTTTGGGATCCCCCAGGGGAGGGAGGCCTTTTCTCACAAGCAAACAAATTTTAACTGTTTGAAAAGTGTTTCGAACATGCATTTTGAAAGCAGGGTGTAACAATAAACACAGGATAATAAAACATATGTTTGAAAGGAAATTCACCTATGCATTTGATAAGGAAGTAAGTTAGTATTAATCCAGAGCAAAGGAGAGCATGACATTGAGGGAGAAAAACATTAAAAATATGTTTCGTTAGTTGAGTTTTTAACTTTTAGGATACATACTAATGTCCTTGTGATTTTGGAGGGCTTGAGGCCCTCATCAACACCACCATCGCTTGTGGAGGCAGAGACCAGCCGTATGGTGCGAGGAGGCACCCTCAGAGGCTGCCCTGGGACAGGGACAGGTAGAGGTATAGTTGCATGGCGGCTGGTGGCCAGTCCTTCCAGCCTCACGCAGTAGCCCACGTGTAGGTAGCTGCATGAAGGAGCAGACCCGGTCTTGCGTCTGGTCAGGTTGCAGAAGGACAAACCCCTCCCCCCCATCATCATCATCATCATCACCACCACAGCAGCAAGCTTATATTGAGTGCTCACCTTGTCCTAGGCAATGTTTGAAACACTTTCTTTCTTTCATGATTGTCTTGTTGAATCCTCACAACAGTTCTGTGAAGGTTAGTACTATTGTTATCCCTATTTTACAGATGAGAAAACTGAGGCATAAAGAGGTTAAGTCACTTGCTCAAAGTCTTGCGTGCAGGGTCGGGGAGGGGGGGGGAGTTGAGATGCCAGCAAGAAGAATTAATAGGGGGGTGTTCTTGTTAATGGACCAGTCATCTAAAATTTTGATTTTAAGGGTATAGACTCCCTAATCCCTGAAAGGATACAGGCCTGGGGACACTAAACCGGTGTGTGTGTGGGATGCCTATTATCCCCATTTAAATGATGTTCAGGAGAGGAGTAAGGGCAGGGCCACGCAGGAGGCATGGGGTGATTCCTCCGTTTGTCTGCTCACATAACTTCTGAGTGACCTCACACTTGACAGATGAGGAAACCATGAGTCCAGAGGAGCTAAACAGCTTGGCCAGGGCCCCACAATGAGGACAAGCTGGGACTTGAACTTGGGTCTTCCAGGTGCTAGCTTCGCCTACAGCTAAGAACTGTGAGAGTCTCTTCCTACTCAGGCCCCCAGGACTGAGGCCCCGGGAGGTGAAGGCTCTTGTTGAGGGCCCAGCTGGCCAGAGACAGGGCTCCGTGTCTCTCTGTCTCTCTCGTCCTGTCCTTTTGTCCCCTCCACATGGGCCTGGCTCCCCCAAGGCCAGGCACTGTCACTATGGGTGGAGGGTCTTTCCCACCACGGTCACCCACACCAGGAAGAGAAGTGCGGACCCTTGCAGCTGCCGCCCTTTTGGGCAAGCAGGGGTCCTCACGTGGCGGCTGGCCCAGCTGAGGCCCCGCTTTCTCTGCTCTGCTCAGCACGGGCAGGCATAATCCAGGAGAGTGCATGCAGCTTTGTCATAACCTTTAATACCTGCACATCGAAAAAAAGAACATCTACACAGAGAAAATTAAATGAATGCTCTGTTCAAAAGACTTCGGTTGGGGAAAGCTCTTGATCAGATCTGGGAATGCAGCCAGGAAAAAATCATTTCCACAGCCTCGCTGGGAATGGCAACAGTGACCCAGTTAGAGAAGCCCTTGGGAAGGGCCTGTCCTGACTGTCCCCTCTGGAACCGGCCTTGCCACCCCTTCTCTCCCAGAACCACATCCACACAGCTCTTTAGGACCTTTAATCCTCCGCCCTTAAAAAGGAAGGGGGTTGGGTGGTCCCTCCACTGGGGCCTGGGCTGAACTGACTGTGGTACATCTTCATCAAGGAATACTACTCAGCATAAATAGTAGTGACCCATGAACACAGGCAACAGCAGTGATGAATCTCAAAAACAACATCCTAAGTGAAAGAAGCCAATCTCGGAAGGATACGTGCTGTATGATTCCATTTCTACGATATTCTGGAAAAGGCAAAGCTACAGGGATGGAGAGTTAGAGGGGGACCAGTGTGGCCAGGGCTGGGGGTGGGTAGAGTATGAACGGCAAAGGGTCCCCAGGGAACTTCAGGGGATAACGGAAATGCCCTATGTTTTGTGGGGTGTGGCTACACTTTGTCAAAACGTCTCAGACCGTGTTAAATAGGTAAACGGTATTGTATGTGAATTTTATCTCTACACAGCTGATAGATCACTGAAAAGTGAGGGAATGAATGAAGGGTAGCAGCCACTGGCTGTTTCTGGGTCCCAGTCTCTGCCTTCGTGCAGGTGGGAGGGGTGCCTTCAGCATCCCTCTGGGGAGGCGCAGCCCTGTGGGGAGCCCTCGCCAGGCCCTGCGCCCACTGGCCCTCGCACACGTGTGAATGAATGAGTCCAGAGACAGTTCCCCCAGGAGGGGCACCTCCGAGCACAGCTCTCACAGATAAGGCGGGAGGCCGGTCCCTAGCCTCCGCCCAGCAGGCTGCCTGGTAGACGCTGTCCTGGCGGGGTTCCCGAGGACAGCCTGCTTCTCTCACCCACCCCGCACTGAGCCTGTCTTCGGCGCCAGACCCTTCCCTGGAGGGGCTCACACTCTGGTGGCAGGGGGCGGGTGGCAGGGCCAGCTGCAGACAATTATGACAGGCAGGTCAGAGGAAATCCCTGGATTGTGGAACCCGAGGAGGGACCGGCCCTGATGGAAGGCCAGAGGGGCTTCCTGGCAGAGGTGGCAGTCAGGCTAAGCTGGGCCAAGGGTGAGGAGGGGGTAGCAGGCGAGAGGCCTGGGGAATGCCCTGAGCCAGGGCAGGCAGGAGGCACCTTGGCCTTGGGGAGGAAGGCTGGGGGGTGGCAGCGATCGGTTCTTCTTGGAGAATGAGGAATGAGGCAGCTGGTAAGGGCCCTCCCACGTCCTGATGACTCGGGAGCCTCTTGGACTTTGGACTCTCCTGAGGCAATGGTGAGGCCCCAGAAGAGCAACGTCATCAGACTTTCATGGCAGAAAAGTCCCTGTGGCGGGGGATTTACATGAGCCACGCCAGCAGGTTTAGGGTGTGTGTGGCTCTTACAGGATGCTTACGTGAGTGCCGTCCAAGAAACATCTACAGAGGCACTTTGTGAATTTATGTACAACGGTCATGGCCCCCTTCGGACAACCCTGTGAACCCACGAGTGTGTGAACCCCACCTCATGGGTGGGCAGATAATGTAGAGAGTCCCAGTCATCCTGTGGCGGGTCCAGGCTGGAGGCTGGCATGTTCCTCGCCACCCTGCCCGCTGAAGAGGGAGAGGAGAAAATGTCATTCACGCATTTCTGTGTTCAGCAGTTGGGTGCCATCTCCCCTGGGGTGCTACCTGCCCACACCCAAGAGGACTGCCTGGCAGGACTGGAAGGCCTCAGGCCTGAAGGGCAGAGCAGATACATCTGCCCCCCTGAGCCTCTGTCCACATAGTGGAGGCCTGAGCTGGGCTGGACGCCATTCACGACTATGGCCAGCAGGGGGCGCCCCAGGACAGATGACTCTGGACTCGACCGCAAGGATCACCCAGGAACGAAGTCCTTCATACACTCAAAACCAGTGTGCCTGCTCTTCCTCTTTTTCCTAAAGCCCAGATGGTCAGATGTCTTCAGTAAATCGTTCAGACAAGCCCTTCTGCACCTGACTCACTAGACCAAGCCCAGTCTTTTGGAGTGAGGGATCCTTGAAAAGCCCCCGCCAGGAGAAGCTTCTTCCAAGATAACTAGTTTGTCCTATTTATGGAGGAAGGGGGGGCTGGGGGTTGCTGATTGGAAGAGGTTCCCAGGGCATTCACCAGAGCCATTTCTCAGAGCCCACTCAACGCGTTCCCTCATTAGGCCCCTCCCTCCCAGGGGCTCTGCGTGCCGGGAGGGGTGTCAGGATCGGGGAGCCCCACTCCCAGGACACCTGCACTGGCAGGTTCGGCCCTGACCGAGCTCAAGGGCTCAGGTCGGTTCACCCTGAAGTCAGTTCCAAGGTTACCTCAGAACCGCCCTGGGAGGGGCACAGGGTGCTGTGGGGCTGCGGGGAGACCTTCTCTGGTTATTTTAAGGTGAAAGCAGGCAGCCTTGCTCAGGAGCGCACAATGCACTGTGCAGATAAGCGTCATATGAGCAGAGTTCAGCGCTGTAATTAAATACTACCTACAACAAAGTTAATCCCACACATACTTAAAGACATGTGTGAAGGCGATTGTGTAGCGGGATTAATTGGGCAGAAATAGAACATGTGTCACGTAAATGACTATAATTAACACTGCTTTTGCTCAGCAAACCTTTCTACAGCTTCCTTTGCCAGTGCTTTCCTGTTTAAGGCAGGGTTGACATCAGTTTCATGTCCATCTTACCCACACTGACAGAGACAGTGATTTTCCTGGAGGAACTTTCCTTCCCCTACTTGCAATCCATGTGATTTTGACAGTACTTGACCCTACACCTAACTTCAGGGGTGAGCCTGTGACCCAAACATGCCCAGGTAGAACACTGCCCACACCTGTGCCCCAGTGACTAGTTTAGGAATGGGCGTGTGACCCAGTCACAGTCAATGGACTCTTAGATCTGCAGGGAAGAAAAAAATCTCTTTCTGCAGGCCCTGATGCAGGGAAAGTGAGGCCATCCCAAATTTATACTGGTTGATGAAAATAAACAAAGCAGAGAGACCAGGTCCTATTGACATCATTTGATCTCCTAGATTCAGCCAGGCCTGAAGCTACTGCTGAACCTTTTAGTTATGTGAGCCAATAAATTCATTTTTTTGCTCAAGTCAATTTCAGTTAGCTTTAGGTCACTTGCAATTAAAAATCTCCTCTCTGCTACACGTTAGGGAAGGTTAAGGCCAAAGGAAGATAGATGGGGAATGGGAAGGAACCTGAAGTTGGACAGGTGCTAGGGAGAGAAAATTGGACAGATCCAAGAAGAACTTAACAGGCATCAACTATAGGACTCCCTGAGTGACTGGATTTGCTAGGAGAGGGAGAGAGAGGAGTGAGGATGAGCTAGGGGGCCAGGGTCATGCTGTTCACCGAGCCAGAGAGTACGAGGAAGAAGAGAGGGTACACAGACAGACACCAGCTTCCACTGTGCAAATGATCCGTTTGGGTGCCCGTGGCATCCGGGCACTTATCCAGCGGACTGCTGGCTGTGTGGGTCTGAGCAGGCACCTCGATGATCAGCAGAGGGAGAGTCTGGGAGCCTTGAGAGTGGAGTCATTACCCAGGGAGGGGGAGAGGAGGACAAAGGAGCTGGGCCAGGTGCCGAGGGGCACCCGCATAAAGGGAGGATGAAACGCTGGAAACAGAGAAGGAAAGGGTTAGGAGATGACAACTCTGGAGAGCCCCACCAGAGTCATTGCCAGTCCCCTCATTAACCTGGCTGCCACCAGCCTGTCTAAGGGCAGGGACCGTGTCTGATTCAGTCCCCAGTGTGTCCTTAGCACCAGCCTATGCCTGGCATGTGATGGTAGCTCAGTATCCCCATCACATTTGCTGGATGAATGAGTGAATGGAAAAGAAAACAGCAGAAGGGCTGATGGACTACAGAGAGGAATTTGGTCCAACTTCTTACCAAAAAAGAAATCAGATCGGAACATTAGGACACCAGGTTGTCTCGTTCCTTGGGGTGGGCACTTTGTCTGGCACCTCTGAGAAGGCCTCTAATTTCGGGGCCAGAGTCCTCCCCCACTCCCCTTCTCTCCCTTATGCCGTCTCAAGTCCCAGCCAGGAAGGAGCTGGCAGGGAAACAGGCCACTGGCTTTCCTTTTCCTTTTCAAGAACCTGGTCTTCCCTTACCATAGGTGCCTCTCGGCGCCTGGCACTGGCTCCCCGTTCTCCTCTCCCCCTCCCTGGGTAACAGCTCCACTCTCAAGGCTCCCAGACTCTCCCTCTGCTGATCGTCGAGGTGCCTGCTCAGACCCACACAGCCAGCAGCCCGTTGGATAAGTGCCCGGATGCCCCAGGCACCCAAATGGATCATTTGCACAGTGGAAGCTGGTGTCTGTCTGTGTACCCTCTCTTCCTCCTCGTACTCTCTGGCTCGGTGAACAGCATGACCCTGGCCCCCTGGCTCATCCTCACTCATCTCTCTTTGTCCCCCGCCCGAATCCACTTTCTCATCCAGAGCCTTTGATGCCACCTGCTAGGTTCTCAGATCTGCTCACTTCACTTTTCCTCAGTCCCTTCCAACTTCAGGCCCTTGAATCTGGCTCATCCTTTACCCAACTTCCTCTGGCTGCCAAGCTCCTCTGTTGGAACTGCAGGTGGGAGCGGGAACCAGCCTTGCCCCTGTGCCTGGAACCCCTGGACCGCAGGGAGCTGACAAAATGGAACTCCCAGTGGGCGTGGTGTCTTCTAATTTGCATGTCCCTAATGACCTTAATGATCTTAAGCATCCTTGCATGTACAGTATTCATTTGCCCTTCTTATATCTTCAGTGAAGTCTCTGTTCAAATCTTTCCTCAGTTTTTTTTTTTTTTTTTTGCGGTACGCGGTCCTCTCACTACTGTGGCCTCTCCCGTTGCAGCTCCGGACACGCAGGCTCAGCAGCCATGGCTCACAGGCCCAGCTGCTCCGCGGCATGTGGGATCTTCCCAGACTGGGGCACGAACCAGTGTCCTCTGCATCGGCAGGCGGACTCTCAATCACTGCGCCACCAGGGAAGCCCCCTCAGTTTTTAAAATTGAGTTTTTATCATCTTATTGAGCAAGAGCTCTTTATATAGTCTAGATACAAGCCCTTTGTCAGATATGTGTTGTTTTTGTTTACAGTTTTTTGGAGATACAATTTACATAACATAAAGTTCACCCTTTTAAAATGTATAATTCAGCAGCTTTTAGTATACTCACAAAGTTATGCACTGATCACTATGTCAGATATATGTTTGCAAATATTTTCTCTCAGTCTGTGGTTTGCTTTTTCATTTTCTTAACATATCCTTCTGAAGAACAAACCTTTATCATTTTGATGAAGTCCAACTTACAGATTTATTTCCTCTGTAATTTGTAGTTTTTGTGTTGTATTTAAGAAATCTTTGTGAAACCCAAGGTCATGAAGATTTTCTACGTTTTCTTCTAGAAGTTTTATAGTTTTGGCTCTCATATGTAGGTCTATGATCTTCTTCAGGTTAATTTTTGTATATGTTGTGAGATAAGAGCCAAAATTTATTTTTTGGTCTTTTTGATCATGTAATTGTTCCAGAACTGTTTGTGGAAAAGAGCATCCTTTCACCTTTGTTGAAAATCAAGTGACCATATATGTATGGATCTTTTTCTGAACTTTCTAGTCTGTCTCATTGATTTATTTGTCTATTTTTATAACAGTACCACACTATCTTGATTACTGTAGCCTTATAAGTTTTGAAAACACATAGTGTATGTCCTCCAAGTTTATCCTTCTTTTTCAAAGTTGTTTTGGTTATTCTAGGTCTTTTGTATTTACATATAACTTTTGGACTCAGCTTGTTAATTTCCACACACTTGCAAAAAAAAAAAAAAAGCCCATTGGGTTTGACTGGGATTGCATTGACTCTATAGATCGTTTGGGAAGAACTGACATCTTAACAACATAGAGGCTTATGATTCATTAACATGGTCTATTTCTCATCTTATTTAGGTCTTAATTTCTCTGAGCAATGTTTTGTAATTTTCAATGTTTAGGTCTTGAATATCTTTTTAACACATTTATCCTTAAGTATTTTATATTTTTGATGCTATAGTATGATATTACTTTTAAAATATCAATTTCCAATATTTTATTTCTAGTATATAGAAATACAGTTGATTCTTGTATATTGACCTTGTATCCTGCAACCTTGTTAAACTCTCTTATTATTTTTGATAGCTTTTTTGTAGGAGGTATAAGATTTTCTACATAAATAATCGTGTCATCTGTGAATAAAGAAGTTTTATTTCTTCCTTTCCAATCTGAAAGCATTTTATTGCTTTTTCTTGCCTTATTGCACTGGCTAGAGCCTCCAGCATTATAGAAGTGAAAAGAAGTGATAGGACATCCTTGCCTTGTTCCTGATCTTAGAAGGCATTCAGCTTTCTCCTAGAAAGCATTTGGTCTTTTGTAGATGTCTTTTATCAGGTTGAGAAAATTCCCTTCTATCCTTAGTTTGCTGAGAGCAATTTTTGTCATGAATGGAGACTAGATTTTGTCAAAACTCTTTCTTTTATTAAAATGATCATATGTTTTTCTTTTTTACTCTGTTAATATGATGAATTACATTGATTACAGTTTTTGAATATCAAACTAATCTTACATTCTCAGGATAAACTCCACTTCGTCATGATATGTTGTCCTTTTTATATATTGTTGGATTCCACTTGGTAAAATTTTGCTAAGAATTTTGCACCTACGACTGGTAGGAACACAAATGATTCCCTATGTTGTGTGGGCTCTGGATGCTGTGTCCCCTGCTCCTTTGGGGCAGCTCTTCCCCAGACTCACATAGTCTCCTCACACACATGCCCTGATCAGTTCTCAGCTGAAGGCATGAGCGAGGCAGAGCTGCAGAGCTTTCTCTCTGGGCGGCCCCCTCTCCTCTGGTACTCTGCCCTGAGGACTCTGGTTGTCTCGGCTCCATAGACTTTTGTTCTGTCTCTTTAGCTCAGGGGGACCAGGTGCCACCTGGGTTCCTCTTCCTGCACCGAAGACAGAAAACTCTCCAGACAGGAAGCTGGGACAGTCAAAGACTCACTCCTAGGGGTGTCTCCTCTCTCAGGGTGACTGTCCTGCACTGCCTCTTGTTCAATGTCTGGAATCCATTGTTTCATATATTTTGTATAGTGTTTTAGCTCCCTTGGGTGGGAGGGTGTCTAGTTCCTGATACTCCAGCTTGGATGGAAGTGAAGTTCCAGTCTTTTTTTATGTGAGAAATTTTGTCAGTTTTTAGGAAGTCAGCATCATCTCTTTTTCTCACTCAATATTTTAACATCAGCATTTTCATGGGACTTTAAACGTTTCATAGATGTCACTGTGATAGATGCAAAATATTCTGTCAAGAGTGTGGCCAAGTTTCATTGACCCTGCCTGTGAGTCTGGACAAGGCCCATCCCAGCCAAGTAAAAGGAGGTGCAGCTCTTCCCACACCAGGGGCTCCACCTTCCCTCCCAGACTTTTCCCATCACTCTGATGCACTTCCTCAACGGAAGACATTCTGTACCACAAACTTCAATGAGGTAGTGAGGAGTGCAGAAGAAGCATTTTTCAAATTAAACCTATTTTTTTCTTGAATGGAGCAGGTGTCTGTAAGTCACAGTTACAGGAATGAAAAGGATCACATTATTCACAAATTTCCTGTAATTAAACTCATCCACTTTCTGAATGAAACCCTGTGCCCAAAATAATAACTATAGCTCTCATTTGGGGAGTTCTGTCCATGCACCAGGCACATTCCTGGGCACCAGAGCCAGGCAGTGGTTTGCTCCAAATACTGGTGAACACCAAGAAGGCCTCGGCCTGGGAGCCTAGAGCAGGCCACGGTCTGTTGTTAGCTGCACTTCTGCTCTGACCAATCTTTCTTCCCTCTGGTGCTGGTAGAGACCTGGGTAGCAGATAAAGGGAACCTGTTAGGAGGTGATTGATAAGATAAACTCAGCAACAATGTAATACTAATTACCACGATTTATTAAGACTCAGCGCTAGGGGCTTCCCTGGTGGCGCAGTGGTTGAGAGTCCACCTGCCGATGCAGGGGACACGGGTTCGTGCCCCGGTCTGGGAAGATCCCACATGCCGTGGAGAGGCTGGGCCCGTGAGCCATGGCCGCTGAGCCTGCACGTCCGGAGCCTGTGCTTCACAACGGGAGAGGCCACAACAGTGACAGGCCCGCATACCGAAAAAAAAAAAAAAAAAGACTCAGTGCTAAATACTTACTCTTCCCCCAAACCCTGTGAGCACTAGATTGGGAAATTACAGCTCAGAGCAGTGAATTAACTTGCTCAAGGTCACACAGCAAGTTGGTAGTATTACTGGGATTCTAACCTGGACACTCTAACGACAAAAACCTTTCTGTTAACTGCTATGATTTGTTTAGCTAACAGAAGCCCCCCCGCCGCCAATACCTATCCACCCTTCTCTCCACAAAAATCCAGGGGAGCTTGGGTGCCTGGGGTAGCCTGAGAATTGCTGAGCCCCTAAGAAAATGCAGTCCTGGGAACTGACTGCAAGGGACCTGAGGACTCCTAAAGCCAAGAGCCACACAGAGGCCGTGCTTCCATCCTGGAGGGAGCCGACTGGACCCTCTGCCCAGCGCAGGTCTCTCCTGCCCCCATGCCCACACCCTGCCCCCAAGTCCCAGAGCTCTTCCCCTGCCCTGAGGCCTGAAAGAACCAGAAAATTCTTCTTTTTTTTTTTTGTAAGTCTTCTTCCAATTTAATCTAATATTTTGCAGTTGTTACATAATCTAATCCACTTTTACCATAGGCATAAGAGTGTGTAAGTCCCTGATTAAAAAAAGGGGGGGGCTATTTTTGGTTTCTGGGGTTGCCTTCCCAGATTGCTGTTTAGGGTTTTGTTCTATCTTTTAACAAGCAAAAAGGTGTGATGCACTGTTAGAGTTTTTTTTACTATTATCACATATTTTTGTTCTCAAATTTTTTATTGAGGTATAGTTGTTTTATAATATTATATTAGTTTCAGGTGTACAACATAGTGATTCAAAATTTTTATAGGTTATACTCCATTTATAGTTATTATAAAACAATGGCTATATTCCCTGTGCTGTACAATATATCCTTGTAGCTTATTTATTTTATACATAGTAGCTTGTACCTCTTAATCCCCTACCCCTATCTTGCCCCTCCCCCCAGAAAATTCTTTAGTGAAGTCTGCCATTGTCTTGCCAACCAACACTCCCATTGTGGTGCATTACAGTATTCTCTTTTGGACTTTTCTGGGTGTTATTCTTGCAATTTTACTGATGAAGAAACCAAGGCTAGGGGGTGGGGGATGATATGTCCAAAGAAAGCAAAAGAAATAAGATTTGAACTGAGGTGTGCTGCAGATCCTGCCATACTCTGCTAAAATATGAACCACTGCTGGTGAAATTCTTCCTCATTTATCACGAGCCTTTATATCCTTTATCTCTTTTGTGAATCTACAAGTACTTATGTAGCAAGTGGAAAACAGAAGGCCCTCTGTCCCTCCCAGGGGGCGTGTGGTGGATTAGACAGATAACAGATATTACACTTTTAATCTGAGGCAACCCTGACCACACAAATGGATTCTGAAGCTTCCTCTAAACCATTCTGTGGATTAATTATGGCATGACCCCTCAGGGTCTTGGTTAAGGACAACAAAAGTAGACTTAAGCAACTTGAGCAGAAAAGAGGCTTGTTGAAAGGATATTGCTTTGAGCCAAGGGGGCCAGGCCACAGAGGACCCAGCCACAACCGTGCCTGGCATCAGTGTGCTTAGGGTATCCCTGCAGCATGACTGGGGATCCCGTGGAAGACGTGCCTCCATTGGCAGGAATTTGCCGTCACCACCATCACAAACAGCAGCATCAGCTAACCTCCACTGAGCCCTCACCAGGTGCGGGCACGTGCCAAACTCTTTACCTGTACTTACTCATTTCACAGACGAGGAAACCGAGGCATGGAAAGGAGAAGCAGGTTGCCCAAGATTAACAGCCAGTAAATGGAAGAGCCAGGATTCCACCATGCTGGCAATTTCCAGACCCCACACTCTTAGCCACCATGGTTTGCTTTCTTGCTACCGTCCTTGTCGGTTCCTTCTGCTTTGTGTCACTCCTTCAGGATCCAAGGTCCCAGCACAGTTCTGAGCTAAGCCCATGGCCCAGCTTTCAGGGAGAGGAGAGGAGACCGTCTCTCTGCTTCAACTTCCAAAGTGAAAGGTATGGCCCTGCATCTCAACTGTCTTGAGATTCCCCCACATCGGGGTTCAGATGCCGGGTGACCCTCAAATGCCAATGACCCCCACAGGCCTGAGATAACTCCTAATAAGGACTGTCTGCCATGTCGGGTCCTCAAAACCTTCGGACCCCTAGCTGGGGGTTGAGTTACACAGACTTTGGGCTCCTTAGCAAGTAGAGTCTTCCCAGGTTCCAGGGAAGAATGGGCAACTTGCAGCATGAGCTAGTGGTCCTTCATGGGGACCTCTGGGCTGGGGTTCCCCAGATGCTCGCGGGCCTTTTTCCACACAGGATGGGAAGCCATGCTTCCCAGGACGGTGTCGTCATCCCTCACTCAATTTTCCCGAGAGATGCGGCGGCTGCCTGCCCATCCCTGGAGGCACACCTCAAGGAGAGCAGGGTTGCTATCTTTGGCATTTTTCAATGTCAGCAGCAGAGAAGCAAAATCAGCCCAAAAGGGCTGTTTAATTGCAGTATAAAAAATCATGCTTTTCCAAGGGAAAAAAGGAGAGTTCTCCACCCCCTCAGTTTCCAGTGCAATACTGTATCTGCTGATTCAGTCTCATTCAAATCCAAACAAGCACGCTCATCACTGCGAAAAGTGCCATTCAAGTGAACGCTCTCCGCAGGCCTGTATTTCGCCTCGAATGTTCCCAAGCCCAACTAAGCCCGGTGCAAACTACTGAACCCCAGCAGAGGGGGTGTGGAGGGGAGATGCTACAATGCCTCCTGAAACACACTGAGGCAGAAGCAAGTGACCAGGAGCCTTGGACTGAGTCTAAGGGTCTGGCTGAAATGCCAGCTAAGACCCAGGGCATGTCCTTTCCCCCCTCTGGGGCTTAGTCCCCTTTCTGTAAAATCAGAAGATTGGGCTGGATCAGGGGTGACAAGTACGTGAACCTTGCACCCCCATTCTTCCTTCCCTTGCCCATGCTGACAGCTCTAATTACTCAAGGCTTTATTTACTGAGCCCACATTTGGTCTCAGAATCCTTCTCAAAACAACACTTCAGGCAGCTGGCGCTGAGATGAAGTGTGATGCCACCCCTGGGCTAGAAGAGTCTCCTGGGTCCCTTCCAGGTCACACACTTCAACTCTGAGAGTAGTAGCAGCAACCGACAGACCCTTGCTGTGTACTTCCTGTGGGCCAGACAGTGTTCTGAGCGCTTGGCCCGCGGGAGTACTTATTTGGCCCACTCAACAAACTGGTGCGTGTTCCAATGGCCTCATCTTATGGAGGAGCCAGGCTGGATAGATAATTTGCCCAAGGTTACACAGCTGTAAGTAGAGAAGTCGGGATTCAGACTCAGGCCACCAGGTTCTAGACTCAGAACTCTTAACCCCTCACTGCAGTGTAGGTTCGTCAACAAAGGGCCAGCCTCTGGAGAGAAAGGAGGGCCACACCTGGGTCATCTTCGTGTCCCTAGCACTCTGCACTCAATATGTGTTTGTAGACGAAGCGACTGAATGGATGAATAAAGTGAAAACAAGAAAAATGCTGGGAACTACACAATAATAATGATAATAATACCATTTATTAAGCACCTACTGTGTGCTGAACTTGATCCCCCTCCTGCCACTTGGGAGGAGCTCAGTAAATACTGGTTGAAAATGGGCACAGTAATACATGTCTCATCCAGTACTTTACCCTTTTCAGGTAAGACGCCCCCCACGTCTTACCTTACGCCCCTTCTCATTGCACGAAGGTGAGAATGTTCCCTAGTTTCCTCTGTTAGTAATGGGCAGAGCTGGGCTCTGTGTCCAAGTCTGACTCTAAATCCTGTCCCTTCTGGACTCTGCCTATGTGCTCTGGGAGGACCAGGGAGAGGGCAGCTGAGAACCTGGAGGGGGTGTGTCCCCCTCAACCCTGCCCAGGGAACCCCCTCAAGCTGCTGAGACAGTGGAGGTTAGGAGGCCAGCCCGGGGCAGCCTCCATGTTTCTGCCGTCCACATCCTGGGCTTTCTCTGCCTGGCAGCTCAATGACAGGAGGCAGGGGCCTGGGGGAAGCACACAGAGTGTAGCGGTGCCCTTGGCATCCCCCGACCTCTGCTCTTGCCCTATCAACACTGGCCCGTCTCCAGGGAAGAAACAGCCTGACCTCGCTCAGGCAGAGGCTCTCCAGTCCTTTTGACTGTAACCCACAGAAAGAAATTGGTTTTACACACACACTTTAAAACAAGTCCTACAAGACAATATTTACCCTTTCTGATTGTGAGTATCGTGATAACTTTCTGTTCTATCAAAAGAAAATGCTAGTGGTGACGCACTAAGTTGATTCCACGGCCTGTGAGTGGGTTGTATGATTTGAAAAGCCTCACTCTAAGGTAACACATTAATAACAACTAATGTTAATGGAATGCTCACTACCGACTCTGCAGCTGGGAGCCGATCTCACTCACACAACAGCCCTACTAGGGAGATCATCACTACCCCTGTTTTTCAGTTGAGGGAACTGGGACCCAAGGCTGGGATAACTCAGCACTGTATCCCTGATGTGTTGGTCAACCACAGCTGCAGAACAAGCAACCTCAAAACCGCAGCGGTGCCAGACAATAGGCATTTATTTCTCCCTCACTCACACGTTTGTGGGTTGGCTAGAGTGGCTCTGTTCCATAGCTCTCACTCCATCCTCATCCCAGGCCAGCAGCCCAGCTGGGACACATTCTTTTCCTAGCAGTGGCAGGGACACGCAAACCCCACCCACGCAGCCCCCCGCTCCCCGCCGAGCACATTTCAAGCCCCTTTTTGCACCACACCTGCCAACTCCCAAGCCACGGCGATGCGCTGTTGCCCTTTGAATCAAGGCTTTGGGCTTTTCAGAAGAAGAGAAAAGACACAGACCTACATAATCAGCACAGCCGCTCTGCACGTTCTGCGTGCAGACTGCTTTTTGGGTTTAGAGTCAGATGAAAACGTCATTTAAATATCATCCCTTCACACACTCCATGGTAAGACTTATAATTCTCTGTTTCTGTGCTACCAGTGAATTAGTTCCTTTAAGAAGAAAGGAAGGAAAGAAGGGAGGAAGGAGAGAAGGAAACAAGGCAGGCAGAGAGAGAACCCCAAGTGTGGACATGTGGGCAAACGGCCTCACATCTCTGAAATTTCTTCACCTTGAAAATGATGACACAGACGAATACATTCCAACACGCTGTGGAGCGACAAAATCAGGTTATGGCGCAGCATGTAGTATTTCATCTCGCAGCTTTGTATTCATATTTAACATATGTGCACGTGCATATGTATTTAGGTGCACAGATGTCTGAAAAAGGTTCACCTAAATCTTGCAGTGGTAGGATTTGGAGTGATTTTTCATTTTTTCTGTTTACTCTGTGTTCTGAGTGAATGTTTTTACCAGGAGAATGTATTGCGTAGAGCATCCGAGAAAGCAACAAGGGCAATCCCATTTGCTCAACAAAACCAGAGGCACCAGTGCCTGTGTGCTGGCCCAGTGCACTCAGATAGAGGCAGCGGCCGCCCCCTAGCTGGCCCTCTTCTGGAGCCCAGCCCTGCTTATGGCCCAGACGGGTTCCAGCCCCCACACACTCCCTCCTCATTCGGCTGTATCCTTGTTCTTCGTGCTCACTACCCTGGACACTCTGGACATCTTATCTTTCACGTTCCATTTCCCTTCCCTGTTCCCGTGACCCGAACAACGTGGAGTTAATCTTCACTAACACTCTATGAGGTTGGAATGCATTCGTGCATTCATTCATTCATCTTCCACACAGGCACTCATCTTTCCATCCCTTCATCAAACATTCACTGGTGCCTGCCCTGTACCAAGCTCTGTGCTGGCTGCCAGGGACCCAGACATAAATCAGATGCCAGCCCTCAAAATATCCCAGTCTAGCATGTGACACGTACTAGCTAACAGTAGCCTTTACAATATGCTACAGGAGCACAGAGGAAGACTTTGAGTCTCCTGGCCAAACCCTCCAGTTTACACATAGAGAAATATCATCCCTCCAATATACAGAGAAGCACAATAAAGGCCCCAATGTCAGAGCTGGAAGGCCCTTAGAAGCAGCTATTAGGAGCTGTAAATACGTGGCGTATGTAGCATCACCAATCAGATTGACCACGGCAAACGTTACTGATCAGACGGGCATCTTTCCCCGTGAACCCGGGGCACCTTTGAGTCAGCGTCTGCACTCTGTGCTGGGCAGCCCTACCTGGGAACTAGAGCAGGCATGTGTGTTACCAAGTCCAACCCGGGTGGGGAATGGAGACTCAGAGAAGCTCAGAGGCGCTGAAGGTCACTCAGCAAGTTAATCTCTGGACCCCTTGCGTTTAGACACAGAGGGAACTGCCCACAGAGAGCTTGTGTCAGAGTTTACTGTGCGCTGCTCCCCCTGCAGCCCTGCACCGCCAGTGACGACTCTTGGCTTCCTCCGTTTTCTGCCCCGTGCCAGGCAGGGAGGAGGGATGATCCTCAGCTGAAAAAAAACTAGGAGGTGTTGTGGCAGGCGGCCTTTTAGCGGGCCTGAAAACTGCCAAGTGGATTAGGAGGGATAGATAAGCCGGAAGACTCCAGGCCCACACACGGTAACGGGCGCAGCCTGTCCGGATTTCATTTCTGATCACACCGGAACGGAGCAAGAATTGCGGACAAAGTGCATGAACCTAAGCAGCCGTGCCTGATAATTTACGCTCCTCACTGTCGTTTCTAATGCGCCATGTCTGCCTCCCTCCAACCTGGGAAACGCTAAATCCGGCTGCTTGGAGAACCACTTCACACTACAATATGCCAAGAGTCTTTCTCAAGACTTGGCTTGGTTCCCACGGGAGCTTCCACACCGCACACCACACACACCGTGGCCCTGCTCTGGGGACTGAACAAGAGAACGAGTCTGGCAGAGGGGGCGCTTGACACGCCCGCAGGCCCATACCCACACCCTCCTCTCCAGAGCCCCATCACACGTTAGGCGTTAGAACAAGTTGGGAGCACAGGCTCTGGGGTCGTGTGGACTTGGATTTCAGTCCTAACCCCAACACCTATGAATGATGGGACTTCGGATAAGGCACTTAATATCGCAGCCTCAGTGCCCACATTTGCAAATGGGCTGATGAGATCTACTACGTGGGGGTGGTGTGGGCCGGCCATGCTGAGAATATGTGTCTGACACTTCGCACAGTTCATGGTACCCAGTTAATACTTTGAGTATGAGAGTTAACATCATGGTTATTGTCCAGACAGGATGCTGGACCTTCCCCCCAACCCTGGGGCCCATCTGAGATGCCCTACAAGCCAAGGTTCACAGAGTCCCCCCGCCAGACACAGAGGATGGACTCCGTATGTACTGGATGGATGGATAGATAGATGGATGGAGGGGTGGATGGAGAGGTGTGTGGACAGGTGGGTGGATAGGTGGATGGATGGACAGATGAGTAGCTAGATGGAAGGATGTCCGAATAGGTTCTGTTTCTGGCACAGAGACCATCAAAGCAGGGATTTGAGAAGGCCCAAGTTTGGCCTCCTTGATGGCTATCTCAAAGTTAACATGTCCTGCTCCCCTCAGTAACCCATCACTCACCCACCATTAGAGAATTTCCCTAAACTCTTCCCAAACCTACCCAGATCCTCAGCAGAACTACAGAGACTCCACCCTGCCCCTGCCTTGTTCTGCCTCATTCGGTCCAAAATCCTTAACTTAGCACTTGAGACCACTGTGGCCAGGCCAGTCCATCCAGCCCCTGAGCTAGGCACAGCAAGGTGCTCCATGGAGGGAGGGCTGGCTCTGGGAGGTGTCGGGAGCTCTGCTCTGGGCTCAGCAGTTAGAACTGAAGCATCTGGGGAGGATGCCCAGCAGGCAAGTGTGACTGGGATGAGGTTCTGGGCCTCTTCGAATCAGCTCAGCTGGGCCCATGGGCATCATTCCTTCCCAGCTTTAATCAAAGGCTTGCTGGGCAGCCTACTGTCTCACTCAGACGCCCAAGGCGGCACAGGGCGGGGCCTTCTTTGTATCTCCTGCGGTCACTTGACACACAGTAAATTGCTTTTCATGAACTCAGGCAGGATGCAATCCAAGGGGAGCCACTGCCTCATGATGAGTGACATTCGTAAGGTGCAATCTTCATTCCACGCAGGCGGGGTTAGGGCTGCCTGGCATGGAGAACCCGCAGCAGTGGGGGGCTGCTGTATCCTGGCACTGGCCTGGGGCTAAGTGCATCAGCCAGCAGGGCTCCACTGTGGAGATGTCAGTAGAGACACAGGTGGAGCTGGGTGGGGTGCCCTGAAAAGACCAGTGCCAACTGCCCGCTGCTCGTTCCAAGCCTTGGTTTCCTCCTCTTTAAAATGAGTGCAATGGGGCTTCCCTGGTGGCGCAGTGGTTGAGAGTCCACCTGCCGATGCAGGGGACACGGGTTCGTGCCCCGGTCCGGGAAGATCCCACATGCCGTGGAGCGGCTGGGCCCGTGAGCCATGGCCGCTGAGCCTGCGCGTCCGGAGCCTGTGCTTCACAACGGGAGAGGCTACAACAGTGACAGGCCCGTGTACCGCAAAAAAAAAAAAAAAAAAAATGAGTGCAATGGCTCCTCCCACTTTACTGGGTTATTCTGAGGATCAGACAGAAGTCACGGCAATCATAACAATGCTTGCATTTGTACAGCACGCTACGGTCAACAAAGGAATACAATTCGGTGAGTATTCTCCCCTCACCTGTGAACTGCTGCCTAAAATTCTACCATGAGACTGGAGTTCTTCATCCTAATCCATTATTGCTCCCCTCCTGCCCCTTCCCAGAGGGCAGCGCTTTGAGTGCTCCAGGATGGAATGTTCGAGAAGGAGAAGCAGCAGCTGCTGGCTTCCGGCTAGGGTGCTCGCCTCTGCGCCCTGCCATCTCCTTCCATCCTTGCTGTGGCAGGTTTAGTGAGGAGCAGGAAGGTGCTGGAGGCCTCCCCATCGGGGGAAGGGCCAGGGAAGGGGGTCTGGGATGCCATAGAGGAGGCTGGCTCTTCTACCCAGGGGAGGATGGGAAGGAAGGGAAACGACCCTCACAAGGGCCAGCTGTTCCCAGATGTACACTGGGTGTTTCACAACATGTCGTGTGATGCTCCCACAACCACTGCTAGGTAGGTAGGGATTAATATCCCTGTTTTACAGGGATGGAAACTGAGACCCAGAGAGGGCAGGGAGCATGTCCCAGCCACAAGGCTAGGAGGTAGCCAAGCCAGCACTCAGATCCGCTCTGTCTGAGGTGGGAGTTGGGGGAGCGAGGACAATTACATGGTCTTGGACATGTCGACCGACAGACGAGTAAGTAGCAGATGGAAGGGTGGTGGATGGTGAGGGATGGGATTAGGAGGATGCAGGTTAAGCCATAAGTTACCTGCAAAAGATGGAGTCAGGCTTTATCCCTGTAGCTAGCTCATTGTTCTAGATTCTCCAGTCTGGGCCTCGCTGGGCCCCTAGTCACAGGCAGGAGAGGCCTTTACCTGGGCAGGGTCTCCAGGAAGCCTGGGTGGGCCTCCGGGGTGGGGGTGGGGCGGCAAGAACAGTAGAGAAGGCTGACTTCCTTCCACTCCGACCATGGAAGGGCTCTCCCTCTGCCTGCGACCCCACCAACCCCAGCCCCTGCTGCCCAGGGACAGAGGGACCATCTGGCAGGAAGTCCTGCCCTTGTGGAAGTCGTGTTGAGAGGCTCTGGGCTTCTAGAATAGTCACAGCATCACTTCTGCCGGAACAGAAGAAGCCCACCGGAGGAAGGGGTCCCCTGGGAGTCCCAGAGTGGCCAACGCAGAACTGTTTCCCACCCTGGTTTCCAGCAGCCTCTCCTAATCAAAGGCTCAGCCTCCTCCATTATTCACCAGGCCCGGGCTGCTCCCCCAGATCCACGGGCACTGGGGTCCACTCCTCCCCCGGCTCCTTTCACCTGGGAAGCCTTGCACGTCAAAAGCTTCTCTCTCTCTGCGCTCGGTTTTATTTTCAAATATACTTATTTCCTTCCTCATCTCCTAATTCATCTGCAGGGACAGCTTTCCCTTCCAGTTGCCGAGGCCAGAAACCTTGGGATCAACCTGGAAGACTCTCTGTCTCTCCCACCCACATCCAGCGGGTGTGTTTACCACTTGAACACAGCTTGTTATTAATGTTTTGGGATAATGTCTTCTAGTCCCTTTTGTTAAAGTTTTTATAGCAAGAACCATGAATTGCTTATCTACTCCAGACCCTGCCCTAGAACATTTCCAAATATCGTCTTATTCTTTTTCCCAACAAGCCATGTGGTAGGTATTGTACGTAATTTTCAGATGAGGAAACAGAGGCCCAGAGGGATGAAGAAATTTTCTCAAGTTTAAACAACTATCATAACAATTGTGTCAGTACTGGACATGGCAATTTTTATCCTGCCTTTTTCACTGAACTATATTATTATCATGTCCCCATGTCATTAAAACTATTTGTAAACATAATTTTTAATTGGCTACAGAGTATTCTTGCCAGAGAGCATGCTCGTATTTCCCTAACTAATCCCCTATCGTTTAGAATTTGGGATATTTCTAAATTTTTATTATCATAAATAATAAATGAATATTCTTAAACATAAAGCTTTCCCATATTTTTGATTATTTCCTTCATCTAGATGTCAAGAAAGGAAAACCCAGAGGTACAGTCGTACAGACTTTTAAAGAAAAGTCTTTGGATGCCTGTTACCAAATGCCATGTTGACGTCTGCAACTGGACTGGTTCGAAGTGTGTGTGTGTGGCGGGGGGCAGGGGGCTCATCTCACATATTTTCCTGTGGTGTCTTTGTCGTATTCACGGCCAGAATGGCTCACGTTTCTCTGGGCAAAGCCCTCGTTCATTATTGAAGCCCCAGCCTCGGTATGGCTACAGCCATGGTCTCTGGTTCACCACATTAATATTGCAGGCAGGGCTCCTGTGGAACTAAATATTTGATCAGATTGTGTGCTGGGCTGTCAGTGAGCCATATTCAGAGCAAATGAGACCCTCCTTCCCTTCCGCACCTCCCAAAGTGGCGTGAGACCTGGCCACCCTCAGACAACTTGGTCAGTTGTCTGTGGAGAGCTAATCACTATGGGGAAGACAGGGTAAAACAATAATGACATGTATTAATTACCACAGCCACAGAATTCACTCTTCTTTTTTTTTTTTTTAAATAAATTTATTTATTTATTTTTGGTTGTGTTGGGTCTTTGTTGATGCTCATGGGCTTTCTCTAGTTGCAGCGAGCCGGGGCTACTCTCTGTTGTGGTATGTGGGCTTCTCACGGCAGTGGCTTCTCTTGTTGTGGAGCATGGGCTCTAGGCATGTGGGCTTCAGTAGTTGTGGCATATGGGCTCAGTAGTTGTGGCTCGCAGGCTTTAGAGCACAGGCTCAAGTAGTTGTGGCGCACGGGCTTAGTTGCTCCGTGGCATGTGGGATCTTCCCAGACCAGGGCTCCAACCCGTGTCCCCTGCACTGGCAGGTGGATTCTTAACCACTGCGCCACCGGGGAAGCCCAGAATTCACTCTTTATGTCTCATTCTGACAGCCTGCAATAGCATTCTGCAATCTGGATGGGAGGGAAAGGCAGGGTCCACGACCCCCAACCAAGGCCTGGTGCACACTAGGTCCCCGTGCATGTTTGTCTGTGAGTGGGTGACTTGTCCTTGGAAACTAGGAAGGTTCATTCAGTTCATTCACTCACCATGTATTAAGCACCTACTGAGTACCAGACTCCATGCTGTGTACTTTGTAGTGATAATTTTAATTGCACTTAGTACCGTGCCTAGCCATAGTGTTTTTATTTTATTATTTATTTAGTTAGTTATTAATATTTATTTGGCTGCGTCGGGTCTTAGTTGCAGCACGTGGGATCTTCGTTGCTGCATGTGGGATCTTTAGTTGCGGCATGCGAACTCTCAGTTGCAGCATGTGGGATCTAGTCCTCTGACCAGGGATCGAACCCTGGCCCCCTGCATTGGGATCACGGAGTCTTAACCACTGGACCACCAGGGAAGTCCCTAGTCATAGTGTTTTTAAAGGGTTAGCTATTATAATAATAACAAAAATGCTATTACTTATTTGTTATTATTATTTATTATCTCAATTGTGTGAGGGAGGCATGATCACTATTCTCATTTTACAGATGAGAAAACAGAGGCCCAGAGACTCAGCTAAGGAGCCAGGAGGTTGACCACAGACCTTGACGATTCATTCTAGATCTAGAACTGGACCTGGATGCCATGGCTCTAGCTCAGGCTCCGGGGCTGCCTGGGACTCCATGCTTGTCTGTCCAGGTTCCTCCCGCCCTGGCTTCAGTCCCAGGTCTCCGGCACCTGTTCCTGGCCCAGCTTGGCTACAGGGAGAGAGGGACAGACAAACTCCTCGGGCTAGTGGACAGGCATGGCCCTGAGGGGAGAAGACAGTGGTATTCACGGAGGAGGCCCTCCTCTCAAGCTGACATCTAGCTTCTCACTCATAATGGAGCTCCAAGGCCTGGGTGACAAGGGCCTGGAAAGAGAACAGAAGCGAGCTGCGGGGGTGACTGGGGGATGATACAGCACAGAGGACTGTGATGGAGGAGGAGGCCCAAGGCAGACTGCTGGCCCTCAGGAACACTCTTGGCCATGTGACACTAATACAGAGCTGGCACCTTGAGATACGGCCACCTGGAGCAGCCTCATCCCGCACGCCTGTGCAGGGGCCAAGGGTAGGGGCCAGACTCACCTGTCAGGTCTAAGGGTCACCACCTCATTGCTCTGGGCAGCCTTCTGACAGATGTGTCCTGCTTCCCACGTTCTCCCGGTTCTCTCTGTAACACCAAGTCACATGTTCCAAGAATACTATTATTCTGTGAAAATAATCGAGGGGGTGAGTAAACTTAATCACACTGGTGTTCATCGTGGTGGTGATAACAGTAATGCTATATCCTATGACTAAACCCATTCACGCACACAATCACTGATTCTCTCATTCATTCATTCACCAGACATGCTAAGAGGGGCAGAGTATCAGTCCTCTACCTTAAATCCTCCACTGACTTCCCATCACACTTAGAATAGAAATCAAACTCCTCACCTGGCCTACAAGGCCCTGAGGAATACACACTCTGGTCTACCTCTCCCATGTCCTTCTCTTTCTCCATTAGCATCTGCTGTTCCCTTTGTCTGAAACATCTTCCCATCATCTTTCAGTCTCAGCTCAACACCCCGTCCCTGGCAGCCCTGGCACCTGTGGTGGCCTACCTACATGGGGTCCCTCTACTCCATCACCCTGTTTTCTCAATAAATTATTTCATTTAGTAATTTACTTGTTTGTTGTTCACTCCGATTTTCAAAGCCCATGAAAACAGGGCCTTGTCTTGTTTACTGGCTGTACCCTGAGTGTTCACACTCATGCCTGCCATTGATGAAGAAAGAAAGGAGGGAGGGAGGGAGACCAAGCAGGTCCTCAGTGCCGGCTCTGAGCCTAGAAAGCAGAGACGGGGTTGGGGGAGGGAAGGACGCTGCATGTACCACTGTGCTCTGCGGGGTCTCTTTATCTCAAGAGATGAACAGGGCAGGTATGTCTTCGCCCTTGTTACACGTGAGCCTCTTTAAAGACAGGCCAGCTCCTCCCCTCCCCCAGCATTCTGGGCCGGCCCCTCCTCTCAGTCAGGTGCCCGGCTCCCACTTCGGGAGCCCGCCTGCCCTGCTTGTCATTCCGGCCGCGGCTTCCTTTGCTCACGCGCTTCCCACTGCGCCAGGAGTGGGTTTCTGATAACGTTCGAATAGATTATTTAAGAGAGTTTCCGCAAGGCGGGGATGAAACTCCAGGCTGATAAGCGGGTGGGGGCGGGAGGGGAGGTTCAGGGCTCCTGCGCTGGCCGTGGCGGTTCATCCCGCGCCCCCTGCAGGTGGTTCCGCGCCCGCGTTTGCGTGTTAATTATACCCGCGGGCGCGGCGGGGGATGGGGACGGTCTCACTCTTGAGCTCAAAGAACCATCGAAGAACCACGGGGCACGGAGAACAGGCCGGGGTCACAGGTTGAGAGGACTGGAGAGAGCCCCTCAGAAGCCCCCCCAGACGGGAAAGGGGTTCCGACACAGGCAGGAAGCGGGATGGGGCGCCCCTGCGGGAATGGCGGGAATGGCGGGCAGGGAGGCGTGGGGTAGGGATGCCCTGTGAGAGTGGAAGACCTCAGCCAGGGATGTGGTTGTTGCCTGAGGAAGCACCTCTGATTTAGGGGCAGAAATAGAGACTGGACCGTTCAGGGGCCTATGTTGTCACTATGGGGACCCAGGTGTGCCTGTGGGATGCCAGCCCTCTTCCACATGACTGGACAGGGGTCCTAACCAGGGCAGGGGACTGCAGGCAGGTCGCTTGCTTTCCCTCCGCGGAGGATAAGAGCACAGCCCCCTCGGGTCACCCGGTGTGGGGAGGTGAGGTAAAGCATGGTCTGGTGACCACTGAGTGGAAGCAGGGGTCAAGCCCACATGCCCAGGTGTGTAATACCTTCCCGTTTTTCCCAGGAAAACTTAATCTGCCCCAGGTGGTGAGAAGAAGGGGCTTGTGGCTTAGGCTAAACCACAGATTGGTCCCCACCAGTCACTGTCCAGTTGTACTGTCCCCAGCCCCTGGTGCTGGCAGGCCTCTGGCTCTGAGGCCTCGCTCGGGTGTCTGGAGGGGCTGGAATCATGTGTCCAGTCCTGCCTGAGGTCCTGTTATTTCAGGGTCTCCCCCACAGCGAGGGCTGCTGTCGTTTTCCTCTGGGGAAATTCCTTCCTTCCCTCTCCCCAAGCTGCCCTCAGAGGGCCCCTCAGAAGCATAATTTCCTGAATGAGCTTTTGAAATCCAAACCACGAAGAGAAGAGCCCCTGCTTGAAAGAGGGAAGAGGGGGAGAAATACCAGGAGGAAAACATAAACTGGTATCTCACATGATATTCGTGCCTTCTGTAATCCTGAGTAGCAGCGTGCTTGGGGACTGCCAAGGTTCTTCTGCTCTAAGGTGGGGGACAGAGTGGGCTGGTGGCTGCAAGGGGCGGGGCAGGGCAGGGCCCAGGAGTAATGGTGGGAGGAGGGGGTTCTTGGCTGGGGAATAGGTACTTGAGCCTTGGGTTTCTTTCTAAGTCTGAGGAAAAGTGGGTGCCTAGGTTCGTGGGCTCTGTTCAGGGTATCCCTGAACAGCTTTGTTCGGGAGGTGACTTGGGGCAAAGTACTCAAGCCAAGTGGGTTCAAGACTTGGCTGCCATGTGCCAGCTGTGGCCCTGGAGCAGTGTTCTGAGCGCTCTGAGCCTCCACCGTCTCATCTGTAACTTTAATGTAAAGCAGCCTCAAGCTCCACCTCCCGTGGCCCTACCCTGGCTGGGGCGAGTCCCTCCAGCGCTCAGCACACGGGATGTGTTTTGAGTCCCAGAGGACTGGGAGGTAGAGAGCTGGTGTGGTGGTTGAGGTGCTAGTCTGGGGAATGAGGGGGTCGGGACTGAGGCCTGGCTACAGTGCGTGGCGCTGTGTGATATTAGGAAGCCGTGGCCCCTTCCTGGGCCTCAGTTTCCCACCTGTGGGTGGGAATCATAGTCTTTGCCCTACCCACTCACAGGACACAGATAAATAATAACAACTCATCCTTATCGAGTGCTTCCTGGGGGCTCTGCTGCCCTAAGAGCCATTCATGTATATCTCATTTAGCCCACACAATAGTCCTGAAAGGTAGGTACTATTATCCCACTTTACAGATGAGGTCACAGAGGCACAGAGGGTTAAATAACTTTCCCAGAGACACAGCCAATAGTGGCTGAAGCTGTCTTCGGAGTCAACACTGTTAATCATCACACCGTGCATTGGTACGGATGGGGAGGATTTGCTTTCCAAGTCCTTGGGTTGTCAAAGCTGACCCTTGCTACCCCCCAGACCCAGACACTGGCAGGACCTGCCAAGGCCCCAGAGCCTGGTGGCGAGCTCTGCTCTTTCCCCTCAAAGTGGACCTGGAGGAGGCTGAACCCAAGGACTCGGGCTGCTGGAGTTGTGCGTGGGACTGTGGGAGAAGGAAGGAGGGGAGGTCTGGGGGTGTGTGTGGAGAGGACAGACTGTCGGCAGCGGCAGCAGCCTCGCCCCAACCCCCACTCAAGGAGCAGATCTGCGTCACTGGCACTGGGGCCGCCTCCCGCCCCCTGCCAAAACCCAGCAATTGCTCCCAGGTGAAGAGCAGCTGCTGCCCTGGGAGGGATGCCTGCCGCTGATGCTGCGTGGGAGGCTGAGCCATCAGGGCCCACCTGCCTCCCAGTTGGAAGGGTGAAAAGAAGGAAGCAGCACTGCCCCCCAAAACCTCGGCTGGGGCAGCCCCAGAAAGCACTGCCTTGTTTTCATTTCATCCTCACAACAACCTGCAGCGTGCAACTGTATGACAGCCCAGTTAACACCAGAGAAACTGAGGGCTAGAGAGTGTGGGAAGAAAATATGCAATTGAAAGCAAAGGGGACAGCTGAGCATGGAGAGTTCTCAGGCGCTGCAGGTGATGCACAGTTGCACACAGGCTAAGGGCTCAGAGCCAGCATTTGCTGAGCACCTATTTTGTACCTGGGGCCATTAGCTCCATTTTATAGACAGGCAAACTGAGGTTCAGAAAAAAGGAAGTGGCCAGCCCTGGGTCACGCAGCAGGCTGTGTCAGAGCTAACAGTTCTCTGCCCTCCTGGAAGTTTTAGTCTGGTGAGGGAAACAGATTCATACCAGACCAAAAGCAACTGAGCTGTGATTGAGATATAAACTCCCCTGGGAGAGAGAGACAGGAGGGAGAGTGCCAATCAAAAGTACTTAGTGAAGAAGGAGAGGGAAGTGTCTGAGTGGGACATCTGGGCTGCTGAGTACCGGTTTAAATGGCAAGATGGGGGAGGGCATTCCAGGCATGGGAGGAGCAGGAGGAAAGTCCTGGAGGCAGAGCGGGTCAGGGCGGCTTGGAGAACTGTGGGGTGTCCTGGGAGGCTGGAGCACTGGCCAAGAGAGTAGGGAGGGGAGGGAGGCAAGGTGGCCCTCTGGTGGGGTCCCCTGAGGAATGGAAGTCTCTCTGAGGTTTGGAGAAGGGAAAGCCCATGGGAAATGGCTGGGAGGAAGAGAAACAGGGCACAGGCCACAGAGAAGCAAGAGGGGAGGAGCTGGAAGTGGAGGGAGACACTGTGGGTAGGGCTCCTGGGTTCAGCTGGGCCAGTTGTCTTGGGCTTAGGCTCTGGCATCAGGCACACCTGGGTTTGAGTCCTGGCTCTGCCCTTACTTGCTGTGTGGACTTGGAAGTTGCTTGCCCTCTCTGAACCTTGACTTCCCCCAATATAAAGAACTGCCTCCTGGGGTTGTTGTAGATGGCAGCCGTGAACCCAGGGCTTTTCATTTCTCCCTTCCAACCTAGGAGGTAGGAGCTGTCATTTCCCCCATTTCACAGAAGGGCAAACTGGTGACTGATCATGGCTAGGATGTAAGGGTCCGGACAATTCTGTCCACCATGGAAAATTAGATGGGTCTTATCGGCTCCAGGGGTGGCTGAAGCTCTGTTGGACCAGCATCACCCTTTAGCTTCTCTACCTAATCCTGCTTCCGCCTCGTCCCTTCCCCAGGTGTTGATCCCTAGTAAATATCCTCCCCATCAGACTCCATCTAGGGCTCTGCTCCTGGACAACCCCACCTGCAACAGGTACATTTATGTTCCAGCCAGGGTGGCCGAGTCCTGGCTGTGCCCACAGACTCCTTTGTGAGCAACATGGCTCCGGTAGCCAGTTCTCGAGCCCCACCCCAAAAAAAACTCTAGGAGGAGCAAGGATGAACCCATGAAAATGAGGAACCTATGTGCAAGGTGAGGCAGGAAGATGCCTGTGGAGCCAGCCACACTGGGCCCTGTAGTGGGATGAATGGTAGCCCCCAAAGATACTGCCATGTCCTAATCTCCAGGACCTGTAAGTCTTGTCTTATTTGGAGAGACGGTCTTCGTAGACATTTAAGTTAAGGATTTGGGGATAACGAGATCATCCTGGATTATTCAAGTAGGCCCTAAATCCAATGATGTGTCCTCGAACAAGTGAGACAAAGGAGAGAGACATGCATAGACAAGAAGGTGATTTGAAGATGGAAGTGATGTGGCCACAAGCCAAAGAAGCTGGTGGCCACCAGAAGAGCCAAAGAAGCAACCCCATCAGAGCCCCTGGAGGGAGTGTAGTCCTACCTTAATTGTGGACTTCTGGCCTCTACACTGGGAAAGAATATGTTTCTGTGGTTTTATGCCACTCAATTTGTGGTAATTTGGTACTGCAGTTGCAGAAAAGGAGTACAGGCCTCATATCCAGTTGGAAGCTTGGGGAAACTTTCCAGGAGATCCCTGGAGGCCCCGAGGTTGGGCACTCCCAGCCTGGGCTGGGGGTCAGAAGAGAGGAGGCCGGCTCTTCGGGGGAAGTCTTGCCTATCCTGGATTTTGACCTTGAGTAGGAAGTACTCCTCAGGAAGGGAGGGGAGAAGACAAGCCAGGGAGAGAAACACAGTTTGCAACAGCCCAGAGAACTGAAAATCATAGTGCGTCCCAGAAAATTCAACTTGTAGATATCGTGGGAGTAGAAAATTCCCCAGAGGAGAGAGGAGAGAGACACAACTCAACAGGAGGCAAGGGCCCCATCTCAGAGCTCTCTGGGTGCCCACGTGAAGCTTGTTTTTCTAAATGTTATATTTTAAAACAGTTTTAACTTTCTGGAAAAATTGCAAAGGTCGCACAGAGAGTTCCCATACACCCAAATTCCCCTATTATTAACATCTTACATTAGTATGGTACGTTTGTTACAATTAATTATTCAGTACATTAAGTCAAGTCCATACTTTATTCAGGTTTCCTTAGTTTTTACCTAATATCTTTTTTCTGTTCCAGGAGCGCATCCAGGATCCCACATTACATTTAGTTGCATGTCTTCTTAGGCTCCTCTTGGCTGTGACAGTTTCTTCTTCTTCCCATGTTTTTGATGACCTTGGCAGTTTTGAGGAGAATTGGTCAGGTATTTTGTAAGACTGCCCCTCTGTTGGAATTTGTCTAGTGCTTTTCTCATGATTAGACTGGGGTTGTGGGTTTTGGGGAGGAAGAGCCCAGAGATAAAGGGCCACTTTCATGACACAACAACTGTACTTGCTGCCAGCAGGACTTAGCACTGTTGTTGTTGACCTTGATCCCCTGGCTGAGAGAGTGTTTGTCAGGCTTCTCCACTATAACTGTGAAGTTACTCTTTTTTCCCCCTTTCCACCATATCTTCCTTAGCAGCAGGTCATTCTGCACAGCCCACCCACCTTACAGGGTGGGAGGATAATGTTCCATCTCCTTGAAGGTGAGGGGTTTTAAGCAGGAAATTCACATAGTCAGGTTTTCTTCTTAAAGCCCAGTTTTGACAAAAATGTGGGGAAATAGACACCCTGATATTCTGTCGGCGGACGTGGAGATCAGAACAGTGTTTTGGAGGCACAATTGGACGCATCTGTCCACATGTTAGATGCACATACCTTTAGGCCTAGCAAGTCAACGCTGCAGACGTGCCTGATCACGGGTGCAGTGATACCTGGACAGGAGTGTCTATGGCAGTGCTATTGGTAGCCATCAGAAACGTGAAACAACTGAGCGCCCACTGAAAGGGCAATGGATGAGAGAATGAGGTAGAGCCATCTCACAAAATACCAAACAGCCATTACAAAGAAAGAGGGAAATCCCTGCATGCGGACCCGTGAAACTCTCCAAGATATATTACAAGTGAAAATAGTATTCACAGGCTCATATGCATGAATGAAGCCATTTGCATGAATAAAAAAGATGTGCATTTATATATGCACATAGGAATGGAAAATGTGTGGCAGGACCCATAAGGAACCATCACCCATGGTGACTCTGAGGAAGGGGTAGAGGAGGAGGGGCTGTTACTTTTCACTTTAGACCTCCCTGACATTTTGCACAATAAGCAAGTACGGCTTTCATGATAAAATGTTTTGAATATTAAAAATATTTCTTTGGAGATTTGCATTGTAAGGAGTCCACCGTGGTTTCTTGTGAAGGATGAGTTTGGGGAACCGGGGTGGAGTGGAGAGACCAGTTCAGAGCTCTCAGGGCATTTAGATGACAACTCGAGGAAGGGCAGGAGAAGAGGGTGGATTTGGGGGTTACTTACGAGGTACAGATGAGAGGAGTTGGTGACTTCCTGGTGGAGGGGTGGGAGAGGGGAGAGGGTCTTTCATGAAGGATGCTGGCAGGAAGCTGATGGTGCCCTCAAAGTGGGTTATGGAGGAGGGTGTAACAAAGGGGCTGCTTACAAGTCCAGGCAGGATAAGGGAAGCAAGCGAGGGGTGGTGCTACCCCCGGGCTAGGCACATCTGGGAGCCATCGCCACCCCCAGCCCTACGGCAGAGGGAGGCCAGGGTCCCTGGAACTGGGCAGGGAAGCTGAGGGGGAGGGTGCCTGATGGGAGCTGAGGCTCAGAGGGACCAGCCTGCCTGTAACCTGGCAGAGAGAGAGCCTGGGGAGCAAATACCCCAACCTCACTCCTGCCTCTCCCAACTGCCATTGCAGATGGTACCTCCCACTGGCTAAACCCACCTGGAAGCCAGAGGGCAAGTTCAGAGCAGGGTAGAGGAGGGTGGGAGGGGGCCCAGCGAGCAGAGTGTGGGGTCTAGGTTGATGTCCAGGCTCCTGGCTTGGGTGCCTGATCGATGGATATGCCCCTTGGAGACGGGGAAGACAGAAGGAGGAGCAGGTTTTTAGGAGGTTGCAGAGTTCCATTTATGGTCTATTTCAGCCAGCCTAGGCTGCTTGCATGACAAACAGCCCCAAATATGTTGGGGGTGGGGTGGAATATTGGGTTGGAGCTTAGATCCCAAATGGTCTAGCTTCCTGTGATGGTCCCCCTGACACCCTTTGAGGTCACCCACCTTCCCCCCTACCTGCCTGGAGCTCTGCCCAGGCACATAAGCTCCTGCCTGAATGTGGAGGGTGGACCCTGGAGGACTTCTGTTGGGGGGCACACACCAGGGGTGTTGGGCCACCCACAGTTCTGCAGGGTCACCAAGACGGCTGCTGGGTGACCCGTGGGATCTGTGGGAGTGACCAGACCCTAGGAAGGCAGCCTGGGGATCTAGGGCCTTGGGGCTGGGTTAAGCTTGGTGGAGGGGAGAGGGGGTTACCCAAAGCTTGCTCAGACCAGCCTTGGGCTGGGAGGTCTTGGGCCACCCTATTGTCCCCAGGTAGGGGGAGATCTTTAAAGAGGGTTTGTTTTTTTGTGGAGGGGTCAGCTGCGGGAGACGTGTGGTGGCGGGGGGCATCATCCCACCAGCCTGTAGGGGACTGGAGATCCTCCAGGATGGCAGCCAAATCCTCATAGGAATGAAGACCCCGGAACAGCGCAAACAGGGTGTTTGCAGGGAAAATGAGGCACCCATTGGCACTATCAGCAAATTCCATCCACAGGATTCTATAATCAGATTAGCTCCCAGGAGGGATGAGAAGATGGGGTGGAGAGAGAAAGTGGGCGAGGAAAAGGCCTCCACTCTGAGCTCTCCTATTCCCACCCGGCACTGTTCTAAATGTTTCACCATCTAATTGCCCTCCTCGCTGTTCATATGGGGAAGCTGAGACCCAGAGAGGGAAAAGGACTTGTCGGGGTCCACAGTGTCAGGGATAAGTCATGCCCCAATCCTGCCCTTCCTCTGCAGTGTGCTGTTTCCCTGTCCCCTTTGGTGACAGTTTCATCTGCCCCCACAGGAATGGTACATAATTTGCAGGACAAAATAAAATGTAGGGCCCCTCATTCGAACATTATTAAGAATTTCAAGATGATGGTGACTGCAGAGCTTGAAAGCCCTCTGATTGCAGTTTCCTGCTGATGGAAGTTCACAATACTACTCATGAATTTTTTTTTCTAGAAAATGAGCATGAATACGATAAAGCCTCTAGATCTAACCACCAATTTACAGGAAATACAGGGGACAGAGGAACATGTTAAATAATGTCACTGGTAAGCAAATAAGAAAAATCCAGATGGTGAAAAAAAATTGAGGCGAGAACCTTTAGATCAAGAGACTTACATACATCTCAGGATCTAATGCACTGTGTGGACCTTATTGGGATCTTCATTCAAACCAACTGTTAAACAAAATCATGAGATGATTAGAATTGGATATTTGACAATATTAAGTATTTCTGTTTAATATTTTAGGTGTTATAATAATATTACACCTAAATAAATAAATATAACTCTGTCTTCCCTAGTTTGCTCAGGCTGCCACAACAAAGTCCTACAGACTGATTGGTTTAAACAAACAGAATTTTATTTTCCCACAGTCCTGGAGGCTGGAAGTTCAAGATCAAGGTGTCAACAGGATTGGTTTCTTATGAGGACCCTCCTTGGTTTGTAGCTGGCCCTTTTTCCCCTGTGTCTTCATATCTTCTTCCCTTTCTATGTGTCTGTGTCCTAATCTCCTCTTCTTATAAGGACACCAGTCCTTTTGGATTAGAGTCACTCTAATGACCTCATATTAATGTAATTACCTCTTTAAAGACCCTATTGCCAATACAGTCCATATTCTGAGGTACTGGGAGTTAGGACTTCAACATATGAATTTTCAGGGGACCTAGTTCAACCCATAACAGTTGTGATTATGTTTTTTTAAGAATCCGTATCTTTTAATATTTTATTCTGAAATGTTAATGCATTAAATGATATGCTATCTGGGGGTTGCTTTTAAATAGTCCAGTTTGTGGGGGAGGGTGGTGGTGGAAGTAAAAATGAAACAAATTTGGCCATGAGCAGATAATTGTTGAAGTTTAAAGACAGGTACGTGGGGTGAATTATTCTATTCTCTTTACTTGTATACAGATTTGAAATTGTCTACAATAAAGTGTTTTTTTAAAAAAAAATGCTAACCTTCAGTGGCTTTCCATCATTTACGGAGTAACCTCCAAGTTCCTAGCCTGGGACTCTTTCATTTCACCTGTCTGCTTCCTAACCGCTTTTCAGCCTACAGCTTCCACCAAACTCCCTGCAGTTCCCCAGACATAGCAGGCCGGTCCTCATCTCTCCACCTTAGCGCCTGTTCTTGCCTTCGCTTATCATGCGCTTCCCCTGCTTTTCTTCTCCTCCTCCAGGGTTCCCACCTCCAAGAAGTCTTCCCTGATCTCCAAGCTGGGAAGCTTACCTCCTTTGTGATTCCTCACCCCCATGTTCCCTGGTGCCAATTGACTTATGCAGTCACCATCGGCTTCTTTCCTCCCTCTTCTCCTTCTCTATTCCCTGACCCCCAAACATTCCCCACCGCCATCCACATGCATGCGCGTGCTCCTACCCCGCAACACACACACACACGCACACGCACGCACGAACGCACACACACGTGTGCCTGCACACACGCATGTAAGCCTGTGAACTACTTGAGGACTGTGACTCACCTGATCAGGTTTCTGGGTCCCAGTGAGGTGAGCATGTGGCCAAGGGGAGCAGGGATGACGGGGAGATGCAGGCCTTCATGTGGCGGTTGTCACTCTTGTGATAACACAAGAAGGTTTCACTGCAGCCCATGGGCAGCCACTGAGGGTGGGGGTGACTTTTAAGGAGCGCTGGTGTATACAGGGGGGAAGAGGTTGCTCCCTGCCTCTTCCCCAGGGAGATTCTGGCCTGGTGTCGGGACCTGGTATCACTGGAACCCTGACTTTCAGGAGCTGCTTCTCATGGACAAGTGTTGAGAGATTCCTAAGCCCCTCCTTTGCTCCTTGGGACCCTCTCCCAGCTTGATACCCCCTTGCACAGATGAGGAAACTGAGGCTTGGCAAAGAAGTCACCTGCCCACTTTCTAGCTGTGTGCCCTTGGGGCCTTAGACTCTCTGAGCTTGGATGTCACCCTAAATAGTCAAGATGTGTGACATGTGCCTGCTCACGATGACTGTTCCTCTCCCCAGACAGAATTGAAAGACCCATCGTAGATCAATATTCCCAGCCTGCCAATCCCTTTATTAGTTACATAGCATGGGGTAAGTCCCTTCCCACTGCCAGTCTCAGTGTTCCCATCTGCCAAATGGCATGCCTTGGGGCTTGCTGGTCACTGTCTCCCTCATTGTCCTGGGGCCGGGGCAGTGTGAGGCACCCAAGCAAGAGATAACAGATCCAAGGGCTTCTGGGTCCGCTCCCACCTGAAACAGTGGGGCTGCCTGCTGGAAGTGAGATTTCTGCGGACCCAAGTGTCCTAGTCAGAAGAAATGTGCTCATCACTTACAAATACCCACAGGCCTGGGGTATGGGGTAGACCCCTCAGGAAGCTCACAGACTAGAGATGATGCACCCCACCCCATACCAATGAGGGATACCCAGTGGCTACAGTCTCAGAAGAGCCCCTGACCCACCTGGAACTGAAGAAGGCTGGGACCTACCAATGATGAGTGATGGAAGGGGGCAATTCACCAGGTAGAGGGAGAGGAGTAACAGCACCAGGGAGCACTGAGCAGGGCTGGGTCAGGGCGGGCTTCCTGCAATCTGTGCACTCATTTTGTGCTATTAGTGGTCATCGATGAACATTGACTAGAGCCATCAGTTCATTAAGGTTTGCAAAATGAAGATATTCTGATTCTATTATCCCATTATCATCTTTCAGCTAGACTATTTCTCCAAAGAGAAACTCCCTTTATTAAACATTAGGTTACCATTAGAAACAGTCACTGCAGGTGACTAAGCAGGTGTGTGATAGGGTCAAATTTGCCTTTTCTGAAAGAAAATGTTAAAAGGCCAAATAGCAGAGAATAAACAAAGGACATTGTTAAAGCATTATTCTCTAAAACCACCATACTCTAAAGGTTTTACAGAGGCTTCTTCTAAGCCTTTAAGGGACAGATAAGTTCTATTGAAGCACACTGTTCCAGAGCAGAGAGGAAGGAAAGCTTCCCATTATTACCATGAAGACTGTTTTAACACGGATAACAAAACACAACAAAGCGCAACATAGAAGCAATAAATCAATCTCACATAAATATTGGGGGAGTGACTATCCTAAGTAAAATAATAATTATAGGAATTGTGATGGTTAATTTTATGTGTCAACTTGATTGGGCACGGGGTGTCCAGATATTTGGTCAAATATTATTCTGGGTGTTTCTGGATGAGACTAACATTTGAATTGGTGGACTGAGTAAAGCAGATTGTCCTCCTTAATGTGGGTAGGTCTCATCCAATCTGTTGAGAGCCTGAGCAGAACAAAAGGCTGAGGAAGGGGGAATTCTTTTTCTCTGCCTGACTGTCTTCCATTTTGGACACTGACCTCCTGCCTTCAGATTTGGACTAGAACTGGAACTTAAACTATCAGCTCTCCTATTCTCAGACCTTCAGACTCAGACTAGAACTACATCATCTGCTGTCCTGGTTCTGGACTTCTCTGCTTCCATAACTGCATGGGCCAATTCCTATAAATAAATCTCTCTCTCTCTCTCTCTCTCTCTCTCTCTCTCTCTCTCTCTCTCTCTCTCTCTCTCTCTATATATATATATATTTATATATATATATATATACACACACACACATACACACACACATATATATATATACATACATACATATACACACACACACACACACAGACATGCACACATATCCCATTTGTTCTGTTTCTCTGGAGAACCCTGACTAATCAGAAATATCATTCAGTATCCAGAAGCACATTAATAGCACACATCTGTAACTAATCTTTGCATGGTTCAATTTAGAAAACCTAGTAATTTAGAAAACCTAGTAATGTATATTAATATAAATATGTAATATTATAAAATGTCATCATTAATAGATCAAAAGAGGAAGAAAATTGTTATCTTCTGTATAGATGCTAAAAGGGCATTTGATAAAGTTCAAGATTAATTCCTGATTTTTAAAAACTTCTTGATAAAATTGGAATAGATGGATACTTCCTTAATGGGATCACGTATATCAAGGCAAAATCCATCAGCATGTGTAATGGTGAACAACTTGAAGCCTTCCAATAAATTCATGAGTGAGGCAAAGATGTCCCCTCTCGCCAGACTTAACATTACTCTAGAGATATTAGCCACTAAAATTTCACAAGAAATGAGGAGCATAAATATTGGAAAGAAAGAGACAAAAGTATTGTTATTGGTATATGATATGATTATACACTTGAAAAGCCAATAAAATAGAATAATTATTACAAATAATATAACTTGGTAAGATAACTGGGTACAAAATTAAAACATAAAAATTAATAACTTCCCTATACATGTACAGTGAGTTATAGAAGATACTTAAAGGAAAAATCCCATCTATGAAAATAGCAAAGGAGACAAAGTACAGAAGATAAAATGTCTAGCAACACATTTAATAAGAAAAATGCAAGATATACATGAAAAAAATTTAAATGCTACTGGAAACCTAAAACAAAACAGGAATAAATGGAAGGGATAATTTGTTCTGTGTAGGAAGATAGTAAAAAGAAATCAGTTTTCCCTATATTATTATATACATTTAGAATGTTTCCAATAAAAATAAAAAAAGGGTTCTTAGGGGTGTATATTAATTAGAGTAGGCTAATTGCTTTAACAAACAAACCCTGAGTATAAAATGGCTAGAACATGATGGATGTTTATTTCTAACTTACATAAATCCCAAAATGGATGTTCCTGATTTGTGGGCATTTGTGTATGTCTTTCTCAATCAGAATTCTTTAATCTTTGGCTCTGCTATTTTCAACACATGGTTTCCAAGGTGACTATGCTCATCTGCCTGAAGCTGGCAGAGGAATATGAATGATTAAGCATGGCAGGTTTTCATGAGCCAGTCTGAGAAGTAATACACATCACTTCTACTTGCATTCCATTGGCTAGAACTCTATCACATAATTATATTTAATTACAAGAAGCTATGCTATGTCGTCCGAGTGCTCAGGAAATAGAGGAACTGAGTTTAAAGCACTCTTTGTCATGGGAAAATTGACAGATTCTTAAGTTCACGTGAAAAATGTACATGGGGGGGCTTCCCTGGTGGCGCAGTAGTTGAGAGTCCGCCTGCCAATGCAGGGGACACGGGTTCGTGCCCCCGTCCGGGAAGATCCCACATGCCGCGGAGTGGCTGGGCCTGTGAGCCGTGGCCTGTGAGCCTGCGCGTCCGGAGCCTGTGCTCCACAACAGGAGAGGCCACAATAGTGAGAGGCCCGTGTACCACAAAAAAAAAAAAAAAAAAAAGAAATGTACATGGGGAACATTATGAACAATTTTATGCAAAATTTGACAACTTAGATGCAGTGGACAACATCCCTAAAAATGCAAATCTAGCAAAACTGACAAAAGAAGTTATAGAGAACCTAAATAGCCCCATATCTATTTTAAAAATGGAATTTGTAATAAAAATTCCTCCCACAAAGAAAACTCCAGGCCCAGATGGGCTTCACTGGTAAGTTTTCTCAAACACTTAAGGAAGAAATAATAGTGGTTCTACACAAGTTCTTTCAGGAAATAGTGCTTTTAAAAATCAACAATGAGGGACTTCCCTGGTGGCACAATGGTTAAGACTCCACGCTCCCAATGCAGGGGGCCCAGGTTGGATCCCTGGTCAGGGAGCTAGATCCCACACGCATGCTGCAACTGGGATTTCGCATGCCACAACTAAGGAGCATGCAAGCCGCAACTAAGGAGCCTGCCTCCCACAACTAAGACCTGGCGCAACCAAATAAGTAAATAAATATTTTAAAAAATCAGCAATGAATGTTGAATTTTATTATCTATGGAGAAAAATAATATGAGCACTTCCCAACTTGATTTAATTTCAGTTTTCTTAAATTTACCAAGGCCTGGGTGGTCCAGTGGTTAAGACTGGTGGTCCAGTGGTTAAGACTCCACGCTCCCAATGCAGGGTGCCGCGTTCAATCCCTGGTCAAGGAACTAGATCCTGCATGCATGCCACACCTAAGAGTTTGCATGTTGCAACTAAAAATCCTGTATGTAGCAATGAAGATCCCACATGCTGCAACTGAGACCCGGTGCAGCCAAATAAATAATAAAAATTTTTTAAAAATACTAGATAACATCAATTAAATTTTTAAAAAATGTACCAAGGTTTGCTTTGTGGCCCAGCATGTGATCTATCCTGGAGAATGTTCCATGTGCACTTGAAAAAAACGTGTATTCTACTGCCTCTGGGATGGTAGGGGTGGAAGTTGGCTGGGAAGGTGCATGAAGAAATCTCTGGGATGATGGAAATGTTCTGTCTTCTCTTGAGTGGTAGTTATACATTGTATGCAACTGCCGACATTTAGTGAACTGAACACATAAGATCTGTGTACTTTATTATATGTAAGTGATATCACAAAAAACACAAAAAGAATAGCTGGGTAGATGATAAAAAAAGAATCCAAAATTAGACACAAACACATATTAGCCTTTAATTTGATACAGGTGTCGTTTCAAGTGAGTGTGTAAAAATGGATTATTTAACAAATGATACTGAAATAACTGGAAAAAAGTAGTTTGGAACCACATATTACTGTTCACACCAACATTAATTTTGGATGGATCAAAGATTTAAAGGTAAATAAATAAAACCATGAAAGTACTGAAGCAAACATTGATGATTCTTTTGTGGTTCTGAGTTCGAGAAAGGGAAAGACTTTCTCAAAATGATTCAAACTAGACGCCACAGAAGAAAATATGAATATGAACACTGTCTGATTTGAAAAAAAACACAAATAAAATTTAAAGAAAATGAATAAACTATCATATAAACATGAGAGACCACATGTCAATTTTTTTAAAGATCAAAAATCTGAAAGAAAAATGGTCACAGGACATGGACAGATGGTTCACAGAAAGTGTATACAAATGGCTTCTAAACATGTGAAAAGATGTCCATGCTCAGTTACAGTAAGAGAAATGCCAACAAAAACTACATCAAGTTACCACTTCCCCCTAATAGATGGCATAGACCAAAATTTTTGATAATGTGCTGTGTTGGTGACAGTGTAGGGCAGCAAGCTCTCTCATGCATTGTTGATGGGAGTAAAAATTGTTACAATTCTTGAGAAGACAATCTAGAGATACCTATCAAATATAAAACTGCATATACTCTGTGACCCAGACATTCTTCTAGGAATGAATTCAACAGACACACTTCCACATGTCCAGAAAGATGAATGATGGAGATAACCAGTGCAGCCTTGTTCACAGTGGCAAATAATGACCATCAAGAGGAGGCTGGTTAAATAAATGACTGTCTGGATGTAATGGGATTCCATGACACTGCTTGAAGGAGATTAATGTGGTCCCTCAGAACATGGACTCTAGAGCCACAATGCCTGAGTCCTAACCCCAGCTTTCCCGCTTACTGGCTGGGGGACTGACCTTGAGCCAGTTACCTAACCTAACCTCTCCATACCTCAGTTTTCTAATCTCTAAAATGGGATAAGTAGCAGTAATAATAATGTCACCTACCTCAAAATATGCTGAAGAGTAAAACTGGTCTTACGGCATTTAGACCAGGGTGTGGCACGTGGTAAGTACCAGGTACGGATAGACTAGAATTATTACTGATCTGAAACCATCTCCAGAATATATTAAGTACAAAAAACCAAAATGCGGTTCCAGTGGTATAAAACCAGGGTGTGCAGCATAGTTCTACATATTTATGCTTGCATATGTATAAAATATCTCTAGAAAGAGGCACTAGAAACTAGAAATTGCATCTGGGGAGTGATTGGGGGTGGGAGAGAGTTCTCGACGAATAACTTGTATACTTTTAAATGTATTTTTTACAAAGTATGTGTATTATCTATTCCCAAATTTTAAAATAAAAAATGTATATTTTGAAAAGAAAATCCATTGAAGTGATGTAACTCTCTGTGTCCTGATTACGGTGGTGGTTACACAAATCTATACGTGTGTTAAAATTCATAGAACTGTACATAAAAAGATAAAAGTAAATTTTTCTGTGTGATGATTAAAAAATAAAAATTGAAAAAAAATGTCCCTTTGGCTCTAATGCATAATACAGAGCAAGCCTGGTCCTCCAGGAGGCCAGTGAGGAGCTGATTGCATTTTAGGAGAAAAGAAATTCTTAGAACCTGGGGAAGGAGCATCAGTGGTGGGGACAGAGAGGAAAGAATTCAGAAGTGTAGAGGAAAAAGGCTTGTGCTCCATTCTTTTTTTTTTTTTTTTTTTAAATTTATTTATTTTTGGCTGTGTTGGGTCTTCGTTTCTGTGCAAGGGCTTTCTCTAGTTGCGGCAAGCAGGGACCACTCTTCATCGCAGTGCGTGGGCCTCTCACTGTCACGGCCTCTCTTGTTGTGGAGCACACGCTCCAGACGTGCAGGCTCAGTAGTTGTGGCTCACAGGCCTAGTTGCTCTGCGGCATGTGAGATCTTCCCAGACCAGGGCTCGAACCTGTGTCCCCTGCATTGGCAGGCAGATTCTCAACCACTGCGCCACCAGGGAAGCCTTGTGCTCCATTCTTTTATGGAATACACCCCGACTTAGCACACACTGTTTGCTGGGCACTGTGCACTTTCTCCTCATAACAATCCCAGAGGATGATGGTTACCTTTTGTCATCCCAGTTTTCCAGATGAGGTAAAAGTGATTTGCCCAAGGTGTAAGTGGCAGAGCCTTTGAACCAGGTCTGACTCCAAAACAGGTTCTTTTTGAAACTGCACTCCTTCTCAGATGGGACTCGAACCCAGCTGCACCTCAGATTGGGACTTGAACCCACAATCCCTGATTTAGGAGGGGACATGAACCCACTGTCTTTTAATTGAAACCATTCACCTGGTGTCAGGACTTACTGAAGCTCAGGTTCTTTTGTCTCATGGCAGAAAGAATTCAGTGTGAGGCGAAGAGATGGGCAAAGCGTGGGTTTATTAGCAAAGGATGCTAGTGAGAGATACAAGCGAGCTGGCAAAGGAGTGCAGCCCCGAGAACAAGGAGGGGTACATTTTTATAATCAAAGAAAAAATGGAGAGGGGAGAAGACCACCTTCTTCCTAGTTCTTGGGCAGATGTCAACACTCACATCATTATCTCCTCTTCTGACCCTGCATGGTCTAAACGGGACTGTCATGGCACTATTTCAATAATATGTATTTTAGCAAAAGTGTTGCAACATGTACTAAAGTATGGTCATTTATCTCAGGTTTAGGTATAATGTTCCCTTTCCCCTACTTTTTTTTTTTTTTTTTTTTTTTTTTTTTTTTTTGCCTTACACCTATATTCCTGTTTTGGCTACATGCAGAAATGCTACTCTTCAAGGACTGTTACCTCTCTGACTTCATGTAACAAGATTCAGACCCCATATCTATTGTCTTGTGTTTTAACTATCAGGGTTTGTGGCTTGAGTGTGCCTGGTGTTTGGATGCACCTGGTCTTCCTACAAGGTAGTGTAGATTGTTGCTAGGTTACTGGATTCTTTTCTTGAGTGGTCATTAGCTTACAACAGTCTCTCAAACTACCTTAATATTCCCTTTCTGTCTTTAATCCCCTAGTGGGATTTCTAAACTAATTATTTAATTATCCTACTCTATCCCTATCATTTTCAGCTCAAAAGACTTCTTTTCCCTAGTAAACTAGATCTGGGGAAGTCTGGGAAGGCTTCACGGAGGAGGTGACATTTGAACTGGGGCCTTGAAGTTTATCCAGGATTCTATCCCGCACAATTTCAAGTGCTGCCATTCACAAGGTAGTCTCGGGCTCCCCCTGCAGTTGTGCAGGGCAACTCTGAGTTCGTCACACAGAAATGGAGAAGGTGCACCAGTTAGACTTGGCTGTCTAACAAATCACCTCCCAAATTCAGCAGTTGATTTAAAACAATAAGCATTTACAGGTCAGCTGGCTAGTTCTGATCTCAAGCAGGCTTATTCCTGTACCTGAGTCTGCTACTGAGTCAGCTGTAGGGTGATCGACCATCCTGGTTTGCCTGGGACTGTCCCAGTTATAGCACTAAAGGACCCGCCTCCCCGGTGACCCCTCAATCCTGGACAAACTGAAACAGCTGGTCACCCTAGTTGACTGGGGCTGTCGGGTCTAGGTGGGCCTGGGTGAGGATGGCTGGCGCCTCTCTATGTGGTGTCTTTCATCCTCCAGTGGGCTAGCCCAGGTTGTTCTAATGGCAGCAATGACAGGGGTCCAAGAGAGCAAGTAGACACGTGCAAGTTCTGTTAAAGCCAAAGCTCAGAACTGGCACATCGTCACTTCTGCCACATTCTGTTGATCAAAGCAAGTCTTAAGACCAGGGGTAGGAAAATAGCCTCCCCCTCTTTATGAGAGAGGCACATTGCCAGGGGCATGGATATGGGAACAAGTGTGGGAAATGGGCCAATTTCATAATCAATCTGTCACATAAGGGAAGTCCTGACTCAGGTGTAGCAATAAGCCTGGCTGACCTGTAAATGGTTATTGTTTGAAACCAGCTACTGAATTTAGGAGGCGGTTTGTTACACAGCAAAATCTAACTGATATACTCCCAACTCATGGGGTATATTTGGGGAAGGGCAGGAAGTTCAGTGTGGCTAGAGTATAGTGGGCTGTCAGAAGATGGGAGAGAGATAAGAATGGCTGGGTCTGTGTGTTTTCTCATCTCCTGGACTGGCAAATGAGGACAACAGGAGAGGGACCATGATTCCTTTATACAGATGAGAAAGACTGGGGCCCAGATAGGGCAGGCACACACCCAAGGCCACACAACATGGGTAGGGACTGGAACCAGGGCTTTCCCTGCTGGGCCAAGGCCGTGGGAGGAAGGGGGGCTTGATGGTGCTTTTGCAATCTCTTACTTAAGACCAAGAGGCCATCAAGTATTCGTAAAAGAATGGGGAGGGGTGGCTTGATGGAGATGGGTGGGTGTTGAAATCACCAAAACCCACTGGCACCTATACTTCTGCAGGACTGTGCTTATTTATTCCCTCAATTTGAATGACTGGATTTTTCCCCTCCAGATACTCCCTGGGGCTCCCTCTCTATCAGTAGTAGCAAATGGATTTACAGGTGTTTAATTAGGCTGGAAAATTATAGACAGCCGGAAGCCTTGACCATGATTCTCCCACCTCCTGGGGAGGCGCCCCTAGGCCAGGAGATCAGCCCAGTTCCAGTGAAAGGACCTTCCTGCTGATGAACCGGCCAACCAGGCCCCTGTAAATCCACTGACCTGCCACTAACTTATTGTGTGTCTTTGGAAGAGCTGCTCTTCTCTATGGGCCTCGGGCTCTTGGTCTGTACCGTGAAGAAGGGGACGAGGGGAGACACAGTGTGGGGGGATTTGAGAAAGCAAGGAGACCTGGAGGTGGCAGGGACAACCATGAGCTGTGCAGAGGACATTACGGGCCCCAGAGTGGCTGTGAGGAGCGGGGTGGCCCGTGGAGCGGGGAGGAGATGGGAGAGGCTCTGTCCTCTCTTGGAAAGGGTAGATGATATTCCTCTTTGACCAGCAAGCCCACTGTGTGCCCAATTGCACGTAGTCTGCACGGACTCACTTCAGCTTCTCCGCACTCCTGGAGTGGGTGTTTGCTACCGTGATAGACAGACGGGGGAAGCAACTGCCCTGTATCACACAGTAGGTGTGAAGCACACGCAGTCTGACTCGGATTCCTGGCTTTCTCCGCAAATCTGCTGAATGTCTGCAGCCACCCTCCCTCTCCACCTGCCCGGGATTAAACCGATGTGCTCCACTGGCCCTGCAGACACACCCTCTGCCTTGCCCTCTGTTCCACCAACTGCATCACATGAGCCCCCTCGTCTCCGACTTCTGGTTCCTTCAGCCCCCAGGAAGCAGCAACAGGAGCTCGGAGGGTGGAGGGTGGAGGTGAGGGAGACTGGGGATTTGTTCCCCAGGCCCCTCCCTGCCGGGCCAGGCTGCATCCTCTGTCAGGTGGCACCCCCCAGAGCCTCAGCCCTCAGGGTCCTGAGCAGGGCTGCCTTCACAGCCCTACAGGCGCTGACTGCTGCCCACTCTTGCTGGGCTCAGGGTGTTTCACCACCCCTAAACCTGTCACTGGACTCATTTCCATCCTGACTCTGAGAAGGACCCTGGCAGACACCCCCGCAAGGCTGTTCCTGCCCCCAAAGGGCCCTGTGCTCTGTCACCCATAATTCCTCCTTTCCCCTCTCCCTGCCCCACAAGGCCTTCCCCTGTGGACACAGGGTTGGGAGGAAAACAGATCGATCAAGCTGGTTCCCAGCAAAGAAGTGTTTCCCACCCATCGGTCCCTGCAAATCTCCAAAGCCAGTCTTTAATATTTCACTTTAATCAACTCTCTTTTCTGTAAAAACTTAAAAAAAAATTGAATCTGAGTTTTTAGAATAAATTTTTAATTTTAGAACAGTTTTAGATTTATAGGAATATTGTGAAGGTAGTTCAGAGACCGACCAACTCTCTTAAACTTTATTTTAAAAGGAAACTTTTCATTATTCCTGCAAATGAAACCAGCATGATGTGCCTCAGACTTTCATCTTAAAAATGAACAATGAAAACAAAATAATGTTATTAAATTTTTTAAATTAAAATAAAAAATTAACAGCCCAATAGAAGTATTAATAAATCTGATTGATTTATATTTTGCATGCAGAATTGGCTGGGATCTGTGTGTGTGTGTCATGAAGCGCTCCCCAGTGCAGGGCCATCACCGGGCACCAGGCTGTTTTCCACCATGACCCACGTCAGTGCCCTGCCAAGAGTCCTCTGAGGAATGGACCAGCTATAGCACAGCCAGCGTTTATGGAGTCCTGCCTCTGGTGGGGCACTGTTCCGATGCCTTACATCTATTAACTTGTCAGAGCCTCAGAATAACCTGATGAGGTACCAGGTACTATTACTACCTCAATTTTTAGAGGGAGACACTGAAGCAGGTTAAGGAACTTGTTCAAGGCCACAGGCCAGAGCCACACGGGGGTAGTCAGGCTCCCAAGTCTGCATATGACTGTGCTCTGTTACTGACAGCAGAGAAAACAGGCATTTTCCCCATCCCACTGCAGCCTCCCCGGACCACGGCAGCAGCACCGAACTCACCTCTGTTCTCTCCCACCTGTCCATTCTTCGCTCTGCAGCCGTGCGCTCTCAAACACGTGGAACTCTGTGTAATAGAGCTGCCCTTTCAGACCTGCCCTTGCTCAGCATTGCACAGTGACATCCACCACTCCTCAGTTTTATTCTCCCCCAACCAACTTTGTACTCTGAAATTCCTCTATTACATAGAAGAGGTGAAAGACTAGAAAATGAACACCCTATATCCTTATCCAAAATTCAACAATCGCTAACATTCTCTCTCTACCTGTGTGTATTCTTCTATTTTGAATTGAAACAAAGCCTTTCTTCATGTGTCCTTGGCAATAATACCAGGTTTGATGTGCTTGTTATTTTTTTTCTAAATACACTTGAAAATAAATACATTACTGTGAAAAGAAGATATTTGGCCATGTACCTCCTAAAATCACCCTGTGCATCCCTCCTGATATGACCACCACACACTGGGGAAATCAGTCCCTAATGTGGGATGGATCTCCGTGGACCTCCATGGTTGTTTTCAGCAAGGATGCCACCTCAACTCACCAGTTCCCTCTGGTGGCAGGGCTGGGAGCTGTGTAGGGAGATTCTGTGGGGTCTAGGTGGGGAAGGCAGAGGCATCCTGGGGGTCTTCCACCTAGGCTGGGAAGGGAAGTAGGACAGTGCAGTCATGGCTTTGCACTGGCTGTTCCCTGTACTCTTCCTGTGTATTTGGAGGCACCCTCCCTCCCTTTAAGTGGGTGTCTGCTCAGATGTCCCTCTCAGAGAGGCCTTGCTAACCACCTAGCTACAGTTCCCCCACCCCGCTCAACCTGCTTAATTTTTCTTCAGACAAACACTTCAGACCACGACACTGTTTTCTATACTAGTCTGTCAGCTCCATAAGGGCAGGGACACAGTTGTCTTTACTCAGCACTACACTCCCATGCCTGGCACAGAGACTGACACTAGCACGTGCTAAATAAATGAGGGTTGAATGAGCAGATGAATGAATGAATCAGTGGCCTGGGGTTCAGATTCAGACTCTAGGGCTGTTGCTGTCACTAGGGGAAATCCAGCCTCCGCGTGCATGCCCTCAGTGATGGGGATCTCAGTCCCTACATTCCTGAAAGATGACCACATTCGAAGAGATACTTTCTAGGTTTTTCCCACAGATACGATTTTTTATGTTTTCCCCAAAGCTGAGACTTATGTTTGTTTCAAACAGTAATGTAACTTCCCGAGGAAATGAGAGGGAGTTCGTGCCTGCCAGGGACTCAGGGAGGGCAAGGACCCTCTGCTTTCTTCTCACTCCCATTTACGCATATTTCTGAGTAAGAGCCCAGTTTCCCATCAGGCTCTGGGTCCACGGGGTCCCCACTGCCCCCACACTTCCCTACTGGTGGAAAGATGGGAACATCATCCTCTCACCTGAGAAGACTTGTTGACAAAATCCTGAACTGGATGAGGCAATGGAAAGTGCTCCAGCTGAGACGCAGCAGGCCTGGGTTCTCTGCCACAGAATCACTGTGTAACCATGAGCCTTACCTTCCATACCTGTAAAATGGGGACAGTGAGTTTGCCCTGAGCCCAGGGATAAGAAATTATACTAGGTCAGATTTCCAAGCCCCAGGGGCCTTCTGCAAATAGCAACGGAACCACCCCATCCCCAGAGGCTCTGGGCACAAATCAGCAGCAGAGAAGCACCACGGGGCCCACTTTACCTAAGCACAGGCAGAATTGTAGCAGAAGAACAAGGTAAGTGGCTCCCGCGGCGGCCTGATTCTGAGCTGTTGGCGTGATGTGTGGGACAAATTAAGTTCATAAAATAAAGTCAGAGTGGGCTGTGGCAACTTGGCCACAAACTGTGCTCCTTGGCCACCTTGGCTGGGGACCTGGCACGGTTGCCCCTTGGAAGGCCCAGCCCATTGTCCACCATGTCCACCTGCCCTCCCCACAGACCACACTGAGCCTGGGCACCAGGCATTTGCTCAGGCCGTGTTCCTGCCTGATGTGCTCTCCCTGACTGGCTCAGCCCCACAGTTCCTGATCCAGAGAACAGGGTCTGGTGGGAGTTGAGGTGCTCCTGGGGGTGAAGTACCTGGGCCAGTAGTCGAGGTTCAAGGCCCAGTTTTAGGGTGAGGGCTGCCCCCTGCCTGACATCCAATGGGTTAGGAGTGAATCAACTCCCAGGTTCCATCAGGAATCCCTCCTACTGGGATTCTCACACCCTGTGTACTAACCTCCCATGCTTCAAGGTCAGCATCAGGATGCCTCCTCCAGGAAGCCCTGCTGGAATGGCTCAGATTCAGCCCCCTAACTCCCAGGCACATAAGCTGCTCCCAAGGTGGGAAGGTCCTGGGCTGGGCCCAGCAAGATCATCCCTGGCCACCCTGTGTAAGATGCCAGCATCCTCCTTGCCTTAACATTTCCAGTCCCCTTTCTCTGCTTTAAACTTTGAGCATGGTCCTCATCTGATGCACTTTAAATTTGCTGATTTGTTAATTCTCTGGCTCTCGCACTAGCATGTAAGCTCTCTGAGGGGAGGGCCTTTGTTGTTTTTGTTTGCTTTCATATTTCTGTGCCTAAGCAGTGCCCGTGTGCAGTAGCCTCAAGTATTAGTTAAACAAAGAATGAATGAAAGGAAGGACGCACAGCACATGCAGAGACTCAGGGGTGTGAAAGGGCGTGGGAAGGAAGAAGGCGCCACCGAACGCAGGATTCCTAGAGTGTGGTCTCGAGGTGAGGTGGGAAAAGGTAGTAAGGCCCAAACTGAGAAGGGTCTTGAATGCCAGGCCAAAGGTTAGAGGGGGGTGGGAGCTACGGCAGGACGTTAGATGGGGGAGCAAGTGTGTCACATCGGGGTTTAGAAAGACCCTTCTGGCTGGGTGGGAGGGAGGACTGTGGGGCAGAGAGGAGTGGGAGTGGAGAGAACAGTGAGGAGGCCATGGAAGTAGTCAGGCGAGAGAGGGCGGGCACCTGGGGGGGGGGTCATGGTGGGACCTGGAGGGCGAGCAGGAGGCTTGGGCTGGGCAGGGACTGACAGGCAGTGGGGAGCATCCTCTGGGACCGGCTCTGTCTGGCTAGCCTCGCCCCGCAGGGCTGCCCCACGAGGGGCAGGGAGCCAGGGGACCCAGTCTGGCCCTGCCTCTTGGGACTCCAGGGATGCACGGTGCCTTCTGTTAATGGCAGGAAACTGCAGCCAGCATTGCCCACCTGGTGTCTGCCATGCGGGGTGTGGAACAGGGAAATTAAACCGGTGTGGGGAGCTCAGCTGACGCCACATACCTGGCTCCTGAGGCTTCGGATGTGTGACCCTGTGGGAGAAGGGAACCGTCACTGACTGAGCACCTACTCTGTGCCAGGCATGGGATGGGTGCTCTATATGCATTTGATCCTTACAGACAGCAAGGCGGGTACTATTACCCCCATTTTACAGATAGGGAAACTGAGACCCAGAGAAGCTAAGTAATTTTGGGGATCACACAGTGGCAGAGCTCTTTCTACTCCACGATGCTGCCTTCTGAAAGGAAGCCAGGCAGAAGGCACACAGAAAAGGAATTTATGATCAACACGGCAGCCCAGCAATGGAGGGGTTGCTTAGGGAGGGGTAGGTGGCCCGTCTTAAGATGTGCAATTAGAGATCAAGTGAATGCTTGGCGGTGTCTGCGTGGAGGGGAGGGGAGGGCGAGCTGTCTTCTGGGTTCCCCTCTAGCTGGGCACCTCACAGGGTAGGAAGGCCTGAGCTGAGGGACAGCTTTGCCTCTGCCCCAGGCCCCCACAGATCCCCTTCCCAGGAGAAAATGTCCCCTTCCTCAGGCTAGACCTGATACTCTGCAGAGCCACGGACCTGCCACTTTTGCTTGCTCTCTATCGCATAGCCCTGGAACCATCAACCCTGCAACACAGGCCCAGAGAGGAAATGGGGCTGGCCCAAGTCACAGTTATGCCCCTGGAGGATTGGACCAAACATGTTGTTCAGTGGTGTCCAAGGGCTCTGGCCACTGTCTAGTCGGCTGGGCCCAGCCCTGCCCTGGCCACCATGATCGTCCCAGCTGCTGGACACATGCCTTCTGGTCGGAGCTTCTCAGAAGAACCAGGAAGCTGGAATTGCTGTGACTCCCGGCCCTGTCCCCATTACGGCCTGTGGGGACTCTGCATGCGCCCGCACAGGTGTGCAAGCCGGAAGTGTGGGTGGGGCCAGAGCATTTTATCTCTTAACATGGCTTGAGGGTTGGGCTGCCTGGGGTTCCATCCATTAAAGCAGCTTCTCTTTTAGTCCCAGGGCCATCTCTCAGGTGGCCAGTCCCCACTGGAGGGCTAATGACCTGAGTCCACTCCACCAATTCTACATGTTCCAGACCTGATGAAGGGGATGCAGTCTCAAGAGTCCTGGGTCTGAATCCCAGCTCTCCCCTCAGCTGTGTGACCTTGGGCAGGTTCCCCCACATCTCTGGGCCTCAATTTCCCAGAGGGTTCAAACATTCCAAGGGCAGGACACAGCCTGTGCTGTAGTTTGTTTGTTTGTTTGTTTGTTTGAATCAAATTGGTTGCTAACATTTAAAAGATCAGGAAATTTCACACAAAAAATTCTAGATTTTCAGGTTTCATTGAAAAATCAGAAGATCTGGGCTCACTGGGTTCCCACCCCCGTCAGGTAATAATCCACTAGAGTAAGTCACTTTCTCCAGTCCTCACAGGCCAGGCAGCCCCTGGAAGCTGGTGGGTTTTCTACCCCTGAGTCAAGCTGGGAGCCCCCAGCCTCTTGCCTCAGCAACCCCAGAGCTCCTGGCCCAGGCGTGGTCATTGTATACGTGCTGGGTTGATGAATGAACGAATAAATAGATGAGCACAGCAAAAATGATAATAATAATGCCTGCTCCCTGCCCCCCACTTTCCCAGAGGAGCACAAGCAGGTCCTGGCATTTTATAAACCTTGAAGTCCCAGGAATAACAATAACAAATATGTAGGTAGCAGTTACCAGGTGCCTAGCTCTGTCCAAGGCAATTTTCTTCCATTATCTCATTTGTCCCTCACCATGCCCCTGTGAGGTGGGACCTTCTCCATCCTGGGCAGGAGAGGGTAACAGGGAGTAGTATGCCACTTACAGGGTTGGTGGGAGGATTGACTGAATTAATGAAGGTAAAGTGCCTGGAAAAGAGCCTGGCACACAGCAGGTGCTCAGTAAGCGCGGGCCATTGACGCACAAGCCAGGTACTTTCACAGCAGTGATCTCATGTGGTGGACAGATGAGCCCCCCCGAGCTGGGAGGGGTTGAGACTTGCCCAAGGTCACAGGGCAAGTGGCTTGGAGAGGATTCTCAGATGCGGAGACGCGTGCCTTCCTGCAGCGGGGACCGCTGCTATGGAGCGGGTCCTGGGGGGGCGGGTCCAGGAGAGGGTCTCTGGGTAGAGAAGGTGGGAGGCAGGAGAGCAGAGGTCTGGAGCCTCAGCAACATAATTCCAGCCCTGGCTTGGCTTTGGCACGCTGGGCTTCCTCTCTCCCCTCCCAGGTTTGCAGCTGGTGTCTGGAGGCTGCCGCCCGGCAGCCTGAACCCAGTGCCCTCCCTCCGGCTGACCCACCCATCCACCCTCTCGGCCCAGCTCCTCGCCCTCCAAACAGGGGAACCAAGGCCTGGGGACAGGCAGCCTGGCAGGGTGGAGGTGCCTGGGTTTCACTCCTCCCAGTCCTGCCACTTACCGGCTCTGTGACCCTCTGATTCTCCTTTCCTCATCTTTTATGACTCATCAAAAGTGTTTGCCTTGGGCTTCCCTGGTGGCGCAGTGGTCGGGAGTCCACCTGCCGATGCAGGGGACACGGGTTCGTGCCCCGGTCCGGGAGGATCCCACATGCCACGGAGCGGCTGGGCCCGTGAGCCATGGCCGCTGAGCCTGCACGTCCGGAGCCTGTGCTCTGCAAAGGGAGAGGCCACAACAGTGAGAGGGCGGAGTACCGCAAAAAAAAAAAAAAAAAAAGTGTTTGCCTTGAGCCAGGCACTGGGCTCAGAGACTTGCATGCATCCTTCCACGTATTCCCGATGACACACCCGTTTCATGGCTGGGAGGATGGAAGCTCAGTCTTTCCCCTAGGTGCACAGCTGGGAGTAGATTCAGAGTCAGGTCCGGATGAGCCCAAAGCCTGAGTTCTTTAAATGAAGAAAGTGATATGTACCTCATCTGGTCATCGTGAGAACATAGAATAAAAAATAAAATAGAGCTTCCCTGGTGGCGCAGTGGTTGAGAGTCGCCTGCCGATGCAGGGGACACGGGTTCGTGCCCCGGTCCGGGAAGATCCCACATGCCACGGAGCGGCTGGGCCCGTGAGCCATGGCTGCTGAGCCTGCGCGTCCGGAGCCTGTGCTCCGCAAAGGGAGAGGCCACAACAGTGAAAGGCCCATGGACCAAAAAATAAATAAATAAATAAATAAATAAAATAAAATAGTAGTTAAAGCTTCCATAGCCTTTAATTACCATGCCAGTGGCTGTTCTAAATATTTTACATTCTTTTTTAATATTCTTTTCCATATGGTTTATCACAGGATATTAAATATAGTTCCCTATGCTATACATTAGGACCTTGTTGTTTATCCATTCTAAATGTAACAGTTTGCATCGGCCAACCCCAAACTCCCAGTTTGTCCCTCTCCCTGTCCCCCTCCCCCTTGGCAACCACAAGTCCCTTCTCTGTGTCTATGAGTCTGTTTCTGTTTTGTAGATAGGTTTATTTGTGCCATATTTTAGATTCCATGTATAAGTGATATCATATGGTATTGTCTTTCTCTTTCTGACTTACTTCAGTTAGTGTCATAATCTCTAGTTGCATCCATGTTGCTGCAAATGGCATTATTTTGTTCTTTTTTATGGCTGAGTAATATTCCACTGTATATATGTACCACATCTTCTTTATCCATTCATCTGTTGATGGACATTTAGGTTGTTTCCATGTTTTGGCTATTGTGAATGGTGCTGCTATGAACATAAGGGTGCACGTATCTTTCTGAATTATAGTTTTGTCTGGATATATTCCCAGGAGTGGAACTGTTGGATGATATGGTAATTCTATTTTTAATATTCTGAGGACCCTCCATACTGTTCTCCATAGTGGCTGCACCAAAGATTCATTCCCACCAACAGTGCAAGAGGGTTCCCTTTTCTCCACACCCTCTCCAGCATTTGTTATTTGTAGACTTTTTAATGATGACCATTCTGACCGGTGTGAGGTGGTACCTCATTGTAGTTTTGATCCCCATTTCTCTAATAATTAATGATGTTGAGCATCTTTTCATGTGCCTACTAGCCATCTGTATGTCTTTGGAGAAATGCCTATTAAGGTCTTCTGCCCATTCTTTGACTGGGCTGTTTGTTTTCTTGTTGTTGAGTTGTATAAGCTGTTTGTATATTTTGGAGATTAAGCCCTTGTCTGTTGCATCATTTGCAAATATTTTCTCCCATTCCATAGGTTGTCTTTTTGTTTTTTGGGTTTTTTTTTTTTTATGGTTTCCTTTACTGTGAAAAGGCTTTTAAGTTTGATTAGGTCCCATTTGTTTATTTTTGTTTTTATTTCTATCGCCTTGGGAGACTGACCTAAGAGAACATTGGTACGATTGTTCTAAGTATTTTACACTTGTTAAGTGGTTTCACCCACACACATCAACAGTATCAGCAGGCATCAGTGCTCCTATTATCATCTCCCTGTTACAGATCCAGAAACTGAGGCACAGAGAGGTTAACATGCCCAAGGTCACAAACTAGTGAGTGGTAGAATCAGAATTTGAATTCAAGCCTTCCAGCTCCAGAGTCCTTTCTTTCACCCACTATGCTGTGAACATAGAGCATCATGCATGAGGCATGTGCTGAACCCCAAACCCACAGGAGCTCTCCCCATCAGCTCCGTCATCAGTATGTCAGCTGCAGAGCCAGCAATGAGGATGCAGGCCCCAAGGATTCCTGCCCCAGACTGCTCCCCAACCCCATCACTCCAGCCCCACCCCAGGGTCTAGTCGGGTACACAGGCCATAACCACCAGGACAAAGAATCAACAGCCTGAGAACAATGTAGGAGTCACACCACCCATCTCCCTAGAAACCCAAGACAGGGCTGGCCCAGCTGATGCAGGGAGGGATGAGGTGTTTGCCTCCTGTTCTCTGTCTTCACCCGGACCTCCCCCTCTCAGTTCCCTGAGCCTAGACAGGGAACTCTACAGCAGACACCACAATCTGGGAGCCATGATCATACTCTCCACTTTCTTCTGTCCTGTATCCCACCCCTCCAGGTCCTCCTAAGTGAGGACACTTATGACGCTGTTTCATTATGCCCTTTCCAATTTCTGGGCCTTTGCTTGGACTACTCCTTCTGCCTGAAGGCTCTCTCACACCCCTTCGGAAAGACCTCCTTTTCCCTGTAAGCAGAGTTTGTCCCGCATTCCTCTGATACCCTACGGCCCCCATCGCCCCTTTCATGTCCCATCACACACCATTGTGATTGTGTATGTGTCGTTTCAAGCACACAATGCCCTCTACACACATAGCAACAAACTCAGAAACATGTAAGCACATAGAAATATACCACTCTCTTCTCACAGGGTACACTCCCACACCCAAAGGCCCATGCATGCACTATGACCTTCTAACCAAGACACGCATGTACGTGCTTACACTCAAGCAAGTATCAAGGTAACATCTGTGACTTTACATATGTACACACACACACACATGCACATACACACTCACAGCACACAATCCAAGCACACAGGGCCAAGCTACCCACAGAGAATCACATACTGCAGAAATAGTCAGGCTTCTACACTCTTGAACACACATAGATGTTCAATCATGCAGAAACATGCAACAACACCCACCAATGGGATCACACGTGGGGATGCCGAACTGCGTACATTCCGGAGTCATTCCCTGGGTAGGCTGGCCTGAGGCTGGGAGGATGTCTCCTCGGAGACAGTTGGAGCCTGGGTAGCAGGGCCTGGGAAACCAGGCTACCACCTCCCACTGGAGCTTGCGCCCGGAGGGGAAGATAAACGATGTGTCTATTGGGCTCCTGGGTGGAGGGTCCTGTGCGGGAGGGGGGCTCTTGGGCTGATTCCTGGCTCCTGTTTCCTACTTGCCACTTGTGCTTTCAGACCAGCAAGCCCCTGCCCTCAGGCCAGGCCTAAGCTTTTCCTCTAGGCGCCCTTGGCAGCCTAGTCCTTAAATAATGGAACCAGCTTTTACCAGCATTTGCTGAGCACAGGGCCAGACTGGGAGAACACCACCCCAGTGGCCTCACAGAGCTCAGGCTGGTGTCTACCCTGACAGCACTGACACCATCTGGAGGGATCCTCTTGACACCTGACATGTAGGATTATTCTGCACATTTTAAAGGAGTGGAAATGGAGGCTCAGAGAGGTAAAGGGACTTCCCCAAAGTAACACAGCCAGGGGGTGGTGGGGCAGAAATGGACCAGCCTTCCCAAGGGAGCTCCTGGTCCCTGGGCTCCCAGAACAGCACTGGGTCACCCTCACCTACTCCTGGGGGAAGCAGCAGGAGCAGGGAGACCCCAGGGTGAGGTGGAGTCTTTTCTGGGGTCTGGGGAGGCAATGAGGTAAACTTTGCTGTGGTGCAGCCTGGACTTTCTGCCTCTGGGAGGTCAACTCCTTGACAAATCAGGAGAGGGACTCCAGGCCTGAAAGCCATAGACATTGGTGGAACAGCAGTGGCTGCTGTTACCTGTGCTCCCAGCCCCATTTCTGGGTCCTAACAGGCTGTGACCCAGTTACCAGGTAGAGGCAGCATCCCTGGAAGATTCCTATGGGACCCCAGGCTCCTGAAGCCCCTGACCCAAAGGGGCTGAGTACCTCAGTTTATTGTGGGCACTGCAAGGGAATGGCTGGATCTGGCACCAAGGGTTCCAGAAATGACCACAGGAAAAGCTTATAGCTAAGAAACCTCCATGCCAGGCTGATTGCCTTTAAAAATTAGGCAAGACAGCCAGGAGCAGACAGAGCTCAGATCTAGAGGAAGCATGAAGCTGCTCTAGGCCTGGGCCTCCCCAACCGCTGGACTCCAGCAGAGATTTTCAAACTACGTACCCCACTTGGGGAGGGGGCCTGGGTGGAGGACTGCCAGCTTTGGGGCTCTAGGATTCCTCTCCACCCTTCAGCAGGAGCACTCAGTGTGACTACAGTTTCGCCAGTCTTATTTCTTCTTCCTGGGCCCACAGGAAGACTGCATTTCTCACCTAACTTGCCGAGGTGACAAAGGCCAGTCACTGGGTTCTTTGGAAACAGTGTGAGCAGAAGTGATGTACGTTGTTTCCAGGCCCAGTTTTAAATCCCCTAATGTGACACTCTTTGCTCTTTTGTTTGCTTCTCATAGTGACAATGTATTGAACTTATATCATAGATAGGGACACTAAGATGGAAGCAACTTGGATCCCTGAGTAATCATGTGGAGGAGAGATGCTCAGGAGAGCCACTAACCCACATTGTATTTGTGTGAGTGAGAAACAAACTTTTATTGTGTTACCCCACTGAGATTTCAGGGTTTATTTGTCATCTCAGCAGAACCCAGACTAGCATGGCTAATATATTCCTCTTGGATGGATTTTATATCTTGAGGTTGCACAAAGATTTTTATTGAAGAAAGAACTCCGTGACTAAAATCCCACATCCAAAGTGTCCTCTCTCAGGGTCTCCCAGTTCTGATGTCCTGACATTCTGTATTTAGACAGCTGTGGGCGGTGGAAGTCAGGTGGCTTGAACTTGGTCATATACCCTGACTATGTGGCCTTGGGCAAGCTTCACACTTTCCTGAGCCTCGGTGTCCTCACCTATAAAGTAGAGGCAAAGATGCTTCACCTACAGGGCTGCTGTTAAGATCAGTGAGCAACTGTAAACTGTAAAAGGGGGAGATTTGCTTCAGGGAATGCACTGACGGTTTGTCATTATGCTCATCCCACCCACCACACCCACCACAGGCAAGGTCAGGGGAAAGAGACTTCAAGAAGGCATGAAATTTCATTCATTCAGCTGGGGGACACTTCCAGCCCTGTGTGGGGCCCTGGGCCACAAGGCAAGGCTCTGGAGAGAGACCATCTCTCTTCTCAGCTGTATCTTCTCTGTCTTGGAGGAGGGGGTGGTATCTGACCTAATCACGGTGATGGCTCATTAAGAAGTTACTATGTTCCTGGCCCTTAATGATTCAATGAAGCCTCACTCAGGCAGGTACATTCCTCATCCTCCTTTTACAGAGTAGGAAACTGGAGGCACCGAGAGACTGAGCCTCTTGTCCAAGGTTACACAGGTAGGATGTGGGCAATGCTGGGATTTGAACCCAGGAAGTCCTACAGCAGTGCCTGGACACAAGACCTCTGGGCTATTCAGACCTCTTAGCATGTGTAGCATCGGTGTCTGGGTGGCGGATGCAGGACGGAGGAGGGGAGGCTGTCCAGGGAGTGGGCTTCCAAGATTAAGCTGAATAGTAAAATTTCTCTGTTGCTTTGTCCCCTTCTGTCTCTCTGACTCTCTCTCCCCAGTTTCCTTCTTAAGCTCATTTGATACCGCTCTTCCCGACTTCATAGTTTTCCTTGCCTCACTTTAATTCTTTCAGAGCCTCCTTGCTGCCCTCAGGATAGAGCCCAAGATCTGAGGCTTGGCATTCAAGGCCCCAGGAGGTGCCCTTTCCAGTCTTGCTTCCTGCCGCTGCACTGTCTTGTTGACCTGTGCCCTGTGCTCTACTTAGATTGAACTGTGTGAACTGCCTTCTCTTTCCCACCCCATGTCTCGCTCCATGTTGTCTCTGCCTGGAGCTCTCTCCCCACCTTTCCCACCAGCTCACTCAGCTCCAGGCAGCCGTCCCGGGGTCTCCAGGTTTGGCCATGTTTTCTGCAGTGCTGTAGCCCAGGGCTGTGTCTCTCCTCTGATCCTCTGGGTTGCCACAGTCTCCATCTCCGTCTGAACCTTAACAGCTCCTCTAGGGCAGGACCTGGGCTGGGACCCCAACATTGCCCAGCACAGGGCCTGGCACAGAGGGGACATCAGTGACCTTGGGTTGCAGCCGAGGTCTCAGGAACTCTTGAGGATGGCCTCACACAGAATGACAGGTGGAGAGGAGTCGGGGGTAAGACCCAGGGTGGGGGGAGGGTGTGAGGACTAGGGCATAGGGAGACTAGAGTGGCTGGAGGGGGTCATTTGAGTTCTTGGGGACAGATACCCAGACTGATTCAGAAGGATGCCAGGGCCAAACCACAAACATCCCTTTAGACCGTGGCCAGGCTGTGGCCCTGGCATTAAAAATTACACGTATTATCTAATAATAGATATATATAAAATAGACGTGTGTTGCATTTTTATAAGAAATAAACAGACTAGTCATATGCTTTATTATCCAAACCAGAACTTTCTGAGAAAGAAAGGGATTGCAGTGAATAATTATGTGGGACAACAGGTATCAATCAGGACTGTTCTGGAAACCCCGGATGTATGGCCACTCTGGGTATAAAGCATAATAATGAACACCTTTGAACCCAACTTAAACGTGAGAGATGACTAATGCTATGGGCTTCTTCCTTATCCCATTTCCCTGCCTCCCCTACACAAGTAACCATTATCTTGAATTTTGTTGAATCATTTCCTCAGTTAAGCTTGTATCACATATGTATGAAAACCTAAACAATATACTTTATTTTTGCTTGTTTTTGAGCCCTCTAACTGTTGGATTTTGTCCTATGAAGTCTTCTGCAACAAGCTGTTCTCCCTCAGCGTTGTTTCTAAGATTTCCTCACATAGTTGTCTGCAGCTATATTTGATTCATTTCCACTGCTGTATAGGATTTCATTATACAGAGATGGCATAATTTATTAATTCATTTTCCTTCTAAGGACATTAGCTTAGTTTCCAGGTTTTTGCCATTATAAATGGCACTACTATGAACATTTTTGTATGGGTCTCCTGATGCTTGTATGCATGAGTTTCTCTAGGGTTTACACTTAGTAATGAAATCACAAGTTCAAAGTGGTTGCAGTAATTTTCACTGCATTAGGAACATAGGAAAATTCTGTTGCTTCACATGCTCACCAATACTTGTCACTGTCAGATTCATTTTGTGTGGAAAATCTCATTGTGGTATAAATTTGCTTTTTCCTGATTACTATAAGGTTGAGCATCTTTTCTTCAGGTTTATTTTCCATTCATATTGCCTCTGCTGTGAATGCTTGTTCATATCTTTTGCTATTTTTTGAGTTATTTGTCTTCTTAGCATTGGTTTGTAAGAGTTCTTTATGTATTCTGGCTAGAATGCTTTGTTCATTATTTGTACTGTAATGTATTCTCCCAATCTGTGGCTAGTCTTTTAGACAATGAGAAAAAAATTAACTTGGAGGAAGCAGAGACTATACATGGTGATAAATACTCACAGAAAACAACAACAAAACACTATTAACATCCTGAAAGAAATACGAGAAAATATTGCATCATGAAAAAAGAACAAGGTACAATAAAAAAGGAATAGACATTGAAAAAGCAAAGAGCTCTTGAAAATATGATCAGAGGAAAAATAAAAATCTCTGTAGAAGGTGAAAAAATGTTCTAGATAGAAAAAAAAAGAGGTGAAAATATATATATAAGAAATGTAGAAGACCAGTTCAGGAGGGCCAATATTGGAATAATTAAGGAGATCCAGAAAGTAAAAAACAGAGAAAATGGAGGCGAGGAAATCGTTCTGTTATAGAGGTAGCTCTAGAAAATTTTCTCCAAACTGAAGATGAGTTTCCAGAATAAGAGGACCCACTGGGCGCCCAGCACAGTGAATGGAAACAGATTTACTCAAAGACACACTGAGGACACAGGTGCCTAAACACTTCCAGGGAGAAAGAACAGGGTTCTGTAAACAGGAAACAAAATGGCATTGGACTTTTCAACAGGAACTAGAAGACAATGGAGCAAGCCTTCAAGATTCAGAAGGAAAATTATTTCCAGCTTAGAAATCTATATCTCATCAAACCACCAATTAAATGAGAGGCACTTTTAAAAATGCAAGGTCTCAAAAAGTTTACCTCAGATACCTCCTCTCAGAAAGCTGTGAACATAAGTTTGTTTTTATGTCTGTGAGTCTGTTTGCTTTGTAAATAAGTTCATTTGTATCATATTTTAGATTCCACATATAAGTGATATCATATGATATTTGTCTTCCTCTGTCTGACTTACTTAACTTAATATGATAATCTCTAGGTCCATCCATGTTGCTGCAAATGGCATTATTTCATTCTTTTTTACAGCTGAATAATATTCCATTATATATAGTCTTCTCAAACCAATTGTCTATTGATGGGCACTTGGGTTGTTTCCATGTCCTGAGATTACCAAAGGGAAAAGGGATAAATTAGGTATATGAGATTGACAAACTATTATACACAAAATAGATAAGCAACAAGGATTGACTGTATAGCATAGGGAACTATGTTCAATATTTTATTGTAACCTGTAATGGAAAATAATCTGAAAAATATACATACATATATATAACTGAGTCACTTTTCTGTACACCTGAAACTAACACAATATTGTAAGTCAACTATACTTCATTTTATCCTTCTTTTTTTGACAATGTGGTGCAGCTTGTGGAATCTTAGTTCCCTGAGCAAGGATCGAACCCACGCCCCCTGCAGTGGGAGCATGGAGTCTTAACCAGTGGACTGCATTACAAAAAAAAAAAAAAAAGCTATGAGCAGATGTTGCCCCAAATAAGGTCGTGAGGAAGACATGGGATGTCAGAAGCAGGAGATTCAACACAGGAGAAAAGTGCAGAGAAGCCTCCAGATGATGGGGAAGGGAAAGCCCACAAGGAGAGCTGAGCAGCTGGTCTTGCTATCAACCAGTCCAGGATGGAGAGTCGGAAATCTGCAGCAACTTCCCAGTCAAGTAAATTGGTAGAGTACTAATATGGGTGATTGTATTAATAGGAGTTTACACAAATGAGGGAGAGTTTGGGGATAAGGGATGAATACTTAGAAATGAAGCAAAAAATAAAATGATAAAAAAATAAATATCCATTACTAACTCCAGGAAAAACACAGTTATGCAGGAAAAGATGCTAATCATGGCACACTGTGAATAGCATTTATTTTGTTACGATCACATAAAAATCCTTTCAATATATGACACTAAAGCTCAGGCAACAAAAGAAACAATAGATAAACTGGACAACATAAATAAAAAATAAAAACTGTGTATCAAAAGGCATAACCGACAGAGTGAATAGGCTACCCACAGAATGGAAGAAAATATTTGTAAGTCATGTATCCAGTAAGGGATTAACATCCAGAATACATAAAGAACTCCTACAACCCAACAACAACGAACAGAAAACTTAATTTAAAAATGGGCAAAGGACTAGAACAGACATTTCTCCTAAGAAGATATACAAATGGCCAAGAAGCACATGAAATGATGTGCAATATCACTATCAAGGAAAATGCAAATCAAAACCACAACGAGGGGACTTCCCTGGCGGTCCAGCGGTTAATACTCGGCACTTCTACTGCAGGCGCATGGGTTCGATACCTGGTTGGGGAAGATCCCGCATGCTGGCAGTGCGGCCAAAAAAAAAACACACCACAATGACATATCACCTCATACCTGTCAGGATAGCTACTATAAAAAACAAAACAAAACAGAAAATAACAAGTGTTGACAAAGATGTGATCCCTTGTGCACCATTGGTAAAATGTAAAATGGCGCAACTACTATGGAAAATAGTATGGCAATTCCTCAAAAAATAAAAATGGAATTACTATATGATCCAGCAATTCCACTTCTGGGTATATTACCCCAAAGAACTGAAAGCAGAGACTTGAAGAGATATTTGTACACCCATGTTCATAGCAGTATTATTCACAATAGCCAAGAGGTGGAAGCAACATATGTGTCCATTGACAGATGAATGGATAAACACAATGTGGAATATACATATAATGGAATATTATTCATCCTTAAAAGGAAGAAAATTCTGCAATACGCTACAACATGGATGAGCATTGAGGACATTATGCCAGTGAAATAAACCAATCATAAAAGGGCAAATACTGTACAATTTCACTTACATGAGGTACCTAGAGTAGTCAAATTCATAGAGACAGAAGTTAGAACGTGGTTGCCAGTGGTTGGGGACAAAGGAGAATGGGGAGTTACTTAATGAGTACAGAGTTGCCGTTTGCAAGATGAAAAGAGTTCTGGAGATGGGTGGTGGTGATGGTTATGCAACAATGTGAATGTACTTAATGCCACTGAATTGTACACTTAAAAATGTTAGGTAAATTTTATGTTATGCATATCTTTCCACAACTAAAAATAATTTTAAAAATCTTAAACCTTTTTAAAATCAAAGAATCACAACCATATTGGAAGGATGGGTGACGGTTGACTCAGAGAGTGAGTGTGTGAGAGTCCGTGTGTGTAGGTGTCTGGGGGTGCAGGGGGGTGGTGGTGAGAGAGCTAAATCATTGTCTTCATGGTGGGAAGTCAAAAGATAGTGCCTGAAACCGAAAGATCAAGAAATAGAAATGTGGGACTTCCCTGGTGGCGCAGTGGTCAAGAATCTGCCTGGCAATGCAGGGGACACGGGTTCGAGCCCTGGTCTGGAAGATCCCACATGCCACGGAGCAACTAAGCCCATGCACCACAACTACTGAGCCCACGTGCCACAACTACTGAAGCCCACATGCCTAGTGCCCATGCTCTGCAACTAGAGAAGCTACTGCAATGAGAAGCCTGTGCACCGCAACGAAAGTGTGGCGCCTGCTCACCACAACTAGAGAAAGCCCGCGCGCAGCAACCAACACCCAACGCAGCCAAAAATAAAATAAATAAATTTATAAAATAAAAAAAAGAAATAGAAATGTGTGTTATTTAACTATAGGGAGGTAAATACCAAAAGAATCAGCTAAAAGATTTGAAAGTGTTTGCATCTGGGGAGAAGGAGATGGAGGTGGGGAGTGAACGACTTAAGGTTCTCATAACAAAGTGTACAGAACTAGTTGATTCTTTAAACTATGTGAAGTAAAACTCTGATAAGAAAAAATAAAATAAAAACTCAACCAAAACAAAAGCAAACAGAAAATTGCTGAGCCTCCCCTAGAAGGCCCTGTGACTCAGGCGATGGGTATCCAGGGCCTGACGACCTCTGAGTCACCTTGAGGAGCCTGTTGTCACGGGCAGAGTGGCCAGGGCTTCTGCCCTCTATCTTTTTTCCCAGATTAAATGGGGGACGCAGAGCTGGCGGCCCTGAGAGAAGCGAGACACATCTGGATGGACGGAGGAGCATTGTTTATTTGAATGAGCACACATTTATTTTAATGTGTATTGGAGAATATGATTAGCACATCAAACCTGTGATTTCACGGAGATTATTGCTTAGGATGAAGCGAAGTTTATTAAGTGAAAGGATTTAAAGGGAAATACTAGGATGACAGTAGAGCAGGTAAGGGGAAATGGAGAAAGTCATTCCCCGGCGATAAGAATGACTGACTGGTCATGGGAAATACTGACCTAGTCCAACCCTCATGTTAGGGATGGGGAGCCCAGCCCAGAGAGGAAAAAGGACTTGCCCAGTGTCCTCTAGTAAGGCAGTGAAGGAGACAGATGTGACTCCCCTGAGAGCACATGGCCAGGAGGCAGGAAACCAACACTGGGTCTGTCTTGCTCTGCTCTGGTCAGCTCTGAAACCCTGAAACGCCTTCATCCTCTCAGTTCCTGGGTGTATTCCTCTGTATGAGGTTCTGCAGCTAATAGCAGTAATGTTCACGATAATTGTAGATAGTCCTTAGGAAGTGTTTACTGTGTACCAGAAAAAGCAGCAACAATTATAATAGCAAACACATATACAAGGTATACTATGTACAGAAAACTCTTCTAAATACTTTACTTATATTCACATATTTCATCCTCACTAACCCTATGAGATAGTGCGGCAGCCAGTCTCTGAGATGGCCCACAGTGATTTTTGCCTCCTGGCTATTGCTCTCCTATATAGTCCTTCCCACATGGAATAGGGCTGACCTGTGAAACCAATAGGATATTGCCAAAATGATGGAGTGTGACCTCCCTAGTTAGGTCACAAAAGACACTGTGACTTCCTCCTTGCTTTTTCTCTCCCCCTCTTGGGTGGGGAAAGCTGGCTGCCATGTCATAAGGACACTCAAGCAGTCCTGTGGAGAAATCTGTGTGGTGAAAAACTGAGTCATCCTGCCAACAGCCAATACGAATGTGCCAGCCATGTGAGTGAGCCAACTCAAACCCTCCAGCTGCAGTTAAACCTTCAGAAGACTATAGCCTGGCCAGCATCGTGACCCAACAAAGTTGCTCCCAAATTCCTAACTCACAGACAATGTGGGGGATAATAAATATTTGTTGTTGTTTTGAGTTGTTGTTGTTTTGAATTTGGGGTATTTTGTTATGCAGCAATAGGTAATTAATACTCATAGGTAACATTGTCATCCCCATTTTATAGATGAGGAAATTGAGGCACAGAGAGTTCAAGTAACTTGTCCCAGATCACACAGTTAACAAGTGATTTAAACCATGGCGGTTTGGATCTGTATAAAGTTCATGTAATAAATTAGAATCCCTTTTACAAGAATGAAGACACTGCTGGGAAAGAGAGAGAGAGAGAGGGAAACACAGGGACAGTGGCAAAGAGAAATTGGCAATTAGTTCCCAGTACAGCATAACAGACTTAGGCTAGACTTCTGTAAAGTGATGATAGTGGACAGTGGGAGAGCTCTGCTGCCCTTGCAGCTCAGTTGTGATCAGCTTGGGGCCACTGGTCTCTGTCCCTGGCTGCGTGGTTGACGCAGCCTTGGATACCTCGGGGTGGGGGTGTGATGCCTGTGGGCAGCCCCTCTCTGGGGCTCTTATCACCCTGCACTGACACTGTCTGCCCCCAGACCAGAGATCCTCAAGGGCAGGGATGGAGTCTTGCCCATCTGTGCCCCTTGCCTGGTACAAGGCCAGTCAGAGCAGGCTGGGGGAGGTATATATGCAGAAGGCTCTCTGGCCCTGGCCCTGGAGAGAATTCATATGGTCACACTACCCTCTAACAAATTATCACTGGGGACACAGAAGGGACCAGGATGACCCAGTTTCTGACTTGAGCAGCTCCTTATTGGATGGAGGATACAACAATGATAGCCCAGTGCGATCAGAGAGATTGGGACACGGCGTGTTGTGGGAGGCCAGAGGGGTAGGGAGGACCTCTCTAGAGGAGGCCTGAGGACTTCCCAGAGGAGGAAGAATGTGAGCTGAGGCCCAAAGGATGCACAGAAGTCAGCCAGCGCAAGGCTGTTCTCAGCAGAGGGTATAGCCTGGCAGAGGCCTGAGGCCTGAGGCTCTCGTGGAGGACAGAGTGAGGGAGTAGAATGTGCAAGGGGTGGGCCACTGGCCTCTGGTGGCTCTTAAAGCAGGACACAGAGACTTGGGATGCGCAGGGTGACATGCTGACAGCAGCTGGAATGTCACCTGTTTCTGTCTCGTGGGGAATTCATTGCACTTGGGGTTGGGCTTGAGGGTTTTCTTTGTAAACCCAGGACTGGGCAAGGCCTGTATGCTTGAGTCAGCCCAGGATGGAGAGAGAGGACAGGTGAGGACAAGAAGTCACTTGGGAACAAGTTGTACAAGGACCTCAGTGTCCATTTGGTGTATGGTGTGTGTCAAAGCTTTCTTCATTTGCCCTTCACTAGATTAACCAACTTAGGTGCCCTGAAAAATTCCCATTTCTGCCCTCTGGGTTCAAATGCTAGGCCTGCCATTTACTAGCTGTATGACCTCCCCACCCCTTAGTTTGCTCATCTGTAAAATGGGATCAACATAAAACCTGCCTCATGGAGATGTTGTAAGGACTAAATGGGTTAAAGTGTTTAAAACACCTAGATGGTGCTTGACCCCCTCCCCACCTCCAGCAAGTGTACAATAAGTATTAGCTATTATTATTACTTGATATGGTTTTCCTTTTAACCTTTTCAAGGATTTAAACATCATTTATCTAATGCCTGTTATATGCCAAGGCTTGTATCTATCCTCTGAAAATAGGGATGAATAAGACATAATCCTCCTAGGCATACAGAAACCATGGTAAAGGCAACAACAAACAAACGTTGATCAAACGTGCCCTGTAGGAACCCAGAAATGCAGAAGAGCTGGTTCCTGTCCTCAGGAAGGTCACAGGCTGACTAGGGAGAGAGAGAAGTGGTCCAAATTGGGTGGGGGCTGAGAGGAGCCTGGAGAACCTCCAATGAGGGGGTTTTTGAGAGACAAGGAGTTGCCCACTTTGGCAGCTGGATGTGTGTCGGACAGTATGAGCAAAGACCCTCTTGGAGGGGAGGTGAAGGAAGGCTCAGTCTTTATTCTCTGAGTGTTAGGAGGTTATCAGGGTTGTTTTTTTTTTTTTTTTTTTGCCGTACGCGGGCCTCTCACTGTTGTGGCCTCTCCCATTGCGGAGCACAGGCTCCGGATGCGCAGGCTCAGCGGCCATGGCTCACGGGCCCAACCGCTCCGCGGCAATTTGGGATCTTCCTGGACCGGGGCACGAACCCGTGTCCCCTGCATTGGCAGGCAGACTCTCAACCACTGCGCCACCAGGGAAGCCCTATCAGGAGTTTTTGACAGGGAATTATGTTTGAATAACAGTAACATAACTAATAGCTATCATGCACCTACAGTACAGTGCATGCTACGCATGTCCTCTAATGTAATCCTCACAACCTTGTGAGGTACTGTCACCATTCCCATTTTACAGATAAAAAAACTGAGCCACAGAGGTTAAGTGAGTTGTCCAAGGTCATGTAGCTAGGAAGGGAAGGAACAGACTTAAACTCAGGTAGTCTAACCCAGAGCCCAGGGTCTTCATCTCTTTACCCTGCTGCCTCCCAACTTTAATCTACACAATCTTAAAACTAGAATTGACCTTTGAAATTCTCCATCTCTATTTTGCAGAAGAGAAACTGAAGCTCAGAGGTGGGAACTGACTTTCCTTGAGACCATAGAGTGAAGGAGGGGCTGAGATGAAGCAGTCAGTCTTGGCTGCAGGAAGGGCTCCAGAGTCCCAGGCATCCTGCTGTCACAGTGGCCATCGTTGTACTTGGAACAAAATCCAAACCTCCTGCTGGGGCCTACAAAGCCCTCATGTGATCAGAACATTGCTGACTCTGACCTCGCCTGGTCACCCAACTTCTCCTCACCGAGCTCCAGCCCACCTCAAGGCCTCTGTCCTGCTGGTCCCTTTGCCAGGAATGCCCTTACAGCCAATCTTCCTATGGTTGGGCTCCGTCTTAGTCCATATGGGCTGCCATAACAAAATATCATAGATTGGGTGGCTTAAAAACAACAGAAATTTGTTGGGAGCCTGAGAAGTCCAAGATCAAGGCACTGAAAGATCAAGATGCCAGCAGATTTGGTGTCTGGTGAGAGCCCACTTCCTGTTTCATAGATGACTCTCTTCTCGATGTGTCCTCACATGGTAGAAGGGGCCAGAGATCTTTCTGGGGCCTGTTTTATAAGGGCACTAATCCCATTTATGTCCTAATTGACTCCCAAAGACCCCACTTTCAAATACCCTCACATTTGGGATTAGGTTTTAACATATGAATTCTGGGAGGACACAAACATTCAGTCCACAGCAGGCTCCTTCTTGCCATTCAGCGAAATGTCACCTCCTCAGAGAGGCCTTCCCTGATCACCTCTCTAAAGTTACCTCCCATCACTCTCACATCACCCTACTTTATTTTTTCCATAGAAGTTATGATGATCTGAAATTATTATCATTTCTTGTTTGTTTGTTTTCTTGCTTTTGTGTCTGTCTCTCCCAACTAAGATGTAAGATGTAGGAGAGCAAAGAGGGACGTCATCTATTTCTACACTGTATCCCTGGGCAATGCCTGGCACATAGGAGGTGCTCCATAAGTTTTTGTTGAAAGCATGCTTGCATTTCATTGTCTGTCCGTTGATAGTCTGTCTCCCCACCAATCAAGCTGGTACCATGTCTGATTCACGTTGGCACTCCTAGGCCCAGGGTTGGCACAGAGCAGAGCTGGGATGTGCTTGTTGGATGACCGAATTGCTAAGGGGCTGCCCTCTGTGGGAAGAAACAAGGCTCAGTAACAGGACTGCTGATGAGACAGAGTGGCTTCCAGGCCTGAGACTAACAGCTCCTGAAGCCCCTTCTTCTGCCCCTCTGACATGGATGTGAGGCAGCAAGAGAGGAGGGGAGAGTGGACCTACACTGGGCTTAGCCACCTCCCAGTCTGTCTTTTAGTGGCCAGTGCCCTCAAAACTCATTGTCCAAAAAGGCTGGGCTGGTTGGGCCTTGCTTACCAGCAGGTAGCTAAAATCTAGTCACCTGTACCCTGGCATGGATGAGATGGGGCTGAGACCTTCCAGGGGAGAGGTCTTATTCATGCCAGCAGAAGCAGACAGCAGCCCTTGGTGTGCGTCCCCTATTAGCAGGGATGAGGCGTCCCTTCTGTGGGGTCCCACAGTCTCTGCCCTTCTCCATCACAGCAAGGACTACCCTGTCGCCCCTGCAGTTCCCCCTGATTGTCTGCCCCTCTGCCTGGCCCAACAGAACACTGAATGAGAATGAATGGATCAAGTTTGTGAGCCAGGCCCAAGCCACCTGCCTCACATCCTCGGCCGTGGGAATTCTCACATGAGAATGCAACATAGGCATGTTAACCAGCTACACAGACGTGTAACATCCGGGTCGGAGTCTTGGAGGGGTGCAGAGGTTCATTCCTGCTCCCCCAGCTTCTCCCTGATCACACGAATCCTGGCACCCCAATCCCTGTCCACTACCATCCCTGCTCCGTGTGCACATGCCCAGGCCTGTGCACCCGGGAACATCATCTCCCCTCCCGTCCAGGTTCACTCCTAGGCCTCCCTCAGCCACCTATCAGCATATCACCTCCTCCAGGCAGCCTGTGCTACTTCCCTTGGGCTGTCTGCCACCTCTGGGGGTAGGGGCCTCGCCTGGCTCATCCCAACGTCTGCAACGCCCAGCACGCGGCGGGCCTTGAGCAGGGTCACCGAGCACGGGCCTAGGGAGAAGTGGACCAAGGGCATGAGGGAGGAGGGAAAGGAGGCGTCAGCGGGAGGAGCGTGGGGCGGAGGCGGCAGCGGGGGGCGGGGGGGGGCGCGCGCGCAGGCTGAGGCAGCCCAGGCCTGGGGCCGCGCGCCCAGCCTGAGCCCGCCCCGCCGCCGAGCGTCACGGAACCTGCTTGAAATGCAGCCGAGGAGCCGGGGCGGGCGGCAGCGGCGGCGGCGGCGGCGGGGGCAGCGGCAGCCCCGGCGCCGCGGCAAGGACTGGCAGGGCTGAGGCGCGGCGGCGGCACGGGGTGCGCGGGGAGCGGCGGCCGGAGCCCGGGGCCCGCCATGGGCCGCCCCGAACGGGGCGCGCTCCGGCCGCTGGCGCTGCTGCTGCTGCTGCTGCTGCAGCTCCAGCATCTCGAGGCGGCGGCGGATCCACTGCGCGGCGGCCAAGGTGCGTGCGGCCGGTCCCCGGCCCGGCTTTACGCCGCCGGAGCGGCCAACAAAGCACGGCCCGGCGGCCGGGGGGCGGGTTGCGCCGGGGCCTCCGAGCCCGGGCCTGGCAGGGAGGCGCCCGGGTGGGATATGCTCCTCGGGACCCAGCTCTCCCTTAATTTGCCCTAGACCCCCGCCCCCGCGGCTCCCTGTGTGGTGGGCTCTGCCCTCCGGCACCTGCTCTTGGGGGATGGGCGCCGTGGGGGCCGGGCGGGCCGGGAACTTTGCTGGGGGTGATCACTGATGCTTTCGGGAGGGCTGTGTGATTCTCGCCGTTGGCGTTAATTTGACACGCGCGCTCCGCGGCGGCGATGAGCGGAGCCCGGAGACTACCCCGCCTGACAATGCGTTTCCGGCGACCCCTGCGTGTGGCAGAGAAAGAGGGACTGCGTGCGAGGCGGATGTGCCCGCAGCGCCCAGTGCGCGTGTCGCGGCGTGTTGAGGGGCTCCCTGTGGGCTGTGTCTGCGTGCGTCTCTCACTAAGGGCCGTGTGCGCGGGTGAGTGTTCTGAATGGGGGGCATAACTAAGTGGTGGTGCACCGACTGTGTGTGCCTGCCACAGAGCAGCCCGTCATCCCAGGAACCCTTACCATCCTGCCCTCCTTCCTGATCGAGGGTGCCAGAGGCCTCCAGGTCGTTGGCTTCAGCATCGGGCCCTCTCCTTCACTCAGTAGACCCCTCCCCGCGGCCGGGATCGCTTGTTCCGGGGATCCGGCTCACGCCCCCTCTCCCCCGCGCAGGGTCGGTCAAGGAGTGCGAAGAGGACCAGTTCCGGTGCCGGAACGAGCGCTGCATCCCCTCTGTGTGGAGATGCGACGAGGACGACGACTGCTCGGACAACAGCGACGAGGATGACTGCCGTGAGTGGCCGGCCGGGGAGGGAGGGAAAGGTGGGGAACTCCTTGCTCAGCGTCCACGTGGCTGCAGCCGCCACCGGGCCACCTGCCTGGACCTTTACTGCCGGAGCCTGCAGCCGGGAACCCTCCCGGGAGCCCTTTCCCTCCAGGCACTTAGGGACCCAGCGGGTTCTGGGCCGGCAGGTCCTGATGGAGCCGGGGGCGAAGCCCGGCGCAGCCCGGCGCAGCACGGCCCGGGAGGAGGGCACGCCACGCCCGGGTTGCTGGGCCGGAACTGTGGGGCGGCGACGCGACGGTCCCTGCAAGCGTCTAGCTTTCTGCGATCAGGCCCTCCGGGACTCTTGCCTAGGCCCCACGGAACGCGCTCATGTCTCAAAGTTCCAGGCAACTCTGGGCCTAGCCTCACTCCTTTTCCTGCTGGGTTTTGTGAATGAATGGGCTCCCCGGGGCCCCTGATTGGCTGTGCGAGGACCACCCCATAGGTCCCTGTGGCCGGAGCAGGCCAATCGTGGAACGGCTGGGTGTGCAGTTTTCTGGCGCCCTTGGCGTTGGGGCCCTGCCCTGGCCCCGCCTTGGCCACACCCCCGCTCCTCCCCTGGGTAGTAGGTGCAGGCGAGGCGCTGGCGCCCGCTGCCTTTCTGCCTAGTCATGGTGAAGACCTTTCTTGTGCCACCCTGGTTGGCCGACTGCGCTCTCCTGCCAGCCAGACTGAGGCATGAGTCATGGGGCAGAGCAGGAAGGAGGGGGCCAGAGGGATGAGTTTGTTTCCTGGAAGGGGGGTGAGGATCCCAAGGCCGCGCGTGAACCCATGGTCACGTGCAGGTGGCCGGCCGCCTTTGCTGAGTGTGGTGTCTGTACACCTGGGCACGACTGCTTTGGAAGTTGTTTCGTGAGGTGCACGTGGTTTCTGATGTCTGTGGGACCTGAGGCGAGTTAGCAAGCAGTTGCCATAAGTGGAAGGAGTATAGTTCCAGGAACAGATAAACAGGACTCTATAAAACGCGGGCAGTCATTCATTCATCGTTACTGAGCACCTGCGGTATGCCAGGCACTGGGACACTTTGGAGAACAGGCCCAACCCGCAGGCCAGGGAGTGCAGGTTCTGTGGGAGGAGGGTAACAGGTGGACAGGCCCACAGCACCACGCAGTGGCAAGAGGGGTAGAGAAACCACCTGGACAGGCATTGTCTGTTGAGTTATAGTGTTTTTTTTCGGGGTTTGCTAGTCAGCCCCCAGGTTCATTCTCAGACCAACCCAGATTTGGCTGTGTGACATGGGCACATCTTTCCCTCCTGTCTCAGTTTCCTTTCCTGACCACTTGGGCTAATGATTCCTGCCCTGGTTTTGAAGACCAGTTCTAGAAATGTAATTGAAAGTGATGCGACTAACATGTGCCGACTGTTAGCTGTGTGCCAACCACTGTGGTAAGTGCTTATCTTATATAAACTCCTGTAACCTTCAGAGCAGTCCTATTTTATACACCAAAACAAACCAAAAAACACAAAACAAAAAAGCCCCAAGGCACTGAGAGATCAAGTTAGTTATTCCACAGCTGTTGAGCTGCTAAGTAGGAGCTTAAATTTAAGCATCTGACTCCAGAGTTCTTAGTCTAATTATGACCCTAACCATTTCCCAATGATATTGAAATTCTGAAAATGCCTGAGCCAGGGTAAAATGTGATAGTGAGTCTCCTCGCCCGGAGTTGTTCTTCTGTGGTTTCCTTACAGGGGGAGTGCTGAGGATGAGGCGAGGAAGTGGAAACTGTGCATTTCTGGGCTGGTTTTACCTTATCTCCCTGGCTCTGTATAACAACAGTTTTGTTGGGGGTGGCCGTGAAGAGCAGACGTGTTTCTTGTCATCCCCCTTTGTAGATAAGGACTCTGGCTCAGAGAAGTTGAGTGATTTGCCTAAGGTCACACAGCTGAGAGTGACAGAACTTGGTCAGGGTGTCCACCTGCCTCCTCGCTCAGGGGCACTGTCTGCTCTGGTGGGAGTGTGGTGCAGAAGGACCCAGGAGGGTGATCCGGGTGCTTTTCATCTCCATCGAGGCTCTGGGCAAGATGGAGGAGTGAAGTAGCGGGTGGCTGGGCGACCCCAGATGGGACCAGGGCCAATCTGACGGCCACTCTGGGCTCTTGCTTTCATTCTGAGATGGATGGGGTGGAGTCACAGGCAGAGGGTTAGTGAACAAAAGCAACCGCCGTTGAGGGCTTTGCTGTTGGTGTCAAGTATCCGTCCCCCACACTGGGCTTTTCTGGGCTTTTCTGGGCTTCTCTGGGCTTGTCTCTTCGTCTGCCAAATGCGAGGTAGCTATTCCTCTACCATCGGTTATACCGTAGAAAGTCTTCACCTGGGGCTGGTGAAGAGAAGGGAATGGATGAGTGTCCACACCACCAAGGTCTTTAGAAGGGGACCCCTAGGGGCCACAAAGAGAAATCTTGAAGAAAGGGGTGGGAGCTTTGGGTGGCTGTATGAGGCGTGGTGTTGGAAAATGGTCTTTTGTCACCCCTTCCTTCCCTATCTGGGGAGTTCCCTCCATTCCAGGCCACCTGCCCGAGCTGCATTTCTTGGAACCATCCTCCCTGGCTTATATTTGACCACTCCAACCATTCCACCCTGTGAGAGGGCCTGAATCACCCCATCTCTATACCTCTCGGCCTGCAAAATGGGGATTGCCATTTGTAAGTGAAGTCTGTGTGGGACAAAATGAGTTCAGGCTCCCAAAGGGGTCAGAATGCAGACCGTGAATTCTGAGAGCTGATGGAGGTTGGAGGGAGGGAGCTTGTATGTGGGGGAAACCAAGGAAGGCTTTCTGGAGGAAGAGACAGCTAAGGCAGGCCTTGAAAGATGGTAACTAATGCCATTCCCTCAGAGCTTACCATTTAAAAATAGGTGATGCAGTCTCCACATTATAGAGGAAGAACTGGGGTTCAGACAGGTGAAGTGACTCCCCCAAATTCACACAGCTCCTCAGGGTTGGAGCTGGAACTCAAAGGAAGACCTTCTAAGTGCGGAAGCTTACCCGCAGCGGATGGGACTCGGCCTTTTGGAGACATAGGTCTGACTGCGATGGGGAAGGGAAAGGCTCATGGGGTTTCAGTTCCCAGCTCAAAGGGCCTTCAAAGTGGAGGAAGGGGCTGGAAGCCCAGGGGCGGCCCGGCCTGGGGAAGGGGTGGGGTTCCTGGCTGCACCTGGGTCACGTAGGCCAGCTGGCGCCTTGGCCTCAGTTTCCTGTTGCTGCTTAGTGTCTGGGAGCAGAGACATGGGTTCTGGTCTCCAGCCAGCCCTTTGCCCCCAGAGTAGCAACAGCAACAACAATGAACACTTACTGAGTACTTGCTGTGGACCAGTTGTGCTGAGATTCTACATGTATCACCTCGTGCACCTCGAGTCTATAAAATGGGGTGACTCTTGGAAGTACCCGCATTTTCCTCATTTTACAAAGGCACAGAGGGGTTATGTAACAAGGGTGTATGATTTTTAAGTGAGACTGAAACTGCTGGGGTGTGAATGCAGGCACCCAACTAATGGAACTTGTGCTGCATCAAGCACTAGCTGACGACCTCAGGCAAGTCCTCCCAGGCCTCTGTTTCCCCATCTTGAGGGGACATCAACCCCCGCACTCCACTTCCAGCTCTGGAAAGAGCTCTGCGCTTCTCCGTGTGGATGGACTGCTTAGACAGGTGGACCGGTCGTATGCTCAGTTTCCTCTACCTGTTTAGGCTTCTTTAGGCTGCCCTGTTCTCCCAGCCCCCATCACCGCTCCGTTCCAGTTTTAATAAAGAGTGGCCGCAGCAAGGTCTCCCGTGGCCGAGAGTTCATTAGCTGGCAAGGCCAGGCTGTAAGAGTGCTGAGGCCTGCTGGGAAGTAGCCTTGTAAATAATTAAAGCTCGGCCACAGCTCCCAGCTGGGGCTGCAAGCCCACATCTGGTCTTCAGTGTGCCGCCTGGCCTAGCCCATTCTCACACCTCTGACACGAGGCCCAGCTTCATGTCCTTTATTGGACGGAGTCATCTGACAGATCGTGCTGCTCTCTCTGAACCTCGGTTTCCTCATCTGACCCACCAGCTCCACCATTCGGAGTCCTCCCGAAGCTCCCATGTACCCATAGGATAGGGTCAGCTTAGACTTCTCTGCATCTGGCCCTCTGTGACCAGCTTCCACTGCCCTGCTGCCCTCCAGCCCCTTCCTGCTCTTCCTGTGAACCTGTGACACCAAACTTCTGTCACATTCTGGCCTTTCTACTGCTTCTTACTGCTAGGCCTTTGCACGTGCTATTCCATCTGTGTGGAACACTTTCTGCTCCCTCACCTGGCTACCTTCTTTCTGTCATCTTAGAATCATCAGTGCAGGTATCACCTCCTCCAGAAAGCCCTCCCTGCTCCCCTCTTTCCCCAGGGCTGAGATACAGGAGTAGAAAGAGGGGACTTAGAGATGTGTGTTGGAATAACTCAATGTGGCCTTGAATCAGATACTCCTGGTTTTCTATCCCAACTGTGACCTCTGGCTGAATGGCCTTGGAGGTAATAATAGTCTCTCCCTCCCAGTGATGAGGATTAAGTGAGATAATGTGCCTGGTAAGCAGTAGGTGTTCAATGAATGGAGTGGGTCTGTCTGTTCCTGGAGGAGGAGTTTCACTGAGGTCTCTAGATGCCTGTCTGCCAGGACCCCCCTGGTTCTCCTGCCCGCATTTGCCCGCATTTGCCCGCATTTGCAAAGGCTCCCGCAGCTGAGGCGTGCCTCAGCCAGAGGGTTCCCCAGCCACAGTGGAGGTGGTCCCAAGGCCATTCGGCCCTGAGATGGACCTGGGAGTGGAGGAAGGTACCCAAGGAGGGCCTGAGGGAAGAAATGAATCAAACAGGCCTGGTTGGTCTCAGTGAATGAGTGGCCGGGGCCCTGGGAGGGGCAGAGGAAGACTTCCCTCAGGCCGTATGCTTGTCCCAAGGCTGGTTTCCAGACCTGTCTGTACCTGGGAAGGGAGGAAGCCCTACAGCCCCCATGGCTCTGCCCCACAGGGCCTAAGCTTCTCCCTTCCCTAGGGCCAGGTCTGTGTCTCCGTGGCTGGCCCCAGCAGGCCTTGGGAGTGTTTGCTGAAGACTCTCCCATGGGCCTTCCTGGGGGCTTTCCTGGGACGGAGTTCCCCTCTGGGAACCCCCTGGGCTTTCTCAGGCCTGCTGGGGGTTCCGAGTGCAATAGGCCTCAGGGCTGGTTGGCTTAGTCCTCTCGGTTGTCTGCAGGCAGCTGACTTGACAGTTTTCCCTCCTTAGGGAAGTAGCAACAGCAGGTGAAACCAGAGAGTTGTCCCCAGGGAGAGGGTGAGGAGCAGAGGACCCAGAAGGCTGATGGAGCAGGAGGGTATAGGCTTATTTGTGCCACCCTTCAGGGTTGTTACCAAGTGCAAGTCTCCTGCCCCAGGGTCTGTGGTCAGACCCCCAGGCCAGTGCTATCCCCATGAAGCCAGTCCTGGGCCTAGAAGAGGGTGTGGGGCCCTGCACTGGGGGCTGGGCAGCCAGGCCTCGGGGCCCTGGATCTCAGCAGCACTGTAACACCTGCTCTGCAAATGCCCGCATGCCCAGATCACCCAGTCTTTGAAGGCCTGGTGGAGATGCCACCTCCCCCAGGTGGCCTTCCCTGACCTCTTGTCCTCTTGCTCCCTAGTCCCTGAGCTCCCACAACATGTCCCTGTTCTCCCCTCGGTCTCAGATCTGTCTTCTCCACGTTGTCTGCTCTGCTATCCTTGTGCTGAGCACGAGGGATTCCAAAATAAATAGCTCCCTTGAGGGAATTACTACTAACAGATACTGACTACTCACCCCCATGCCTGGCACGATGTTGGACAATCTGCATTCATTAACGTTACTACTCACAACCCTGTGAGGGCTGTTTTCTTATTATTCCCATTTTAAAGATGATGAAACTGAGGCTCAAAGAGAAGTGACTTGGCCAATGTCATGATGTCTGAGTGCTAGAGCCAGGATTTGGCCCAGGCCTGGCCACTCTGGAGCCTGGACTCTTCCTCAGCGTCTTCCTCTCTGAGCTTTGTCTACCCAGTTGGGGTCAGAGGGCCTGGGGCTCAGAGGGCATGGAAGAAGAGGGTGAGGGGCTGCAGTGTCCAGTGATGCCTTCCTGCACTACAGGTTTCTGTCTAGGAGGGACTGTCTTTTCTGGAGACCACATGGGGCCCCAACATAAGGCCCTCCTTGTCCAGCACCCCCCATGGGTGTGACCCTCCACAGTTTCCAAGGGCCTTCCTTGGCCATTGCCTGTGGGGTGGTGAGTACTGTTTCCATTGTACAGATAGGGAAACTGAGGACCCAGTGATATGTCGCTGATGCAGATGACTTCAAGGAGTGTCATTTCCAATATTACCATCCTTCCTCAGAAAAGGCCAAGAGCCCAAGTCATCCAAAATGTGGACTTCGGTTCTCTGACCCCCATGCAATTCGCTGACTCTAGGTCTCATACATACATGCTTTTCTTCTGCTTGGATTGTCCTTCCCTGGCTTCTACCCATCCTTCAAAACCCAGCTCATTACCACGTCCATGAAGGCTTCCCTGTCTTCCTGGTGTGATCTAACCTCTCCTATGTCTGGATGCCCATGGCTTTGTGCACCCTTGTAATAGCCCATCGTAGGAGCTCGTGGTTGCTGGGAGAGTCTGTGGTGGGGGACCACAGGGCCTGGCCCAGAGCTGAGGCATTTGAGGGATGGTGTGTGCATGAATGAATGGACTGAGGAAATGTCCCCGACTTTTGAGGGTGAGAAGCATATATCGGTCAGATGTAGGGGACCCAGGGGCCTCTGAGAAGGCCCTGAGGGGTCCTTGAAGCTGGAGAAGGGAGCTGGGCATCCTTTAGGGACCATAGTCAGGCCCCCTCTTGTGAGCTGGGTCACCTGAAGCCCCGAGGGCACCAGTGACATCCACAGTCACACAGGACCTGGGCACGCAGGCCTCTCAGTGCTCACACTGCAAACGTGGGAGCTTCCCAGCTCCAGGCTTCAGAAGGTGAAACCGAGGCCCTGGTGGCTGGACATCAGCTCCTGGTGTCAGCGGGGACCCATTCTCAGAACTAGGGTGTCCTCAGTTCCTGGGTTGGGACTGAGTCAGAACAGTACGCTCCCAACTCCCACCTGCTGCCACCCCACACCCCGCTCCTTTCCCTGCTGGACCAGGGAACAAGGCGTTCTCAGGCTGCAGGCGGGCACTGGCTCCTGCGCACAGAAAGGGCTTGGGACTTCCCCACGGGGACCGCAGGTGCATACTGCCCCAGGCTGGGGCCTGCTGCCCACCCCCAGATCGCTGGGAACTCATCTAAAATAATATGTTAACTATAGTAAGAGTTCACGAGCATGCTCACTGCTGGGGGCTTTCTCATGCAATACCTCCCTCAGCCGGTGCCTGAACGCATCATCACTGCACTTCACAGAGAAAGAGCCGAGGCTCTGAGAGGTGAAGTCACTTGCCCCAGGCAGGTCAGCGGGTCAGCGGCAGGACTGGGCCATGCCTGTCCGGCTGCATTGTGACACAGGTGAAAGGAAGAGATACACGTTCACACATCCCAGTCACAGCTACAGTGGGAGTGGCCTGGGGTGTGCTACGACCGCCCTTCCTTTCTAGGTACCCCAGGCATCCGTCCTTGCCAGCCCCTGCCAGTGGGTGTACCGGCTCCCTCCTGAGCAGCTCTGGCCCCTGGGTGCCCCCAGGCATGAGCGCGGCCCCAGGTGTCAGCTTTGATCATCAGCTGTGCTCGCCATGGCTCCTCTTACAAGCCGGTGTATGTCACAGGCCTTAGGAATAGCCCCTCGGCTGCAGTGGCTCAGGAGCGGGCCCTGCCTGTGAGCTCCCCCATCCCCCTGCACCTGGTTTGACCTCCCTGACCCTGGCAGGGCCCAGGCCAGGTGCCCACAAGACGGCTGCTTTGCAGGCGAGGAACCCAGCTTTTTATCAGGCCCCTTGGAACACCCTCTAGTGACTAGGAGAGTTACCCAGAGAGGCAGGGCCATGGGGCTCCTAGGTCCACACAGTTCCTATGACCCCTCACGGCCTCCACGCACCTGCCCCTTGGATATGGCAGCCCAAAGCCTCTCTGAGGTCTGCCAGTCTGGGAATGGTCACATGGGAATGGTCAGCGTGACCACCGCCCTCCCTTGGTCGCTGGCTTTGAGATGCCACAAGGGACTTTACCCCAGCCGCTCTGGAGACTATTTCCGTTTCCGGCCCTCTCAGCTATTTGAACCACAGTATGGCCTCTTCCAGTTTGTGCCTCACAGCTGCTCTGGGAGGAAGGTGGTGCAGGAGTTCATTATCGTCCCCATTTTCCTGATGAGGAAAGTGAGGCTCAGCAAGGGCATGGGGCTCCCCTGGTAGTGCTGAAGCTGAAACTCACTTCAATTGATTTCCTTTGTTTTTCCAACGGAAGTAAGTTTTTCTGATTATATAAAGGTAATTTCATACTTGTAATTTAAAGAAAAGAAAACACACAGACAATTCAGAAAAGGGAAAAGAGGAAGGTAGGAGTCCCCCTTGGTTATACCACCGTGGGAGCTGCCTATCCTCCCAGAGGTGTTCTTGCATTCTCTGCATGCGAGCTGGTGTGCATGAACATGTGTGTTTCTGGGGTTTTTTTTTTTGGTTTTTGGGTGTTTTTGCAAAACGAGCTTGTGTTATGTCAGTTGTTTTCTCCCCACATCATGCACATCTTTCAGTGTCAGTAACAGTAGGTACGTATTATCGTTTTAAAGGGCTAGATAGTAGTCTACTGCGTGAATCTTCCCTAATTTAATGACACAGTCTCCTATTTATAGACATGTGTTTAGTTGGTTATATATATATATATATATATATATATATATTTTTTTTTTTTTTTCCTGTTCTACACAGTGCTGGGGTGAATACCTGTACTACACCTTTGTGCATTTGTCTGGTTCTTCCCTTAAGAGGAAGTCCTAGGAAAGGCATGGCTGAGCATGTGCGTTTTCATCCTCACCTTGTCGCAGTCCCTCAAGGAGATGTTTTCCTATCTCACAACACCCCCTGACTCCGCATGGCCCTTCCCAGCCAGGCTGGCGGCCAGCAGGACTTCCCTCTTCCTTGAGCACAGGGCCACCTCACCCTGGCCCTGTGGGGCAGACCAAGTAGCCAGATCCAGGCCTCACAAAACAAAGCAAAGAGAAGGGACAACTGTGTTCTGGCCCCAGGGACTCCCCACCCCCACCAAAGAAAGCAGAAGGGAGTATAACTGGTCTTCATTTTTCTCAAGATATTTGTAGAATCTGTCTCCTCCATAGCTTTATACAAGTTGTTCTGCCCTTGCCCCTAACTTGCTGTGTGACCCTGCGTGAGGCGCTCTCCCTCTCTGAACTTCATCTCCCCTTTACCCCTTGGTCCTTGCTCCACCTGCACTGTAACCAGCACCTTGAGCAGATTTCTTCTCCCTGGATCTGGGCTCAGGACCAGTCCTGGCCTGGGGGAGGGGGACCTGTGGCCCTCGAGCTCCTTAATGTCTGGTGAGAGTTGGTGGGAGTGTACCTGGCTTTGTGGGTAGATTCCAGGCAGGCAGATGGAGGGTAGCTGGACTTTTTAGGGTCCACTTCCAGAACTCAGCCCTAAGACCCAGGTTCCTTGGGCCACTTTCCCTCTTGTCTTCTTCCTGTGCCCGTGACTGCATTGGATGCAGTGGAGTGATGGAGAAAAATGGAGTCAGGCCACCAGCCCTGTGACCCACTAGCCAGGGTCCCTGGTATGGGTCTTATGTTCTGAGCTTTAGATCCTTGGTCTCTGAAATGGGGATGATGAGCCCACCTCTCAGAGGTGTGCAGGCTGATGTAGAGTGTTCTGCCCAGACCTGGCCCTGAAATGAGCATCCCCTTTCCCCTTCCCGAGCCTGTGATCCCCACCAAGTGGAAGCGACGTCAACAGCTTTCCTTCTCCTCCTCCAAGGACATAACAAGAGGGCAGTTGCTGAAATAGCAGCAGGAGAGATGTAGGTCAGCTGGCCAGTTGGGAGGACTTGGCTGCCGGGGAGAACAGCAGTTTCTTGGGCCGGGAGGGACTGTAGGAATCATCTCATCCGCTGCCATCTGCACCGGGGGCCCCAGGGTGGCTGCTTCCTGGGTGGCCTAGGGGAGCTGGTTACGCAGAAAGAACCAAGGAGAGCTGGTTAACCATCCGGGCCTGGCATAGTTAGTTATCTAAGAGGGGACCTTGGTTCACCGGTGGGTCCAGTTCAACATCAGAGAGTTGGCAGCTGAGAGAGGCAGGAAGGGCCTGTTGACCCAGGTTAAGCTGCTGGTACGAATAGCTGGAGGCCAAGGGTGGGCTTTCCTGGTGGCGTGAATCCAGGGATATTCGTGCCAGTGCTCTTCCCGCCCTCCCTCCCTCTCCACTTCCTGGACCCCGAGCTGCCATCTGCTGCCCCCATCACTCTCAGAGCCGCACACGTGCGTGTGCATGGAGTGTGCGTGCTCAGAGAGCAGGTGTGCACCAGGAGGGAGGTGACTGTTCTGGACGCACAGAGGCTGCAGGGACAAGGTGACGCTCTTCCTCCCATGCTGGCCAAGGCCGCCCAGCCAAGGCAAAGCCAAAGCCCCCCACTGGGCTGTTTGTGGCGGGGAATTATTTGTAGCTGGAGAGGTGCCAGCGGTCTCTGTTCCCAGCCTGCCCCCTGCCATGGCAGCCTCTCCCCTCCAAGCCTCAGCCTATAGCCCACTGTCTGCACCCACCCACGCCCCACGCAGAGGGCTGAGGTTGATATAAACGCCATGGCCTGGAGACCAGGCCCACCTCAGCTCCACCCCTGCTCCTACCTTACCTAATGGCCATCAGCAGGTCTCTGCCCCCTTGGGTCTCTGCTCATTGGGAGCGGGGCATCTCCAGGCCCCTCTCAGCCCCAATTCCCTGGGATTCTTTTGTTTTCCCCTGAGAACCACGGAGTTCACAGGAGCTCCGCCATGGCCAGGACCCAGATGTGGCGGTCCAAGGAGCTGCCCCCGTTCCCTGAGGCCCAGAAGGCCCAGAGCAGGGAGCAAGGGCTGTGAAATCCAACCCCTCGCACAGGGGATGTGGCATAAACCGTATGTGCAAAGCTGGAACCAACTGTTAATTAGCAGCACCTATATCTGCTCGGGGGTTTCCGCCTGTTTATTTTTTTGCTGAGTCTGACCAGGCCAATTCTTTAATACCCGTAGCCCCAGGCTTTAAATATGCTGCATATGTAATGCTCTCGTGTCTCCTCCTCTTTTCATCCCCCATCTGCACAGCTGCCTGCTTCTTGGAGGTGCATGGACAAGGCACACGCATGGCCTCCCAGTGTCAGCTGGACTGGGGTTTCCACTGCAGTCCTTCCACGTCCTAGTTGGAGGCCTGGGACAAGTCCCTCGAATCTGAACCCCAGACTCCTGCTCTGTGCACGCGGGTAATGAGCAATTCCTGGTCTGGGTACAGTACCTGAAGCCTCGCTGGATCTCACAGAGGCAGTCGGTTCTTCCTACGCCGGGAACTGGGCCATACCAGGACACAGAGGTCTGCCAGCCATGTGGCTGGAGCCCCTGTTCTCTCTGCCACCCCTTCTCCCAGACCCCTCGCCCTCCCTCTCCCTGGCCTTTGGCCTCTCCCACACTTGCAAATGCTGCCCTGAGTTCTCCCCCTGGAAGCAGAGGCCTGAGCCCTTGTCGCTGTTGATCCGAGTCCCCCCCAGGCCCTCACCCTCACCACACCAGGAGCCAGGTAGCCTCACCTTGTCGCTGACTTGCTGAGGGACTTGGGCAAGTCTCTGCTCCTCCCTGGGCCTCAGTTTTCCCACCTGTGAGGATTGGATCAGGAGAGTGAGTCACTTTGGACACCGTTTGAAATTCAGATTCCCTGACCCCTGTCTAGGTCTGACTCCAAACCTCTGCTTGCTGTGCGACCAGGTGGGAGCCATAGACCTGGGGGTGGGAAGCCCCCCAGGTCCCCTACGTCTGACTGCTTCCGCATTGCCTCATCCATGAGCAACTCCACTGTGGCTCAGATAACAGCAGGGCCTCTAACTAGGCTGCCTGGGATCGAGTCCATACTTCACTGCTTCCTAGCTGTGGGACCCTAGGCAAGTTACTTCACCTCTCTGAGCACTTGTCTCCTCTCTAAAATGGAGCCACCAACACCTAACCCTCTAGGTGGTTGGACGATGATATAAGTTTGTTTAGGAAAAGCACCAAGAATAGTGTGTGGACGTGATCGGTGCTCAATTCAAGATTTGCTCCACTTATTTTGACCTCTTTTTCTGAACCTCCATCTCCCATCTGTCCTTTAGGAATCCCCTCCCATGCCAGGCTGCTGCACTGCTGGGTGGGCTGGGAGGGGCCAGGGAGCACCCCCAGAAGTCACCTTTGTCCCTGCTTCTTCCCCTGCAGCCCCAGGCCATAACTTACTGTCCTAATTTAATTAGGAAGAGTCCTTACAGGGACCTCATTAGGAAATGAGCCCAGAGCCTTGGGGACCTCCAGGAGGGGTGGGGTGCAGGAGGAGGTTGCATTGTGTCTGATCCTGCCCAGCCCTTGGCCCCATGCCCCAAATGTGCCCAGAAAGATAAGGGAGCTGAGCCCCTTAGACCTGTGGCATGGAGTGTGGGCAGCCAGGGCCTCCATCCTCTGCCCCCTGCCCAGCTTTGGCCTCACCCCCCTGGATGGGGGTGGGGAAGATTGAGAGATGAGGTTTCTCTTGTTCTGCTCCACCTGCCCCTGGTGCCCAATGTCTCTGGCCTGGCACAGAGCAAGCCTTGGTGAATGTGTGTTGAGTGACTGAATGAGTGAGCTGTGGCTCTCGGGACTGGAGCAGCATCTTCATTTGGCCAAAGCAGGCTCCCAACCCCCATCCCAATGCCGGAATCCCCTCAGCAGCCCCAGGGGCTGGAGATGAGGAGGGGGCAATTGTCTGCTTGCATACCTCCAGGGACAGGGAGCTCACTGAGCAACCTGATAGCTTTTTCTGTCCCTGGATAGCCCTTCCTGTTACAAAATCTGTCTTCCTTTCAATCTCAAATCTGTCTCCTGTGACGCTTCTGCCCTACCCAGGTCCCAGCTTTGTTTCTGGGACCTCTGCTCACAAACACTGCCCCCTGCCTTCACTCCAAGCCTGCTCAGTGTCCCTTCCTGGCCTGTGATAGCTGACATGCTGTGTGGCCTTGGGTAAGGCCTATCCCCTCTCTGGCCACTGCTTCTTGGAGCCTGGTGGGCTGCACAGTCTGGGCTCTATAAACATTGGCTGCTTTCTGTAACCATGACCTACCTCGCAAGGAAGTGGGGGGCTGAAGACAGATGTGCCATGTCCAGCAGTAAAGGTGACACCTCTGCAGACAGCTTATCTCCGGGTCAGCAAGGTGGTAGTGCCCAGACCCCGCGACGACCTGTGGCTGGGCACACGGGCACTGGGGGCTGTGCACGGACCTCTTCTGCCCTGAGACCAGTCCACAGCATGGACACTGTCCTGGCCTTGGTGAGGAACCTGGGAGTCATCACAGCCCCCGTCTCCCTTACCTCTAACGGCCACCAAGGCCTGATCCTCCCCTCCTGCTTGCCGGTCCAGGCCCTTTCCCCATCCCACTTCAGCCTCCCCGGACCATGGTAGCAGCACCAACCTCGCCTCTGTTCCCTCCCTCCTGTCCACTCTCCGCTCTGCCGCCGAGGCTCTCAAACACGTGGCGCTTTCTCCTGCCCTTGCTGAGCGTCCTACAGGGACGTCCCCCACTCACAGAATAGTCTACTTGCTAACATTCAGGGCCCTTCAATGCCCAAACACATACCTGGCATCTCTCCTGCTGCAGACCTCACCATCCACTTGTCCCCCCAAACCCCATGGCTCTGTGCTCCAGCCACACCCCACATGTGTTTGATGTCACAGGGGCATCATCACACTCTCACATGTGGGTCCCTCTGCCTGGAACGCCCTTCCTCTGTTTGTTCAACCCCACTTTGCTTTAAGAGTCTCCATTTCCAGGGAGCCTTCACACCCCAGCTGAGTCAGGGCCTCCTCTGGGCTCCCCCGTCCCTGTGTTTCCTTCCATCTCCATCCTTGCCACTCTGCGTCAGGATGGTCCGATTAAGAGTCTGTGGTTCACACCAGACCACGGGCCTCAGGAGATGGGGCAGGGGGACCTGGCTAGGGCCTGCGGAGAAGCAGGGAAGGGAGGAGAGCGGGTGGGGCTCTTTGGCTTTTCACACGCCCAGCGCCCCTCCCACCCCAGGCTGTGTTTCTGCTCCTCGCGCTGCACCTCCTGTGCCACGTGCCCGCTCGCACATGGTGTTTCTGTGAGCCCCCGAGAAGTGCCTTGTGTGGACTGGAGCCTTCGAGTCTGAGCTCCAGCATCCACTGCAGGCCTCCTCTGTGCCAGTGCCCTGCTGGGACCTGGGGAGGATCTGCAGATGGAAAAGCAGGCCTTGGCCGCCCAACTCAATATGTGACCTTGGGCAGTTGGCTTCTCTGAACCTCAAGCTTCCTTGGCAGTGAAAGGGGTGGAGGACCCATGTCTCCTTCCCCTTTTCCTTGGGCACATCTGTGCTGCAGTTGGGGGCAGACGTGGCTTCACAGGACCCTGAAACGGCAGCTAGACCAGAACTTCCTCCCCGCTGGGGCCTGTGGGGCCTTGGGCCAAGCTTCGCCGGGATGAAGGGGGAAAGGGGTTATGCTCTCTGTTCGGTGCAAAGACCCATCCCCATGTTTGCCTGCACTTTGGCATTACCAAGCGCCTGCTCCCACGCAGGGTGCCCGGCTTGGAACCTCCCCCGTTTTAAAATGAAAAGTCTCATGTCCAATGGGACACTTGGCCTGCCGGCCTGCACCCTGCCCACCCCCGTCGCTGCTCCCCCGGCTCTGCAACAGGTCTTCCCCCGTTACCTGTGGGTTCTGCTGCCAGTTGGGCAGGGCTCACTCTAAAGAAAGGAAAAAGCTGATTTCTTCCCCACGTTTTGGGAGAATTCAAAGAGACATAGACCCCCTTGGAAGGTCTGGAGGAGCCAGGGCTGAGCACCCCTGTTGGGGTGCTGGTGTGGACATGGCCAGGAGGCCTGGCCTTTGTTCTGACCCTGCCTCTGACACAGCTAGCTGTGTGACAGCTCCCTCTGGGCCTCAGTTTCCCCAGCTCTGCCCTTCTCACCTCACATCAGTACAGTGAGGATCATTACCTCGACAGCCCTGCCTTTGCCTTCCTGCCGCCCTTTATATTCTTCAAGGCATTTTTCTGTCTGTTCACGTCCCATTCTGGCCTCGCTACTCCCAGGAGGCGGGCGGCACTAGGACCTTTATTCCCACATCAGATAGGAAGAAGCTGGGGACACAGGCCGTTTGCCTTGTACAAGGTTCTGTGGTTTACAGAGCCCTTTCCGTGTATTGCCTCTGGGCTCCTAGTATCCCTTGGGAGGTGGGCTCAGCAGGATTTGCTGTACCAGTTGTACAGATGGGGACACTGAGCCCACAGTCGCACGGGATTTCGACTCCTTAATGGTTTGGGAGAACGTAAAGGATGAAGCCTGATGGGTGGGTCGCCGGGCTGTGGCCGCGGTGTGTGGTGATTACCCGTAAGTGGGGGTCACTGGCTGGCTGGTCCTCTTCCCCGCCCTACTCCCAACTTTGTCAATGGCTTCATCAGTAGGAGACAGATGCAAGGGAAAGGAGGACACAGAGAGGAGTGGGGAGAGAGAGGACGTGGGGTGCGGGGGAGAGCGCTGGGGAGGTAGGGGGGAGGGGTGGGGTCCAAGCAGCATCGCTCCTTCCTCTTGTGGTTCTCACAGCCTGTCTGCACCGACTCCTGACAGATGGAGGGAAGAGGAGAGCTGGTGCCAAGAGGCTGTCACCGCAGGCGGGCAGAGCTGGGGGGGTGCTTTGTGGCTAGTGTTTGTGCGGGGAGGGGGCAGCAGCTGGTGGGCTGCCTGCTGGGCCTCCTGGGAGCCTGCTCCCCGGGAACCATGGTTGGCAGGGTTGTAGATGCTGGGGGGGCAGGAAAGTGGGCAAGGGGTGAGCCTGCCACCTGCCTGGGACTGGCCGTGCCCTTGCCCCTGTCCAGGCAGACAGCCACCCGTCTCTCCTCTGCTCCCTGCTGCCAGCAGGGCCCTCCCTCCAAGGACACCTCCTACCCCCCTGACCGGGTTTCGGGCTGGGTGGGGGCTCTGGAGGCTGATGCTGAGCTGTGGTCAAGGTGAACCAGGGCAAGGAGAGCATAGGCACCAGGAGGCCGTCGGGATCACAGGGCCACGAGGGGCTCAGAGCAGGTGGGGCCTGACCTCATGTCTGCAGGGCCAGAGCGCATTCACTGAGCCGCCCCGGGTGTTCCCCAAAGCCCCCTTCATGCCGAAGGGCCTCTTGCTTTTTCTCCAGGCTCTGACACGTGTACAGGGGTGGGCAGCCCTGGCCCGGGGGTCAGTTTGGCAACTTCAGTAGCTCTTGCTTTTTTAGATCGTGGGTTTCTCCAGGCAGGGTTGTGTCTCATGCTCTCTTTCCCAACTCCCGTTGGCCAACACAGGGCCCAGCACAGCGGAGGGGCCCGGTGAATGCTTGTTGAATGAATGGACGGATCTCTTGCTTGCACACCTCCTGGGACGGAGACCTCACTTCTTTATAAGGTAGTTCTTTTTATTTCCAAAAACAGAGTTCTTTCTGAGAGGCCCTGTGGGTCCCAGGCCTGTCACAGGGGCTGTACAGAGCCCCCTGGCTAATCCTGCTGCCTTGGAGCTGCCCCGTAGAGACCAGAGAACCCCCGAGCCCACCTGGCTCCTCAGTGGCACCTGTCAGGGCTGGTCTCCACTAACCTGGGGGGGGGTCGGTAATCATAGCCATCGTTTATTGAGCTGCCGCTCAGTGCCAGGTTGTACCTCACTCGACCCTCAGGTCAGCCTGATAAAATAGGTACTGTTTTTATCCTTCATCATGCAGAGGAGAGAAATGAGGCAGAGGTAATGAGAAGCTTCCCCAAGGTCGTGGGGCTAGTGACTGAGTCAGGAAGTTGGGGGGTGAGCTGGGGGGAGGGGAAGGCCTCCTGGGGCAGGACTTGGGGGGTGTGTGGGGCTTGGCAGGGCTGAGGAGGGTTATACGCTGGAGGTAGATCTGACCCTGCACCACACACTGTCCACTCCCTCCTCCCTACACTGTTCCCAGACACATCCTTGACACCAGGACTCCAACTGGGTGTCCCTCAGGTGAGCCCTGGGGACCTGGGGCCCAGAGCCCCTCCTGTTCCCCTGGTTGTGCTCCAGGGGGAGCCCCAGGACTTTAACATGGCCTGTCCTGTTGGGTGATCTAAGGTGTGCAGGGTGATGGCTAGGGGCCCAAGGTGTTGGGATGGGCAGGTGGGAGCTGGGCCTCCTTCCTGCTACTCCTTAAAGTTGGTTCTGGTCAGAGGTGTCCTCCACATTAATATTAATGATGGCAATCATTAATGATAAATTATGGTGGTCCCGGCCCATGCCAGGGCTGGGCTGGGTGCCCTGGGGGAAAGCCGAGGGGAGTAGAAGGGGGGGGACCAATCCTGAGAGCCGTGGGTGCGCCTTCCACTGCATTTTTCTCTTCCCCAGAGCCTGACACAGGCTGGGCCCTCGGGGGTCAACTTTATAAAGTCTTAGTGGTTGAAAAACAGATACCTCTCTGGTGGGACACCTACTGCCCAAGGGCCTGCTTCTCCCCTTCCTCCATCATTGACAGATTGATTCCACTAACATTACTGCCAGGCCCCGTGCCCACCCAGCACGGCCCCCACTGCCTGACCTCACCCCTTGCCGTGGCTCTCGAGATCCTTCCAGGGGCTCTCAGTGAGCGTCATGGGTGACTGTGGTCCCCTGACCCCCCTGACTGTGTGACCTTGGGCAAATTAGCTCCCCTCAGAGTGCCTTGGTTTTCTCATCTGTACAATGGGGTTATGGTAGTTTCGTCCTCAGAGGACTATGAGGAGGATTAAACGAGATGGACGATGAGCACAGCGCACGGTAATCACTCAATAATGTTTGTTCTTATGCTCAGGATGGGGTGGGAGGGGAGGAAATGAAGATCTCGGAGCACCTTGGCTCTCCACGCATGACCTCAGGAATCCTCTGACAACTCTGTGAGGGGGGATTTGTCTTGTTCCTTTGCTGATGGGGATGGTGAGTCACAGAGAGGTAGGGTGACTCACCCAAGGCCTCTCAGCATGTGAGCGGCAGATCCGAACCCTGGTCTCTCAGGCTCCGAGGCCCATGCATTTGTCACTGAGCCAGGAAGGGACGAAGGGCTTAGCCTGAAAACTCCTTTGGAATTGGTGTTGCAAAGGCTCCCGGCTTCCTGTGCTGATCTTCAAACCTCCATCCCCCAGATCCCGAATCCCTCCTAATCCTGGGAAAGAGGCAGCCCCGGGTCACATCCATCAGCGGCTCTGAGTGCTCTCCCCGGGCCTCTCATCTCCCGCGTGAGCTGGGGAGTGGCAGGCGAGGGCCTGGACTTCGAGGACAGGGGATTTCCCGACTCGGTTGAAATCTGTCACAACATTCATGTTAATTAAGCCTCGTTAATTCAGCCCTCTGCTTAGGCAGAGCTCCTGACAGCAAATTACTCATAAGTGAGGCAGTAAATTTATTGCTGCGTTTTCCCAAACACTCAGCAGCAAAGAACATGCCCCGGGGAAAGTCAGAGGAAAGGCCTGGAGGGCAACTGCTGCATGGTTCCTGCCAGCCTGGACCACCAGGGACCGTGGCCCAGAGAACGGCGGGGGTTCACCAGGGGACCTGGGTGAGGATGGGCTCTGGTCCGTTCAGAGCAGGCTGCCTGGAGACAGAGTGAGCTTCCCCTCACTGGAGGCATGTAAGTGGGAAGGCAGGGAGCATTGCAAGTCCCCCTGGGCTGGCCCGTCGTCTTCCCGCCTCATCCGTCTCACCCGGCAGACCGCGCTGGCTCTGTGCATTGTTTCCTCTGACAGTGCCTTGGAGTCACACAGTAGGGCTTGTAAAGGGTGAGTTGGGATCTGGACGTGAGCCCCAGAGACCAACCTGGTGTCTGTAAACACCTTCCTCTGCAGTGAAGTCTGAGGAACCGAAGTGTGCAGGCAGGACCAGACAACCCGGCCAGGGGTGCTGCGAGGGGTCTCTCCCTGTCCTGGGTTATAGGGTGCTCTTGGAACCAGGATCAGGACCACATCTGGGCAGATGACCCTTGAGTCCGGACCCCCCTTACTAGGCTAGGTATCAGACCTCCAGGTGAGGATGCAGGCTCTCCCGGGCAGTGGGAGCCCCTCTCCCTCCCCGGCCCCACAGTCCTTCCCCCTAAGGTCCGCTTCCTTCCTTGGTTTCGAACTGGGCCATGCCTGGGACATTTGGAACAAACCCAGGCTCTGGGTACATAGAACTTTTGAAAAATTAATTAGAGCATTAAATGGTAGCCCTCTGGGAGAATCCCACCATCTGGCTGTCGCAGGAGAGGGAGGAAAATCTATGCATATCTGTCTGTAGCGTGTGAGCATCACAGGAAGCCACCTGTGTGTGTGTGAGTGTGTGGCCCGTGTGCTGCGGTGTGTGCACAGCATGGCGTGTGTGTCTGTGTTTGGTATGTGGTGCACATCTGAGTGTGCAAGTGGGCAGTGTGCTTGTGTGCATGTGTGCCCATCTGCACGTGCTGTGTGCATGCGCCCGAGGGTCTGCATGTCTGCCTGAGCACACTTCTGTGCCCAGGCCTGGCTTTTGGGGGCAGGGAGTCAAACTGAGCTGTGTGCAGAGAGGGGGCAGCCTCTCCACCCTTCCTGGCTGAGGTGATGCTCACAGAAGGGCAGGTGGGCCGTGCACAGGTGGGATAGGGGTAGGTTTGGCAAGTGCACAGCAGGCCTGCAGGGAGCGGGCAGGGTGGGATTCTCATCCCCTGTTTGACAGATGGGGAAACCCAGGCCTGCCCAAGCACTGAGGCAGCGTGTGGAGAGGCCAGGACTGGAGCCCTGGCTCTGGGGCCCCCTGTGCAGTGCTCTTTTCACACCTTTGGCTTCTTTTATGCTGTTGGATTTTCATGGAGGCTCAGAGAGGTGCTTGAGAGGGTACCACTCACATTTCTCAGGGCTGCTCAGGGGGCAAGGTCAGGACTTGCACTGCAGATCCTGCATCCTTCTTACTGTGTGGAGGAGGGTGGAGTCAGGGCAGAACACTGGGCCGATGGATGGTCACTGACTTGCTGTGTGGCCTGGGCCCATCCTGTCCCTTTCTTCTTTTTTTTTTTTTATCAATTAGTTTATTAATTTTTGGCTGCGTTGGGTCTTCGTTGCTGCACGTGGGCTTTCTTCGTTGCTGAGCGGGGGCTACCCTTCATTGTGGTGTGCAGGCTTCTCATTGCAGTGGATTCTCTTGTTGCGGAGCACAGGTTCTAGGCACGTGGGCTTCAGTAGTTGTGGCACGTGGGCTCAGTAGTTGTGGCGCACGGGCTTAGTCGCTCCGCAGCATGTGGGATCTTTCCGGATCAGGGCTTGAACCCGTGTCCCCTGCATTGGCAGGCGGATTCTTAACCACTGAGCCACAAGGGAAGCCCCATCCTGTCCCTTTCTGAGCCTCATGGGTGTTGTAAGAACTAAATAAGGAGATGCATGCAAAGGGCTTTGTAAACCTCAAGGTGTGGTAGATAGACGAGGGCCTGGCCCAGGGGCGGCTGTCACACTATGCTGAGGGCCACGTGTCTCCAGGGTTCCCTGAGGAGCAGGTAGGAGGTGGGGCCCTGGACGGAGGCTGGTGCCCTCCCCAGCCTTGCAGACTGTGAACCTTTCCCCAGCACTATCTGGCTGGGTGCTGAGTGCCGGCCCTTACTGTCTTCCAGCTCCAGTCTCCCACGTGTGGCTTGTGATGATGAACTAGAGCAGGAACAGGGCTCAGAGAGCAGTGGGACCCACCTCTTCTCCAACGGGTGGTGACACTAAGGTCCAGAGAGGGTGAGTGCCTTGCTCAAGGCCACATAGCAGCTCAGGAGTACCGCTGGGACCGGAATGCAGGCCTCCTGGCCCCTGGCTCTGTTCTCCTTGGTCCTGTGTCTTTGGAAAGGGAGAAGGAGAACGGAGAGGTGGTTCCTGTACCTGCAGGGAGGGAGGTGGGGGTACCAGCCAGCTGGAGAGAACTTGGGATCCCCTGAAGCTCCAGTTCATTATGCATGAATGAAGGATTTTTAAAGCATTGTTTCAATGATTGTTGTTTTTACTGTGTATGCAGAATGCTGGATGGTAAAGATGGTTTGTATCTTGGACTGTAAGTTCTGTATAGATAGAAGAGACCCAGGCCTCAAGATTGCACATGTTCTTTCATTTATTCATTCATAGTTCATTCATCCAGCATCCATTTCCTAAGCATCCCCTTGGTGCTCACCATGTAGATCTTATCCTGCCTCCAGTGAGCTGCTAGTCTGGTGGGGAAGGGTCGTTGAGTGACAGGAACACGGGGTGATGAGCCTGTGGCCAGAACAGGCCTCAGATTCCATGTGGGCTCATGGAAGACTTTTCAGTAGAATGGGAGAACCCCAAAGAATGAGGAAGATGTGCCCACCAGACACCCTGGCCTCACATGGGCTTGACCTTGGACAGGCTAACCATTCACCCAGAAATGGGCCGCTGGGCACCTTCCAGCTCCACTCCCCTCCCCTCCCCCATGCAGCTCTCCCTGGGCTCGGGCCCACACCCAAGAATGGAGGAGAGGCCCCCTTAGAGGACCCTGGCTGTCTGTGGGTCCGTGGGTGGAGATGGCAGGGCGTGCTGGTGGCTCGAGCTCGCCACCTGTATGCCTAGGTGGGCCAGTCTTGACTCTGCCCCACTCAGGGTTATGATCACAGGGGGATTAGTGGCGACACCACTTCTGAAATAGCTTGTCCTTTGAGCCCAGCTGGCTGCCCGGCCATGATTGCACCTGGACCTTTTTCTCCAAGGAACAGCCCTTCTTTATACACAGAGAAACCATGATAGGAAGAACCAGGAGGCCCAGGATGACAATGGCCAGGCCTCCTGATGCCCTTTAATAATTGTAACAAAAACTTCCTGAGGACCTACTAGGTACAGAGCCTGGGGGTGGGAGAGTGAAAAAGAAAAGTTGAGAGGAACTTGCATCACTACGTCGGGCACTGCTGTGTTATCTTATAAGCAACTACCCTGCAAGTCAGGATGCAGCATCACAATTTTAGATGAGGGAAACAGAGGCTCCGAGAGGTCAAGTAACCTGGCTGAGGTCACACAGCTAGTAAGGGGCCAAGCCAGGATGTGAGCTCTGCTTCCTTAACCTGCCCCTCGTGGGAGGAGGGCCACAGAGGGCTGCAGACGAGCATCTTCCAAATCTCTGTACTGGGAGAAAACGTCCACTTGAAGAAAAGGCCGAGGAGGATGGACTTGTCATGGGTGGTGGGCGTGCTCACGGAGCAGGCTGTTTCAGAGGCAGCTTCCCTATCAGCCAGGCTGTGGTGGGACCTGTCTTGTTGGAGGAACCATGCTGGCTCAGAGCCCGAGTGACGGCCCCCTGTCAGAGGGGCTCTGAGAAGTGGCAAGGGTCTAGGCCAGGATGCCAGTGGGGCGTGAGGCTCTGCTGGGCACCTGCCTCACTCCCTCTCTCAGCTCACTTCCCACGGCCGCAACCGTCTCCTCCTGCCCAGCTCTGGCCGGGAGCCCTCACAGAAGTCCTGCTGGGGCCCTGGCCGTAGGCACCGAGCTGCAGCCCTTGGCCATTAACTCTGCCCGCGCTGCCTGTCCCTTAGCTGGCTGCAGAGAGGTGGGCGGTGCAGGCCAGAGCCCTGGGCGCCGGCCCAGCAGGACCAGCACCTGAGACACGGCCACCTCTGAAGATCTTGCCTAATGGCAGGGCTTACCAGCACCTAGCAGGGTACTTGGCACACAGCAAGTACTTGATTCTTTCAGCTTCCAGAAGCAGAGACTTGAGACTTTTCAGTGGGAACAGCGGTCATCAGAAGCTTGGCCCTCCCAGGGTCCCTCCCAGAGTGCAGGACTAAGGGTGTGTGCTGGACCCCGACTGTACCAAACTCTTCCTTAAGTGGGCTGGGACCCCCCCCCGCCATGAGCTCTCGCCAAGCGGTCCAGTGGCAACACGTGGGCCTGCCTCTTCTCCCCCACTCCGGCAGAGCCATCTCCCAGGAAACGTGGAATTTTCCCTCATTCCCTTTATGAGGGTGCCAGGGCAAACAAACAGCCTAATCCAGATGAGCGCTAGGCCACAATCACAGTCTCTTTAGGGGTTTTCTCTCTATTTCCAGCAATTTTGAGAAGCCTGAGTAATTGGTATTCCACACAGGTTAATAGAACTGCTGTCTCCTCTGTATTATGCCTTAATTTCCTTTATCACATAGCAAGTTGGAATTAATCGCCGCTCTCCTTCCTTTTTCCCACCGAAACACATTACCAGCCTGTCTGCTGGTTAAAGTCATCTTGTGGCAGCTCTTGGCTCCTTTCCACTTCCCTGGGAATCTTTCTGACCAGAGCCAAAGAACAAGGAGGGGTGAAAAATCCATTTGTACGAAGTGGGGATCTCCTGTTGAGAACTTATTTCCCTCCCTGTTCAAGAGGAAGGAACGTGTCCAGCCTCCAGCCGGCACAGCTGACTGAGTCCCCTGTCGCTGAGAGCATTCAAGAGGGCGGGATGGCCATATGTCAGCGGTGGGAACAGAGGATTCCTGCACTGCTGGGGGGGAAGGGACAGGCCTTTGCCACTCCTGGCGCTTGGATTAGATTCTGCGATTTGAAGCTTCTAGGATTCTGTTGTTTGTAAGTTTAAAATTTTCTCTGTGATTTCCAAGTTGAAAAGAAGCTGTGAATCCATGATCCTACCATTGAGCCATTTGGGTCTAAGTACTTTTAAATCGTGCGCTTTAAGATTCTAAGATACTCTCATGGAATTGGAGATTCTGTTCTGTGACTCTAGGCTATTTTATGATTCCATGAGCCTCTTAAGCTGCAGTTCTGCTCCATGACTGGGTCTCAGGAGGGAGTGTAATTGCTTTGCCGAGGCTGCTTTGGGAGTGTGAAAAGCCCAGGCCTTCTCTGGCCTCAGTTGCCCCGTTTATGAAATTCGAGGGTTGGACCAGAGGGCCCTCCAGGTCCTGCCTCGCAGGTGTGTTCTGCCTGCAGCTCCTTTAGCTCCTTCCGAGCTTCGTCCACACAGTGCCCCGTCAGCGCTGGCCACCCCACGGCACCTCTGGGAACCCAGAAGCTTTTCCCATCTGAGCCACACCCCTTGCCCACTTGCTCCCAGCCCTCTGGCATTCCAGCAGGAAGGCGACCCAGCTCCCCTCCAAAGTCCCAGCAGGAAAGCCGGTGGGGGTGATAAGAAGAAATAAACCGGATCATTGACAAGAGCTCCCTCGTCTTTGTGAGCTGAACAATTCAGTCTACAATTTCAACATCTACAATCTCCTTTAAGTCTTGCCTCCCAAGGGGTGTAGTTACTGATTGTTAGCCCCATTTTAGAGGTGGGGAAACTGAGGCTCTGAGAGGTTAACTCACCTGTACTGGTGAGTTCCAGGACCCTGTGTCGCTTGCTGCTTGCTCAGCTGCCGGCCACATGCAGGCTGGATTGAACGAGGCGTGAGCAGCCCGAGGTGGTCAGTGTGATGAGGGAGCCCGGGGGCATCTCTCCCCAGAATCTGCTGCAGGGTGGGGTTGCCACCCACACACTCATGCTTCTCCCCTGGAACCACCCCTGGGATGTTCAAGGGCTTCAGAGAATGGACCTTGTTTCCTTCCCAAAGCACCAAGAAGCCAGACAAGAAACTGCCTTCTTCATCTGCTTTTAGAATCTACCTTTTCCTTCTGGATCAAACGGCATTTCTCAGGGCGGGCTTCCTCAGCCCCCACTGCTTCCCCATTGGTGCAAAATCACCCCTTCTTTGAGGTCCAACTCAAAAGGCTCCTAGCTCACCGCCCCTGTCCCCCAAGCACCCCTCACCCCCAGAGACGAGCGGCACTGGTGAGAGCTCCCCAGGGCTGAGTTCAGCATTGTTTTCAGCTGGGGCACTGAGGCCCAGAGAGGGACATGACTGTCTGAGGCCACACAGCAGCCTCGCCACCCTCGATTCTGATCAGGACTATCCTACCTTGTTCTGGGTTGCGGCCGGCCGTTATATCTGAGTTCTTGTCTCCTCAGCTTGCTGTAATATCTGTGAGGGAAGGTCCACTTCTCATCCTTTGCTTTCCTTGTCAAGCATTAGGGATAAGATGCCCTGGGTTCTGGTCCTGCCTTGAGCTCTGTGACCTTGGGACAGTCCGTTGCCTTTCAAGGGCTTTTGCTTCCTCATCTCTCAAAGGGGGTGATGCCCCCTGCCTCACAGAGTTGCTGTAAGGAGCCAGACTGAGGGGCGGGGGGCTGAGGTCGTGAATCTGCCCGCTCAGCACCGCATTCATTCAGGATCCCAGTTCTGCCAGATTTCCTTTGGCCTTCGCCGAGTTTCCAGCCAGAGACTCTCCTTGTCCCCAGAACAGCCCCGCGGTTCCCCACGTCTGAGCTGCTGCTGCTTTGTGGCCCCTGCTATAGGGCCCTTGCCCCCTCTCCATGGAGCACCCACCCTGAGCCATGCACGTGCTCTGCTGTCCTCACCACCCAGCTGCACACCTGCCTCCCCTTCTAGACGCGGGTGCTGACTGCGCCGGCTCGGGGCATGTAGCCCTGCCCGCACGCCGGGAGTGCCCCCTGTCTGTCCCTTCCACTCTCCACCTGGAGGGGTACCAAGGCAGGCCTGTGAATGGTGCACATGGAAAACCTGACTCCTTTCTCCTCCGATGTCTAGATGAGGAGACCAAAGCACGGGGAGGGCAAGGGACTTGTCCAAGGTCACCCCAGCGGTCAGGGGCAACCTGGAGTAGTGCCCAGGGCTCTGAGGCCCAGGCCACTCAGTGGCACCTCCCCCGCCACAACCCAGGCCTGGGTTTGCAGAATGCTCCCGGAATAGCCCTGTGAAGGGCTTTCCCATAGCCAAGGGCCCAGCTACAGTGGGAGGGGAAGGTTTGCATCTCCCTGAGGCCAGCTCCACAGGGAACCTTGGGATGACTCACTGAGCCCACTCTGGTCTGGTGGAGCCTCCCGGGGCCTCCCAGGCTGTCAACAGGGAGATGAGTGATGTCCAGCCAAGCTGCAGAGCTTCGCCTCGGCGCTGATGGCCAGGGTGGGCACAGCCTGGAAGGCTTGCCGCGGGCACTGTCCAGGTAGGTCTGACCTGCCAAAAATATGGCAGCAAAATAAGTACCCTGTGGTGACTCGAGCTTGCTAGTGTCTGGGCTCTGGCAGGCCCCAGGCAGGAACTCCACTCATTTGGGCCTTGTCGGAGGTAGAGGGCGTTGTCAGACGCCATCAACAGCTGGTGCTTGAACTGGCCTTGAGGAGTGGGGAGAGTTTTGCCAGGTAGAGATGAAGAAGCACCTCCTGCAGGTGGAGCTGCACGGGTGGGACACCAGGTAGGCAAGCCCATGGTTTGTCCATGTCCGTTGGGTGGATGTGGAGGCGTTGGTAGCTAGGGGTGGGCGAGAGCAGTTAGCAGGGCAGCCTGAAGTGTTCCTGAGCACCCTGCTAAGACACTTGGTCAGATTCTAGGGGAGATGGGAACCCAGCAGGACCAGGAAAGGTGGCTTTCTGATGATGGAGAGGCCTCCAGCGGGACAGTGGAGGATTTCCAGTGTGGATTTCCAGCCCCCTACCTGGAGTCACAGCGGTGGATTGGGAGGGCCTGGGGACTGAGCCACAGATCCCCTCCTTTGCCAGCCTCACTCTGGACCTCTTTTTAGTACCATAACTAAAAAGAAAAGTAACTTAGAGGTCATCTCGTCCAATCCAGTCCTGTCGTGGAGGAAGAGAGCCAGGCACAGGGAAGGCAGAGGACTTATACGAGGTCACACAGTAGAACCAGGTCCCCAGGCCAGTGGTGGGAGAGAGCCCAGTGCCAACCCTGTTTGCAGTGAAATGGTCTTAACCTCTTTCCAAATAAAAGCTAGCAGCCTCCCAGACACAGGCCTCAACTACTTTGCAGAGCAGTGCCCTAACCCTCGGGCCTCCTGTTGGGCACCCAGTGGGCCAAGGACCCTTGGATGGCCGGCAAGGGGCTGAGGGTGGCAGAGAGCCCATACCAGCCTCCTGGGCAAGAAGCCCAGGGCCAGCACAGAGGGGGTGCCCCAGAGAGGGTGCCCCAGAGAGGCTGCAGCCCAGCCAGCCCCAGGGGATGGATTTCCCAATAACAGGGTGTCACTGCCCATTTATCACCAGGATAGCCCAGTGGGGCTCCTCTCAAAACACTTCTTCTACCAGCCTAATTGGTGAAAGCGTTTGCATTTTCCACTCAGGTGGGACTGCTTCCCAGCTGCTGCCTTGTGGTCAGAGGGTACGGCATCCATTACTGCCTATGGAGGGTAGTGGGGAGGGACTGCCCCTCCCCCAGACAGGTGGGGGTCATCACTCCATCATTCACGGCTTCGTGCCACCTGGCTGCTTGGGTAGGAACGACTGGCCACCCGGCTTTTACTCCCTTAGCGAACCCGACGCAGGCTACTGACTGAGGCAGCTTCTCGGGCCCCTCTGGCCTGACCTCCTCGCCCACCGCTGCAGAGTTTTGTCCAGGGAGCCCTGGGTTTCCCACTCGAAGTCAGCGGGGTGGAAGCAACAGAGCCCAGAGAGGCCTGGCGGTGTTACCCAGCTTGTTGGTGGCAGAGCCTGGCTGGAATGAGACCTGGAGCCTTTCCCTCAGCTGCAGAAGAGCTGTCCCTCTTCCCGCTGGGGCTGGTGATGGGAGAACGAGGCCTGGAAGGTGGAGTCCTTGGCAGGCTCTGAGGTCTGCTCGTGGGAGGCGGAGCTGTGACTGACTGGGGTTAGACAGGAAGGTCCCCAAGTTCAGAGGAGGCTGAGTCCCCACGGGGGCCAGCCAAGTGCTCTCACCTGAGCGGAGGGACAGTGTGTGGCTGGGAACCAGGCAGGGCTCTGGCTGGAAGTCGTGGAGGGTTTCCTAGCCACACCTTCTGCTTTCTGGAGGCTCCTACCCTGAGGATACTGTGAGTTTCCCTCTAGCTGTTTCCTTGCAACCTCAAATCCCAGCGCCAAGTGGGTGTCCCGTATCCGGAGTGGGCAGTCCTGAGCCTGGAAGTTGGTCAGGGAGTGGCCGTGCTCTCCATTGCCGCCTGCTTCTCCGAGCAGCACCCCTTGCACGGTGCTCGGTCCTTGTGCAGGCGCCCGCCGGGGACCCCTGCTGATCCCATCCACCTCTCCCCCACACCCGTTCCCCCCCGACCCCCTCACAGCTGTCACTGGCTTAATACCCCTTTGTCCACAAATCACTGCGACAGGAAGACCCCTTTGTCGTCTGTCCCTCGGAGACGCGCATCTTCCCTGTGGCGACAGGGAGACCCACATATCCCAGTGATGGCTTGGACCTCCCTTGGTGACAGCGGGGCTGGGGTCGGGAAGCGTCCGAGAGCAGCTGGGATGTGCCAGGGCCTGGAAGAGGGACTTGGCTGTGGGAAGCCCCAGGTGGTCCCCTGGAGCAGCACCGTGAAGCACAACCCACCTGTGTCATAGAGTCACAGACCCAGAATGTCAGCTGGAGGGGGTCCTTAAAGATATGTTCACCTGAGGAAACTGAGGCCAAGGAGGGGGAAGTCACACGGTCTGTCAGAGGTGTGGGACCATAGGTGTTCTTTGAGCACCTGCTTGGTGTCAGACTCTGTGAGGGGGACGCTGAGCTGAAGGAAATGTTGGCAGGCGCTGGTGTGTGGAGTCAGGTGGACACCCGGCTGAGGACGCTGTGTCCAATTTAAAAGCAAAGGCGCCCTCCCCAAAGAGTGACCCTCCCACCCCCGCTTCATTCTTTTATCTTCCGCCTGAAGCCCTTCACATGCCCACCCCTCCCCGCCAGCATCTGCTGCTTCGTTTCCTCTTACTCCCCAGGTGGGATGCGAGGGTGGAGGAGAAAGCGGACTCAGATGTCACCTGCTGATGGATGGTGGTGGCCTGAGCCCCGGAGCCCGCTGGGCAGCACAAAGCCGCAAGCTGAGCCCCTCCCACCGCGCTCCGTGGGTGTCGGGACGCTGTGGGAACGGGTTGCCTTTCTGGCACCACCCAGAGCCTCGAGTCTGACTGTCAGCGTGGACTCGGGGACACAGTCCCTTGCAGGATGGGGTCGGGGGGTGTCCACAGCTTGTCGACACGTGTGCGTCACGCAGTAACTGTCCTGGAGTCCCGTCATGAGGCTGAGGGTGTGTGGATCAGGGTGGTGCAGTCTTAAAAACTTGGGTCCTTAGAGAGTGAGAACCTTAAACCCACAAAAGCTATTCTAAATGTTGTATTAGACTCACGGGATCTTTAAACTGAGGGTTTTTAGGACCATCATGTGTCGGGGGCGGGATCGGGGGCGGGTTTGAACCCAGTGCTGCTGGACCCCAGAGCTGCTGCCGCTGGGCTGTGAGCCCAGGGTTTCACGGCCCCACCAGGGCTGCTGAGGGAGTGATGGGGTCCCCTCTCTCGCCCTGCTTCCAGTCGTGCAGCTCCATTTTACTCTATTTTATATGCTGGGGTTTCACTTAGGAAAAGCATCCCTCTGCTTAAAAATAAAGTTTTCCGGGCCCGGTGCTATGCTGCAGCTCTGGGCCGGGACCCGCCTCAGCCTGAGACGGTGGCTCTGGCGGGCGGGTGAACAGGCAGGCAGACCGGGCTTCCCGGGAGGGGATGCAGGTTGCTCTGGGCCACTGGCTCCTCCCCCTCTCGCTCCTGCTGTGTTGTTGCTGCAGCCAGAGAACACTCCGGGTCTGTCGTGCCGTTGACTGGGGTGACAGTTTAATAGTAGCTTCCTGGGCTGTCATTTAAATCTGCCTGCCAGGTTAGTAGGCCGGGCCGGCTGGCACGCCCCTGCCCCCACCCCGGATCTTCGTTCTGCTGGCAGTGGTCGTCTTGGCAACGCCGGGGCCTGGCGAGCTCTGCAGAAGGGTAACCGTCGGGGGGAGCAGCTCTTTCATCTCCCCGACCCGGGTACAAGTGGCCCAGCTGCCTTAGGGCTGGGCGGCAGGGCCAGAGCCAGGCCGCTCGGTGCTGGTCCGAGCCTGAGAGAGGAAGTGGGGACAGACGAGTCCCTTCTGCGCACAGGGCTCCAAGGTGAGGGTTTACATCTTTGCTCTGCCAGACTCTCAACTGCCCTGGGAGGGAAGGGACCTGCCCCAGGTGGCTCCGAAACAATGTTGAGCTGGAATCACCTGTCTGTGGGTCTCTGCTCTGCCCTCAAAGAATGTTCCCTGGGGCCCACGACCTGTCTGCAGAAACCTGAGGGCAGGCAGAGCCTGCATCTCTCGCATCTCCCTGTCCCGTGTGGCCTGGTATTAGTTCCCCCCGACCCCGTCCTGGGCTTGCCTCTAGACATGTCCCTGCTCTTAGGACTGGGGTCTCCCCAGTGGAGTCCCCTCAGCTTCACTTTGCCCCAAGTACTCCGGGAATGCCTTCTCCTGTTTTTCATGGCTTGGTGGAGCTGGGTCCCAGCCTCTGCTGTGTGACCATAGGCCAGTCCTTCCCTTCTCTGGGCCTCATCTTCTGATCTGAGGGGCTGGCACTATAGCAGTGTTTCGTGAAGTGTGGTTCATTGGACACTTGTTTCTTGGGAAATTAATAGACGTGGCATCCAACAAAGACATTCCTTGGCTAAACAAGTTTGGGAAGTGCTGGAGGAAACAAAATCAATCTGATATCTTTACTGTAGGCCTCTCAGGGCCCTTAGTAAGCCAGTGGGCATCATGAATCTTCAAGGGGAAGGTAATAAATCTTAACCCAAACATCTGGGTGGATGGTCCTGCAGCTCTCTGTCCTGCCCTCTGCCTCTCTCTTCCTCTGCCAGGGCCTGATGGTCCGTGTGCACGGACATGCCAAATCCTGAAGGAGGCCCAGGCAGCTTGGAGCCATGGGTTTTGTTGGCTGCCCTGTGCTTAGCAGGGGCAGGGTGAGTCCCTAGGTGAGCTCAGGGAAAACCAGGTCCCTGCACTGGGCCTCTGAGGGGCAGCCTGGTGCCAGGCGGGGCGAGTTGGCCCCTGGCCTAGTGGAGCTCCCAGGTCCCTTGCCACTTGCCTCCTCCCCAGCCCCAAACGGCCATTCCGCTGGCTCCTCCACACCCCATGGCCTGTTATCCCTCTCCCTGGAACACCCTTCTCTGCTCTCCTCACTCCCACGGCTTGGATGACCTCTCTTCCTTGAACACAGTCCCCTCTTCCAGGAAGCCTTCCCTGCCCCCTGGGATGGTTGGGTGGCCCTCGCCTGGCTTCCTGGCCACACAGTGGGACTGGGGGTCAGAATGCCTGGGCTCAGGCACAGCCCCTCCCAGAGACACGTGCTGTGCCTTGGAGCAGCCCCTTCTCCCCGGGCCTGACTTCAGCTTCTAGAACAGGAGGGCCGCAGAGGGGACTTCAAAGCCCTGGGCTCTGACAGGACAGGGCATTGTGATTGCCAAGACGAAGCCACACCGAACAGCTCCACCTGGCAGTCCTGGCTAATCTTTGTTTTGAAGCCTCCTGTCTGCATTGGGGCTGCAGGATGAGCATGGGTGGGGAATAACAGCACGAAGGACGCACATTGTCTCAGGGCAGGACGCCTCTGGGGGCGGGGAAGCTGGGAGGTGATGAGTGATCATAACAGTTTCGCAAGATCATAGGCTCTGGGCACAGAGGGCTGAAGATTCAGTCAGCTCCGCACTTGCATATCCAGATGAGGAGGCAGGCCCATGTGGCTGATGAGCCCAGTGTCACACACATAGCAGCTGGAGCTGCTGACTTCACATGCCGCAAACTTGCACCTTTCTGCTTTTCAGTTCATAAGGTCCTTGCACCATCCTTAGCCTGTTTGCTTCTCACAACAACCCTCTGTGGTGAAGCAGAGATTTTATCCCTGAATGTAGGTGAAGAAAGTGAGGCTCAGAGAAGTTGTGTAACTTGCAAAAGGTCACACAGCCCACAAGTGGCAGAACAGAGTTCCATCAACCGTGAGCAGCCTGACACTTTCCTTGGCCTGCGTTCTTGTTATAATTAGCAGCTCCCCCTTCTTTTGTCCTGGATTTCCCATTCTCTCCCCCTCTGCCCTGGGGTTGGCCCCTCCCCACTGCCCTTAGGAATCCCAAGTCCTTTGTGGCAGCCCATCTGTTGCCATGGCACCAGATTATGATGTCGCAGATCCTGGATGACTGTGTACTGCTCCTGGGCTGTGGAGTACAGGGATTCACAGAGGTGGGAATTGTCCAAGGGTTGACTGGCATGGAGGGACATAAATCCCTGGAAATAGAGAGCCACGGCCTCGAGCCCAGCTTGGGAATCACCCTGGAAGCTGGAGCCAAGGCTGCCAAGGCCAGGAGAGTGGGGGCTGGCATGGTTTGCTCTGACAGCTTCAAAAGACTGCCCTGCCCTCATCTCTTGACGGGGCTGATGTAGCCTCTTGACAAGGGGCTGTTGGGCTCTTTACACTGCACAACCTGACACTGGGATGCTTGCTCAGATCCCTTTTTGCCTTTTGACCTTGTGTGGCAGTGCTGCCTGGGAAAGCCACCATCCTCACTTGCCCAGAGAGAGAAGGAACTTGCCCAGGGTCACCCAGAGAGGAGGTGGCCGTGCCAGGGTTCAGGCTCAGCTCTGCTTCCAAATCCTTCCACGTGGTTACACTTCATACAGGGTCTGCCAAGGTGGTTTAGTCTAGTCCCCAGCCTGAAACTGACCATGCTGCCTCAGTTTCCCCAGGGTGGTCCATTAGCAAAGCATAAGTTGTCACAGGCCCAGGTTTATTTTACCGCACATTTCTGGGCACATTCCAGGGGAGCCCTTCATGCAGGTGCCTCTGGTCTGTGGTGGATCCACCACATGGCCTTGTCCTGCAGCCCCTGGGATCTAGTCCAACTGCATTTGCCTCTCTGGGGTCCTCATTTTTTGCCCGATAATGCTGAGGTGGCTAAGGGACTTAGTATAAAGAGGCCAAGCTTTGGAAGCTGCCACATGGACTTGAAATCCCACTTCTGCCACCTACCACCCTCACCTCTTTGAGCCTCAATTTCCTCTTCTGTAAAATGGGATTAACAGCTGCCAGAATAGCTACGAGGAATCACTGGGATATTGAGTGAAAGGCGGCAGGGCAGAGCAAGGGTGGAAAATGTCCAAACTGGTCATGACAGTGAAACAGGTCTGTTCCCCAAAACACCACCATGGGACATGCACCCGAGCCTGCCATTTCCTGGCCTCAGTGCTGCCCTTCAGGACTGTGATGTTGCTTGTGGCCGCTCTGGCCTGTCAGGACTTGGCACACTTTGGGAGGCCAAGCTGACTCCCAGGCTCCCAGGACTCCAGGGAGGAAAGGGCCCGTGGCGAGCATCTGGCTGGCCGAGGCCCAGCGATGGAGCCCCTCCATCCCCTTCTTCGTCAAGCCTGCCTTGCTCTCCTGGGGTTTGCTGGTCATGCACTCGTGCTGACGGGCTGGGCGGACTTCTCATCCGTGTGCTCAGGGCACAGACACAAGCTCACTGAGCACTGAGCTGAAGCTTCCATGGACTTCCCACCTATTCTTGGGCTTTTCTTCCGTATCTGATGCCCCTGGGCATTTTGTTTGGAGAGCCATGGTGGGGAAGAGGGACGTCTGACTGTGAGGTCCAACTGTGGCTCTGCTTCCACCGAGGTGTGACCTTGGGCATGTAACTTAACACCCTGGAGCTGAATTTCCCCACATGTCAAGTAGGGACAGAACAGGCCCTTTGTCGTGGGGTTTCCTGGTAAAGTGCCTAGCACAGAGACTGGCGCACAGGACGCACTTGGAGAATGTTAGAATCGGAAAAAGAAAGCACTGGAATATATGTTTCTTTTTTGAATGCTGAGCTTCCTGTGGAAGGGGCGCCCTGGTGCTCATATTAGGAAATGCCCCAGGTGCCGTGGTTCATAAGTATACTTCCTTTCTGATGCACTATAAGCCGCGATTTACCAAAAGCCGTGATTTACCAAATACCACATTGGTATTTATCACCCATGTGGACCCCTCAGTGCAGGGCTCAGGGAGGGCTTTTTGGGGGTCCTGGACTGGGAGGCAAGTGAGCTCGTTCTGACTGCTGCCTTCCTGTGTTTCCCTGGGCCAGCCCTTTTCTCTCTCTGGGTCTCAGGCCCCCATCTGTAGGTAGACTCTGATTCCTCTGGTTTCTTCCAGCCCTGCACAGGCAGAGATGTTCTTCTAAGGAAAGTGTGAAGAAAGCTCAGCTTAGAATGCAGATGTACTGCAAGGATTTCATTGAAAAGAAAGGCAGAAATGGAATGGATTCAGGAGGCCTAGCATCTGTCCCCAAATCCCTATTAGGCTGCTCAGTGGGGGCGCAGTCATGTGGCTCCAGAGGGGGCCAGAGGGCCTGTGGGAGGATTTACATAACCCAGGCTGGTCGCTGGGAAGGAGCTTCCCGGGGAGAGGGAGAGCCTGGCCCTGGAGGTGCGGGAGCAGAGGCTGCACAGCTACGTTTCCGATGGGTTCAATGCCCTGCACTGAAATCTACCCTGAGTTGGGTCCTGTGCTGAATCTGATGCAATCCCTGCGCTGGGGTAGTGTCAGGCCAGTGGAGGGACAGGGAGGGAGAAAAGTAAACCCTGTTGGTCCCTGTGTTCTTGTCCCAGTTCTGCTCCCAGCTGGGAGTTCTGCTCCCAGCTGCTCCGACCTGCTGTGTGCTTCCCCTATGAGGGCACAGAACACCCCATTTCCTTTGCTTCTAATTAAGGCTCAGACCATAAAAACAGCAATAGCTGCTACTTACTGAGCATCTGCTGTGTGCCAGGGTCTCTGCTGCCTGATCTTCATACATTATAACTTCTTGTTACTTCTCTTTGGAGCCCTTTGTTTCTTCCTCCCCATTATATAGATAAGAAAACAGGGGCTCAGAGCTTAAGTAACATCCCCAAGATCACACAGATAGAAAGAGGCAGAGCTGGGATTCCAACCCCCTGTGTGGCCATAAGCGCCTTGGGAGCAGAGACTTATTTGGATGTCTTGCCCACAGATTCTCTTTCCCTCGCTCTGAACAAAACACACCTCATTAATCTTGCCACAAGGTGATCATTTACTTTTATAATTTATTATCACCAGCTCCCTGGTGCTTGCAGAAGGAGCCTCGACTTCAGTCTGGTTGTGGGGAGCAGGAAAGGCAGGTAAAGGGACTGAGAACTGGCTGAAGGGGCTAAGGCAGCTACCGTATGTGATCAGGGAAGGCTTCCTGGAGGCTGTGACAGTGGACCTGGACTTGGGAGGAGGAGAGAAGTGTGATGGGAATGGGCATTCCCCTGATGGATGAATCCTGTCACCCTTGTTGAACCTGGAGAGCAAGGCCAGGGATGGCCCGTCTCCTCCTGGTGTGGAATGAATAAGCCTTTCTCTCCTGTCCACTCCTCTTGGTCAGGGAGGCACTCGTGGCCTCCTGGGGCTATGGGAGGTCACGTGGTCCAGCTTGCAGACCAGCACATTCTGGTCACCCCGTAGCCACCTGAGTGTATGTCCTAGAAAAGCCTCCTGTGCCCACCAGGCCCCTCATGCTCTTCTCCTTGCCCCGCAGCCAAGAAGACCTGTGCGGACAGCGACTTCACCTGTGACGACGGCCACTGCATCCGAGAGCGGTGGAAGTGCGATGGCGAGGAGGAGTGTCCCGACGGCTCGGACGAGTCCGAGGCCACTTGCAGTGAGTGTTGCCCCTAGGCTGGGGGAGGGGACCTGGCTCTGGGCTTCAGTTTCCTCATCAGGTCTTCCCGGTTGGGAGGTTGGGAGGCTCTGGTGAGGTGATCTGTCATGCACAGCCTCAGACTCACTTTGTGCTGAGCCCTTGCCAGCTCCGGGCTGACAGTCCAGTGCCTCTAGCTGCTGGTGTCTGGTGACCTGTTTCTGGACTTTCTTCCCAGCCCTCCGGCAGGTTGGGCCCCGCTCCTGGAGTTCCAGGAGCTAGAAACAGCCCCTTTGTGCCCTGCTGCCCAGAAGTAGCCAGAGCACATCCTCCAGGCCTCCCCTCAGCCTCCCCCACTAATTTGTTTCTGAGGACTCTAATCATAATTCTAATAGTGCTAATGGTGGCTGGTGCGTATCGAGCATTCAGTATGTAGCGGGCACTGTCCTAAGCGCTGTGTATGCTTTCATTCATCTAATTCCCACAGCGGCCTCATGAGGCAGGTACTGTCACTTTCTAACTTTTGCAGAGGTGGACACTGAGGCTCAGAGAGGTTGAGTGACTTGCCCAAGGCCACTCAGCAGGGATTTTGAGACCCCAGCTCTGTCCTCTGCTCTGGGCGGGCTGATGGCAGCGAAGACAGCCAGGGGTGAGGCGAGGGCCAGAGCGGAGCCCCAGGCCCCCGCCTCCCATACTCAGGGATTATGGGATACTCAAGAATCTCTGGGATTTCTTTTCCAGGCCCTAATCCTCAAAGCAAACTTACACCCACCAGGTCATTCCATGACATTTGTTAAATTAAAAAGGAGATGAGACGGGGGCAGGGAAGGACCCGGTGGTCCCGGAGGCAGAGCTTCAGCAGAATGAGCCTGAGACAAAAGGCCGGGGTGGGGGCCGCACGTGGAGGACAGAGGGCGAGGCGGGGGGGACCTGGTTGGGGGTGGGGGTGGGGCTGGCAGGGACCTGCGAGTCACAGTCCCGGATCTTCCTTAAGGGTCACAGTCACCCCAGAGGCAGAGGTGGGGACAATGGAGGCCAGCATCCCATCTAGGGCTGCGGCTGGTGATAACTGGGTTTCCTTGTCTCCTAGCAACAGAGCTACCAGTCTCCGTGGGAGAGAAAGAGAAAGGGAGAGAGAAAGGGAGAGCAGGAGCCGTCCCCGCCCGAGACAGGGCACCCCCTCGTTCCCTTGCACAGCTGCCCTGCCTTCCCCGGACTTGCTGCAGGCCCTATTCTTCCCTCACCCCACCAAGTAGCCAAAGCTGGTGCAGTCCCAGGTGTCTGGGCCCAAGGGCAGCCCAGTGCTTTGTCCGGAGCTTGGCTCCGGGAGGAACAAAGCCCAGCCACGCCCACTTGTGACTCATCCTCCTGGCAACCTTGGGGGGGGGGTGGGTCTGTTTAGAGAGAAAGAAACTGAGGCTGGGACAGGTTCAGCCACTTGCCCAAGGCTGCCCAGCTAATATAGGGCAGAGCTGTGTGCAGCCCAGAGTGTGTGTTTGGGCGGGGGGCTGTGGCCACCATGGCAATCAGCTCGGTCATCCAGACCCCATGCCTGCGGTTTCCCCGGACACTGGAGGTGGGAGGGGAGGGGGAGCATCGTCAGGGTCATTCCCAGGGTCTGTCCTGCTGCCTGAGCGCTGTGCTCCCCCGCCTCCCCAGGTCTCTGTCTCTTTGCATTGACGCTCCTTTTCATCTCCCTCCTGCCCAACCCTGCACTGTCGGGCTGCCTCCCTTCCCTGCTTGCCCCTCCTCCCTCTCACTCTTGCCGGCTCTCTCTCTGCTGCCCTGCCCACGTTTCCCTCTGTCTTCCTCCCTCTCGCCATCCCAGCACTTGCTGCCTTCCCATCCTCTGGGCTGTGCGGGTGCCCTCGGGCCTCACACCTCCTGCCTCCCAGGCCTGCTTTGTGTTCAGCTGTAGAGCACGGTTATCTGACCATTGAGTAACTGGAGGCTTAGGGAAGCTGAGGGCCCTGCTTCCAAGACACACAGGTGGTTCATGGCTGGTCTGCCTTCCAGGACAAAAGGCAGGCTCCACAGTGTCTCTGAGGCTTGACAGGGGGCTCCGTGGGAGCTGCCACCGAGGCCACACCCTGGGGGTCGGCGGCCCGGCTCTCCTCTGGGCTCTCCCAGTGATTCACTGTGAGGTCCTGCATACTTTCCCGCCCCTCTCTGGGCCCTAGTTTCTAACAGTCCAGAATTCCAAAGACTGTGATTCTAAGACTCCTGGACTCCTAGGATTCTGAGGCCCTCTTTCTCCCTTGCCTGTACCCAGCTGGGGCACAAGGCCCAGGATCCCACTTTCCATGCACAGTTACATTGGTCACAGGTGGGCAAGGTCTGTGGGTGGGGAGGGCTGCCTGGGGGAGGGCAGCCGGAGTGGGTCCTTGAGGGTCAGGCAGAATTTGCGGGAGCAGGACCTGGTAACAGGCTTGCCCACAGCCTCAGGACCTGGTAACAGGCTTGCTCACAGCGTCCTGACCAAGTGAGAACCCGGCAGCCAATTCACTGCCCATTTAATTGGCGTTGTCATAGCAACCTCCACAGCCTCAGGTTCCTGGGGACTGTGCCAGCTTGCAGGATAGAGCCCCCTGCCTACCTGCAAAGAAAGATTATAGGCAGTAGTAACGGGTAGTGGGTTTGATGTCTGATATATTTGGGTTTAGGTCCTTTAACCTGTGAGACCTCAGGCAAGTTGTCCAATCTCCCTGAGCCTCAGTTCATTTGTCTGCAAAATGGGGTAATGGTACCTACCCTACGGGGGTTATGAGGATCAAATTAAAAAAATGCACACAACGTGTCAGTGCTGGAGCAAATGGCAGGGTTATTTTATGATTACGTTTTGACTGTAGGCCCTCTCCCCAATTTAAAGCCTTAGAATAGTCTAAGTGAGGGGGGTTTGCAGGGAAGGGAAAGGAATTTGGGAGCAGGTCCCCCTTCTTGTGTCCCCCCACTCTGTCATCTGCCCCTCACTGCCTGGGGTTTCTCCCAGCTCTGTTTCCTTCTGGTTCCGGGTTCTGTGTCTATCAAATTGAGCCAGGAGTCACAGTGGGAAAGCGGGGACATTTGCCTAGTGAAAGTAGCATTTCAGCTCTAATTATAGCTCACTTGACTGGGGCCATTTGTGATCCACCTTCAGGCATCTGTTGGGAGGGGCGTGGGATGGGGGTGGGGAGGTTAGTTCAAGGTGAAGGAGTTACAATTCTGGGTGCTGCTTATTGAAAATGAGGTTTTTTTCATGCGTCTTAGAGCCTTCCCATCTGAAAGGCGGACCTCACAGATTAACCAAGCGTACCTTCCTATCAGAGACCAGAGATTTTATGAGATCCCAGCAAGGTTAGAGGCCAACCCAGCTGACCCTGTGAGAAGAAGCTTGGTGTAACTGCCCCCTTCTGCACAGTGGGACGTCCCATGTCGTGCCTCCTGGGGCAGCAGCTAGACCCTGTAGTTCCCACTGCCTGAGCCGCTGGTCCCCTCGGAGCTGGCAGTCCCATGCGGAGGTTGTCTGCCCCTGTGCCTCTTGTGACCTGACACTGCAGATGTGCTTGCTCAATAAGTAGCTGTCAGGCACTTTCATTCTTTTATTCGACAGACATTTCCCTTTTTGTTAATTTGTGAACTTACGAATTAGAGAAAGTACCATTGGATTTGGATTTCTGGTGCAGGCTTCTCTGGGAATTTATAAATGCCTCCGGCCACTCCAGGGTGCAGTTGCAGGCCCTTGGTGACTTGGAGGATTCCTGATGTCTGAGAGACAGTGGGGCTTGTTACTCCTGCCTCGGAGAACCTGGGGTTACTTGGACAGCAGGCCAGAGGCATCCCTTGCGGCATCTGTTTGTGTGTGTGTGTGTGTGTGTGTGTGTGTGAGAGAGAGAGAGAGAGAGAGAGAGAGAGAGAGAGAGAGAGAGACAAGGAGGGAGGGAGAGAGAGAGGGCAGGAGAGGACAAGAGGTGGAGAGAGGGAGAGGTGTTCAGTTCAGGGGTGGAGGCTGCGTCGTGGCAGGCCGTGTGGACTCTAATAATGTGTAATGTGCATCCCCAGAGGTGAGACCAGGGCCCTCCCAGCCCTTTGTATCTGCACTTCATGAAATAAAACTAGGGCAACTGTTTGCCGAGTTCCAAGTTTGCTCCAGGCCCTGAGTGAAGGATTTCCATGTTTCCTCATTTAAACCACCCACCAACTCTGGGAGATTATGTAGCCCCTTTTTCAGGTGAGGGGAGCCAGGGTGCAGAGAGGTTAAGTGACTTGTTGAAGGACCTTCATGTTAGTAAATGAGATTTGGACCCAGGCCCGTCCGGCTCCAAACCCATGCTCTGTCTCCTGCGTCGTGCTGCCTGGGGCCTTTAGCTTTAGTTATCCTGAAAGTGGACGTCAGACGGCCATCTGCTATCTCGCAGACTCTGCCTGAGCAAAGGTCCGGTGAGCCTCCTCCCTCCAGTGACCCCTCTGCAGCCCAGGGTTGCCGGGAGACCGGTGGGGCCTACTTTTCTCACGTGCAGTGTCCAGTGCCATAAGTTAAGCAGTGCAATTGGAGTTGAGGGACCTGGGGAGGAAGCCCAGCTCTGCCCTTCACCACAAGACTTCGAGCAAACGACTTTCACTCTCTGGGCTTTGCTCTCCCCACCCACCTCGTGAGGAGATACTGCACATCAACACTCCCCAGACTCACTTCCCAGGGCTGAGTGGTGAGAAGCCTCACCCAGGAGCCCGCGGGGCAAGGTCTGTGTCCTGCTTTGGGGAACAGCTGCACCCCAACGGAGATGGCAAGGTTCTAGGAGAGACAGCTGTTGGAGCACCCAGCGTCTAGCAGCCGGGCAGGTCACTTCCCCTCTCTGGGCCTCTGCCTCCTGTCACTCCAATGGCTGCTCCTCAGTGTGCCCTCCAAGGCCTCTTGTGTCCCGGCGTTCCAAGAGGTGCCTTGGCTCTGTGAGGGTAGGAGGGCTGGTGTCAGGCACTGCTGAATCCTCGAGAGCCTGTAATTAGAGCTGTCTATTTAGGGACACAGCAAATGTCTTATTAATTATGAAGAAAGGAAGCAGACGGATTGTTTAATCATTGTCCTTGCTGAAAGGTTATGCAATTAACTGTATAAATATTCATTCAGAGTTCAAGCAGCTGCCTGCTACACTGGGTTATGCAGAACCAGGCCCCCAGAGATGGTGTGGACAGGTCAAGGGCCATTTCAGTCACCTGGGCTTTTGGGCAGAGAGTTTGGGGCTGGTTCTGGGCCACTTCTCTACCCACAGGAGCAGGAGGGGTTTGATGGAAAAGGGCAGGGTTTTTAGTCCAAGGAACCGGGACTCTGCCCCTCACTGCTGTGCATTTTGGGCCAGTTACTTGGTCTCTCTGAGCCTCAGTTTCCTTATCTGTAAAATGGAGTGCTTACCTGCAGGACCACTGCCCTACTCCATTCCAGGGGTGCCACTGACATGATGATCTTTGTGAATGGTGCCCCTGGAGTTTGCACTCACAGCCTGCAGGGCCCACTTACCTGGCAGGGTGAGGGTCAGGATGACATGGGAAAGTATCAGCTCCTCAGAATGGAGCAGCCTGACCCACTGTAGGTGCCCAGTAAATGTGGCTCCCTGCCAGCTCCTCTGTTTCCTAAGGCCTGGCGCAGGGATATATGGCTGCCTCGTCCCTCCATCCCGTGGTTCCCTCAGGGGCTTGCAAACATACAGAACCTCCTCTATCACTTTTCTGGGAGTGAATTTAAGAGATGAAATATCCTATATCTTTTAGACTTATAGAATGATAACTCAGGGGTTCTCAAATAGGGTGCATGAGAATCACCAGGGGAGGTGAAGGAGTGGGGAGTTGGCTAAAATGCCTGGGCTCTGCCCTCGGAAGTTTGGATTCAGTCTAGAGTGAGCTGGAGCCAAAGAACCTGCACTTCCAACAGCCCTCACACACCCACCCCTTAGTCAGGACTCCAGGACACACTGGTCGCTGCAGCCCCCTCGTGTTCTGCTGGGCCCAGAGTGGGAAGTGCTTTCTTGGGTCCTGCAGTGCGTGGGTGATGGAGGTGCTCTGGGCCGCTCTCCTGACTCCCAGGCCGCTCACCACCCTGCACTCGCCCCGAGGAGGCCGTGGTAAAGGGTCTTTGAGTGTCAGTGCTTTCCAGGGCTCTACATGACAGTATCTGTAAAGGGAAATTTCTGTCAAATGAATCCTGTGAATCCCGTATTCCCAACAGGTTGCCTTATATTTGTGAAATGTATTCCTAGGGATAACTTTGGGATCCACAGTTAGGGGTCCGAGGTACTCCTCTCCCACAGCGTAGTAGTGTCTGGGGGCCTTGACTCAGATACCTGCTCCCAACCCCACCTTGTCTGTGCCCTTTTCTCCATCTCTTGTGGCCTCTCACCCCAGCTATGGAAGTAAGAGGAAGAAAAACTGGTCTGAGATCAGAGAGAAAAACTGAGGGTAAGGCACCAGTAACCTGCCACCTGCAGGGTGCAGTGGACTGTGCCGTCTCTGGCATCAGACACAGCTGACTGCATCCTCACTCGGCTCTTGACAGCTGTGTGACTAGTACCTGGGGATGGGTGCCATGTCTGGTACACAGCAGTGCTCAATAGCTACTCACTGAGGGAACAAACAAGTCCTCAGCTCTACGCGTGGAGAGTAATGGTAGGTATCATTAGTGAGCACTGGCTGGGCGTTCTAAGTGCTTTACAGACATTAACGTAGGTGTTCGTAACAATCCTGTGGGATAGGGAATAATATTGTCCCCACTTTATGGGAACAGAGATGAGGATTGCTGGCCAAGGTAGATAGCCAGTGAGTGACCGAGCTGAACCCAGGCAGCCAAGCCCCAGAGCCCATGGCCTCGACCTTCGTGCTGGAGGCCCTAACCTAATCTTCCCCCTGCTGGGTTGTTGTAAAGATTAAATGGAAGCGTCTAGCTCTGTGCCTGGCACATCCTGGAGACCACTGAGTTCGGCCTCGTGTACCCCCTGAAAGGCAGAGGGAGCCAGCCGCGGAGGCCTGAGATGCGTCTGCCTCAGCTGGGTCTGTCACGTGGGACCTTCTGGGATGCTCAAGATGAGAGCCATCCCCAGGCCTGATCAGGGTTCTCATTCTTTCTTCCAAATTGAGAATCAACCCTGGGGCTTCGAGCCCCTGATTGAGTCAGCCTCTGATTGCAGCTGCAGTAATTATAGCTGTGTGGTCCCGCTGGGCCCTGCCACTCAGCGGCTGCTCCCAGCAGCATCGCCAGGGGAGGGGGCTTGGAGGGAGCTGTTGGGGCCTTGGTGAGCCCTGCACATCTGCAGTCATGGAGTCACTGATCTGGAAGGCAAACTGAGGCCCACATGGGGCATATCTCACCCAAGGGCACACAGCTGGAAATGGCAGAGACTCATGCAGGGCAAGGCGGCTCCACATTGCTGGAGCCTAAAGGGAAGGCTTGGAAGGGTGGAAGGTCGGGCCGGTGAGGCAGGCAGGGGTTGGCTGGATCAAGGAGGGCCTTGAGGGCCAGGGGCCAGGGGGCCATGAAAGGGTGTTAGGCAGGGCAGTGGTGGGGTCAGTTATAGGATTCAGGAAGTCTTAGGGGAAGACAGGGGCTTCTTCTCAGACGAAGAAACTGAGACATGGGGCAGGAAGGCCCTGGTGGATTCCCAGGGCCTCGGGCCAGGTGGCTGGAGCCAGGCAGTAGGACCGGTTGGCACCATGCCCTGTGTCCCCCGTGGCTAAGCCATGCACGTGTGTCTGTCTCCACAGCCAAGCAGGTGTGTCCCGCAGAGAAGCTGAGCTGTGGACCCACCAGCCACAAGTGTGTGCCTGCTTCGTGGCGCTGTGATGGAGAGAAGGACTGCGAGAGTGGAGTGGACGAGGCCGGCTGTGCCACCTGTGAGTCCGGGGTCAGGTCCCCAGGGTTCGCCAAGCACAGTCAGGCAGCCTCGGGGAGCAGTGGCTGCTCGTGGGGAGGGGCCAGGTTCTCCAGGGGGCTTGGCAGGTAGAGAGGAAAAGGTAACGGTCAGGACACTAGTAATGGCCGGGCACTTTGCAGAGACATTCTTTTTCATCCTCACAAACACCTCACGAACAGCCATTATCATCCCCATTTGTGGGTGAGGAAACTGAGGCTCAGACAAGCGAGGAAAAGTGCCCACGGCTGAGTGCTGGAACTGAGATTCAGATTCAGGTCTGGACAGCAAAATCCATGCGTTCTTAAACCATGCCTGCCTGACATCTGCTCATCCATTCCATACGTCTGTACTGATCTCTGAGCAAGGGCAGGGAGACCAGGGTGGGGACCGTAGTGAGAGATGGTGGTGGCCCGGGCCAGGGCACTGGCAGTGTCAGGGGTAGGGAGGGGGACTGTCGCTAAAATCTCAGATTTGAGCCCCCGTGCCATAGGGCAGGAAGACATTCCCAGCAGCCTCGGCAGGGACAGATGGAAGTGGTCACTGGGGCAGTTCCACATCACTGAGCTTCAAACACAGGGATTATCTCCTTCCCAGGGAGCGGGCCAGCAGGGCCTGGGCCAGTGGGGAGCACAACCCGACCGTGCATGTTTGATGGGCACCTACTGTGTGCCAGGCCCGGAGCCAGGCTCCGAAAGGGCCGATAAGGTGACTGCTACACAGTCCTCCCTCTGGGAGCTCATGATTAACGGGGTAGACAGACTGGCTATCGTTACAAGGCTGTGAGGCTGGGCTGAGATCTGGGCGATCCCTTGGGGGCTTTTGCCAAGCACGTGCCCGCCACTGTCTCCCACCCCCTCCCTTCATCAGCTTCTGTATTTCATCCTATCCATCCTTCCAGGCCCAGGGGAACGCCGTCTCCTCTGGGGGCTTCTGAGTCACAGCACTCTAGGATTCTGAGTCTGGAGTTTGGATATGTCTGAAGCCGGAAGCATCTGGTTATGGGGGCAGATCCTGGCTGGGGCCAGCAGGTTCAAAGCCCCATTGATGGCATTGGCTCATTTCTTCAGCTGTGATCATTTTGTGGGGCCTCACTGGCCAGTGAGAATCCTCTTCCCTCCCCTACCCCCTGAAAATCAGATGTTTCCTCAGTCATCAAGGCCATCAGCCACTACTGCAGCGGGTAGGAATAGCTCTAACGAGGGCATGTTGTAGCAGGACTGTTTCCTGTTAATTATAGGAGATAGTGGTGTTCGAAGGGCCTGTGGGGCTTCTCTGCTTCAGCTCCCAACCACCGGGGGAAACAAAAAGAATTCTCCCTTCTCTCATCCCTCAGAGCTTCTTCCATTCGTGAATGCTGGGCGAGGGGGGTCCCTGGGCACAGGCCTGAGGATGTAGATCTTCAAGGTGCTGTCAGCTTCCAAACCTTGGAGCGAACTCAGGATAAAGACAGCACTTCTTCTCAGAACTCTGATCGTAATGAGTCCTCGCTCCCTGTCTGGACAGGAAGGAGGGGAGCTAACCTAGGCATCAGCTTAATCTTGAGGGCAGACATCACAGGGTAGGGTGTGCTTTTCCCACCAATGCCCCAACATCCCAAAAGCCCAGAAAGGGGAGAAAAATGCATCTGTCAGAAACTTGGTAGCGCTGTCAGCAACACATGACACGAGCTGCCCTACATGGTGAAACTGAAGACATGGTTCTCTTTTATGTTCCCTAACGATGAGAAAGGACTTTTTCCCACGGGAAAATAAAAACACAGCCTCTTGGCGCCCCCACGTGGAGATATCTGGTGCTGCCACCACCGAGTTACCTGTGGCCACAGCTCCTGCATCCACACCCTGCCTGGGCCCCCAGGCCTGTTCTCGGCCTCTGTGTAAGGAATGAAGGAGGGAAGGAGGCCAGGTCGCTGCTCTAGAAACAGCCTACACTCCAGGATGGGAGGAAAACCAGAAAGCCGAGATGAGTTAGAGTAGGAAGTAAGAGCCCCAAACCTGAGTTCTGGTTCCCTCATCACCATGGACTGACTGTGTGACCCTGGGCAAATTGCTCATCTCTCTGGGCCTCAGTTTCCCCATCTGTAAACTGGTAGTTGGGCTGGTGGTCACTAAGGCTCCCCCAGCCTCTGAGCTCAGAGCAGCCCACCAGAGAGGGGAAGCCCAGGGCCCCAGGCAGGGCCAGTGACCTGTGCCCTTAACTACTGCACATCCCTAAATTACTCCTCACACCAGGGCCGTTCCAGCCTCCATCCACACCACACCCACTCACTGCAGGGAGCTTCTCTGTGCCGGGCCTTCAGAACAAAAGTGGATCAGTCTCAGAGCCCACCCCCATGCAGTTTGTGGTCACGGGGCAGACAGAGAAGGACACAAGACCCAGACACCTGAGCAGGCTGTGAAGGGTACCAGAAGGGAGAGTGGAGGTGGGTGGAAACTTGCCAAGCAGGGGAGCATGAAGTGTGTCATGAAAGAGGTAGAATTTGGGCCCTTGAAGGATGCAAACTCATCATTGCGATATACAGAGACAGTGGTGGGCAAGAGATGGGCGCCCAGCAGATGGGGCAGCTTGGGCAAAGGCCGGGAGGTGGGAAAGTGTACAAATGGTCCAGTGTGCGACGTGAAGCCGGAGCATGTGCGGGAGTGAGGTGATGGGGCAGAGCAGTAGCTCCATGCCAGTGGCCTTGGATGCTAAGCCCAGGGACTTAGGATAGTTCTGGGCAAACTGGGGACGGGGAGGGACCTGAGCTGTGTTGTAAAGAAGCAGGTCCAGACCTTGTTCCCTGGAAGGGTCAGTGTCATGTTACATATCATTTCCTGAGAACATCACAAAGCCCTTCAAGACAGGGCGTGTTCTGCAGCTTTAGAGACTCTCCTAGTCCCACCATCCTGCTGGGAGCAGCACAGGAATTCCTACTCCCAACGAGGCTGGGGAGGTTCAGGGTGGCAAGTGTGCTGCCCCAGGTCATCCAGCATGACCCTGGCAGGACCCGGATTGGAGGCCCCCTTTGCTGTCCCCTGTTCGGCGCCCCAGCCGGGCTCATTCTGGCCCGCGGGTGAGGGTCAGGGCCCCTGTAGCGGGACCAGCGGGCCGGGGCACCGGGGATGGGATGGGGTCCGGCGGGCCGACCGGCTCTCTGTCCCGCGCAGTGTGCGCCCCGCACGAGTTCCAGTGCAGCAACCGCTCTTGCCTGGCCGCCGTGTTCGTGTGCGACGGCGACGACGACTGTGGCGACGGCAGCGACGAGCGTGGCTGCGCCGACCCGGCCTGCGGGCCCCGCGAGTTCCGCTGCGGCGGCGACGGCGGCGCCTGCATCCCCGAGCGCTGGGTCTGTGACCGCCAGTTCGACTGCGAGGACCGCTCGGACGAGGCGGCCGAGCTCTGCGGCCGCGCGGGCCCCAGGGCCACGTCCGCGCCCGCCACCTGCGCCGCTGCCGCCCAGTTCGCCTGCCGCAGCGGCGAGTGCGTGCACCTGGGCTGGCGCTGCGACGGCGACCGCGACTGCAAGGACAAGTCGGACGAGGCCGACTGCCGTAAGCCACCTCCCCTCCGTATCGCCCAGAGCCGCGGGTGCGCGACTGTCCGCCGAGGGGCCGCGTCTCCTCGCCCTACTCTGATCCTAGTAATGTTTTAACGGTGGCAGCAGGACTTGGGAAAAGTGAAGGGACTTGTGTGAGGCCACGTGGCTGCTAAGCTGCGGAGCTCAGGGTCTTCACAGGTACCTGTGACCTTCAGTAACGCTCCCCCCCACCCCCATACCTCCCATCTCTGCCCTTCCCTGTCCCAAGCAGTCACCAGTGGTTCCAATGCCAGACACCTTGGTACACTCAGGAAGCCCCCCACCCTGCCTACCTGCTGGGCCTGCTCATCCTTCAAGGCCTTGCCCAGGTTCCTCTGATGGACCCAGCTGAGCTGCGTCTCTCCCCTGAGCTGCTGCAGGTCCCTGGCACCCTCTCTTACAGCACATCCACGCTGTAATGCCCTCGTTGCTCGCCCCTCAGCCCCACTGTGCACCCTTGAGCTCCTAGAGGATGGGGAGTCTCTTAGTAATCTCTGTGTTCCCCACCCCTGCACAGCACCGCACACACATTGGGCGCTCAGGAGGGGTTTGCTGAAGGGAAGAGGTCGTTAAGTAATGAGCACGGAGACTCCAAAGAAGACCACGTGTCTGTTTGGAGGGGTGGCCCTGGGGAGAGACAGTGGAGTGGGAAACAGGAGACCTGAGTTGCAGTCCTGCCTTTGCCAGCTAGAGTGCTGTGTGACCCTGGGTGAGGCCTTTCCCCTCTCTGAGCTTCAGTCTTCCCATTTTGTGCCTTGGCCGGGTGTCCTCCGAAGACTCCCAAGCTCAGCGACCGGTTCTGTTTTTGCCAGGGGTGGATATGGAGTGGGGGTGAGGGTGGAGGTTGGGGGAAGAGAGCTGTCCCAGCACCACAATGGCCCTGACTCTCTCCCCTTCCCCTCTCCTGGCAGCGCTGGGCACCTGCCGTGGAGACGAGTTCCGGTGTGGGGATGGGACTTGTGTCCCTGCCATCAAGCGCTGCAACCAGGAACAGGACTGTCCAGACAGGAGTGATGAAGCTGGCTGCCTGCAGGGTGCGTGTGGTCAGCAGCAAAGGGGCAGCATCCTCTGAGGCGAATGCCTGAGCTCCTCCCCCTGGCTCCGTAGAGAGCAGCGAGGGAGACATCACCCCTTGGTCCCTAAGATGCATCTTCCCTCAGAGCATTACTTGCCCCTAAACCACCCAGATCCCCTTCCTGGGGCCCTAGTGGCACTAGACCTGGATTTTTAAGGACTTTGCAAAAGCTGAAAGAGACCTAGGGGGAGGGGACATGAAGGCACTGCAGGAAGTCCAGCCCCCACCATTGGTCCACATCTACGCCTCCAAGCAGCCTCCCTCACTCGTTCCCAGACTGAGCAGAGGCTGAGTCCCACTTCCCAGGGAGACCACTTAATTCTCAGATGGCTCTGCGGTCATCACCCTGCAGCAGCAGCAGGGACCCGGACCCAGTGGTCATCTGGAGAAATGGGTCAGCGATTGGGCAGTGACGTGGCCTCCTCTATCTAGGGCACTTGGAGCATAGGTCCCCCTCAGGAGATGGTCAGTGCATCCGCCAGGGTCTCTGTAGAGCTGCTGCTTTTCCCTCCAAGTTCCCTAATACTGACAGATCAGACGCAGAGCCCCATGCCCTGCCCTCCTAGATGATGCTTGGGTATCCCGATTATCCCTGGGGTCCTGTCCTTCTGTGAGCAGAGCTCCCTCTGGCCCTGTATTCAGCTGTCTGTCCTGGGTCACTTTCTGGAGACCAGCAGGGACTGGGGCTGGAGCTCTTCTCACCTCCCATGGGCCCAGCCCACCCCAGCCCTCCCTGCCCAAGGTCTTACCAGTGCTGTCCACTCTCTTGTCCGGCCCAACAGAGTCAACATGTGAGGGTCCCCGCAGATTTCAGTGTAAGAGTGGCGAGTGCGTGGACGTCGGGAAAGTGTGTGATGCTCAGAGGGACTGCCGGGACTGGTCAGATGAGCCTCTGAAAGAGTGTGGTACAGTACCTCTCTCCGTCCTGCTGCTGGACTAACCCTCCCTGCCACGCCCCCTCCTGGCCCCAGCCCTCGACTGCCCCTCTGCACACATTCTGATCTGACCCTGTCTCTGGACTCGTGCGCTGTCCCATGGTCTCAGACGGGGCTCTTTGCTACTTGTTCTGCTACTCTGCAAATCAAAGGGCCTTTCCTGTCCAGATGCTCAGAAATTATGCTTCCTCTCACAAATGCAGCCTCTCCTCACTTCTTCCACGTTCAGACCTCTGAGTGTGGGCTCACTCTGAAGTTTCTCTCTTCCTCATTATTTTTGCCCTGCCGACCTAGCCAGGGCGCTGGCCTCCGAGGCCTTCCAGCCCCTTGCAGGAGACCCTGCAGAGGAAGAGGTGGGGAACAGCAGGCGGGTGGGCAGACGAGGCACATCTGGAGGCCACTGGGCTCAGGCCAGGCCCGGGTGAGCATAGGGCAGAGCCAGCAGCAGAGGGTAGCACCATCCTGAGAAGCTTTCTGGGAGACCAGACTCACGGGCTGGACATGAGTTAGGAGTGGAAAGAGGCGGCTGTCCTGATGGCCAGAGCTGTAGGGGTGGGTTCCAGGCTAAAAAGAACAGGAGAGTCTGGGCCGTAGGTGGGCGGGCATCCTAGAGAGCACGCAGGAAACCCAGCGTGGGCTCCAGGAAGGTTCATTTCTGAGGTCAGGGGACAGAGGATTTCTTGGGGGACAGAGCCTAGGTCAGACCCTCCCTCCCCTACCCTCCTGGCAGACCCTTTTCCACCCAGTACCTCCCCTCCTGAGCCCTCAGAGGAGCTTCATCCCCTGGAGCTCCCTGGAATAGCACGTTTCTGCCCCTACTGAAGATTAAGAAATTGATTTCGGAAGGAGGAGTAGCTGGGTGAAGGTCCCTTGGCCTCCACCTGAGCTTGCAGGTGACAGACTCCCCCCAGGCCCTGCCATGGAAAGTCCCAGAAGAAGAAAGTTATGGAAAAGAGGATAAGGAAGCAGGAGCAGCGGAGCCTAGCCACCGCCCCCCACCCACAGACTACTAACCTGCTAAACTCTCTTCTCTCTTGTCTTTTGCATGACACACCAAAGAGACGTATGTACGCATGTGTTTGTGTCTCTGTGCTGGTGAGAGGCCAGTGTCTGTACCCATGGCTCCTTCTCTGAGGAAGGCAAGGGAATTGCATCACGTATCTCTGTGCGGCTCCCACGTCTGTGTGAATGTGCCTGCCTGTGCACGTAAGCTGGTGTGTGTGTGCATGCAGGTGTGGGCATGCAGGTGGGCGTGCGTGCTGGGAGAAGGGCACTGCCCCTTCCTTCAACAGGGGACCTCAAATGCTCCTCAGGCCTCTCTGGGCCACCTTCCCCTCTCCCCACCCTGCAGGCCCCCCAGCAGAATCACCTCCAGGGTAGGTAGAATTGGGAAGGCCCGGAGACTTCCCTCAGCCTCTGCCTCAGCACTGGTCTTTCAGGGAAGGGTTGACGGAGATAGACAGCTCAGGACCCGCTACCCATTCTCTGACCCCGACTCACCTCAGCCCTGGAGGACTCAGTTCCTTGGTCTTTCATCGAAGCCTGAGTCACGTGGAGCTCTCCCCTTTCCCCTTGCAGAGCCATCCTACACATGCCCCTCCACCCAGTGGTCGGTAAATACAATGGTTGAGCTGCTGCCCCTGCAGAAGGCGGGGTAGGAAGTGAGTGAACTGGTGAACAAATGAATGGACGGGAGGGAATAGTGTGGTGTGGGAGAGGTCAAGGAGGGCTTGGAGTGACAGAAAGAGTCCTGGAGGTGGTACCCTACAGAGACCACCGCAAAGCTACCACAGCTCAGCCCACCCCGAGGGGCTGGGGCTTCCCAGGGCTGGGCCTGGCTGAGTCACCCCCCGGCCCCCGAGTCATGGGGTTGCTATGGTCTTCTTCTTTCAGTTCTGCCAACATCCCAGAGAAACAGGAGGCGGCCCAGGGGTAAAGAGGAGCATTCCCTAAGCATGGCTCAGGCTGGAGGTGGGGCACCACAGCTGTGCATGGCCTGGGGTGGGCAGCTCAGACCAGCTGTGTGCATGGCCCTGGCTGGCCGGGCACAGCTCTGCCTGGCTTGGCTGGAGTGGTGGGACGTGGGCCTGATGGGCAGAGGGTGGCACGGCACCTTCCCTGGCTGGCAGAATTAACCCTCTGTGGTTCTAAAGCCCAAAGATGCTGTGAGAACTTGCTGAGCCTTGGTCCTGGCCTCCCTGACCTCCGCTAGGACCCTGCCAGGAGGTGGTAAGGGAGTGGAGGACGGGGGAACCAGATGACCTCCTGGCAACCCTTCATCCCTTGCTGCATTTGGTAATATTGGGACCAGGCCTGTGACTAAGTGTAGGAATAGGGACAGGTGCTGAAATGAGAGGAGGTGAAAAAATCCACCATAGTTCACGGTGGGAGAGAACTGACTTAGCAGCAGCTCCATGGAGAAAGAGGCCTGGCAGTCTTAGATAACCACAAGCTCAGTAGCGGGCAGCCCTTGTCGTTCAGACTCCTCTGGGTGGCAGACTAGCTCTGAGCCCTGCGGGAGAAGGACACAGACAGATGGAGTGCATGCAGGGAAAGGCACTTGAATGGCGGGGGACCAGGAATCGGCGCTTTAAGGAGATTCTGGGGGAGCCATTGGACTCTGGTCAACCCCACACAGAGCCAGCTGCCTCAGGAGGAAAGCAGCCTTCCCGAGGCTGGGGGTGTTTAAGCAAGGGCATTTCGGAAGGGATTTTTGGGGTCCCTGAGGGTTGGACGTGGTACCTGCAGGCACCTTCAGCTCTGAGGTCACAAGGAAGGAGGAGCCATAAGAAACGTGTTTGTGAAAGGAAAGACCTTAGGCAGCCTAGCTGCCTTCAGCCTGGTGGTGGACAGAGCCCTGGCCTGGGAGGCAAAGGACCCGAGTTCTGGTTCCACTCTGTCCTGTCTATGTGACCCGGCCCTCTCTGAGCCTCCTCTTGCCCAGTCACCTGGCTAATGAGGCTGAGGCTCTGGGGGAAGCTCGCTGCCCCGAGTCTCTGCTTCAGCTCTAGGCCCATCCCTGTCCTGCCCCCACCCCAATCTGAGCTCCTGGACCCTCAGGAGCCCACGTCCCTCCCCAGGGCTGAACGAGTGTCTGCACAACAATGGCGGCTGTTCCCACATCTGCACCGACCTCAAGATCGGCTTTGAGTGCACGTGCCCATCGGGCTACCGGCTCCTGGACCAGAAGACCTGTGGTGGTGAGCCCCTCCCCAAGCCCCTCAAGGAGGCGGCTCCTCCGGCCAGTGCTGACCTCTGCTCCCCCCCACAGACATTGACGAGTGTGAGGACCCGGATGCCTGCAGCCAGATCTGTGTCAATTACAAGGGCTACTTTAAGTGCGAGTGCCACCCTGGCTACGAGATGGACACCCTGACCAAGAACTGCAAGGCCGTCGGTATGGACACCGCAAGGTGGGGGGTGGGCAGGGGAGCAGCTCTGAGGGAGTCCAGGAAGCAGTGTGCTTCCCATACGTGAGGAGCGGGTGTGCACACCTGCGTATACACACACAGATGGCAGGTTGCACACACGGTTCTCAGAGTGTAAATATTCAGCACACACACGATGCACTGTGCATGTACACCCACGCAGACGCTGCACAGCGCCACCCGGTACAGCCCACAGAGTCTGCACTCGCACGACACACAGTGCCAGACACAGGCTGGACCGTGCTGGCTACACACGGCACGGGCAGCCCACACAAAGAGCAGGCCATGTGCAGACCTAACGTTGATCGTCACGTCAGCCAACGGAATTCACTTATTTTATTCAGTTCTTTACACTGAACACCTAACATTGTTGTAGGCACTAGGGATTCAACAGTAAGCAAAACAGACATGAATCCCTGTCTGTCCTCATGGGACTTACACTCTAGTTGGTGAGACAGACAAGAAATCAGAAAAATAAATACAGTGCATGGCAGATGGTGATGAGGGTTCAGGAGAAATATAAAGTAGAGAAGTTATAGTTTTCGATAGAGTGGTCAGGACAGCCCTCACTGAGAAGGTGACATTTGAATAAAGGCCTGAAGGAGATGAAGGAGTGAGCCATGCATCACCTGCAGGAACCGAAGGCAGCAGCATGCCTGCTGTGTTCAGATAAGAACGAGGAAGCCAGGGCAACCAGGGCATAGGAGGAGATGAAGTCCAAGAGGTGACTTGGGGGCAAATCACAAAGGCCTTCGAGACCATTCTAAGGGCTGACTCTCGGTTTCACTGTCAGTCAGGGGGAAGGAAGCATTTGTGGGTTCAGAGGACAGGGTGTGCCTTACATTTTAACTGACTTCCTCTGGAGGCTGTGTTGGGAATAGACTGTCGGAGTCAGGGGAGGAAGCAGGGGAGCTGCTGCAGAGGTCCTTGCCGTCAGCCAGGAGAGAGGTGATGGTGGCTTGGATCAGGGCCTTGCGTGGGAATAATGAGAAGTGGACAGTATGAATATATTTTGAAGGTCAGGATTTATTCTGAAGCAGCAGGATTTGCTTATGAATTAAATGTAGGATGTGAAAGAAAAAAAAGGAGTCAAAGATGACCCCAAGGTTTTTGACGAACTAACTGGAAAAATAGGATTGCTATTTATGGAGTTGGGAAAGACGGTGAGAAAAGCAGGTTTGGGGGAATATTAGATTGATCTGGACATGTTAAATTTAACAAAACTGTTTAGACATCTAAGCAAAGTATTGTGTAGGCTGTTGGATATACGAACCTGGAACTCCGATGCACGAATACTCATTCTATAGGTTATAACAACACAGCAGCTACAATAATTGACATGTAGCCCGTAAACCCAAAACATATACCACCCAAACTGCACAATGTACAGCACATACATTAGCCCATCACATGTAACGTGCAACCTGTTCTTACCCCCACATGGGACAGGTGTGACACAGAACAGGGATTACATACGTGCAGTGGAGACAACATACAATGGCCCATGTATACACAAACCCCTACGTGTGAATATCTAAAGTGCAGTTACTCAAAAACTCAAATCATAAACACACAGGGTTCCTGTCACAGTCACAGCTCTCAGTAAAAATCACCTCAAGGTACCCTGTAACCCAGCTCCTGCCCTCAGGAAGATGAAGTGTCTTTGCTCTCATTTTGAGGTGAGGAAAATCACAGTTGGTCAGTGGCAGAGCTGGGCCTTGCATCCAGCTTTCCTCCTTTCTCCTTGCGCTTAGACCTCTAGTTTTCCATGGTATGTTTGTCCCACACCTTCCCTGTCACGCCAACCCTGCTTTGAAATAATCTCCATCACTACACACAGGTCACACACCCAGCCCCAGGCCCCACCTGGCTCTGTGCTGGTCCTACCCTGTCCCCAGGGAGCACATTAGCCTGGCACAGATGGACAGTGACAGGAACCAGGTGGCCTGCAGAAGTGTCAGCTGGAAAACAAGAGGGGGAGAAGGTACAGCGGCAGGTGTTGCCATTCAGTATTGCAGGTGCCTGAGAGTGGCCCGCTCCATCTGAAAACAGGCTGGAGGAGTGGCGGCCTGTGCGAAGTGCTAGGCCCTCATAGGCCTGGGGGACAGTGACCCTCCCCATGGAGTAGCCAGGAATGTCTAGCTCACTGAAGATCTTCCCAAAATCTAATCCTAAATCTAAAAATGGGTTTGTGTATACACGGGAGGTTGTGTGTTGTCCCTTTGCACGTATATGATCTGTGTCATATGATACACATCCCACCCCTGCCTTTGGCTCAGAATAAAGTGAAAACTCTTCCGCTGGATCACAGGATCCTTTGTGATCTGGTCCCTTCCAGCATCTGCAGATTCATCTCATGCCAATACAAAAACTAAACTAAACCATATAGTTTAGTTTAGAGACTCTAAACTAAAGTCTCACAACGACCTCCTTGAACCTCCTCCCTCGAGTCCCACCCCCAGCCCTGAGGGCCGTGCTCCATGCTGCAGCCTCAGTCATCTTTCTAAATCATTTAACGCTCATGTTGCCCCTTCTTGAACACTGCAGTGGGGCCCAAGCAGAGGAGGTGGCAGCTGCTGGGGAGACATGCATTCTGGGTAGAGGGACAGCTTGAGCAAAGGCCCCGAGGCAGCAAAGCTCTGCCGTGGCAAGGTGATGACAGGTAGTCTGGTGGCCGGAATCAAGGTGTCAGGGGGGTGAGTGATGAGGCTGGACAGGGAGCTGGGGTCATGCTGCGGAAGGCCTTCCGTGCAGGCCAGAGGAAATGGGGAGTCATCAAAGATTTGGGGGGAGTTTGTGTGCGATAAAAAGAATAAAAATCCCTTTGTTACGCATGGGGCTTTGCATCTTATGCTTTTTGTAGCCATCATTTCACCTGCTTCTTTAACCTGTGAGGTAGGAGTCGTCACCACTTTTTACAGGAAATGAGGAGTCCCCCAGCAAACCAGGGGCAGAGCCTTGGTCTCCAGATCCCCCGCCTCTTGCACTGACCCTTTCCCTCTCAACCCCCCTGCATGGCAGCTGGCAGAAGCCCGTCCCTAATCTTCACCAACCGGCACGAAGTGCGGAGGATAGACCTGGTGAAGCGGGACTACTCGCGTCTCATCCCCATGCTCAAGAACGTCGTGGCGCTGGACGTTGAAGTTGCCACCAATCGCATCTACTGGTGTGACCTCTCCTACCGCAAGATCTACAGGTGAGTCGAGGCCTGGGTCCTGCAACCAGGCCTGGGGGGCGGGGCTGGGGCCAACAAAGAAGGAGAGGAAGGGTGGCCTCTGCACCCCTTCTGCCTCTATATTTCCCCAGGACAGAGATCGGGCTTAGGAAGGCACGGGGGATCACAGCGGTTGTGGAACTGCCAGGACTTCTCCACCTGCTGGGCCTTCCGGGGCTGAGGGCTTGGATGGGCGAGCAGCTTTGAGCCCCACACATGGGGGCTTTGACTGACCTCTGGCGGCCTGAGGGGGCAGTGCGAGACACAGGAAATGTTCAGCCAGGGCGGAAAGGAAGAAGCCTCTGGGCTTTGGTAGGGATTTTCAGAGCAGCTCACATATATGTGTGTTGGATGCTGGGGACTCAAAGATGACTCAGACCTGGTTCTGCCTGGAGGATCCCACTCAGAGCATAGCGAAATCCACTGTGATGAGCGTGAGGGAAAAGTATAGAGGAGGCCTCTGACCCAATCTGGCGGTCAAGGGTGGCACTACCTGCAGTCCAGCCCTTCACAGCACAGTCAGTGGACTCTGGTGCTTGGGAAGGCTCCTCGCACATGCAGGAGGTTCTCTCCTAGGAGCCTCTGCGTGCCCAGGCCCCCTTTCTTTGTCGTGAGATCCACTTGGCAGGACTGCCGATGACCAGGCACTGGGCGGACTGTTGAACGAATGGTGGATGGATGGATGGAAGCAGTCCGCGCGCTGCTCACCGACAACTCAATGCTTATCACACCCCAGCACACACAGACACACTCACACTTGCACACCCAGAAACAGCTTGAGCAGTGCCTGTCCGATGGTTGTGACGGAAAGAGGCAGGATTTGATGATGCCCTGGTTACGGAGCTGTGGGAGGATGAGTCAGAATGAATTCCCAGGTTCACTTTGGGAGTTTCAGTTTCCGGCTTGGGAGGTTTCGTGGACGGTGGTACCATTCTCTGAGATGGAAGCAGGGGAGGAGTTTTGGGTGGGGGGTAGGCAGTCTGTCTGTGTGGCTGAGAGGAGGGGAATGGGGATGAACAGTTTGGGATGTGTTGAGTTCAAGGTGTCCATGGGACGTCCGACGGGGGCCAGTTGGCTTTATAGTCTGGAACTTAGACAGTTGTCAGGATCAGAGGGTCAGAGCTGTGGATGGCCGTGGGCACTGTGGAACTAATCACCCGAAGAGAGGGTAAGTGGAGAAGAAAACCTTGGGAAATAAAGCATTTGGGAGAGAGAAAGCCCTGCTAATTTTGCCTCCTGAGTGTCTGCTGTACTGTGGCCCCTTCTGTCCATTCTTACTGCCTCAGCCCTTCTGCACACCCTCTTCGTCTCTCACCTGGGTGCGGTCACAGCCTCCTAACTGGTCTCTCTGCCTTCATTCCCTCCTCCTCCAATCCCTCACGTATTCTGAAGGTGCCACAGTGATCTAACATGCCTCTCTGGCCATGTCCTCCGACCTGTTCAGTTACCCCTCCACAGTGAAATCCTGAGCCTTTAGCGTGGCACACAGAGCCCGTCAGGATGTGGCCCCTGCCTACACTTACTTCCTGTCTTACACCCCACCTACCCCACTCCACCCCCACTGGATCCGTCACTGTTCCAGAGCACACGCCTCGGCATCTGCACATGCTGTTCCCTCTGCCTTTGTTCTTTGTGTTCCTGACAGACTGGTCCTTCAGGGCTCAACTACAAGTCCTTCTCCAGCCCTCCAGGATGATGTAGTCTCCATTTCTCTGCTGCTATAGCCTCTGGTACTTTCCGTAATCACAGTGTATCGGTGTAATTATCTGGCTGTAAATTTCTGTCCCTACTAAACTGAGCTCCTCCAGGCCAGAGACGGTGGCTGACTTGAGCCTGTATCCTTACCCTGGTGGCCCAGGAAATGTGTTGAGTGGAAATGAGCCAAGTTCCTCTCCAATGCACTGCTGTGGCCCAGAGGGAAGAGAGAGGGGAAGGGCAGCTCCAGATGGGCCCGGGGGTGGCACACCTGCCCACGCCAGCCCTGGTTGCTCCTAGCGCCTACATGGACAAAGCCAGCGACCCGGCGGAGCAGGAGGTCCTCATTGATGAGCAGCTGCACTCTCCGGAGGGCCTGGCAGTGGACTGGGTCCACAAGCACATCTACTGGACCGACTCGGGCAACAAGACCATCTCAGTGGCCACAGTTGATGGCAGACGCCGCTGCACTCTCTTCAGCCGTGACCTCAGTGAACCCCGGGCCATTGCCGTCGACCCCCTGCGAGGGTGAGTGTTCCCACCCCAAATTGCCCCAGGCGCTCAGTCCTCATGTGTCTGTCACAAGAGCTGCCTTGAGGGCTTCGGAAGGCCCTGGGCCACCCAGACACAAGCCACAGGGAAGAAAGTCCGTGCGGGCCCCTCAGCCTGTGAACCCCTGACCCAGGGTCCCTTGCGCACTGGTCACCAGGGCGCTCCCAGGACTCTGCTACTCTCTCACCATATCATAGAAGCAGAGCATCTCAGAGCCGGGTAGGGCGCTAGAAATTGCCTGGTAGACGCTCGTGGGGCAGGAAGTCTTCCCTCAGGCTGCTGTGCGCTGCAGGTGGGCATCTGGTGACTGCTCGCACTTCCAGAGACAGGAGCTTGTCACTTCTCATACGGCCTGTTTCATTTTGGGGCAGCTCTGCCCATTAGAAAGTATTCTTTTGTTTGTTTCGTTCTCACGTTCCCATATCTGCCTCTCTTCGACTTCCTCCATTGGCCTCCAGAGTTACCTCTAGCATGTCTACTCCCTGCCCTGCAGGACAGCCAGCAAGATTTGAGGGCTGAGATTACTGGGTCAGCTCTGCTCCAGCCTGCCCGCCTCCATCCCCATCCCTGTGGCCTACAGCCTCTGGGCCCCTCACCACCCAGGCTGCCCTGCTCTGCCCATGCCTCCATATCAGGGGTAGGGATTCTGAACAGAGCACGACTCCCTCCCTCCCTCCCTCAGTGGGGATGTCCTGAGATGGCATGGTTTTTTGGGTGTTTGTTTGTTTGTTTGTTTGTTTGTTTTGCGGCACGCAGGCCTCTCACTGTTGTGGCCTCTCCCGTTGCGGAGCACAGGCTCCGGACGCGCAGGCCGAGCAGCCATGACTCATGGGCGCAGCCGCTCCGGGCATGTGGGATCTTCCCGGACCGGGGCACGAACCCGTGTCCCCTGCATCGGCAGGCGGACTCTCTACCACTGTGCCACCAGGGAAGCCCGATGGCATGGTTTTTAAGCAGCTGCATCATATTATGTTTACCAGGATCACCAGCTTCTTCTGCTGCTGTTTCCTTAATTGTTAAGCAAGGATAAGAAAACCCTCTTCTTCCAGTGAGGGCAGCTGGGGGTGAGGCTGGCCACCTGAGAGGGTGTGCGTGCCCTTTGTGCGTGGCCTTGGGCAGTGGCGGACAGCTGCTGCTTTGCACAGGTGCATCCAGGCACTCTGCAGACAACTGTCATCTCATTTAACCCCCACCTCAACCCTGTTCTCTGTCTGCTATCACACAGACCTGGGGCTGCACCTGCCATGTCCCCCAAACCATATAGTTACACCCAGCCCATTCCTGGTCCATTGTGGCTCGGTCAGGGTCCCGCCAGAAAACCCACTGCACACTCATTTTAAGATAATTTAAGGCCGGTTAATAAAGGGACTGTTGACAAAGGAGCGGGTAAGGTCTCATGCACTATCCTGGACTAGTAACAGGTAACAGGCCTGAGGGGCAGGAGCAGGGAGGGTTACCCGAGTTGGGAGGGAAAGAGCCAGGTAGAGAGGGTCACCTTTAGGGCATTAGCCAGCTGGAGGCACCTCTGTAGGGGGGAGTTAGGGGAATAGACATCCTGACCTCAGTCTCTCCCCTTCCCCCTCCGATATTTTGCTGAATACAACTGGAAGCCAGACGGCTAGGGAGCCCAGCCCAGTGATGTGGTTCCCACATGCGCCAGCCTTTTGGTATACAGAGCAGAATGGCCATGGGATTCGAAGTGGCAAATGGAAGGGATCCAGAACCACGCAGCCCCCCAGCCTGGAGCCAGCCTTGGCTTGACACCAGCTTTCAGCAGAGGCATTTTGGGAGGGTGAAGCACACGGGCTTTAGAGTCCAACTGAATTTGAACTTAAATTTGAAGCCTGGCCTTACTACTTATTCACAACGTGATCTTAGGGAAGTCAGCCTCTCTGAGCCACAGTTTACTCATCTGTAAAATGGGACTAATAATTACACCCTCCTGGGGTAATTGTGAGGCTACTTCGTTCAACAAATAGTAAATAAGGCCTATAGGCCACACACGAGCTACCTGCCAGGTACAAAATGAGGAGTAAGGCAGATGAGGCGTCTGCCCTCAGCGGAGCATATAGACTAGTGGGGAAAACAGACAGTAAACAAACACGCCACGTACCGAATGCACACGTAAATAACCGACGGTGTGAGCGCTCTGGAGGGAAAAAACAGGGTGCTTTAAGAGTCAATAACAGGGAGAACCTATTTACATTGAGGGTCGGAGGAAGGTTCTCTACTGAAAAGACGTTCTAAATGGCACACAAGTGGGGGCAAAGGCTCTGTGAAGGCCTTGGTGCCCTGAGGGATCTAAGAGAAGCCCTGGCGGCGGGTGTGGAGTTTGTAAGGGAAGTGGGCAGTGGTGGCAGGAGAGACAGCCAGAGAGGTAGGCAGGGACCTAGTCATGCAGAGGCCTGTCGGATGTGGTAAGGATTTGGGATCTGATTTTATGGTCAGTAGGAGAAACCATCATAAAGTTTAAAAACTGGAGAGTAATAGATCTTAAAAGTTATCACAAGAAAAAAACATTGTAGCTCTGTGGGGTGCTGGATGTTGACTAACTTCTTGTGGTGCTCATTTTGCAATATCAAATCATTATGTTGTACACCTGAAACTAGTGTCATATGTCAATTATATCTCAATTTCAAAAAACAGGATAATGACAGCTTATTTCCATTTTTAGAAGCTCATTTTGTCTGCTCTGTAGGGATTGGATTAGAGGGGCAGTGATTACTGCATTTGTAAGTACATGAGATGAGACCACTCACCTAGTAAATACTCAATAAATGTTCAAGAAAAAAGAGAGAGAAGCCCTGGACAGAGTTCTAGCTGTGTGACCCTGGCTAGGTCATCGGCTTTCTCCTCTGTCAACCAGGAAAGTAAGAGGGTTGACGGGGCCCTTCCCTTCCTGCTCTGGCATGCTAGGGCTGGAGCTGGAGCTGCTGAAGTGGGACAGATGGGCTGACAGGCTGTTCAGCTGAGGTCAGGTGGACTCTGGAAATACAGGCTTCTCCAGGGACTCAGATAAGGCAAAGACCGACACGCCTGCCAATGCTAAGGTTTGATGGCTCCCATGAACTTCAGAGGTCTTTCCAGTCCTCACTAAGCGTAATCTTCAATATTCAGAGGGCCACTGAGCCCTTGTGACCCACACCACCCCAGTCATGTCCCCTGACAAGAAGCCCATTGGGTTCTTCTCTCTTCTAGGTTCGTGTATTGGTCTGACTGGGGGTACGAGGCTAAGATCGAGAAGTCTGGGCTCAACGGTGTGCACCGGCAGACACTGGTGTCAGACGGTATTGAGTGGCCCAACGGAATCACCCTGGGTGAGCCCTGCCTTCCCCCGCTGGGGGGCCTGTTCTAGCGCCTGGAGCTGACCACTGCCTGGGGCTCCATGGGTCTTGTTGCTGTGTCCCCTTATAGTGCCACTGCCTGTGTTTCCTGATGGTTGCCCTGAGCTGGCCTCCTTCTGAGGCCCGGCCTGGAGATGTGGGCAGGGAAGGGCCACAGAGGAGCAGAATTCCAGGCTGTGGTCCCAGGCTCACAACCCGATCCCCTTGTCCCTTTTTCCTGCTCAAGATTTGCTGAACCAGCGCTTGTACTGGGTGGACTCCAAGCTGCACCAGCTGTCCAGCATTGACTTCAGCGGAGGCAACAGGAAGATGCTGATTTCCTCCCCTGACTACCTGAGCCACCCTTTCGGGATAGCTGTGTTTGAGGTGAGCTCCGTGAGGGGAGGCATGGCCCCATCAGGAAGCTGAAGCCTAGGAAAGGCTGTTCAAATAGGATGACTCCCTGAGACTCGTCCAAGTGGAAACAAACGGACAGGGAAGCTGACTGGCTTGTTTGTACATAATACGTGAGCTGTCTTCAGACAGAGGCTATGCAGCCCCTTGTCCACCTGGCAGCCTTTCCTGTGCTTCCTCCCCAAGGCCCCTCCCTCAGAGCACTTCCCACAGGTAAATTGCTAGACCAGGTACCCTCGGCACCCAGCACTGTACCCACGTATACAGAAGGTACCCAATAAAGAAAGGGAAAAGGAATACACATTTCCTTAGTATTATTTACTATGGAAATGGCCTGAGAGATGCTATTCAATTCAGCACACTCTCACTGACCTTTGCTGGACCCTGGGGTCATAGAAGTGAATCAGACATCATCCCCGTCCTCAAGAAGCTCACAGGAGGGTGAGGAGTCAAGACCCTCCTGTGTTCTGACCCTAACAACCTTTCTCCTTGGGGAATGAGGAAGCCAGAAGCGACCAAGTTCTCGCACACCCGTACCTCTTCCCCAAAACTAACTCTTCCACCAAGGGGAGGGAAAGCAAGGGGACAGTGGCCTGTGGTGGGCATTGGCAATATTTGCTTGGAGTGACATCACCCAGCACAGCTCTGAAATTGTGGGCAAGGCTCCAGCTCCCAAGTCCAGCCTCTGCTTCGAAAGACAGGTGTGTTCAGACACATGTGTGTGTGCTTGTACGTACATGTGGCATGTATGTGTACGTGCCTGTGTATACATAAATGCGTCTGTTTAAAAATGTGCATTCCTGTGTGTGCTAGTGCTTGTGAGTGTACATATGCACACCAGTACTTAGACAAGTTCATTTTAGGCACAAGTGTGCCTCCGGGTGTGTAGATGAGCATGTGGGTATGTGTCTAGATCTGCACATGAGGCTGCACGGTTGTACCTATAAATGTGGAATTGCCTGCAGATACACATTTAGGCTTGTGTGGACCAACCATTGGATGTGTATGCGTGTATACCCAGAGGCTGTAGGAGGCCCCATAGGGATAGTGCTTGCTAGATCATACCTCCTCCCCAATCTTGGTCCCAGGCCCTAGTAATGGTAACAGCTACAGAGACCCAACCTCGGTTTCTGCTGAACTCCAGGAAGCAGGCCTAGCTCAGCGTTAATGAGCAGCCTTCAGGCCAGAGCACTGAATAACCCTCTGAGACAGAAGGGAACCAGAGCCTATGCCACAGATCAGAGCTGAGAGTCCCGCTGTGAATCTGTGGACCAGAGAGTTCAGGGGAGATGCCAGAGCAGTTCTTGTGACTATGGTTTGAGGCCGAGCCCTCAGGCTGAGGTCGTGGGTTTAAGCTCTAGGCTTCCCATCCTCTGTATTTGTACCCCACAGGACAAGGTGTTCTGGACAGACCTGGAGAACGAGGCCATTTTCAGTGCAAATCGGCTCAATGGCCTGGAAATCTCCGTCCTAGCTGAGAACCTCAATAACCCACATGACATTGTCATCTTCCATGAGCTGAAGCAGCCACGAGGTGAGCCTTGCCCAGTCCCAGGTCCCCTGCCCACATCCCCTCCCTCTAGCAGGCAGGCTGTATTCACATGCACGTCACGTCTCGGCATCCCCAGAAGCAGTGGCAATAGGCCCTGTCGTTGGTGGACTGCCTTGCCGTCGCATATTTACTTCATTTTGCCTCAAGCTCTTGGTGAACCAAGGCTGGGTAGAAATAAATAAACATACAAATGTCCCATTTTTGCCATTCTTACAAAGTATGGATATCACTGTTCTCATTTAACAGCTGAGGAAACTGTAGCTCATAGGGGTAAAATAACCTTAGCAGGTGGTAGAGCTAAAGCCTAAACTTAGGCCTGTCTGATTCCAGAGCTCCTTCTGCCATAAAGGAGCACATTGCTTCTCATTTGCTATTTGTTCGTACTTTGCAGTGGTATAAAGTAACGTATCCTAGGGCAGTCAGTAAGGCAGCTTGCTGGTTGGCAACAGACGCCAGGAATCCTGCAATTAGGTTGTCCCTTCCTCTGTCACTAGGATAGACTCATTCTAACTGTAATGGGAAGGGTGAAGGTGGGAAAGCAAAAAGGGGTAAGGAGATAAGGTTGGTGCCTGATTCTAGATTAGAAATTTAAATAAGAAAGAGATACGGCATGTGGCATAGGGAGAAAAAAACATGGACTTTGGAGTCCAACAGACCTCGATTTAAATTGTCTCCAAAATTACTAGAGGTATAGCTTTGACAAGTTTGTTCTCTTTGAGCCACAGTCTTTTATCTGTTAACCTGGGCATAACACCCCCGCTCCGAGCTGTCATCAGCATTAAATGAAAGTGTGGGAATGGACTTGAGGACACGGGGAGGGGGAAGGGTAAGCTGGGACGAAGGGAGAGAGTGGCATGGACATATGTACACTACCAAGTGTAAAATAGATAGCTAGTGGGAAGCAGCCGCATAGCACAGGGAGATCAGCTCAGTGCTTTGTGACCACCTAGAGGGATGGGGTAGGGTGGGAGGGAGGGAGATGCAAGAGGGAGGAGATATGGGGACATATGTATATGTATAGCTGATTCACTTTGTTATAAAGCAGAAACTAACACACCGTTGTAAAGCAATTATACTCCAATAAAGATGTTTAAAAAAAAAAAAGGAAGAAAGAGTGGGGATAAAACAGCAGGTACAGTGATGGAAGGTGCCCAGTAAAAGTAGTAGAGAAATCGTTTTGATTTAGCCGAGTGGGAAGGGCCTCGTGCGTGGGGGAGGGAGAGCCTGGCACATCCCATCTGTGCCCCAGTACTCTCTCTCCCCGTCTCTCTCTGTGCCATTAGCTGCAGATGCCTGTGAGCTGAGTGCCCAGCCCAATGGAGGCTGTGAGTACCTGTGCCTTCCTGCTCCTCAGATGTCCAGCCACTCCCCCAAGTACACTTGTGCCTGTCCTGACACAATGCGACTGGGCCCTGACATGAAGAGGTGCTACCGAGGTGAGCAGAGCTACTGGGAGGGATGGCCCCTGGCAATGCCAGACCCCATCTGCTGAAATTTTCCTCGACTTCTGGAAAACCGTGAGCGCCTGGTCTTCCTCCATCTTCTCTGGCTACTTGTTGCCCTTTGCAGGCTCCTCTTCTGTACCGACCTTGAATGCTGGTGTCCCATAGGGTCCCTCCAAGGCTCTCTCTTCTCACTCCCGAGAAAAATGCACATACACATACAACATGTTAAATTCAGTTTCGAGGGATCAAGAATCCCCTGAAGACCTCAAATTAAGAAACCTTGATCCCCATGGCTTTGATTACTATTTATATGCAGGTGACTATGATCTTGCCTGTTTCTCACCCAGAACTTAACACACTATCTAGCAGCCCTTTTGTGATATGATTGGGACTAACAGTCAGTTAATACTTCAACCATATACATGTATATCCATCCTCCAGTCTCAGTGGAGGCACGAGGCCTTTTGTTTGAGCATAAGTCTGCTGCAGCATTCATCGTTTCCAGGTTCAGTTGTTTAAAGTGGAGTGAGAATTTGAACCTAATAGTGTACCAGTATACATGCAAACTCCTTCTAGATTTATATAATTTCCACTCCTCCCAGTCTTTTATCGTGGTCTTGCCCACACCTGATTCTATAGCATTGTCCTAATGACTCATCTTTATCAAACCGAAATGCAGTATAAACACAGACAAGATGCTTGGCATTCAGCTAAAGTAAAAATCATAGCCCATTCAGTAGGATTAGGGAAGGAGTTTGAGCTGAGCCATGAGGATGAGTTCATAAGTATACTTCATCGAGGCAATAATTTAGGCACTAAAACAGCAAAATTCTTTGTCCAGTGACCTTCATGATATTTCCCCCGCAGCACCTCAGTCTACCTCAACTACAACGTTAGCCTCCACCACAACGAGGACAGTAGCCGACACCACCAGAGCTCCTGGGACCACCGTCCACAGCCCCGCCTACCAGAACCACAGCACAGAGACACCGAGCCTGGCAGCAGCGGTCCCAGGCTCAGTTAGTGTCCCCAGGGCTCCCAGCATCAACCCATCTACCCCAAGCCCTGCAACCAGCAACCACTCCCAGCACTGTAAGGAAATGAGTTCTGCCTTCTTTCATGACGTGGGAGGGTCCTAGGGAAGCCAGGATCGGGGGATCTGTGGGAAGAAGTGGTCATACCAGAGCTAAATATTGGCTATCTACAAGGAGGAAGCAGCGGGAGGAAGAGTGCCAACCCGCAATTTAGGAGTCATCGGTGCTCCTACCTTATAGAGGGTCTCAAGGGAAGCTACCTCCTATCTCTGAGCCTCAGTTTCCTCACCTACAAAGTAGGGTAATAATAACCCTTCCCCTACCTGCTTCGCAAGGTTGCCACGAGAGACAGAGGCATCCGTGTAAACAGAAGTGCTCATGCACACAGCCTCTGCTGACTCTGATAGTGTGTCTGTGTCACACGTTACTGACATGTATGAGGGAGCATCCCTCAGATTTGGAAGTTTCAAATGCCCTGGTCTCAGTTCTCAGCACTCTCGGTAGGTTCCCCATATAGTGATATCCATAACTATGGTCTGTTAGTGCCTCTCTGCAAACCTGGGATGAAAATAATTAAGTTCACCACTTATTAAATCATCGGGAGCAGTAATTGTCACTGCTAGAAATGTTCTATCTCATTAACCAGCAAATACCTTTTAAATTGAGTTACCTGCTGGGGGAGTTCATTTAAGAGGATAAACTATCTTTTAAATTTTTTCCCATATGTACGTGGCCCAGAAACTAAGCAGCGTGGTAGCACCTTAATGATCAGGCCCATCTTGCCAGCAGGAGCGCTTTCAGAGTTGAGCGCTTAACCTGAAGTTCGGAGAGGCAGGTGGGTCGCGTGTGAAGTCCAGTTTCTTTCACTTGGGCTGAGCCTCCGACCAGGGGGTCTCCCCACTGGCTTCATCATGCTCTAGGCTTTAATATCACTGTCCTGTGTTTGCTTGGGACCCGGAGGGAGAGGAGAACGGCATTTCCACAGTAAACTTTGTAAGCAGTGCAGGTCTTTTCTCCCCTTAATAATTAGGTTCCTTTGGAGCAACTTGGAGAAACAGACACACTGAGAGGATAGCATTTGGGCCGTTGCTAGGAGACAATCATCTCCTCTCTTGGAGCAAATGATATCTCCTCTCCACACCTCAGAGGGCTGTCATGAGGATCCAAGGGAAAACTGCTTTTTAAACTAAAAAGTTCTGTACAGATGTTATACTGAAGATGAGTGTAAGAGAGTGGAAAAGATGGCACAACCTACTTTTAAAAATATATAGTACGGGCTTCTCTGGTGGCGCAGTGGTTGAGAGTCTGCCTGCTAATGCGGGGGACACAGGTTCGAGCCCTGGTCTGGGAGGATCCCACATGCCGCGGAGCAACTGGGCGCACGAGCCACAACTACTGAGCCTGTGCGTCTGGAGCCTGTGCTCCGCAACAAGAGAGGCCGCGATAGAGAGAGGCCCACGCATCGCGATGAAGAGTGGCCCCCGCTTGCCACAACTAGAGAAGGCCCACGCACAGAAACAAAGACCTAACACAGCCAAAAATAAAAATAAATAAATAAATTTATTAAAAAAAAAAACACTGATGATGCAGATGGACAGACAGAAATAAGAGAGACAAAACAACAGATACTGGCTGAAAAAGGCAATTGCCCCGGGTAGTCAGCAACATAAAGACCTAAGGGCTCAGCCCCGAGCTTCCTACCACCCAAATACTGTGGAAAGGGTAAGGGATTTAGGTCACAAATCCTGGGTTTGAATCCCAGCTCTGCCACTTCTCTGTGGGTCCCCCAAACCCCAAGAAGACTCAATTTCCTCATCTGTGAAATGGAGATGACCTCTGTCCTGATAAGATCTGGAAAGACTAAATTATTAAGCAGTAGCCGGGATCATCATTCTGGAACGGGGGCAAGAAGCAGTTGGGTAGTTTTTACTGCTTGAGGCCAGCAAGGACTTGGGACTCACAGTGATGGAGCATCGTTCTGCTAATGTTTGTGTTTTGCAGATGGGAATGAAAGTGGCAAGATGGGCTCAACAGTCACTGCTGCTGTCATTGGGATCATTGTGCCTATGGGTGAGTGTGGCCCCAAGTCACTGGTGAGAAGAGAGAGACCCTGCCCAGGGTCTGGGTAAAGCACTGGAAGGATAGAGCGCTGAGCACACGGACCTCTCTCACTGACCTTTTCTGCCCTGGCCGCCTTCCTGCGCACCTCCCAGTCCTGATTTACTTTGGCTTCTTAGCTTGGCACACCAGGCTCTTCAGGACCTGGCCCCAGACAGCTATCCACATATTTCCCCCACTACCCCTCACGGATATTCTACACACCAGCCGTGTGAAGCCGAACTGTAGGCTCCACGGGGACAGGTCTGGTGTCTCTCTTGCTCGCCACTCTCCCCAGCTCTTAGCAGTGTCTGGCACAGGGGACGAAATAAAGTATTTGTCGAATTAATGAGTAGAAAAAACATACATTAACAAAAATTCGTAGAGCTGCTTGCCATTCCTTTAATAGATCGTGCCACCTTGCTTGCTTTCTGTTTCGTTTTCAACAAACATTTATCAAGCAGCTATGATGTACCAGATTCTGTGATAAGGGGAGGGAAGGTGATTAAAAATAAGTAAGACATGGTTCTTGTCCTCCAAAAGTTTATAGACTTGTTGGAGAGACACAGATAATTTGATTCTGACGTGGTAAGTCCTAAAATGAAGCCGTATGCAGTTCAGTAGAAGTGCTGAGGAGGCACTTATCTTGGAATTGGGAGAGGAGGGAAGCGGACAGGGGAGGGTTCCTAGAGGAAAAGTTATTTGAGCCAAATCAGCCAAGTGAAGAAGGATCAAGAGCAACCCAAGCAGGTGAAGACAACATGGGCAAAGCCAGGAATGGGGATGGCATGGGAGGGCGGGAGTGGGGTGGGTTTGGAATGTGGCCAGAATGTAACATTTGGTTAAACCTCACAGAGAGCCACGTGGGCTGATTCATTCTCTCTTACCCTGATATTCACTTAGTATCCTGCACATCCTATCTCTCATACCAGTCTCTTCTCTTGGTCGGATCTTTGAATTGCGATTGTCCATTCATCGTTTTATCTCCCTTACTTGCCCATTGTAGTACCTCAAGGATAAGGACTTGGCCCTTTTATCCTAAGAATCCCCAATATGGTGGTGAGTTAGCGAGTGAATGTTTTAAAAACTTCAACACCATCCAAGGGACTGTGCGAGGTGCCAAGGATCCAGGGAAGAAAAAGAGAAAAGACGTTAAGAGCTTTCAGTTTTGGGCTTCCCTGGTGGCGCAGTGGTTGAGAGTCCGCCTGCCGATGCAGGGGACACGGGTTCGTGCCCCGGTCTGGGAAGATCCCACATGCCGCGGAGCAGCTGGGCCCGTGAGCCATGGCCGCTGAGCCTGCGTGTCCGGAGCCTGTGCTCCGCAACGGAAGAGGCCACAACAGTGAGAGGCCCGCATACGGCAAAAAAAAAAAAAGAGCTTTCAGTTTTTAGTAAGACAATCATAAAAAGGGTGATACAAGAGAGGTGTTACTACATATTATAAGGTGCTGTAATAGAGACCCGATGCTCTGTGGAGGAGAGGGAGTGGCACTTCTAAAGAAGGTGGCATTTGAATTGGCCTTGAAAGGCTTTATTAGTAAAGATGATGGTGAGACTATTCCAGGCCCATTTTGAGTAGAGTGGAAGATACTCAGCATTGTTTAGTGAAAGAGAAATCAACTCCTCTCCTGCCATACTCTGCTCCACAGAAGGGCATGTATACGCTGTTTCCCTGATGTAACCTGCCCTAATAGAATCATTATTTTAAATTTCTGCTTGTCTGAGGGCTGAAAGATGAATATTCTTTCCCTGATATTTCCCTGGGAGGCAGAGTATCTTTTCACAAGCGTATTGGCCATTTACATTTCATCCTTTATGAATTGCCTATTCACAGTCTCTTCTTATTTTTCTATTGGTTCCTTGTCTTATTCTTACTTATTTGTAGAAATATTTATACATAATTAATGTTAGACCTTTGTAATATATGTTACAAATCATTTCTCCCATCCTGCCACTTGATTTTTAGAATTTGTTTATGGTCTCTTTTGCCATGCATGAATTAAAAATGTTTAAGTATCAGATCTGTTAATCTCCTACATTATGACTTCTGGGCTTTGTGTCTTGCTTAGGAAGGTCTGCCTCATTCTAAATTATTAAAATATCTCTCTATATATTTTTCTACTATTTTAAGCATGTTTTAGTATTCGATTATTAATCCATTTGGCATTTAGAATGCAGCAAGAGGTAGAGATTTAAGTATTTTTTTCAACATGCTTGTCTAGTTTTCACAAGACCATTACTGAATAGTCCATCTTTTCCTTCTGACTTGACTTGTCATCTTTATTGTAAAATATATGCCTATACATACTTTGATCTGCTTTTAGGCTGTTTATTCTCCACCAATCCCTATATACTATTCCTATATACTCGAAACACAACTTTATGCTATGTTTTAATGTCTAATAGGGTATTATTATTCTTGGAACATTTTCTTAGCTATTTTTATTCAATTTCTCTTCTAAGTGAACTTTAGAATCATCTTGTTAATTCTATAAAACTTATGATGGAATCTTATGCCTTGGGTATATAAATTGATGCGGGGAGAATTTACATTTTTACAACGTTGAACCTTCCCATCGAGGAACATGACATATCTCTTTATTTATTTGAGCCTTCTTTTATGGCCTTCAGTAGAATTATATAGGTCACATAGGACTTGCACATTCCTTATTGGGTTATCCCAAGTATTTTATAGTTTTTTGTTGGGCTATTACGAATATTTTCTTATTCCATCCATTTTCTGATTGGTTATTGCTGATTAATAAGAAAGCTATTGATTTTTTTCTGTTGATTCTTGATGAACTAAAATCATTTCTAATAGTTTTTCATCTGCTTTTCTAAGATTTTCCAAGCATACAATATCTGTTAATGACAGTTTGATTTCTCCCTTTCCCATGTGTGCCCTTCAATTCTTTATTTGGTCTCACTGCATAGCTAGATCTCTGGGACAACAAATATAGCAGTGATAACAGACATCCTTGCCCTGTTCTTATCTTTATGTATATCAGTTATTATTGATTATTATAATCTTACCAAAGTATTGTAGAAACCCCCTCTATAGCATCCTAGACAGCTATCACCCAGCCTCCACTTGAATGCTCACGGTGACTGCTTACTATCTTGTGAAGCTGCTTGCCCCATTTTCTCCCGGCTCTATCTGAGAACTTCCTCCTTTACACATTAATATATCCATTTATTTTAACTCAGAACCTGTGTTTCCCTGCTGTGTTCCCTTCTAGAGATGCTCCTCTTCTTGCAGAGCCCCAGTTTTGGAAAGAAGCACCCCACCCTCCACCCTCCAATTTTGGGAGAGAATGGTTTCTTAGAGAAATCCAGGGAAGTAGCAGTATTAGGGCAAGAGTGTGGTGAAGAAATTCACTCACTCACTCAGCATGTTACTGAGCACCTACTCGCTACTGGGCACTGGGCACAGTGAGAGAAATAAGGCACGGTCCCTGCCTTCAAAGAGCTCAGTCTAGTTGGGGGTACACATATATAAAGTACAACACTGTGGTCTGGGAACACATGCAAGGGAACAACTGACTGTACCATGAGAGGTTGAGAAAGACTTCACATTTGAGCTGGATCTTGAAGGATGAGTAGTTAATGAACAAAGAGCTAGGAGAAGGGCTTCCCAGCAGCAGAAAAAGAATATGCAGAAACAGAGCCTGGGAACAAGGGGCAGCCAAGCTGGAGAGGTGGCGAGAAATGCACTGATGTCTGGGCAACGGGCTGGAGCCTGCTGGAGATCCACTGTAACGTGTCTCTTCCTCCAGTGGTTATAGCCCTGCTGTGCATGAGTGGCTACCTGATCTGGAGAAACTGGAAGCGGAAGAACACGAAAAGCATGAATTTCGACAACCCTGTATACAGGAAAACAACAGAAGAAGAGGATGAGGATGAGCTCCACATAGGGAGGGCTGCTCAGATTGGCCATGTCTATCCAGCAGTAAGTGTTCCTTGCTGGAAGAATTCCTTCCTTCCTTTCCTCCCTTCTTCCTTCCATCCCTTCCTCCCTTCTTTCCCTCCTTCCCTCCTTTCCTTCCTTCTTTCCCTCCCTCCCTCCCTCCTTCCCTCCTTCAGACATTTATCAAGAACCTACCATGTGCCAGGCACTGTTCTAGGCCCTGGGGACACAGGAATGCTGGGGTAGGTGGTTGGGATAGAAGGGTATCAGGACCACCTTGTACCTAGAGGCTCTTCCTGGAGGAAAGAGGCCTGTCTTTGTGCTGAATACGTTTTCAGAACCTTTGGCCTAGAAAGGCAACTGTGGCCATTCAGTTCAAATGCATTCATTTCAGTGAAAAATGTATACCAGTTATGTGCCAAGTACTACATAAGATACCAAGTGTTCAAAAGTAAAGAAGGGATGTACTTGCTCCCAGGGAGCTGGTGGGGGAGTTAGTCACTGGCTATTGAACAGCTGTGTGCTGAGTGCCATGGTGGAAGCTCAAGGGTCCCCTCTTCTAGGAAGCTTTCCCTGGTTTCTCTGTTCTCTCACCACCTCTCTCCATCACAGCACCTGTTACACTATAGTCTACTTGTCTTTTTACTCATTGGTCTCCCCGCTAGAACGTGAGCTCCTTGAGGGCAGGATTGTCTGATTAATGTTTCCCTGGTGCCTAGCACAGCATATTTGGCTCCCAGTAAGTATTTGTTGAACCAATGCTATGGAAACATCAACAAAGGTGACAGAAGAACTGTGTCCTTGGAAGATTCATAGCAGTCTTCCACGTAGAGAAGGAGGAAAGTGGCATTCCAGAAAGAAGCATGTGCAAAGGCTGCGAGGCACGACAGGGCATGGCTTGTTGGGGGATCAAGGACCACAAAGTGGCTGGAGCAGATGTCATGGTTGTATAGCGGAGTCGGGGCTGGGTGTGACCTCATGGGTCATCCAGTCCATCCCCCTGTCAGGCGATCAGCAGCTTTGATCACCCACTGTGGGCAGAGCCCTGTCTTGGGGAGACCAGAGAAATGGAAGACCCAGCCCCTGCCCTCAAGGAGCTTTTTGTCTTGCCGGGGGAACCAAGGTCACAGCTGCACCAACTCCCGAAGAACCCTCTTTCCGAGCTGCCTGTCGTCAAGTGCAAGGTAGGGCAGTGCCACTCTGAGTCTGAGGGGCTGATGAGCGAGGGCATGAACCAGGCAGGTGCAGTCAATCCTAGAAGGCTTTCTGGTTCTAGAAGGCTGCAAACTGTGAGTTGGGTGTCGGGGCAAAGATGAAAGATGGGTTAGTTGCAGACCAAGGAAATGGCATGTGGAAGAAATGACTGAGTACGGGGCAGGACAGACAGAATTGCTGCTGAAGCTAATTGTTCGTGAAGGGGAGACGTGGGAAATGAGGTCAAGCAAGTGAGGAGCGTTAGCAGATGGCCTTGAGGATCCTTAACCTTGGCCCATCCAAGCAGACAGTTGCTTAACCAATTTTTAAAGATCAGAGGGGGCACAGTGGAAGAAATGTTGAGCTTAGAGTGGAGATGACTCCCAGTTTCACTATTCCACAGCTCTGTGATCTCAGTCCCTTCTTTCTGATTACTTTTATTTGTAAAATGGGAATAATAACCCCCATTCTCTCTGCTGCCTAAGTTTATAAAGTTCAATTGAGATAGCACATGTGAGAGTGCTTTGTGAGTTATAAAGCGCTCTGCACATGTAAAGTGTCATTGTTTCCACAGAAGGAAACAACCACTCAGGAGGAGCTATTCCTGATGAATCTAAGGCCTGAAGAATTAAGCTCCTGCCAACTGCAGAGAAATAGAGTAGGAGAGTGAGGAAATTGACATTTAGTAAGAACCTACTGTGTATCAGACGCTACTCAGTGTTTTACATGTATTTTCTTGTTTAGTCTTTATAGGAACCAATATACTTGATATTGTTAGCCCCATTTTGCAGATGAGAAAACTGAGACTCAGAGAAATTGAATAACTTACCTAGGATCACAGCTAGGAAGTGGTAGAACCAGGATTGAAACTCCTATCTGTATGTACACAAAAGCCCATGCTCTTTCCACTGTTTCTCAGGGTATATGGCCTTGAAGCTGTGGAAATCAGTATTCTCAACAGCCTGTTCTCTCCCCTGTCCCCTTCTCAGGTAGCTCCACCATCACTGCTGGGACCTGACTTTGGCCTAGAGATCTATCTTGAGGAGAGTGGGAGGGTCACAGACTAGAAAAAGATAGTCTAGTGGAGCAAGGCCGTGACATTCATGCAAAACCACAAATAATCCAAAGATGATTTGAAAGGCAGTGGAGTTACTTTTTATTGTTTATAGAATGTTCAGAGACGGAAAATGCTAGGCTGGTTCTATCTTATGCTGGTTAGGTTGATTTAGAATACTCTGGACCCCATGTGTGTTAGGTGCTACATTAAGCACTCTACACACATAATCCCATTTGATTTCCCAACAACCCTATGAGGTAGGTCCTGTTAGTACTCCCATTTAACATGATGAAACCGAGACTCAGAGAGGTGAAGTGGCTGGCTCAAATTCATATAGCGATGAGAAAGATCTTGAAACAATGGGGTCTATCTGAAGGAGGGTATCCAGGAAATGGAAGAGTGGGACACAGCATTGTATCGGGACCAGGTTGGGGAAGCTAGATGTGTAGCCTGGAGAAGAAAACACTCAGAAGGAAGGGAAGGGAACACAAACACTGAAAATTTCAAGGGTTGTCTGTGTAGAACTCTCTGAGTCTAAGAGAGAGAATCGGGGAACGTCGGAAGATATAAAGAAGCAGATTTCATGACAATATAGGAAAGAATTTAAGTCCACTGTCCACAATGGAATAGACTGGCTCAAGGGTTAGTGGGTGGTCAGCCATTTGTGGCAGAGGGAAGTCTAGTATCTAATGACTAGAAAGTTGGGGAGAGGGAAAGAGGGATTAAACTTAGTTGATCTCCACTGCCTTCCAATTCTGGATAATTAGTTGGGAGGGGTGCAGCCAGTTACCTTCCTGATTGTGACTAGCATGCTAGAGACAAGTAGCTAATGGCCTGGGATTAAACATTTGCCAAAGCTAACCCACTGAAGTTGAGCAAACCTAAAATCCTGTAAGGGAGGATGGAGAAAGTTTAGATCTCCACAGCCTTCCTCTTTACAGAGGCAGAACAGAATAATGAAAAAAGCTATAGCTCTGGATTCATACAGATCTGGGTTCAAATTGAGTTCACCCGCTTGCTATATGATCCAGGACAAATGCTGTGTAAGCTCGTTGAGTCTCAGTTTTCTCATCTGTAAAATAAATATGACAAACGTGTCTTCTGAGGTAGCTTCTTGAAGAGTATGTGAGCTACTGCCTATAAAGTAATAGAATTTCTGGTACCTTGTGATCCAATAAATAGCTCCAGTGGGTCTAATGATGATTTCTTTGCTCTGTCTCCCCCAGCGAGTGGCATTAAGCCTTGAAGATGATGGACTGCCCTGAGGATGGGACCACTCCCTTCGTGCCTCACGGAATTCAGTCCCATGCACTACACCCTGGATGGTGTATGCCTGGATGGAAGGGTTTCTGTACATGAGTCTGTGTGTCTGTGTGTGTGTGTGCGTGTGTAATTTTTTTTAATTTATATTGCGGAAAGGTAACCACAAAGTTATGATGAACTGCAAACATCCAAAGGATGTGAGAGTTTTTATATGTATAATGTTTTATACACTTTTTAACTGGTTGCACTACCCATGAGGAATTCATGGAATAGCTACTGCTGAGTGACTAACGTGATGTACATAACCAAATGGGGCCGATGGTACAGTAGCTTACTCATCATTTAAAAATTATATTTACAGAGGGTATTTGGTTTTGGGGGGCTTTTTTAGGTTTGAGAGGTTTTTTTTTTGTAAATAGAATGATTATGCTTTGTGGCTATCCATCAACATAAGTAAAACGAAGAAAACACTTCAACTCCCTCTCCCGTTTAGATTATTTATTAACATATTTCAAAAATAAGATTAGTTCTATAAGTAATTTAGAGAGGTGAGAGTATTTATTTTTGGTATGATTGGCCTACCACCCGGACTCTGTGTGCATTTATGTTTATGTGCGTATGTGAGTGAGAAAGAAAAATCTGTAGAGAAGAGGCACACCTATGGCTGTTGTTCAGATACATAAAGATAAATATATTTTAAAACAGTCCACAAGAAGGGTTATCTGTAGTTTTCAGAGAAGCCTTTGGAAATTTGGATCAGAAAAGAGATACCATGGTTTGTGCAAACATGCAGTGGGGAGAGGTAGATCTTTTCTGCCTCTGGCTGTCCTTGGGATTCCAATCAGTCAGCAAAAGGCCCTCAGCTCACCCGTGGCTACTGTGGTTCTCTTCTGTGGCTAAAGCCAGTGTACAGACTTCACACAGTACCCAAAGTTCCCGTGAGCTCAGGTGAGAACATGCCTGAACCTTGGCTACTCCTTGTTTTAAAGTTCAGCATTTCAAGTAACTTCATTTTCTTTTAGGACACTTGGGTTGAATTCACTGTTTCCTCTGAAGCACACTGAGGGTGCCATCCTTACTTATAGAGAGCTAAATGGAGATGTTTCTTGAACAGCCCAAGTTTACTGTTGGGCCTGGCTCAGGCACTGACCTCTGAGTATGCTATGGGTTGAGGATGAGAATGGAGGAACAGGTTTTATTACATCTCTATTTCTCCCTTCCCCTTTCTCTCTACCATTTCCTTTAGGTGGAGAAAACAATTTAAAGTGATACATAGGTTTGTTGCCATCATGTGTTCACATAGATGAAACTAATAAGAAAAAGTGGCCAAACCTAAAGTCCTGTTTGAGGGGGAAACGGCGTACACAATACTATAGTATATTGGATATATATGTTCACACAGGGATTTGGTTCACTGCTTTGTAAATAAAAGGAGAAACTCTGGGTATATGTATAGATTTTTTTTTCATTGTGGACACTTACTTTGCTTTTCCTGGGCCTTGGGGGAGGCAGGGAGAAGTGCACTTTTCTTTTTGTGGGGTCTACCATTGAAAAGATAATCCTACAGTCCCAGAAGGAATTCAGTCCCCGTTGGCTCTTATCCAAGGTGTGGTCTTAACTCTGCTGTTCTGCCACTTCACTCCCACTGGACAACCAGGGACAAGGTGTGACATCAAAGTGTTTGGTTTAAATAGGAGCAGAGGACATGTATCTAACCTTAACATACCTGGAACTTGACACTTTTAAGCAAATTCCTCCCCTTCTACTCCCCAGCTGCCCCCATCTCTGTGAAGCTTGGATGTCTCACCAGCTTGATACCCTCTGAATTTCCAGGCAGACATTCTGGGGTTCTGTCACCCTGTTCCTAGGACCTTTCTCTACATCACTCATGGTCTCCTGTCTTCTGAGAAAATAACTGTATACTGGAGCCTGGGCACTAAGCTTTGCATAAGCAAGCAGTTTCTTCATGATATACATGTGTTGATAGTCCTGAAACATTCATTGAGAGGGTATATGCAATTGACCTAGAATGACCAAAACCAAACAGAATTTTAAGAACAGGTGGCCAACTCCTATAGAGCTTAATCACTTACTACTATTCTTTCAAGAATGGAAAGTAAAATTATTTTTGACTGAAGAAAAATCATGAAAGTGAAAAGCACTGAAATTTACACAAAACAAGCAACTTTTTCTGTAACCTGCCTCCAAAGAAATAGAATTTCCTGGGGAAATGATAATAGTGACTAATGCATAGTTTCTAAACTTTTAGTCAGATCCTGTCCTTCACAGAAAAAAATAATGAATAGGGTCAGGATGATTCAGCCTGAGATCTCAAAATGATGATGAAACACAACTCTCTGAGAGACATCCATGTTTCCTGAATATGCTACAACTGCAGTTTGGAAGAGACAGTTACGGAAGCAACCTACAAAAAACTGTGGAATACTCATGTGTTGGACGGCAGTAAATAAGATGAAATCTGAGGAGTCAGGTTCATTCTTCTCTATTCTTGGATGCGTTTTGAGGTACAGTTGCACTTCTGTGGCCTTTTGCCCCTGCGTCATCGTATACATACAGCCAATAATGGATCACAGAGTCATTGGACTGCAGAGCTGGAAGGAAGCTTAGAGATAAGGCCTGAAGGGCAGAAAATTTATCAGACATTTTTTATATGTGTGAAAGAAACTAGTCCCAGCCCTTTTCCTCGCTTTCCTTTTCCAGGAGACTACTTTGGGCTGCCCGAACATTGTATCAAACCTGCTGCCTATCTTATGACCTATCTTTCTGGTGGAATTTTGAAAGCACTGGCAGACATATCCTTCCAGAAATGAGGAAAACTAAAATATTATTTATTTACTCTTGATAGCATGATTACATATAAAACAGATTGAGGTAAACTGTAACCTCAGAATGAGATCGTATTTAAATGTATAGCAATAAGTACTTTGCATCCCTCCAATTCTGTGTGATTGCAATATGTATATTCATCCGCTGAAACTATTTGCTAGGTACCAACTAAGTGCCAGGTACTGCAGATGTACAGGTCAGTCAAACACTTTCTGTCCTGACAGAACTCACAGTAGCAATTAGAGGAAGACATGTGGAAACAAAAAAAAAAGGAATAGATATTTTGGGGGGTACTGTTAGTTTACAAAGGTGTAAGAATGGGGTCAAGAAAGGCATTGTAGGAAAAGTGGCCCTAAGCTAAGTCTTAGAAATTAAGTAGGGGTGTCTAGGCTGCTTCAGGCAGAGGACACACTGAGCTAAGACACAGAAGCATGAAACAGCATGGGCATCTTAAGGAACTGCATGTAATTCACTGTAATGAGCAAAAGGCTCAAGGGAGACTTAGCAAGAAATGAGGCTGAATGGAAAGACAGGTTCAATGTAAGCACTTTATAGAATACTTCTATTTAGTTTCTGATTCAATTAATGAAACATTTCTTGGTCATTTACTGTGTATAAGGCACCAAGTGCATCATGGAAAATTGATCAGAATGTGTTGCCAGCACTTTGCAGACATGACAGTCTTCACTCTCAAGCTTCCCTGTGGCCAAAGGGAAACAGTGACTGCTTTTCATAAATTTGAGTTGAAGTTTTTTGATACGGTCAATGAAGACTTGATAGAAAGGCAGTGGGATTTTCACAGAAGGATTCCATGTTGTCAAGAGCCTCTGGGATTTTCTCAACGGTGAAAAAGAAAACTGGAAATTTTGAAGACGTGGGGTCTGCAGAGGGGACCCCAAGCACTGCCCAGTCGGGTGCTAGGGGGAATGGGGAGAGAGCACAGGAATGTGAGCCTCTCTACCCCACTCCCTCACACCTGCTATACACTCATCATTTCACAAGATATAAATAAGTTATCAGTTAAATGCTTCAGAGTAAATAATTTCTTTTCCTGGCAATGCATGAAGATAGAGTATCAGAATCTTCTCACACTATATTTAGGGTATTGGGGATTTTCAGGATATGGAGAACTTAGAGGTGGAGGAATTACAGCTTCAAATTTTCAGTTAATATAAGAAATCAGGAAGCTTTGTTCATTCAGGCTATGCACCATGTACATAGTCAAGAATCAGCAGAAATCCTCTGCATTTGCAAACACTTTGTGCTATAAAGAGTAATTTTAAAAAGCCACCTGTATATGTATATATATATTTAAAGACGTGAAGGTTTTGATACTTTTTTACAAAAATTACAAGAGAAAACAAATATCTGTGCAAACCATGTGTTTTAAAATAGCATTTTGTTCTATACAAGCTGTTGTTGATGTGGGGTGAGCTACTGGTTTGCAAACTCCATCACGTTGTACACAAATGAACTTTCCTTGTTTGTCTTCCTCTGAACACCCCCAAGTGACCATATTTGATGTAACAGGCATGTTAGAATGTTCGGTCACACTAACCATTTACGCTTTTTTGTCTTGTCCTTCTGAGTTCCGTTAGCTTCTGTACTCAGTCCCCTTTGCAGTCTGGTTTCTCTTCCAGAGGCAAAGGGTGGTATGCTGCATCTCACTAATTGTACCAACATCATCTTGGTGAACTAAAAACCAAATGTGGACATTTGTAAAATCAGTGCACTGTTTCTAGAGAGAGATTAAATTCATTTTTTTAAAATATGAAAGTACTGTGATGCTTTAACGAGGGGGGGAGTAAATGATACTGTGAGATAAGGACTGTCAGTATTATCATTCCCATTTTAGAGATGAGAAATATGAGTGAAGAAACTTCCCAGAGTCAATAGTTATGTTTAGCGCCCCCAAAGTACGTGTAGCACATGTGGTGTTCTCTGCCTCGATTTTCCTTTTCTGCCTCTTCATCTGGCTAACTCCTATTTGTCCTTGAGTACTTTCCTTAGGAAGCCTTCTCTATTCTCTCAGACTCAGACCTAACTCATAGGGTTAGGTAATTCTGTGCTTCCACAACAAATTTTTCCATTTGTATCCCAATATTTCTGCTCTGCCTCTAACCCCCATGCCAATGAGGTTGCTTTTACCAAGGTCACCCAGGACTTCCTTGATTATAAACCTTGTAAATATTTTCAGTCCTTATCTTCCTTGACCTGGAAGCAGTACGTAACACTGTTGCCACTCCTGTCTTGAAATACTCTTATTTTGGCTTACATTGACACCATACTCCTGGTTTTTCCCCTACCTCTCTGGCTACATCTTAATCTCCTTGCCTACGAGTTTCATACTTCTGATCTTTCCATTTTCCAATCCAGTCTACAACCAGCCAGAGTGATCCTTCTAGAATGCAATAGGTCATGTCACCACCACCTCTTTGCACTTTCCTGCCTAAAGCCCTTCATCCATTTTCCTTCCATTTAAATCCAGTAGCCTTGGGTTTTAGCCCAAACTCCTTAATATGGGTTGTAAGGCCCTTCATGATTAGTCTTCTACGCCTTCTCCAACCTCATTATTATATTCACAACCTTATTCTGTATTCAAACCACACAGTTCTGGGCCTTCTGTCTGGAACATTTTCTTCAGGAAGACTTCCCTTAGACCCCCTAGACTGGATTAGGAGCCACTCCATGTGCTTCCATAGTATTCTGTGCTTCCCCTATTTGTAAATTTTATCCCTACATTATAATTGCTTGTATGTTCCTTGATTGCCTCCTCTGTAAGCTCTATAAAGGTATATCTTGTTCACCACTGTATTCCCAGCACATGACACATAGTAGATGCTCATTAAATTATGCTAACTTCAGGCACATCAGACACATAGACCATGCTTTTTCAGCTATACTATGTGGCCTCATACCCCAAAACCTGAAATCACCTTATAGCCTGATTGGAGTCGGGTGTCCTTTTTTTTTTTTTTTTTTTGCGGGTACGCGGGCCTCTCATCGTTGTGGCCTCTCCCGTTGCGGTGCACAGGCTCCGGACGCGCAGGCTCAGCGGCCATGGCTCATGGGCCCAGCCGCTCCGTGGCATGTGGGATCTTCCCAGACCGGGGCACGAACCCATGTCCCCTGCATCGGCAGGCGGACTCTCAACCACTGCGCCACCAGGGAAGTCCAAGTTGGGTGTCCTTTAAATTTTCTCAGCATTTTTGATATTTGCCATACCTGCAGATGCCCAGATTCATCAATTACATTATAATTTTTTATAATTTCACTCTTGGAAAATAACCTTGTGGTAATTACCCAATGTCTCTAAATACTTAACTCTAACTACCACCTCAAGATTGTCGTGAGGATTCAAAGAACAAGCACTTGTAAACAGACTCAGCCTAGGGGCTGACATTTATTAGGTGCCTAATACACGGTGGATCCCTTTTCTTTTTTATACAAGTCCCTTGTTATCACCCACATCCACTGTTTTTTTTTTTAATAAGATGCCTTATAGTAATTTACAGTTTACAAAGTATTTTTCAATTTCCAAGACATTGTTTCTTATCCTTGCAACAGTTCTGCCAGATGTATAACATTATTATGCTCATTTTAAAGATAAGAAACCTGAGGTCCAAAAAATTCAATCAGTTCACCTTTGGTCACAGTGAATCACTGTCACACAAGAGATTATTTTAATACAAATCTCCAGTGACTTTTTCCCCCCATCACACCCACTCTACACTCTGCTACCAATTTTTTTCTGGGAGAAAAGTAGTAATGGCAAGACTGGGAATGAGAAGAGACCACTAGCCCAAATACAGAATAGTGTAGTTACAGGCGCCAAGAATGATGCCATTTCGGCATTGTCTCTAGATCCAACTCCATTTTCCCCTCTGGCTGGAACTTAGATGAACTACAGCAGGCTTCTATTAATTAGGAGTTTTGTTGCCCTTGGCCTAAGCAAGGAGGAAAATTTTTCCATAGCCAGAAAGCCTTCACAGAGGTCAACCACTTTGGCCTGAAAAGACAAGAGCCTCTTGGGCAGTAATTCTCAATCCTGACTCAACTGGAGAGCTCTGCAAAACAAAACAAAACAACGATACCGACACACAGGTCCACTGTAGGAGATTTTGGTTGAATTGGTTTGGGGTAGGGCCCAAGCACCAGTATTTTTTTAGGTGCTCCAAGGCGATCCGATTGCGCAGGCCGGGCCGAGAATCACTGCTGGGTAAGCTGTGCTGGGGAGTGGGAGATCAAATATTCAACTTAAGTCCTATTCACATCACCTCATCTAAAGACCCGTGAGGTAGAAAGGGAAAGGAAGAAATAAAAGGTAGAAAGAGATAAAATGCGGGATAAGTGCGGCCGAGTTAGCTGCAGGGAAATGAAAAGCTCCACTGCGGATTCAGGGAACGCGTGGCTGAGAAGGATTTCTAGAACTGATCCTTAAACAGGCAGAGTTCAGTCGGAGCGTACGTTAGACGCATTCACCGTGGTACGCTGCGTTCTCCCTTGAGGTCTCCCTTTAACCCTATTTTACTGATGAGACGACCTAGGTTCAGAGACGGTGAAGGGCCTTTTCCGACCCACACAGTCGGGTGTCCCAAATGGAGGTGGAGCGTGGCGGGACGCAGGATTCCGGGTGTTAAGCCCGAGGTCAGGCAACGCGACCTCCAGACCCCCGCTCCCCGCCGCGGGGCCCAGAAGTCCAAGGACGGCTTCCGGCCTCAAGCCCAGGAGAAGGCAGGTCGACCAGCCTCAGGCCCTTCACGCCTCGGGCTGAGCCGGCAGGGCTGCACAGACCCCGCCTCCGGGGAAATGCAGCTTCATTCGGACGGGAGGGGCACAGCCGCCTTGGCCCACCTCCGGGTGGACGGGTTAGGGAGGGGGTCTCTCCGCTACAGGCCATGCCGTTGCCTGACGTCACTTCCGCGCGCCGCCGTAAACGTCAGTGTCGGGCGCGTACGGCGGCGGTGAGGTTTGCAATTAAAGTTTGGTCTTGGTTGCCTTACGCCAGCTATGGAGAGTGATTTCTATCTGCGTTACTATGTGGGTCACAAGGGCAAATTCGGCCACGAATTCCTGGAGTTTGAGTTCCGGCCGGACGGTGAGAGAAGCCTCCCCGCTCCCCGGGAGCGAGGACTAGGCCTGGGGGCGGGCTAGTAGGGAGGCCGGGGGTCCGGAATGTACGAGGAACTGGAGGAGGAAGGGACAGATGGCTGTGAGGCGCTGATTTGGAGGGAACGATCCTATGTCCTCCCCACTGGTTCTTTCTGTATGTGTGTAGGGAATTCTGTTTAGTGACGTTTTTGACCATAATGCTTCATTCAACAAACATTACTTGAGCGCCTATCTTGTGCCAGGTTCTGTTCCACATCCTGGGGTGCAGGAGTGAACGATGGACAGGCTTTCTCTTTCATGGAACTTGTATCCTCGTGCTGGGAGATAGTAAAAAAAAAAAAAAAAGATTCCAGATAGTGATGAGTGGTCAGAAAATAAAACAAAATGATGAAATAATTGCTGGTGGGCCGCTTTTAGAAAGGGTGGCCATTGGAAAAGTCTCTGAAGAGCAGATGTTTGAACTGAGATCTAATTGCCAAGAAGGAGCCAGCCTTGTGAAGCTCAGGAAGAAGAGCATTCTAGGCAGAGGGAGAAACAAGTGTCAAGGCCGTAGGGCAGAGATGAGCTAGGCATGTTTCAGGTGCCCAGTGTGGCTGAAGAGTACTGAACTCTGGGGAGGATAGTAGGAGATGATGTCGGATAAGTATTCAGGGGCCACACCATGTAGTCTTTATAGTTCATGGTAGAGTTTAGATTTTTTTTCTAAGTGCAGCAGGAAGCAATTGGAAAGTTTCAAGCAGAGATGTAATCTGTTCTTGAAAAAGTATTGTAACTATTGGGTGCAGAATGGGCAAGAATGGCCACTACTTAATGGGAGACGGTTACAGTTGTTAAGACAAAAAGGATGTTGGTTGGGACTAGAGTGATAGTAAAAGTAGAGGGAAGGATTTAGGATACTGTTGGAGGCAGAACCAAAAGGACTGCCAATTGATAAGATTTGGGGTGTGGCCAGTATGGTGAAGGAAAAGGAGTCAAAGATGACAGAAAACTTCCAGTAAATGGGGGCACAAAGATGAACTGACAAGCCCCAATTGTAGAGAAAGTTTTGTTAACAATAGCAAGACAGTGTATTGGGTGTTGTGGTAGAAAGAAACAGAAGATTCTAGGAGCAGAAAGAAGGCACCTAACCTATCCTGAAGGGTCAAAGAAGGCTTCCTGTATAAAATGACACGGGGAAGGGGGGTGTGACTCTTTAGGAAAGTGTAGGAGTTGGTTAGGCAGATGAGTCAGGAAGGCATTTTGGACAGCATTAACAGCAAGGAGGCTGAAACCCCAAAAAGTGCATAGGATGTTTCAGGCAGAAACCAAGACAGTTGACCCTGGAACAACAAAGGTTTGAACTGCATGGGTCCCCTTATATGCAAATTTTTTTACAGAGTAAATACTATGGTACTACATGATCCACAGTTGGTTGAATCTCGGGTAAGGAACCGTAGACATCAAGGAACCGCAGATGCAGAGGGCTGGCTGACTCTTAAGTTATACTCGGATTTTCGACTGTGTAGAGGGTGGGCGCCCCTAACCCCCACGTTGTTTAAGGGTCAACTGTAGTTTGATTAACTCCAGCTCTGTGAGAGAGGACTATTATAGGAGTGAGGCTGGAAAGGGGCTCAGCTTAACAGTAAGCCACGTTAAGGAATTTGGATTTTATCAAGAAGGCAGTGGGAAGCCATTTTCAGTATCAGAGTGTTAGAGTAACCTAATCAGAGCCATCTATTACTATATCACTTTATCCACTGTATGGAGAATGACCTGAAAGGAGAGAGACTTGAGGCAGAGAGACAGTGCAGTGAGGCGTCAATTAATTTGGCTCTTTTTAGTGTGCCTTCTATAGGGAAATAATTATCTCCTCTATTTCCTTTTATCTTCTCCTTCATATCCACCCTATATACCCAAATTAGCCTGTTAGATGCACATATGCACAAAGGGCCTTGTATACCAAATATGCTCAATAATAAATCCACAGCTTTTCCATCATAAGGATAGATGGGAGTTTTTCACAGTCACACGTTAATATATGTAAAAAGTGTTTTACAGTTTTCAGAAGTTTTCACCACTCTTTTGAGCCTTAGAAGGCCCTGGGTGCAGGTGAGTTATCAATTACTCCTATTTTCAGCTGAGGACATTAACCTGCAGAGACATGATTTGCCAGTCACAAAAGCCTGTTCTTTTCTCACACCTGAGCTGGCTTTTGCAAGAATTGTAATTGTCAGCTGTATTTTTGGCTAGGAGGTGTTAATAGGTTGTTAATAGTGTTGACTGAAAAAAAAAAAAAAAACCTAAAGATTGAGAATTATGTTTTATTCGGCAGAAATACTGAGGACTTAAACCTGGGAGACAGGCTCTCAGATAGCTTTGAGGGACTGTTCCGAAGAGGTAAGGGATGAGCCAGGATATATAGGAGTTTGTGCAAAAAAAACAAAACAAAGACAAAAAAAAACAGGTAGAACATCAAAATATTACAATTAACTATTAATTAAAGAAATACCAGACAGCTCAAGTTAAAGAAGTTAGCACTTTCCTATGTAGAGGTTCTTGCTTGGCTGCTTGAGATCATTCCTTTGATATGCACCTTAACTATCTAGGGCCAGTATCCTGTTTCCCCCATCCTGAATCCCCTTAGGGTGCACCCGTGGGGAGGGAGCTGGGAATGGTGTGGCTGGTGGCTTGATGGCAGCAACATCCTTTGTTTACTGATAAGGCAGGCTTTATTTATATGTTTTTATTATATATTGAATTTGTTTTTTGCCCCTCACAGGGAAATTGAGATACGCCAACAACAGCAATTACAAAAATGATGTCATGATCAGAAAAGAGGTAATGAATCCTCTGAGAGCCGTTTAGCCTTTTGTCCTGTTTTTGTTCTTTCTGTGAGTAGTATTGAAAGATAAAGAATAGGGAAGTATAGACATGTCTTAGATAGCTTCTAAAGTTTTTCTCAAATCTTCTTTTAGTTTATATTTTCTTTAACAATGCTGAATCTGTAACGGTTAATCATTTGAAGTCTTGCAAATCTTGGTTTGAACCCTGAATCTGCTACTTACTAACCTTGTGACCTTGGGCACACTTCCTGGTTGAACTTGATAAGTTTCAGTTGCTTAATCTGCAAAAACAGAAAACCCGCCCCCCCACTAACTTAGTGTTTGATATATTCCCTGGTACCTAGCACTCAATAGAGCTCTTTTAATTTGCATTTGAATGGGGGAAAGGGAGCATGGGAAAGCAGTTAACATCACTGAATGCATGTTAGATGCCAGGCATGACACTAGGTATTACATCTGTGAGCTTATTTTAACCCTTACTGTAAGTCTCTGTGATGGGTAGTATTATATACCCTTTACAGGTAAGACAGTGAAGGCCCAGATATTAATTATGGGGCTTGTACAAAGTTAGACCTCCTAGTAAGAGATTGAGCAGGAATTCAGACCTATGCCTGCCTTTGTCAAGTCCGTGTGCTCCATTTTGGCATGATTTCTACCACACCATTAAGGTTTCATCAAAGTTATTCTTTTAACCACTTTGTCACATTTGAAAATGTCTTAACAGTATATTCTCATGCTATTGTATTTAATTAGCAATCAGTATTATGCTTACCCACACATGTCAGCATCCTCACAGTTTTTTTTAATGTGGACTAATATGTGAAATGTAAAAGACATATCTCTGCTCTTCGGAAGCATGTCATTTAGTTAAAATCAACCAGAGTTACTCACAGATCTTTTGTTTGGGGCTCAAGTGTGAGTTTTTTAGGTAGGCAAGGAGTAGGTCCACATGAACAGGATGTACCAAGAAATAGAAGCAACTAGTTGGGGGACTGAGGTGTAGTCATTGGGCACTTCTGACCCTGCCGTCCTCTTGGCATGCTGAGGTCAAGCCGGAATGTCTTCCCACTTACAGAGGTGCCAGAAGTAAGTTTTCATGAGTAGTCTTTTATTTTTCATCACTATCTGAGTCAGAATGCTGCTTAGCGATACAGTTTAAATTATGTTTTTTAACTTGCTTTCAGGCTTATGTACATAGAAGTGTGATGGAGGAACTGAAGAGAATAATTGATGACAGTGAAATTACCAAAGAGGATGATGCTCTGTGGCCTCCTCCTGACCGAGTGGGCCGGCAGGTGGGTGTTTCAGCAACTATCCACAGTGCAGAAATCTTACAAATAAGATGAGGTTTACTGCTCTGCATGTGACACTGAATATACTCATGTATGGGTGTGCGATATGGAGCCCTACACAGAGCAGATTCCCAGCACGTTGGTCTAAGAAAGCACTAATCCCACACAGAGGATCGGGGAGAGCAGGTGGTGCTCCTCCCCACCTGGAGCCCAGCCCTTAATTTCCTCTTGTGATCCCTCCCTTGCTTCTCAGAGTACTTGCTGCCCATATTACTTACTGAGTAACGACTATGGACAAAACGTTGTGAGGATACAGAGATAAATAAAACATAGTTATTTCAACAATCTAATGGAAAATCACGCAGGCAACTAAGTATATCTGTTTAAATTCATGGCTTAGATATTTATTCTGAAAACATTGTGGCAATTAAAAAATAAAAGCCACTGTCATATTTGACAGAATTAATAGGAAAGGTTTTCTTTCCACTTTAATGCTGCTTTCCTAATCCAGATTTCTAATTGATTTCGTTGTTTCTTCTTTTGTCCTATACAGCCCATTTTTTCCTTCCTGAAGCCAGAGTAATCTTTAAAAATGTAAATTGGTTTATTCCACTAATTTTAAACTCTCCACTGACTTCCCACTGCATTTAAAATAAAGTCCAAACTCCCACCTTACCTTCTACTATTCTCACCATCTCACACTGTGTTCAGACCTCACCGGTCTTATTTCTGTTACTCAGATACACCTAGGTGGTTCTTAGTTTAGGACCTTTGCATTTCCTACATGCTGCCCGGAACATTCTATCCAAGACTGTCTTTATTATTGAGGTCTTCACATGTCACTTCTTCAGTGATTGATGTCTTGCCTGTCCATCCAATCTAAAATGCCTTTCCCCACCACTTAAAAAAAATCTGGTTTTTGTCTTCATAGCATTTATCATTGTCTGAAATTGCCTTGTTTGATTTTCCTTATGCATCCCTCTTCCTCCTCCACTGCAACAGACGTACACATACACATGCATACTCCTTCAGTACAAGGACTTTACCTATTTTTTTCCACTGCTATATCTCTAGTGACTGAAATAGTGCCAGTGTATAGTAAAAGCTCAATAATAACTATATTTATTAAATTAATATGAAAACTCGTATAAGCTTATTCTAATTAACCTCAGAATGATGGGCCAACTCTTGAGGAAGAGTGAAAAAAATCTCATCCTCAGTACTTACTCAAGTTAACTTTTTAATTAACGTTCATGAGATCTTAGTAATACTATATATACGTATTTTGCTTTAGGATCGATAAAATTTTCAGCTCCATTAGCTCATTCAACATTCACAATAGTCCTGTGAAGTGGGCAAGGCATACTCCTATATACCAGCAACAACCTACTGGATAGTGTAATTAAAAACAAAATCCCATTCATAACAGCAACAAAAGCTATACAGAACTTGGGAGTGAATTTAACAAGATATATAAAACTTATGGGAAAGGGCTTTACAGAAGGACATAAAAATATGTATCATTTTTATGGATGGGAAGACTCAATATTATATCGATTTTCACCAAAATAATTTATAAATTCATTCCAATTCAGATCAAAATCACAACACAATTTTTCCTAAAACCTGATGGAGCCTCTAATTCATGGAAGATCAAAGGGGCAAGAGCAGCCAAGATAATTTTGAAGATTTCTTATAAAACTATAGTCATTTGTATGGTGACATTGCCTCAGGAATTGACCACTAAACCAATGGGACAGAATAGAGAACCCAGAAACATTAACCCATGAGTATACGGGAACTTGGAACAGTATATGACAGAGTTGAGCTTTCAAATTAATAGAAAAAGGATGGACTGTTTAACAAAGTATACCAAGTTGATTGGCAATATATTTACAGAGTATTTTTTAATTAGACGATTTATAGAAATAAAGCAAAATTTTAAAACATAAAAGAAAATATAGACTGTCTTATTATTTCCGGGTAGAGAAGTTTTTTAAACTCCTCAAGGGAAAAGATTAGTAAATTTGACTTCTTTAAATTTAAAACTTCTTTTTATCTAAAGATATCAAGATAAAATAGAAAGATAAGCCACAGGTTAGAGGAAGGTATTTGCAAAACATAACTGGCAAAGCATTTCAATCCAGAATATATAAAGAACTACAAATTAATAATAAAAAGGTAAACTAGTGGCAGAATGTGTAAGGGTTATGAATAGACAATTACAGAACTGGAAAAACAAGTGGGCAATAAATTTATGAAAACATTTACAGTTTTATTTGAAAAGTGAAAATGAGGACAACAGTGAAATACCATGTCAGACCTATTAGAACGGTCAAAAAAAAAAAAAAGGCACCAAGTTTTAAAAGGGATATGAGAAAGAAAAGGGGGATTCATATATACTGGTGGAAACAACATTGCTACAACCATTTAGGGAACGATTTGTTAGTGTCTAGCAGAGCTGAAAATATGTTTACCTTCTAGGAATTTCCTAGAGAGATTTTCACATATATACACAAGATGCATAGAAGGATATCTTTGCCACATGGTTTATAGAAACAAAAATTGGAAACTTAAGTCTGCTTCAATAGGGAAATGAATATTCTAAAGCATTTAAAACTAATGGACTTGATCTACCTACAAAAACTTTGTTGAAAACAAAAAACAAAATAAATGAACAAGCCAAACAAAACCACATAGATAGAGAAATCATAGTAGTGGTTACCAGAGGGAAGGGGCTGGGGGAGGTGGGGAGGGGGTGTTGCAAAATGGGTAAAGGGAATCAACTGTATGGTAACAGATGGAAACTAAATTCTGGGTGGTGGGCACACTAGTATTTACAGAAGTAGAAATATAATATTGTACACATGAAACTTTTAAACCAATTTTAACCCAATATGGGAATTCTCTGGTGGTCCAGTGGTTAGGACTCGTTGCTTTCACTGCCGTGGGCCCAGGTTCAATCCCTGGTCAGAGAACTAAGATCCCACAAGCTGCATGGTGTGGCCAAAAACAACAACAGCAACAAAAAAACAATGTTAACTCAATAAAAAACAAATTAACAAAAACCCTTGTTGAATGAAAAAAGCAAAAAGATATAGTACGATCATTTATGTAAAATTTTAAAAATATACTACCTAATATAAAATCATGATTGGAAAGAATACACCCCAACTTCTGGGGAGGCAGGAAGGAGAACAGAGTGGGAGGTGGGTCTAATCTCTAATATTTCTTAAAAAAGAAATCTGACACAGATATGATAAAATATTAACATTTTCAAATCTGAGTGTTAAGAAGTAGAGCTCAATAGATTGTAAGTTTGGGACTTCCCTGGTGGTCCAGTGGTAAAGAATCCTCCTTCCAGTGCAGGGGATGCGGGTTCAATCCCTGGTCAGGGAAACTAAGATCCCACATGCTGCGGGGCAGCTAAAGCCACTATTAGAGAGAAGCCCACGTGCCTCAACGAAGGAAGAGCTCGAGCGCTGCAGCAGCAGATCCTGCATGCCTCAATGAAGATCCTACATGCCGCAACTAAGACCCAATTCAGCCCCCCCAAAATTAAATAAATAAATAAATAATAAATTTTAAAAAAATAGATTGTAAGTTTCACAAGGGCAGAGATGTTTGTTTGGTTTTGCTGATCTGTCCCATAGGCACTGCCCTCCAATTCCCCACCCAATAGATTTTTTTTTTTAAGATTATAGTACTTGCTTCACTCTTCAGAAATTCAGACCCAAGGGCATACAGCTAGTAAGTGACAAAGCTGGGATCTGCTCAGGGTCTGGAATTCTTTTACTTGTCCCATGTTGCCCAGAAAAGTTAGATTCTTGGTATTCGTGAAACAGATTTATACATGTTACTCCACACTGTTAACAATGAAAACTCCTATACAAAGCATGATGTAAATTCTTCTAAATGATGGAGCCGCACACACACAACTTCCTCTAAGAGTATAAGCTACTCAAGGGCTAAACCAGTATTTTCTCATACCAATTATTTAGCTCTTTGTTTCCAGTGCCCAGTACAGTTAGGGCTCAGATTGAACGGGTCTTGGGAATGTGGCCAACTGTATTATAGTTTATGTGATTTGGCAGATGATGAACCCTTCTCCTGTGTGACTGATGAAAAATCCAATTCAAACTGACGTTTCATGTTTCTAGGAGCTTGAAATTGTCATTGGAGATGAACATATTTCTTTCACAACGTCAAAAATTGGTTCCCTTATTGATGTCAATCAATCCAAGTAAGTATCCATGATCCTTATATCCAGATGTGTCTGTTTTAGAGCAGGCTGATATGAAACCCTTAACCAAATTGGGACCATTATGGTAAGATCTGGTACAAATGTAAGACAGAATTGGTCAGCTTTGTCTCCCTCAATAGAGAGACTCCAAATTATATATTTTCAAGGGCTTGCTCCTTTTGCTTTTGGTGTTTTAGTCAATCATTGCTAATAAAAGCTTCTCAGTGACACACACACAGAGTAATGCCATAAGAGCAGCCAAAGTGGGTAAGAATCTGGCCAGAACAGAAATGAAACACAAAAAAACAAGTGCTGGAAATAAACTGTAGAATCAATGAGTCTGAACACCTTCCTCTGTGTTGGCTATTCCGATAGCACATCTTAAAGCCTGACTTTAGTGAAACTTGAAATTATTCAGAATATAAGTTTAAAAATTCATTTTGTCAGTAGGGTAAAATATAAAGTTGAGACATGAATCTACATGCCACAAAGAATCCTTAGAATTTGGCAACCTCTTTGGCTCTTGTGCTTTGAGGATTTGGGGTTAGATATGGCTCACTTTTAGTACATGTTAGGCATAACTGTCTTCCTGTGAACAGTCTTGTTCTTACCCAGTTATGCTGTAGTAATCTTCAGCCTCTTGGTCCTGCTTAGTACTACTTCAAAAATAAGTTTTCCTAATTCTGAAAGTAATACATGCTCATTGTTGAAAATATAGGAAATACAGAAAAGTAGAAAGGTGAAAATAGCCCGTAAACTTATCAATTAGATAACCATTAATCTTAAAGTATTTCTTGTCTTTTTCCTGTGCTTTAAAAAATATATATAGTCTTTTAAAGCACAAAAAATGTAATTGAGATCAACAGTCTGTTACTTTAATCATGATTTTTTCCCACTTAATATAAGCATTTCCTCATTAAGAAGAAACCTTAACATTTTAAATTACCTCATAATATTACATTTTAATATATAGCACATAGGCTTTTTCTTTTTGGACACTGGGTTGTTTTCAAAGTTTTAATTCTGTAAATACCTCTATGAGGAATATCCTGGTAGATAAATAATCTGGGTTAGTAAATGGTATTTTTTTGCTGAGTTTTCTCAGCTTTTTAAACATTTTTTTCTTCTTGCATTATAGGGATCCAGAAGGCTTACGAGTATTTTATTATCTTGTCCAGGACCTGAAGTGTTTGGTCTTCAGTCTTATTGGATTACACTTCAAGATCAAGCCAATCTAGATTGAATATTTGTGTGGACACAAGGGGGGTGGGAGTGCTGCTTTTAATTACCATTATCAAGACATTTTTGTGTATATCAGGGCAGGATTTTTTTTTATAAACTAGAAATGATTGTCTTTAATAAATACGTAACAAAATGCAATTTTTATTATAAAGACCCGAACATGTGCACTCTTCTCAATTACTTTTTAACACTAACATGCTATGTGAAGTATTGCCAAAAATCTAATCAACTCTATACATATACCTACCAGTTTACAGGAAGTAAAAGAATAGAGAAACATGCTAATAAATACAGTGGAAATCCAATCAATATCCTTGTCCGGGAAACTCCAGGACAAGGGATCTGATTTCTTCAAAAAATAAGCTGCAAACATAAAATAAATGGAGATGGAGTGAGAACCTATAAAAGGAGATTTGAGAGACACACAATCAATACAACATTTGAACCCTATTTGGATCATGATTCAGGAAATGTAAAATTGACATCATTAAGGAAATTTGAACATGATATTTGGTATTAATGAAGTATTGTTAATTTTTTAGATGTGAAATAGTATTGTGGTTGGTATTTTGGGTTTTGTTGTTTTCATCCAGCTTAATAACTGAGGTTGGGGGTTTTAAAATCACCTTTATAGATATATCTGAAGCTACTTCAGTATGGGGGGAAATATTTGGTTTAATACATTATAAGGGATAAAATGCCTGGTCTCAGAATTTTTCCAATAATTCATTTTAAAATCAGAATACCAGCGGCCATTAAGAAGCAACCTAGTTGTTGTAGATAGTGTGGGGATTTTTTTCAGCAGGTAAATCTGTAGGAACTTTTTCTTGCTGCTAAATTGCATGGCTTCCTTAATGAAGCAAATTGCTGACTGAACAGACAGTGGGCGCTGAAAGGAACTAGGTCCTGATAAATCGCATTTGACTGAGGGAAGGTGATTAGGCTGAGCTCAACATCCCTCAAGACAGGCCAACTTGGGACAGGTCCCAAGTCTGGTGACTCCTAGGCAAGTGTTCCTCCACAACACACACACACACTCTGCCTCCTTCAAAGATTACAGGGCAACAAGTTAGGTGCAGATCTGGGACCTGAGATGTCAGGCTTCCTGGCTATAGTGCACCCTCTGCTACAGAAGGGTACCTGGCAATCAGGTAAATTCGTGGCAAAGTAGACATCCGAAAAGAGTCACTCCAAATTTTAAAGCAACTAGATCTCAGGAAGCTGTAAAAGCCTCAAACAGGCTGTTCCTTATAATGCTCACAGCTTCTGTATGGTCTCAGCTGTGCCCTGCACAAGAGCACAGGTTCAGTAAATGTATGACAGAAAATAAACCAGGAACTCAGAGAAGAGCCAGCTGAAAGGGAGTGTCCAGTCTTGGCGACCACAATGAGGACATGTGCACGAGCCAATCCCCTGAAAGGTCCCCTGGGGGAAGGAGGAAGGAGCAGTTTAAAGATGAAAAAGGTCCCGTCTCTCAAACCTACGAAGCCGGCCCTGGGCTGGGTGAACGTGATCTAAGAAGCCTCCAAGGGCAGGCAGGGACCAAGCGCGAGGTTGGGTGAGGGAAGGCAGAGTCTGAAGGGCAGGAAGCGGACCCCGCAGAGGTTTCGGGCAGGACTGTCTTGTTTGCTGCGGTATCCCTCAGAGTAGCATGGCGTTCAGTAAATATCTGGAATTACCGATTGCTGGAGGCAGCCTTCCGCGGGTCTGAGCACCGGCTAGTTGCGGACTCAGCCTACCTCCACAAGACCACTTTGCCTGGGAGAGAAAGCCAGGTGTGTGGGGGTAGCCCCGGCGCGCTGAGACCCGCCCCGCGCCCCGCCCAGAGCCGCAGCGAGGGTGCGCATGCGGCGCCCGCCGTTTACGACGGGCCGAAAAGCAGTGGCCGCAGCCAGCGCCGGCTGAGCCGGGTCGCTATGGGGGTAAGCGGAGGCGAGCTGCTGCCGGGGCAGAGGCCGGGAGGTGGCGAGAACCTGGGAGGCAGGAGCTCGGGCCAGGAGGGAAGGAGGGGAGTGGGCTCGCGCTGAGAAGGAGCGGGGAGGCACAGCTCGTGCCGGGAGGGGAGGAGAGGGGCGGGGCCGGGCAGGGGCTAGGCGCGGGGCTCCCCGGGCGCTGTTGACGCCGTCGCCCTGGCTCTCCTCCTCTCAGAAAATTGCGCTGCAGCTCAAAGCCACGATGGAGAATGTCACCAACCTCCGGCCAGTGGGCGAGGACTTCCGGTGGTACCTGAAGGTAAGGCTGTGGTGGGGGCGCCAGGGCCGGGGCCGCGTAAAGGTTTCCCACCCTGATCTCAGTGGTGAACGGGAGCTTTCTCTCCAGCTAGATGAGAAATGCTTATTAAATGTTTTCTTTTCTTCTGGGTAGAATTTTATGTTTGCCTTTTTAAGTTTATTGGTCAATTCTTTTTAAAAAATTTTATTTATTGGCTGCGTTGGGTCTTCGTTGCGGTGCGCAGTCTTCTCATTGCGGTGGCTTCTCTTGTTGCAGAGCACGGGCTCTAGGCGTGTGGGCTCAGTAGCTGTGGTACACGGGCTTAGTTGTTCCCCGGCATGTGGGATCTTCCCGGACCAGGGCTCGAACCCGTGTCCCCTGCATTGGCAGGAGGATTCTTAACCCCTGCGCCACCAGAGAAGCCCTACTGGTTAATTCTTAATTGGCAGTATCTTGAAATATCTTTTGTAATTTTTTCCTCCGTAACATATTTCATGGTATGTAAACAAACACTAAACGAAAGGCTACTTGAAGGGATCTTGTGATGATTTAGTAAGAATAATTTCACCTTCTCTTTTGTTGTTTAGGTTTTATTTACTGTGAAATCATTTAATTTTGTGCATGGCTCCATTCTTAATTCCCCATCCTGTATTGGTAAATCTGGTACTCTAGTGGGATGGTATACAGAGGTCCTCTTCTTAACTGAGCAGTTTGAGGTCCTTTACTCTCCCAGATCCCGGAGCTTCTGATCTGTTTTCCTTTTAGTCTAAATCTCAGAATCCTTCAGTACCTGACAAAAGCCCTATCCTTCAGGAAGCATTCTGACCACCTTTATTTCCAAATATTTTGAAGCCCGAGTGCCAGGGCTTATTTGAGGAGTTGATGTTTCCTTGCTTCAAAAAGCAGAGTCTAGAGAAGGAGACAAAGAAGGAGTAGCAACAGAGTGATAAATACTTTTACCAGGAACCTACAGGGCCTGTAAGGACACACAGGAAGCTCCTAACTCAACGCGGGCGGGGGCGGGGGGGGGGGACTTTGAAGCCATTTCTGTACTACTTGAGCCTTGAATCCCTAGCCAGACTGGGGACTTCTTAGAGAAGGATGAGCAAGCCAGCACGAGAAACACTGCCCAGAGAGAAGTCTGGTTATGTCCTTAGTGGGGCTGGTCATAAGGATGAGGTAAGATTGCTGACAAGATGATGAGCCTGCCCACCTCACACTGTTCTTACCCTTCCCTCAGCATCTGCCCAACTGAGCCAACTTCTTTACTAATACTCTTTTTCCCCCTCCCCAAGATGAAATGTGGCAACTGTGGTGAGATTTCAGAGAAGTGGCAGTACATTCGGCTGATGGTAACTGCTCCCCCCACCACTATACCCATATACAGACACACATAGGCCTCTGGGCAGGGATATGTGGCCCTCACCTCCCCGGCCTTTGGACCCCACTTTTTGTGGTTTGAGAGGGCAGGCAGAGTGTGATCAACTGGGAACAATGGGCTTTGGGATGTGAGGCAGAGTTCAAAATCAAGGGGAAGTCCTTTCCTCGCTCTCAAGAAGCCTTCCCAGGATTCTTGTCCTAGCAAGTTGCTCACCCTGTCTGGGTCTTGGTAGATATAGATGGTGTGTATTTAAATATTGTTATAATATTAATTGATAATAAGTGGTAGGACTGGGTCTCCTGGGGACCCTTACATCTGACTGATATGTGACTAGAGGTTCTGTTTACTGCTTGCCAGGACAACGTGGCACTGAAGGGAGGCCGTGGCAGTGCCTCCATGGTCCAGAAGTGCAAGCTGTGTTCAAGGGAAAACTCCATTGGTAGGTAGGCCATGGATATTGACTGACCTCTGCCAGGCTGGCCATCGGCTTTGTGGTGCCAGACCGAAAGCATGCTCATGTTACCTGTGGGTGGACCCAGGCCTGAGGTATCCAAGCTTCTGCCGTAGACTCTTGCCCAGAGCCACATCTGGGTACCTGGGTGGGGCCGGGATATGGACTTAAATCGACTTTGTCTTCTCTTTTACATTTCAGAGATTTTGAGCAGCACCATCAAACCTTACAATGTAAGTTTCCTGCTGCAGTGGCAGGCATGGTGGGATCAGATCCAAGCCGGGAGCTAGGAGGCCTGGGTTCTTGAGTTATATCTGCACCAGAGTGACCTACATGGAACTGACGGACTTCATGTGCTTACTTGTTCGTTCATTCACTCAGTCATTCATTCGCTGTCAGTCATTCATTCACCTTACCCTGACTGAGTGCTCGGCAGGAAAAAGACTCGTAACTAGGCTCTTGTGAGTGTTGGGCTGTGGGAGCCTAGGGGACCTCTGACCCAACTTGGCCACTCCGTTTCCATCACTGGGAACACTTGCCTTGTCTACATCTTGGAGGGCTAGTGAGCCTTCTCTGAATCCATGGATGAGACAGTGCATCCATCCTTGATATTTGATTTTATTAAGTATTTATACGTTACTGCATTAACAGATTAGTCCAAAGGTGAGGGAGGGAGTGTATGCTTTGGGTCTGTGTCTTCATCCATTCCTACTTGGTATTTTTGAAAAATGTCTGATTTATGCCAAATTCTCAGCTTTGTCCTGAAGTTAAAGGGAAAAGTCACACAAGGACTTGCACTCAAGTAAATCATAATCTAGTGCAAGAGACAGACCAGCGAACAAAAACCAATCCAGGGCCAGACACAAGGTTGGTGCGCAGGAAGCATTTCTACAGTAAATGACAGAATGAGAATGAATGTGTGGGTGTGTCCTTGGGGTCTGTGGGCCCAGGGGTCAGGGAGGCATGAATTTCCTGGCTGTACCACCCCCCTCGGTGTGCCTCCTCCACATGCATATCCCACTTCAAAGGCTTTAAGTCAGCCCCTGCCTTGACAGCATGGCGGATGGTTAGCCAAGGGCCACAGTGAGGTGTACTGGGGCCTTTTGGATGACCTGGAAACCTTATAGGTTAACATTCTTCATAGTTTTTATTTTGATAATTTTATCTACCATTCATTGAGCATAGTATCGGGTCCTATACTGGGCAATTTACACCTAGTTCAGGTTCTCATAATAAACCTGTAGTGGTTTCCTCAGCTCCAGCTGACGATCTTAGGCCCAGAAGAAAAGAGAGGCAGAACTGTGTGTGAGCTCACATCCAGGCACTCTGACCCCAGAGCCCACATCCAGGAAGATCTCGTGGCAAACAGGTGTCAAGGCAGCCTTCTTCCAGAACGGGATAAGTTGCCCCTGAGTCCCATTCTGGGCTCTCGGGCTGTGGAGTCAACCTGAGGGCACAGTTAGACCTACCTCCTCAACACACTTCCTTTCTAGGCCGAAGACAACGAGAAGTTCAAGACGATAGTGGAGTTTGAGTGCCGAGGACTTGAACCAGTCGATTTCCAGCCCCAGGTGCATATCTTCCTGGGGAACCTGTATCTTTGGGGAGGGCGTATAGGAAGTGACAGTAGAACTGTGCTTCCTACAGAGACCGTGGACTAGGAATTCTCATTGCTAAGAATAACAGTTGTTATTTGTTAAGCATCTAATATATGTTGGGCACCAGGCTTGTCACTTTTAATGTTACCTCCCTTAATCCTCACAGTAACTCTGTGAAGTTATACATCCTATTTTTCAGATGAGAAAAGAACTTCAGAGATTTTGCCACTTGCCCAGGGTGATGCAGTTAGTAAGCAATGGAGCTGTAATTTGAACCCACATCTATCCGACTCCAGAGCCAGTGCTCAGGCCACTTTATTTGTGTAGCATTTTCACCTCACAATCCTGTGAAGTAGGCAGAAGAGAGAGTATTGTCATCCCCGTTTCATAAGTAAGAAAACTGAGGTCCAGAGAGGGAAGTGACACGCCCAGGTGTTTCAGAAAATCAAGGGTAATGGACGGGTTTACCCCACACCTCCTGCCTTCTGGGCCAGGGCTCTAATTTGGAGAAACCACTCTAGTCCCAGGGCAGCTGCCAGGGCATGGAAGCTCAGTAGTTATTCCAGAACAGTAGCCCAACTGTATTTCTGTCTTCCCATGCCAGAGGTGTTGTGAGAAAGGCCAGTTCCCTGACCAGGCCCCACAGGCCAGACCAGTGCCTCCGTTCCCCCAGATTAACCGCTGCCTTCTGTCACCTGCAGGCCGGCTTTGCTGCTGAGGGTCTGGAATCCGGGACAGTCTTCAGTGACATTAATCTGCAGGAAAAGGTACGGGATTTGGGGGCCTTGCAGGGAGCTCTAGGGCACCTGGTGGGAATAACCCTTTTGGTGAACAAGGCTCTTCAGTGGGAAGCCGACTCCACACTTCCGTGCTTTTTGTTGGTGATTTTGGTGTTTACGATAGCCCCAAGTGTAGTGCTGAAGCGTTGCCTAGCGTTCACACGCAGGAAAGCTGGGTGTGCCTTACAGAGAAGATACATGTTAGACAAGCTTGTTCAGGTGTGAGATACAGCACTGTTGGCTGTGAGTTCAGTATTAGTGAATCAGCTATATATATACACATACATATATATATATATATATATATGTATGTATGTATGTTAAATAAGGTGTTTTTAAACAGAGTCATATGCTCCCAGGAACCTAACCCTGTTATTTCCCCTGGGAGCAGTGCTTCAGTATTCACTAATACAGTGTTTGTGGGGACTTTGTAGAACGTAACTACTGTGAATACCAAGAATCAACTGGACATGTTACTGCCTTGCAGATAAGGAAGGCTTGTGGTCAGGCCTCAGAGGAAGGAAGGACAAAATCATTCAGTTTGCATAGCACCTAATAACAGTAATTGGATTTACTGAGCTCTCATATGTGCCTGGCCCTAGGCTAAATTCTTTTACATGTGTTAACTCTTGATTCTTTCAACATTCAGTGTAAAATCTACTGCTGTCCTCTTTTTTTTTTAAATAGAGGACAGAACGAAGGCTCAGAGAAGTTAGTGACTTGCCCAAAATCACAAAGCCAGAAGAGTAGGAATTCAGGCCCGAGCAGTCTGGCTCTGTCCTGGGTCTGACGTGTTCCTGAAGATTGAGGCGGAGCCTGAGCTGGGCCTTTTAAGTCCTAGTCCTCCACTCCCCATGCTGTCCAGGCTGCCTCTTGAGGCTAACGCTGCCATTTTTTCCCACAGGACTGGACTGACTATGACGAAAAGGCTCAGGAGTCTGTGGGAATCTACGAGGTCACCCACCAGTTTGTGAAGTCCTGAACCCTCTTCCTGCACACTTGCCTCTTAAGAACTGAAAAGGGACAACGTGCCCCAAGCAGCACAGTGCAGAGGCTGGTCCCCTCACGTCTCGCCTCCTGGCAGCTGCCCAGGCCCTCACAGCCTGCGTGCTGGGCTGTCACAGCGTCCCAGCCCCACCAATAAAGCTCCTGTTTGTGCTACACTGGTGGATGAACAACCGCTCTACTCCCTCCACTCCCCTTCATGTTGGAGGGCTTTGATGGCTTCTTGGCACCTTCCCACAGTACAGAATCTTAGCCTGATCCAATTTGCAAAATAGGAACACAGAGCTCCTAAGGGCTCTCAAGCTCTTGGGGAGAGCACAGGCCACCCCAGGGGACCAGAGGTGTCAAACTCATTGGTACAGAGGGCAGCGGAGCCTGCGGAATGATGTCATGAGCCAGAACGTCACGTTGACCACCTTGGCTCTTAGGTAAACCCAGGCAACTCTGTTCATTGGTGTCACTGCATATTCCAGGGACAGAAGGGACTTTGGAGGCCAGCAGTTCCATCCTGGCATGAATCTTCTCTCTCCAATCCCTGCCAGATGGTCCTCAGGTCTTTGCTCACTTGCTGTGATGGGGCAATCCCTCTCACCAAGGGACTCCCTATGAAAGTTCTTCCTTATGCTGAGTCAGCCTCTATGCTTCCTTTAGCTCCTCCAGATGGTCCTGGTTTGTCCCCTTTGTGGTCGCACTTGTGTGTTCTTCTGCCCCTGGACAGCCCTGTGGAGGTGTGAAGACAACAGTCCCGGCCTCTGTGTCTCGTGGGCCTGGATCCCTGGGTCTAGAGATCCTCTTACAGTGGATAGAGTTGTTCAGTGCACAGTTAAGTCATGAGGGCAAGCTCACGTCTTCATACCGGTGACTCCACCATTCAGAAAACCTGTCACGAGAGACCTTGCTCCTCTCCAGTGTTCTGCTGGAGCCTGGAATTCTTTGGAAGAATTACTACCTTCATTTTCTGAGTGGCCCTCTGGGAACGAGTCTGCCCACTCCGAGGCTGGCTGTGGAGCTCTAGGAAGGGGATCCTCAGAGGCAGGTAAAGCTGGCCATGGCCAAGGGTGGGGAAGAGATGCCTGCCCTGTCCCCTCTCCAGTTTGGCAGCTGTCACGTGTCCTCTAGGTCCCCTGTGTTCCCGGCCCCTGGGCCTGTGCTTTCTGCACCTGGCAGAGCAGGGCTTCTTTGGCCTCCCTCGGCCAGCAGCTCCACCAGCCCCCACCGACTAGAACGGTCCATTGCCTGGCCTGAAAGCAAACAAGGGAGCATCGGGCTGGATAAACAGGCTTTCTGGGTTTTAGTCTCCGTACTAGCCAGTATGTGTTATAAAGGCAAGCACTAAAAGGATCTCAAGGTTTTCTTTATATTGTAAATTATTTTCTCATCTTGTAGGGAGTAGAGGAACCCAAATAATCAGTAACAGATGGAACATAGATTATGTCAATAGATGCAGAAAAAGTATTCGGTAAGATTCAGCAACAAACCATAGAGATGCTTAGCAAACTAGGAACAGAAAGGAACTCCCCTTACCTCACAAAGGATATCTACAGGAAACCCGGAGCAAATGAAATGTTTGAAGTACTCCATTCACGGCTGGGGTGAGATGAGGATATCCTGGTTCACTCTATTCACCACTGTCCCTACACCGCCCCTGCCGCAGCACTTAGACTGAAAAGAAAGTAAGGTGCAAGGACTAAAAAGGAAGAAATAACTCACTTTTCACAGATTTTCATTTTCCACTTAGTGAATCCAAAAGCATCAGGTGCTGGATTTAAGATCAATATACAGAAATCAAGTGCATTTCAGTACACTGGCAACATGTAAAACACAATTCAAGAGAAAATACCATTTACAATAGGAACAGCAACCAAAAAAATACCCCCAAAGGTAACTGGGAATTAAATCTATCAAAGATGTTTCATGACCAATAAACTGGTCAAAATGGCAGAGTAGAAAGACCCTTAGCTCACCTCCTCTCACGAGCACACAAAGATCACAACTGTTTGTAGAACAACCAATGAAAAATATGGGAACTTCCTGGAAAAGATCTACAACTAAAGATATAAAGAAGGAACCACACGAGATGGGTAGGAGAGGCAGGCTTATGACACAGTCAAGTCCTGTACCCCCAGCTGGATGACCCACAAATGAGGGTAATTATATTGCAGAGGATCTTCCCACAGGAGTTCCTGTACTGGGAAGAAGAGCCCACAGAGCAATTGGCCTTGAAGGCCAGAGGGGCTTGGTTTCAGGAGTCCCACAAAACTGGGGAAAGAAGAAACTTAAAGGGCACACAAAACCTCACATGCTCTGGAACTCAGGGCAAAAGCACTAATTTGATAGGCGCCTGGGCCAGACCTACCTGCTGGTCTTGGAGAGTCTCCTGCGGGGGGCGGGGGCGGGGGGCGACTGTGGCTCCGCTGGGGACATAGACACTGGTGGTAGCCACTCTTGGGAGCTGCTTCTACCGCATGGCCCCTGGCGCTGGTGGGCACCACTGTGGGTCCCGTCCTCTGGCTCATTAGCACCAAGACCTGGCCCCATACAACAGCCTCTAGGCACTGGGGCTGGGATGCCTCAGGCCAAGCAACTAACTGGGTGGGGACACAGTCCCTCCTGTCAGCACACAAGCTAAAGACCTCATGAGCCCAGAGCCACCTGTGGACACTGCCCTGCCCACCAGAGGGCCCAGGGCCCAGCTCCACCCACCAGTGGGTAGGCACCAGTCCCAGCACCCCCTGGGCCCCAACCCTGCCCTCCATGAAGTCTGCTCTAACCTTTGGACCAGCCTCACCCACAAGGGGACAGACACGAGAGGCAAGAAATCCGCAATCCCACAGCCTGCTGACCCAGTCGGCCCACAGCAGGCTCCCCTGGGACCAGCTGGGCCCTGGCCATGCCCACTAGCAAGCCAACAAAGCTTTGGGACATCCCACACTCCACCCATGTCAGGAATCTCCCTTCCCCCACCCCCGAAGTGATACACCAGCTCTGGGATCCTGGGGCCCTGCAAACATACTCCAGAACCCAGCTCTGCCTGCCAGTAGTCTGACACTAACCTCAGGACCTGGCTTCGCCCACCAGTGGGCAGACTACAATCCTGGAGTCTTCTGGATCATGGCTCTACCCACTAGTGAGCCAGTACTAGCCCCAGGGCCGCCTGGGGTTGTGCAGTCAGCTGCCTCGTGACAGCCCTGCCAACCAACAGCCAGCAGCCTCTGCGCAAGGTGGGGCCTGGCAACCAACTGGACTGGGGACTACCCAAGCCTAGCAGACTGCCCACATAGCCTGCCAAACAGAAAGACCCATGCAGCCCTCATGGGGGGAAACCCTAGAGCATATAGCTTGGGGACAAGAGGGGAGTGGGGTGCTGGGACACAAAGGACGTCTATAGAAGGCCACTTCTCCAAGGTCAGGAAACAACTAACCTACACGATACATAAAAATACAAACAGCAATTTAAGCTAAGTAAGGCAACAGAAGAACATGTTCCAGATGAAGGACCAAGGTAAAAGCTAAGAAGAAGAACTAAGTGAAGTGGAGAGCGCCAATCTACCCAAGAAAGAGTTCAGGATAGTCACCATAAATATGATCAAAGAACTCGGGAGAAGAATGGATGCACAGAGCAAAAGTTAGAAGTTTTTAACAAAGAGTTAGAAAATATAAAGAACCAAACAGAGATGAAAAATACAATAACTGAAATGAAACATACACCAAGGGGAATCAAAAGTAGACCAAATGATGCAGAGGAACAGATCAGTGAGCTGGAAGACAGGTAGTGGAAATCACTAATGCTAAAAGGAAAAAGAAAACAGAATGAGAAGAAATGAGGACAGTTTTAAGAGACCTCTGGGACAACATCAAGCATACTAACATTCACATTACAGGAGTCCCAGAAGGAGAAGACAGAGAGAAAGGGGGCAGAGAACACATTTGAAGAGATAATAGCTGAAAACGTCCCTAATCTGGGAAAGGAAACAGTCATCCAAGTCCAGGAAGCACAGAGAGTCCCATACAGGATTAACCCAAAGAGGAACATACCAAGACACACTGTAATTAAAATGGCAAAAATTAAAGATAAAGAGAGACTATTCCAAGCAGAAAGGGGAAAGCAAAAAGAAAGGAATAACATACCTGGGAATTCCCATAAGTCTATCAGCTGACTTTTCAGCAGAAACTCTGCAAGCCAGAAGGGAGCGATATGATACATTTAAAGTGGTGAAAGGGAAAAATCCTGCAACCAAGAATACTGTACCCAGCAAGGCTCTCATTCAGATTTTATGGGGAGATCAAAAGCAAAAGTTCAGAACCACCAAACCAGCTTTACAAGAAATGTTATAGGAACTCTAAGTGAAAAAGAGAAGGCCACAAATAGAAACATGAAAATTACGAAAGGAAAAAGCTCACCAGTAAAGGCAAATATACTATAAATGTAGGAAATCTTCTGCACACAAAGCCAGTAGGCAGGTTAAAAGAAAAAAGTGGCAAAATCATCTATATCCACAATAAGTAGTTAAGGAATACACAAAACAATTAGATGTAAAATATGATGTCAAAGACAGTCATCATGATAGGAGGAGAGTACAAATGCAGGGGTGTTAAAATTCATTTGAAATTAAGGGGTCAGCAACTAAAAACAATCACGTATACATAAAGATTGCTATGTATAAACCTCATGGTAACCACAAACCAAAAATCTATAACAGATACACACACAAAAAAGAACAAGGAAAAAAATGAAATTTTGCCGTTTGCAACAACATGGATGGACTTGGGTATTGTGCTTAGTGAAGTAAGTCAAAGAGAGAAAGACAAGTACTGTATGATATCACTTATACAAGGAATTTTAAAAATAAAACAAACTAGTGAATGTAACAAAAAAGAAACAGATTCACAGATATAGAAAACAAACTAATTGGTTACCAGTGGGGAGAGGGAAAGGGGGAGGGACAAGATAGGGGTAGGGGATTAAGATGTACAAACTAGTATATATAAAATAAGCTACAAGGACGTATTGTACAGCACAGGGAATAGAGCCACAATCTAGTAATGGAGACAGCTGCAGAAACTGAAAAGCACTGCGATAAAGGTTAGATTGTCAGGATGCTCTGGGCATACACAGGAGGGGCACCAACTAACTCAGCCTCAGAGGGGTGGGGTGAGAGGAGGTGCAGTCTATCTGAAACCTCAAGGTTGAGCAGAAGATAGCTGAAAGGGTGGAGAGGGGCTTATGCTCCAAGTAGAGGCAACTTCCTCAGGGTAAGCTGTTAAGAGAGGTGGGTCTGAAAAGATGAGCAGGGCCAGCTCCATGAAGGCCGCAACTGTCACACTGAGGAGTATGGACTGTTTTCCAAGTTAATGGAAAACCACTGAGGAATTTTAAGCAGGGATATGATCAGACTTGTACATGAAAAAAATCACTGGCTACAGTGAGGAGAATGGACTGGAGGGAATGAGTGGAGTCTAGAGGCCAGTTAGGAGGGGAGAAATAGGCTCCGCCTCTTGATAGGAGGCGCTACAAAGTCACCTTGCAAAGGTGCGGGTGCCGGGAGGGAACAATGCAGTCTCCAGAAATAACACGTTATGTGTCAGGCCCCTCGCTGGCCGAAACAGAAGCCAAAGCTGGGAGTAGCGGAATATGGAGGAAGGGATGACGCATTCTTCCGGGGAGACCCCATGAGCGTGGCTTCGTGGGAGGGGACACTTGAGTTGGGCTAAAAAGAACAAGGACTAATTTGGCAGAGGATGTGCTGGAGCCAAGGGCATTCTGAGGATGGAGGATGGCATTTGCAAGGTACAGAGTCACAGTGAAGCTCAGACACGTCTGAGACCAGTGGGAGGCTTAGTGTGGCTGAAGCACGAGGCACGAGGACGGCTGGCAAGGACGTGGGGGCTGCTAACGTGAATTTTTTTTTTGGTTCCTGCCTAACAACTTGGTGTTGCACAAACACTATGATATCAGTAAAGGAAAAAAGAAAAAGAAATAAACATTTTCTTAAACCCCACCATCCTAGCTCCCTAACAGAAGTGTGTTTATTTTCCCCTGTTCTCTTTCAGGGCCTATCTACACACAGACATGTTTTCATATGGCTATAATCCTAGCAGCATTAAGATTATATTTAACTGTTTTCCACTTAATATCATAAATACCAAATGTGATTCTGCTTATTCAGTGGCCCTGTCTTCTTTACAATGGAAGATTCCCAGAAAGAAGATATACTTGGAACCAATTCCGCTCAAGCAGTCCCCCGAGCTCTATTCTCTGCTGGAGGCTCCCTGCATCTCTTTGTTTATCAAGCCCCAGCTGTGTCTCCTGAAACACCCTAAACTCTCTCCCTTTCAGCACCTACCCCACTGTCTCATGTCCACCTCCTCCAATCCTGGCTCCCATTCCTTTTTTGTCAGTTATTCTGTCACATGAAGATAATTGGATAGGTGTCACTAGATTTGGAAAATATGTTCGAGGTGGTCTAATTTAAAACATACGCTAATAAAACCCACAAGGAGATTCCACTTCACACTCACCAGAATGGCTATAATCCAAATAGATGAAAACAAGTGTTGGTGATGATGTGGAGAAGCTGGAACATTCACACTCTGCTGGTGGGAATGTAAAATGGTGCAACTGCTTTGGAGAATATCCGGGCAGTTTCTTAAATGATTAAACACAGAGTTACTACATGACCCAGCAATTCCACTCCTAGGTAAATACCCCAGAGAAATGAAAACATATGTCAACACAAAGACTTATACACAAATGTTCATAGCAGCATTATTCGTAATAGCTAAAAAGTGGAAAAAACCCAATTGACTATGAACTGATCAATGAATAAATAAAATGTGATCCATCTATATACTGGAATAGTATTCAGCAATAAAAAGAAGATAAGCACTGACAGGTTCTGGAACATGGATAAATCTTGAAAACATTATGCTAAGCAAAAGGCCACATATTATATGATTCCATTTATATGAAATATGAAGAATAGAAAAAGCTATAGAGACAGAAAGTAGATTATGGTTTTGTCTAGGATTTGGGGGAAGTTAGAGGGTTGAGGGAAAAGGAGAGTGACTGTTAATCAGTACAGCCTTTCTACTGGAGATGAAAATGTTCTAAAATTGATTGTGGTGATGGTTGCACAACTCTGTGAATATGCTAAAAATGACAGAATGATATACTTTAAATAAGTGAAATGTATGGTATGGGAAGTATAGCTCAATAAAGCTGTCTTTTAAAAAATGTAAACTCGGGCTTCCCTGGTGGCGCAGTGGTTGAGAGTCCGCCTGCCGATGCAGGGGACACGGGTTCATGCCCCGGTCCGGGAGGATCCCACATGCCGCGGAGTGGCTGGGCCCGTGAGCCATGGCCGCTGAGCCTGCGCGTCCGGAGCCTGTGCTCCGCAGTGGGAGAGGCCACAACAGTGAGAGGCCCGCATACCGCAAAAAAAAAAAAAGAAAATTTAAAAAAATAAAAATAAAAAATGTAACCTACATAGTATCCACGAAACTCACCCTGGGGATCCTGGAGGCACCTCAAAGAGTAGCAGATAACTTCCAGAGAGGCTGGTGTGACTGCGGATCTGGAGATGTGCCACACTTGTTCAGGAGTCATGGAAAAGAGCCACCAGGACAGAGCTTGCTGGCTTCCCGAAGCACCGTGGGAAACTCCACGTGGGAGCTGCTTGAGGGTCAGGAGCAACAGGTATTAATTTAACAAAACTCATCCTCCTGAGTTGGGAGGCCAGCTAATTTAAGGTCTAATTACCGGAAGCCTAGACAAACAAATATAGGAAAAAAAGCACTGAACAACGAATCAAGAGAGCTGGTCCTAATCCTACATGTTATCAAGCTCCCCCAACCTGTCCATCTTTTGTATGGAAAATGGGGATAACTTCTGTCTATTTCAGAGCTGAGGGGATCAAATCGGCTGATGCTTTACAAATAGCTGAGTTCTGTACAAATGTGCAAGACCTGTGTGTGAACTCCAACTGGATTGAGACTTAATAACTGTTTTTGCCATCCTAGCTACCTCGTAGAACCCTTCATAGCATGAATCCAAGATCAGGAGGGGTGGAGGAAGTTGTAAACAGGAATGCTGAACACTGGGACAGGCCGGCAGTTCCCCTTTAAGGGACTGCTCGCACCCAAGATGTACTGCCCAAGGGTACATCCACCTGAACGTAAGCATGAAATATACTTTTCCACCAAGCTTCAATTGATGCTTCGGTCTTAAGAGCTCCTGCTATGGGGAACTTGCTATCCAAGAGGGGTCAGCACTTCAATAAGGAATGGAACAGCGGCAGCAAGACATCACAGAACAAGAGAGCACAGGCTCAGCTTCAGCTGTATGCCAGGTGCTTTACCTATATCGTTACAGCTAATTCTCACGACATCCCCATGCTATAGGAATTATCCCCATTTTACAATGGAACTCACAGACCAGAAAGGCAAAAGAACTTGCCTATAGTCATAAAGTGAGGACATGGCAGAACCAAGATACCAGAGCTCAGGTATTCCTGATCACGGTTCCTGAATGAGAGCAGCATATGTTTATGTGCATTGGCAGCCACAAATGCCTCTCTCCTATCAAACCATGGAGTATGGAGGACCTGGGACCTGCTGGGTATTCACTAAATGGTTAATGAGCAAAGGATGGACAGGGTCGGCTAAGAAAACGTGCAGGAGTGTTTACATGAACTGTAAGGAGGATTAAATGAGATAACGCATTGGAAGAGCTTTGTGACTGGCTCATACCAGAATTCAACCCAGCTGTCCAGTAACTTGCTGGGCAAGCCACTAGAAACGCAGGTAAAATTAAACACAAACAAAAACCCTTCCTTTTCAAAAACAAAAGAGAATATGCTTCCTTTTCACATTACAGCAGTATTCTAACAATAAATTGTTAGAGCGGTGATGTTCTAACAATAAATTCTGTGCTCACTCAATGGAGAGGTTTCAAGTGCAAAATGTATAGAGCAATAATTCTACCTTATTCCATAATTAGCACACAGGATTCAACTGGTAAAAATAAATACACACCAGTTATTAATCTTCATTTGGCTGGAAGAACAGTGATATAGAACTCCCTAAATCCATGGATATAACACTTTATTGCAGCAGGACTATCAGAATCGAGCAGTAGTGGTTTACTCCTTAGAAAAATGAAGAGGTTTTTTAAACAAAGGATATCCCAAGAGAGAGAAGCAAGTTTACAGGAAAGATAAAAGAGCATTTCCTACCATCATCCGAAGAGCCAGGAGCCAATATGAACTTACTATCACCTGAACTTACTACTGGAAAGTTCTTTGCGGGGATTAGGCAACGAGGTTAAACAATTAAAAACAAAAACAAAAAAACCCAAAACCTAAGAGGAACCACCTCTAAGCATGAATTGCATTTTATTTCTGCTTCAACAATAAATACACCTGAGTTATTTTCTAAGTCTTACCTCCTGATCAAATGGCCTTAAAATTGAAATCTCACATTATCTTTAGCTGTGATCTAGTTCCACTTGGAAATTACATGTTTAGCTTCAAAACCACGGTTTTAAAGCTCAAACCTTATAGCACTGGTGCTCAGGCACCTCACAATTAGTTTCATTAGTCACAGAACAGTGCCTACTGGTTACAGAGGCCCCAGTTTTCATGTTGATGAAGGAATAGAGGCTTTTCATCCACCCAGAAGTTAAGATTTGATGGCTTTGCCTTCTAAGGCATCAAACATGCCTTCTAAGGCCTTCTCCACACACTGGAGAAACTCGTGGGCATTGCGGCCTTGGTAGGCAGAGACGTTGCAGCCTATCCAGTTGTCATGAACAGCATACGCAATGCCAAAACCATCAGGGACCACGGGGGCAAAGCCGCCGATGTTCACTGCTGGGCTGCTCAACGTGCTTGTGGACAGGATGTTGTGGTTTATCTGCCTATATGCAGGGTCCAGGTATAGCTCGGGCAGGTCAATCCCTCTGGCTGCTCCCAGGTACCGCAGAGCAAACAAGTGTCGATCAAAGCCCTGGCCTGTCAGAGACAAAATGGAAAACCAGAGTCTAAGAATCTCAGAACTGAAAGGGACCTCACTTGGTAAAACCTCCGACCCATGGTAGGAGCACCTTCACAGCATCCTTGAGAGTGGAAGAAGGGTTTGTTTATCTCTGCATGCACACCTCCGGCTTGCTAACCTCTGGCTCAGTTCATTCTAGAATATTCCTTTTTAAAAAGCTGTGAACAGCTGAGCTAAAAATCAGCCTAAAATGAACATGATTTTTAAAATTTTGAAATTGAATCAGTTTAATCAAACAGTCAAGAAAAGTACGTGGAGAACACACTATGGACTCAAAAACTAAGGTAAAAGCCAAAGTCCAAATCAAGTGTAAAAGACAAGACTGAGTCAGTGGAACAAAATGGAAGGGGTATTTGACCAGGGTTCTAATCTCCGCTTTCCTGATACTTTGCTGCGTGACCCTGAGCCAGTGGTCTCAGTTTCATACTTATAAAATTAGAGAAGGATGAGACTAGAATGTCTTGGAGGTCCCTTTCAGTTCCAGGACTTTGGCTACATGAAGGAACTGGACTGTGTGATCCTCCAGGTCCTTTCTAGGTCTCGAATTTTACTATGAAGAGGCAAAGAAAGATGACACTTAGGTTGGGAAGAGCTTCTGAGATGGCCTATTTACAGGCAACCAATACACTTCAACTGAAGTGAAGTAAGAGGGGCCGTGGGCTTAGAAATCCTACATTGTCAACAGTGAGTCTGATGACCAATAAATAATAGGAAGAGAGTATGTAACATGGCTGAAAGTGACCTTAAATGAGGACGAAGTTGGATGCATTTCCCCATCCTTGCTTAAGAGGAGAGAATATTCTGAACCCTAATGGCTAGTCTGGCTGTTTGGACTGCTAAGGTAGAAAAAAATAATAATCAGTTGGCAGGTGGATTAAACCTAGTGAAGAGGCGGAAATCAGATGTGGGGTAGGATAGTGCTGAGGCTTACCCCAGTGCTGAGGGCAACAAGACCTAAGGGCATGCTCCCCAAACCCTGTCTCACCCATCGCTGCTTCTTTGGTCAGCTGGTTGTGGTACGTGGAGCACTTGGCTATCATCTGCTGAAGCTCTCCAGCGCTGTGCTTGGAGGGCTCCCTGACAAAGGCCTCAGAGCACCTCTTTGTGAAGATGGAGGCCGGGCGGATGGTCTCGGTGCGGCCGTGCTTGAATGCTGCAGTGCTACAGGACTCATAGGTGGCCACTGTCTGCCCGTACTGTTGCAGGAGGGCCATCTGGAAGGCCAGCTGAGCCACCGAGTCAGGGCTCAGCTTCTGCTTCTTCAGGAATTCTTTGCCTCCTCTCTGAAACTGGATGTAGTCAATGGTGAGGGTTTTCATGGTGGCATCAAATTTTTCCTTAGCAGCGCTGATGCCAGTCTTTAAAGCATCGTTCAGCTTGAAGTTGAGTTTTTGTACGGCGACAGAAGAGTCAGTGTTAGCTGGCTGGCTCCGTGGAGTGATAGCAGGGGCCTGAGTGCTGTCTTTAAACACTTCATTAAAAAACCTGAGCACTGCAACACCATCGCCCCAAGCATGCTCAAAGTGGATAGCAGCAGTGCCATCCTTGGCTATAATGAGGTTAAAGGATTTATCAAACCAGCGGTTTGTGCCGTCACCGTGCAGCATGTTGTGGGACAAGTGGACAAGGTCCTTAATGGGGAAGTCATCTAGGCAGAGACAGAATACAGCAGAGTCCACTTTCCTCAGGGTCTCCTCGTTGCCACCACTCACCAGCTTCTGTCTGAGCTCTGCCCAGATGTCCCGGTTCTCACTGGTCAGATATGACAGTGGAAACTCGGGGGCCAGGCTACTGTCTGAGAGAATGTACTTCAGATGAGCCTGGATTTCTGAGGCGCTCACAATGTTCCCATTTTGATCCAGGACATCAAAGACATAGAAGTGTCCTTTTCTTAGGACCAGGAGGTGTCTGGCCTTGTCATCAGTGAAGAGTTCATCTCGACTGGGTTTGGGTAAACGAGTGGAATTGAAAAGCCGAAAATACTGGGACATATCCAGGGGGTATGCATTGACCAAGTAGGCGCCATACCAGGACAGAGAGGAAGGCACAAAGCGTATGAGTCTCTTGAAGGTATCAGTGTCACTTTTGGCAGGGTTCAAGTGGAACACTTCTGGTTCCAAAAGGTCAGCCCGAAGTGTCTTCAGAAACCGGACAGCAGAGACAGTCATGTTGGTTGCCCGGGTGAGCTGGTCGTTGTACTCGGACTTTGGGTCAGGGTTGAATGACATAAATGGATTAAAGTTCAGGACAACTGGGTCTCGAGCAGTTAAGTACATATCAAACCAGGGACCTAAAAAATAAAAATTAAAAAAGAACAATAGTTAATGCAGTTCCTAAAGATAAAATTTGAGAAAGAAAAAAAAAATCAAGCATATTCAGAAGAAGTGACATTAACCTCCAGAGGATGGAATTTTCTGATTATTTTTTTCCTCTGCAATAATTCATAAATGGTAAATGGGATCATATAATATGTGGTCTTTTGCATCTGACTTCTATCACTTACAATAATGTTTTGACGGTTCATCCATGCTATAGCATATATCAGTCTTCATTTCTTTTTATTGCTAAATAATGTTCCAATAATGTACCACATTTTGTTTATCCATTCATTTGTAGATGGACATTTGGGTTGTTTCCACTTACTGGTTATTTTGAATAATGCTGGTATGTACAAATTTTCATGTGGACATATGTTCTCAGTTCTCTTGGGGGATATAGCTAGGAGTGGAATTGCTAGGTCATATGGTAAGTCTATGTTTAACCCCCCTTTTTTTGACTGAAATTGTTTGATTTTTTATTAATTTTTTCTTTTTTTATTGAAGTACAGTTGATTTACAATGTTGTGTTAGTTTCAGGTGTACAGCAAAGTGATTCAGTTATACATATACATATACCTAGCCTTTTTCAGATTCTTTTCTATTATAGATTATTACAAGATACTGAATATAGTTCCCTGTGCTATACAGTAAGTCCTTGCTGTTTATCTATTTTAGATATATTAGTGTGTCTCTGTTAATTCCAAACTCCTAATTTATCCCTCCCCCACGCCAACCTTTCCCCCTTTGGCAACCACCATAAGTTTGTTTTCTATGTCTGTGAGTCTGTTTCAAACATGTTTTGGAAATAAGTTCATCTGTATCATATTTTAGATTCCACACATAAGTGATATATGATGGCTGTCTTTGTCTCACTTACTTCAGTTTATATGATAATCTCTAGGTCCATCCATGTTGCTGCAAATGGCATTATTTCATTTTTTAATGGCTGAGTAATATTCCATCGTACATATATACCACATCTTCTTTACCCATTCATCTGTCTATGGACAGTTAGGTTGCTTCCATGTCTTGGCTACTGTAAATAGTGCAGCTATGAACATTGGGGAGCATGTCTCTTTTCGAATTAGAGTTTTCTCCAGATATATGCCCAGGAGTGGGATTGCTGGATCATATGGTAACTCTATTTTTAGTTTTTTAAGGAACCTCCATACTGTTCTCCATATTGCACCTATTTACATTCCCACCAACAGTCCCTTTTCTCCACACTATCTCCAGCATTTATTTGTAGACTTTTTGATGATGACTATTTTGACTGGTGTGAGGTAATACCTCATTGTAGTTTTGATTTGTATTTTTCTAATAATTAGCAATGTTGAGCATCTTTTCATGTGTCTGTTGGCCACCTGTATATCTTCTTTGGAGAAATGTCTATTTAGGTCTTCTGCCCCCCCCCCCTTTTTAAAGATATACAATTTATTTATTTATTTATAAATTTATTTTTGGCTGCGTTGGGTCTTCGCTGCTGCATGCGGGCTTCCTCTAGTTGCATCGAGCAGGGCTACTCTTCATTGCGGTGCACAGGCTTCTCATTGCGGTGGCTTCTCTTGTTGCAGAGCATGGGCTCTAGGCACGTGGGCTTCAGTAGTTGTGGCACAAGGGCCCAGCCTCTCCACAGCATGTAGGATCTTCCCAGACCAGGGATCGAACCCGTGTCCCCTGCATTGGCAGGCAGACTCTTAACCACTGTGCCACCAGGGAAGTCCCATTCTGACCATTTTTTGATTGGGTTGTTTGTTTTTTGATACTGAACTGTATGAGTTCTTTGTAAATTTTGGAGACTAATCCCTTGTTGGTCACATCATTTGCAAAAATTTTCTCCCATTCCGCAGGTTATCTTCTCATTTTGTTTATGGTTTCCTTTGCTGTGCAAAAGCTTTTAAGTTTAATTAGGTCCCAATCATTTATTTTTGCTTTTATTTCCATCACTCTAGGAGACAGATCTAAAAAAATATTGCTGTGGTTTATGTCAAAGAATGTTCTTCCTATGCTTTCCTCTAGGAATTTTATAGTATCTGGTCTTCCATTTAGGTCTTTAATCCATTTTGAGCTTATTTTTGTATATGGTGTTAGAATGTTCTAATTTCATTCTTTTACATGTAGCTGTCCAGTTTTCCCAGCACCACTTATTGAAGAGGCTGTCTTTTCTCCATTGTATATTCTTGCCTACTCTGTTGTAGATTAATTGACTGTAGGTGTGTAGATTTATTTCTGGGCTCTCTATTCTGTTCCACTGATCCATATGCCTGTTTTTGTGCCAATACCATGCTGTTTACATTACTGTACCTTTGTAGTATTGCCTGAAGTCTGGGAAGATTATGCCTCTAGCTGTGTTCTTTTTCCTCGGGATTACTTTGGCAATTCTGGGTCTTTTGTGGTTCCATGTAAATTTTAGGATTATTTGTTCTAGTTCTGTGAAAAATGTCATGGGTAATCTGATACAGATCATGTTAAATCTGTAGATTGCTTTGAGTAGTATGGCCATTTTAACTATATTAATTCTTCTAATCCAAGAGCATGGTATTTCTTTTCATTTCTTTGAATCACCTTCAATTTCCTTTATCAATGTTTTTATAGTTCTCAGCATATAAGTCTTTCATCTCTTCGGTCAGGTTTACTCCTAGGTATTTCACTTTTTTTGGACACAATTTTAAAAGGGATTGTTTTTTTACTTTGTCTTCCTGATATTTCATTGTTAGTGTAAAGAAATGCAACTGATTTCTCTATGTTAATCTTGTATCCTTCTACCTTACTGAATTCGTTTATCAGTTCTAATAGTTTCTGTCTTTAGGGTTTTCTATATAGAGTATCCTGTCATCTACATATAATGACAATTTTACCTCTTCCCTTCCAATTTAGATACCTTTTATTTCTTTTTCTTATCTGATTGCTGTGGCTAGGACTTCCAATACTATGTTGAATAGAAGTGGTAAGAGTGGGCATCCTTGTCTTGTTCCAGAATTTAGTGGGAAGGCTTTTAGCGTTTCACTGTTGAGTAGTATACTGGCTGTGGGTTTGTCATAAATAGCTTTTATTATATTGTGATATGTTCCCTCTATACCCACTTTGGTAAGAGTTTTTATCATGAATGAATGTTGAATTTTATCAAATGTTTTTTTCTGCATCTACTGAGATGATCATATGGTCTTTGTCTTTTCTCTTGTTGATGTGGTGTATCACATGATTGACTTGCATATCTGAACCACCCTTGTGACCCTGGGATGCATCCAACTTGATCATGGTGTATGATCTTTTTTATGCGTTGTTGGCTTTGGTTTGCTAATATTTTGTTGAGGATTTTTATATCCATATTCATCAAAGATATTGGCCTTTAATTTTCTTTTTTGATAATGTCTTTGTCTGGTTTTAGTATCAGAATGATGGTGGCTTCATAGGATGACTTTGGGAGTGTTCCCTCTTCAACATTCCATGTGCACTTGAAAAGAATGTATTCTGGTTTTTTTGGATGTAATGTCCTGAAGATATCAATTAAATCTGTTCTATTGTGTCATTTAGAGTCTCTGTTGCATTACTGATCTTCTGTCTGGAAGATCTGTCCATTGACGTCAGTGGGGTGTTAAAGTCTCCTACTATTATTGTATTCCCATCAATTCTCCCTTTATGTCTGTTACTATTTGTTTTATGTATTTAGGTGCTCCTATATTGAAAGCATATAGGATAACGAATGTAATATCCTCTTCTTGTATTGATCCTTTTATCATTATACAGTGTCCTTCTTTATCTTTCTTTATGACCTTGTTTTAAAGTCTATTTTGTCTGATTTAAGTATTGCTATCCCTGCTTTCTTGTCATTACCACTTGCATGAAATATTTTTTCCATCCCCTCACTTTCAATCCATATGTGTTCTTTGCCCTTAAGTGGGTCTACTGTGGGCAGCATATTGTAGGTTCTTGTCTTATTATCCAGTCTGCCACTCTACGTCTTTTGATCAGAGCCTTTTGTCCATTGACATTTAAAGTAATTATTGATAAGTATGTATTTATTGTCATTTTAAACCTTGTTTTTCAGTTGATTTTGTATATCTTCTTTGTTTCTTCTTTTTGTTTTTCCTTTTGTGGTTTGATGGTTTTCTTTTGTATTATGCTTGAGTACCTTTTTTCTTTTTGTTTTTTTTGTGAATCTTTTAAATATGATTTTGATTTGTGGTTACTCTGATTTTCAAGTATGTTAACCCATCACTAAATCTACTTGCTTTAGACTGGTAGTCATATAAGCTCAAACACATTCTAAAAGATCTATATTTTCTTACTCCCCTCCCCCACATTTTGTGATTTGATGTCTCATTTTACATCTTCATGTTTATTCTTTTGCTGAACACTGTAGTTGTAATCGCTTTCATACAATTAAAAAAAATTTTAAACCTATGTACTGACTTATTTCAGTGAGCTTTAATCCTTTTATATACTTACCTCTTCTACTGTTGTTTTCTCTTTCCTATAGATTCTTGCTTCTTTTCCATTTAGAGAAGACCTTTCAATATTTAGTTTAAGATAAGTTTAGTATTCCTGTATTCCTGTAGTTTTTGCTTGTCTGAGAAATTCTTTCTCTCTCCTTCTATTCTAAATGACAATCTTGCTGAGTAGAGTATCCTAGGTTGCAGGTTTTTCCCTTTCAGGACTTTGAATATATCTTGCCACTCCATTCCGGCCTGCAAAATTTCTGTAGAGAAATCAGCTGATAGCCTTATGAGGGTTCCCTTGTAACTGCCTATTTGTTTTTCTCTTGCTACTTTTAGAATTCTCTCTTTATCTTTTGGCATTTTAATTATGATATGTCTTAGAGTAGGTCTGTTTGGGTTCATTTTGTTTGGGACCCTCTGTGCTTCCTGTGCCTGGAAATCTGTTTCCTTCTTTAGGTCTGGGAAGTTTTCAGCCATAATTTTTTCAAGTACATTTTCGATCCCCTTTTCTCTTTCTTCTGCTTTTAGGATTCCTATTATGTGTAGATTGGCATGCTTTACGTTATCCCATAGATCTTGTATGTTGCTTTCACTTTTTTTTATTTGTCTTTGTCTGCTGTTCTGATTGGGTGATTTCCACTATTCTATCTTCCAGATCACTTATTCATTCTTCTGCATTATTTAGTTTGCTATTTATTGCCTTTAGCTTTGTTTTCATCTTGGCAATTGAGTGGTGTAATTTTGATTGGCTCCTCTTTGTAGTTTCTAGTTCCTTGTTACAATGATCTGAATTTCTAACAATAGCTTTTCTTAATTCCTTCAGCATTTTTATTACTTCCTTTTTGAACTTGTGGTCTGGTAGACTGGAGAGGTCATCTGTTTCATTGTTCTTTCAGGGGATTTCTCTTATTCTTTTAATTGGGAGTAATTCCTCTGCTTTTTCATTTTTCTTATATTTCTCCAACTGTGAAGTTAGGAGAAAGAGTTATCTACTGTGGTCTTGAAGGGCTGTTTTTATGTGGGAGTGTCCCTGTGTAGCCTGCTTGAATCCAAAATTTCTCGTGTAAGGGCTGTTTTTGGTATGGATGCTTGCCATCTCTTTCCTCAGGGTGGCCCTTGTACCCTTGATAGGGGGTGTGTTTGGTGTTGTGGTGACCAGAGCCCGCACTGGATGTTGGGTGGGGCCTCCTCTTTGCTTTGTGGATGTCACAGCCCGGCAGAGGGGAAGGGTCTGCTCCCCAGTTGTTGTAGTAGAAGTCCCCAGATCTGGTTCTAAGCTGTGGTGTGAAGTAGGCGGGACTGGAGCACTCCCTCTGGGAAAGGAGCTGCTGCATGTTTCTCCCCAGGAACTGTCTGCCAGGACGTGCGATTCTGTGATGCTGCCTGCCACCTGGTGTGAGCACCCACAAAGACCACTATTGCCTGGCACTGCCCTTGGGGGACACCTTTGCCTGGGGGCTCTGGTAACCTGAGGCCCCTTAAGCGTGCAGGTGCACTCACAAAGTGGTTGCTTCATAAACCCACTGGAGTTGTGTTCCCTGAGCCCGTCTACAATCGACCCAGATGGCCTTCAGGCATGCATGGTTCTGGTCCCAAATCCACCATAGTGAGACTCCACTGGGGCCACCTCCCTGCACCCACAGTGGGACTGCTGGTAATCAGCTCAGACAGCCCCCAGGCAGGCACGTGCAGTCCTGAACCCAAAATCTGCCAGAGCGGCAACCTGCCAAAGCTGCAACCCAGCACCTGCAGTGGGATCGCCAGCAATAAGCTCAGATTTCAGGCCCGCCTTCATGTGTGCCACCCACAAAGTTCACAGCATCTGTGGTGATTGGAGTCACACCCTGCTGTGAGCATGCTGACAGTGAGGCTGCTATGGCAGGCCCACACCCCTCCCCTCGTGTGTTGACAATGGGGCTTCTATGGCAGACCCATGCTCCATCCTGTGTGCACCCCCAGTTGCAGCCTGGGTCACTCTCCAGGCCCTTTGGGATGTCTTCCCACAGCCAAACCGTGTCCTCTCCCTGGGTCTGTCCTCTGAAACCTGAGTTTCAGCACCCAGTCACTGCACACACCAGCAGGCACGCGTCTTGGGCTCAGAAATGTGGCAACATGGCCAGAACCATCTATGTTGGTGTATCTCTACCCTGCAGGGCAGCAAGCCAGCTCCCACACTCTCCTCTCCAGCCTCTGAAGCTCCCTATCTGTCCTGGTGGACCTCCCAGCCAGTGAAGGACGTTCTCAGGGTGAGGGAAGCTGTCCTCTTTCACCGCTCCCTCCCAGGAGCACAGGTCCTGTCCCACATCCTCTTCTCCCTTTTCCGTTCGTCCTACCCAGTTACACAAGGATCTTTCTTGCGGCTTTGGTTGTATGAGATCTTCTGCAAGCTTTCAGTAGATGTTCCGTGAGAACTGTTCCACATGTAGATGTGTTTCTGATGTATTTGTGGGAGGAGGTGAGCTCCACATCCTTCTACTCCACCATCTTGGACTGAACTCTATGTTTAACCTTTTGAGGAACTGCCAGGGTACCTTACAAAGTGGCTGAACCAGGGCTTCCCTGGTGGCGCAGTGGTTAAGAATCCACCTGCCAATGCAGGGGACACGGGTTCGAGCCCTGGGCCGGGAAGATCCCACATGCCGTGGAGCAACTAAGCCTGTGCACCACAACTACTGAGCCTGTGCTCTAGAGCCCGCAAGCCACAACTACTGAAGCCCGCGTGCCTAGAGCCCGTGCTCCGCAACAAGAGAAGCCACCGCAATGAGAAGCACATGCACAACGAAGAGTAGCCCCCGCTCGCTGCAACTAGAAAAAGCCCGCGCGCAGCAAAAAAAACCGACGCAGCCAAAAATAAATAAATAAAATAAATAAATTTAAAAAAAAAACAAAGTGGCTGAACCATTACCACCAGCAGTATACAAGGGTTCCAATTTCTCCACATCCTCAGCAGCATTTGTTATTGTTACTATAAGTCTTATTTGATTGGAGCCATTCTGGTGGGTAACCATCATTGTGGTTTTGATTTACATTTCCCTAATGTTTATTAATTACTTTTTCTTCCTCATTCCGTTTCCTTTTTTGACACTTACAGAAATAAAAAACAATAATACCTCACTGGCATTCATGCTGAAATAGAATAGTTGTTAATTCCCACCCCATCAGCTTAGGTTTCTCATGCTTCATCTCCTTTCAGGGACAACATTCACACCTGACTGTCTCCCTAATATGGCAGAAAGTCTTCACCATCATTCTGTGTACTATGTACATTACTGCACTCCCTCTTTTAGGAAATGCTTGAAAAGCAATTAGAAATAACTATCAGTGCAGTGAATTACTCCAACTAGCCCTCTGTATTCCTGTGGATGTTTTGCTTGTAAAAATTCCAGAGGCAGTATCTTATCAGAAAATGTGTTTTCAAGGGAAGTTCCTGGTGGGATTAGGAACTTCCTAATCAAATATAGCCTATCTTTGATTCAAAGAAATAGTTTTTACATATAAAGTATTGGGAAAGGATTAATGGACATGAATTTATCTATTATTCATTTGTTGGTTCCTTCATTCCTTGCGAATCAGTGCTGTGCCAGGCCTTGGCCCAGGGGATATAGAGAGGAATAGGGCATGGACTTTAATTCAGAAGAACTCTGATGAAGGAGACAAATAGAATTAAAGCATAATGCAATGCATTAAAATGGGGGCAAGACGTAGTTGACAAAAGAAGACATGAATTTATGCCTCTGATCCGTTCAGTAAAAGAATTTCAAGAGACAGAAACCAATAAGGCAAAGAGAATGAGAGACAAGAAAAGAACAAATATTAGAAATTGGAAAGCTCTCTAGCCACTTCAAGGAACCCAACCCTAATCTGGCAGCAGAGAAAGCCAAGAAACAGTATGATTTACATAGCAGAACCCCCAGAGGGCTCAGGAAGTAGCAGCCTAGATATATCTGGTTGAAGGGCTGTTCAATTAAACCCCCACCCCACACCCCAGATTCCCTCCCCACTCCAAATAGGAGACTTAAGTTTTATTCACTGGAGAAAGTAAAATTGGGGGACATAAGTTACACATGAGAGCTCAAGCCTTCTTCCCTTATCCCACTCCTACGACAGCAGCAAACAGGAAAATACCTTTTGGCAGTTTACCGGAAAAGCCTTCCCTGGGAGTCTAACCCAAAGACACCAACATTAGGGGCACCCCAAGGAAATGGTTTAGCTGATCACATTACAGTGAAGCTGTGACTGACAAGCACGCCCTCATCTACAGAGCTTCCCACAACTTTTAAATATCTCATTCAGATCTAAGACAACAGAGAAGGATTATGAAACATCTGAAGAAAGAAAAGAGGGTAAAACAAACCAGCAAAAAGCAAATTCGAGACAGACTAGGAAGGAAGATGAGAATTAAAAAAAAAAAATCCCAGGTAAATTATTAAGCACATAGAAAGCAAAACAAAAGAAAGTAGAATTATTAACTTCAGAGAAAACAAAGTTCATATGGGAAAGGAAAAACAATTCCAATGTGCTACACAATTCAGCTGACAATAGTGTTTACATGATTATAATAGTGTAAACACTAGGTATTGAGCAAACGAAAATTACAAATAACTATACTGTGACAATGAGGGGATGGAAATGTGGTGAGGATATAAGAGACTGCTAAATCCTAATCTTTTACAGTGAGACATCAATAGATAATGCCTAAAACTACAAAAGATGCATAAATATGAGTCAGTAATTTAGAGAATGGGGGAAAATGAGAAGTGAGAAATTAGGGCAAGGTCAGGAAATTTCTGTTTCTCCTAACAAGCCTGAGAAAACTATTTGATTCTTTAAACTATATGCATGTATAACCTTATTAAAAATATAAACTGAGTTAAAAGAAGTGCTGTGGGAACACAGGTGAAAGCAACCAACTCTGAATGGGAAGAAGGGCTGAAAGGTTTCATAGAAAAATCATCCTACCCGATCTTTTTTTTTCTTTTTCTTAATTGAGATGTAATTGACATATAACATTATATTAGTTTCAAGTGTACAACATAATGATTTGATATTTGTATATACTGCAAAATGCTCAGCACAATAAGTCTAGCTGACATCCATCACCATACATACTTAGAAAATTTTTTTCTTATGAGAAGCTTTAAAATCTATACTCACAGCAACTTTCAAATATACAATACAGTATTATTAACTATAGTCACCAGGTTATACATTACATCCCCAGGACTTACTTATTTTATAACTGGAAGTTTGTACCTTTTGATCCCCATCTCCCATTTTGCCTAGCCCCTGTCCTGAACCTCTCATAACCACCCTAACTGGGTCTTAAAGGAAGAATTTGCCAGGTAAAAAATGGTGGGGCGAACAACATGGATAAAGGCACAGAAGAATGAAAGACTATCGGGTTGAGGGAAGGAGTTGTTCAGTTTTGCTGAAGCATGGGTGTGTCAGGGAGGATGGTAAGAGATGAGGCTGGATCGGGCAGTTGGGCCAGACCATGAAGGACCTAGAATGATACACACAGGACATAGGACTAAATTCTGCATCCTTTACAGACAGAACCAATGATTAGGTTCTGTCTTGATCCCACCTACAGAGCAGGCAAGCTACTGCTCTTGAGCATGGACTCCAGGCAGCACCTCAGTGGAGGATGAACTCACTCAACCTTAATGTTTACCTCAGGAAGAGAGGATGAGATAACACTTCAGTGCTGGTCTCACCAAAAATATCTGTGAGATTAAAACAGGAGAGAAGATGACTTGCTTTCTATTACAGAGGGCTCTGGAAATATCAAGCCCACAGCCCTGCCTACCCACCTGAAATGTAGCTCGTATGTTTATTCTGCTTGTCCTGAGCGACCAGCTGCTTGTGCAGTTCTTTTCCAATCCCATTTTCAAAACTCTTACACAATTGTTCCGTTTTCCTGAAATGTTCAAAAAAAGATAGAGTCAAACCATGGCAGGGAATAGATGATTTTTATTTATTTATTATTTTTTTTAACATCTTTGTTGGAGTATAATTACTTTACAATGGTGTGTTAGTTTCTGCTTTTATAACAAAGTGAATCAGCTATACATATACATATATCCCCATATCTCCTCCCTCTTGCATCTCCCTCCCACCCTCCCTATCCTACCCCTCTAGGTGGTTACAGAGCACTGAGCTGATCTCCCTGTGCTATGCGGCTGGGGAATAGACGATTTTTAGGTTCATGGCCAAGAACTCATCACAGAACTTTGGGTCCCCAATAGCATATCCCTAGAACCAGGGACTGAGATCAGAAAGTACCTCTGGTCAGAAGAACAGGAATCAATCTAAACAGATAAATCTAGGATATCTTAAAATGATTGATTAGGAAGATGAATCCACATCTCATAAAAATAATGTGTAATCTAGGAGGCATGGAGAAAATGATATAAGCTTTGGAGCCAAGAAGAGCCAAGTTTGAATTCTAGCTCTGTTACTTTCAAACTGTATAACCGTGGACAAGTTACTTGATCTCTCTCAGTCTCAGTGTCTCTATATGTAAAATAGAGATAATATACCACCTTACATGATTTTTAAAATATTTATAAGAGCTAAGGATTTAGGATAGTTTGAAACATAATACTTAGTAGCAGGTAGCTATTACATCATTACCATGTCAATAGAAGCTTCAAGTGACTAATGTGGAATATTTAAAAGCAGAGGACTACATTATGAATCGTTCATCTTTTTTTTCCCAGCACTGTCCATTGAAGGACTCCGTGATTCTAATGAGAAGGCCAGTTATTTGCACGACAAATTCCCATTGTGGAAAAAGAGTACTATACCAGGATACAAGAGCTTGATGGAATCTGCTTTTTAACAATATCCAATATTATTTTCCAATTCCATACTGAATTAGTTTCCTAGGACTGCCATAACAAAGTACCACAGACTGGATGGCTTAAGACAACAGAAACTTATTTTCTCACAGTTCTGGAGGCTAGAAGTACAGAATCAAGGTGCTGACAAGACAATATTCTCTCTGAAGCCTCCAGTGGAGAATCTGTTCCAGGACTTTCTCTTAGCTTCTGGTGTTACCAGGTATCCTTGGCATTCCTTGGCTTGTTAATCCACTGTAATCTGCCTCTGTCCTCACATGGCTGTCTCTGTGTCTCTCCTCTTCTTATAAATATACCAATCATATTGGATTAAGGACTCAGCTCTCTCCAGTATGACCTCATCTTAATTAATTACATCTGCAACTACCCTATTTCCAAATAAGGTCACATAACGAGGTTCTCAAAAGGGAATGAATTTGGAGGGCGCACTATCCAACCCAGTACATATGCTCACCAAGCAAACTTCTGGTCTGCCACATGCTCTCCTTAATGAACCTCCCTACCAAGAGCACATGCCCCCTGTAAATGACTGGTACCAGCTAGCCAACCAGGTAACACCCACCAAGATAGCACAAATTTGGCATTCTGGCTTATAAACCATTGCCTGTTGAGTCTAGTTAAAGAGACTCTCACCTCAGGGCCCGGTCAGCCCTTCATGAGTGAAAATCTATTTCCTGAACTTGCAAACATAAAGACCAGGTCCTAGGTGCCTGGTGACCCAATCAAATCACAGACACTCCCTGAAACTTGGTTCACCGGCACTTGCCAGCCTCCCCTGAGCCACCACCCATCCATGGCCATTCAGGGTTCTCAGCTTTTACCTGAACTGGCCATCATCCAAGAGAGGCTTCTGCGCACTGAGGTATCTCCTAATGGTGTCTTCAAGTTTGGGAATAGGCAGCCTGGGAAGAAAGTAAGGTCAAGTGTAAGGGTGACAATCTGTGGAAGAGGTTAACTAGCTTCCCAACCCAAACTAACCAATAATTACTGGATAATTAACTTCTTTCCAAAAAAAACAAACAACAAAAGGAAGCCACTTACAAATGAGAATAGATGAATTTAAGTATAATTGGTAGCTCTTTTTTTAAAGTAAAATAACTTTTTAATGTATTAATGATGAATTTCATAAGCTGAATTAGTAAACACACTAACAGATTCAAAATGGGGAAGCAGAAGCTGCCCCAAAATTCCTGTTTCCTGTCACTGTTATAATACCTGTGTTAACCCTGTACTGGCACTGATTTTATTTCTACCCTTAGTTTGAACAACTGTCTTTTTCTCTCCCAAGATGAAAAAAACTTCTATTTTTAAATTTTCTAGTGTATTTTATGACAGAGAATCATACAAAAGGGAAACACAGGTCTGTCCAATGGGCCAGCCAACCATGGGATCAACCATCAAGCCATGCCCAGCTCACCAGGAGTCCTGCGAGGAAGAACCAAATCTTCCTCCGTGCTTACTTACTCATCATTCTCTACCGGTGGATTCCCAATGACAGCTATGGCGATGAAGTTACAGGTCCACAGTGAAATGAAAACACCAGGGGTATGTCGTGAGGCATACTTTTTTCTTCATGTTAATAATTTTATTGAAAGATATATCCCCTAGTACCAAAACTTAATCCAAGTTTGTTAGGTTACCTCTGCCAACTCAAAATTAACACTGATACATTCAAAATATCTAAATATAGCAGCCATTTAGGAAAACTGAAAAGTTATCCATAAAACACAGTTTAAGACCTTACTAATAAGATACACTGTAGTTCTTCAGTTTATTTTTCAATGCATGTTTATCCAAAATACAATGTCAAAAAACAAATCTGAATTTACAGCCATCATGGACTTAGGCTGCACTGAGTAACCATTCACAACACTGTAACACTGTAGGTCCCCTTACATGGACTTATGCAGAAAATCCCTAACACTAGCTCAGCTATCTCATAAGTACAAAGTTACCTACTTACCTTTCTCAAGACTTTGTTTTGATACAGTAGGGACATTAAGGAAAATTTACCTTCTTTTTAAACAATTCTAAATTAGAGGCAATGGCAGTTTTATAAAAGCAGTCCTTATTCAAAAGATTCTGGAGTGTTAACTCTAGCTTGAACTTACTTTAGTGGGGTAAAGTAAGTTTTCAGAGTGATGATTTATTTTGGAGTTATTAGCACAACAAACTGAATTTTCTCAATGGAACTAAATTAAGGCAGTATAGATTCTACAAAAAAATTATTATCATGGATACAAAGTCACCTGTTTTCTATAAAAATTATCAAAGGTCACTTAATGAATATGCTAAACTTACCAAGTCTATATTTTTGCCTTCTATAAAATACCCTCGTTGTAAATGTCAAATAACAACATAGTCCATATCACTGGATTATCTGATACTTGCAGAAGATGGCCATAGTTGTGAAGTTACTGGTTCACAAGGAAATAAAACAAACATGGACAGTACAGTGAGCTTTTCAAAAAGCTAAATTTGCTTACATGAAAAGTCTGTTCTTAATTCTGAGATTGTCCCACCCTCCCCTTTTAGGGTGAGAGTCATTAAAGGTCTTTTTTTTTAAGAAATAATGTTGATAACAGTATTTTCCCCTATAATTTTACTGATCTGTGAAGTCTAAAAGTATAAGAACTACTGATGGTGAAAAGACAAGGACATTTAGAATCGGACCTCGCCTTAAGTCCCAGCTCTGTCACTTAATCTCTCTGATATGGTTATAGGTAAATACCACTTGCCTTCAGATTTCTCCTCAAAGAAAGCCACTCCCCAACTTCTAGGAAGGACCAATACCCTCCTAACCTCCACAACCTGCCATCAACATCAAACACGTTTCTTTCCTCTCAAATCTAATTGTACCACCTTCTCCCCATCCTCATCTGTTATCCACTCCAAGGAATGCTGGGTTAGTAAACCAGCTCTCTGGTGGGTAGGGGGTGAAGCCCTGATTTGTAGCATTTACCAATTTCTGTAAATCTCCCACCATGGCCAAGTTCAAGCTACCAACATGATGTCACCGAATGTGGAGCTGGGAAGAAATGCAGAGTTGGCTCACGTGATTATGGTGATGTATAGAGAGGGGAGCTCACCACCCATTAGGATTCTTCCTCTGAATCCCCTTTTCTCACTTCCACTGGCACGTGGGCTGGCACAGAACAGGTACTCAATGTGTGTTAAATGAATTAGTTGATTACCTTCCTTTACCCCCCTATGTACCCCAGGACCCTATATTCTTCTCTATCATTTTTAGAGGCATTTATGTATTCATGTCTCTCTTCCCCATCAGACTGCAGACCATGAGATCCTTTAAGGATGCAGAAGATGGAGAGATTCTCTTCTCCCCTCCTGTTGGTTTTGACATCTTCTTCTGATTCTCTTTTCCTCCATTATGTCCTCTTGCCCTAAAAGTGCCAGTTTTCTCAAGACTGGCTCCTCTGCCCTCTTCTGACTGGATACTCCATCGGTGATCCCCCCTGCTCTGACAGAATCAACTTTGACACTTACACAGGCTCTTCCAAGAAGGCAACGAGGAAGAAAACTGAAGGTATGCAAGGGGGCATAATCCTGTCAACTGTGGATTCGTTCTTTGTTTAGGGACAGTGTGCTATGCTGGAAAAGCCTAAGCTTTGAAGCCAAACAAACCCGAGTTCCAATTTTAAACAAGTCACTTTTCAGAAAGTAGACTGGTGGTTACCAAGGGTGTTGGGGGGATGGGGAATGACTGCAATGACGGGGAGAGGCGATGAATTAGATAGTGGTGATAGCTGCACAACACTGTGATTATATAACCCTCCCCCATGGAACTGTACACTTTAAAAGTAGGAATTTTACCAGTGCACAGGCACTAGACCCAGGACCCCCAGGGCCCTGCAGCCAGAGATCACAGGACCCAGATGCACCCACCAGTGAGCAGGCACCAGCCCTCAAATCCCTGACCTGCCCACCAGTCAGCCTGCTCTAGTCTCAGGACCAGCCTACCCACTAGCTGGTGGACACCAGCCCCAGGGCAACAACAGCCCCTCAGCTGGAGGACCCAGCTCAGACTCCAGCAGGCCAGCAGCACCTGCCCTGGGGCTGGTTGGGCCCTGGCCTCACCCACCAGCAGGCCAACACAAACTTCGGGACACCCTTGACCCCGCAGCCAGCTGTGTCAGGAGCCAGCCCCATCCACCAGCAGTCCAGCACCAGATCTGGAACCTCTGGGCCCCCTGGGCCCTGCAGCCAGACCCCAGGAACTGACTCTGCCCACCAGTGAGCCAGCACTAGCCCTGGGACCCCCGGAGCTCTGCAGCCAACCACCTTGTGACCCGGCCCAGCCAACTGGCAGCCAGCAGCCTCTGCACACGGCAGGGCCTGGCAACCAACCAGACCAGGGGACAACCAAGCCTATCAGACTGCCCATGGTAGTCAGCCTACCACAGGAAAAGGACCCACGCAGTCCACATTAGGGGCACCCCTAGAGCATGTAGCTCTGGTGACAAAAGAGGAGTGCAATACTGGGACGCACAGGACATCTCTTACAAAAGGCCACTTCTCCAAGATTGGGAAACATGACCAACCTACCAGATACACAGAGATAAAAACAGCAAGTTAGGCAAAATGAAGTGACAAAGGAACATGTTCCAAATGAAGGAACAAACTAAAACCCCAGAAGAAGAATTAAGTGAAGTGGAGACAGGCAGTCTACCTGATAAAGAGTTCAGGGTAATGACTGTAAAGACGATCATAGAACTCAGGAGAAGAATGGATGCACAGAGCAAGAAGTTAGACGTTTTTAACAAAGACTTAGAAAATATGAAGAACAATCAAACAGAGATGAAGAATACACTAACTGAAATGACAAATACACTAGAAGGAATCAACAGTAGACTAAATGACACAGAGGAACAGATCACATGAGCTAGAAGACAGGGAAATCACTCATGCTGAACAAAAAAAAGAAAACAGAATGAAAAGCAATGAGGATGGTTTAAGGGACCTCTGGGACAATATCAACTGTACTAATATTCACATTATAGGGGTCCCAGAGGAGAAGAGAGAGAGAAAGGGGCAGAGAACATATTTGAAAACATAATAGCTGAAAACGTCCCTCACATGTGAAAGAAAACAGACATCCAAGTCCAGGAAGCACAGAGAGTCCCATACAGGATGAACCCAAAGAGGAACACATCAAGGCACATTGTAATTAAATGGTAAAAATTAAGCATAAAGAGAAAATATTAAAAGCAGCAAGGGAAAAGCAACAAGTTATTTACAAGGGAACTCCCATGAGATTATCAGCTGTCTTTTCAGCAGACTCTGCAGGCCAGAAAGGAGTGGCATGATATATTTAAAGTGATAAAAAAGAAAAACCTACAACCAAGAATACTCTACCCAGCAAGGCTCTCATTCAGATTTGATGGAGAGATCAAAAGTTTTTCAAACAAGCAAAACCTAAAAGAGTTCAGCACCACCAAACCGGCTTTGCAAGAAATGTTAAAGGGACTTCTCTAAGCAAAAAAGAAAAGGTCATAATTAGAAACATGAAGATTAGAAAAGGAAAAAGCTCACCAGTAAAGGCAAATATACAAAAAAGTTAGATCATCAACCACTTACAAAGCTAGTAGGAAGGTTAAAAGAAATAAGTGGTAAAATCATCTATAGCCACAATAAGCAGTTAAGGGATACACAAAACAAGTAGATCTAAAATATGATGTCAAAAACCGTCATCATGATATGGAAGGACAGTACAAATGCAGGGCTGTTAAAATGCATTTGAAATTAAGAAACCAGCAACTAAAAACAATCATGTATATACACAGATGGCTATATTTAAATCTCACGGTAACCACAAACCAAAAATCTACAATTGATAACACGCAGAAAAAAGAGAAAGGAACCCAAAGGTAAGACTAAAGATTGTCACCAAATCACAAGAGAAGAGAACAAAGGACTAATAAAGGAACAAAAAAGAACTACAAAAACAGTCTCAAAACAATGAACAAAATGGCAATAAGAATATACATATTGGGATTTCCCTGGTGGCTCAGTGGTTAAGAATCCGCCTGTCAATGCAGGGGACACGGGTTTGAGCCCTGGTCTGGGAAGATCCCACATGCCATGGAGCAACTAAGCCCGTACGCCACAACTACTGAGGCTGCGCTCTACAGCCCGCGAGCCACAACTCTACTGAGCCTGCATGCCACAACTACTGAAGCCCGTGAGCCTAGAGGCCGTGCTCCACAACAAGAGAAGCCACCGCAATGAGAAGCCCGCAAACCACAACGAAGAGGAGCCCTCACTTGACACAACTAGAGAAAGCCCGTGCACAGCAACGAAGGCCCAACACAGCCAAAAATAAATAAATCAATAAATTTATATTTTAAAAAAGAATATACATATCAATAATTACTTTCAGTGTAAATGGACTAAATGCTCCATTCAAAGACACAGAGTAGCTGAATGGATACAAAAACAAGACCCATATATAAGCTGCCTACAAGAGATTCATTTCAGATCTAAAGACACACACTGATTTGAGGGGATGGAAAAAGATACCCTATACTAATGGAAATCAAAAGAAAGCTGGGGTAGCAATACTTACATTAGACAAAATAGACTTTAAGACAAAGATGGTTACAAGAGACAAAGAAGGACACTACATAATGACCAAAGGATCAATCCAAGAAGAAGGTATAGTAATTTTAAATATATATGCACCCAACATAGGAGCACCTAAATACATAAAGCAAATATTAACAGACGTAAATGGAGAAATTGACAGTAACACAGTAATAGTAGGGGAGTTTAACACCCCACTTACATCAATGTACAGATCATCAAGACAAAAAATCAATAAGGAAACACTGGCCTTAAATTACACGTTAGACCAGAGAACCTAATAGATACATAAAAAACATTCTATCCCAAACAGTAGAATACACTGTTCCAAGTGCACATGGAACATTCTTCAGGACAGGTCACAAAACAAGCTAGGCCATAAAACAAGCCTCAGAAAATTTAAGAAAACTGAAATCATATCAAGCATCTTTTCCAGCCACAATGCTGTGAGACTAGAAATCAACTACAGGAAATAAACTGCAAAAAACACAAACATGTGGAGGCTAAACAATACACTACTAAACAACGAATGGATCACTGAAGAAATCAAAAAGGAAACAAAAAATACCTGGAGACAAGTGGAAAAAAACCCACAATGACTCAAACTTCATGGGATGCAGCAAAAGCAGTTCTAAGAGGGAAGTTTATAATGCTATAAGCTTACCTAAGGAAACAAGAAAAATCTCAAATAATCAATGTAAACTTACACCTAAAGGAACTAGTGAAAGAACAAAACACTAAGTTAGTAAAAGGAAAGAAATCATAAGGAACAGAGCAGAAGTAAATGAAATAGACTAAAAAAAAAATAGAAAAGATCAATGAAAATAAGAGCTGGTTCTTTGAAAAGATAAACAAAATTGATAAACTTTAAGCCAGACTCATCAAATAAAAAAGAGAGAGGGCCCAAACTAATAAAATCAGAAATGAAAAAGGAAAAGTTACAACTGATGCCACAGAAATACAAAGGACCATAAGAGATTACTATGAACAACTATATTCCAATAAAATGAACAACCCAGAAGGAATGGACAAATTCCTAGGAATGTACAATCTCCCAAGACTGAACCAGGAAGAAATAGAAAATATGAATAGACCAATTAACAGTAATGAAATTTAATCAGTAATTTAAAAACTCCCAACAAACAAAAGTCCTGGACCAGGTGGCTTCACAGGTGAATTCTACCAAACACGTAGAGAACAGTTAACACCCATCCATCTCAAACTATTCCAAAAAAACTGCAGAGGATGTAATGCTTCCAAACTTATTATAAGAGGCCAGCATCATCGTGATAACAAAAAACAAAGATACCACACCAAAAAGAAAATTACAGGCCAATATCACCAATGAACATAGATGCAAAGATCCTCAATAAAATATTAGCAAACCAGATCCAACAATACAATCAAAAGATCATGCAGCCTGATCAAGTGGCATTTATCACAGGGACGCAAGGATGGTTCAATATCCACAAATCAATGTAATACATCACAATAGCCAATTGAAGAATAAAAGCCTTACGATCATCTCAATAAATGCAGAAAAAGCTTCTGACAAAATTCAACATCTATTTATGACAATACTCTCCACAAAGTAAGTACAGAGGGAACACACATCAGCATAATAAAGGTCACATATGATAACTCCAGAGCTAACACATACTCAGTGATGAAAAGCTGATAGCATTTCCTCTAAGATTAGGGACCAGACAAGGAATTCCACTCTTGCCCCTTTAATCAACATGCTATTGGAAGCCCTAGCCACAACAATCAGACAAGAAAAAGAAATAAAAGGAATCCAAATTGAAAAAGAAGGAGCAAAACTGTCAGAGTTTGCAGATGAGACACTATTAAAAAACTACTAGAGCTCATCAATGAATTCAGTAAAGTTGCAGGACACAAATTGATATATAGAAATCTGTTGCACTCTACATGCTAACAATGAACTATCAGGAGGAGAAACTAAGTAAGCAAACCCATTCACAATCACATCAAAATGAATACCTAGGAATAAATCTAACTAAAGAGGTAAAAGACCTATAAGACACTGAAGAAAGAAATCGAAGATGACACAAACAGATGGAAAGATATACCTTGTTAATGGACTGGAAGAATTAATATCATTAAAATGACCATACTACCCAAAGCAATCTACAGATTCAATGCAATCCCTATCAAAATACCAATGTCATTTTTCACAGAACTAGAACAAATAATTTTAAAATTTGTATGGAAACACAAAAGACCCCCAAATAGCCAAAACAATCTTGAGAAAGAAGAAGAGAGCTGGAGATATCACATTCTCTGACTTCAGACCATACTACAAAGCTAGGATAATCAAAACACTATGGTACTGGCACAAAAACAGACACATAGCTCAATGGAACATAAGAGAGAGCCCAGAAATAAAACCACACACTTATGGTCAATTAATCTATGACAAAGGAAGCAAGACTATACAATAGAGAAAAAACAGTCTCTTCCTTAAGTGGTGCTGAGAAAATGGAACAGCTGTGTAAAAGAGTGAAATTAGAATATTTTATCAAACCATACACAAAAATAAACTCAAAATGGATTAAAGGGCTTCCCTGGTGGCGCAGTGGTTGAGAGTCTGCCTGCCGAAGCAGGGGACACGGGCTCGTGCCCCAGTCTGGGAAGATCCCACATGCCGCGGAGCGGCTGGGACCATGAGCCATGGCCATTGAGCCTGCGCATCTGGAGCCTGTGCTCTGCAACGGGAGAGGCCACACAGTGAGAGGCCCACATACCTCAAAAAAATAAATAAATAAAAATTTTTAAAAATGGATTAAAGAGCTAAATGTAAGACTGGAAACCACAAAACTCCTAAAAGAAAACATTGGCAGAACACTCTTTGACATGAATCACAGTAATATTTTTTTTGATCTGTTTCCTAAAGGCAAAGGAAACAAAAGCAAAAACAAAACAAAACAAAAACAAATGGGACCTAATCAAATTTAAAAGATTTTGCACAGCAAAGGAAACCATCCAAAAAAAAAAAAAGACAACCTACTGAATAGGAGAAAATATTTGCAAATGATATGACTAATAAGAGGCTAATGTCCAAAATATATCAACAGCTCATACAATTCAACATCAAATAAACAACCTGACTTAAAAAATGGGCAGAGGGACTTCCCTGGAAATTCAGTAGTTAAGACTCTGTGCTTCGGGACTTCCCTGGTGGTGCAGTGGTTAAGAATCCACCTGCCAATTCAGGGGACACGGGTTCGAGCCTTGGTCCGGGAAGATCCCACAAGCTGCAGAGTAACTAAGCCCATGCAACACAACTACTGAGCCTGAGCTCTAGAGCCCGCGAATCACACTACTGAGGCCACGTGCCACAACTACTGAAGCTCGTATGCCTAGAACCTGTGCTCTGCAACAAGAGAAGCCACTGCAATGAGAAGCCCGCGCACCGCAACGAAGAGTAGCCCCCACTCGCCACAACTAGAGAAAGCCCACGTGCAGCAACGAAGACCCAACACAGCCAAAAATAAATTAATTAATTAATTTTAAAAAATCAAATCTGACTCCTATCTCATGACTGTAACCACCATGAGATGCTGCTTGCCACTTATCCATTATATCATAACTGTTTACCTGTTAAATCTCCCCCACTATACAGTAAGCTCCTCAACATGACTGACTGGTCTCCAAATCCCTATTAATAAATGGTTATCAAATTAATAATGTGAATGTGTAGGTCAGGTTGTTCCACCCTTTCTCTGCTTCGGACTTGCATTTTTATATTCTGAAATTAACTGCTCAGCGTGTATAAATAGAACCCTAAAAAAAAAACCTAACTGAACTGTACACCTAAAAATAGTTAAAATGGTAAATTTTATGTTTTGTATATTTGACTACACTGAAAAAGAGCAAAGAAAAAAACATAACACCTAAAAACCAAGCAAATGATAGTGCAAAGGTTCCTAGAGGAAAGCAAGTCCAAAGCCACTTGATTAAAAGGCAGTGATATAATAGGAAAAGAAAGAGGTAAGGAGGGAGATCCAATTGGACCACTTAATACTAAGGGACTAGTCCTTCCCATGCCAACTAATAAGGACAGTTCCCTATTTTGGCATCTTATCTCACTCTAGCCTCACAATAGCCCTATGAATTGTGCTTTCTGTTCCTACCTTACAGGTAAGAACTAGGGCTCAAAGAGGTTGACTGAATTGCCTGAAGCTATACAGAAAGAGTATCAGATCCAGAATCTGAAACTTAAGTTCTACCAGACTTCAAAGCCAGGGCTTTTCACCAAGTGGTGACATCAAAACAAGCATGAAAGACAATTCATTTTACCTCTCCAGAATCTCAGATAAAAGGAATCTTATCTTATCTAACTTCCAACTTACAGGTGAGGTGGTGGAGGCCTGGAGAGGGAGTCATCATTTAAAGTTATACACGGGTGATGAGCGCTACTGTTTGTAGCTCCAAGATATCTGTGCTGTGGATTAGAGGAAATGATCTTGATATTCTTTGATATTCTTAATATTCTTCCCAGCTTTCCAATTCTAAAATGGAGAAAACCCCTCTGACCTTACACCTGGGTGGGGCCCGGGACTGTCTGAAAGTTAAAGGCCATCTGTTGCTGGGCTTGGCAAGTGAAGACAGGCTCTGTCATTCCTCACCTTTCCCCCACATACTGGCTCAGCTCATAGTCAAGAGGTCAAGGCTTATCTCACAGGCACAGAGACTTTTTCTTTCTCTTCCCCATCCTCCTGCCAAATTTAAACAGTGGGATTGGGGCTAGATAATCTCATTTTAACTTGTTTTAGATGTTTGCACACTGTAATTTGACAAGAATCCCTCAGCTGATACTCCTGAGAGGATGGGGGTGGGCAGTGAGGACAATGGGTTAAGGGGTTCCCAGCTGTAGAGAAAAACAGCAACCTAGTAGTTGGGGTTGATGCCTGTGACAATCTTTGCTCTGTTCATGGGGTAGGGTCTCCAGCCCCTGGACTGGGAGGGAGATCCCTAATGGCAGCTTGGGGAGAAAGGAAGTAAAAAGGCTCTGTGAAACAAATTTGGAACTTGGCACCAGGAACTAACTGGTGAGTAGGTAGAGAAGTTAAAGTTTGGTTTTAGGGGGTGAAGGAATTTAGGGACATTTCTAATATTGGAGGAGACCTGGCAGCTTAGAGTAAGGCTGGGAGTTCAAAGACTGGGCAAACTGGAAGCTGAATTAAAGAAAATACTGGATGAGGGAAGGAGAAGGAAGATGTATGGGAGCTGTGTTTCACAGGGGAAGTAGATTCTGGGAGAAGTGTTTTAGAAGGGGGCGGGGGCGTAGCTATGGTGAGGAGGCACAGAATTTGGGTGGGCTCTGTATCTAATGTGAATAAGATTTGGGGAGGGGTACTAAGGGTGCCGCCTAGAATTCTGTGAGGGTGGGCTGAAGTTGCAGGGAGTAATGTGGGTTAGGGAGGAGGGTGGGAGGAGTGTTGAGGAAGGTTTGGTAGGGGTGAAAGGTTTCCAGGTGAAGATTGGACTTAGAATGCTGAGGACTTGGAGGGTAAGATGAATACTTGAATCTGCTTGGGGGAGGATAGAGTGTTAAAATACAAGAGGACTGGAGGCATGGGGAGTGGGGCTGAGGGTTATGAGTAACAGGCGTGAAAAAGGTGGCGTGCTGGGAGAAATTGAGGGAGAGTACCTATTATGTATCAGGAATTGACCGATCCATATTCTGTGCAGGAATGCGGGGAGACAACCTAGTTGGAGGGCTAAGGGTAGTGTTGGCGATATGCAGGTTGGACGTTTTTCAGGGAGAAATGTGAGGGACAATTAGATATTTGATTGGAAGTCGGTTTTTTGTAGGAGTTCGAGAAGAGTTCAGGAGAGAAAATCTGAGAGAACAATGGCTGGGGGGAGCGGGGGATTCTGGAAGAGAATTCGGGCATTCTGATGTTCCAGTACCATGAGATCCTGAAAGTCACAGGATTTTCAGATTGGAGGATGCGGCAGCGTCCCAGGTAAAACTTTAGAGGCGGAAGAGGGTTCAGCAGAATAGGCGTGAGTGATTGGAGAGAGGCTGGGGCCGAACCCCAGCTCGCGTGGACGGCGGGGACCGGGAGGCCGGGCTCACCTGGGCAGACTGTCCTGGTAGTGCATAGTGGGCACGATGCTCAGCTGCAGGTACTGGCCCGGGTCGAAGCCTGTGCTTAGGAGCCGACTGAGGGCTCCCGGGCCAAAGGCAAGGCCCCGGGGCCAGGCGCGCAGCAGCAGGCCGGCCACCATCGTCCCGGAAGGCGGCAGCAGCGAGAACGCGGAGAATGCGGAGCTCTGGTTACAGAGACTAGGCCACCGCCCTCAGTGCCCCAGGACGCTGCGTCAGGGGATTCGCGTTCAGCTTGTGCCGGTACGCGGAACAACTTCCGGCCTTCTGGCCCCGCCCACGGAGGGCCCAGCCCACAGATGGGTCCGCCCGCAAATAGGGCCGCCCACAGGCCCACCGAGGCTCAGAGGGTCCAGCCCACTGCGGGACTGGGACGGCCGTCGCCTCCCGGCTCTGTTGGTCTCTCTTCTGCTCTCTAGGCGGCAGGAAACCGAGCTCCGAAGCCACACCGTTCTCCTGTTTTGGAACAAGATAGAAACTGAACTGGAGAAAAAGAGAAGCCGAAAAGACTTTTGGAATCTGATAAATTTTGTCCAGACTCTGTCCCTGGGAGATCGTGGGAAAAAATTTAAACCTCTGTTTCCTCATCTGAGAAGTAGAGGTATGATCATTCAACCCAGCCCCCACGTTCCTAGATGTGAAATGAAACAACTTGGTGTGTACGGTTCCTGGCGCTCTAAGCAGTAAATGGTGGCTGCTGTCGTTAACTAGTCACCCGTCAAGTTTGCCCAGCAGAAGATTTTTTGACATACCGTGATTAGCCCTGTCGAGCTGCCCTTCGAGCTCACTTGAGCCGGTATTAGAGAAAATGTGTGCAGGAGTTCCCTGGCGGTCCAGTGGTTAGGACCTCCGCGCTTTCACTGTCGTGGGCCAGGTTCAATCGCTGGTGGGGGAACTAAAATCCCGCAAGCTATGCAGCGCGGCAAAAAATAATAATAATAGAGAAAATGTGTGTAGAAGCCAGAAACCATTGGAGTCTCCCATCCAGCCACCACTTCTGTGCAGAAAACCCTTTTTAGAGCAGGATCCCTTCTGCTAGAACATCCTTTCTCAGTTTGAACATTTCCAAAGACAGGAAGCTCTGCCTCTGGCCCTAGGAAGCCTTCTATGCTCAGTGGACCCCGTGAGGCTGCCTGTCCCCACAGATCACCTCCAAGTTTCCTTCCAACTCCGACTCTAAGATTATACAACTTGAATAGAGACACCTATCAGCCCTTACCCATCACAAAGCAACCCCACCACACTCCCATTCTTGCTTTCAGCTGCAGTTTAGGATTAAACAGGCTCTGCTCCCATTTTACAGAAGAAAAGGAAGTATCAAAAGACACAGAATCATGCTGTCTGGCTTGAGGTACAGAATTCCATTCCAGGAACAGGACCTTCCTTTAGCTTCAGCTCTCACTCGTGGCCTTGTGGGTTTGAGGTAGCCCAGTACATCTGCTCTGTCCCATAACTGAATAAGCAGTGCCAGAAGCTGGAGCACACTGAAAAGAGCACTAGACTGGGAGTCAGGAGACCTGAGTTTTGGTCTCAACTCTGTCCTCATCTAGTTAGGTAACCCCTGGTTGAACAGGAAGATCACTAATGAGCCCACACTCATTCAGTGGTGACTACAAATCCCTAAGAACTGAACATGAAACTTAAAAATACTGAATGTCTAATCCTCCTCCCTTGAGGGAAGAACAGACAGCACTGTTTAGACCCAAGTCTAAAACATCAGTGCCATTTGCCTGTAGCGTATAGGGCCAGAGGGAGAATAGCAAATCCTTTCTGAAAAAGCTTACTCCAAATCCGGACAGTTTTCAGAGCCTTGAAGCCTGAGGCAAGCATCAGGAGCTGTGTAGAGCTAAGGGGTTCAGAGAACCCGGAAGAAACAGTGAACCTAACCGAAGAGCAGTGGCTCAATTCTAGAGACAGAGGGCCAGGGAATGTGCCCATCAAGTCTAATAGCTGAAGAGGGCCCAAAAGACTTCTGGAGGTGCATGGCCAATAGCAACAAATCTAACTCTTCAGACGGGTGTGCAAGGCCTTTTTCTGGTACCCACCTGGTTCTCCACTTCCCATGATGTCACCCCAAGAACCCTATGCTGTAGGAACACTGAACTGTTCACCAGAACTTGTCCTCACTCCATGCTTTTTTTTTTAAGCTGTGCCTACTGTCTGAAATATTTTTTCCATGCATCTCTTCCTAGTACACTCTAACATCCTTCAAATCCCATTTCAAAACTCACAACCTCTATGATGTCTTCCTCAATCCTCATCCTTCCTCCTTCCCACAAGAACAAGTTTCTCCCTCTGATTCCACAGCACTTTTCACAATGTTTTACTGTTATATATGGAAAACAGAACTATATTATGATTCATTATGCAAGGCAGAGATCTTGTTTTCATTTATGTACCCAGGTTTCTAGCACAGGGCCTATCATGGGTAGGTGCTTGCCTTCTTTCTTCTTGGTATGGCCCTGGGGCTTGTATCACATTAAGGATAAACATGAACTGGAGGACCAGAAACACCATATTTTGCTGTGTAAGGGTCAAGAAAGTTCCTCTACTTAGAGAAAAGTTCTGAAGAATAAATTGTATCAAAGTAATCCCAGAGTTCTGCTCTCTTTCGAATTAACTATGAAAAAGCAGAACATGGTGGACAGGTTTAAGTAATATTCTTATTCAAAACCAAAGTTCTGGGCTTCCCTGGTGACGCAGTGGTTGAGAGTCCACCTGCTGATGCAGGGGATACAGGTTCGTGCCCCGGTCCGGGAAGATCCCACATGCCGCGGAGCGGCTGGGCCCGTGAGCCATGGCCACTGAGCCAGCGCGTCTGGAGCCTGTGCTCTGCAACAGGAGAGGCCCCAACAGTGAGAGGCTTGTGTACAGTAAAAAAAAAAAAAAAAAAAAAATTACAAAACAAAAGTTCTTAAAAACAATAAACATTTTTATTGAGGTGTAACTGATATATAACATTAAGTTAGTTTCTGGGGGACAACATAATGATTCGATATTTGTATACACTATGAAATGAATACCACAATAAGTCTCGTTACCATTAGTCACCATACATAGTCACAAAAATCTTTTTTTTCTTGTGATGAAGACTTTTAAGATTTATTCTCTTAGCAACTTCAAATGTGCAATACAGTATTATTAAGTATAGCCATCATGCTGGACATTACATCCCCATGACTCATTTATTTTATAACTGGAAGATTGTAGCTATTGACCCCCTTCACCCATTTTGCCCACCCCCCCAACCCCCTGCCCTCTGGCAACCATCAATCTGTTCTCTGTATCTATGAGCTTGATTTTTTGTTTTGTTTGTTTAGTTTTTTAGGTTCCACATATAAATGAGATCATATGGTATTTGTCTTTCTCTCTCTGACTTATTTCACTTAGCATAATACCCTCTAGGTCCATCCATGTTGTCTCAAATGGCAAGATTTCATTTTTTTTTATAACTGAGTACTACTGCATTGTGTGTGTGTGTGTGTGTATATATATATATATATATATATATATGCCACATCTTCTTTATCCATTCATCCATCTATGGACACTTAGGTTGTTTCCATATCTTGGCTATTGTAAATAGTGCTGCAATGAACATAGGGGTGCATATACTGTTTCAAATTAGTGTTTTCATTTCCTCTGGATATATACAAAGAAGTGGAATTGCTTGATCAAATGGTAGCTCTATTTTTAATATTTTGAGAAACCTCCATGCTGTTTTCCATAGTGGCTGCACCAGTTTACATTCTCTTCAACAGTGCATGAGAGTTTTTTATTTTCCTCACAACCTTTCTTGAGAATATGGCAGGACTGATATGGGGAGACCCTTTAAAGATGGGCAAGACTGGAGCAAATTTGAAGGCTGAGAGGGAGGAGCCAATGGGAAGAAAGAGATTAAATAGAGGTAGAAATTAACTGATGGAGAATGTCCTGGAGGAAATGAGAGGGAATGGATTTGAGGAAGGGGCATGTCTTTAATAGAGAGAAGACAAGGGGACTTCCCTGCGGTCCAGTGGTTAAGACTCCGGGCTTCCAATGCAGGGGGTGAGGTTCGATCCCTGGTCAGGGAACTAAAATCCCCCATGGCACGGCCAAAAAAAACACAAAAACTGAGAAAGAAGAGAAGGATGGGTCAAGATAACTTCACCACTCACCTCTGCCACCTGCTCCAATATCTGTACTTTTGCTATTGCTGCTTTGCTTCCATTATCCCATCAGCTTCAAGACCATGTTGGGAAAAGTTGGAAGCCACATCCGGGTACCTCTCAAAACTGTCTGAGAATCCTAGTGTTAGGAGCTCCAGTTTCCCACAATTTCCGTAATTGGGAATATGGAGCTAACGGCAGCAAGGACTGAACTCCGGATCCCTTCGAGGCCAGGCCAATCAACACACCAACTAAGAGGAATGAACCTAACCTTCCCAGTGTTCTTATAGGGTTTCTGCCTGCTGCACCTTGTGGGCAGCAGAAGGGAAGTCAGATAGACCAGGTGCTCCCATGTACTTGTCATGTGACCTTAAACAAGTCAGTTTATTTCAGATCCTCAGCTTCCTTTATTAATAAAACTGGACTAATCTTTACACTGACTTCTTCTCAAGTTTGTAAGTGAAAGGAATTTGCAACAGTTCATGAAGGTATGAGTTTTTTAATTATTGCAGGAACCAAGTCCTTCACTGCTTTACTGTAATAGTTTGTGACTACCTGTCCTGTTTCCAGTTTAGGTCCCCTTCAGTCCTCTCCATCATGCTGTCAGTATAATCTTTCTAAACCACAAACTGACATTAATAATAATAATAAATAATGCTAATGATGAGGGCTAACATTTATTGTGTGTTTGCTATTTGCCAGATACTTCTTAAAACCCTAGACTTGGGCTTCCCTGGTGGCGCAGTGGTTGAGAGTCCACCTGCCGATGCAGGGGACACAGGTTCGTGCCCCGGTCCGGGAAGATCCCACATGCCGCGGAGCGGCTGCGCCCGTGAGCCATGGCCGCTGGGCCTGCGCGTCCGGAGCCTGTTGCTCCGCAACGGGAGAGGCCACAACAGTGAGAGGCCCGCGTACCGCAAAAAAAAAAAAACAAACAAAAAAACAACAACAACAAAAAACCCCCTAGACTTCATAATGAAGGTCAAACTCTTTAGCCTAGCACCCCTTTATGATCTTGTTCCTAATTTCTTCTCTAACTTAGCTACTTACCCCTCCCATGGGTAAACCCAAGTCTTTTCTAGCATGTTACGTCTTCTTGTTGTTCTTACTTGGTCCCATTCATCTTTTAAACTTAGTCCTACCTTCCCCTCCCACGGAGAAGCCTTCCTTGCCCTTGACTGAACAGTCTGGCTGAGCCCTCACACCCCCTGTCCCATATAAAGCACTCAGTGTCCAGCATTTATCATATGCTTTGTGCTGCTGTTCTTTGGTTTGTCCTCCTCACCAAGTTCAGTGCATGGCACAGAGTAGAAGCTCAACTAATATCAGCTGATTGAATGAATCAGAATTGTCTGGAGAGGAGATTTAAGAAGATTTTGAGCACCAGCACCATTTGGGTCGCTTATTAAAGCTATAAATGCCTGAACCCCACCCTTGGAAATTCTGATTCAGTAGATCTAGTGTTGGGGCTGAGGGTCCACACTTTACAAGTAGGTAATTCTAATGTACAGTCTGCTTAAGATCACTGTTCTATACCTTTGGTATTCAAGCACAGCTGGTGTACTGGAATCACCTGAGAGCTTGTTAGAAATGGAGACTATCAGGCTCCATCCCAGATCTACTGAACCAGAAACTGCATTTTAACAAGATCTTCAGGTGATTTGCAGGTACATGAGCATTTAAGAAACACGGGTCTCTTCCATTGGACCAGTTCCACCTACATCATACAAACAAGTATTTGTCAATGACATTTGTCACTTTGTAATTTACAAAGCACATTTCAAATAGTAAAAGGAAAAGCAACCGAAAATTATTGACTGCCACCCTCTGCTGTGTGCTGTACCAATGTTATGTCATTTAATCCTCACAACAATCCTTTGAGATAGGCATAGGTCATAAGATCCAGAACTTTAAGAGTTTAACCAATGAAATCTATCCAGGATGGGTTCTCAAATCAGATATATGTAAAGACACCCTACTGAGTCAAAGCAAGCTTGTGTCTGTGACTAAATTCACACGATTAACATGTACCTTCCCAAAGGGTCCCCATATTGTCATTCATATTCTTCTGGCCCAGAAAGCCCAAGGTTCTTTGGTTCAATTTCAGAGTGCCATTTAAAGTCGATCTGTCACCATATTTTTGAGGACTTGTCAGATAGGGTGCAACCAAGGCCCGTCTATCATGCGCCTAATGTTAGCTTATCAGAATTTCCATCTACTACACACGGTTTTAATCAGCTGAAAGTGACAGGAGGAGTCGTCTTGAACCATGATCTCTAGGTCACCCACACTGTACTTTAGAGGCTCCCTGATAATTTGAAATGGTGTGATATGAGATGCTAATAAAGCCTGACTTTATGTGTACAACTTTAAAATAATGCAACTCTCCTGAATTAAAAACAATCAGGACCCACAACTTCCAAGACTGGCTATCCAAGTCAATTGTGGACGGTGTTCACATTCTTGCCACATGGTGGCGCCACCTTAGCCGGTAAACAGAAATCCTTGCCGGGTCCCGTCAAAATTGTGTGAACCAGCAACGCTCCAGTTCACACGCTCCAGAATTTCTTCGAGTAACCGTGGTAGCTTGTATTTGCTTTTTGTGTTCTAAAATCTCTTTAAATATCTTATAATAATGTTATCCAAACATTCCATAAACAGTGGTGCTGCTGAGAGTTCTGAAAAACATTGCTGGAAATCAGTTACGACGGAAGGAAGGTTAGATGTGATAAAACCCCTGCTGTTCAATTCGCAGAGAGCACGCCATAAAATATTAGCGGTGATACTGAGAATACAGAAAGCAAAAGTATGCTTCAGGGGATATAGACTGATGTTTTCCCGGAATGCATTTCCTAAAAAATATAAGGGAAAATGAGCACTGCATGATGGGCACTTGGATTCCTGCCCTGAGTGGAAAGGATTTGTTTATCTCGCGTTCTCAGCCATTTGCTGGGAGATCCCTAACGACCAGACTATGGCTTAGCTGCTGTTTGGTTTAGCAGTTAGGACCATGGACTCTGCTGTGAGACAATCTGGGTTCCAATCCTGTGATCCTGGGCAATCCATAGCTCTGCATCTTATCTCCTCATCTATAAAATGGTCACATGACAGTGCCCAGCTCATGGGGTTGCTGTGTGAGATCTCAATGGAGATAATCTAGCAGGGGCTTAGCACAGCGCCTGGGGCAGAGAGAGTGCTTATTAAATGTTAGCCATCCTGCTGAGCCATCCTCAGCATCGCCATTAACCCAGCTCAGGGCTGTGCCGAACTCCCAGGAGATGGCGAGTTCCCGTACCCGAGAGAATTATTTCCTCTCCATCTCTCTTTATATCTGACACGTAACTGATCATGCTTGTCCTGGAAAGTCAGTATGTTATTCCATTCTTTGCCAATCTCATTTTGAAATCTGTGGGAAAACTTTTGAGTTTTTCTAAAATTGTAGAAAAAGGCTATTATAGCCCTGTGAATCAAGGCTGGCAAGATGTTGGCAGAGTCTTCAGGGACTGGTCCTTCCCCTTTGCCATGTCTACCCCTCCTCCTCTGGGCTTCTCTGACCACCTCCTCACTTTCCTGGAGCCTTCACAAGGACTTGCTGCCTGAGACACAGCACCCCATGTGAGTGGGGTGAACCAGCCCAGGGTTCTCCCATCCCCTCCATCAAATCTCAGAGTCCGGAGCTCCATCAGAGACTTCCTTACTCCTCTGGAGGACCTGTCACCTGGGGGGGAAATAGGATATTTTAGGGATGAGTAAAAGGATAATAAAGGCTAGAAGGGGGATATAGGGACCCTTCTCCCTCTCCTTGGAGTAGCATTTGGGTGGGAAGATTTGAGGGCCAACTTTGAGGGCTGGGGGTCGAGGTTGCTTCTGATTGGAAGCCTCTGACCTAGGGTCACTCAAGCAGCTGGACAAGCCCAGAAGAAGAAGAGCAGGAAGCTGACTCCTTAGAGCTTCAACTCTGTCTCCTGAAAGGTTTTAGCTACCAAACTGCATTTTAAAAACACTCTGTTGATTCCCTTCTCCATTAAACACACACACACACACACACACACACACACACACACACACACAGAGCTGGGTGTTTAAACAAGGGAGGGGCCTCAGGGAGGACTATTGGGGTAAAAGGTGTGACAAGCCTCACAGTGGTCTAGGATTCAGAGGTGCTGGCTTGGCTAATGCTCTGGAAAGGGCCCTGGAGACCCGGATAGCTGCCCTGAACTCCATCAGTAATTTGCTGTGTGACCTTGAACAAGTCGCTTCTTTCAGCCTCAATTTGGAAAGTGAAGGACTCTGACAGCATGATCTCTGCTATCCCAGATGAAGGTTCCCTCCTCCTGATGCTATCATATCCCCTCTGCCATCTCAAGTCCCCGAGAGACACACAGTCTCTCTCTTCCTTAGCTCCTTGTACTATGTCCAGCACAAAGTAGATACTTGGTACATTTTGTGTTCAATGAGTGAAAGACAAAAAGCTGATGGAACACCTACCATGTGCCAAGCACTGTGCCAGGGGTGCTTATGGACAATGTGTATAATTCTGACAACACCTTGAGGGAAGGATATTTTTAAACTTTTGATGCAGGAAATCAAGTTGATCATACCTCTTGGTTAATGGCCCATTACTGTCATTGGTCTGTGCAATGCTCTTTTCTGGTTTCAATTTCCCCCCTCATCACTAATCTCCACTCATAGGCATCCATTCTAGTGCATTTGATATAGCTCTGTAAATATGCATGTATCCTTGTAAAATATATTCTCTTGTTTCGTGTGTGCTTCTGGTTTTTATTCATGTCTGTGGTATCATGGTACACGTCCTGCCCAAGTCAGTTTTGAAGAATCATCCCTGTTGCTGTATGTGCATCTAGTTCATTGCTTGCACCTGCTCTCAGAATCCTATAGCTGCACCCACCACAGTTTACTCCTCCTTTCCTCTGGCAGTGAAAACCTTCACTCCCTTTTCTGTCTACTACCACAGACACCACCATGATGAATATCCTCCAACATGTCCCCTTATTTATACACCTGTAAGAGAACTTCTCTTGGCTATAATCCAAGAGCAGGATTGCTGGGTCACAGGGCACGTACAAAGTAGAGATTTTAGTCCCAGTTTTAGAGCTGAGAAAACAACGCTTAGCTCACACAAAGAGAAATTGGGGATCTAGGATTCATTTCCAGAATGTCTGCTTCCAGATCCTGGGTTAGTTCCAAAGGGCCTCTATAGATAACCAAATCTGGTCCAATCAGCTCAACGAGTAATTTCCCTGTTGTGTGGCTCTCAATAATAAACTCAGATAAACCGACTGGGTTGTCTAGACATCTTGGCATTTGCTAGTAAGGGTGTACTCACCATGCTGGGTACATCACCCTGAGACTGCGGCTTGAGGAACTCTTGCTTCCTTGAGTTACTAACAATCTCTCACATGTTACAGCAACAAGCAGTTAAAAACACGTCCCATGTGTAATGTCTTACTTCTCATAACAACCCTGTGAGGGAGGAACAATCATCATTTACATTTTACAGCAAAGGAAACTGAGGTTCAGTGTCATTTTGCTGCAAAGTGGCAGGGCTGAGAACCAGACCCAGGCCTCAGAGCCCAAGTCTGGTGTAATTTCCACCACCCCAGAGCTGATAGCCTAGGAAAAACAGTCTGCGCCCCACAGCCAGGCATTCGGGTGAGATCACAAAAGCTCAGAACTTTGTAAATCCTGCCTGCAAATGTTTGGCCTTCAGCAGGGCCACCTCCAGCCAGCAGAGACCCCAACTGGCACACAGAAGGGAGAGGATATGGCACCAGGGAGAGCTTCCCAAATGGCCGTTACAGGGCTGCAGCGTTCCACGCCGTGTCGGCTGGTGGCAGCAAGGTGCTGTGACCTGTACCAACGAGGGAGACCATCTGGCTTCCCTCCCTGGCCCTCTCCCCAGACGGTGAGAATCGTCAGTGGTGGTGAAAGAGAAACAAAATCTCTCTGCTTCTGAAGACTTCCCTGACAAATACCTCTAGTTTATTTTATTCCATTCCAGCGAGCTTGCAAAGCTGCGCAACTTTTTACAATGTCGTTCCATTTGAATTTACTAACTACTCTTCGCCAGGCAGGATGCTCAGCCCTGGGGTTTTAAATGATTAAGCTCATGAGCCATGAGATGCTGAGCAGGTACTTAACCCCTCTGAGCCAATGGTGATAGATACCACACAGGGTAGTTGCAGGGTGAGCACACGCCCAGCACAGAGTAAACACTCAACAAGTGGTATTTGGAGGTATTATTCAATGTGATAAATGAGGAAAGCGGTAACAATGAAATGTTAGGGAGCCCTGGAGAGGTAACAGTGAATGGTCTCTGGAGAGAGCAGTGGAGGCTACAGTAGCTCTACTGAGTAGAGAGATGATATTTAGCTGGGCTGACATGTTACTGAGCTGCCGGGTAAGTTCACTGGGGACTAAGTACAAGGCAGCAGAGGGAAGAGCATGTGTGAAGTTGTGATGTTCCTGCCGTCTGCGAAGTGTCTTTACCACATGCTTCTTTCCTCTCCTCTATGATCTGTACGGATCTCTCTTGGGGCACTGCCAACCCATGGTCACACTTTACTGCTTCCATGCCTGTTTTTCCCCTAGACCCTGAGCTCCTGAGGCCTGGTGCTATGGGGTCAGCCTTTAGCATAGGGCTGAACACAAGGTCAATCTACGTTCATTAGAGATTTGTTAGATGACTGAAAAACACACAGGCATAAAAGAGCATGGATTATGAAAGTAGTGGCAAAGAGTTCTTCGCAGCCAGCACGTGGAGTCAATGTTGGGAGTGGCGGGGATAAAAGCTGGGAGTTAGCAACAGTTAGTCCATAGAGGACCCTGTGTGATGGGTTGGGAATTTCTCTGCATGGCTCAGACTAGGGTGGTAGCAGTAAGAGAGAGAAAATGCAGGCAGTAGAAAGGATCAGTCACTAGATGAATTAATAGGGTCAGGGATTAGTGGAAGAAGTCAGGGAGAGTCCTCTGATGCATCCTGAACTGGCTTCCTGCTCTTGGATAATTTTCCATGTCTGCCAAGAAGTGACAAATATTCATTTGAACAGAGCCCCTGACATTCTTCTGTGGTTAATTGGTTCCCACCTAGACTCCCTGGCATGGAAGGTACTTGAATTAGGTTTCTCCAGAGAAACAGAGCCAACAATGTGTGGAGATACGTGTGTGTGTGTGTATATATATATATATATATATATATATATATATGTATATATATGTGTATATATATATATGTGGGTGTGGGTGTGGGTGTGTGTTTTGAGAGAGAGAGAGACATAGGCAGAGACAGAGACAGAGAGAGAGAGAGATTTTAAGGAATTGACAACTGACTCACGTATTACGGAGGTGCAAGTTCAAAATCGGCAAGGTAGGCCAGGAGGCTGGAGACCCAGGCAAGGGTTGCAGTTCAACTCCAAAGACCATTCGCTGGTAGAATTCCTTCTCACTCACAGGAGGTCAGTCTTTGTTCTATTCAGGCCTTCAAGTTATCAGATTAAGCCCACTCAAATTATGGAAAGCAATCTGCTTTTCTCAAAGTCCACCAATTTAAATGTTAGTCTCATCCAAAAACACCCTCACAGAAACATCCAGAATATTGTTTGACCAAATATCTGGGTGCTGTGGACAGCCAAGTTGATGCATTAAACTAACCATCCCGGTACTTTAAGAATTCAGCCACTTTCCTGTCATGGGGAAGTCCATCCACAGCACATTCTCTCTCTCTCTCTCTCTCCCTCTCTCTCTCTTCTCCCTCTCTCTTTCTCTCTCTCAGTTATTTTCACACTTCAACAGGTCCACTTTGGGGAGAATTTCAGGGGACTGTCTCCAGCCCTGTTTTGCCCACATGAGCCATGACACCCCATCTATTGGTCTCCCCTCATCTCAGTGTCCAGGACATAGTATAAGGAAGCAATTTCCATTGTTCTATAATTAAGTTCACTGAACCTTTCTTCTGCCTGCTCAAATCTGCTGTTGAATTCCTCTAGTGAAATTTTCATTTCTGTTACTGTACTTTATAGCTCCAGAATTTCTTTTTTATTTCTTTTTAGGTTTTCTCTCTCTTTATTGATATCTCCAATTAATACATCATTTTCTTAACTTTCTGCATATATTCCTTTAGTTTTTTGGGAATCTTTAAGACAGGTGTTTTAAAGTCTTTGTCTAGTATATCTGCCATTAGGTTTTTTTCAGGAACAGTTTCTGTTGATTTTTTTTTTCCCCTTTGAATAGGCCATACTCTCCTGATCTTTGTATGCCTTGTGGGTTTTGTTGTTGTTTTTGTTGTTGAAAACTGGGCATTTGAATCTAATAATGTGGTAACTCTGGAAATCAGATTCTCCCCCTTCCCCAGGATTTGCTGTTTTTTTTGTTATTGTTTTGTTTACTGTTCTTTTTTTAATTGCTGTAAGTTGTCTTTGTGCTGAGGACCAGCCTGTGGTATAAATTAAAGGTCTTCTCAGGTCTTTTATGAGCCTTTCCCTGGGCAAACACACTTTCTAATTTTCCCCACATATGCAGTTGTTTTTGAATTTCTTAGTGTTTAATGTCTCTCCCAAAAGGGAAAACAGAAAAAAATGAAGGGTGGCTTCACAAGCTAATTCTATCAAACATTTAGACAAGAGTTAACACCTATCCTTCTCAAACTCTTCCAAAATATAGCAGAGGGAGGAACACACCCAAACTCATTCTATGAGGCTGCCATCACTCTGATACCAAAACCAGACAAAGATGTCACAAAGAAAGAAAACCACAGGCCAATATCACTGATGAAGATGCAAAAATCCTCAACAAGGGCTTCCCTGGTGGCACAGTGGTTGGGAGTCTGCCTGCCAATGCAGGGGACAAGGGTTCGTGCCCTGGTCCAGGAAGATTCCACATGCCGCGGAGCGGCTAGGCCCATGAGCCATGGCTGCTGAGCCTGTGCGTCCGGAGCCTGTGCTCCGCAATGGGAGAGGCCACAACAGTGAGAGGCCCGCATACTGCAAAAAAACCCAAACAAACAAACAAACAAAAAATCCTCAACAAAATACTAGCAAACAGAATCCAACAGCACATTAAAAGGATCATACACTATGATCAAGTGGGGTTTATCCCAGGAATGCAAGGATTCTTCAATATACGCAAATCAATCAACGTGATACACCATATGAACAAATTGAAGGGGAAAAACCATATGATCATCTCAATAGATACAGAAAAAGCTTTCGACAAAATTCAACACCCATTTATGATAAAAACCCTCCAGAAAGTAGGCATAGAGGGAATGTTCCTCAACATAATAAAGGCCATATATGACAAACCCACAGCCAACATCGTCCTCAATGGTGAAAAGCTGAAACCATTTCCACTAAGATCAGGAACAAGACAAGGTTGCCACTCTCACCACTATTATTCAACATAGTTTTGGAAGTTTTAGCCACAGCAATCAGAGAAAAAAAAAATAAGAGGAATCCAAATTGGAAAAGAAGAAGTAAAGCTGTCACTGTTTGCAAATGACATGATACAATACATAGAGAATCCTAAAGATGCTACCAGAAAACTACTAGAGCTAATCAATGAATTTGGTAAAGTAGCAGGTTACAAAATTAATGCACAGAAATCTCTTGCATTCCTATACACTAATGATGAAAAATCTGAAAGTGAAATTCAGAAAACACTCCCATTTACCATTGCAACCAAAAGAATAAAATATCTAGGAATAAACCTACCTAAGGAGACAAAAGACCTGTATGCAGAAAATTATAAGACACTGATGAAAGAAATTAAAGATGATACAAATAGATGGAGAGATATACCATGTTCTTGGGTTGGTAAGTCAGAAAGAGAAAAACAAATACTGTATGCTAACACATATATATGAAATCTAAAAAAAGGAAAAAAAATGGTCAGAAGAACCTAGGGGCAAGATGGGAATAAAGATGCAGACCTAATAGAGAATGGACTTGAGGATACAGGGAGGGGGAAGGGTAAGCTGGGACAAAGTGAAAGAGTGGCATGGACATATATACACTACCAAACGTAAAATAGATAGCTAGTGGGAAGCAGCCGCATAGCACAGGGAGATCAGCTCGGTGCTTTGTGACCACCTAGAGGGGTGGGATAGGGAGGTTGGGAGGGAGGGAGATGCAAGAGGGAAGAGATATGGGGACATATGTATATGTATAACTGATTCACTTTGTTATAAAGCAGAAACTAACACACCATTGTAAAGCAATTATACTCTAAAAAAGATGTTTAAAAAAAAAGAAAAAAATGAAGGGGGAAGGGGACCAGCCTTTTAAATTCCCTTGAAGTCACTTCAGCTGGATGGGTAGGGGCTTTCAACGATAGGGGAGGTACAGCAACAATGCTGGGCCACCTCTTTGTCTGTGCCTCTGTGATCAGAAACAGCAATTGGCGATCAGAGCACAGACCCCTGACATGTGGAGGACAGGACCCTTTTTGTTCACTCCAGCTCCAGCAAGCTACTCCAGGAACATATGCGCAGCTGCCTACCACATGGCTGGGATGGAGGGTGGCAGCTGCTCCTGTGCAAAGAACTGAAATTGACCAAAATTAACTGCAATTTACTATCCAAGCCTTCCTCTGGAAGTTGCAAGCCTGGAACAGACTCCAGAGTACCAAAATAGGTACATCAGACAGATTGTGCCAAAGCAATTGTTGTCTAGGTGCGAAGATAGATTCCTGGTGTTTCTTAGTGTGCTCTGTTCCCAGAACCCCCTCTTGTATTTAGTCTTAAGGGATTGTTTGGTACACTAGATGGACTGAGAGGAGAGAGCATTCCAGGTAGTGGGAACAGCGTATGCAAGACTCAGACAAGGAAGGGTATGGGTATGCTGGGGAAATGATAGGAATTTCAGTATGGGTGGGGCAAGGGGAAGGAGAAGAGAAGGGAAAGTAAAGAGAGATGTAGACAAGGAGAACAGCCTTTGGCCTTTGTGGTAAATAAATTTTCATGGCACAATTCTTGCTGATGTGCAAACTCAAAATTTTATTCAAACATAGAATATGCAGTGACCAGCCAAAGGTCTTGAACTTGAAATGTTAAGTAAATTTTATTTATTCAATTTGTGTAAACACAGTTATGAAAAGAGCTAAATAACTTGAAGAGGATATTTTGAATTCTAAAAGGCAGGGGGTGGGGCAGAGTCAGAAGAACCTCTTGCTGTTTTGAGGGAAATTGTCTTCTCAGGGCTTTGGAACTGGTGACTGCCACCTTGCATAGTTAACAGAAGTGGAAGATCCTGTGGTCCCAGTGTCTCACGGGCACAGCAACCTCTCAGGAGCCTCTTCTGAGGCTTCTTTCTACAGGCCCACTGCTTTCCTCATCTCTGCTGCCTCCAGATTTTCTCCCCAGTAACCAAGCAACAGCCTGTTTATCCACAATCTAAACAACCAAGAGAATCAGGGAACCCCACGGTGGTGATGGTATATGAGAGCAGTTTGTATTCCATTCTATGAGCAAGAAATAATAAGAAAACATGCTCCTGTTAGGCACTTAGTTCAAAAATAGCCCCCTGGGTGGGTGTAGCCCCTCAGGTGGCACCATCCAACTTCTTCTCATTTTGCGTGGCACTCAAGACTTTTCACAATAACATTTGTGAAATTATAACATGCCATTTGCATCTTTAAGAATCATTAAGGTCTGTTCAGTGAGGGCCATATTTGAGGGCATTCAGACCCTTTGATTGAGTCAACCAGAAAGTTCAGTTAACTAGAAAGCTCCATTTTCCAAAGAATTCGGAATAACCAAGAATTCATTGAAATCTCTCTAAAAGTAAATCTCCTGGACTTACTCCCCAGAATTTAATTTAAGAACTTGAAGCTGCAGCAACACACTTCACCTTAACCTAGAGTGGTTCAACTTTCTAGGAATAGCCAAGGGGTAGGGGCCTAAGTGCGCTCAACTGAGCAGAAGGAAGAGACTGCACTGTGGAAATAAAGACCACCCAAATGAGAACAAACAGGGGCTGATTCCAAGCTTGCTATAGCAAAGGAGACGGCCACCATCACTTGCATTTGGCAGGCAAGGGAGCAGGAAAGCTTTATAGTGGAAAAAAAGTGAAGGCTTCAAGGGTACTCTGATTGGAGGTTGTTGGCAAAGAGGAGTGGAACAGCTGACTAGAAGAGGGACATCTGTGTAATTGGTTTGGGGAGCAAATTTGGTTTTCTCTGGCTGGTCCTGAGTTGAAGTGAGAGCAAAGATTCAAACAGCTGACCATTGTTGACTCAGTCCTGATTGTTTTGGGCTGATTACTTCAGAGGTTGTGGTTTTGCTTCCCAAGCTGGTTGCTGCAGAGTTTGTGGGTCAAAATTCAATTGTCAAATATGATCTGACAATTGTGTTTATATATTTGATCTCTCAGCACACACACACATCTATGATTTTCATTTTCAGATTGAGACATTTATCAAATAGGACACAAGCTAGAGGCAAAGCTGGGTTAAGAGGTGAGGAGGGGTGTTCAGCACAGTGATGAGTGGACAGCAGACATTTAATAAGTCCATGGTTTATTATTGACGCTGGGAGATAAATCTGGGACTTCAGGCTTCTATTATAGCTCATCCTCAATTCCCTTCAATTCATTCCATCCATTCAACAAACATTTTTATTTGTTATTGTTGTGTTAAAGTTGTCTTCCTTTTCTTCCACTAGTTCTTCCCCCAATAACCATCATCTGTTCTGATGTTTCAGCTTGGTTTCCCTCCCCCAAGTTTCTGAATTTCCCCCCCACCCTCCCCGGTTTCTGAATTCTCTTAAATGGCTTATAGTGGGTTGAATGATGGCCCCTCAAAAAGATATGCCCACATCCTCCCTGGGATCTGTGAATGTGACCTTATTTGGTAAAAGGATCTTTGCAGATGTAATTAAATCAAGGATTTTAAGATAAGTAGATTATTCTTGATTATACGGGTGGACCCTAAATCCAATGTCAAGTGTCCTTATAGGAGCGAGTCAGAGGGGGACCACACAGACACAGAGGAGAAGCAATGTGAAGACAGAGACTGGAGAGATGCAGGCACAAACCAAGGAAGGCCAAGGATTGCTGGCAGCCACCAGAAGCTTGGAGAGAGGCATGATTCTCCAATGAATGGGTTCTCCCCCAGAGGTTCTGGGGTGGAATGGCCCTGCTGACACCTTTTTTTTTTTTTTTTCTGTCACCAGGGAGCTGGGATTTTCTTTCTTTCTTTTTTTTTTTTAATTGGGGTAGAGTTGTTTTACAATGTTTTGTTAGTTTCTGCTGTATAGCGAAGTGAATCAGGTATATGTATATATATATCCCCACTTTTTTGGACTTCCTGACCATTTAGGTCACCACAGAGCATTAAGCAGAGTTTCTTATGCTATACAGCAGGTTCTCATTAGTTATCTATTTTATACTTATCAGTGTATATATGTCTATCCCAATCTCCCAATTCATCCACCCACCCTTTCCACGCTTGGTGTCCATACATTTGTTCTCTACATCTGTGTCTCTGTTTCTGCCTTGCAAACAGGTTCATCTGTACCACTTTTCTATATTCCACATATATGCGTTAATATATGATATTTGTTTTTCTCTTTCTGACTTACTTCACTCTGTATAACAGTCTCTAGGTCCATCCACGTCTCTACAAATGACCCAATTTCGTTCCTTTTTATGACTGAGTAATATTCCATTGTGTATATTTACCACATCTTCTTTATCCATTCATCTGTTGATGGACATTTAGGTTGCTTCCATGACCTGGCTATTGTAAATAGTGCTGCAATGAACATTGGGGTGCATGTGTCTTTTTTTTTTTAATAAAATTATTTATTTATTTTTGGCTGCATTGGGTCTTTGTTGCTGCATGTGGGCTTTCTCTAGTTGCGGTGAGAAGGGGCCGCTCTTCATTGCAGTGCATGGGCTTCTCATTGCGGTGGCTTCTCTTGTTGCATAGCACAGGCTCTAGGTGCACGGGCTTCAGTAGTTGTGACACGTGGGCTCAGTAGTTTTGGCTTGCGGGCTTAGTTGCTCTGCAGCATGTGGGGTCTTCCTGGACCAGGGCTCGAGCCCGTGTCCCCTGCATTGGCAGGCAGATTCTTAACCACTGCGCCACCAGGGAAGTCCTGCATGTGTCTTTTTGAATTATGGTTTTCTCTGGGTATATGCCCAGTAGTGGGATTGCTGGGTCATATGGTAATTCTACGGTTAGTTTTTTAAGGAACCTCCATACTGTTCTCCACAGTGGCTGTATCAATTTACATTCTCACCAACAGAGCAAGAGGGTTCCCTTTTCTCCACACCCTCTCCAGCATTTATTGTTTGTAGATTTTCTGATGTTGCCATTCTGACCAGTGTGAGGTGATACCTCATTGTAGTTTTTTTTTTTTAATTTTATTTATTTGCTTATGCTGGGTCTTAGTTGTGGCAGGAGGGCTCCTTAGTTGCGTCATGCAAACCTTAGCTGTAGCATGCATGTGGGGTCTAGTTCCCTGACCAGCGGTTGAACCCAGGCCCCCTGCATTGGGAGCGCGGAGTCCCAACCACTGCACCACCAAGGAAGTCCCCTCATTGTAGTTTTGATTTGCATTTCTCTAATAATTAGTGATGTTGAGCAGCTTTTCATGTGCCTCTTGGCCATCTGTATGTCTTCTTTGAAGAAATGTCTGTTTAGGTCTTCCACCCATCTTTTCATGGGGTTGTTTGTTTTTTTGATATTGAGCTGGATGAGCTGTTTGTATATTTTGGAGATTAATCCTTTGTCCATTGATTCTTTTGCAAATATTTTCTCCCATTCTGAGGGTTGTCTTTTTGTCTTGTTTATGGTTTCCTTTGCTGTGCAAAAACTTTTAAGTTTCATTAGGTCCCATTTGTTTATTTTTGTTTTAATTTTCATTACACTAGGAGGTGGATCAAAAAGATCTTGCTGTGATTTATGTCAAAGAGTGTTCTTCCTCTAAGGGTTTTATAGTGTCCAGTCTTACATTTAGGGCTTTAATTCATTTTGAGTTTATTTTTGTGTATGGTGTTAGGGAGTGTTCTAATTTCAGTTTTTTACATGTAGCTGTCCAGTTTTCCCAGCAGCACTTATTGAAAAGGCTGTCTCTTCTCCATTGTATATTTTTGCCTCCTTTATTATAGATTAGTTGACCATAGGTGTGTGGGTTTATCTCTGGGCTTTCTATCCTGTTCCACTCATCTATATTTCTGTTTTTGTGCCTGTACCATACTGTTTTGATGACTGTACCTTTGTAGTATAGTCTGAAGTCAGGGAGTCTGATTCCTCCAGCTCTGTTTTTTTCCCTCAAGATTGTTTTGGCTATTTGGGGTCTTTCATTTCTCCATACAGGTTTTAGGATTTTTTGTTCTAGTTCTGTGAAAAATGCCCTTGGTAATTTGATAGGGATTTCATCAAATATGTAGATTGCTTTGGGTAGTTTAGTCATTTTCATGATGTTGATTCTTCCAATCCAAGAGCATGGTATATCTCTCCATCTGTTTGTGTCATCTTTGATTTCTTTCATCAGTATCTTGTACTTTCCTGAGTACAGGGCTTTTACCTCCTTAGGTAGGTTTATTCCTAGATATTTTATTGTTTTTGGTGCAGTGGTGAATGGGATTATTTCTTTAATTTCTCTTTCTTATCTTTCATTGTTAGTGTATAGGACTGCAAGAGATTTCTGTGCATTAATTTTGTATCCTGCAACTTTACCAAATTCATTGACTAGCTCTAGTAGTTTTCTGGTGGCAACTTTAGGATTTTCTATGTATAGTATCATGTCATCTGCAAACAGTGACAGTTTTACTTCTTCTTTTCAATTTGTATTCCTTTTATTTCTTTTTCTTCTCTTATTGCCACAGCTAGGACTTCCAAAACTATGTTGAATAAGAGTGGCAAGAGCGGACAGCCTTGTCTTTTTCCTGATCTTAGAGGAAATGCTTTCAATTTTTCACCATTGAGAATGATGTTTGCTGTGGGTTTGTTGTATATGGCCTTTATTATGTTGAGTTTGGTTCTCTCTATGCCCACTTTCTGGAGAGTTTTTATCATAAATGGGTGTTGAATTTTGTCAAAAGCTTTTTCTGCATCTATTGAGATGATCATATGGTTTTTATTCTTCAATTTGTTAATATGGCTGCCACCTTGATTTAGGACTTCTGACCTCCAGAACAGTGAAAGAATAAATTTCTGTTGTTTTAAGGCACTGAGTTTGTGGTAATTTGTTGCAGCAGCCATAGGAAAAGAATAGTCACCCATAGGAAGAAATTTCTTTTACTCAGGTCAAATAATTGTGTGATTTTGAGTACTATGTTTATAGAAACACTGTTAAAACCACCTAAAAGTTTTTCAAAAGAAACAAAAAAAATACCCAAGATCCTCACCAGGCATATTGATTCTTTCTATATCTTCATATTCTCTTCCATTCATTATACTTATGAGTATTATAAAACTAGTATTCGCAATTCTTTATTTTCAATCAAATTCAGAATGTAGACATTATCCCATGTGACCCCCTTGTCTCCACCATTGTGTTCATGCTTATATTTCATAGAGTGAAGCTGCAGGCATGAATTATTTAATTATATCCCTATTGTTACATATCTAGGCTATTTCCAAACATTTTGTTACAGATAATGTTGCAGTGAAAAATAATAGTAATAATACCACCATTTATGCTGTGCCTATGATACCACACGCCCAGACACTTCCGTCTGTGTGGTTTTATCTAAGCCTCACAATCAATAATTCTTTGAAACACAAAAGAGCTTGAGGGGGGAGATGGGTATTACAGATGAAGAAAATGGGGCTCTAAGAGGTAAATCAACACGTCCCCAAAGATTCATAAAGTTAGGAAGCAGAGGAGCCTGGAGTGGAATTTGGTCAGTCTGTCTCCAAAACCCACACTTTGTCATTAAGCCATACTTCTTCCCAAAAGTTAGTATAAATGAAAATTTTAATTGGCATCATATCCTCAAACTACGTTCCCAGGAGTGAGATGATAAAAGTCAGGGATTAAATGCTTATCATGTCTTAAAAACATCTTGTCAAACCACTTGGGCCAAAATTTTGAAACGAAGCAAATTTTTAACTAACGGGGATTTGTCAACTAAATTGTGGAACAGCCATATAATGTGCTATAAAGAAGGCCTTGGGGAAATTTGGTTATTCATATGAAAAGATGTTCATAATATATCAAGAGGAATATATACAATATTTAAAAGGTAGAAGCAACCCACATGTCCATTGAGAGATGAATGGATAAGCAATATTATTCAGCCTCAAAAAAGGGAGGAAATTCTGCAATATTCTACAACATGGATGAACTTGAGGACATTATACTAAGTGAAATGAGGCAGTCACAAAAAGACAAATACCATATGATTCCACTTATATGAGGTTCCTAGAATAGTCAGATTCATAGAGATAGAAAGTAGAATGGTGGTTGCTGAGAGCTTGGGGTTGGGGAGAATGGGGAGTCACTGTTTAAGGGGCACAGAGTTTCAGTTTTACAAGATAAAAAGAGCACTGAAGATGGACGGTAGCGATAATTGCCCAAGAAAATGAATGTACTTAATACTACTAAACTGTACACTTAAAAATGGTTAATTCCCTGGTGGTCCAGTGGTTAGGACTCCGTGCTCTCACTGCCGAGGGCTCGGGTTCAATCCCTGGTCAGGAACTAAGATCCCACAAGCCACACGGCCAAAAAAACAAAAATGGTTAAAATGATAAGTTATATTTTACGTGTATTTTACTACAATTTTTAAAAACTGGAAAAAGAAAGCAGTGTGTATGTGATCCAGCAATTCCGCTTTGGGGTATATACCCCAAAGAATTGAAAGCAGAGATTCAAACAGATATTCGTACACCCATGTTCATAACAGCGTTATTCACAAGAGCCAAAATGTGGAAGCCACCGAAGTGTCCATGGATGGATGAGTGGATAAACAAAATGTGGTATATACATACAATGGGACATTATTCAGCCTTAAAAAGGAAGGGAATTCTGACACATGCTACAACATGGATGAACCTTGAGGACATTGTGCTACGTGAAATAAGCCAGTCACAGAAAGACAAATAGTATATGTTCCACTTATTCGAGGTACTTAGAGTGGTCAAATTCACAGAGACAGAAAGTAAAATGATGCTTGCCAGGGGCTGGGGAAGAGAGGAATGGAGAGTTGGTTTTTAAAGGGTACAGAGTTTCAGTTGGGAAAGATGAATGGAAAAGTTCTGGAAATGGAAGGTGGTGGTGGATGTACAACACTGTACACGTACTTAATGCCACAGAACCATACACCGAAAAATGGTTAAAAGAGTAAATTTTGTGTTATGCATATTTTAGCGCAAGGGAAAAAGAAACAAGCAATATGAAAGCTTTTGCAAAACAATATTTAAACATAGAAAAATGTATGTTATTGAGCTGCATGAGCTGCTTATAAATCTTGGAGATTAATCCTTTGTCAGTTGCTTTATTTGCAAATATTTTCTCCCATTCTGAGGGTTGTCTTTTGGTCTTGTTTATGGTTTCCTTTGCTGTGCAAAAGATTTTAAGTTTCGTTAGGTCTCATTTGTTTATTTTTGTTTTTATTTCCATTTCTCTAGGAGGTGGGTCAAAAAGGATCTTGCTGTGATTTATGTCACAGAGTGTTCTGCCTATGTTTTCCTCTAAGAGTTTGATAGTGTCTGACTTTACATTTAGGTCTTTAATCCATTTTGAGTTTATTTTTGTGTATGGTGTTAGGGAATGTTCTAATTTCATACTTTTACATGTACCTGTCCAGTTTTCCCAGTACCACTTAAAAAAAAAAAAAAAGTCATGAAGAACCTAGGGGTAAGACGGGAATAAAGACACAGACCTACTAGAGAATAGACTTGAGGATATGGGGAGGGGGAAGGGTAAGCTGTGACAAAGTGAGAGAGTGGCATGGACATATGTACACTACCAAATGTAAAATAGCTAGTGGGAAGCAGCCGCATAGCACAGGGAGATCAGCTCGTTGGTTTTTGACCACCTAGAGGGGTGGGATAGGGAGGGTGGGAGGGAGGGAGACGCAAGAGGGAAGAGATATGGGAACATATGTATAACTGATTCACTTTGTTATAAAGCAGAAACTAACACACCATTGTAAAGCAATTATACTCCAATAAAGATGTTAAAAAAAAAAAGGAAAAATGTATGGGAGTATAAACTAAAAAGCTATTTCTGAGTGTTAGAATACAGGATATTTTTGTGTTTTTCTTACTTTTCAACAATGAACACATATTCTTTGAAGCATTTTCTTTTTTAGCTGAAAAAAGGAACGAGACGGGCAGTACAGGTACAAACTGACAGGTGGGCCGTGGTGGCAGGGAAGGGTGTACCTCCACTGGCAAGGTCTGTGTGATGTGTGTTTCCCCTCTGCCTCTTCAGCCCAAGACCCTCTTCTGGGCAAGAATTACTTCAGGCACTGATTGATGGAACACAGTTAACTTTAATGGTCTTCATGTAAGTTCCCCCACTGTGGAGCAGGGCAGGGCAATGAGTCTGAATGCTGGGCCCACTGACTCTGCCCGTTGCCCTAGCATTTTACTTCTGCAGTAGAGGGGCCTGTGGATTCAGGTTGTTTCCATGTCTTGGCTATTGTGAATAATGCTGCTGTGGGGAGTGCAGCGATCTCTTCAAGATAGGAATTTCATCTTCTTTGGATATATTTAACTTCTTGAAGCTCTATGTTGAATATTTAAATTGTGTAGGTTCTATTTTTCCCACCTGTCTCAGGAAGGCTGCAGTCCTTACCTGGACTTTGCAGAAGCCCTGGTAAGGGAAACAGTGGTAGAAATTAGTTTTATCAAACATGTTAAACTTCAATGTCTCTGCTGGATCCCCATGAGCCTACCCCAGCGACACAGGAATATTTTAGCAGGAAATTCTTTCAAATTGCATTTTGTCTTGTGTTTTCATCATAAAACTTTTCCAGACTTCAGGTCTTCCTGTCTCATGGACCCAGTTTCACTACTGAAAATAAAAACTCAGTAAGATAATTATCATTCTAAACTAACTTGATTATATTTTTAGCCTTTACTGAAAACATCACAAGTAGATCATTGATCATTTCTAATGGGAAAAGTAACTTTCTTGGCAAGTGACATGTCCACGTATATCTTGTATTTGAATTATATTTGTCAGTATTTCTCACCTGGACTTGAGCTACTCAAGAGCAGGGAACTCATTATATGTCCACACAGTAGGTCCTCTTTATCTTTATGCTAATTAGTTAACCAATTAACTTATTTACAGACACCAGGAATACTAAATGCTGATGATAATGATTAATATCTTTATTACTATATTCTTTCCTTTGCTGTGTTTCTTATGCTTACGCTACAGGCATTGTTCTAGGTGCTGAGGATACAGCAGGAAGTAAATATTACAGAATGTAATCCCACCTGCTCCCCACCAAAAAAAGCCTTACAAAATCTTACCAGAAGCTGGGGGCCATAGGTTTGCCTATTTTAAAAAAGAGAAAGGGAGGAAGGCAGGCAAGACTATGTTGCAGTGCAGTAGAATAAGTGCAGATTAGGACTCAGAAGCCTTGGGTTTACTTTGTGCTTTCTAGCTGTCTAACCCTGGGGAAGTTAGTTGACCTCTCTCTGCCTCAATTCCCTCATCTATAAAATAGGGATAATGAAAACATCTAATAACATTGTGGTGAGGATTAAATTAATCAAGACAATGTAAAGTGCCTAGAATAATGCCTGGCGCATGTTGAATACCCAATAAACATTAGCTATTGATTGTTGTCGCTGGTATGAACAACCCTGAGTAGGTCACATAACATCTCAGCTTCAGTTTCTTCCCCTGTAAAATGGGGGATTGTAGTAACATCTACCTCATGGGTAAGGTTCAAGTGAGATGAAGTAAGTGAAAGCTCTTTATACACTGAGGACTTAATCTAGGACTCAAAGCCTTCAGCGGGTAGCTGTTCAGGGAACCCAGGGAGAGGCGGGGTGGTGAGGTGGAAGGTGGAGGAGTCATGGGGACTGCAGGCAGAGCAAGAAGCCAGCACTTCGTTCCAGTGATTATGGTCGTGCAGATGTTTCTAATGAAACCACAAATCCAGATTTTTATGTAAGATCTCTAGTTTTTAAATGTTGGCAATTAAGTCGGATTTTTGTAAAACACTTTGAAAGCCAATCAAAATAAAGATGCAGGCTGCCAACTTGTGACCTGTTATAAACTTTTACAGCTATTACTTAATAAACCCCAGGGGAGAACTATAAAAGCAGCTGATGCAACAACTAAATTGAAAAGCCAAGAAACAACTAACATTAATTGGGTTCTATGTGTCATGCACATTATAGCATTTGATTCTCCCAGCAACCTCAAGAGATGGGCATTAGCACTCCCATTCTACAGATGAAGAAACTGAGGCCCAGAGATGCCTAAGGTCACACAACTGGTGAGGGGCCAATAGGGTTGAATGCCACCTCTCTGTGCCTCCGAAACCCAATCTCTTTTCACTCTGATGACTTTGCAAGATTGCAACACAGTGTCACCTGAGCCCATAGGCCCCTCGACTTCACAGCAGAAGTATAATGTCATGGCAGTGGGCAAAGTCTGTGCGCCCAGCATTCAGACTCATTGCCTTGCTCTGCTTCACAATGGGGGAAACCTACTTGAAGACCATTAAAGTTAACTGTGTTCCATCAATCAATGCCTGAACTAGACCTTGCCCAGAAGAGGGTCTTGGGCATTAGGGTATCTTTTCAGTGAGGCTTCCAGATCTGCAATAGGCAGCCTAAAGAGATAGGAGAGAGAGGACATCAGTCTCCCGATCAAAAAGGGTCTTGGAACCGGTCCCAAAAGCAATGTACAAAAATGCAGCAAGGTCTATATACTAATACATTTTATGTTAAGAATACAAACCATAAGTCTCTAAATTGCTGTGGTTTAGACCAATGACTCCCATCAGCCTCAACCTAATGTTGGGTCCACCTCCCCACATTACATCAAAACCCGGGCATTTAACAGGGTCAGTGGTAAGTTTTAAAAGCTCCCCAGGTGATCAACCAAGGATCACTGACTGTCTATTAAGAGAATTCAGCAGATACTTTATTCATTCGACAGCTGTTTCTTGAGCACCCACTATGTGCCAGATACATAGTATGTTGGAAATTAGTGAGCAATAGAAAGGCAATGTCTTGACTTTAGTCTAGTGAGGGGGGGACAGGGAGAAAAGCATGTAAACAAAATAACATCATTTTAGGTATAATAATAAGTGTTATAAAGAAAAATAAAACAGTTCAAGGGATAGAGAGTGATTGAGGAGCAGGTTATTTTATTGGACACATTGCTTTCTCTAAATTGAGATTTCTTTTTGAGTAGGTAATACTTTCGTATGTTTAAAAAAAAATCAAAGTGATAAAAAAGTATAAACCTTGAGAAGACTTACTCCAGCCTCTGACTCTATTCTATTTTTCTGGCCCAGTAGGTCTCAAAATATGATCCCCTGACTGGTAACCTGGGAACTTTAGAAATGCACAGTTTGGGCTCCATCCCAGACCTACTGAAGCAGAAGCTCTGTGGGTGGGACTAGTAATCTGTGTTGTAGCAAGCCCTCCAGGTGATGCTGATGCATGCTGGCATTTGAGAACTACTGCTCTAGTCTAATAAACATTTCTCTTCATTTCTGATGTATCCTTCCAGTGTCTCTTTTGTAAATAGCAGTAACGTGAATATTCATTCTTGTTTTTCCCCTTCTTATACAATTACTATTCTGCATCTTAGTTTTATTACTTAACGTGCACTAGAGATCTTCCTATTAAACACAAAGTTCATTATTTTCTGTACGTTCCTATGCTTTCGTAGTGTGGATATACCATGGAGTATTTAACCATCTCCCGCTTAATGATTGTAGGTTATTTCCATCTTTTGCTATTACTGTTTGCTATTACCATACTTAATACCCTTGTGCATGCGTCATTTCACATTTATTCGAGTCAGAGGATGAATTCCTAGAAGTGGGGTGTAAGATCAAAGGGCAAATGAATTTGGAAATTTCATAGATGGTGTTTGCTGCTCACAGAGGTTTTTGCTTTCTTGTCTGCAATGATGAGAATGTTTGTTTCACCACAAACTCACCAAATACAATCTGTTGGATTTTTGCCAATCTTTCAGGTAAAAAATTACACCCTCTAGTCATTTTAATCTATATTTCTCTTATTTTGAATGAAGTTGACCATCTTTGCACATGTTTAAGGGCCATCTGTATTTACCTGTGAACTTTTCATGCTTGTCTTTTGCCCATCTCTATTAGATCGATGTTCTTTTTCTCCTTTATTTCTAGAAGCTTTTTAGATATTAGGGGGATTAATCCTTTGTGACATGAGTTACAAATAATTTTTCCCAGTTTGCCACTTGCCTTTTTACTTTATGGAGTTTTTTGGTTTTATTTTCATTTTTAATTTTAATAATTGTTTTCTACCTAAAATTTAGTTCTTGAAAATCTGAATTTGGTAACTCATTCAAAATCAATTACAAGGCTTACCAGGACCTATCAGAAGCAAGTGCCCAGGTCCTAAGGAAGGCAACTGAGACCAAAAACAAGTTAGTTTTTTTGTCTACAAATATTTTGTCTACAAACATGTATGCAGAATCTACTATGTGTCAGGAACAAACACATAGTTTTTTTTTGAGCTGCTTATTTTTCCAACAATTTTTCATTACAAATATTCATAGAGAATCCTAAAGATGCCACCAGAAAACTACTAGAGCTAATCAATGAATTCGATAAAGTTACAGGATATAAAATTAATGCACAGAAATCTCTTGCATTCCTACACACTAATGATGAAAAATCTGAAAGATTTTTATACACTCCCATTTGCCATTGCAACAAAAAGAATAAAATACCTAGGAATAAACCTACCTAGGGAGACGAAAGACCTGTATGCAGAAAACTGTAAGACACTGAAGAAAGAAATGAAAGATGATACCAACAGATGGAGAGGTATACCATGTTCTTGGATTGGAAGAATCAACATTGTGAAAATGACTATACTGCCCAAAGCAATCTACAGATTCAATGCAATCCCTATCAAATTATCAATGGCATTTTTTACGGAACTAGACCAAAAAATCTTAAAATTTGCATGGAGACACTAAAGACCCCGAATAGCCAAAGCAGTCTTGAGGAAAAACAATGGAGCTGGAGGAATCAGACTCCCTGACTTCAGACTATACTACAAAGCTACAGTAATCAAGACAATATGGTACTGGCACAAAAACAGAAACATAGATCAATGGAACAAGGTAGAAAGCCCAGAGATAAACCCACACACCTATGGTCAACTAATCTATGACAAAGGAGGCAAGGATATACAATGGAGAAAAGTCAGTCTCTTCAATAAGTGGTGCTGGGAAAACTGGACAGCTACATGTAAAAGAATGAAATTAGAACACTACCTAACACCATACACAAAAGTAAACTCAAAATGGATTCGAGCCCTAAATGTAAGACTGGACACCATAAAACTTTTAGAGGGAAACATAGGAAGAACACTCTTTGACATAAATCACAGCAAGATCTTTTTTGATCCACCTACTAGAATAATGGAAATAAAAATAAACAAATGGGACCTAATGAAACCTAAAAGCTTTTGCACAGCAAAGGAAACCATAAACAAGACAAAAAGACAACCCTCAAAATGGGAGAAAATATTTGCAAATGAATCAGCGGACAAAGGATTAATCTCCAAAATATATAAACAGCTCATGCAGCTCAATATTAAAGAAAGAAACAACCCAATCCAAAAACGGATGGAAGACCTAAATAGACATTTCTCCAAGTCGACATACAGATGGCCAAGAAGCACATGAAAAGCTGCTCAACATCACTAATTATTAGAGAAATGCAAATCAAAACTACAATGTGGTATCACCTCACACCAGTTAGAATGGGCATCATCAGATCATCTACAAGCAACAAATGCTGGAGAGGGTGTGAGAAAAGGGAACCCTCTTTCACTGTTGGTGGGAATGTAAATTGATACAGCCATTATGGAGAACAGTATGGAGCTTCCTTTAAAAACTAAAAATAGAGTTACCATATGACCCAGCAATCCCACTACTGGGCATATACGCAGAGAAAACCATAATTCAAAAAGACACATGCACCCCAATGTTCTTTGCAGCACTATTTACAATAGCCAGGCCATGGAAGCAACCTAAATGCCCATCGACAGATGAATGGATAAAGAAGTTGTGGTACATATATACAATGGAATATTACTCAGCTATAAAAAGGAACGAAATTGGGTCATTTGTTGAGATGTGGATGGATCTACAGACTGTCATACAGAGTGATGTAAGTCAGAAAGAGAAAAACAAATATCATATATTAACGCATATATGTGGAACCTAGAAAAATGGTACAGATGAACCGGTTTGCAGGACAGAAATTTAGACACACATGTAGAGAACAAACATATGGACACCAAGGGGGGAAAGCGGCAGGGGGTGGTGTGCTGGTGTGATGAATTGGGCGATTGGGATTGACACGTATACACTGATGTGTCTAAAATGGATGACTAATAAGAACCTGCTGTATAAAAAAATAAATAAAATTAAATTTAAAAAATATATATATACATTTCAAATCAAAAGGACAAGAAGAAAAAGATAAATCTGCTATCATGTTGTTAGATTTTAACACCCATCAGTAATTGATGGATCAAACACACACAAAAAATAAGTACAGATATAGAAGATTTGAACTAATGTATTCTCAAGTTTGATTTAATGGATATACATATAACACTGCACCCATCATTTACCGAATACACATTCTTTATAGGCACAAGCTGAACATTTATAAAAATCAAACATTGACTGGGACATAAAGCAAATCTCTACAAATCTCAAAGGATTACTCTCATAGATCCTCATTCTCTGTCCACAATAGGGTTATTAGAAAACAAAAACAAGTTTTTTCAACCAACAGTGCTGGAAGAATTGTATATTCACATGCAGAAAGATTATTTATACCTTTAACTCACACCTTACATAAAAATTAATTCAAAATGACCATAAACCAAAATTTAAGAGCTAAAACTATAAAACTTTTAGAAAAAAACATGGGAGAAAATTTTCTTGACTTTGGATTAGGCAAAGAGTTCTTAGATGTGACACTAAAGTCATGATCCATAAAATAAAAAATTGATAAATTTGATTTAATTTTTAAAAATTGGAGGAATTCCCTGACAGTCCAGTGATTGGGACTCTGCACTTTCACTGCCGAGGGCCCAGGTTCAATCCCCAGTGAAGGAACTAAGATCTCGCAAGCCACATAGCACTGCCAAAAAAAAAAAAAGAAACAGAAAAAGAGTAAAATACATAATAAAAACCTATTTTTTAAAAAAAATTGTACTTTAAAAGACACTACTAAGAAAATGAAAAGGTAAACCACAGACTGGGAGAAAATACTTGTAAGTAATAATTCTGATAGAGGTCTTGTATTCGGAATACAGAGAACTTTCACAAATCAAGAAGAAGACAAACAACCCAATTTTTAAATAGACAAAAGATTTGAATAGACATTTCACCAAAGAAAATATATGAATAGCTAATAAGCACATTAAAAGATGCTTAACATCATTAGTCATTAGGAAAATGCAAATTAAAACCACAAGGAGATGCCACTTCATACCCACTAGGATGCCTGTAATTAAAAAGACAGAGAATAATAACTGTGGGAAGGGATGTGAAGAAATTGGAATCCTCGTAGATTGCTGACAGGAATGTAGAATAGTATATTCACTTTGGAAAATAGCTTGGCAATCTCTTAAAAAGTTAAACATAAATTTATGTTTAACAACCTAGTAATTCGACTCATAGATATGCACTCAAGATAAACAAAAACATGTGTCCACAGAAACACTTGTACAAGAAAGTTCATAGCAACATTATTCATAAAAGCCAAAAAGTGGAAACAATACAAATGTCCATTAACTGATGAGTGGGAAAACCAAAGTATGCTATATCCATACAATATAATACTTTTCATCAATAAGAGGAATGAATCACTGATACCTGCTACAATCATGGATGAACTTCAAAAATACTATGCTCAGTGAAAAAAGTCCAATAAAAAAAAGACCACATATTTTATGTTTCCATTTATATAATATATCTAGAAAAGGCAAATCTATGGATATAGAAAGCAGATTGGTGTTTGCCTGGGGATTGAGGATTGACTAAAAATGGGCATAAGGGGGTCTTCTGGGGATGATGGAAATGTTCTAAAATTGGGTTGTGGTGATGATTGCACACTCAGTAAATTTACTAAAAAACATTGAATTCCATGCTTAAAATGAGTGAATCATATGATATGTAAATTATACCTAAATAAAGCTTTTAAAAAAATAACAAAAAGATAAGTAGGAAAACGTTATTCTGGGAAGTTCAGAAATATACTTATAAAAAAAACAAAACTCTTTTAGCAAGTTAAGAATAAGAGAGTACTTCCTTAATCTAATAAAGAGCATCTACCATAAAACTATAACAATAACAATACTTACTGATGAAATGCTGAAAGCATTTCTCTTTAAGATCAGGAACAAGACATGGATGCCCCAAATCATGATTTTCATTCAGCTTTGTACTGGAGGTCTTAACCATGGCAGTAAGGGGGGGGGGGAAATATAAAATGTGGAAGCATTGAAATGGAAGAAGCAAAGCTATCATTATTTGCTGATAATATGCTTGTCTACATAGAATACCTCAAAGTATAAGAGAATTTGGTAGTCAACAGGATACAAAATCCAGGAACAAAAATCAGTTGTATTTCTATATACCAGCAACAAACAAAATGCAATAAAACAGAATACTATTTACAATTTCATCAACAAAAGTAAAGTATGTAGTAACAGATCTAAAAAAGGATGTTCAACACTTGGAGAAAAATGATAAAACTATTGAAACAAGATCTAAATAAGTGGAAAGATATATCATGTTCATGAATTGGAAGATTCAATATCATAAAGATATCAAATTTATCAGATTGATAAAAATAATTTCCATGCAATTACAATAAAAATTGCAATTTTTTTTCTGGAATTTGACAAGCTGTTTCCTAATTTTTTTGTGCCTTTATTGAAAACTATTACATTCCTAAAAAGGAAGAAAAAGATATTTGCCTGACAAAGTATCAAGAATTATCATAAACTTATAGTAATTAAGACAGAGTGGCATTATAGATCCAAACACACACAAAACGTAATTTTACCGCAGAGCAAACATTTTAGTTCAAGGTGAAAGGATAAATTTTTCAACATGTGGTACTGGGACAATTAGCTAACCTTAAGGAAAACATGATAGTAGACTCTTAAATTAGTCTTTAACCAGTTGGTTAGACCCATATGAGAAAAGTAAAAGTACACAATTCTTAGAAATTTACATAAAAGAGTAATTTAATAGAGGAGGGGAGATTTTTAAAATAAGACACAGACAAATCATAAAGAAAAAGACTGATACATTCAATTACATTAATAGTTATAAATTCTGTTTATCTAAAGATATCATAGATAAGCCATAAACAGGGAAATGCATATAAATGATAAAGAGTTAATATCCAGATTCTATAAAACAGGTAAAAAAGATTATATAAAGAAGATAAATCAATAAGAGAAGATAAACAACCCAATTAAAAATGGGCAAAAGAACACGAATTTTACTGAAAAGGAAACACAGATGGCTCAAAAACATATTAAATATATTTAATTTCAGTAATCAGGGTTACAAATAGACACCATAACGTAATACTATTTCACACCTACCAGATTGGCAAGAGTTAAAAATTAATCTATACCAAATGTTGGTGTACACGTGGAGCAAGGGAACGTTCGTAGATTGTGGATGAATCTATCAACTGGTAAAAGTAATCTGGAAAAGAGGTGGCATTACCTAGTAAATTTGAACATCTGCATAAGCTATGAGCCAGCAATTTCATTGCAATGTATATAACCTAGAGAGAGTTTTGTACAAGTGCAGTTGCAGTTAACGTTTATAGTGGCATTATTCATGATAGTCCAAAACTGGAGAAAACACAAATGTCTATCTACAATATATGATAAATATATAATATCCCAGGGAATTCCCTGGTGGTCCAGTGGTTAGGACTCGGCAACTTCACTGCATGGCCCGGGTTTAGTTCCTGGTCGGGGAACTAAGGTCCCACAAGCTGCTCAGCACAGCCAAAAAACAAAAACAAACAAACAAACAAACAAAAATATATATGTATATTCCATTCATACCACGGAATATTACATAACATAGAAAAAAGAAATTATAGCTACACTCGATGACACTGAATCTCTAGACCATGATATAAAGTGGAGAAAAAATTCAATGGCATCAATTTACATAAGTTCAGAAATAGGCAAAACCAATACATTCAAATCTATAAAGAAAAGCAGTAGAACGATAAAACACAAAGCTTGGGAGACTGGTTACTTTGGGAAGAGAAGAGAGACATAAAATAAAATTCCTCTTTTAAATATTCAGCACATGAGATGGTTAAGACTTATGTTCTTAATTATGGCATCCTTAGATTTTACTGATCAGAGCTAGGGGCCGAGGGAAGCACAACAGCCTTCTGCTAGAGCGAACTTGCCCCTTCATAAGAGTTTGGGACCAAGGAGCTGAGCCAGCCTTACTGACCCCAACAGGAGCCAACCCCTGACCTTGACCTCTTGACTCAAGCTAACGGCTAAAAATTCTAAATACTATTGCCCATATTGTTTTCCTCAAGTGCCACATAACAATCATTCAACCAATCAATGCATTAAGGAGTACTGGACTTATTGAGAAAAGATAAGATTTAATTACAACTCAGAACCAGCTCACTTCTGACCTTTTGTAGTCTTTTGAACACATACTCTCTTTGGAAGAACAGAAAAGTTTCATACTCCCCAGAGATTATGATGCGGACCTTCCAGGGGAACATTCTCTCTCCCCTAGCTTTTTGGGAATTTTCTTGGCCGGCGGGGTTAGGTAGAAACAGTACCACCAGCCAAGAAGTTTTTGTTGAGCTTTACTCTGTGGGTCATGGAGTAAAAGAAAAGGAGATTTGTGTTTATTTTCCAAAATGAAATTGTGGTATTGGGCATGCTTTTGAAAGCCAAATCTCCTTCAGAAGTTGTGCCATGCCCCCCAAGGGACTGTGCCGCACCCCTTCCTCCCAGAGAGGAGAATCATTTGACCAGATGACCAGTCTGCAGTTGTGCCCAGGTCTAATGTCTGGTCTGGCTGTCTGAGAAGGCCCAGGAGGGCAGGTTTGTGAACTGCTTCCCTGAACTCCTCACTGCTGCTCCCATGAAGTCTCATCTCTGGCCTGGAGATTCTCTGTCATCACTGCAGACCCCTCTTTGGCCAGGCTGTGACTGAAGGAGTCCGCTGGCCAGCCACCTGAGCCATTTCCTCTCGTAGGACCAGCCCCCGGCTCTACGAAGGGGAAATCCAAACACAGGTGTGTGTGATGATGTGGAGAGACCTGTTTACAGTGGACTTTCCTGGTGGCCAGTTCTCAGCAGGATTTTCCTTAGTGTTGCCCAGATAAGAGTTTTCAGTGGTCACCACCCACCTCTACATCTGGGGTGGGGGTGGACTCTGTGTGGGAGAGGGTCTGGAAAAGATCGCTGAGGGCTGTAGCCCAGTGCCCTCCTCCCCTCACCCCTATCCCATTAGTTGCTTGAATCCCTTCTGTCATGTGCCCTCCAAGACACCTCCCAGCTTTTTTTGTTTTTCTCTGGGAACAAGGAATTTACTGCCTTCAGAGGTAGCCTATTCCATTCTTAGATATATGTGGTTGTCAGGTTCTAAAACGCTGAGCAATTGTGAAATGGGGATGTGGTGGGAAGGAGGGAAGGTTCAAGAGCTTTTGAATAAATTGCTCTTTTAAGTTTAAGTTTTCTTCATTGGGGTCTCTATACCTTGCAACCATTTACTGAGCAGTTAGTACGTGCCAAGCTCTGTATTAATTATTATGCATGTAAGATTCTATTGAAACTTCCCCAAGCCCTATGAGTTATGTATAATTACTATCCTCATTTCATAGGTGAGGAAAAACAGATTCAGAGCAGTGAGGCCACATGCCTGAAAAGTCACAAGGCGAGTTAATGGTGGGGCTGGGTTTACATTCAGGTCTGTCTGACACCAAAGCCCTCTTCCCCACCACTGTGTTTGCCTGTCTCACAGCCCCATTGCAGCCTCATGAAGCAAGGAGTCATCCTTGAGCTGAGAAAGCTAAGGCTCTGGGAGGTCAAATGACTTCCCCGAAAGCATCCCTCAATACTGGAACAGGAACCTAAATCTTTGCCCTTCCCCTGACTTGTTCACCCTCCGTCCTGAGCCTCTGTGCATTGGCCTACTCTCACCGCAGCTTTCATCAGAAACTAAGGCTGAATCCATTCCCTGTTCAATTTCTTAATCTGATTCCCTAACATCCGTGGTCCCAACTCCCCAAGTCTTTCCCCAGTCACTGACCACTGTGGCTCTGCAGACAGCTGTCCTGTGTCCCCCGCCCTGCCTCTCCCATTCAGCAACCACTGACCTCAGCACCTTCCCAAAGGAAAAGAGCATCTGACCGCCAGAGGCAGCGGCAGCAAGAGCCTGGACACAGGTTGTACAGGAATCAGTGGGCAGGGGGAGGGGAGGGGGCTTGTCCCAGAAGAGGGTCCATACAGTTACTGCCATGCAAGTTAGGAGGTAGAAGCAAAGTCTAGACCATAAAGGAGACAAAGGCTGCAAAGTAACAGCCAACAGCAGAACGATTCTTTGCGGAGTGTTCCCAGGTTTAGGGAAGACGGAAGAGTAGGGAGAGAAAGACCCCAATTCTGTTCCTGACCTGACACCTAGTTTCCAGTGACTTTGCCCAGGTTCCTTTCTCTCTTTGGGCCTCAGAGAATATTCCAGAATGTCTAGGGCTCCTTGTGGTCTTTAAGCCTGAGTGTTGAATGCTGGTTCACTAAGTTGGTGGCCTTGTGGGCCCAAACAAGTGAGAAGCAGTGGGCTGAGGAGTAAGAAATCACCTGGACCAGACGGTGGCCTGCAGTCTGTTCTGAGCCCACTGTGGGTGGGACCCCAGGTGCCTGCTGCCATAAAGGGGAGAGATAGGCATCAGAGCAGGCAGAGCAATGACAGAAGTTGAGCAGCTGATCCTAAGTTCTGGAGCAGCCTTACAGGGGATAAGACGTTAGGCATTTTATACAAGAAAGAAAAGAAAGCCAAGAGCTGAATGACTAGGATAATGTACTACTTTGCTGTGTCTATTCAGTCCACTTTTCTAATTGCTACCACATACATCTACAGGGTTTCCATGAAAGTAGCAATTTTCAACAATGTGACCCTGCCCCCTGCCCCTACTAGCCACAGATGATTGGTCTAAGCTGGGCCAATCAGAACCTACCCTGGGAATTTTGGACTTGGAGTGAAAGGGAGCTCTGGTAGCCATGTTTCCTCCACCTGGACCAGAGCAGTAGTGGAAATGCTCCGTTTTCTCCATTAGAGAAAGAATAATGTAGCACATTATTCTTTAATAATAATGTAGAGAAAGAATAATGTAGCACAAATATCACCACCAAAACGTCAGCCCTATGAGAGCAGAGATTGTTTGACTATTTCTGTTCATTGCCGTATCCCTAGAATATGCCTGGAACATAGTAATAATGATAATAATAGGAACAAATATATAGTGCTTATTATGATCAGACAACTGTCCGAAGTGCTTCACACATGTAATTCATTTAATCCACATAACAACCCTATAGGATAGAATAATATTATCACCATATTCCATATGGGAAAACTGAGACACAGGGTAACTTGCCTAAAGTCACACAGACCATTGGTCTAGGAACCGGAATTCAAACACCAGCCATGTGGTTCCAGAGTCTGTGCTCTTAATCACCATCCTACACGAGGTGTCAGTAAACCTGTGTTGAAGGAAGAATGCATGAATGGGTCAGACAGGCAGAAGGGAGAGCGGGTGAGAGAGAGAATTCTGTAACAATTGAGCACCTAGTTCAGAAGGTCTCTGCACTCAGTTCTACTCTTGCCCTTGGGTTCTGGAAAGCCTCACCAGCCAGTCTTGTAAACAGGACTGGTTTCATGGGCATCAGAAGGGCTCCATGCTTGGTTTAATGCTCTGCTATCACCACCTCTAAATTCTTTTTTTTTTCCTCTTACTGTTATTGTTTATTATTTTTTATTTTTTTATGTCAGGACATATATTCTCCTTGTTATCGTAACATTTTAATCACATTACAAATTGATCAGTGTTGTCTTCAGTGAAGAAAACTCTACTGAAGCGAGTTTAAGTGTGCGTGCTTGAACAAGTCCCAAATTTAGGTAGGTGTGGCTAGCAGTCCATTTATTTGATTCAATGGCTCAAGTGATGACAACATTGGTTTGGCACCAGCTGTCCTTGTCAAAGTCTACACACACCAGGTGACCAGAAACTCTTTTCAAGGACTGCAGTAGTTAATTTTATGTGTCAATTTGACTGGATCAGCGGATGCCCAGATATCTGGTTAAGCATTATTTCTGTGTGTCTGTGAGAGTGTTTCTGGCTGAAATTAGCATTTGGATCAGCAGACGAAGGAAAGTAGATGGCCTTCCCCAGTGTGGGTGGGCCTCCTCCAATCTGCTGAGGGCTGGGATAGAACAAAAGGACAGAGGAAGGAGGAATTTGCCCCTTTTTTCTGCCCTATTGCTTGAGCTGGGACATCTCATCTCAGAGAACTGAATTTTAAACTTTAGTTTTCATTAATTTCATTTTAAGTAGTGCTACTGTATTGGACTGAACAGAACCAGAACTTGTGCCCTTCTCCTGTACCTCAACACTTGACTGGATTCAGCAGTGCCTGTGGAGGGGCTGAATCACTCACTGGCTCCCTCTGGTGCGAGGCTCTTTGGCAGAGCCTGACACATAATAGGTGCTCAACAAACAGCAACTGAGTGGTTTCGTGGGTGCTCGAGGCCACTTCTATAGATGAAGAATCTAGACAGGGGGCTGGAAATGGAAGAAGGAAGGCAACTGTCACAGGAATGTCACTTTATCCCATCCTGAGGCAAACACAGGAAAGGACCAGCCTCAGCGGAGGTCGGACAGCCCCTCGGTGACTAACGCTCACAGGAATCCACACCCAGCTGGGTTAGCTGTCCACAGAAAACCTTCTGAGAAGGGCCCAGCCTACAACGAGCTGGGAGACGTGTCAGGGAGGAGATGAAGGCGCCTCTGGTATGTCTCTGAAAAGCAGCCAACAGACCCAGAGCTGTCAACACCATAAACCCAGCTGGGAGCTCAGAGAGCTCAACCTAAACTCACTTGATACATGGTGGAGGGAGTGAGGCCCCAGGCCTGCTGGCCGCTCCAGCCCACTGGGTCAAGGGTTCCCAGAAGCAGCTCTTGCATCTCCAGCCTGGGCCCCTCTTTGGGCCCAAGCTCTCCTCTTGCCTCCCCCTCGACCAGCGCCTGCCCCCCACCCCCAGGTTAACTCCTGGCTCATTCAGGTCTCTGACTAAATGACCCCTCCTCTGAGAAGCCTTCCTCCACCCACCTTCCTGGGCTGAACTGACCCCTCTGCTGGCCCTGGAGAATCATTAATAATTAGCAAATAAACTGACCCTGCAGCTGTCTACCGTGGCACATCCTGCACAGGGTTGCCGTGGTGAGAAACAGCCCAACTGCAAACTCACTCCTGCAGAGTGGGCAGCTCTTGTGATTTGGGGCTCTTTTTTGACAACACTGTTTATCTTCTCTGTCCATTGCATCTTAATCAGTGCAGCTCAAATCTCCCAAGAAGCATCTCCCGGGCTTCCTGCTGCCCATCAGTTTCAGCTGCTCTGGAGGGCAACTCCTTGCCCCTTGGGGCTCCCCCGGGCTCCCCTCTAACTCTGAGGATGATCCACCAAGGTGTTTCCAAATAACACGGTAACAGAGACTTAACTTTATTCTCACAGATTTTTACTTCCTTGTCAGAGCCACTTAAAAGGGAACTGGGGGGAGTTTCCTGGTGGCCTAATGGTTAGGATTCCGGGCTTTCACTGCTATGGCCCAGGTTCAATCCCAGGTCGGGGAACTGAGATCCCACAAGATGTGTGGTGCGGCCAAAAAAAAAAAAGTGGGGGCGGGAACTGGGATTAATCGCCAGTGGTGACTGAGGAAGGGCCTGAGTTAGTGGGAGCGGAGGGAGGGTGTGTGTATCTGGGGAGGTCGGCGAAGGTTTCAGGGAAGATGGGGCATTTGACCTGTGACTTTAGAGACAAAGACCTTCCAGGCAGAGGAAATAGCCTGCGCATAGGTGTGGAGGCCTGAGAGAGGATGCAGGGCTCGAGGAACTCAAAGTTGTTTGGTATTATAGGAACTCAAGGTATGATGCCAAGCGGGCCCAGGCGGTGTGCTGGAGAGGTGAGCAAAGCTCCTGAGGACCTCAGAGCCAGGGACTTCATCCTGGGAGCAGCAGTGTTCCAGTGTGTATTCCCCAAACACTAGGCCCATGGAACTCTCAGCTCCAGAAGAGGGCTGGGTTTCTGTGTCCCCCACGTGGAGACTCCCTCCGACATATGTGAATTTTGTAAAGGTTTTGCTAAAACTAATAGTAACCACCTGTGAGTGTCTGCAAGTCACCAGGTGGGCATCACCAAATCGGACCCACCTCACCACCCTATGAACTAGGTCCTGTTGTATCATTCCTAGTTTAGAGAGAGGTTAAGAAATTTTATAGGGGGGTAAGGTCACACAGCTGGTAAGTGGTAGAGCTAAGATATGAACTTGAGCAGTCTGATTTTGAGCTTCCTGGAGTAAAGAATGGGCTTAACTTTATTTCATCCAACTTTTCCTGACTTGTTTTTAATTATGGAAAAATTTGTGCACATCTAGTAACATTGCAAGACAATGGATTCTGTGGGCAATGGGGAGCTATGAAAGGGTTCTTATCCAGGAGCTTTCTATCTGATTTGCAAATATCCTTAGTGTGCTGTTATCAGTCACTTACACTTTGGTGTGAATTAGCCCTTTCCTAGAGCACCTCAATAGTCTTGGTATCTCCCCAGTACCCAGGAGGGATGACATGAGATGGTGCTATAAGAACATTTGCTTGAGTGAATTGTAACTTCCCCTGTTGAAGACAGTGGGAGCAATGGAAGGAAAGGCCTGGAGCCTGGGACATGGTCATGTCAGAGTGTGAGGGACAGGAGGCAGGCAGGGACAGTTGTGAGGGCACCATGGGATCCAGAGTCTTGGAACTGAAATGCAAAAGCCAAACTCACCTACTTCACGGCTAAAGGCCAGGCCTGAACATTAAGTGCAAACCCAAATATCTATTCAGAATGTTTTCTCTTTTAGACAGCAGCTAACCCACCTGGTCAACCGGAAAATGAGGCATTTGTTGGAGCTGAAGGTGCATCAGTAGATTCTTGCTTTTAAGAGTCAGAGTCGGAGGGAAAAAAATCACCCTCAGAGCCTATATCCATCCCCACACGCACAAAGCTACTGGCAAAGAGCAGGGGATTTGGAAGGTTGGCTCGTTGAACCAAGGGATCCTTAGAAAGCACCTAGGCTGTTTCTCTCATTCTAAGGACGGCAGGACTGAGGTCCAGAGAGGGCAAGGTCACAGAGCTGGTTGAGACCAGAATCTGAGGGTCCCTTCCCAGTTCGGGGCTCTGCCCATGGCTGCGGGGCCTGCACTGCAGTCCCCCCCACCAAGACCACTGCCACTTTCTTGGCCCTGTCCCCTTTGTCAGGGGAGGCAGCCTTGTGCACACACCGCCCACCACAGACCCACAGACAGAGCTCCCTGCTGTCATCTGACTGCCCCTAATGAGATTACAGACTCCTGGTGAAATAGACGAGAGTTAATTCCCTCTGGCTTTAAAGGGCAGGCCAGGCCACAAGAAATAGCAAAAAACAAAACAAAACAAGCAAACAACCCCACCCAAAACAAACAAACAAAAAAAAAACACCTTTATCTAAAAACGCTAAATATAGATGGTGACCCTAACAGCCACTTCCCTGCTTGGCATGTTGCAGTTCATTCCTGCTTTCACAGATGTTCTCTGGATGGAACGTTGCACCAGCCCTAACAAAGTAGATGCTATTATTATGTCTGCTTGGTTGGGGAAAGAGCACACTGAGGCAGTGTGCTCTTAAATGGCTGCTCCAGGATCACACAACTAGTAAGTGGCAGAGCTGGGACTTGAATGTAGGTCCCTTGGGCACTGTCGTCTCTAAAAATAATAAGCCCTGAGAACCTACAGCGTTCCCAGTTTTAGGCTTAAAGCAGCCCTGAAAGACATACCTCACAACGGGTAACACAGTCCAAGTTTGAACTCGGGTCCACTGGACTCAAATCCTACATTCCCTACAATATTGGGAAGCACCTTTGAACCCATCCACCTGTACACGTGGTGGGAACCAAACAACGTAGGCCTGATTTCCACTCTGCTACTTGCTAGCTCTGGCCAGAGTCCCATGGCCAAGGGACTCTGGTTCCTGGGGTCTCAATCTCATTTTACTTTCAGTAAAATGAAGGTTGGACCCCTGGGGTTGTTGGGATGATTCCCGATGGTTCACACAGGTAATGCAACTGGAACAGGACTCCCACACAACCTGCTCGTTTCCCGACCTCTCTTTGCCTCAGTTTCCTCATCTGTAAAATGATACTTATAGTACTTACTTCTTGGATTTAGTGCTAGGATTAAATGTGCTAATACAAGTAATGTGTGTCTAGAACAGCACGTGGTGTACAATAAATGCTTAATGCTGACGATTGCTAGCATTGCTAGTTATTCATTATTTTGCTAGTTTATTGTTATTTATTATTGCCAGTTATTGCCTTGCCTTCAATGCTTTCTGGAATGAAGTGGAGGTAAAAATCAAACCAACCAAACAAATGTTTCTCTTCTTCCTCCCACCAGTCCCCTGTCCCCTCCCCTTTCTAAAAGGAGCACTTGGCTTTGAGGTCTGATCCCCCAACCACATGGCCTGCTCTAATTTCCCAGGCTCTAATCTGCTCCCGGCTCCTAATGATGCAGCTGGTAATAGGATTGTGGCCTCCCTCTGGGGCAACCACGGGGGCCATGGCCGTGGGGCTGGCAACTAGCGCTTAGCAACCCTGACCACCTGCCGGCTGAGGAGCCAGAGCCCCCAGCCAGGACCCTGTGCCCGGGCTGGCCTCCCGTGCATGGAATGGTGCTGTGCCCTGGGCCAGCAGGCTGGGCTTGCCATGGTGCTGGGTGCCATCCTGGCACGAGGGTGGGATGTGTGCAGGCGGAATGGACTGCTCATCCTGTCTGTGCTCTCTGTCACCGTGGGCTGCCTCCTCGGCTTCTTCCTGAGGACCCGGCACCTCTCACCACAGGTCAGCCAGCCATGCGGGGCATCACAGGTCCCCATCTCGGAGGGCTGGGTGGGCCTGAGGAATCTGGGCGTCACATTCCCACTCCGTGGCTCCCTGATGGCATGACAGTGGGTCACTTTGCCTCTCTGGGTCCCAGTTTCCTCCTCTGTGAAGTGGGTGTGATAAACGCATTGCAGGACTAGAGTGAGAGAGGAAGTGGCTTCACACCAGCATCTCCAGGTGAAAGAGAGGTAAGGATGCCTTCTTGGAATAACCACAGGCTAAGAGCTGTAGGGGAGGGAAGAATGGGATCCTATAAGCATGCAAAGCAGGCATCAGAGAATACCTCCTAAAGCAGCTCACGGGCAGAGAGCTGGAATGGGCATTCTAGGCAGAGGTAACAGCAGAAGCAAGGCAAAGGGGCATGAAAGGTTTGCGGGGGGCTGGGGGGGGGGCAGGTGAAGCAAGCTGTTCACAGCAGCTGGAATGTACGCGGTGAGGCAGGGGCTAGAGCACAGGGGCCATCAGGCCTCTAGATCCCACCACCGAGCACGGGCTTGGGGCAACCATGAGAAGCTTTGAGCAGTGATATGGTCAGACCTGAGCTTGGAGACATCCCTCTGGCGCTGAGTGGAGGATGGGGTAGTGGCGGGACTGGCAGGGGGCCAGGTGAAGGGTAAGACATGACAGTGGGGATGAGCAGGGCAGATCTGAGAACTGTTTCCCAAAGAGGTAGTTTCAGGATGTGGTGGCTGATTGGATGTGGGGTTGGGGGGACAGGAAGGCAATGCAGGCCCCCAGGGTTCTGGCCTGTGTAACTGCAAGGGTGATGATGCCTTGCTTGGGGAAGGACCCTCTTCTCACTTAGCGCTCATCTCATGCGGGAGACAGAGGGACACTCATGCTGTCGAAGGCAGAACTTTTCTAACACTGTTAAACGGTAAGGAGGACTTTATTCAGGACTACTGTGATAGGTGTTAAGACCATGGCGACAGGGGAGAGCGATCAGAAGCAACTCAAATACGGCAACTGCAGCTGGGGATTTACAGCCAATGAGCACAGTGAGGTCAGTGACTAGAAAATTACTAAGAGGAGACATCAAGGATAGGGGAGGGGGAGTCTTGCTAAACCCACTAACAAGGTCTTTGTTGAAGGCAGAGTTGGGGGGATTCTCACTAAATTGACTTAGCAGGGTTTTCGCTACAAATGGGTGAAGCAGGACGAAGAAAGGATGAGGCTTAGTTGAAAAGAGGGCTCAGAATGGCCGGTCTAAAGGTTGGTCAAGGAGAGTTTTTGTCAGTGGGCTCCTGGAAGATTCCTTATTTCATAATATTCCTCTTCCTGCAGTTCAGTGATATCTAATATGTTCTCTACAACCAGGGCTCAAGGTATCAGATTTCGTCTTCCATTAAAAGGAAAACACGCCTCTCTGGGAATCGAGGCCGCTATTACTATAGTTACACTGTTAAGGTGCTATCAGTTATTTAGGGAGAAGCATAGACTCTGGAGTCAGAGGAACCCTGAACTTGGACTCTACTAGTGAATGGCTGTATGGCCCTAGGCCAACTCCTGTCTCCTTTCTGGAGCTCAGTTTCGTTATCTGTAAAATGGAGGAGGGTGGGACTGTATGTCTGCTAGAATTGCTGTGAGGAGTAAACAAGGATTCATCAGTGCCTGGATACAGCGGGTGCTTAGTGAGTGTTACTTTACTCCTCCCTCCCTTACCCACCTGTCCAAGTCCTACCAACGTCAAGAACCGCCTCATAGATCCCGTATCTTATGAAAATTCTTCCAGACCTACCCACATCTGCCCACTCTCCTCCCACACTCACCCCATGCTCATCCCTCCACTGGAACCCAGCTGCTGGAGGTCTTGCTTCAGAGCTGTTTGTTCAGAGTCTATTTCTCCCATCAGCCTTTGACTTGCTGACTATCACATGGGCTTTCTTGAACCAAAAGGTGAGCCTAGCTCAGTGTCACAGAGTGAACCCTCAACTAATGCCTGAATTAAATTGGCAATGGCACAAACAATTTGCAAGCCACTTTCTTTAATTTTCCTCAGCAACGAAAATATATTTCTTGCAGGAAGATTATTTTGTGAAAACAAATTGGAATGCCTATTCTTAAAAGCCAAACTCATCTGGCGCCTCCTTTGCCAAAGCTGCCTTCCCCATCTGTTTGGAAGCGCTAACAAGTTCTGGTCTGGATTAACCTGCCAGATAAATTGAAGGAAGGATGTGGAGTCTTAGAACAATTACTTGTCAGGAATTGGCTTTGTCAGCATCTTATTTTGAAATCCAGGAGTTGTTTATTTGATCTCTGCCTGTGACTCAGAAACCAAACCCTTCTTATTTTGTAAGCTTATGCAACAAGGCAAAAATCATAAACAATATGCAAAATGGTAGAATGTCCTATTTGTGAAAAGAACTTACAAAATCACAAGATTTATCTTTGGAAATAAGTATCTCATTTAAAAATATAGATCATTTTGAGAGTTCCAGTTAAACCATGATGAATTTATAATTGTACCCATTTTTCTTTCCTTCCTGGGATACCACTAAAATTGTAGTAATGGAATTGTTTAAAAATATAAACTCCCAAGAACAAAGACAATACAAACGGAGACAACCGAGAAAAGAAGTCGAGGAATGACAATAATTCCTGGATGGGAAGTGGATAGAGTTGAATGATCTCATTTAGTAGAGCACAGAAAGCTGAAATCTTGTGTCTGTAGAAGCAGAATGACAGCAGATACCACCTGAGTTTGTCTTGGAGAACTCCAGAAGGGCTCTGGACCTGAAAGTGCAAGGCGCTGCAGGAGGCAAGGGTTAAGCATGCAGCTGAAATCAGGGACGTTGGTTAGAATTTTGTAACTGGAGCAGTTCGACCTCTAGGTCCCTTACAGTTCATGTAATCAGGGGACCCCTCATCCACTAACTCTATCCCCCTGCCTGTCCCAAGGAACCAGAGAAGGTTGACTTAGGGATGTTAGGCCCACCTGTAAGCGTTGGGGGAGGGGAGGTGGTGAGGCGCATGCTTCAGGTGAATAGTGGACATCCGCATCTTGAGCATGGGGTCCCCACAAGACTGCTGTCAGCTGGGCTTAAGTACAGCCCCATCCCCCCACCTCCCACCCCACACACAGCCAGAGGCAGGAAGGGACTTGTCTCACTGAAGCCTCAAAGGAAAGATCTCCGAATTCTGCTGTGAAGGGGAATTCTCCCCATCTCACCCTCCCCCCAGTGAAAAAGCTACATCTTCACCTGTTAGCCTTCCTTGAGGAGCCATCAGTTGACAAGTCCCACTCATGCACACAGCAGTTTAGTGTGTCACACTTATACACAAGCAGAAGCCGAAGACCAAACGAACAGAACGGTAGGTCTCTAATGAAGCAGAGGGAATGCAGGGAGTAGAAGAAAACTCTTAAAACCTTTCCTCAAGTTCTTTGAAGATATGAGAGAAGGTACAGTGACCATAAAATAGAACAGGGTGCAAAAAGAAGAAACGATTCGAGAACAAGAAAGAACTTTGGGAAATTAAAAATAGATGAGCCAAGATAAAAATATCAATAGCTGGGATAAAGCTGCAGAGCTCTCCCAGAAGGTGAAACAAAATGAGCTAAAAATAGAAACATATAAGAAAATTAGAATGTCTAGCATTCAAGTTACTAATAAGAGTTTTAAAGAGAGCTAACAGAAAAAAATGGAGAGAAAAATTTCACAGAGAAAACAAGAACATTTCTCTGAAGTAAAAGGTATGCACAGCACTATGAATTTTTTTTTTTTTTTTTTTTGCGGTACGCAGGCCTCTCACTGTTGTGGCCTCTCGCGTTGCGGAGCACAGGCTCCGGATGCGCAGGCTCAGCGGCCATGGCTCACGGGCCCAGCCACTCCGCGCCATGTGGGATCTTCCCAGACCGGGGCACGAACCCGTGTCCCCTGCATCGGCAGGCAGACTCTCAACCACTGCGCCACCAGGGAAGCCCCAACACTATGAATTTTTTTAAAAGAAAGGAGAAAATCTCATACCATGGTACGTCTTCATGAAAAGTACAGAAAAACTGGAGATAAATAGGTGATCCTTAAATGGTTCTGAGGGAATAAACTGGGTCTAATGTAAAGAATAGGAAGTAAGGCTCCCAACATCTTAAGCAACACTGGAATCTAGAAGACAAAGAGGAAACACCTTTGAAATTTGGAGGGGAAACTCTTTAAACTAAGAGTCTTATATATAACCAATCTATTATCAGAATTAAAGCTAGAATAAAAAATTTTTACTATGTAAGACTCAGAAGTTTCTCTCCCATTCACGCTTACTAGGAAGCTACCAAGGGAGATATTAAAGCAAAACAAAGAAGTAAGCAAAGAAGGCAAGGGATCCAGGAAAGAAGGGTTCCGATATGGGAAAAAGTCCCAGAATGACAAGCGAAGAAGAGACCCATGACAACCACTGGGCCTAGAGAGCAATCTGTCCAACCTGGAACAAGAGGATGGAGAGCTCTTGCACTGAGGTCCCAGGGGCCTAGAAACGGACCTATGTGTTTGAGTATATAGAAAATACTATTGTTAGACATTTAAAAAGCAATGTTAAAACACTTGGAAGAAATTAACGAGTGGCTCACAGAAAACAAGGTAAATGAAAAATCAGTCAATTCTTAACTTCAGGGAAAAACTGAAGGTTGTACAGAAAGGAGGCATGGTTGGCTCAACAGTGAGCAATATTTTGTGATCAAAATATTTTAAACCTTGACAATTAGTTAAACCAAAAATTGATATAATGGTGAAATGGTAGGAGGAAAAAAGGAGTAAGAATTAAGTCCTCATCTGTCATGGCAGGGAAGTTAATAGATGTCAAAAAGATATATCTCGAAATAGCATTATAACCATATTATTTACAAATAACAATACTAAAGGAAAAACAGCTAGAGGAGTTGCGGATGGTCACTCCTGGGAAGTTGGGGTTAAGCATAGAGATGGGTGAGGAACGGCTGCCTTTTTATCATTATAGTGTTATCTAAATTAAAGAAGATACACAGGGATTAAAATTAATTCAAAAGACATAGCCACGATGGGTAAATTTTTAAAAGTTGATTTTCTGGTGTGTTGGAAATGGTAATGGAAGGGAACTAGGAGGCCTTTTTTCCGGTCCTGCACTGTCACTAACTCACTCTGCGGGCAAATCACCTCCCTCTCCTGGCTCAGCTCCCTCATCTGTAAAATGTGTTGTCAGCTGCACTAGGAGATCTGTAAAACCCCTTCTCAGCACCAACATTCTATAATTTGCGACTTTTCAAAGCATCAGGCCAGTAACCAAGGGTTATGTTTGGCTTTGTGTTTAAAAAAAAAAAAAGTTACAAGTACAAAAATTTAAGTCAGATGGTGTTTGCAAGTCCACGTACTGGCCTCACCCAGAAGCTTACCCTCTGAGGAAAGCGGACTCAAGCTAGCATTGTCAGAAATAGCAAAATTGAACTAAGTTAAATGTAAAAATTTTAAAAGAGCACATCCAGTTAAATTTGAATTTCGGATAAACAACAAATAATTTTTAGTGTAAGGAGAGAACCAATATTTGTTGTTTATCCGAAATTCAAACTTAACTGGGCTTTGGGGTACCTTCCTCTTCCGCTGTTAGGTGCCAGTCATGTGACCGGTTACTCTGGCGAGAGCTGACTGGGCAAGGGCTTGGCGCACTAATCCAAGGGCCGGCAGATAGGCTGGAACCAGCAGCCCATGAGGAAGCCCGACGCAGGAACTCCGCCCAGTAACGGCTCTTACTGGGCTCTCACAAACCAATCCGATTCTCTCTCTTTCAGCATTTTAAATGTGAGCCCTGCTTCAAGGGTCGGTAAGAATTTACGAAAGTGTGGGGCAAGGGAACCCAGTGCAGGAGGGAAACTGACTCAAAAATGCTGTTTTCGAGTCAGTCTTTTCATCAGGTAGACTGACAATTCCTCCAGTGCAGGAACGGTGCCTAATTCACTCTTGGGTGCCCAGTACGATGGCTGCCAAAGTACGGGCTGAATGAATGTGTGAAGAGTACGCAGCCCTGCCCTCTCGCCACTTACCATCTGTTACGTGAGACCGATTTGTAGCAAGGCTAGGCAGGTGAATGGCGAAAAGGCGGGGGAGAGCTGTTATCTGCTGTGATTACTGACCATTTACTCTCATCCAGACCTTCTGTCAAGTGCTTCATGTGCATCCTCTCATTTAAGCCTCCCAGTGGCCCTGTGAAGTGGTTATTACCCTCCTGTTACAGATGAGAAAAACTCAGAGAGGCCGAGGAACTTGCTTAAGGCCGCAGCTACCTCTAGGGGGCCAAGGTTAGAATCCAAGTCTGCTTGGCTCCAAAGCCAGTGTTTTCTCCATGGGCTCTGCTGTCCATGGGCTAGACAGGAGAATACGGATGAAATGGTGCTTTGAAGATTGTAAAGCAGCTGTGAAGTCTGTACTACCTGCTATAACCCCAACTCCTGCTGTGTTTTCAGGAAATCAGTTACTTCCAGTTTCCCGGAGAGCTCTTGATGAGGATGTTGAAGATGCTGATCCTACCACTGGTGGTCTCCAGGTGAGGGGCGGGTGTTTGGCTGGGAGGTCTGGGGTGGGGTTGCAGGAAGAGGATTCTGTACGGATTCTGTAGGTGCCTTCTCCTGCTGTGGACAGCTGGACTGCAGGCTCTGGGTGGTGTGACTCTGGGGGCTTCATGGGGCGTAGACTGTGGCACAGGCGCTGGAGTCTGGGTCATTCAGTGACACCAGTTGTTTCAGTCCCATTCAGTGGACATTTGAGTGACTTGAGTAAGTGATTTGGAGTCCTGGGACGTGACCTGACTCCAGGGTAGCTCGGGGCCAGGGAGTTCACACACTGTTCCCAGGGAGAGGCTCTTTGTGGTGAATGCAGCAAGACATGGGGGAAAAGATGACCTTGGAGATGATCACGAGATGATATCCTGGCTCAACTCTGTGCTGTACTGGCTGTGGAACCTTGGACAGGTCAGACTTCTCTGAGCCTCCGTTTCCTCATCTGTAAAATGATAATAGTAACACCTACTCCAAAAGGTTGCTGCGAGGACTGTAGGAGGCTATCTGTTTGCTAAACGTTCAGGGCTGATCACAGGGTATGAGGGCAGACAGGTGGGAGATGAAGTTGGAGGATGGGTTCTTGCTTGATCATGAAAGACCTTGAACACCAGGCTAAAGAATTCAGTCTTGGGGCTTCCCTGGTGGCGCAGTGGTTGGGAGTCCGCCTGCCGATGCAGAGGACACGGGTTCGTGCCCCGGTCCGGGAGGATCCAACGTGCCACGGAGCGGCTGGGCCCGTGAGCCATGGCCGCTGGGCCTGCGCGTCCGGAGCCTGTGCTCCACCGCGGGAGAGGCCGCGGCAGTGAGAGGCCCACGTACCGCAAAAAAAAAAAAAAAAAAAAAGAATTCAGTCTTTACCCACTAGGGTGGGGCCACAGCAAATCCTTGGAGGTCACCTGGTCTCTACCACTGGTGTGCTGGTGACCTTGGACAAGCCCCTGGACAAGATTTTCCAGATGTGTAATGAGTTGGCGGCTCCAGATGGTGTCTAAGAGCCCTTTGCTCTGAGACCGTGGGTTTGGAATCCTCACTTTCCAGGACTTGCGTGCAGGGAGGGAAGTGGACAAGCCTCTGAGTCCTGGGGGACGTACTGGGCTCTGTCCCCTGGGACAGGGTCGTCAGCCTTCTCAGCCTGCCTGCTGAGAACCCTAACCCTTTCCCTCTAGGGTGGTGGAGATAATGGTCCCCGCGGCCCGGGAGGCCAGGTAATGGCGCTTTCTGCTGCCCCCAGGAGGCCTTATTAAGCTCAGTTTGGCTTTGTGCAGGCAGCAGTTGGGTCTCTCAGGACTCAGCCTTCAAGGCTCTGCTGAAAGGCCACCTCCCTCCAGAAGCTTTCCCTGACTCCTCAACCCGCTTCCGTGGTTGTCTCCTCTTCATGCATCTTTTGAGTCATTCACTGAGTCAGGGAATCTGTCAAGGTCACTGGTAGGCTCCATATTGCTAGACCCAAAGGACACTCCGAGTTCTTGTTCTGCGTGACCTGTCCACAGCAGTTGATACAGCAGTTGGTCACTCCTTCCCTCTTGAAACACTCCTCCCTATGCCCTTACACTCTCTGGCTTTGTCTGCTCCCTGCCCCCCCGAGCCGAGTTTCTCTCTCTCTACTCAACCTCTGAACGTTGTAGCTTCTCAGGCCTTTTCTCATCTGTCCTCACGGCTTTAACATACCACCTACAAGTCCAGCCCTTCCAAATATAGATCTCCCTCCCCAGCCTCCCCTCTGAGTGCCACTCAAACTACCTACCTGACATTGCCACTCGATGTCTCACGAGGATTTCAGCTTAGCGTAACCAACTTGAGATTTTACCCGCAAACCAGTTCCTTCTCCCGTGTCCTGCTGGTCAGTAAGCGGCAGTTCCACCTACCCAGTTATTCAAGCCTCCGTATTTATTCTCTTCCCCCACCCCCAGCTCTTCCAGCAGCGACTCCAGTTGATTCTTCCCCCCAGCTACAGCCCAGCATCACCCCTACCACAGGGCAGACTCCACAGTGACCTCACTGGTCTCCTGGCTCTGGTTTTTGTTCCCCTCCCATCTGTTCTCCACCTGGTGGCCAGAGTGATCTTGTGAAAAGCCAAGCGGGCCATGCCATTCATTCACCTAAAACCCTTCAGTGGCTCCCATGGCATTTAGAATAAACCCCTGCATCCTAACGTAACCTTGGAGGCCCTGCAGGATCCTGCCTGCCTGTGCCCCACCTCATGTCATGCCTCATTCACTCCAGTCCCCAGACCTCTTAGTGTCCTAAGCAGACCAAACCCTTCCTCTGTCTCAGGGTCTCCACACATGCTGTCCCTTCTGCCTGGAGCACGCTTCCTCAATGCTTTACACGTCTTTCCCTTCCTCTTCCTTTAGATCTCAACTTCCATGTCACCTCCTTAGAAAGGCCCTCCCAACCTGTCCCCCTTCACCACCACCTTCACTTTCCCCCAGCATGCCCATTTCCTTTTCCTGCACAGTACTCATTTTGTACTGTTATTCTATACGGATTCAATTGTTAACCTGTTTATCTTCCACTGGACTGTAAACTCTGTGAAGGCAGATACAATACTCTGTTAAGGTTCCACTCTGGCCTTCACACGAAATGCCTGGCTCATCATAGGTGCTTATTAATACTTGCCAAGTGGATTAATGAATTCAGCAATCATGCACTGTGCTTTCTGGTACATGGCCCTGCCCTGGGAGACTGATGAGAAAATAAATAATTACATGACAGCCAAGTAAGCGTGTCGATGCAGGAAGCACAGGACTTTTTTTGTTTCCCTTTTTCCCAGTTGTATTGCAATATTGTTAGGCAGCTTGACCATCCTTTATTGTGTTTTTGTTTGTCTATTTATTTATTTATTGCTGCATTGGGTCTTTGTTGCTGCGCGTGGGCTTTCTCTAATTGCGACGAGCGGGGGCTACTCTTCATTGCGGTGCGTGGGCTTCTCATTGTGGTGGCTTCTCTTGTTGCGGAGCATAGGCTCTAGGTGCGTGGGCTTCAGTAGTTGTGGCTTGCAGGCTCTAGAGCGCAAGGCTTGGTAGTTGTAGTGCACGGGCTTAGTTGCTCCACGGCATGTGGGATCTTCCCGGCCCAGGGCTCAAACCCATGTCCCCTGCATTGGCAGGCGGATTCTTAACCACCGCACCGCCAGGGAAGTCCCAATCGTCCTTTATTGTTGACCTTACTTACTGCCAGGGCATTGCCTCTTACTCAGAACTGAAATGCCTCCAAGGCAGAGGCCCTTGAGTAGACCCTGGAGTCAGACAGACCTGGGTTCCTATCCTGGCCCTGCCATTTCCTTGCTGTGTGACCTTGGGCAAGTTATTTAACTTAAAATCCTGAAGTCAGAGTCAAAGGCCTGGGTCCCAGACCTGCTTCTCCCCAAATCACGTGATCTTGGGGCAAGCACCCTCACCTTGAGTCTCAGTTTACCCAGGTTACCCAGTGACTTTGGGCCCATCCAGCTCTCTGGGTCCTGGCTCTCAAAGGTTTGGTCTCTCACCACCAGACTCAAGTGCTTTCTCTTGGCTGGAAACGAAATGTGGTATTAACTTGAGAAAAGCCAGTGTGTGCTCATATGTTTCATTTGTTTATTATACAATTTTGGCTGGTTCAAAGCAACCGTGTCACTGAAAAATGGAAGTGCTTTAAAACTTTCCTACTAAGGGAGAATTAAACCTTCTTGGGGGAAAATGACACATTTCTGAGCTCCAAACCGCTCCATCCCTGAGCTCTCATTCCTTTAGCTTCAACTGGTCTATAATCCATCCATCCATCCGTCCATCCGTCCATCCATCCATCCATCCATCCATCCATCCATCCATCCATCCATCGCTCACTGTCACCTGATCTCTTGCTCCTGGCCAGCCCAGGGCGGGGCATCCGTATCCTCAAGGAGCAACCACTCTGGTGTGGAGGTTGTCACTCCGGACAGAGCAGAGTCACCAAAGCTACTCTGGAAATTCAGACGTCAGGTCTCATGCCGGGCCTACTGAACCAGAACTGCCAAAAGGCCCAAAAAGGTTTAAAAGCTCCACAAGTGTTCTAAGGGTTTGAAAAGAAACCCTGATGTCTTGGGATCAGGGCTTCTGGCTGGATAGCTGAAGAGCCTGGCATGAGCACTGCTGCTTTTCAGTCCCCAGGGCCCCCAAGCTGTACCCCCCACCAGGAGACAGAGGCTTCCTGCAGTGTAAATTGCTCCAGGGCAGTGGGAGGATACACATCAAGGCACATTTGCTTCAGTTCCAATAACCTGCAAGCCTGCGTCCCAAAGCCTGGCACCCATGACTCTGGGTGCTCCCACCTCTTCCAGTAGAACCTGCCACCCTTCCCTATGCCAAGCCTCTGGCATCAGGCTGGTCACATCATTAGCCTCTAAGCGTGCCACATACCACCCCTGTTCATGCTGCTCCCCTCCCATGAACGCCCTTTTCTCTTAATTAGCTAAGTCCCCCTCTGTGTTCAAGACCTAGATCAAGTTTCTTCCGTGAAATCCTCCCAGCTCTTCATTTACTGGTAACTAGTGATGATGACCTGTCTCCATGCCTGATGCTGCTTTTAACCCTGGATGGACACAGTGTTGTTAGTTAAATGAATTCACACTCACAGCTGGTACACCACATTATGGGGTACAGACACCATTTTTTGCACAGTAGTGACATAGAAATAAATTAGCATTCTTATCTGGACTAGCCACTCATGCTGCTGAAAAAGAAATGGCCCAGCCAATGGGCAGAACCAGTCACCATGACCCCTCTCTGGAGAAGAGCCATGTGCACTGCTGTGTTTTTATGTGAGATACTGGGAGGGGGTCAGTTCACTTCCCCCTTGTCATTCACACTAACCTCTTCCTGGTGGTCAGCGTAACAGATTTTTGCAGGAGACGGAAATCTAATAGACAAGGAAAGAGAGAGGATGAGATGTAAAGAAGTATGGGAGGTAATGGTGGGGTTGATGCGAGGGGAGAGAAGACCTGTGCCTGCCTTGGAGGGTCTCACCATCGGCAGGGAGACAGCCACAGAGCCACTTTGTTCCAGAGAACGGAGCCCCAGGGGGAGGGAGGTGGGGCTTGTGGCCTGGGTTAGAGCCCAACTCAGTCATTCTTCCCACAATCTGACATCTTCCAGCTCGTGGGCCTCTTTTCTCTCGAATCCACTCCAAACCAGCCCCCAGCCTGACCGCCTCCTCAGACAGGCACACGCAGTCCAGCGGAGGGCCACCTATCCTTGGCCAGTCGTGGCTTTGTAAGGCACAATGAAGGGAGTGAGCAGGCAGCAGAGGTTCCAGGGGAAGAACAGGGTCTCGAGTCACTCACCAGATGTGTGAACTTGACCAAGTCTCTTAGCATCTGAGCCTCAGTGACCTTGTCTGTAAAATGGGAACACCTCCGTCCCTCGCAGGGTTATTCTGAGAATGAAATAAGATAATGCACTTGAAGCACCCAGCATAGCTCCCGATACATCACCAGTCTTCTCCAAGGCCCAGATGAGGTGTTTCAGGAAAACCTCTACCTGTGTTCCTTCTCTCAGCAGGCAGCCCCTTGGGGTGACCTCTTCCTTCCTCATGCTCCTTTAGCACCTGCAGCTTGTCACCTCCTCTAGAAAGTCTCCCTTGACTCAGGTATGCTCGGGTGCTCCCTCAACATTGATACAGGTACAGTGCATGTAGCACTCCTCCATCTGAGTCCTGCACATCCGTGTTCACAGCGGCCTTTGCAGGGGCATAGACCACACGTCTCCATACTGCGCATTGTCACCTTGCCCAGAACCATTCCCCATGCCATGATCGTCAAAGCCTCCTCATTTTCCATGAACTCCTAGTTCTTACTGCCTCTTGATTTTCTCTGCCCTCACATTCCTACAAGCAGTCATGAGGCACAGCCTTTGCCAGTTTCCCATTCAAGTATATTTCCCTTGCTTCAAGCAGTTCCTAAATTTTGCAACTTCACCAACAGTTGGGAGCAAGATCACAGGTGAGGATCACATCTAGAAGTGTAAGCCCTTCAGCCGTCTCTTGGTTCTTTCCTTCTCTGTCTGTATATTAGCTATCTGTTGCTGTGTAACAAATTACCACAGACTTAGTGACTTAACACCATTTACTATCTACCAATTTCCATGGGTCAGAAGCCCAGGCATGGCTTAGTTGGATCCTCTGCCCAGAGTCTCACAAGGCTGCAGTCAAAGTGTCATCTGGGCTGTGTTCTCATCTGAAGGCTCAGCCAGGGAAGAATCCACTTCCAAGCCCATTCAGGTTCTTGGCAGAAATTATTTCCTTGTTTAAAGGCTATCAACTGGAGTCCACCCTCGGGTCCTAGAGGCTACCTGTAGTACCCTGCCTTCTGACCATCTCCAAAGGCAGTTCCCAACGTGGCTCTTTGCTTTGTCAAGGCCAGGAGGAGTCTCTCTCCAGTCTTCTAAGGCAAAGTCTTATATAACATAATCATGGGAGTAATATCCATCACCTTTGCCATATTCTATTAGAAGCAAGTCACAGATCTCACCCACACAGGGAGGGGGATTACAGAAAGGCATGGATCACTGGGGGTCACCTTAGGGTATGTCCACCTCTTTTCTCTCTCCACACCTTCCTTCTCTCTACCCTTCTTCCAAGACCAGCCAAAAATAGTGCCTTCCTTGTCTTTATAAGTCACCTCCACTCATGCCCTGTTCCTGGAGTGGGGTTAGGTGGACGCGTTGCTCAGCTTCTGGTCCAAGTGGCTCATCAAGGAATTTCTTCTGAACCCCCTTACCATAAAAAGAATCCTGAAGAATTTGAATTCACTGCTTTCTCAGGGACATCAAGGGTCTGGTACATAGTAAGTGACTAAGAACTGCTTATTAAATAAATAAAGAGCAGTGGAGGGCTTCCCTGGTGGCGTAGTGGTTGGGAGTCCACCTGCTGATGCAGGGGACATGGGTTCGTGCCCTGGTCCGGGAAGATCCCACATGCCGTGGAGCGGCTGGGCCCGTGAGCCATGGCCGCTGAGCCTGCGCGTCCGGAGCCTGTGCTCCGCAACGGGAGAGGCCACAACAGTCAGAGGCCCACGTACCGCCAAAAAAAAAAAAAAGAGCAGTGGAAGGAAAGTTGAGGCAGAATTCAGGGAAGTTTTATGACCTTCGTTTGAAATGACCCCTGGAGGATGATTAGGAGTTGTCTTTTTAAAAAGGTTGGTACTTTAAAAAGTTATATAAGCAAATTACAAACATTGTGGATAACAACAACAAAAAATCCCGTCATTCCACAGCCCTAATGCTGCCACTGTTCTTCCTGTAAATGTTTGTTCTTGTCATTCTTAGTAGTGAATTCACTAGGCCCAGGGTGTGGTCCTTGGCTGACTGGTTCAGAAGCTCAACCTCATCCGAGTCCCTGAGCTGGTCAGGGCTGTCCTCTGATGCTGACAAGAGGCAACCAAATAAACCAAATGCCAATTGATTCATCCACAGAGATAAATACAGTTGCCGAGGAGGACGGATGCACACAGCCTCTGGCCAGAGCATTTCCCCCTACAGGCTCATCACTTGGGGACCCCGCTGGTTAAATCTGTTTGCTGGCAGGACAATTTAATTATTTAATGGTACAACCAGTATGAGTCCAGGTTTGCCATTTTCAGTTAGTTTCTGGGGCCCAAGGTGGTGGAGTTCCATCGTATGTGCATTTAAATTTAGTGAATTCAATTACATATGCTATGAAAAAGAGAGGAAATCATTTAAAGGAGACAAGTGGCTTCCCCCATTTGAAGAGCTATGTCCAGGGTGAGTGTACCATGGGAGGGCTGGGTCTACCTCACTCTAAGCCAGTCTCAGTTCCCAAGTGCCTTTCAGAGTGAGCATCTCCCCACATCGTTATTGTGATTCTAGGCCATGAAGAGAGGGTGGTTTGGTTTCCTTTTTACATCATGGCCGCTAAGTGTATGCTGACTGCTTCAGCTGGTGTTCACCTTAAGAAACAGCAACCCATTCCAAAACTGGGAGGAAACCTGTCTTGAATGAAATTATATACCTCCTGAACTTAACGAACAACTTAAGGGATCTTCAAGGGCAAATTTAATTATGAGTGGTTTTTGCTTTATATACTGACTTGAGAACTGAATGTGCCGAATATGGTTCTTCTTCTCCTCCTCCTTCTTCCTCTTCAAGAGGAAGTCCACTGTCTTCCTCTTGAGGCCTGCATCCATTGGCCAAGGTCAGCTTATAAGTAGGTAAAGAGAGAACTGGAACATCTGATCTCGCCACTAGCCCTGTTGCTCTGGTTCCTTCCATATGGTGTCACTGTTGAACATGGGTCTTGCATGGTTTGGTTCAAGCCTGAACATGGCCCCTTGCAGTAACACGTCCCTGCTCAAGCCACAGGGATGCTCTGCTCTGACCCCTAGATCATACCAAAGAGCTCAATTGTTGCTCCTCAAAGCAACCTCAGTCATGCCCTGAGCTTAGCTCCCTGGGGTTGATCCCTGAGTCCATTTTCCATCCTGGTGGGTTAGCCCTGGTGACCTTTAGTGCTGACAGACCTTGATCATGGGCACTCTAGTATACCCTGATTCTAACTTCAAATTGCAAGGAGCATGGGTTGGGGGTCTTAGTCTCTTTTTTCTCGGAAGGCTCCTGAGCCTCTCATGCAAATTGGTGCCCCTTTCCATCACTCTACAGATCTTAAGGTCTCAAGGAGGGGTACTTCCATCAAACCGCAAATCTCTCCCTTCCCCTGGACAACGTGCGCCTTCTTGCCTTGCATTCGCCATTTGAAAAATTCTTCTAAAAACAAAATCAACTGTAAGGAGACTTGCTGACTCTACCTTTGAACACAAAAGCCTCAGACAAAATTTAGAAAACTCTGCCTCATGTTCCGTTGGCATAGGAACTAGTAGTCTGATGATTAGGACCTGCCACGGCATCGTCATGTCCTTGAACTAGGGCCCCCTCTCCCATGGGTGGTACTTGAACGGTGCTGAGTACTTTGCCACTCTCCACTCTCTTCTCTCTGCTCCACTAATGACTGATTCCATGCTAATTACACCTTCTTTCATTAGAAAGTCAAGACTTTGGAGCCTTCCTTTCCCATTTTCTCCCTGTAACGCCACTTGTTGCTACTCTGATCCGTTTTGCTTTTAATTTATGGTTTAACCCAAAGAATACTGGCAACTTTCTGTTCTTTTAAGTTCTTGGAGGAAACCTTACTGTTACTTCTGCAAAAGTATGTCTATCTGCTTTTTTCTTTTTTTCATTCAACATGATATAAAAATGCCCATGCCACACCCTCATCTTTGTAATCACATATGACTGTTCTACTCAGAGGCTGGAGCAGAGTTTGCAAAGCCCTTTTCCTTTTACTAGACACTCAGGATGCTGCTGGATACCCTGCTGGGGCATCACTATGCCCCAAGATTCTAGATGTACCTCAGCCTCTGTTATTTATCAGACTCTTCACCTGGGCCATAGCATGGACACAACGCCATCTGCAGATTTACAAAGAAATTCCCAGCAGGTGCTGTGTGTGTTGGGGCCAGGGGGCGTTTTTTCCCCACTGAGGCTGGAGTTTGCTTCTCACGTTGGGAAGTCAACTGAACCTTGTTTTCACACATCTCCAGGCAAGAGCAATGCAAGGAACCAGGGGTGGGTCGAACCAGCATCTGAATCCAGCTGGGGCCTCCAAGTCTCCACTTGCTTTCTGCCAAACCCTCCTCTCCCCTCATTCTTCAATTTCTTAAACCAGGCATCATTCAAGCAAAACTGAATCCATGTGTTTGTGATTCACTGATGCTGAACATGGCAGAATGTTTTGTAAGCTCTACATCGCAGCAGAGAGATCCAAGGGCATGTGTGGGTTAGTATGTGAACGTGTGGTGTGGGTCCTTACATATGGGTATGTTGTGTGTGTGTGTGTGCATGTGTATGTATTGCTTTTCTTTGTATTGTAAGAATTTTAAACTGATTTTTCTTAGAATCAGGAAGTCACGTTTGGCCAAAGAAACCCAACACTCCCTTCTCCCCCTTCCTGAGGAACTCTAGTTTGGCAGAAAACTCCCAAACACCCACGTTCTAGCTTACTGGAGATGGTCCTGGGCCAAGCAGCCGTCGGAGTCTGGTTTGGGAGCCAGTGTGCCGGGGGCGTCCCAGGATAGACAGTGAGTGGGAGAGGGCAGGAGGAATGGGCAGCCACGGCTCCTGCAAGCCGTGGGGCAACTGTTCTTAGCAGAGCTCTGCTGACCTCTCTGATGGGAGCCCTGGGATCGCTCTTTGGCCCTCTTGCCCAGTCACCTGATCGCCTTACTCATCAGGAGGGGAAACATGGCCCAGCTGTGGGCTGCGGGTGGGATCAGACCGTCAGCCTGGTGACTCTGAAAAACTCCCAGATTTTATCACCCATCACAGACTCCCGTGCTCTTTCCCCCTTCCAGTTAGAGAATTCCCGTTCATCCTTCAAGGATCCAGTCAGCAGCCCCCACCCCTGGGAAACCCAGCCTGATTCCCAGGCCGGGCTAGACCCTGCTTCCAGCCTCTCTCGATCCCAGCCATGACCCAGGGTTTCGTGTTGTCCAGACTGCAGGTCTCTCCACCCACCTGAGGACCACAAACCCACCTCCTTCGTTTCTGGGACCGCATAGCACACAGAGCAAGTGTTCAACGTGGGGCGTGCTGGGGACCTCTCTGAGCCTGGGGAGGGGGGTGAGGTTTTGAAAAAGCTGCTACTCTTCTCTGTGGAGACACTGCACGGAGAGGGTCTCGTTTGAGTGCCTGGGGCAGGCAGGCCCAGCCAGGGCCTTGGGGGAGTAGACACCAGCAGCCCTGATGCAGGAGGGAAGGGAGGCAGGGGACCCGTGTTCCCTCTGGGTGGGGTCTTTCCCTCCCGCTGGAGCAGGGCTCCTGACCATGGCGTAGTGGCACTGGTCGTAAAAACCAGTGATGGGCAGCCCAGGGAAGTCATTCCTAGCAACCGTCTGCGACCGTAGAGCAGAGTAACGGTCACCCGTGGGAACACTGTTTCCGTCCCACCTGCCATTCTTTGCCCTGTGGGAAAGAAAGGGGCAGGGGTTCCGCTCACGTGGATTGGGAACTGGATCGACCCTTATTACACTCAGGAACGCAGCCTTTCCAGTGGAAAGGGGTTGAGACTGGTCAATGGTCAGAAGTGAGCTCTCGGAGGGCTGCAGCCGCGGCTGCTCCAGCTTTTGCTTTTGACTGAGCTCAAGCTTGTTATTTTATTATTATTATTTTTTAGATGCTGGGGGTAGGAGTTTGTTAATTAATTAATTTATTTTTGCTGTGTTGGGTCTTCGTTCCTGTGAGAGGGCTTTCTCTAGTTGCGGCGAGCGGGGGCCACTCTTCATCGCGGCGCGCGGGCCTCTCACTGTCGCGGCCTCTCTTGCTGCGGAGCACAGGCTCCAGATGCGCAGGCTCAGTAGTTGTGGCTCACGGGCCCAGTTGCTCCGTGGCATGTGGGATCTTCCCAGACCAGGGCTCGAACCCGTGTCCCCTGCATTGGCAGTCAGATTCTCAACCACTGCGCCACCAGGGAAGCCCCAAGCTTGTTATTTTTGAGTTCCCAATCGATCCCCTCCCCATGCCCAGGGGCCTGGGAAGGAGAGACCTGCAGAAGGCAGTTGGGGATGCCAGGGTGGCAGCGCCCCCCCAGGCCCATGCCTGTCTCTGTGCCACCTCCTCCCTCTCCCACCCCCTGAGCCCTGCACTCCCTCCCCACCTTCCCACCTGCTTCCATCCCGTGGAATCTAAAGTGGAACCAAAGAGGTTTGGTCTGTGCGGCTCCAGAGGGCAGGGCTGGGCCCAGTGTGGAAATTCTCTTTCCTGGAGGCAGATTTCGTACTAATAAGCATAACTAGCCCACAGTGGAGGTAGTGAGTTCTCTGTCCTCTGAGGCGTGCAATCAGAAGTGGTAGAGGAATTTCTGCCCTTGGGAGGGAGTGCTGGGACCAGATGACCCAGACCTTAGCCAAGTGGGAGTCTGGCCTCCTGCCTCAGGTCTTAGAAGGAGTTGGCTTGAGGGTGGGGCTGTGGCAGGGACAGCCGGGAAGCATAATTCGGTGCTAACATAGCCCTTGCTGTCAACTGCTGGGCCTGTCATTTGCTCAGGGGAAGGAAAAAGACCTTAATATTTGGAAGGGCTGACGAGACTCCCATGGACCCCCAGATGCCTCCATCCACTTGCCTGTCGGGTGGACTGCCTGCAGCTGCACCCAGGGACCAGCTTGGGAGAGCCTCCCTGACTGGGTCACACGAAGCCACAGCCCAAGGATATGGCTCCTTCCTGCCTTTAACTTCCTAGTGCAGGATGTCGTGACTATGGATGTTGTCACGCTAGTAGACCAAGGTTCAAATCTACCTACTCACTGTGTGACCTTAGCAAGTTGCTTGCACACCTCCAGTGACTGGGAGTTCACTGCTTCTCAAGGTGGTCCCTTCCAGGACGGGACAGCTCTGTTTGCTAGAAAGTTATTCCTGGTGCTGAGCTGAGATCTGCTTCCCTGTGGCTTTCCGCATCCATCCCAGTGTTCCCGGGGTCTGCTCTGCTGTGCTCACTGTCCCCTGCCACCTACCCCAGCTGCCCTCTATGGGACACACACCTCCCTCCCCTGTCCCTTTCCCAGGAGGGTCTTAACGTCAGGGCAGGTCTGTGGCCTCCTCAGCAAGCCCTCCGGGCTTCTAGCCCCACAGGCTGAGGGCCCCCCACCCCTTTGGCACCCTTATTCCCCAGTGACTCACCAAGCTGGCAGCAAACAAACCCCCAAAGTCCCCCTCCCACGTGCTGCCACTGCGGCTCAGGCCCCCCCTCCACCCCAGAGCTTGCGCTCTCCGAGCTGTTGAAGCCAAGCATGGCTCTGCATGTGTCCGTGTTCTTCTTCGTCGTGTCAGTCAGAACTGGCCTGAGGTCTGCTCGGTTCCAACTCCCTCATCCAACACATTAGCTATTCCTCCCAGCTTCCCAGCCTCTACAATCTGATCCACATGCTGTCAGGGCCCTTGGCCAAGGCATTGATAAAAACAACCAGGAAGGAGAGGGCTGAAGGGAGAGCCCCGAAGTACACCTCCAGAGACCCTCTCAGGTTCTCAGCTCTCAGAAGAGGGGACTGCCTGTGGTAATCATTCCCCGGAGTTCTCAGAGGACCCGGTGTCAACTGCTTGATGTCACACGGACACACAGTGCCAGGGGCCTTTCTCTAAACCTGGCAAGGGGCCCAAGGCTGGTCCGGGAACCCACAGTGGTCGCTCATGGTCATCAGAGCTCGGAAGTCACCCCTTTTCACAACTAGTCTAGAGTTCCACCCTGGCTTAACATCACACATACACACCAGCAAACCTGCACCCAGGCCAGGCCAGGCCCTGGGCTCTGAGGGCCTAGAACTGAGCCAGATTCAGCCTTTCCCTGGAGGAGCTCACAGTCTGCTGGGGCAGGTAGTCACAGAACAGACGATGCCATCACAGAAGAGTGCTAATTATTGGAATATATTGAATACTTGCTATGTACCAGGCGCTATTCTAAACCTAGATCAATGCTCACAATAAACCATCATGATCCCCATTCTATCCTCCAGTGGAAACGGAGGCGCACAGAGGCTGAGGAACTTACCCGAGGCTCCCAGCTAGTGAGGGCTGCGTGCAGGAGAATCCGGGAGCTGCCTGGCCTAGTCAGCGGGCTCAGGAGGCCCTCAGAGGGAGGAAGTACCTGCGTGGAGACTAGAGAGATGGGTAGCAGCAGCAGGAGAGGATGGGAAAGTAAACCAGGGAGGACAGGGGCAAGGGGGCTGGGTTCCTTCAGCGTTCACTGCTTCGCGCAGCACGTGTTCCCGCCAGCCTGCCCTGCGCCAGAGCTGGGCCGCGCCGTGGGGGTTCAGGGCTGAGCATGCCGGCAGAGTGCCGTGTAAGAAACTGGGAAGCACAGGGTGCCCTGGGGAGGTAGGTGAGATCGCCGTATCAGGGAAGACTTCCCAGAGGAAGGATGTCTGAGCTGACCTTGGAAAGGGCAAGTGGAAATTGGTTGGGCTGGGCAGGTATGTGAGGGCTTGGGGGGTGTGGGTGGAGAGTACCAGGCTAAAGGAACAACCAGCACAAAGATGGTGCAAGGAGCAGCAGGGCGAACGGGGCGGCTGGAGAGGTGCCAGTGAGGAGGAGGAGAGTGGCCCAAGGCCTTGGAGGAGCGTGGACAGTTCCTGAGGGCGAAGGGGAGCCACCAAGACTTCAAACAGCGAGGGGCCCCCAGCAGTCTCAGCAGCCTGTCCGCCCTCCGCAGTGAAGTGTGCAGGCAGCGGTGGGTGCCTCCCGGTGTCATATGGGGTCACCATACCCACCTCAGGGGTTGGCGTGAGAACAGGTGAGGGTCAGTAGTGGCCTTTTGCTCCCTCCATTCACCGCCCCCTGCAAGTGGAGGGGTTACCAGATGGAAACAGGCTGGGCCCAGGAACCAGCCGGCTCCCCAGTCACATCAAGCTCTTGAACCATAATCCCGGGCCCTGGGGGCGGGGCGGGGGGTTGGCCAGATGGCTTCAGAGGGAGTCCCAGACTTCTGGGCTTCCTGAGATGCTTTGCCAGGGCCCTCGAGGATGTGGGGGACTCCCAGGAGCACCCGGCCATCGCAGAGGCAAGGTTACCTATTCTCCCCTCACCGTAAATCACAGAGCCTGAAGGAGCATTTGAAGTCATCCTCATGGAATCTCCCACTCAGCCTGGAAGCCATGATCTAGCCTTCCAACAGGTGGCCACCCAGCCTCCATTTGGATACCTCCAAAGATGGGGAGCTCACCACCACAAATCTGAGGGCTGTAGCCATGGGGCAGGTCATGAACTCTGAGCGTTGAACTAAATAGGCATTACATGGGCTGAATCGCATTAAAATCATGGTTAGCCAAAACCGGAAGGCTTTTTCTTGCACAGGAGTTAACCGGGTCCTACCACGGAGAGTCACTGTGGGAGAAGGGAACCCCCACAGGGCTGAATCCCTGTTCCAGTCTTAACTTCACAACTAGGCAGCTTGGCCAATTAGCTCTGCCCCCTGAGCTTTATTTTCCTTATCTGTAACTCAAACTGCACAACCCGAGAAGGCAGTCGCTAGTCATAAGTGACTCCTGAACCCTTGAAATGTGGCTAGTGCAATGGAGCAACTGAACTTTTTGTTTTTAATTAAATTAAAAATTTAAACCAGAAGCCGTTTTTCTAAGCATTTTTATGTTGATTACACAGTGAAATGATAATAATTTGGGTAAACTGGGTTAAATAAAGTGTTATTAAAGTTAATTTTACCAAAAATGTACTTCACCTGTTTCTTTTGACTATTTTTCTTTTTTTTTTACTGTGACTACTAGAAAATTTAACATTACAGTGGCTCACATTATCATCCTGTTGGGCAGCACTGACAGAACTTAAGGATCAAATGAGGTGGATGTTCAGGTGTTTGGGGACAGTTAAGCTCCAGATGAATTACGGTTTCTGTGGCTGCTGGCCCTTGAGGGGTTGTGTTTTTCATCATACAAGCAAGACATGCTTATTCTCGAAATAATAGAGAATGTGGAAAAACATTAAAAACAGAACAAAACTTGCCCATCATCCTACCACCCAAAGACAGCTACTGTTAAACTTCAGTTTTTCCCCTGTGCATGTCCATGTGACCTAACACTCCCTGCAGAGCACACCACTCCGGCTTGTAGGTTCTCAGAAAGGTCACTTTAACAGCTTGGCCCAAAAGTCTAGACCTCAAGGAGCCCCTCCAGCCAAATGGCAGGCTGTCAAGGAAGTCACTTGAACATCCTTTCCTGTGACTGTGAGTTCCGGGAGTGGCCGCCATCTCACGCGGAATCGAGGCCCTCCCCACACTTAGCTCCCGTTCTGCTTGGCCTCTGCCATCACCTGCGGTCACCCTGGCACTGCCGGCACCAGCCTGGGGAGGGAGGGTCTGCTCTGTCATACTGTCAAGCAGTTCCTCCCCAACCGCTCCCACCTCGGCTGCTCTCCTTTCTCTTCAGCCAGTAGAAAAGCCCTTTCCATTCTGCGGGCGGGAGCGACGTTCCACAGCGGAACTGCTCGTGTCCCAGGTGATGGAATGCTTTCCATTTTATTCATCAGCCCTCTCCCTTCCAGAGCCCCTGTGTCCGGGGTTCACTCCTGCTATATCTAGAACCTGCACTCCCTTCCTTACCACATCCGCTCTATCCCTGAGCTGCACCACCCCCACGTTAGACCTCTTCTTCCTCAGAGTGGCCTTCTGAGGAGCCCTTTGCCCCTTTCTGAGATCTGATTTTCATCTGCACCCCTCTCCTGCACAATCCCTCAGGCATGTCTGTGTTTATCTGGACCACAAACCTCGAGAGGGGTCTGTGTCACAGGAGCTCCAGGGCACCCTGCAAACTATCTTGTACTCTGCTTCCTCCACTTGACATAAAATAGGAACATCTTTCCAATGACACCATCACTTCTGATGGCTGCTTAGAAGCCCACTGCATGGATATGCTGTAACTTTTAATCTAATCTGCCTTCTGATTGAAGTTGGTCCCAGCTTTTTGCTTTACAAATACCACTTCAGTGACCTTCCCTATATACTTGGTTTACTTCAATATTCTCAGATCTAAGGACTTCTTAGTTCTCCCTTCTCAGACATCCAGCAAATTCTGCTAGATGTGTTGTGTGTTACCCCATTCTCCCCTGTGTGCCCCTTGGCCTGGCGCTCAAGGCCACTCCTACTCCTGAGCTCAGTCCATCTTTTCTGCCCCATATCTCACTCTGCCTCACATATGACCTGAGCTCTGACCACATTAAACACCACAGTGTCCCCACACTTTCCAGCCTCCCTGTTATCTTCTGGTGTCCCACTGCCTGGCACGTCTGCTCCGTCTCCAAATCTGCCTCATCTTCCAGTGCCCCTTCCTCCACGTAGCCTTTCCTGATCCTCCTAGCTACAAGTGATCCCTCACTCCTCTGAATAAAGATAGCACGTCCTTGTCCCCTCCCTTGTGGTATTGATGCAAACACCTTGACCCCTGGTTACCTGAGTCCAATTCTGTCCCGAGTGTCCATGTCCATCTTCTTCCCACCCCCCGCAGCAGCCAGACCAGGAGTTACTTGAGGTCAGGGACTGATTTCTGATTTCTTTCTGTGGGCACAGGGCATGGCACAGAGTGGGCACGTGCTAAAGGATTGAATAACTACATGGATGAAGGAGGACAGGCCTGGAGCTGGGGAATGAGTTCCGGTCCAGCTGGCCACTAGTGTCCTGTGTGACCTCGAGCAGGGCCTCTTCTCAGGGCCATGGCTTCCCATGGCTGTGAGGAAATTCTGTTATGGTCAGAGGCCTGTTTGGCCCTGGGCCGAGGTGCTGGCCCTTGTCTGGGGATGATCTCTCTCATGGATGATGTTGCAGGGTGGTCCCCATTTCTCCTGGCCACACAATCTCATTATGAGCCCTTCAGGATTTATATCTAAGACCCACCCTAAGCCCATCACTAACATATGGTGTCCTGGCAGACAGGCATGAATGGAGGTTGTAAACATTGACTCATTCATTCATTCATTCACTCCTTCATTCAGCAAACTACACTCCAGCAGTGTAGTTTGGTTCTGGCTCTGTGGACCCAGCATTGAATCAGACCCAGGCCCAGCCCTGGTGGTGCTTCCAGTAAATAGTCAACAGTTCAATGAGGTGGGGCTGGGACAGAGGGCAGCACAGGGGCCATGGGAGCCCAGAGAAGGGGCCTTACCCCTGCCTGATGGTCAGGGAAGGCTTCCTGGAGGAGGGGACCCTTTAACTGCATTTTAAAAGGGGAGTGAGGCTTTGCTACAGCAAGCAGGGAAGAGCAGGGTGCTCACAGGCAGCGGTCACCGTGGGGTGCAGGAGAGGCAAGTGCTCAGCCCTGATGCTAGATGTAGCCTAATGATAAGAGGAGATGGATGGGGAGAGATTATCTGCTCTTGTTTACATGATTAAAACCAGACAAATACTTCCTTTATCTGAAAGAATGAAAAGGCTTTGGGGAAAAATCCTTTTGGCAGCAAAGTGCAAGCATCTCCTTAGCTAATCTCTCGCTCCCCACCTGCCCCCATCCCCCATCCCCAGCCAAACAGTCATGAGAAAAATAGCTCCAGGGCTGACTTGCTCTGGTGGGCAGAGAGCCAGGGTCAGGGCAGGCGGGGAGTGGGGAGGAGCCAAGAGGAGAGAGACCCACAAGCCTCTCCATACAGTCTCGCGAGAGGAGAGTCTGGGCCGGGGCACTAACCCAAGACGGCCACAGGGTGGCACCTCTCAAGGAAAAATCTAACCATGGCCCCATTTTTTAGATGCAGATCCTGAGGCCTAAAGATGGAGGAGTGACTTGCTTGCCTGGGTCACATAGCCAATGGGCAGAACTGGGACTAGGACCCAGGTCACCAAGTCCCAGCCCAGGGCTCTAACTCACTCATTTACTCTCACTCATTAGTTCATTCAAAAGCCTGCAGTAACCACCTGCTTGGTGGCAGGACAGAGAGCTCATGCTGGGCACGAAGGGCCCACAGAGAAGTCAGATCTGCTCCTCTTCTCACATGTCCTCAGTCTGATGAGAGAGACAGACGGTGACAGTGACAACCAGGGTCATGACAGAGGAGGCCGGGAGCTGTGGGACCCCCAGAATGGGCTCCTAAAAGATTTCACCCAAGAGGAGGCACTGAGCTTGGTCTTACCTGCTGGGTAGGATTTGGGCAAGTGAAAGGAGGTACTAAGAGGACACCAAACATGGAAAGGTCTAGAGGTGTGAACGGGCTCAGCTGATGACACTGGGCAAGGGGGAGAGAGCAGAGCAGAGCATAGAGAGGCTGGATGGAGCCTCGGGGACTGGATTAGTGGGGGGATCCCCATGCCTGCACATTCCCTGGAACGCTGTGAGGGTGCTAGGCAGAGCCAGGAGGGGGCGAGAGTGGGTACACCTGAGTGCCTGGCCTGCCCACCCACAGACGCTGACCCCTATCGCTCTCCCAGCTTGATGTCCGGCCTCGCCTCCCTGGATGCCAAGACCTCCAGCCGCCTGGGCATCCTCACTGTAGCGTACTACCTGTGGACCACCTTCATGGCAGTCATCGTGGGCATCGTCATGGTGTCCATCATCCACCCGGGCAGCGCGGCCCAGAAGGAGACGACGGAGCATAGCGGGAAGCCCATCATGAGCTCAGCAGACCCCCTGCTGGACCTCATTCGGTAACTCCTGCCGCCGGCACCCTGCTTGGGAACGCCATGCCGGGGCTGGGGCTGCTGACCTCACAGGCCCAGCCCCGCATGTCGCCCAGGGGGCAGAAGAGGGTGTGGGGATGAGGTGCTCGGGGTCTGCCCTTGATCACTAATGGTAACAAGGGGGGCAGCCACAGAGGCCACTCTCTGCCCCCTCAGCCCCCGTGCCTCCTGCTGGGCTTACACTGAACTGTCCACCCCCATCAAGATGGGATGAGTGGGAGGGCACAGGGGACACAGGAAGGGCATTCCCGAAGAAGGCAACAGCTGTGCAAAGGTCCTGAGCTGGGAGGTAGTATTATGGGGAGAAGTTATGGCCCATTCAGTGTGACTGGAGCTTGAGATGTGAGCGGGGAGTGGACAGTCATTGCTGGAGAAGTCGGTTGGGGCCAGACCATGAAGAGCATTGGGAATCAGGCCCCAAGTTGCATTTTATCCTAAACGCCCCCGGAAATGGGTTTTAAACCTAGGAGTAGCATGTTCCAACTCAGAAGGCTCCCTCTGTCCGCCAGAGTGCTGGTGGACTGGAGGTGGGGCGCATGGCAGGCGGGGAAGACAGAGGCAGGGACTGGGCCAGGCTGGCAGCCATGGGCCTGGGGGAAGAGGGAAGACTGAAGGCTGCTCAGGAGGTAAAATCAGTCTGCAAGCGACAGTGAGAAGGAGGGAAGGGTGGAGGCGGTTGGGAGTCTGATTGAAAGGGCATGAAGGTCTCTGGCCTGAGCACCTGGTGGACAGCAGCGTGGTCACAGGGCCAGAGGACAGTGCTGGAGCAGGTGCAGACCTCCTGAGGGAGGCGTCAGCTGATGGTTGGCTGGTGGATCTGAATCCTGTGGGGAAGTCTGAGCGGGAGATGGAGGTTGGGAGAGCAGCAGGTAGAGGTGTTAGGGAGGCCCTGATGGCAGAGGGGTCTCCCAGGACAGTGTGGGTGAGGACAGCAGGGCTGGGACAGAGCTCGGGGAAGCACCACATTGGGAACAGTTTATTGGGCTCAATAGGGTGCCCCAGTAAACGTGCTCTGGGGGCTCCTCTGGTCCCTCCCATTTTCTCACCAATTTCAGATAGAAGAAACCCAGTCCAGTCTAACAGTAAAACTCCAGACTCATCCAGTTTAAAGCGAATCCTGTCCTAGCCTTTTGCATCTGTTGCAGACGTGGAAAGCTGGAGTGGGAAGAAGGTCCTAGCAGGTTTTGCTCTCTTTCTTGCTGCACCTACTCCCCTGTTGCTAGCCCCGGGGGTGGCGCAGTGAAGAGGGAGAGGGAGTGAGCTAGGAAGGTCCTCCTTTCTGGTAGTGGGGTGAGCCGGGGTAGCTGCTCCCCGGTTGTTTTTCTTCAGCAGAGCTTTTGCGGGCTCTTTGGGGCCCCTCCTATCACTGGTGTCTCTCACCTGTTATTCCCTTGACTCGGGCGCTCCCTGCGCCATCTGGCTGCTCACAGTACCCTCCTCAGGCCTGACCTCTGGTCAGCTCCTCTGCTGGGGACACCTCCCCGCCCCCCGCCCTGGTGATCCTCTTAGGCAGTGTCCCTTCTGCAAGGTCCGCACTGGCCCGTGAAAAACACACACATCCTTGCTGGAAATGCAGCCCTTTCCCAAGGCCTTTGGACGTGAGTCAGGCACCAGCCCCTACATACCTCAAATCTTAGGGGACACCGCCAAGGTCTCTTGGCTTAAAGTTAGGGAGGAGCACTCCTCTCGTCCTCAGCATACAATCTCTCTCTCTCCCTTTCCCTTTCTCTTGAAAAACCCTCACCCTCTGCATCAGTCAGCTGTTGCCGTGTGACAAACCATCTGAAGACCTAGTGCCTCAAGACAACAACCATAAGTCTACAGGTCAGCTGGAAGTTTCTGCTGACTCGGACTGGGCTTAACTGAGCTTGCTCATGTGTCTGCAGGCAGCTGGCTGCTGGGAACAGCTACTCCAGGGTGATCTTGGCTGAGATAATCCAGCTGGGCTCCACGTGGTCCCTCGTCTTCCCATAGACCAGCCTGTATTTATTTCATGGTGGTGAGAGGGTTCCAAGAGACAGCGAGCATGTTCTTACGAGGAAGGTAGCAGAACAAGAGAGGCAAAGAGAAACATACAAGTATTTTTCCAAGTCTCTGCTTTTGTCAAGTCTGCTAACATCCTATTGGCCAAAGCAAGCCATGTGGCCACACCCAGACTCAGAGTGGGAAGGGTTGGCAATGTGACAAGGCAAAGGCATCCACGAATGAGGGCCTTCAGTGCAATCAAGCTACGACTCCCTCCATTTTCTCTATTCTCCAGGTTCTGTTTATCCTTTGAGATGTGTGATGAACCAAAGATCACAAAAATACCTGCAGTTTTGTTCCTGTTGTGTGGTTCTCACCCACAGGGTCAAGAGCCAGAGAGACCCAGGCAAGGTCTGTTGTATCTACACTTGCTTGCCTGGTGATCTCATCTAGTACCATGGCGCTGTACACCTCTGTACACTGGCGCTGCTGAGTTTTGTTTCCAGTGGAAACCTCTCACCGGCACTCCAGATTCTTACATACCCTTGTCTAAAGGCATCTCGAAATTAGCACATCCAAAGCTAAACTCTGGATTTTCCCCATAGATCTGTCCTTTCCTCAGTCCTGCCCATCTTAGTCAGATGGCTCTCTTATTCTCTCATATCCTGCAACCAGTTTGTCAGCAAATTCTGTCAGTACCTTCAAAATAATATCTTAAACCTTGCCCCTTCTGTCTCCCTCTGCCACTCCCACCATCGCACAGACCACCATCGCCTCTCACTCGAGGGTCCTGTATGGTCACCTGCTTTCTCTCTGTTTCCCTACAGTCTGTTCTCAGCACAACAGCCAGAGGGATCCTTTAAAAACCTGCCCGCAACCTGTCACTGGTCGACAAAATCCACAGTGCTCACTATGGCCTACAGGCCCGTCATGATCCCCCCACCATGCACAGGTTGGCCTCTGACCTTTGCTCCAACTCTCCCTCCCGTCACTCCAGCCTGCTGGCCTCTGTGCACGCCTCCAAACGTGCTTAGGGTCCCGTCTGGGAGCTTGGTCTTCCTCGCTGCCTCTGCCTGGATTGCCCTTCCCTCCCTCCATTGACACCGCTGCCGTGTCACCTCTTCAGAGGGGCCTCCCAGCCTCCGTCAGCCTCTCTCCTCATAGCTTGGATTACTACCTGACACTACCCTCTCTGTGTATTTCTGTATTTCTTTTTCTGTCTCCCCCACTGGAATAAAATATGCTCTGGGAGGGCCAGTTAAAAATCACCCCACTATGGGCTTCCCTGGTGGCGCAGTGGTTGAGAGTCCGCCTGCCAATGCAGGGGACGCGGGTTCGTGCCCCGGTCCGGGAAGATCCCACATGCCGCAGAGCGGCTGGGCCCGTGGGCCATGGCCGCTGAGCCTGCATGTCCGGAGCCTCTGCTCCGCAATGGGAGAGGCCACGGCAGTGAGAGGCCCACGTACCGCAAAGAAAAAAAATTAAAAATCACCCCACTGTATTCCGGAGCCTAGAACAGCAACTGCACGGCAGAGGTGCTGAGTGTTTGCTGATTGCATATGTGGGATGCAGGGGCATCGGTGAAGCCGCAGGGTTTGAAGCTGCAGGAAGAAGCACCAGCACAGGGAGAGTGGCTGAGCACACGAGGCGCGAGGCCAGGTTGAGCCCCAGCCGCACTGGAGGGCTGTGTCCATCTGCTGGAGCAGGAGGAGAACCAGGAAAGCCGACAGCCTGGAAGCCAAGGGAGGAGGAATTTTGAGAAGCTTCATGTCTAAGATGCACTATTTCTGAGATTTGGTGACTATGATTCATCATTTCTTGGATCCTATGATTTGAAACAGCCTTTCCTTGTGGTGGAAGGATTGCTGGCGCTTGGGGAGCCCCGCCCTCCCCAATGGCCTCCCCTGCTTGGGGGCTGAGGGCTCTGGATCCGACCCACATGTCAGAGTCAAATGTTCCAGGAGGAGTTCCTGCTCTCAGTTGCTTTTCACGTGGTGAAAATCTATCCTTCTGGTTTGAGGTTTTTCCCCCAGTCGCTCACAACCCTGAGCAAGTTGTTTTGCAAAGCTGGGTGGTTGGACATCGCTGACACCATTTCTTAGTCAGAGAGCAGAGCTGCAGGGGAGATCACATGCTTCCTGCAGGGAAGCTCGTCTCACCTCTGTGTGGTCGCTGTGTGGCTGCAGGCAGACCAGCCCCCTCCCGCGGCCTGTTTCCCCCGTCGGTTTCAAGATCCCTTCTAGCTCTGTGGTTCCGAAACACAAAGGCCTAGAGGCCAGTGAGGAGGCTTCTGGGCACGAGCAGAAGGTTCTGGAGGTGGGTTGGTTCCGGGACGAGGTTGGAAGGACGGTGCAGAGCTCAACCTTGCAGACCTTGATCCCAGGTGAGGGGGTGGTTGTTCCACTCGAGAAGGGGGAGGCCGGAGGTGAGTTTGGGAAGGATGGATTGGAGCAGGGTAGCGTGGAGTGGGCAGGATGTGCCTGGAGGCATGGGGACACCCTGGGAGCGGATGCAGTCACTTTCGTTCCATTCAGCCCACTTTTATTAAGTAACTGCTCAGGGCAAAGACATTGTGCTGAGAGCCGGTGGGGAGGGAGAGGGGAGAAATACAGGTCCCTGCATCCAGCTGACAGCCACCTTAGGACAGACAGACCAGAAGAGTGCCCTGGACAGCTACTCTCTGCAACCCTTTCTAGCTCTGACATTCTGAGAGGCCGTGCAGAAAATGAGGACACCAGCGATGAGGGTACCAGCGGCCCCCTCACCCTTGCTCTGGCCCAGAGCAGTTGCCTACCAACCAAGAACACAGAGGACCAGGGCAGGGAACTGGGAAATGGAGGCAGGTGTGCCTAAGGAAAAGTCAGAAAGATGAGGGGTCCAACCGAACAGGGAAATAAGGCCCACTGCATCCTTCAGGGAGGGAAGATACGCGTCCGTCTCTCAAAGATGATCCTGAGGAACACAATAGGCCACGTCCCTGGATGACTCTCCAAGGCATGAGTTCATTTCCCAGGGCTCCAAGCAGGGGTTCCAGAAAACTGACATCTGCTCACAGAGCAGCCTCACAGAACAAACCCAAGCAGAACACCAGTCAGAGCTGGGCCCCTTCTTTGTTTTCCAATCTTTCAAAAACACCAGAGAGATTAAGTAATGACTTGGGTCTATTTATAGCTCCCAGTTACCCGCTCAGGGATTGGATGAAGCTCTTGGGAGCTGTGCTTGGAAAGGAATAATTCCCACCTTTGGAGCTTGGCTTGGGGATGGGGGTGAGTTTGGAACCGTCACAGTGGGAACTTACAAATAGTAAGTGAGGTGGACTGTGGCCTTGCCCCAAGAGATGTGTGGGGAGGCCCAGGGCAGAGTGTGTGTATACTTGATGGGCTTGGCTGCCAATGTCTCCCAGGCACATTATGTCTGTATTTTACGTAACCACCACCGGGAACACAGGCCTCATGGGGCAGACAGGAAGGCTTCCCATGGGTCTTCAAAGCCAAAAGAAAATGGTGCATATTTTTTCATTTAATAATCAAAGGTATACTTCTTTATTAAAATCTGCGGGTAAGTTCACTGAGAATTAGTGTGACCACATGTATTAGGAAATGCTTTGGGCTGCTACTTAACAGAAACCTGAAGCAGCAGAGGCTTAAGTAAGGTAAAGGCCTGCACTTTCTCCCCAAAATAAGCAGACCAGAGGTGGCAGCTCGTGGTCATCAGGAGTCCGTGCTCCCTCCACCTTGGTGCTTTGCTGGACTTATTAAGCGCTTGGCTTTTATCATCAGTGTGCCTCATGGTTCAGTAAGGTTGCTGAAGCTCCAGCTTTTATGTCCATGTTCCAGGCAGAAAGAAAAGAGCTGGAGGAAAGGACCAAAGGGTCCTGGCTGCATGGGCATCTTTTAAAGCTTTTTCCAGGAAATGCCACCCAATGACTCCCACTTACATCGCATTGGCCACCCCTTTGGCAAGAGAGGCTGGGAAACAGGGCTTGATGTCAGGGTCTTCTTGGTCCCTGTAACATGCCTGGGTTTCTGTTAGTGAGTAAGGAGACAGCATGGAGACTGGGCAGACAACTAGTCATCCGTGCTGCAGCACATAATTTAAATTATTGTCATTTTAAAGGAAGTTGTAGAGAGATGTATGTATGAGGTATAAGTTCCATTCGGTTTCTTACATACGGCCTTTTGAACGCCCTTGGTTTCTGCTCATGCTACAGCAGCCTTCCCTCTAACCACTTTGTCACTCGAACCTACTGGAAGTGTACCCAGGAGACATTTTCAAGCTGTTACCACGTGATGCAGTGTGGGCCTCCTCCATTCTGGTCAGGAGCGCCCAGGGCCGGTAGGTCATGCGCTCCGGCAGGCTGTGTGCCTGGCGTGACTTTGGCTCTGTTTGCTGTCCAGAGCCCTTGCAGGCAGCTGTTATTCTGGTGGCAGAAATCTGCTTACCACTCATCAAAATACAGCCTCATGTGAGCTTCTGCGATCTCAGCTCCCGACCCTCCTTCTTCTCTCCCTTGTGACAAAGCTGAAATCAGTGGGGAAAGCCAAGACCATTCTCTACCAGTTTTCTGCCATGGTAGCTCATTCCAAGCCCTCTTTCTCCTGCCATATGCTAACCCTGAACCTGTATTTTAGCAACAGTGAAAAAAATTATAGTCTCTGCTTCCCAACAGTGGCTGCCAGGGTGTAAAGTTAAGAAAGAACGCACACTCATACTCATGTGTATACCTCCATGCATGTGTGAGCTGAGTCTCGCAAAAGGAGAGACTTGCCGAGAGCAAGAGTGAGCGGGACGGAGGGTCCAGGTAGAGGAGGAACGTGCACACGAGGCGCACGGCCTGTTCAAGGAAGTGCCAGCACAGGAGCAAAACTCCTTGTTAGCATCTCTGATTTAGGTTAGGTTCCTAAAGCAGGTTATAAAGGCAAAGACCCTCGCTGTGAACTGCAGATTGCTTTACACAAAGTTTGCTGCCAGAACCACGTGAGGGAGTCACCAAACATCCTCAGCAGTGGGTACTGTCATTTGAAAATTTCTTTAACAGTTTGATAGGTGAAAATGTCTTTTTCAGTGAAGCCGACATTTTTTTTTTTAATGAGGGTTTTTTTTGGCTGCGTTGGGTCTTCATTGCTGCGCGCGGGCTTTCTTTGGTTGCGGCGAGCGGGGGCTACTCTTCGTTGTGGTGCGCGGGCTTCTCATTGCGGTGGCTTCTCTTGTAGCGGAGCACGGGCTCTAGGCAGGCTCAGTAGCTGTGGTGCACGGGCTTAGTTGCTCCGCAGCATGTGGGATCTTCCCGGCCCAGGGCTCAAACCCGTGTCCCCTGCATCGGCAGGCGGATTCTTAACCACTGCGCCACCCTGAACATTTTTTAAAAGGTTTTTTGGCTACTTATGGTTTTTTTTTCTTCTGCAAAGTGAATAACCTGGTCAGGACGTTCCATCATTTTTCTATTGAGGTATTAATGTTTCTGTGGTCCATTTGTGTATGCAGCAAATATTTACTGAGTGCCTGTTACGTGCCGGGCACTCTTCCAGGTGCTGGGGACACGGCGGAAAACAAAACAGAGATCCCTGCCCTCCAGGGAGCTGATGTTCTGGTGAGAAAAGACAGACAGTGAACATGGAAACAAGGTCAAGATTTGTAAAAACTCTTTAAAGATTTAGGATGATAACACTTTGTTGTATAGTTTTCCCAGTTTGTCATTTGCTTTATTATTTTATTTGTATTGTAATCTGTCTTAGAGAGCTTCTCAATTGTTTTAGCTTTTGATTTTGGCATAATTTTAGATTTATAGAAAAGTTGCACAGATGGCAAAGAGAGTTCCCAGCTGTGCCCGTCTTCCCCTGATGTTAGTGACTTACATCTAGCACATTTGTCAAAAGTAAGACATGAAATTAGTACACACTGTTAACTAAATTGCTTCATTGGATTTCACCAGTTTTTCCACTAGTGTTCTTTTTTTCTATTCCAGAATCCAATGCAGGATACTAAGTTGCACTTAGGAAATTCTTAATTTTAATGAAGTAAAATCTATTGATTTTGTTCTTAGAGTGTCCTTCCATATCCTGAGATCTGATAAAACCTGTGTTTCTTCTAGATTTTTATGGTTTCATTTTTTAAATTATTTATTTCTTTAAGCCATCTGGGATTTATTTTGGTGCAGTGTACATAAAGATCTAGTTTTTATTTTTCTGAATAGTTGGTTATGCAGTTCTCTAGAATGAGTCCTTCCTTTCTTCACTGATTTGTGAAGCAACTTCTATCAAATATGAAATACTTAAATGTCCCAGGTTCTGTCTCTAGGCTACAGGTTCCGTTACATTGATTTTTCGATTGAGGGCTGTGTCAGTATCTCACCGTTTTGACAGTTACATCTTTATAGTATGCTTTCATATCTGGTAGGACAAGACTTCCTCCTCCTTTAGCTTTACGAAAATTATATTAACAAGAACAATGATCCCATTTATGTGCCAGGTCCTGTGTTGGGAGCCACAGATAAGATATGAATGACCAAGTCCCACCTTCAAGGGAGCCAGTCTGTGGGGGAAGCAATCACGTGACTAGTGCCATCCAGCAGCGTGCTGGAGCATAGTAGACCCACAGGGCAAGGGCTGTGGAGTCCACCTGGAGCAGTCATAGAAGGCTTGGCCTCTGCTTGATTGGAGTAGGAATCAGCCAGAGAAGTAGGCAGTGCTTTTCGGGCAGAAGGAACAGTGGTCAAAGGCCTGGAGCTGGAGAAGTATGCAGCGTGTTTTGGGAACCTTATGCAGATGGTGTTGGAGCTTTAAGTCCTGGGATGGGGGTGGTGGGAAGAAGTAAGACTGCATAGGGAGGTGGGGCAGGATCATAGAAGTCCTTCACTGCCAAGGGAAGTGTTCAGATGACCCCAAGGGCCCTCCTATCCTGGAATTCTTCAATTACTGACTCTCTTCCCAGGAACATGTTCCCAGCCAACCTGGTGGAAGCCACATTCAAACAGGTGAGTGGGTCCCCGGACGATGGAGAGGTGGGCAGGCAGGGCCAGCCTGGGCCCGGCTAAGGAATGACAGGCTTGCCCAGCCAGTCTCCCTGTCTCTGGGGTTGGGACGCTAGGGAGAGGTGGTGGGAGGACCTGGATCCTTAGAGCCTCCTGGGGCCACACTCCTGCCCTGGGTTCCAACTTTTCACGAAGAAGAATTATGAGGGTGGAGGGAAGCCCCTGCTGAATGCCTGCTCTGCCCTCGTTTACACCCATGCGCGCACACACCATCCCCTTCAGTCCTCAAAACAACCCTGCCCTGGGGTAGGGCCAGCCCCTCTCCTGGACGAGGAATCTGAGGCTCAGGAGGGTTAAAGGATTTGCCCAAGGTTATAGCACTAGTAAATGGCAGAGCTAGTAGGTGAACCCAGACCTGTCTGCATCTAAGCCTGTTTCCCCTTTCTTTTTAGAATAATCCTTTCCCCCTAATAAAAACAGTAATAACATTCACTGTAAAATATTAGGAAAATACTAAAAAATACAAAGCAGAGGATAAAAGCCACCTGTAGTTCCAGCACCCAGCAATAGCGATAGTAGAAGGTATGTTTCTAGTCTGTTTTTCTCTGCAGAAATGTTTTTAAAAATAAAATTAGGATCACAGGACATATATGGTGTGCATCTTGCTTTTTCTTCCCCACTCCCGTTATATCATGGGTACTTTCCATGGTTATTAAATATTTCTTAAAAATACAATATTTAGTGATGATGCAACTGTTTGGCTCTTATAAGGCTGGCTATAATTTATTTGCCCATTTCCCCTTTCAGTTGTTTTCCAAAACAAGAAATTATGGTCAACAACCTTGTACACCAATCTTTGTCTGCACTTCTAATAATTTCCCATTCTTTTCCTCTTCTAAAATGTCAGCCGGTCGGTTGACTCAGTCCAACAAGCATTTCCTATCTTCTTGCCTGTGCTGGGGCCCTGTATTGGGCCTGGAGACACAGAGGAGGTGGCTGAGGGTTGTGGAAGAGGCTCCGAAATAAGGAGCTGTGAAAGCCTGAGCTAATCACTGTATCTTTCCTAACCTCCTGGGTCTTCATCTGTGAGATGAGCCAGGTAGTGAAGGTCCCTGAATGCTAGGCTAGGGAGTTTAGATATTATTCCAGCAGTGACGGGGAATTATTGAAGATGTGAGAGAGAAAGAGAGAATATTGCTCTACTTCACTTCCCTGCCTGGAATGCCCTTTATCTTTTGGCAAACTCCTACCCATCCTTCAAGGCCCAGCACCCAGCACAGAGTGCTCAACGTTGGGATGTTGATTATGATGGTGATGGTGGTGGTGGTGATAATAGCAGTAATGGTTACAGAAGGCTTACCATGTGCCACGCCCTGCTGTCAACACTTCACATACATTGTCTCATTTAACCTAACGAGGTAGATTAACTATTAAGACCCCATTTTACAGATGAGGGAACGGAAGCACAGATCCTGAGTGGTTCCCTTTTTCCCCCACTAGAAGACTTGCTTTATTGATACTGTGGTGTTGGGAGGATAGGAGCCCTTATGTGGACTCCTAGTACCTGAGGAATGAGAGGAAAAGACTCAGGAATGCCCTGAGGGCTGAGGAGGAAAGGTAGGTGACTCAGCCACTCAACTCTTCCCAGCTGGGGCCTCATCTCATCAAGAAAGCTCGGGACAAGCTGAGCTTTTCAAATAGAAAATCCAAGTTTCCATCAGTGGAAGGCAGGGCGGGCTGGCTGTTATGGATGGATAATGGATGGTTGAAAGGGGATAAACAGGTGAAAGGAGGATTATCCAAGTAGATTATCCAGGTAGGAGATGGATGGATGATTAGAGAGGGTCCCAGGTGGGAGTAATGAGGCATAGAAAGAAGAGAGAAGGCGGGATGGAGGGAGGTGTGGCTGGGTAGTGTATGGATGGATAAAGGAACCTCAGTTTTATTTTTGGTAAAATATTGATAATAATTGAGAATAATCCCTGTCCTGCCTATGTCACAGGGTTATTGTCAATCAAATAGTTCATGAGTGGATACAAATCTGCTTCCACGATGTTATTATCATTGTTGTTGTTGATATTAATAACACTTGGACTCATTCCGGGTTGGGATGTCGCCCAACAGTACCGCACCAAGACCACCCCCGTTGTGAAGTCCCCCAAGGTGGCACCGGAGGAGGCCCCTCCTCGGCGGATCCTCATCTATGGGGTCCAGGAGGAGAATGGCTCTCGTGTGCAGAACTTCGCCCTGGACCTGACCCCACCGCCCGAGGTCATTTACAAGTCGGAGCCTGGCACCAGCGACGGCATGAACGTGCTGGGCATCGTCATCTTCTCTGCCACCATGGGTATGTGCTGCCCACCCGCCCCGGCGTGCCGTGGAGCCTGCTCTCCTTGCATTTATCCCTCCCTGCATCCCTGCGTCCAGTAACCTGAATAGCCTGGAGTCTCCCCATCTTCCAGGTGGTTCCTTCCTTTCCTTTCCAAGGGAGTGGCTCATGTCCCCATTCCACTGGGGGTGGCAGGAGGTATCCCCAGCCGGAGCTGATGTTCCTCACTCGGAATTCCCCATCCCTGGGTGCTGTTTACCTCCAGGGGTGTCGGCCCTCCCTGTGAGAAGAGCATGCCTCTAGCCCCGTCCCAGCGGCTGTTTATTTAAAGCCCTCATTCCTCCCCTCCGCCCTCAACCACGGGGCCTTCTCTCTGCAGACCTGTCTGTGCCATTTCTTGGGGCCGCCTGGCCACACCCTTCCCTTTGTTACTCTTCTCTGGGTCCCCAAGGCCCACCACAGGCTACTTACCAGAAAGTTGGTAACGCTTAACTTGCACAGGCCCCTTTTGGGGCCTGTACCTTTTTTCCTTTTTTTAATTTTGTATTCTTTTTCTTGAAGAGGTCCACAAACTGTGTAAGCTTCAGATCCCACAAAACCTCTGGATACGCCCCTGCCTGTGCGCCCACGGCCACCCCCACCAACGTACGCATACAACCTTCTCCCTCCTTTGGAGCCTAGGAAGTCCTAACCCCTCCACAGCAATCTAGCTTGTCCTCGTCCTTTTAGGCCAGCCCAGGGGTCATCACGAGTCTCACTATAAAATCACATCAGCCCCCCCGTCGCCCCAGCCCCAGACCTGGGAGGGCCTCTCTGGCTTCCGACTCCTCTGCAGGGCTTTCTTCTCAGTGGAAGGCCTCCCCATCCTCCAGGATTCTCAGCCAAGGAACCTGGGGGTCACTTGCTAGCCCGCCTTCTGCCTCAGCCCACACCCACATCCAGTCAGGCCTGCCCCTGAAATCTCTCTGCGGTCTGTGCATTTACCTTCGGCGCACTGCCCCAGCCAAGGCCGTCGTCATCTCTTACCTGGTTTCTGCAAATGCCGCCTCAAGAATTCCGTGTCCCGGTGTGTCCTCCTCACGGGGTCACTGAGTCTCCACGTAAAGCCTCCACTGGCTCCACTGTACTCCAAGAGGGGTCCAAACACCGCGCGCGGCCCGCACAGCCTGCAAGCTCCGGCCAGGCTGCCCCCTCTCGTCCTGCTCTCTTCCCCCCGCCGCGCTGCCCGCCGGTTCCTGGAAGGCGCCTCCCGGGCCCTTCCCACCTCCCTCAGCCTGGCTGTTCCCGCCCCTCCCTCTCCCCTGCACCTTTCTCATCCTTGAGGGGCCTCTGCATAAGCATCCCGTCCTGGGGAAAGTCTACCTGGCCCCCCAGTCAGGTGCGCTGTGTTACTCACATGTTTGACCCAGTGCAGTTATGTAATTGTTTGTGTGACTGTTTAACGGCTGCACGGCAGCTGTGTACGCTCCATGTAGGCGGAGACAGGGCTTGTTCTCCATTTAGCCCCATAGCCTCCACGGGACTGGCTGGAACAGGTGCTCAGTAAAATCTTCCAGAGAGGGCTTCCCCGGTGGCGCAGTGGTTGAGAGTCCGCCTGCCGATGCAGCGGACACGGGTTCGTGCCCCAGTCCGGGAAGATCCCACATGCCGCGGAGCGGCTGGGCCCATGAGCCATGGCCGCTGAGCCTGCGCGTCCGGAGCCTGTTGCTCCGCAACGGGAGAGGCCACAATGGTGAGAGGCCCGCATACCGCAAAAAAAAAAAAAAAATCTTCCAGAGAGACGGGTAGATGGATGGATGGATGGATGAATGATAAGGGGTAATGGAGCACTTATCGTCGTGGTCAAAAGGCCAGGCAGGCACACAGAGGAGCCAGGACCTCAGAGACCCAAGTGTGTGAGGAGACAGTGTTTGGAAGCATCCTCAGTCCATCTGATAATCTGTCCCCAATCCTGGACTTTCCTCCTCCTCCCAGCCATCGCCTCTCTCTTAGGGGTGGGAACACACTAAAAGGACATCTATTGGCAGAGCTAAAGAAACCTTTGAGACCCTTCAACTCGCTGTTTGCTGAGCACATGCAACTGTCCACGTGTCAGTGTGTATTTGTTGTGTGTGCCCAGCTATAGCTGCACCCACATCTGTGTGCCCACATCTGAGCGTGAGCAAGCACATTTGCACGGCTGCTCCCCTCACTGCAACCTCCTTCCCCGTTTCCTCCCTGGTGCTGGGATGTGGCTGCTGCTAAGGTGTCGTTGGCCCTGCCTGTCGGAGGAAGCCCACTGCCACCCCCTGCGTCCCATGCACACTAGCACCTAGCCAGCCGGAGCCCATGGATGCCCCAGAGAGCCTGATGAGGAACAGGACAGAGCCAGCAGAAAACCTGGCTCTCAGCTCAGTCGGGCTTCCGTGGGCCAGATGCCCAGGGCTGGGCCCAGTGTCATCCGCATGTCTGGCCCCTCCTACCCACCCCGGCAGGGCGCCACCGCTCCACATCACCCATGGTAGCTGCTCCCCAGACAGCGTGGGTTCGGCTTCATAGGCGGGGAAAGAGCTCTTCTCCGGAGTCCCACAGACCAGGGTTCAAATCCTGCCCCTCCCCAGCTGAGTCAGTGGATCAGCCTCTCGGACACAGTGACAGTAAGCTCCCTGAGGGCAGTCACAGGGTGTGATTTGCTCTCCAGTTTTGTGTCACCAGAGGGAGAACAGTCACTTGTCACTGTTCCAGGAGTGGCCTCCCCATGCTCACCTGCGTGAGCTCACCCCACAGAATAGCACACACATGAAAGCTTCCTGAGTGAAGGAGAGCCCAGAACCCCAAGGGGAGGGCAACAGGGGCTCCGGAAAAGCCTTTATCATTCATTCATTTGTTCATTCATACGTTCATTCATCCATCCAATGATGAGTTGCCTTCATGGGGTTAACCTTCTACTGGAGAAGACAGAAAAAAACACCAGACGACTGTTGTAATAAGTGATATGAAGGGATCAGAAAGAAGTGAAATAGAGGGGAGTAGGTGGGGAGTCTGCCAGGGCAGTGGGAGCGGGTCTCCAGCCAGGCCAGAGCTTCAGGCATCGGGTACCATGCGGGCAAAGGCCCCACCACAGTCAAGAGCTTGATGTAGTCTAGAAACGTGAAGAAGGCCGCGACGGAAGCACAGCGAGGAAGGGAAAGCAGGGCCTGACGGAGGCGGGAGTTGTAAACGGGGTCGGATCAAGTGGGGCCTGAAGCGGAGGGTGTGGGAGTGCTGGTTGTGCTGTGTGTGCAGGGAAGCCGGTCGGGGGTGTTGGCAGGGAGCATTTCTGTCTTTAGAGCATGGTACTTGCTGCTGGGTAGAGCGGGGTGAGAGAGGAGGAAGAGATGAGAGCCCTGTGGGGAGGCCACAGCCTGCTCCAGCGGGGAGGAGAGGGGCGGTGCGAGGGAAGCGCTGGGGCGTCAGAGGCTGCTGGGCAGTCGCTAAGCACCGAGATCTGCGTGTGCCTGTGGTCTGTCCCTGCCTGGCCACCAGCCTGTGTTGGCACACGTAGGCATCATGCACATCTGCCGCCGTCTGCGGCGTCTGTGATATGCTGTGTCCCCGCCCCCCGCAGGCATCATGCTGGGCCGTATGGGTGACAGCGGGGCCCCCCTGGTCAGCTTCTGCCAGTGCCTCAATGAGTCCGTCATGAAGATCGTGGCAGTGGCTGTGTGGTAAGCCTCGTCGTAGGGGTGCGGGGGGCTTCTCTTCTACCCACTCCACCCCCTTCCAGCTCTGCCCTGGGCAGCTGGAGGGACACCGTGGTCCCGTAGGAGGGAGCAGAAAGCTGCCCGGGAGGCTGCGTTCCCCTGGATCCCCCCAGCCCTGACTAGGCCGGGTTCCAGCCCTGGGCCTGCCACTTCTGGCTCCATCAGGCCCACTGGCGGCAAGCTAAGAGCTAATAAACCTGGCCCTGTGCTCTTGGCCTCAGTTTCCCCATCACCTGGGGACTCATCAGCTCAGTCTTTGGAGAAAGGAAACACTGGAAGTGACAACCAGCTGCCCCTTCTTGGTTCAGAGTTCAGACCTTAGGAATCTTCTAATTTAACCTTGCACAGTCAGATGGGGAAATGCAGAGGCCGGCCAAGGTCACCCCCAGAGGCTGTGGCATTGCTGGGCTGAAACGTGGGCTTGCAGAGGGCAGGGGAGCTCCTCAAAGGCCTGGACGGAGGAAGGCAGAGCGGCAGGAGGCTGTGCATCGCTGGGCTGGTTGAGGTGGCATTCGTTTCACCACGTGCCAGGCACCTGGGCACACAGTCTCATTCTGTCCTCACAGGGGCCCCGGGAGGCTTAGAAGGGTGAGGCTAGGCAGTGATGCAGTGCCAGGGCCTCCCAGGACCTTTGTGTGCCCGGCACTGAGCCGGCTGCCCCGCCCACCCCAGGTACTTCCCCTTTGGCATCGTGTTCCTCATCGCTGGCAAGATCCTGGAGATGGACAACCCCACGACCGTGGGAAAGAAGCTGGGCTTCTATGCTGTCACCGTGGTGTGCGGGCTGGTGGTGCACGGCCTCTTCATCCTGCCCCTGCTTTACTTCTTCATCACCAAAAAGAACCCCATCGTCTTCATCCGCGGCATTCTCCAGGCCCTGCTCATCGCGCTGGCCACCTCCTCCAGGTAGCCCTGGGCAGCGGGCAGGATGGGGGAGGAGACCATGGCTGAATGCTGTCCTTCTGTCCAGCCATCATTTGTCCATAGCCATAGAACCACGGAAAGTGTCAGCGTGACCTGCTTCACAAACTTGGGAGACGCTCCGGTAACAAGACGTATTCTTAAAATGTAACGCTTGAGGCACTACCTGCCCAAACGGCAGACCCACATACCCCGGGTTCACTCAGTCCACACGGGGCTCGGCTTCCACGCAACGGCGGCAGGGGGAGCTGGAGAGTGCTGAGTCTGCAGTCGCTATCGCTGTTGCCTTGCGCTGCCACGTGGTGCTTCTGTGGAAGTCAGGCCCTGTGCTGTTTAGGGACCTTGCCTGTCTACCGTCACTGGGACAGCCTGACAAGTTGCCCCGTCACAACCTTGGCGGTGTCTCCAGACAGTGGGAACTTGCCTCATGGTTCCATCATCCACTAGCTGTGTGGCTGTGGGCCAGTCACCTGACCTCCCTGGTGACCTCCCTGTCAGTTTCCTCGGATACAGACTGAGGATCATTGCAGCCTCTGCTACATAGGGTTACTGGGGGATTAATGGAGATAACCCACTAAGGCCGGTCTGGGCTTGATGAAGCAGCACCTGCCCTCAAAGATCCCAGACCAAAGCGAGTGCAGGAGACCCGGGGAGGTAGTGTCACGCAAACTTGGCTATTGAGCAAGGGGTGGGGTAGGGGAAAGGAGGTGGTCACTTACTGGGCATCTAACCCTGTGAAGAAAGGGTGGTTCTCCCCACAGCAAATGTCCAAGCTCCGCATGGAAGAAGTCACCCGAACTTGAGCCCATGTCTCTGGCACCAAAGGCCTGGCTCTTCCCTGCATCCCTTACTGCCTTCTCTTCCCTGGGCCTCAGCTTCCCAATCTGTAAAGTGGGAATGAGGGCCACCACAGACCTCCTTCCCTGGCAGCCACATGGCCCACCCTTGGCAGCAGAAGCACCTCATACAGGACTCAGGAGGAGCAGAAGCCCAGTGAGGAGAAGCCCTAGAAGCCTTGTCCAGGAACCCTCACCCAGGGCCGAGGGAGGAGGTGAGAGGGAAAGACGAAGCCCCAGGCAGCTGCTGGCCCCTGTGACAGAGCCGGCAGCCCTTGCCATTTCCTGCTGGCAGGAACCACGGCCTCGGGCCCAGCATGCCTGGGGCCCATGAGGGGCTCTGGCAGGTGCCAGTGGGCTTCCCAGGCAATGGCCTGTGGTAGAGGAAGGGCTCTGGGGCCACGCTAACCCGAGTTTCAGTCCCAACACCGCCACTGGGAGCTCAGTAACAACACAGCTGCAACGTGAGCGGTGGCTACCACTGGTTGAGCGCCTACAGTACGCAGACGCTGTCCTGAGGGCCCACTCGTTAATCCTAATAGCTCTGTAATGTATGGACTGCTTGGGACAAGGAAACTACGGCACACGCAGGTTAAGGAGCTGCCCGGGCCACTGGGCTAGTGGGAGGCCGGAATCTGAAGCCAGCGGTCCCGCCAGAGCCCTGCTTTTGACTGACCTCTTCATCCGCACTTGGCACAGTCGTGCGACACAGGGTCAGCCCCTCCTCCCCTCTGGGCTTCAGTTTTTTCACCTGTAAAAGGGACTTAAAACCCCTCCCTCCCAGGAAGCCATGAGGATGTATAAAGCACAGTGCCCGGCGCATAGTAGGAGCTCGGCTGGTGGTAACTCCCTTCCTGACCCGTGTGTATGGGGGTTTCTGAGGCCCTGGGCCTGGGCAAGTCTGGCCATGTGACCATTTTCAAAGCCCCTTCAGCCTGTTCTCCCCCTACCCCAGATGGGCCAACTGCCTGGCGTGGGGGGGGGGCGGGGAGAGCTTCCGTCACTGGTCAGCGGACAACCTGGGGGCCCTGCCCATCCTGGAAGAGGGTGATGAGCAGATGCTGGCCCCTCTGCCCACAGCTCAGCCACACTGCCAATCACCTTCAAGTGCCTGCTGGAGAACAACCACATCGACCGGCGCATTGCCCGTTTCGTGCTGCCCGTGGGCGCCACCATAAACATGGACGGCACCGCACTCTACGAGGCTGTGGCCGCCATCTTCATTGCCCAGGTCAACAACTATGATCTGGACTTCGGCCAGATCATCACCATCAGGTGCACCCCCGACACCCTGCACCCAGTGTGGATTGGGGCGGCGGTTACTCTGGAACGGCCTTCAGGAGTCTTGAGCTCCCAGATCTCATGGAGTCTCTGAGGCCCAGAGAGGGCAAGGGGCTTATTCCAGGCCACACAGCAAGCCAGTGCTGGGGCTGAAACGTGACCTGGCCTCGTGACTCGGGGCACCAGGCTCCTTCCCCAGTGCTGCCCTGCAGAGGGGAGCTCTGAGCAGGCTGGGAAGCTTGGGGACGGAGGAGGGCCTGCAGTCTGGACATGCAGAGCAGGGGAGGGTGATGCAGGCAGGCACAGGGTAAGCAGAGGCCAGGGGCAGGATTGAGGGATGGTGGAAGAGTTGCTGGTGTGGCTAGAGCTGAGGGAAGGGTACTAGGGTGAGGGGCAGAGGCCAAGGGGAAAGCCTCACATGCCACCCCGAGGGCACAAGTCTGACCCTGGGGACCCAGTCCTAGAGGGAGGCTGGGCAGAGCTGTGCCAGTGGACAATCAGAATCTGTGGGCAGCTTGCTGGAAACCTACAGAGACAGTGACTCCAGACACAGGGTTTTCCACAAACTCCTCAGGAGGTTCTGCTGAGGCCAGGGATGGGGGCCTCTGGGACCACAGGACCTTAAGCAGAGACATGCCTCCCACCCAGGGAACTCCCTGATGTGGCATTCCTAACAATTCCTGCTCCACGTGCTGTCCCCAGAGGCCCTGGGATTTTGGCCTCCTCCTTGGGTCCAGGGCCCAGCAATGCTCCCTGCCCCTCCTGCAGCATCACAGCCACTGCAGCCAGCATCGGGGCAGCCGGCATCCCCCAGGCCGGGCTCGTCACCATGGTCATCGTGCTCACCTCCGTCGGACTTCCCACTGATGACATCACCCTCATCATTGCTGTCGACTGGGCTCTGTGAGTGGGGTCGCCCCCCCCACCCCTATGCCTTGGGTGGTAGGCACTCGGGGTGGGCTGGGGAACTGCCGTGGTTTGGCACAGTGGGTACTCGCTGACACCGGCCCAGCTGCATGATTTGCGGGGCCCAGTTTTCAAAAATGAAAATGTGGGATCCCTTGTTCGAAAATTATAAAGAATTTCAAGAGGGTGGGAGCAGAGCATTAGCCCGAGTCCGGGCCCTTCTACACGCTGACCCTGAGCCACTGCACAGTCACATGCCTACAAAGCCGGCCCCGCATCACCCACTTCAGCATCACCGGGGGTGGTGGGCTGGGAGGACAGGAAGGCGCCCATCCTGTGGGTGCTGCTGGGGTGAGCACTGTCCTCTTCCAGCTCCCCTTACAGCAGAGGGCCTGCCGCTCACTGCCCACCTTGGCCCAGCAGGGACCGTTTCCGCACCATGATTAACGTGCTGGGTGATGCACTGGCCGCCGGGATCATGGCTCATGTCTGCCGGAAGGACTTCACTCAGGACACGGGCACTGAGGTGAGAACGATGCCTCCCTCCCAGCCGGGCTGCCCAAAGACCCGGGGGTGGAGCCAGGTGGGGTGGGCAAGGCAGCACATCGGCCACCCACCAGCTGGGCAGCCCTCGCCTGATCCCTCCATGCCTTGTTCTCATCGTGGGCACCCGGGTGACAGATTCCTCTAACAGCAAATTGCTGAGCACCCACTGTGGCCAGCGCTGATCCAGACACAGGAGCAGCAGCGGTGAACACAGTCAGTGCCCTCAAGGAGCAGTGCCCACAGCAATGCCAGCGTTCACACGTCTGCTGGGGCTCCTTCAGTAACCACGTGTAGCAGGCTGCCCCACTCCATGGGGAGGACGCTGAGGCCAGGCAGGGGAGCCGCCCATTCCCGCACTGGACCCCGTGGGCCAGGTGCCCTCCTCTACTAAGACAGTCCCAGGAGAAGGCAGGAACTGGAGCCCTGTGACCTACCAAGATCCCCCAGCACGTCTGTAGGAAACCCAGTCGGGTTGTTCCCAGCCCTTTGCTCCTCCAGTCCTCCCTACTGCCTAACCCCAGTCTCGCCTGCTGCTGCCAAGACCTGTTTCCCCTCACCAGAAACTGCCGCCCTGCGAGACCAGCCCAGTGAGCCTCCAGGAGATCGTGGCGACCCAGCAGAACGGCTGTGTGAAGAGCGTGGCTGAGGCCTCAGAGCTGACCCTGGGCCCCACCTGTCCCCACCACGTCCCCATCCAGGTAGAGCAGGATGAGGAGCCGGCTGCCGCCAGCCTGGACCACTGCACCATTGAGATCAGTGAGCTTGAGACCAACGTCTGAGCCTGCGGAGCTGTAGGGGCTAGGGGAGGCCTCCGTGATCAGGGGCCAAGGGCAGAATCTCAACTCACGGCTTTCCTGAGCACAGGGCCAGGCTCACACTACCTTCCCCCCACCTTGAGAGTCCGGAATGAGATCCACGTGACGGAAGGTGGAGTCTCAGAAAGGGGAAAGACTGCATGTGGGAGCCCCGGCTGGAGAGTTACAGGCAGGCGTAGCCCAAGCCCCGCCTGTAACATTTCCATCGTGTTGACCTGTGAGGGCGGCAGGCAGGGGTACGGTCCCCACTTTCTGGAACACAGAGTTGAGGCTCTGAGAGCTGAAAACAGTTGCCCCAGGTCTCAGAGCAAATAATGTCAGGGCCAGGACTCTAGTTCAAGGCTTTCAAGCCTCGGCCCCTCCCTCCCGGAGGATAGGGTTGCCTGCAAGGCCAGATGCCGAGAGAGGCTCCACCCCTTCCCAGGAGCCCCAAAGCCACCACTGCTTTCAATTTATGAAGACATAGCAATGTCCTGGTTCTGCCCCAGCTGTGTCCCAGCCCAGGCCAGCCCCCACCCTGCCCCGTAACACGTGGTCTCAAACAAACTGCTCTCCCCAAGGATGGGCCCAGCCTAAGGCCAAGACCGCTGCCTTCCGTGTGCCACATGACTTGTGTGTATGGGGGCCCATCCTGTCTCCTGTCCTACCAGTTATCTCTCACAAAGCTCACCCAATGTGGAGACGAGGATGTCTTCATCAGAGCCCCAGGGCCCTTAGAAACACCAGGGCTAGCCTCCCACTGAACAGGTGGGCTGGCCGGGACTGGGGAGGCAGACTCACCTGGGATGCTTTAGTCAAGCTACCCATGTGGCCCTGGGGTCAGCGCTCCCCCAAAGCCCGTGTGATGAAGTGGAGTTAGATTTTCTATTCCCTTCGGTGTTTGCAAATTCAGTGATGACTAAATAAAGGTATTTTCTTTTTCAATCTTGTGGGCCTAGCGACCATACTCTGGCCAGCATTTCTTTATTGGGCTAATACAGGCAGTCAAAGAGCAGACTGGCCTGTCTGGGCAGCCAGAGGACAGACAGGGCTGTCCGGGAAGCTAGAATGTCAACAGCCTTGTCCGTGTAGCTGAAGTGTAGACAGCTCTGCCTGGGCTGTCAGCGTGTGGACAGGCCTGCCTGGGCCGCCAGCGTGCAAATGAGCCCATCCTGGTGGCTGGAGTGGGGACAGGCCTGCCTGGGCCGTCACATGCAGGAGGTAGAGTGCAAACCAGGCTGCCCAGGGGCCTGTCTGGACAGCCGCAGTGTGGACAGACCACTCTGCCCACAGCCTGGGCTCTGCTCTGCAGGCAGGGCCCTGAGGTCGGTCCTCACAAAAGAAACACATTTCCTCAGCCAGCCTGGCTCCTTTCAGTGAATGCTTTGCTTTAAGGAGGGGATGTGCCCAAGAAGTTTCCGGACTCTCCCTCCGTCGTTCTCCTCAGCCCCACGGTGCCTCCAGGAGGCTCGCAGGGGACACAGAAGAGCCCTGGCCACACAGCCTGCTCTGGATGTACTCTGGGGAGAAGATGCAGCCCCAGGGTCTTGCACTGTGGAGCCCTGGAGACACTGAAGTGGGGGAGGGGAGGGGCCTTCCAGGGTCACTCCAAGAATCAGGAAGGTACCTGCCTCCCAGCCCCCACTCCTGAACTACTTCCATCCTCCTCCCAGGGCCATAGTCTGAGGGGCCCAGGAAGGGGCCCCGGCTCCCCCTCCCACTGCAGGGCTGAGGGCTGTAGTATCCACCATGGGAGCGTCTTTCCTTCCTTAAGGCCCAATCACCTAGGAGAGGTCAGACGTCAAGCTATCCTAACTCCCCACATGGTGTGGCCTGGCTTATTGGCCCCCTCCCTGTGTCACATCTCTAAGGCCCTTTGAGCAATGGTATCCGCTCCACATGAGGCAGGAACCTGCTCTTTACTGGGCTTGACAGGAGCATGCTTACACACCTGCAGTCGTGAGGGGCCACTACTTGCTGGGCATCTCATCCACTGTGGGGCAGCTCTGCCCGTCAGGGGTTCTTCTTTGCTCTAAGCCGGGTACGGCCTTCTGATCCAGCTCTGGCCCTGCTGGCGGTGGTGGTGCACTGGGCATGTCTGCAGCCTCTTCCCTGGGCAGGTCTGCAGAGACCAGAGCCCCAGCCCCCAGACCTGCCTCCAGCCCCTTTCCCACTCCAGCATCCTCTATGGGACAGAGCCATCAGGAATGCCCACTCAGTGCACAGGAGCCCTGCACAGCCTGAAGCCCGCAAGCCCTTTGCTTGGATGCTCAGACCCTGGGAGTGCAGAGTGAGCTCACGGCCGAGTGTGGTGGTCCCAACCTGCTGACCTCCACCCCGCTGAGGGGCTGCACCTGCCTCCAGGCCGCCTTACCTGCCACTAAGCCCCGCGTCCCTGGACCTCTGCCTGTGTGATTGCTTTGTGGGCCCCGAGAACTGAACTCTGCACTGACTCCTGCTGGTCCAGAGGTGCTGAGGTGCTTGGATCCTGCCCACCCGGCCAGGCATGAGCCCAGCACCTGGCAGGAAGCACACAGAGACACGGCCACAGGCTGCCAGACTGGGGTAATGCTTTTATATTAGTTTTTCTGTAACAAGAAAAATCTGCTTTGAAGTTTTTATCATTTTTTTTTTCCTTAAAAAAGAATTAAAAAAAACCAAAGGCACCCAGAACTCCCCTCAGGCCCAAAGAATAAAAAAGTTCTCTCATCGGTGCAGCTGGGCCCTTCGCTCTTGCTGTGCCCAGCCCCGTGGCCTCCGCCTAGTTCCAGCCCAAGGGCCCTAGCGGCCCCTGACCTTCCCTCTGGCCTCAGAGGGGCTGGTCCATCAAAGACGCGCCTGCAGCCGGCCAGGGCCTGGCGGGGAGTGACGGCCCCAGTGGTGGGGAGCCGGGTGGGCGGGCCAGGGCAGCAGTCCTGAAGGTTCCTGTCCCCAGATGGAGGGAAAGGAACAAAAGCCAGCTTTTGTGAATTCCAGAGGGTGCAGGCACCTGGCCGCAGAGAGGATGGAGGTAACTCTGTGTCTTCCGCAAGGGACAGACGGACGGGCAGACAGTCAGACAGCAAGCTGCTCTGGCCATTTCTGGCTGGGCCAAGAGCTCTCGGCGGCATAGGCCAGGGAGGGCTGTTTGCATGTGACTCGTGTATGTGTGTGTATGTACGTGTGTCCACAGGGCAGGGAACAGGCACCCATGAGTGCCGGGGCAGGTCAGACCCTTCATCGAGTCTGCAGGACTCAGGGAGTGATGGCGGTGTTGGGTGTGGGGCGAGAGTGGGACATTGGAGGATGATGTGCGGCTGTGTGGTGTGTGTGGGTGTGGTGTCTGCATGTGTCTGGCTGCGGATGAGCTGCAGGAAGGGGTGGGTGTGGGAGACTGGGTCCAGCCTGTGTGTGGAGCGGGGACCCGGCAGGTGCTGCGCTGGGTGTGTCCGTGAGCGAGGCAGAGTGGGGATGCACAAGGCTCAGGCACGTGCTGCAGATAGGCTCCAGCGGTCCGTCATCCTGCAGAACACGCAGGACAGTCAGGGGAGGCCAGGGCAGACCCGCCAACCACGACCAGCCTGGGACAGGTAGATTAGAGCTGGGGGCTCTGGGAGGGTCAGGCAACTGCAGGCCTGAGGGGGTGGTGCCCCGGGGGTCCAGAGCCAGCGGGTCACCCACTAGGAGGTGCTCCTGGGGGGCCTGGTGTGGACTGGAGGGACTTCGGATCTCTCTGGCCTTTCCCAGGGCCTCTCCTAGGGTCCCGCTCAGCACACCTGACCGCGGCCAATGTCCTCTAGAGGGGGCAGATCTCCTCCACCCCAGGACCCAGGGTACCCCTCGTGAGGGCCACAGCGTCCTCACTGAATGGCCAGTCACCCCAGTCGCTGACCCCTGGCTCTGCCTGAGGACAATGTGTGGAGAGAAGGGGCTCCCGCTTCATGGCCCAGGGCCCCAGGAGTCAAGCAAGATGACTGCCGAGCACTGCCTCTGGGCCTGCCCTCCACGCTTGGATAGCCAGCCCAGCACACTGCTCTCTCTGTCCTCTGGACTCCTTTCCCCACCTCCCTCTGTCATCCACCCACGGTATCCTCAACCCCCCTCAGGCCTCTCTCTGACCCAGGCCCCACTTCAATTCAGCTTCTGAACGGTGGCCCCGTGCCCTCCTCCCATGGCCACACCCTGGCCCCAGGACTCCCAGCTAGGCTCACTCTGACTCTCCCTCCTGACCACACCTCTCCTCCTGGCTACTCGCCACCACTGTGCCCACTCTCCAACATCCCCCCCAGGAGACCAACCCCTCCTGTCCGCACCCTCTTCCCTTCCCAGCCTGACCCCCAGCCTCTGCGAGGCAGCCATTCTCTTGCCAGTACCCTCAGTTCCCTTGTTCCTTGCCCTCCTGTCCCACACACCTGGCCAAAACCCCCAGCCATGGAGGGATCCAACTGGTCATCGTCTCCACACACACCCCCATCTGCTGAGCACCTCCTGCTGCACAGAGAGGTGTGCATCAGGCAGGTGTGACTTCATGTCCGGCTACCAAGCCACTAGTCTGCGTGTAACTGCAGCTACTCGGTCCTCTGTCCTCACGCCACAGTGAAAGGAGCACTGACCCTCCTGCCCAAGCCAGTCCTTCCTCCTGTTTCCACAGGGATGGCTACACCCAGCTCTCTTCTCTTATATTTTTAAATCCCCCCTCCACACTGCCCCTCCCCATCAGCCCTCAAGCCAGCTCTATCCCTTAAAAAAGGCTTAACATGAACAGAGCCCTGCCTGAACTTCACGCCCCCTTTCCCACCACCACCCTCTTTCATCTCTTCACAGTCAAACTTCTTAGCAGTGTCTACACGCCCTGGACCCTCTCCTTTCCAGCTGCTTTCTCCACCCTCTTTGCCCCTGAAGCCGCTCCCCACAAGGTCATAGTGACCTCCTTGTGGATAAATCCGGTGAGTCTGTGGCCATGCTCGGCTCCATCAGTCTGTCAGAAGCACGGCTGATTCCCTCTACTTCCAGAGAAGCCTGTGCATGGAGGCATAATGGGCATGCACACGTATGTGTGTGTGCACGTGTGCACACAAGGGCACGTGTGCCTGGGGAGGCATGTGCGCATGTACTCGCATGCACACACGTGCACGCAATGGTGCACCTGTCCTGCATCTGTGAATGTGCGATGGAGTATATACATGTCTGTGTGTGCACGTGTGGTGTGTGTTTGAGTGTGTGCTTTGTGCTAAACATGTGTGTACATGCTTAGACGTGGGTGTGAGCGTGTGTACATGTGGGTTGGTGTGCTGTGTGCACGTGCAGGTGTTTGTGTTGCATGCGTGTGTAATCACGCTCTGTCCTGGGCTGCCTGCATTTCTCCTGTCTCGGTGACCCGGTGCTCTGTCCCAGCTCCTTCCACCCATTCCCCTCCGGCTGGCCATGCTCTCTCTCTCTCTCTCTCTCTTGCTCGCTCTCTCTCTCTTGCGCTCTCTCTCTCTCTCTCTCTCTCTCACCCCCTCAAGGCAAGCTCCCCCAGCCTCCTGTGGCTTCAGTGACTGTTTCAAGGCTGACGATGCCTGGACCCCTATCTCCAGCCCAGACCTCACTCCTGAGCCCCAGACCCACATGTCCAGCCCACCCTGGGCAGCCCCTCCAGCGCCCTCCAAACTCATCACTCCCCCCCCCAAACCTGCTCCTCCCAGTACTATCGTTCACCTGGAATTCCAAGCTAGAACTGGTATCTTGTCTTCTCCCTCACCCCATGTCCAGCAGGACTACTTGGGCTCCTCAAGTGTGCACCCCAGACTCTTTTCAGGCCCAGCTGCTTGTCTGCATCCTTACCGTCTGCCCCCAGCATCTCTGGCTTGGAACCAGCAGTAGCCTCCTCCCGGGGCCCCACATTCATTCCCTGCTCCCGCCATCCCAGCCCCTGTGCGGGTCCCATCAGGGATGCATCGCCCTGCATGGAGGCCCCCGGCTCCGGCCGGCCTCCCACAGGTGCACTGTCATACCCGACCTCTCACTCAGGGCCTGAGCACACCAAGTGCTCTAACAGATTTGCAAAATGAACGATGAAGCAGGGGACAGAGGGTGAGGAAAGGACAGAAAGACCTAGACTGGGGTCAGGGCCAGGAATCTGGTGAAGCAGGTTAGCGCACCCCGCACGGACCACCTACCTATGTCAGGTGTGGTTACCCTGTCACTACCACCTTTCCTCGTCCTCCTCCTGCTCTTCCTCTTCCAACCGGCCCCGGTCCTTGGAAACGTCACCATACTCATGGTTGCCTTCTATGTCCAAGACCTGCAGGTGCTTCAGCCTCCGGAAGGCACTTTCCACCACAGAGCCCACGGCCAGCTTGTTAAACCTGTGCAGGCCACCCACGTGGGGTCAGTGCCGGGGCCTGACCGCGCCCACACCGACCCAGCCCAGAAGCGGAGCGCGGGGGACGGGCCCTCCGGGAAGACGCGCGGCAAACGCAAGAGGAGGCGCAGGAGCGCAGGTGTCGGGGGAGCTCCAGCTCTCAGTGTGGCTGCTGCTGGGGGGAGGGGTGACCCAGAGCAGCGGAGGGAAGGCCTCCCCCATATGTGCTCTCACTGTGACTTGGGGGGCAGACACAGACACCTCCTCTCTGCCTGCCCTTTGGCATTAACCTCTAGGCCTGAGGCTCCTGCGCTGCCAGCCTGGAGTCGCCTTGGTGCCGGGTGTGGAGGGGCACACAGACAAGGCCAGGGCCAAGCTGGGCCAGGGACACACTTAGGTTTGGGAAGGGGGAGGCTGGGCTCTGATCTCAGGCCCCCTCAACTCTCTGCACCTCGGTCTCCTGCAGGAGTCGAGAGGCACAGGTCACACTGCACCCCGACGTCACCCAGCCTGGCCCTCTGGGTCACAAAGCCCCCTGGAGTGCACATACTGCCTTACTCTGGTCTGTCTCCTCTCTGACTTGGGGGATGGGGATGGTGGGAAGCACCACCCTGGCTCTGCTGTATGGAAGCTCCTTGCGTAGCTGGGTCCCCTGAATCATCTGAAACCCCCAGAACCCAGTGAGGACCTGAGCATCTGCTGTCCTGGATCTGAGGCCCAGGCCCAGCCTGGACATCTGTGGACACAGTGGTCACCTGTGCTCTCTGGGCTTCAGCCTTCCCAGCTGTAAATTGGGAAGATGCTTTCTGTGGTCCCCTCCTGCCACAGGAACATCAATAACACCCACATGCTCTGCTTTTTAAATCTTCCAAAGCCCTTTCACAAACCTATGAACCTCACCAGGCCTGGCCAGGACTGTCCCCACCCTTGAGCGCTGAGGAAGCAGGGGCTCAGTGGGGTTCTGTGAGGTACCCAGGGTCACACAGCTGGTCAGCAGGAAAGCTAGGCTTCAAATACTGACCCCTACCTGCAAGTGGTTCCCATGTGACCTGACTACCCTGCTGGAGCCGGGCCAGTCCCCAGAGGGGCACGTGCGGGGCCCCGGAGGACCTCCTACCTGAGAAAGATCCCTTTGAGGTTGGGAGTAGAGTCAAAGGCATTGGCAGGCACAGTACTAATCTTGTTGTTCTGCAGGTACAGGTACTCGAGCGACTTGGGGAGCCTCTCGGGGATATCCGTGAGCTGATTCCCGGCGATGTCAAGCAGCTGCAGGGGCGAGCAGGGGAGCCAAAGCACTTAACAGCATGCCAAGCTCCCACCAACCCCAGAGCCTATCTAAATCTCATAACCCTGTGAGGTGGGGTCTATAATTATCCCCATTTCCAGATGGGGAAACAGAGGCTTAGAGAGGGTCAGAGATCTATCCCAGGCCATACAGCCTGTACGGGCCGGAGGCCGGTGCACCTGACTCCGAACCCTTGTTCTAATTGATGTACATCCTACTCCGCTCCTTCTGCCTTCCCACAGGAATTCACGGCCAAGATGTCTAGGTGTCAAAGTCCTCCCTCCTTAACACACCTGTCACCACCATCAGACTAAAGACCCCAGAAGGGCAAGGGCTAGGGGTCCTCCCATCTTTAAATCTCACCTCAGTGGTGTCAGATGAGGGTGGAGATGGGGCTGCTCATTCGTGGATCTCAGGGCCATGTGGACAGGGGCCAGGGGCAAGGGTTCAAAGCCCACAGTGACTCTGGCATGGCAGCCAGGCCCCAGGCTGGTCAGTCTCAGAGTCACCACAGGCCTAGAGTCCAGGAAGCAGGTGGCCAGGAAAATGGGGTAGTTTTCCCAGGGAGAAGGACGCGCCTGCAGCAGGCAGGAGACCCGGACGTGCCCGGGCCCGACTCACTGCCTGCCCCTTGGGCTGTCAGCACCCTTGCCCCGACACACACCTGTGCAGCCACAGGCGGGCTTCCATCATCTCTAAGCTCCCTCCTCACCCTGACGGGCTGGGGCTCAGGGCCAGGGGAGAGCACTCGCTTCAGTCACCTGAGGGAGCCTCCTTGTCACCTCCCCTACCCAGCAGGGCTCCCTGCTCCCCACTGGGTTCCTTCCACATGGTTCCAGCACTTCCTCATTCATTCCAAACATCCTCAGTGCCTGCCCATGGGCACTGGGGGCATGGAATCCACTGAGACGCTGCCTCCGTGCTCAGGAAGCCAGGCTGGCAGGGGAGATGGACACAACAATCTGACAACAGCAGCAGTGGAACTGGGCTGTGATGGGGGAGCCTGGGGGAGGGGCCCGATCCAGCCTCGGGTCGAGGGAATAGACGGCAGCCAGCACAGGTGGGGGCTCTGAAGCAACAAGAGCAGCTGCTTGTAGAAAGATCCAACAGTGAGAGGAAGAACCCCCTCCACAAGACACCCCATCCCCGACTGGACTCACCCGGGCAGGCATCTAACCAGCCTATCACCGGTGGCTTCCTGGAGGAGGTGACACTTTAGCTGAGTCCTAGGTATATTATAAGCTCCAGGAGGGTAGTGACCCTGGATCTGTTTTATTTCCCTCTGGGTCCTCAGTTCTAGAGCTGTGTCTGCACATGGTGAGGCTCGGTACAGGCTTGTGGAATGAAGGAATGAGTAGGTGCCACCAGGGTGGAGAAGGTGCTTCCAGCAGAGGCGACAGGATGAACAAAGCCCAGTGCACCTGGGAAACTGAGATGCTAGGCTGGGAGCAGGGGTAGACTAGGCCTTGAAGGCTGTGGCAAGGGTGCTGGTCTGGGTTCTAAAGGCAGCGGGGAGACACAGAAGGGTCCTGGGTGGGAGTGTAAGGTGAGCATGTTTTTTTCAAGATACCCTCTGACTGCATGTGGAATCTAGGAGTGGAGCGATCCTAGGAAGCTGGGGTCCAGGAAAGAAATGGGGAAGGCTTGACTTAGTGGTATGAGCAGTAGGGATGGAGAGAAGTGGAGAGATGGGGAGATGTGATGGTAGAGTTGGCAGGGTTTAGTGACAATGGGTGTTGGAGGGCAGACAGCGTGCAAAGGGGGTGTCAGGGCAGCATCCACGTTTCCCGTGGACACCTGGGTGGATGTTGCCCACTTCAGCGAGTTAGAAAATGCAGCAGAAGGAGCAGGTGTGGAAGAGAGGATAATGGGGTTTGGGCCCCTTAAGAAAACCCAAGAGAGACCGGCACAGGTGGTTGGATCCTGGTGTCTGGCACTCGGCCGGGCTGTCTGGGTTGGGAGAGACCCCAGCTGCTCCTGCAGGGCCAGCTGCCAACCCCCAACTCCACCCTCAGGGTTCTGCCCCACCTCCCAGCCTCCCACTCTCAGAGCCTCTCCCCTGTACTCCCCTCAGACATCCCCACGCTGACAGCTCCCCACACAAGCATGTACTATGCACCTATCACAACGAGGGCCCTGGTCCAGCAGGAAACACAACAGACTAAAATGCCCGCCCCTTGTTCTAGCAGGAAGAGCAGACAACAAACAAGCAAACAGATGATCTGTTGTCGGAAGGGATGAGGGTTATGAAGAAAATCGAAGCAGAGGAAGGTGGCAGGTGGTGAAGGAAGACCTCCCAAGGAGCTGATATCTGAGCAGAGCCCTGAGGAAAAGGGAAGAGAAGGCCTGAGGACATCTGGGAGAGAGGGGCCTGGTAAGGCAGCAGAGCCTCCCAGGTTTTCTCTAATGAAGTTCCCTTTCCGCCCCTCATTGGGTCGGCAGGTTTCACTTGTAACCAAGGAGGCTCAGTTCACGTGGCCAGATAGCCCTCCTGTCTCAGACTCTGGCCACGGGAGCCACACTCACTGACCAGTCCCAGAAGCCTCAAGTACACCCCCCTAGACTCTGCAGACTGGTGAGGTCAGCACCCCTCACAGGCCTGCCGTCCTCCCCTGCCCCAAGCCCAGCCTTCTCCAGGCACCTATCCTTTGCCCACAGGGAGGTGAGCTCCACTCTCCCATGCCACCTGAACTGTCCCTGCCCCCCAGTCCTCCTGAACAATGCCCAGTGCCCCCCGCACCTGCAGCCATGACCTCCCCTCATCCCCACAGGGCTCCTCAAGCTTGTCCCTGCAGGTGGTGAGCTCTGCCTAGCCATGCCCGCTGAGCTCTACCCTGCACTCCTGTACCGCGAGCCCGCCATACCCTGGGTATGGCCCAGACCCCCTACCCTAAGGCCCAGACTGCCCAGCAGGTACCTCCCTCATGGCGCAGCCATCCCGCCCACCCCTCACCCGGGCCCAGCGGATGGGTGGGCTCAGGGCAGCCAGACCAGTAGCCCCCACATGGGCACGGCCCTGCCCCCGCCTCGCCCCGCCCCCTCACCTGCAGACCAGCGAGGTCGGCCCAGGCACGGGGGGCCAGGGCCCGGCTGCGCAGCCGGTTGCCCGTGAGGTAGAGCTCCCGCAGCTGGGCCATGCCGGCCAGCGCCCCGCGCGCCAGGGCGGCCAGCTCATTGCGCTTGATCTTCAGCACGTGCACGTTGCGCGGCAGCCCGGGCGGCAGCGTGCGCAGCCGGTTGCCTGATAGGTCCAGGGAGCGCAGCTGGCGCAGCTTGCGGAAGGCATCGCGGTGCACCTGCGGGCTGGTGATGCGGTTGTAGCTGAGGTTGAGCTCCTCCAGGAAGTAGGTGGTGGCAAAGTCGTCGCGGCCGATGCCGGTGATCTGGTTGTGCAGGATCATGAGGGTGCGCACGCGGCGCGGCAGGCCGCTGGGCACGCGCTCCAGCGCGTTGTTGTACAGGTGCACCGTGTGCAGCCGTTTGAGGCCCTGGAAGGCCCGCGGGTGGATGCCCTGCGCGCGCAGCTGGTTGCTGTGCAGCAGCAGGTACTCGAGGCTGCGGATGGGGGTCAGCACGTCTGCGTCCACGCTCCGGATGGCGTTCTTCTCCAGGTGCAGCAGCACCAGGCTGCGCGGCAGCCCTGCCGGGACCCGCGACAGGTTGTTGCTGGACAGATCCAGGTACTCCAGGCTGGAGAGCTTCCTGGAGGGAGGCGGGGGATCAGGCCAGTGGGCAGGAGCCCACATGGCACTTGTTTCCAACATTATTCCCAAGGGAGGTGGTGGGGGACCTGCCTCTAACCCATCCCAGCTCCGCCGCTAGCTGACTGAGGGACCTCAATCGTCTCCGAGGCTCTCACTGGTTTGATTCCATGACATATTGGTATAGGAAGGATCTAGCATGGTTTCTGACACATAAGAGTTTATTTGAAAACTAATTGTTTTACTAACGCCTTTTGTCCTTTTAGGCTACCCGGGCCCTAAAAACTGAAAATAGATTTGCCTTCAACAAGAATGTCTGAGTTTCTATTTTGTACGAAGAAGACAGCCTCTGCAAACACTTCCTTGCCTTACTAGAATTTTGGCAGGCCTTACATACCATTATTCTTGGGGACAGAAATGTCAGTAAAGGCAAAAGTCTCAAAGTTCCTTCTCTGGAAACTGGCCAGGGGCAGGTGGGCAAGGGCCCGGCCATGTGAGCCCTGGGAAGGGCTTCCTGGGTGCCGAGCTCACACTGAGGGCCCAGGTAGGGGCTCACCAGAAGGTCTCGTTGTCCAGGCCCTCATCAGTCAGGTAGTTGTTCTGCAGGTACAGCTCACGCAGGTTGCTCAGCTCGCTGAAGGCCCCTGGTGGGATCTTCTCCAGCCTGTTGTTCTGAGAGGTGGGACGGTAGGGAGGGGAGCATGAGGGACGGCCAAGGGGCAAGGGCAGAGCCTCGGGATGAGGTGTGGAGCGGGGTCTGGCGCAGCCACGGGGAGGGGCCCAGGCCTAAAGTACTCCATGTGGGGCTGACAGCCAGGTGCCCGGGCTTCTGCTTGTTTCTCCTCTGCAGACGCTGTGCCCGCCGGCACGCGCTCAAGGCCCCACGGCCTTACCGCTGTGCCCACGTGGGACCGGGCTCCTCCCCTGCTGTGGGTCCCTGCTGTGGCAGTGCTCCTCCCTGCCCTCTCCCTCCCACCTTGAGGTGCAGCTTGTAGAGGGCAGGTGGCAGGTGCTTGGGCACGTGGCGCAGGAAGTTGCTGGACAGGATGAGGATCTCCACGTTGCTGGAGCCATTGAACATGTTGTCCGGCAGCCCAGCGTCCGCCAGCTTGTTGTTGTGCAGGTACACAGACCTAGGGCGTGAGGCACAGGTGCTCACCCACCCAGGCCTCCCAGCCCCGGCACCATCTCACCTGGTGAGGCTCCAGACCTTGCTCAGGTTGGGCCTGGGGCCCAGGGCACCCTCCTCCCATCTCAAGAACCCCAGACCCCGCCAAATCCAGTCCCCCCTACATAGCCGAGGGGACCAAGGACCCACCCCACAAGTTAGTGGAAGAAACAGGATTTCCTGACCCCAAGTTCCTGCTCCTCTATATCCTTCAAGGTTCTCAGCTGTTCCCCTAGTGTTGCAGCCCTGGAGTCCCTGCCTGTCGGCTTTACACAGCTGTCTCTGAGTTCTGTGGACTTCGTGAGAACGGTCCTATCCTTATCACCTCTTTGTCCCTTGTGCCCAGCACAGGATCCTGGCTCAGAGGAGGTGACCCCTCAATTCATTCAGCAAATATACAATGAGTGCCTCCAGGTGACAAGACTGTTCTAGATCCTAAAGATATAGCAGTGGACAGAACCAACAAGCCCCTGCCCTCACGGAGCCACCATGCTACAAGGAGAGAAGATAAGGAACAAGAGAAATCCGCAGGCGATATAGCTCATTCTTGCTGCGTGGCCTCTCTTGGGCCTCAGCCTTCTCATCTGTGGGAAGGGGCCATGCACAGCAACTCTGGCTCCTCCAGGGAATGGAGAGAATCGAGGTGACAGATTCAGGGACAGAGTGGCACCGGAGGTTGTCAGCACCTTCCCTCCCCAACACCACCCTGCACTGCTCACACACCTGTGCTGGGGGCCCTCACTCCTCCCAAAGCAGCTCTCAGCGAGGGATGGCTCTGCCTGTTGAAAGATGCTCCCTTCCCCCCGGGGGCTGGGGAAGGAGGGAAACACCCTCACTTGGCTCCCCGCAATTCCCCAGATATCACCCTCTGTCCTCGCCTCCTGTACTGATTCCTCCTCATCTTTTAGGGATCAGTCTTCCAGATCCTGTGCCCTTGCAGCCCAGGGCGTCTGTCACCGCAGCCCTGAGCATGGGGCATCATGCCTGCTCTGCACAGCATGCCCCTCCTCCAGGGCCTGTCTGGGCCCCTGGGCCCCACTCAGGGCTGGCAGCCTCTGCCTCAGCTCCTCCCTTTTCTCCAGCCTAAGCCCAGGGCCCCCCTCTGACCTCTGACCTCAAGTTTGGCTTCTGGCCAAAGGTGAGCCCGTAGATCTTGGTGAGATAGTTGGCAGCAAAGTCCACACTGATCAGGGCATTTGGCAGGAACCGGGGTGCCAAGGTCAGCTGGAAAGGGAAGAGTTGGGTACAAGGACCAGTGGCAGGTCAGAGGCTGCCGCTGAGTTACACTACCTGCTGCTCATCTGAGCCCCTTCAATTCGTCTCCTCCCTGCAACCAGAGCCATCTTTCTAAAATCCCCAGTAACACAAAATCAGTTCCCCATAGTCCTGAGCTTGGCACTCCAAGCTCTCCAGCCTGTCCCCTGCTCTGCCTGTTCTCCTGGTCTCTCCCCTCATTGCCCCCCGACACTGGCCCTCTGTGCAGCCACAGTGAGCACCCACACTTCCCCAGACCCAGATCATAGTGTCTACCCTTCATTCATTCAATAGTAGTCCCTGAGTCTGCAATATTCCAGGCACAGTTCAAGGCACTGGACATGTCCTAGGGAACAAGATACAGAGATACCTGCTTCCACCTCCACTACCAAAGCTTACATCCTAGTGAATGAACAGGAATAAAAGTATCTGAGAGTGATCACGGCTCTGCAGGGAATTCAAACAGACTGATGACAGAGAACGACTGGGTTGGTTGCTTGGAGAACAGGTAACACTTAAGGCATGACGGCACCCTAAATGCTGTCTGCGGGGAGAGCCCCCACACAGCAGGGGCAGTGAGCAGAGGCTTTGTGTGTGGGGTCTGCCAGGCCTGGGGGTGAAGTGGAGTGTGACGGGGCCAGTGGGGAGATAAGAGAGGCAGGCGGGCCCAGACCACACAGATCTGCAGGCCTTGGGGAGACGTGTGGGTTTCTTCCTGGGCCAAGGGTGAAGCCACAGGAGGGTTTTAAGTGGGGAGGGGAGATGGAGAAGTAGAAGTGAGGCACGATTTTGTAAAGCCCCTCTGGCTGCTCTGAGGAGAAGGGGCAGCAAACGAGGAGGCAGGGGCTCCACGTCTGTGTCCCGCTGCGGGATGGCGGTCCTGGGCTGGTGGGTGGGGGGAGCTGAGGGCCTGCAGTGGGACCACACGTGCGTGAGCGAAGCACTCCTGGATTTGTGGCTCTGACCAGTGGTGTTGCAGGTAGTTGGAGATGCCCTTTCCAGAGGTGGGGAGACAACGGGAGGACTGGGGTTTGGGGGTTGTGGCAGGAAGCACCAGTTCTACTTCTATTAAACATCTGGAGGAGATGCTGAGGAGGCAGGTGGACCTTTGAGTCTCAAGTGGGAGTAGGGGAAAGGCTGGAGACTGCCTCTGGACGTGGCCATGATGTAGATGGCTGTTACAGACCAGGGAGGAGAGACAGTCTCCTTGAGTGTTCAGAGAGAGGGGGCCAGGACAGACCCTGGGGCAGGCCAAATATCTTGAGGTTGAGTGCCTTTATGTCTTCACTCATGCTGTCCCTTCTACTGTGATGCCCTCCCCCTTGAGGCCTCTGGCTGAAATCCTATTACCCTTCATGGCCCTTCAAATGCCATCTCCTCCAGGAAGCCCTCCAGCGCTCCCTCCCCATGGGGATGAGCTCTCACCCCACTACGCCGATGCAGGTCTCAGCCTCTGCCATTATCTGACCGCTCTGAAGCCCTGGGTCTGGGCCATGTCTGAGCAGCAACAGGAACCCAGCAGCCAGCCCAGAAGAGGCCCTGGTGAAAGTTCCCTGAGCTTAGCCCCCGACACCCTGCCCTGCTGCAGGCCCCTCACCTTGTTATTGGCCAGGTACAGGTAATTGAGGTTGATCAGATGCTCAAATGCCTCTTCCGGGAGCCCTTCAAAGGACAGGCATCAGTCAGAGCCCTGGATGAAGGAGATGCTACAGGGGAGCACGTGAGCACTGACCGCCCCCGCACGCACCCCACTTGCCAGGACAGGGAGGTACTCCCTGGGGCAGGTGTGGCTCTGACCCCTTCCCAGCCCCTTTTCCTTCCCCTGGCTCTCAGGGACCCTGAGACACTTCCCATCTGCTGAGAAGAGCAGATGGGAAGTGTCCACTGAGAAATGACTGATCCCTCACCTACTCAGGGCAGCCTGGGTGGGAATGGGCCCCCGTAAGGTCAGGACACAGGGCAGAGGACATGCCAGGAAGGAGTGCTTCCCTGGGGGCAGCCCCAGAAGGGTCCTCTTCATACCCATCCCCACAGCAGGGCAGGGCAGGGCTGTGGCCTCTGAGCTTCCACCCCACCTGGCCCTCCCCTGCCCCATCTGGCAGATGCAGTGTCAGAACTGGGCTGTCACTGGGAGCCCGGCCAGGCTGGCCCTTCTCCAGTCCTGAAGTCGGCCTCTGACACTCGGTTCTGGGCTCCCAGACCCTCAGATGCTGGGACTCACCCAAGTATCTAACTAGAGGGAACAGTTACATAAACTGTGCAGCATCCCTCCACAGAATACCCCGTGTAAAGTAATAGCCACGGAGAGCTTTCAGCAACATGAAATTTGCGGCTGAGCTAATTGCTAAATGAAACAAAGCAGTTCTAATAGTTATAATATCCATACTATCAGACCAGCTATGAATTTAAAAACACAAAGAAAAAGGACTGGACTGAATTCTGCTGATGGTTGTACAACATATAAACTTACTAAAACTCATCAAATTGTACATTTAATTCGGGTAAACCTTATGGTATATAAATTATGCTTTTTCTTAAAATGGAAAGAAATATACCAACATGTCAATAGTGACTAAACTCCAAGTGGCAGAATTACGAGTGGGTTTTTTCTATTCCATTTTATTTTCTATATTTCCAAATTTTCTACTATAATCAGAAACTATTTTCATCATCAGAAAAATAACTTTTTCAAATTTGAGGACTCTACCCTCTTTGATTCTAAAGGCCTTCTGTGAACTGAGGAGTCTGTGACTCTTCAGGCCCTGGAGTCTGAGTTGCTCTGAAGCCTCCCCCCGGATCGGACGCCTGGGTCTCAGAAACACCCAGTGGCGGCTGTTAGGCAATCAACCACAGGGAGCCCCTGCCGTGGGGCCCCAGGGCCGGCCCAGCCTAGGCCTGCTCTTTCGCATATGCCAGGGTCTGCAGGGCGGGGCTCTCCCCATGGGCCCCCAGTTCCCTGCCTGGGGTCCTGGTGCCCAGCTCTGGGTGACCCCTCACCTCGGGAAGTCAGGCGGTTGTTCTGGAGGTTCAGAGTCTCCAGCCGATTCAGCCGGGAGAGCTCCCTGGGGTAGATCTTCTCCAGCTGGTTGTTCTGGGGAGTAGGGGGATGGGGGTGGTGAGGAGGCAGCATGAGGGGGTGCTGCCCCATTAGAGGCCTGCACCCACCCTCAGCCAGAGTCCCAGGAGCCAGTCCCTGTGTTGGGCGCTTCCCTTGGGATTCTGCCCCATGGTGGGCAAACCCTGGGGACTGGCTCTGAAGCAGGCCCAGATGTGGGCATTGCAGGCTCAGCAGTAACAACAGAGGTGTGGGTCCCCCTTCTAGGAGTCCCGCGCACACGCACACGGGCATCCACAGGCAGTTCAAACTTGGAATGTGGTCTACCCTGCACACCTGCTCCCTGCATGCTCCCACTTAGTGACAGGTGTCCCAGCCCATTCTCCCCTCCCCCAAGCCAGAAACCACTTTTAGTTCCCTTTCTACACCCTGTAGACCCCACTTCCCTTGAGATGCTTTAAAACCTGGGTCAGGTACCACCTCCTCCAGAAGCCTTCCTGGGTTGGATCAGGGGGCTGGATTAGGAGGAGCTGCTCTGGCCTCACAGCACTAGTCCTTCTATCTCTGTTTGTTATCTCTACCTGTTTAGGTCTCTGCCTCCCTCACAGACTGTGAGAGCCTCAAGGGCAGAGCATGTCCGAGACCTCCCTACATGCCCAGCACCCCACATAGGAGCAGAAGCATACAGCAGGTACACAGGAGCTATTCGATGAATGAAGCAACAATAAGTGCTGCCCTCAGCTCGTCCCTTTCCCTCACAGGCTACCCCGGTCTTGGGCTCCCACCACTGGCCAGCCCAGAACCCACAAGGCTACATGACCGTGGGCCGGTCACTTTTCTTCACTGGGCCTGGTCTCTGGAAATGGGTGCGACAGACCCTCCCTCTCCCCCAGGGCTGCTGGGCTGCACGAGGGTGTCATGGGCACACCAGCGCTCCCAGAGTCCCCGTCTGGAATGCCGTGTCCCACTTCCTGAGGTTCTAAAATCCAGCCTGTGCCTCAGCTGGGGAGCGCACTCTGTACCCTGAGCCCCCAGGGCGCTCCAGGGGGGTCTGCTTTGCTCTCACTTTCCTGGCCTGTAATGGAGTCTGAGGTGCCCTGACTGTCTGTCCAGAGGGTCAGCTGCCGGGCAGGTCTGTGTCTGTTCTCAGGGCCTGACTCTGCTGACAGGGCCTCAGCCCAGACTCCTCCCGTGGGACAAAGCAGGTCATGAGGTCACTGTGCTGTGTGCCTGGGACGCGGGCCGGGGGGTAGGGGGCCACGGCCCGTGGTGGAGCCAGCCTCCTCGAGTCTGACCTGCCCTGCGTCGGGGGCTGCGCGGGTGGTTCTGGGGCGGGAGTCACCGTGTGGGGGGCAGGCCCTGGTGACCGCTGGCGCGGCGCCGGCCTCACCTGCAGGGACAGGTGGTTGGTGTGCTCAGGCAGGTCCCCCGGGAACTCGCGCAGGTCGATGCCGCCGCAGTCCACGACCCCCTCCTGGGAGCAGGCACAGTCTCGGGGGCAGTCGATGGTGGGCGGGCCGCGCCCCGGCTCCTCAGGGCTCAGGACCAGCACCGGCTCCTCCTCCACGAATTCGTTCTCTTCAGGGCTCAGGCTGGGGGCTCCACTTCGGCCAAACACAGGGGCCCTCACGGCGAGCCCCGGTCCCAGCTGCAGCTGCAGCGGCAACAGCAGCAGGAGCAGCAGCGCCGCGCTCCGGGCCATGGTGCCTGCGGGAGGGGTCAAGTCAGACCCACCTGGACGCCAGGGCTGACCTAACCTGTCAGGTAGAGCAGGCAGGGGACCAGGGCCCACGAAAGTCATAATGGGGCCCTCAAGGCCACAAGGCAGAGCCCACTCTGGACCCTGTCCTCAGCATGCATCTGACCTGCTGGCTGCCGCCCTCCCCTCCCACCCCACCCACCCCCTCAGGGCTGCCCTCTGGAGGGGTCGGGGTGAAGTGAAGCCCTGTCCTTAGGCAGGTCTGCAAAGCCTCCCACAACCCTCACCGGGCCTGGCCTCAAGGAATCTGTACCCCCATTTCACAGAAAGGAAAGCTGAGGCCCGGGAAGAACTGTGACTTGCAGGGCTTGGCCTGGACCTTGCTGAGCTCTCGCTGCCCTGGCACAGGCAGTGCTGAGGCCCTGTCCCTCCTCCAGCAGCCACAGGCCATGGTGGGCCAGCACCAGCAGGGTGTGTCCTCAGCTTGCCATTCGAGGATCTTCAGGACGTGGCCCTGCCTCTCTTCCAATTCCCCCCCTCACCTGCCCCGCTTACACAGGTCTGTTTAGTAAGAAAGAGTAGCTCCTCCCTCCAGGCCTTCGCATGTGCGTTCCTTCTGCCTAGAACACCCTCCCCCTCTCCTGTGCAATCCGCAACTTCTCCAAGAACCAACTCCAGTGTTAGATCCCCTGAGATAACTCAGATGTCCCAGGGCTCTGCATCACTTTGTTGCCCCAGGGCTTTGCATGAGTTCGGTTGGGTTTTGAATATGTGATATTGTCTTTCTCCCACACAGGGCTGTGAGCCACTTTCTGTCTCTGTGTGCCAGGCACGGAGTAGTCATTAGTGAATGGAGCTGCTGCTGCCCCCAGAGCCCCCCAAGTCCTGTTCCTGCTTACACCCTCAGCTGCCCTCACCAAGGCCAGCTTTGCTCACGTGACCACTGCCACCTGCAAGAGACCACTCCCCAGCATGTTCCCTTGGGACAGCAGGGAGAGGGGGTATAGGGATGGCCTCAGGTCATTGAGGAAGATGCTGGGGTTTCATCCTCCAGGCAGCCATGGGTGTGGCTTGGCTCTGGGCTGGTCCCTGGAGATCTCTTTACAGGGACTCACTTAGAAAACACGTCTGGGGTGTGGTAAGTTGTAACAGGTGGTAGCTCAGGTACACTGACTCTGGAGTCATACACACCCCAGTTCACGTCCCCCTCTATCACTTAGTGGCTCTGACCTTGCTGAGCCTCAGTTTCCTCACCTTACAATGCAGATAATATATCTAACCTCAGAGCTCCAGGGAGGAGTCAGCAAGATAGCAGATGCAAAGCACCTAGCACCCGTTAGGTGATGAGGCGCTGCTATCACTGCTGCAGTGATTGTGAACGCAGGTACAAGACAAGCGTCCAGGCCTGGGGGCACCTGCCGCAGTCTGAGCCTCTCTCCCCACCATTAGAGCAGGGATCACAACCCAGAGTGGTTAGAAGGGTCTGACGAGATGCTGGGCCTGGGAGGGTTGGGCACCCTGGGAGCTTGGTGATGACACTGATGTCTGGTTAAGAAGGCAGGCTCTGGAGCCAGAGAGCCGGGGCTTCGAGCTCAGCTCTGGCTCTTATCAGCCGTGTGACTTCGGGCAAGTTGTGCCACCCTCTAAACCTCACCTTCCTCACCCATCCATTGGGTGGCCCCAGAGCTGTCCTACTGGGGATACTGGGAGAGTCAGTGGGATGCACGCACTGCACACAGTAAGTGCTCAATAGATGTTAGCTCTCTGCTAGTTAGCTCTACCACTAATATCTGATCCATGGGCACTGTTCACATCCCAACCACGCCACTCTCCACTTCAGAACCCCCTGCTTCTTCCCTTTCCCGTGTAGCTCCTGATTGCGCTTTTCCAGTCCAGTCCCAGGCCCACCTCCTCCCAGATATGACCCTCCTCCTCCTAGCCTCCTGTGAATTCCTGCAGCCCTGTGACTGCTGCGGTATTTCAGATACTGCTTTGCCTTACTCGTTGGCTCAGCCAGCTCTCGAAGGTGAGGCCCCATCTGCCCCCAGTTCTGTGCTGGGCATGGAAGATACAGGTAAAGTACACAAGGCCCCTGCCCTTTGTTGTCAGGAGGCAGCAGACCCCAGTACAATAACCACTGCCCACCAGACTGGGTGAGCCCTGTAAAAGGGGCCCCAAGGTGCACGAGGCCCCAGAAAGAAAGCTGTGAGGAGAGAGAAGAGGGCTGGCAGCCTGGATTGCTTGACCCTACAGGCAGGTCCCGAAGGCCTAAGCAGACTTGGGCCCCAGCCACTGGCCCAGCAGAGCACCAGGGAGCCCAGCACACACAGCTCCCAGGCTCCATCGGCAGCAGTGAGCGATGCATGCTGCAGCCCGGCCCTGCCTGCCCTACGACACCCCTGCTGCTCCGTGCCCTGACCAACTGCGCCATAAATCCTTGGCCAGTCTACAGACCAGCATTCCCAGGGCACGTTATAACCCCCCAGCTAGGTCCACAGCCTTCAGTCCCTGGCGCCACCAGCATTAGACCAGAGTCTCCCCACCCTGCCTGCCTGCCTGCCTGACCCCACTGCAGATCCAGACTCTGGGAGGCGGAGTATGGGCACAGGCCCAGGCCCCAGATTCAATCAGGGCAGGAGGCCAAGGAGGAGGATCCTCCCCACATACCCTGTACACTCACCTTCAGTTTCATATCTATAAAGATCTCTAAACTGTATCTGTAAAAACATTTAATTTATATTAACATCAAGAACCATATTGAAAATGTTATCCACACCACTTTATAGATGAGGAGCTGAGGCCCAGTGGGATTGGCCAATGTAACACAGCTGTTAGGTGGCAAGGCTGAGCTCCCAGCCTGAGTCTTAACCACCAAGCCATGAGGCCCTTCCCTGGGCCAAGCACAGCTGGGCACCAAGGACCCAGACAGACGACTCAGGTATGTCTACTATCCTTAAAAGCTCACACCTGCACTGCTCGATGTGGTGGCCACGTGTAGCTACCGAGCACTTGAAATGCGGCCACTCTAAACCGAGAGGTGCTACAAGTATAAAAGGTAGTGTACGTGGATTTCACACACTTAGTACAAAAAAGTAAAACATCTCATTAATATTAACGATATCTTATAAAATATCTCATTTATTTTTATAGTGATTACATAATATTTTGGATATTTTGAGTTAAATCATTAAAGTTTTGCCTGTTTCATTTTACTTTTTTAACGTGGCTTCTAGAAACTTTTACATTACACACTTGTGGCTTGCATTTGTGGTTCACATTATATTTCTAATGGTCAGCGGTGGTCTAGACATTATGTGTAAATTAAGTATTATAATCCCAGTGTCATCAGAGGTGTGACAGAGGGAATCTAGCGTCCATAGGGACCCAGAGAAGGCCTAGGTGGGCCCGATGCCTAAGTCTGCCCGATGCCAAGAAGACGTCCAAGAAAACGTGATGCTTTATTTAGCCACGAAGGATGAATATTAGGCAAAAGGAAAAGGGTGATACAAGCAAGGGGGTCAGCATGTGCAAAGGCCCTGGGGCAAGAGAGCCCATGTTACCTCTACAAAGCTCACTAGAGTGTCTGGTGTGGTGTGGGGACTGGGAGAGATGCAAGTGGGCAGGGGCCACAGTCCAAGCCAAGAAAGAACTTGAAAGCCAGGTTAGGAAGACTGACCCTTGTCTTAGGAGAAATGAGGAGCCATTGAAGAGCTGGAGTGTGGCATAGGCAGGTTTATGGAGGGACCAGTGGGGAGCTCTCAGAGGCTGTGCCGTGGTGCAGGCAACGGATAATAAGCCTGGTCTGGGCAGAGGGAGGTGCTGGGCTGCAGGGATGGAGAGAAGGAGGTGGATTCAAGGGAGAGAGAGGAAGAACAGACAGGGCTTGGAGAGTGGTGGCCCCAGTGCCACGTCCCCCTCCTCCTAGCTTGGCCAGCCACCCTCAGGATGTTGGGATCCTGGGCAACTCCAGCTCCATCACCTAGTTTACTGTGTGACTTTGGCGACATCACTGACCCATCTGAGTCTCAATTTTTTTTGTTTCTCTAAGAATGTGGAGCAAGATAAGCCCCCAAAGCCCCTTCTTTGTGCCTAGCCATGTTGGAGCTGGGTGTGGAAGAACAGAGGAGAGAGCCTTCCTAGTCTCTGGAAGTCCCCAGAGTGAGGAATCCCCCTGGTGAGCGACAGCAAATGCTGAGCGAGAAGGGCAGCTCAGTCTGTGGTGAGTTGTTCCAATCCTGACTGCTGTGTGCGCCTGGACAATCACTTCACTGCTCTGAGCCTCTGTTTACCAGTCTGGGCAATGGAGATGAGAGCTCCTCGTGAGGCGTCAATGAAACGACATGCCCAGCTGATGCTGGCACCCAGCAAGCGCAACATACTTGGGGTTACTGTTACTGAGGAAGTACCTGGGACCCGCTGTCCCCCACCCACCCACTCACCCCAGGGAACCAAACCTTAAGGTCCTGAACTGCTTAAGTGGGGGATTAAGGCAAGACTAGAAGAAGGAAGGGGAAGGGAGATCCAAATCAGGAGGTAGATCCTCAAACCCCAGCACCACCTTCCTTCTCCACTCAAGTTCAGTGAAGATTTGCTGACCACCTGCTCTGTGCTGGGCCCTGAACAGCTGCTTCTTATTGACTATAACAGAAATCCCAAGGCTAAGAGTTAGTCTTCCTATTTTGCAGATGAGGAAACTAAAGCACAAAGAGGCTCCCACTGCTGCCCATCTCCAGCAAGCTCCTACTCACACGTTCCTGCCCTGGGCAGCTGCTCCTGCCCCCTTGGCTGGGTTAGGGAGTTCCTTGATGCTCCCACAGCACCCTTCGGGGCTCAGCTGAGCCTTCCCTGGCTCCCCAGGCAAGGAGCAGGTGCTCAGAAAATGTTTGCTGAATGAAGGAATGTATTTGTGGAAGGCAGGGTTGGAAAGAGCTACAGCATTATTATCTGGTCTGATTCCCTCAGTTTACTGATTAGTATTTTAAAGGCAAGGCCAGGATTAGAATTTGTGTCTTCTGACTCCTGCTCAGAGCCCTGAGCCGGTCTTGAAGACTGAGGAGGAGTTCTCCAGGTGGACAAAGGGGAGGAAAGGCACTCAGGGCAGAGGACAGGGCATGAGCAAAGGCACAGTATGGGGAGGGCAAAGAGGGGGGTATGTTTAAGGAAGGGTAACAGGGAATCGAGGTCCAAGTCTCCAAGGGCATCAGGCACTCTGCTAACGGGTTGATGATAGGGAGCTATCAAGGGTTGTAAGCAGATCATGGTTGGAGCTCTTACGCAGGACTCTACCAGGCCTAAAGGTGCCTCCATTAGTCACCCCTGTCCCAAGATTCAGTTAGAAGGGACAAAGTATGCTCCCACAAGATTTCATGAAAGCATTCATGTGAATCTGACATTTCTTAGCTTGCACTCTAGTTTAGAATCAGCTGGGCCCCGGGCCCTAAAAGGGGACATGACCACCCAGGAGCTCCCGTGGTGCCTTATGTAGCTGAGTCGACCACACCTTCACCTTCCCCAGCCAGCCCTAAGTCGTAGAGCAGACACTCAGGTTGCGTGACCCTCCGACGTTCCATGATGCCCTGCAAGCGCCTGGTGCGTATCCTTCTGCGCCTCCCGGACCGGATCGGGACAGTCAGTGCCACACGCACGCACGCTTGTGTCTGCTCCTCTCCTGAAGTTCAGGCTGCAGCTGCCTCCCACCCCCAGCCTCGGCCCCAGCCCCGGGGGCCACCAGGAGCTCGCTGAAGCCCCCTCTTCCACCTGACAGCGCATCAGGTATTCTAACGCCACGATCTTATCCTCAGCCCAGGCCAGCCTGGCGGTTCAAGGACCTTCAGGCTGGGGGCTTTGGCCGCTTTCGCCGGGGCGCGCCGGCCTCGCCCCCCACCCCACGCTCCGCGGCCACCCCCCTGCCCCCTGCTCAGTCCTGCTGTCCCAGCGGGGAGGCAGCTGGATAGACAGACAGACTGATACCAGGCCCCCAGCTGAGAGCTCTGGCTCAGCGATTGCGCGGCGCGGGGCCGGGGAGCCAAGCCAGGAGAAGGTCGGGAGGGGGACGCATGGGCTGTCCGCGCGTCCTGGGGGCAGATCTCTGTCCCTCTATAGGCCTCAGTTTCTCTGTCTGTAAAGAGGTCGAAGGGTGGGCTACCTGGGATGAGCTGACGTGGAAAGACACGGGCATACTCAGCGCCCAGGCTCTAAGTACAGGGGTCCTCGACCCTCCCTGGTTCCACCTGCCCCCCACATTCCCTGTTGCCTGCCCGAGTCCTTCCACTCCACCCCCCACCCCATCCGCCCTCAGATTCTTTCCAGATGTGCGCAGCAGGAGGGGCCGGGGCTGGGACCAGCCTCTGGCGGGAGAAAACAGGCCCCTGCGGGGTGGGAATCGCGGGGGGTCGCGCCCCCGAGGGAGAGCTCTCCGGCTGCGCCCTCCGCGTAGGGCTCCGATTGATGGGGCGAGATGCGCGGCCCCGCCGGGCCAGCTGCTGGAGCCGTCGCACCAGGCGGGAAGTCCGAGACCGCTGCCCAGCTCGGCCCCGGCCCTCGGCCCACCCGGCCGCCCGAGCCCGGTACCTGCTGCGCCCCCGCGCCGCGCCGCGCCCCGCCGGCCGACCGCGCTCTCCCGAGTCTCGGCTGCGCTCCGCTGGCGCGGACTCCTTCCATTCAAGTCCAGCCGTGCGCTCGGCGACGCAAGTTTTGTTGTGGATTTTCTCCTCCCCGCCTCTCCCCCGCCCCCCACCCCACCCGCCCCGCGCGCATCTGCTGGACGCCGGCCTCCCCCGGACACAGGCGTAGGGTCCCCGCAGGCGGGGGCAGGGGAGGGCCCGCCTCTCCCCGCGTTGGACTGGGCCGAGCCCCACTTCCCGGGGAGGCAGTGCCGCCGCACGGACCCCTCACCCGCTCTCCGCCCTGGCGGGGCCGCCGTACCCCCCCCGGGACCCCCACCCCCCCGCTCCAGGAGACGGGGAAGGCGGGGTGTCTAGCCCGCAACACTTCCTAGTTCCCAGCCTTCCCAAGTGGAACTGGACCCCCTCTAGGCCCCAGCACCTGAAAGGAGGGCCGAGAGAGGGCCCCTTCCACCAAGTGCCTCTTGGCTCTTCCTTCCTCACGACAGAGGATTCTGCAACCGCTCCAGGCGCGAGTACCTTTCCATTCACTCTCCCACCCAGGGGTCCTGGGCCGTGGCTAACGGGGCCTCCAGCCAAGACCCTGCTGGGCCCCTTCCCGGAAAGTTCCCCCCACGTCCACCTCGGCCCTGGGCCCACAGCCTGCTGAGCCTTGAAGGACGATAAATTGCGCTGGGAATAGGGTGCATGCGGATCCCAGTCGCAGGAAGACTAGGGGGGTGAGCCGTGAGCCCTCGCGGCACCATACTGCTCCCAGGAACTGAAAACGTTTCCAAGTCAAGGAGCATTAACTACTAGCTGAAGCAACACCGTTTGGTGCCAGGGTCTTTGGTGGTAGAATGCGGTCAGGCTGGGTTTAGGTGGTACTTGGCACCTCCACGGCCTAACAAGACTCTCCCCCATACCTGCTCTGGCCTGTGGACAGAGCACCCCCAGCTACCTTACCTGGCTGCCCTCCCGCTGAGAGGGAAAAGGATAAGTGACTGAAACTTGGGACTACTCGCTCAACTTAAATTGCCAGGGCCCTGAATGAATGAACAGCTGGTGTAAAGGCTCCAGACCTTTCACTGTTTCTGCTACCGGATCCTGATTGTACCACATGCATTACTCTCTAATCTTCACAACCCTGTAAGAGAAGAACTGCTGTTGCCTCCGTTCACAGGTAAGGAGACAGCCTCAGAAAGGATAAGTCACTGGGTAAAATGGCCAAGTGTACTCCTCCCCACAGTCCAAGTTCTTTCCATGATGGAGACAGGCACGTAACTTGAGCAGCCAAGTGCCGAGCCTGGATTTGAACCCTGGACTGTTTCCATTACATCAGTAACTCAAGAACTCAAGAAGGAGAAAGGGAAATATTTTGCCTTCTTTGGCCTCAGATTCCAGCTTAAATTTATGAGTTGGTATGATTCACAGGATTGGACAGGAGCCAACACAGAGATGGATCTCATGTCTTCTCCTCAATTCTCCTTGAGCCTAGATTCAAGTAGAGCTAGAAGAGCACGATTCTACTGGTTTGAATACCCATGTCTTTAGACAACCTCCTAGAAGGACAATGAGAACCAGCACATACTGAGTGCCTACTAAGTGCCTACTACGTTAAATCCTTGAAGGTCTTAATCATCCCAGCCCTGTGGGGAAGGTATTCTCCAGCCACAGGGCACACCACTTCCCCCTGCCGGCCCCACCCCCTCCCCTCAGAGAAATAGGCTCTTCTGTGGAATGCCAAGCCAGGGCCCACACATGCTCTGTGGCTGCCCAGTGCTGTCGGCACAAGCTAAATTCACCTGGCTGAAGTCTTATATGCAGAAATCACTTTGAGTGTCTCTGGTGGGAAATGGAGACAATCCTGGTGCTCTCGAAGCAGATCCTCTAACTTTCACGTGGGCTGTCAAGACAGAGCAGAGTTTGAAATTTAGGTTTCCTGAATCTGCTTGTGCTGCTTTGATACCGTCATACCGCCCCTCAGTTTCAGCTCCTGTCTCATATTACTGTAGTGCATGGTGTCAAGTACAGGCTTTCGATTTAGGTTTGGGTTCAAATCCCAGCCCGGTTCAAATGACGATAAATATTACCTACACCTCACAGAATGTCTAAATTAAATGAGAAGGTGGAAGTACAGGACTCTGCACAGCACCTGGCACATGGTCAGTGCTCAATAAATGGCAGCTGTATTACTACAAAACTATCACCGAGATCTGACTGAACAGCCACGGAACATTATTAAAGCAGAAATGACAAGTGACAAGAATTAAACAGAAACCTTTGCATTGCCCCGGCTAAGTGCCTTCTACTTCAAAACAGTACGAAACAAGAAAACTCAAAAGAGGGTAGGAGTAAAGACATATACACGGACGGAAAGAACTAGGAGTGAGGGACAGGAAGGCTCTCAAAGGGGGGGGGTCTGATGAGGAAAAATCGGGGATAAGGGACAAGATAAGGGGAGATAAGGTGGTGTTATACTTCATCATCATAGAAGAAAATAACTCCTCTTACTCAAGACCTCAAGACCTTTCCTTATTAAGTAGCGAGTCCCAAACACTGAGCTGTGGCAGCAGCTGAGTTTTCTGGACATTTAGACATCAAATTGCATGCTGGCGTTCTGCGTATATGGAGTCCATCCGAAGGATCTTGATAAAGGAGATCAAAGAACAAGCAGGGCATGGTGAAAAAACCACAGGCTAAGTCAGGTACAGAAAAAGTCTTCTGGGCTCCTATAACATCCCATACAAACTCTTTATTATTGGACTTTTCTTGCTGAATATTATATTTCTCATCTCTTTCCCCCTGGATTATAAACCCTCCAGGGCAAGAACCCCATCTCATGTTCTGTAAGGTCCCTTTCTAGCCCCCAAAGAGGTCCAAACCCTAATCCCTAGAGCCTGTGAATAGTTACATTATATGACAAAAGAGATTTTGCAGATGTAATTAAGGTTATGGACCTTAAAATAGGGAGATCATCCCGGATGAACCAGGTGGTTCTAACCTAATCACATGAGCTCTTAAAAACAGAGAACTTTCTCTGGCTGGAGGTATGAGATGAGGCAGAAGGGGAGGTCAGAGAGATCTGAAATGTGAGGACTTGACTAGCTTTAAAGATGCAGGAAATACAGGCAGCCTCTAGAAGCTGAGAACTACCCCTGGCTGCCAGCAAGGATACGGGGACTTCAGTCCCACAGCCGCATGCAACTGAATTCTGCCAACATCCTGAACGAGCATGGAAGCAGACTCTCTCCCAGAACCTCCAGGTAAGAAGTTAAGCCACTAAGTTGGTGGTAATTTGTCACAGTAGCAATAAAAAAAACTAACACAAACACAACTAGAACTGGTTCATTGTACAGCAGCATTCTCCTACACATCGTTTCACTTAATCTTCCCAAGCATGATGGGATTATTGCCCCCTTATTTTAGGAAATTGATGCTCAGGGAGGATAAGTAACTTGCTCAGGTGACCAGCTAATGAGTATGTACTTGAGCCAGGATTCGAACTCAGGCCTTCTGGTTCCAACTCCAGTGAGAGGTGTCTCCTACGCTGCAGCTACCATTTGGTGGCTTTCAGATTCTACTACCTCAAGCTAAATAAAAAACAAACTAAAACAAAAGCAAAGAACAAACAAACGAAAATTCAGGCTGCTTTTACATTGTGAAAACTTAAAAGCTTCTGAATACTCATTTCTTTCTGTTTCTTCTGAAGGTATCTAGTAAGTCAGGGAACCCGTCAGGGTATAAACAAGTAAATATAAAAAGATATCGAAGTCTTCTTTCTGACACATAGAAGAAAAAAGATTCTGATAAATGGGATAAAGAGAAATCCTCAAGAGTGGCCGTCAATAAAATATTTCCTCCCATTCAGATGCTCCTTCGGCCACTGTTGAGGTACATCTTCCGCAATGAAATGCCCTGCTTTGCCAGATTCGTTTAGGATCTTCTCTGCGGTTGGAGCGTTCAGTCCTCTCATGACCAATTTTTACTGTCAGGAAATTCAACTGATTTTCAGTCTGAAATTTTCCTTTCTATATTTCTTCTCATTACTTCTAATAACTAAGCAAAATAATCCCCTCCCCCTTTGGTCTTTGCACCTCTCAAATATTTGTAAACTGTTATCACCCCCTGCCCTTGGGTATCATTTTGCCAAGGGGAAGGCTCCTTTCAGCCTGCCTAAGTCAGCCGTTCTCTTATGCTGCTCTGCCTTCCTGTCCAAAATTCGTGTCCATATATTCTAAATGAGGTGTTTAATCTTGAACCGAGTGTTCTGTACACTACAGAAGGTGCCATGTTCTAAAAAGTGAATTACACAATAACTTGCAAAAACCTACCACTGTTTGGTAGTTGATTAGAAAACTGTAGCACTTACTGCTTCTCTGCCTGCAGCTTAAATAAACAGCAGACTACAATTTTACATAAAAGTTTCCCCCAATTTTACATAAAAGTTTATGGCCACAACAAATTCAGGAACTAAAAGGTCAAGCATTTACTAGATGTTGCTGAAAACAGCACTGTTTACAAAGCATTTAAATGATTATTAATAGAATAGATAGACTAAGTGGACATTACTTTTTGCAATAAGTTTTGGATATGTTACATTAAAAAAATATTTCTCCAAGAAGTCTGGCTAAAGTTTCCGCACCAGATTAAACTTCCTGCCAAATGGAATCAAACACCACATTTCTTAAGGGCCAGAAATCTGGCCCAACAGTCTCTGTTCTTACCAAGAACTAAAGAGCTGTTTGTTTGCAGCAGTCTCCAGATAGATATTAATACTGGACCTTTCTAGTAGATTTTGTAACTCTCTATTGAGAAAAACTCTAAAATTTGGCCAGACATGGCTGTGGTTCCTGATAGCACATAAATCTTTCAGAGCCCTCATTAGCTGTTTAGTAGTATACCCAAAGTTCCTAATTCACATCAGTGTGGTCTCTAAACAAACTCAATCCCACAGAGTAAGTTACCCAGAGGTACAATCTGGCTGATTACCCTTTTTTCCCCCAGTCAATAAAATCAAGCAACTTCTTTGTGTTCAAAAAGCAACCATGCCATGGACAGCTAGAACTGTAATCTTTGGGTGAAATGCAAACCTTCTGAAAGTCTACATAATCCTATATTCACTCAGTTACAGAGACTATTAAATTTTAATGAATCTTGAGAAAAATGCAAGATGACAGTCAACGAGGAATGCAAATTGTCCCCAATCCTGAAGTTAGCTGATTATCTGAACTCAAGGGATTATTACAAAATGTTTCAATGAATAAATTCCTTCATGTTAAAAAAAATTTCTCAAATAACATTAGGCACCATCTATTGAGTACGTGACATTTTACAGCTACAATTGCTAATCCTCACAACCAGCAAGGTAGGCATGATTATTCTCTTTTTACAGAGTGAGAAACAGGCTCAGAGTCATTATCAGCTCAAGGAAGGTCCCCATGTTTAAGTGCCAGAGCTAGGACCAAAACCCTCATCTGATAGGCCCCAAGTTTTCCCACTATACCAGGCTGCTCTAAATGTATTATTTTCTCAAACTGCTAAAGTTTCAGAAGATAAAGCGGTTACTTACAGGATTTAACTGCATGTTTCTTTTTTCTACGGTGACACAGATGAAGAAAACAGAAGGAGTTCATGTTTATATGTAACTGAACTTTTACAAGGTATATTACAATTTTAAAAGAACTTTAATGGATTGTTGTCTACTCCTCATTTGTCTGAGAAACCTTTGCTGATGCTTACTTTGGTAGACATGGTATTAATACTAGAGACAGAGGTGAATAACAGTTTCTGCACTCAAGGTGTTCACAGTCTAATGAGACTATTTTTAAAAATATGAACAGTGGTCCCCCTTGTGCAGAGGAAGAAACTAAAGTCTGACGAAGCTTAAAGCCTTGTCCTAACTTAGCTTCCAGGAGGCAGACAGGACCTGATCTGAGATTCTTCTGATCCCACCTCAGTGACTCCTCCATCACCTCCATACTCAACTTCCTAATCATGTGCTCCATTACTGTTCTTCTAAACATGCAACAAGGATTACAGAAGCCTGAGATTTTTAATTCATCTGGACAAGTACAGCAAGAAGACTAATGATTTTAATGTACCCGGAATCAACTAGGCCACTTTGTTTTTTACAAACATGTAATAAAACTACAAATAAACTGACCTTTCTGATTACTTCAGGCTGCTTCAATCTTAAGTTGAAAGACTATTCTGAGAAGCTGCAAATATTTTCCAAGAAATAGCAAGATAGCACTTCCCTGCTGGTGCAGTGGTTAAGAATCTGCCTGCCAACGCAGGGGACACAGGTTCGAGCCCTGGTCCAGGAAGCTCCCACATGCCGCAGAGCAACTAAGCCCGTGTGCCACAACTACTGAGCCTGTCCTCTAGAGCCCGCGGGCCACAACTACTGAGCCCACGTGCCACAACTACTGAAGCCCGCGCACCTAGAGCCCGTGCTCTGCAACAAGAGAAGCCACTGCAATGAGAAGCCCACGCACTGCAACGAAGGGTAGCCCCGGCTCACCGCAACTAGAGAAAGCCTGCATGCAGCAACGAAGACCCAATGCAACCAAAAATAAATAAATAAAATTGATTCTTTAAAAAAAAAAGAAATAGCAAGATAAGTCTGGCCAAAGAGGAATTTTTAATGTTCTCTTTCAACATCGGGGCAACAGAAAGTCATGGTCATAGAGAATGCATTGCTATGATGAGGTTCCTATCTTCAGAAAAGCCCCCTGTGAATATGAAATTGTTATTCAGCTTATCTCATTCATTCACTTTATGACAGTGAGCCAAGACTTTGCACCGGGGGTATCAAAATGGATGCATGAAATGCAGTCCCTGCCCTTAAGGGGCTCTCTGTTCGGTGGGAGACAGAAACATATTACTACAAAGGAATGATTACGTAGTGTTTGTTTTTTTGTTTTGTTTGTGTGTGTTTGTGTGTGTGTGTGTGTGTGTGTGTGTGTGTGTGTGTGTGTGTGTGTGGCAAAGAGGGACAACTTCCTGAAAGCTAAGGCATGAAAAGGATGAAAAGGAAGTTGCCAAGTGGATAAGGTGGCAGGCAGCGGGGAGAGAATGGTGAGGGTGGGCACAGAGAACAGCATGTGCAAGATGACCTAATCTAGAACTAAAAGTATTAGCTAATGTGCTTGCTCTGTACTAATCACTTGGAAACTGAACATACTGCTACCAAATGGAACTTTTCTGTTCTTGTTTTTTGTAGCTCTTTATGAAACCAATTCCAATCCAGCACTGAAAGTGATTTTGTAGTAATCACCAATGACTTCCATGTTGCCAAATTTACTCCAGTAGACACTTTTCAGACATCATCCTAACTGACCTCACAAGCAGCATAGGACACAGTTGACCACGCCACTTTTAGGCTGTATCTTTTCTCAGGAAAATTTCCTCCACCTCTTTAGTCCTTCGTCCTCATACCCCTTGCCAGATCCTCCTCTTCTACCTGATCTCTAACAGCTGGGGTTCCACAAGGCGTACTCTAATCCCCCTTCTTCCCTCCCCAGGTAACACCATCCATTCCTGTGGCTTTAAATACCACCCATATGCTCATGACCTCCAAAAGTGCATCTGTAAGCTGACCCCACCCACCTCTGAGCTCCAGTCTTGTAAATGCAGCTGCCTCCTTGATATCTCCACCTGGAAATCTTTTCAGGCATCTCAAAGTTAACAAGTTCAAAAGTGGAGCTTATTATTTCAACCACTCTCCCTAAAACCTGCTGTCCCCTCCTCATTCCAGTCATGACCCACCATTCACCTGGCCAGTCACTGGAAGCCATTCTTGCCCCTATATCCAGTCACCAAGTTCTGTCAGCTCTACCTCTGCCTAATTTCCACATCTAAGTCCACCACTGACACCCTAGTCCAGGACACCATCTTCTAGCACCTTCCATCCTCCATCCCTGTACTCCCAGTACGTTCTCCACACAGAAGCTACAGCGACAGTTTAAATTATTTCATTCCCCTGCCTACAGCCCTTCTGTGATGGTCATCAGTTCCTTCAGAAACAATCCAACTCCATTTTCTTCTTCTGATACATGGTAAGATTGTGAAGTTAGGTGAGGCATGTGACTTTCTTTGGACAATGAAATGGGAGCAGTGCTCCAGACAGAAGTGCTCCATTAGCCTGGGTTCTAGACTTAGGATATGAAGGTGAAGTGGATATGCAGCATGAGTGAGAAAGAAACACATGTAAAGCTACACCTTCAACAGCTCCCAAATGCACTAAGAATGAAATACAAATGCCTTACTGTAACGAACAGATTCCAATATAACTGGCTCCTGTGTATCTATCCAGCCTCATCTTGGGCCTGTCCTTCTGGGTCATTATATTCCACTCACACTGGCCCTCTTGTAATTTCTAGAACAAGCCAGGTGTCTTTTCCCCTTTCCTGCATGGTTCTTTGCATGGTTCATTCCTCAACCTATAGATCTCAGCTTATATATTACCTCCTCAGAGATGTCTCCCTTAACCACTGTATCATAGTGAGTCAAAGCCACTATGACTCTCCATGCCAGCACTCTGACCATCTCCTGCACGGCACATCAGTCTGTAATAATTATTCATCTCTTTGATTTGACTGAGGAGCTCACTGCTGTCTCCAGTGCTTAGCATTACCCTCAATATGGTACCCAATATATGACAGGCACTTAAGAAGTATTTATTTGTTCAGTGAATGAACAAATGAGAAAAGACTCAAAAAGTGGGACATAAAAAAAAAAACAAACACACTACAGACATCTTATCACATATCACAGAGGCAAAAGGTGGGGAGAGGAAGGGAACTCACATTTCCAGTAAGGGAACTAAGAATGACTACAATGTACACCTAACACTAATTTAGGTACTTTACATATGTTACCTCTCTAGATTCTCAATAATCCTAGGAGGTCAATATTAAAATCTCCACTTTCCAGATCAGGCAACTGAGGCTCAACCTGCGCGAGTAATAAAACCAGTAACGGTATCAGTTTTAACCCAGACCTGTTAACCTCTTTCCTCCAAACCATGATGCTTCCCTAGAAATTAAACTGCTACTGTATTTTTATCATTAAGTACTTTTCTATTATACATATAAATTGTATTTATATGTGGATACATCCCTACCCCAAGAACAAGTTTTTGTTTTTCTTTTTTTCTTTGTTTTTGTTTTTTTCAGGTTCATCCTAAAGCCTAAAACAAACATCTCCTGCTATCTGGGACAAGCGAAGGCAGAAAAATGCAGCAAATCCAAAGCACAAATAAATCAGATATTTTGTTGGAACTTTTTTCTTGAAGTCTTTTTTCTTCTCAGAGTAAAAAGCCTCTATGATTAGGAAGTCTGTGCTCTGAACTGATTTTATGGGACTTGAGATCAGCTTATACTGCCTTAATTTACCATCTTGTCCCATCCCCAAATGCTGTTCTGCTGGTCACAGAACATGCAAAGCTAAATGGCCTAGGGGGATCGTATCCACAGTCCTGATTTGATTAGTAGAGGCTCCAAACATCTAAACAAGCAAAATGAAACCACCTGGCTTTTTACCTCTGACCACCTTTGGGTGAAGTAAACGTGTTCACAGCAGAAAGGTGGGACCTGGATAACTCCCAAACAGTTCTACTGGGCTCTGAGTAGACTCACAGGATTATCAGAACAGAAGGGACCTTAAAGACCATCTTAAATGCCCTCTCGTAACAGGTTAGCAAACAGGCTAGCAAACAGTTAGCAAACAAGCTAGCAGACAGTTACTTATTTGCCTAAGAAAAACAAGACTCCTGGCTCCTAGTCAAGCGCTCTTTCCACCACAACACAGCACCTCCCTGATCAAGAGCTAGTGATTGATTATGCCAAAGTAACCAGTAGATAGTAGTCTACATAACACAGATCGTAAATCCCCAATGTTTCTCTTACTCTCCATCATTTAGAAAACCCTGAACAAAAAGAACATACACAATAAAAACAAAGGAGATGAGGAAGAGCTATTTTAATTTTCTATTAAACATTCTTCCAAAAACATTACTCTACCCCATATCTTACCGAGTTATTAGAAATAACATTAGCATTAGAAAAACTAGGAAGGTAAAAGTAGGGAAAACACATCACATGCCAAAGTCTGGTATGAAATTTACCTTTTAAAAAAAAAAAAGGAATAAAAAGCAATATTCCTTTAAATTGAATAAAAAAACAACTAGGAAGGTAAATTAAATGTGGCTTGTTAAACTAAACATATGAAAAGGGAAAATTATAACAAAGGAAGGAGAGTTTTACAAATTAAATTAATACGAGATTATAATTTGAAAACTGTGCATCTCAAAGCAAACTTTATTTGTTCAATTATTTTTAACAACAGTGTTTATGATTCTAATACACTGATTTTTTTCCAGGAAGGAAACTCACTTAAAAATATTTTTGTTTTAAAAAATAGGCCTGTGTTCAGCTATATATTTTTTCTCCCAAGCTTTGATCATATTTCTTTGATTTGGGAAGAAAATACTGTTTTGATGGCATGAAATGCAAAACTGTGAAGATTTTTTTAAAAAAACATCCCAGTACAGAATTTTAAAAATTATCAATGGAAAACAGATTAAGGTCATTAAGTGCACAACACTAATTACTGGCCAGCTACTGGTATTCTGTTTCTTCCCTAGTTCTCCCAAGGAAAACTGAATTAAATTGAATCTTCAGCAGAATAATCCTCAAATATACTTTATAAGCAAAATGAGAGCTTTCGTTTACATAGTTTTTGGATTTTGCTATTCCTAATTTTATTCTAAAACTCAATTTTACCCCAAACCACAATTACCATATTAACTTTGTAATGCACAGTTGTATGCAATTCAGCAAAGCAGTAGTACATCATCAGGTTCTAGTCACCCAGAGCTTAGGAAAAACAGGATTGGTCACACCCATTTAAAAACAAATACGCTATTTGCCAATGTGTAGTTTCAATCTAAGTTCTGACAATGAAATATATGGACATGTATCTATATATCTCATCTTGATTTTCAAAGGTAGGCAAAGAGAGTTCTTCACAGCTTAGCTTTGCCTGGCTGAAGCTGAAGATTTTGTAACTTCATAGCCAGACCCATGTTGCCAGTGATTTTCAATTTACCTTGAAAGAAGGCCTGTGAGGAAGAAGAAAGAAAATTTATCATTTGGTGTTTTTTGTTTTGAGACCGCTGATATTTCTAGACTATCCAGCCCTGAGATGATTTATTTATCCAGGTTTCTTCAACTTTCTTCAAAATATGAAACTTGGCTTTCAGGAATAGATTTAGAACCAGGGTCTTCAAAAGGACGCATTTGTAAAAGTCATGCTTTACACAGAGCCGTCAAAAGTCACATCTTTCCCAAATGTGTTCTCTTTAAAACTGAGTCTGCCTTTACCTGCCTTCCTCAAAGGTGGTACGTTTTCCAAATATTAGAGTGGATTCATACTAGACCGATTTTGTTTAAAAACATTACACATTTGTTCAGTGGGTCTGCTAGCAGGGAGAGAAAGCACATGCATAACACACTTATGAACTCTTGGGATTCAATTCAATGCAGATGAAATGTCACCATTTTTCTCCCTCTTTTTGGTCTACGTGATAAAGATTTATTCCCTACAGAGGGAGGCCAGGCAGACTGCTGAGACTGAGGTGCCTGTGTTAATCTTTGGCTCAATAAGAAGAATCAAACCAATCCCAAGTGCAGAGCCACAGTTTGTTCCATTTAACAACTGCCTGGGATTAGATCACATGATGTTTGCTAAATTTATCATGTAACAAAATCCCAGGAAAACTTTAAAGAAATAGCAAAATTGGGAACATAGCATGATTTCCCTGCTACGATCTCAGTCTTTCAACTCAATTCTTAAAATAAGGAAAAGCTACAGGAAAAGTTCTGGTAGTCTTAGCTTCCTAACAAGTATATTCATTAAGAAGTGAGGGGCTCTTCTGCCTCATCCATAGGAAATCTCAGAGCTCTGCTTTCTCTACACCTTCTGGTGAGGGTGACTAATTCCTTTTTTTTTCCTCCTCTGTCTGGACAAACTAAATATTTCTTTCTATATGGCACACAGCCTTCTGTCTGATGACTTTAAGGTCAGGTGTCTCAGAACACAATATATTTAACATATGTCCTTTAAAAATACGGACCAGTAGTACCTAGAAGAGAAACTCACCATATTTCCCTTTTCTTAATTAAAAGAGGAAATGACTTTTCACTTAATAATTATTACAGAGAAAAATGAGTCTTCACTTTTTAGAGAATTCGAACATAAGAGTCATTTAAATCTGGCCCCTAAGGTGTTCTACATTTGCTTTCTTCTGGAAAGCACATTGCTTTGTTTCAACCGTAGCCAAACACTGAAATTATAATTTCCACTGCATTTAATGGTTTCCAGTCAAATCTTCTACTGAGCATACGGGAAGGCCATTAGCACATTAACAGAAACGTCTCCTATTTTTATCTTTAATTCCTTTGGGTGCTAACAGGTGTTCAGGAAAAGTAAGCTGACACTTGACTCCCCAAAATGGGTGGTAAACAGATAAACTGAGAGAACGAGGGCAGCTGAGTGCGAAGCCTGACCACACTGCCAAGGAAGTGCATGGTGTGCACCGTGTAGTAAGCAGCGGTGGGTGGGAAGGAGGACGTCGGCCAACTCCGAGACTGGTGGCCTCTGTTCTGTCCAGATTTTTGGAGAGGGCACAGTGGGTGGAAATGTCAATGTCAATGGTGTGTATTCAGTTGAAACATCACAGATGCAAGTCTCTCACTTGTCGACGCATCAGCTGAAATATGCTTAGATGCTTAGAAAAAGCATTTTTAAAAGGAATATGAGTAGGAGTCAGATTTAGTTGTTTTATCCAATCTTTCAAATTACCAGGGTACCACAGGAACAAGACCTAAAACAAATCAGGCTGAGGCAACAACAAAAAAATAAGGTTACAGTGGAAAGCAGCATTTTAGCTTCCTTTGTGTTATCTATGGATAATGTATATCAAGTCTGCTCCACACTGTACAACTAAAGAGTATAAGAAGACCCTTGACAATCTGGGGGCCTGGAAAATCTACACAAGGCATAGAGACATTTTAGACAAATGCAAATTAATTGTGAAAACCCAAAACGCAAGGCATCATGCTAAGTTCTGGAGACACAAAGATGAACAAGATGTGCTTTGTTCCCTTGAGATACACACAATCTAATAGGGAAGAGATAGGCACATTATGACTAGTATAATGAGACAAGTGCCAGGCTAGCAGGCCAGTAAGTGGCCCAGAAGAGGGACTGACTATAGCTCCCCAACAATGTGGTAGGAAGTCTCTGGACATAACATCTAAGTTCATTTTGAAAGGCAAGGAGTTTGTCAAGGAAGGACAGCTCAGGCCAGAAAAAGAGCACGGGCAAAGATACGAAATGTAGAAGATCATGCCTTTGTTCACACCCGACCCTCCTTCTATCTGACGGCCCCTACTTGCCATCTGTGCACTGCTAACTCCTGATCACTCCCAGGACTCAGCCAAGCATCGTTTCCTCTGTGAAGCCTTCTCGATGGCCCGGGAAGATGTGGCTTCTCCTCCCTCCACCCTCCCTGACCTCAAGTAATGCAGGGCACCTTGGATATTTGGCTGCACTTACTCTTAAGTTGTTTTTTTTTTTAATTTATGTATTTTATTTATTTTTGGCCGCATTGGGTCTTTCTTGTTGTGTGCAGGCTTTCTCTAGCTGTGGTGAGTGGGGGTTACTCTTCGTCGCAGTGCACAGGCTTCTCACTGCGGTGTCTTCTCTTGTTGCAGAGCACGGGCTTTAGGCATGTGGGCTTCAGTAGTTGTGGTGCATGGGCTCAGTAGCTGTGGCTCGTGGGCTCTAGAGTGCAGGCTCAGTAGTTGTGGCGCACGGGTTTAGCTGCTCCACAGCATGTGGGATCTTCCCGGACCAGGGCTCAAACCCGCGTCCCCTGCATTGGCAGGCAGATTCTTAATGACTGCACCACCAGGGAAGCCCTGCACTTACTCTTTCGCAGACCTGTCTCGTACCAAATTGTGGACGCCCTGAGCATGGGAACTATTTCTTCTACATCTGGACATTTCCAGCACACAGGGCACTGTCTGGCACATCATTAGCTTCACAACTGTCATTTGTTAAGTGAACATTTGGGGAACACTGAGTTTTGTGGGTTTTTCCACTTTGCACTTTATGGGATGAGGTTGAGGTAGGTGATGAAGTGAAACGGGCTAAAACCCACCTAAGAAAAGGATATAAGCGCCATCATACTTACCGACTGAGGATTCATTTTACCAGTCATCAAAGCCAGTAAGTCCGAGTCAGCCATTGTAATTGTGCAGTCGGCCTTCTTATCTAAAACAGAGACATGCAGAAGGAAGGAGAAATGGGGAGTGTTCAGTTTCATGTATACATTTTAGTCAAAAGCCACTGACTGCCACAGAATCACATCCAGAATTAGTGTGGGCAAATGGGCACTCACATACACTCTATGGCAGCCTGGTGAAATGTGACATAAATCACAAGCAACCTCAATATTTAACAAGAGGGAATTTATTAAATAAATCATGGTATATTCATATAATGGGATACAATGCAGTCATTAGATGATGTGGATCTACATTTTATTGACCTGGAAAGATATGTATGTTATACTCTTCATGATACTGTTATATAAGCCAGTTACAAAACAAACTGTAAGAATGGACCCAAGTTTTGCTTAAAAACAGATATTCAATTATGTATGTATAGGAAAAACATCTGTAAACTTGGAGACCAATATATTAATAATAGCTACTGTGGCACACAGACTCTAAGGTGACTCCTGTAATCCCTGCCTTCTGGTATTCATGCCTTTGTATAATCCCCTACTCTCGAGTGTGGGCAGGACCTGTGACTTGCTTCTAGCCTGCAGAATGTGGCAACGGTGATGGGCTGTCATTCCTGTGTTCTGTTACACTGCATAAGACTCTGTCTTGCTGGCTCTCTCTCACTCTCCTGCTGACCTTGAATAAACTAGCTGCTATACTGTGAACTGCACACTGCATATGGAGAGGGCTACGTGGCAGGGTACTGACCTTTAGGAGCTGAGGGCAGACTCTGACCAATAACCAGTAAAAACTAAAGCTATCATTCTCACAGCTACAAGGAAATTAATTCTTCCAGCAACATCAGTGAACTTGGGCACGAACCACTTCCCCAGTCAAGTCTCTAGATGAGAACTCAGCCCTGGCCAACACCCTGACCGTGGCCTGCGACACCCTATGCAGAGGACCCAGCTAAGCTGTCCTCAGCCAACTTACCCATGGAAGCTGTTAGGTAATAAATAAATGTGTGCGTTGTTTTAAACCACTAAGTTTGTGGTAATTTGTTAGAAGATGAATAGTCATCTAGATCAGGGGTTAACAAACTTTTTCTGTAAAGGATCAGACACTAAATATTTTAGGCTTTGCAGGCCACTAGGTCTCTACTGCAACTACTCAACTCTGCACCTGTAGCACGAGAGCAGCCATAGAGAATACATACACAAATGAATGTAGCTGTATTCCAATAAAACTATTTTCAAAACAGGTAGCAGACCAAGATGGATAAGATATTTGCAACTCACAGATCTAACAGAGAATTTGTTTCCAGAAAATATAAAAAACTCCTATCACTCAATTAGAAAAGGTTAGATAGTTCAATACAAAAGTGGGCAAATAACGTAAACAGGCACAATACAAAAGATCTCCGAATGGTCAAAAAAAGCACATGAAACAGTGTTCAATTCCATTAGTCATCAGGAAAATGCAAATTAAAAGTACAGTTGAGATACTACAACGTACCTACTAGAATGAATGGCTTAAAAAAAAAAAAAAAGATAATACCCAGTGCTGGTGAGGATGAGGAGCAACTAGCAGGTCAGAACAATGCTGGAGGGTCTGGAAAACGGTACAGCCACTTTAGACAACAGTCTGGACATTTCCTAGAAAGCTAAACATACACATGCCATATAACCTGCCAATCCCATTCTTAGGTGTTTACTGAAGAGAAATGAAAACATAAATCCACACAAAATCCTGTATGTGGATGCTCATAGTGGCTTTATTCAAATAGCCAAAACCTGAAAGAAACCAAATATACTCCAGCTGGTGAATGGATAAACTACTCAGCAACAAAAAGGAATGAACTACTGATAATACATGAAAGAAGCAGGCTCAAAAAGCTGCAGACTGTATGATTCCACTTGCAGTTTACGACATTCTGGAAAAAGTGAAACTACAGGGACAGAAGTCAGATCAGGGGTTGCCAGGGCCTGAGGGTGAGAGAAGGGGTTTGATTACAAAAGGACATGAGGACATCTTTTTTTTTAAATTAAGGGTACTTTAATTAATTAATTTATTTATTTTTGTCTGTGTTGGGTCTTTGTTTCTGTGCGAGGGCTTCCTCTAGTTGTGGCAAGCGGGGGCCACTCTTCATCGTGGTGCACGGGCCTCTCACTATCGCGGCCTCTCTTGTTACGGAGCACAGGCTCCAGACGTGCAGGCTCAGTAGTTGTGGCTCAAGGGCCTAGTTGCTCCGCGGCATGTGGGATCTTCCCAGACCAGGGCTCAAACCCGTGTGCCCTGCACTAGCAGGCAGACCCTCAACCACTGCGCCACCAAGGAAGCCCCGACATTTTTTGGAAATATTCTGTATCTTGATTTTTGGTAGTGGCTATACAACTGTATGCATTTGTCTAAATTCACAGAATTGTACATCTAAAAAAGGTAGATTTTACTGTATGTAAATTATACCTCAATGAACCTGACTTAAAAAAAAAAAACTGACATTACCAAGTACTGTCAAAAATGTGGAGCAAATGAAACTCTCATATGATATGGAAGAGACTGTAGAATAGTATATCCATATCAAAAAACTGGCTATATGGTAGCTCATGACTTAGTATTTCTACGCCTGGTTATATGCCAAATGGAAATAAGTACATGTGTCCACTAAAAGACACATATGAGAATGTTCGTAACACCTTTATTCATAAGGCCACAAAATGGAAAACTGCGAAGATACAGCAACCATGAACTGAATAAATAAATTCTGGTGTATTCACATAGTAAAAATGAACTACTGCTATATGCAACAATATAATAAATCTTACAATGCTGAGTGAAAAAAGCCACACCTAAAAGAGTAAATATTGTATGGTTCCATCTATACGAATTTCCAAAATAAATAATATCAACCTATGGTGACAGAATTTGGAATAGTGGTTCCTTTTGGGAGTGGGTAGTGATGGGAGGTGGTGTCAGGGAGGTTTCTACAGTGCTGGCAACATTATGCATCTTGATCTGGGAGATGTGTTCATTTGTTAACATTTATCAGGCTGTACACTACAGATTCATGCCCTTCCTTACAGGCTAGACTTCAGAAAACTTTTACACAAAACAAAACAAAAAAAAAAAACAGGTGGTGGGATGAATTTGGCCCACAGGTCATAATTTGTCAACCCCTGATATAGATGGTAGGATTATAGGAGAGTAATTTTTTCATTTTGTTTCTCTATCTTTCCCAATTTTTTTTTGCACTTAAGTATGTATTACTATATAAAAACAAAGTTTTAAAAATATTAATTTTTTTATTGGAGTATAGTTGCTTTATAATGTTGTGTTAGTTTCTGCTGTACAACAAAGTGAATCAGCTGTATGTACGCATATATCCCCTCCCTCTTGGACCTCTCTCCCACACCCCCCATCCCACCCATCTAGGTCATCACAAAGCACCGAGCTAGCTATCTATTTTACACATGGTAGTGTATATATGTCAATCCTAATCTCCCACCCTCCCCATCTCCCCAGTGTCCACATGTCCGTTCTCTGTGTCTGCGTCTCTATTCCTGCCCTGCAAATAGGTTTAAAATATTAATTTTAGTCGTATAACCAAAGTATAATGCAAAAAAGGCTGTACCACAGAGACTCTAATATCTTATTGCTAAATCAGCAATGTCTACCTTGGACAAGTGCAAAAGGAAAAATTCACCAAGAAATCAAAATTTTCAGTAGTCAGTGTTTCAGGCAATCAATATAACAATAGTACTCTAATAGTACTACTACCACTAATATCAAATTACAGCCCAAGAGTTAGATAATCTGTGCCTTAATAAAAAAAGATAGGAGTTGCTATGGTCTGAATGTTTGTATCCCCCGCAAAACTCGTATTTTGAAATCCTAATGCCTGATGTGATGGTATTGGTAGGGAGGGCCTTTGGAAGGTCATGAGGGTAGAGCCCTTATGAATGGGATTAATGCCTTACAAAGAGGCTCCAGAGAGACCCCTAGCTCCTTCCATGATATAAGCCCACAGCAAGAAGGCACTGGCTATGAACCAGGAAGAGGGCCCTCACCAAACGGGACCATACTGATGCCTTTATCTAGGACTTCCAGCCACCAGAGCTGTGAGAAGTAAATTTCTGTTGTTTATAAGCTACCCAGGCTGTGGTATGTTCGATATAGCAGCCCAAATGGCCTAAGATGGGGGTAAACTATGAAAATACAGCATGCCTATATTATTAAGTAACGAAAACAAGATTGAAAATAAAAGTTTTTATTATATGTCTTAGAATGCAGGGATAGCCCACAAAAAGACTGTGATTCAATAGCCCCTCCATCTTTGCCTGTAACAAAATTTTCTCTTATTACTTGAAAAAAGGTCTGAAGTCTTAAAAATTAAGGTATTTACAACCTAGAAAATCCAGTTCTCTTGTAGATATATAACATCAAAGAGCAGGGAGAAAAAAAGTTAGCAAATTGAGATAACTCAACTTGATTCATAGTTGGATTAGATCCTAATATGCCAAAAAAAGGACTCATAGTCAATAAAAAGGTGACTTTAGGAAATAAATGCTGCTGCTGCTGCTGTTACTGTATCAGCATTTACTGAGCTCTCACTATGCCGATTACTTCACATACCTAGACTCATACAATAACCCTATGAGGGTCAGAGAGGTCAAACAACTTGCCCAAGGTCACACAGCTACTAAGTGGCTGAGCTAGGTATGAAAGCAGAATCCTGCTGCCAAAGCCCACACTCCCAACTCCTAAGCTCTATGGCTTCCCCCTGTTACAGGAAGAATACAAACATTCAACAGCTCAGTTTTTTGTTGTTTTTTTTTTGCGGTATGCGGGCCTCTCACTGTTATGACCTCTCCCATTGCGGAGCACAGGCTCCGGACGCGCAGGCTCAGCGGCCATGGCTCACGGGCACAGCCGCTCTGTGGCATGTGGGATCTTCCCGGACTGGGTCACGATCCCATGTCCCCTGCATCGGCAGGCGGACTCTCAACCACTGCGCCACCAGGGAAGCCCCAACAACTCAGTTTTAATTGAGCCTTCACCAATTCATCTGCATCTGATGTATCCCAGATGCTTTCTCAGCTCCCCTAGTCCTTTTGAGGAGTCACAGACAATTCCAATGTGTTTATGCAAAATTAATGTTTAATATATGGGTTGGGGAGGAAGCAATGATTTACTGAGCACTTACCATGCTAGGGGCTTTACATACCTTTTATCTCATTTAATCCCCACAACAGCTCCATGGATAGACATTATTCTCACCATTTTCTAGATGAGACAACTGGACTCAGGGAAGGTTTACACCTAGTAAGTGACAGAGCCAAGGTCTGAACCCAGGTTTCGGTATCTCCAAAGGCTATGCTCTTTCCCCTGTACCTTGGGGATGAGAGACTCTGAGGCCTTCTGTATCATGTTCCCCATTAAGGGGCAGGGTTGAGAACTCAAACAGGTGCTGAGAGGGAAGAATATACGAATGAAAGAATAATATATCGTGTTAAATTAATTAAAGTTGGCTTCCTGGAGATATGCAAGTCATTTCAAAGGAGAGGAGGGAGGGGCCGAATTCATGGAGAAACACCAGGCAGCAAGAAAAGATTATGGAAAAATGCACAAAGCCTAAAAGTCCTTGACATAACCATCTGTATCATTACCAAACTCCTAGAATATAAGCAAATGAAATATATTTAAGTAAATCTTACTTTGCTAACAGAAAGTAAACCTCTCAACAGTATGTACATGTCAAAAGATCTAGCAATTCTCTTTAAGATGCCAGTTCAAACTAGGACAGGTTATTAATGCTTTAACATAGCTGATCTCTAACAAATGGTCATTTGTTGGCTGATGTAAAAGGAGCTGGCAATTTCCCATGGTAGCTTTTACTGGTAAGTCCATATTTCACCGCCACTCCTAGCTGCCAACAAGTATCAGTTTCAGCAGAAATTCAGGGTAAAATCCCTTCAGGTATGGGATGGGGCACCTAATGTGGGGAGAGCTCGCTGCCAGGGTTCATATGCAGAGAGCAAGGTTTTTCTGAAAATTTGCCATATGTTTCCATAAGCATATAATCTTTCAAAACAAACAAACAATAACAACAAAACAGGAAAATTTTTCTCCAAAAATCTCCTTGGGGGCAGAGTCAAGATGGAGGAGTACGAGGACACAGAGTTCACGTCTCCTCACAACTAGGGCACCTACCAGGTACTGGTGGGGAACCACGGACACCTAAAGGGACGGGAGGAACCCCGAATGACCAGATGGGACGTGGCGGGGAGGGAGCAGGGAGGAGAAGTGGAGGTGGGACGGGACCGGCACCCTTGAGAGACGGCTGGGGGAGAGGAGGGGTTCTCACACCTGAAGGAGCCCATCCACGGTGAGGGGAGCAACGGGGATGGGGAGAGACCCTTGAGAGGCCAGAGGATCGGAAGGGAAGGCAGCCAGCATTTCCCCCACCCACTTGGGCCCTGGGGAGCCTACTGAGGTCCCGGGCATGATCCTCTGCCCTCCCAGACCCCCTCTGGCCGCCCGGGTCCTGAGGGCGTGGGTGGGGAGTAGAGGCCAGACGGGACCGGTGCACTGAGGGGCGGCTGGGGAAGGGTGGGGTTTCCACCCTCGGGACGGGCCCATTCACAGTGAGGGGATCAGCAGGGACCGGGAGGATGGGAAGGGAACTAGGCCAGCGTTTCCCCCACTCATTCGGGCACCTGGGAGCCTACTGTGGTCCCAGGCCAGATCCTCCGCCCTCCGAGGCCCCCTCCAGCTACACTGGGCCTAAACCCCGGCCCTGCACTCCCACCCAGGGCCTTACCTCTGAACTCCGCTGTCCGAGGCCCCCTCCAGCCATGCTGCCTTTTCCTGCCTCATGGATCCTGAGCATAGGCCCCACCCCAACCTAAGCTCTGCCCCCACAGCCAAGGCCTTTTCTGGCCCATTTTTCTTTTTTTTTCGGGGGGGGGGGGTTTGTGGTTATGTTTTACCTTGTTGTTTCACTTATATATATTTTTTTCTAACTTTAAAATTTTTCTAATTTTATCTTTTATTCTTTGTTATTGTACTGCTCCTTTTTTTTTTTCTTTTGCTGCGCCGTGCACCTTAAGGGATCTTGGTTCCCAGGCCAGAGGTCAACCCTGAGCTCTTGTGATGGGAGCACTGAGTCCAAACCACTGGACTAACAGAGAACCTCGGACCTCAGGGAATACTAATAAGAGTGAGATCTCCCAGATGTCCTCATCTCGGCACCAAGACCCAGCTCTATCCAACTGTAAAAACTCCAGCACTGGACGTCTCAGGCCAAACAACCAGTAAGAAGGAACACAGCCCCACCCATCAAAAAAATGAGACGAAAAAAAATATGTTACAGATGAAAGAGTAAGGTAAAAACCTACAAGGCCAAATAAATGAAGAGGAAATAGGCAACCTACCTGAAAAAAGAATTCAGAGTAATGATAGTAAAAATGATCCAGGGGCTTCCCTGGTGGTGCAGTGATTAGGAATCCGCCTGCCAGTGCAGGGGACACAGGTTCATATGCCGTGGAGCAACTAAGCCCATGTGCCACAACAAATGAGCCTGCGCTCTGGAGCCCATGACCCACAACTACTGAGCCTGTGTGCCAAGACTACTGAAGCTCACGTGCCTAGAGCCCGTGCTCCGCAACCTACCTGAAAAAAGAATTCAGAGTAATGATAGTAAAGATGATCCAGGGGCTTCCCTGGTGGTGCAGTGGTTAGGAATCCGCCTGCCAATGCAGGGTACACAGATTCATATGCGGTGGAGCAACTAAGTCCGTGTGCCACAACAAATGAGCCTGCGCTCTGGAGCCCATGACCCACAACTACTGAGCCTGTGTGCCACGACTACTGAAGCTCACGTGCCTAGAGCCTGTGCTCCGCAACAAGAGAAGCCACCGCAATGAGAAGCCTGCGCACCACAATGAAGAATAGCCCCCACTCACTGCAATAAGGGAAAGCCTGTGCATAGCAGTAAAGACGCAATGCAGCCAAAAATAAATAAATTAATTAATTAAAAAAAAAGATTATCCAAAATCACAGAAACAGGATGGAGGCACGGATCCAGAAAATACAAGAAATGTTAACAAAGACCTAGAAGAACTAAAGAACAAACAGTGATGAACACCACAATAACTGAAATGAAAAATATACTAGAAGGAATCAATAGCAGAAAAACTGAGGCAGAAGAACAAATAAGTGAGCTGGAAGACAAAATTGTGGAAATAACTGCCAAGGGGCAGAATAAAGAAAAAAGAATGAAAAGAATTGAGGACAGTCCTAGAGACCTCTGGGACAACATTAAACGCACCAACATTTGAATTATAGGGGTCCCAGAAGAAGAACAGAAAGAGAAAGGGTCTGAGAAAACATTTGAAGAGATTATAGTTGAAAACTTCCCTAACATGGGAAAGGAAATAGCAAACCAAGTCCAGGAAGCACAGAAAGTCCCTTCAGGATAAATCCTAGGAGAAACACACCAAGACACATAATAATCAAACTAACAAAAATTAAATCAAAAAAACAAAAAAAAAATTAAAAGCAGCAAGGGAAAAGCAAAAAATAACATACAAGGGCATCCCCATAACGGTATCAGTTGATTTTTCAGCAGAAACTCTGCAGGCCAGAAGGGAGTGGCAGGATATATTTAAAGTGATGAAAGGGAAAAACCTACAACCAAGATTACTCTACCCAGCAAGGATCTCATTCAGATTTGATGGAGAAATCAAAAGCTTTACAGACAAGCAAAAGCTATAAGACAATTCAGCGCCACCGAACCAGCTTTACAACAAATGCTAAAGGAACTTCTCTAGGTGGGAAACACAAGAGAAGAAAAAGACCTACAAAAGCAAACCCAAAACAATTAAGGAAATGGTAATAGGAACATACATATCGATACTTACCTTAAATGAAAATGGATTAAATGCTCCAACCAAAGGACACAGCCTCACTGAATGGATACAAAAACAAGACCCATATATATGCTGTCTACAAGAAACCACTTCAGACCTAGGGACACATACAGACTGAAAGTGAGGGGATGGAAAAAGATATTCCATGGAAATGGAAATCAAAAGAAAGCTGGAGGAGCAATACTCATATCAGATAAAATAGACTTTAAAATAAAGACTGTTAAAGAGATAAGGAAGGACCCTACATAATGATCGAGGGATCAATCCAAGAAGTAAGTATAACAATTATAAATGTTTATGCACCCAACATAGAAGCACCTCAATACATAAGGCAAATGTTAACAGCCATAAAAGGGGAAATCAAGACTAACACAATAATAGTGGGGGACCTTTACACCCAATTACAACAATGGACAGATCATCCAAAATGAAAATAAATAAGGAAACACAGGTTTTAAATGATGCAACAGACCAGATAGATTTAATTGCTATTTATAGGACATTCCACCCGCAAGTGGCAGAATACACTTTCCTCTCAAGTGCACATGGAACATTCTCCAGGATAGATCACAACTTGGGTCACAATCAAGCCTTGGAAAATTTAAGAAAATTGAAATCATATCAAACATCTTTTCTGACCACAACACTATGAGGTTAGAAATCAATTACAGGAAAAAAAAAACTGTAAAAAACACAAATACATGGAGGCTAAACACTGCATTGCTAAATAACCAAGAGATCACTGAATAAATCAAAGAGGAAATTAAAAAATACATAGAAACAAATGACAATGAAAACATGACAACCCAAAACATATGGGATGCAGCTAAAGCAGTTCTAAGAGGGAAGTTTATAGCAATTCAATCTCACCTCCAGAAACAAGAAAATCTCAAATAAACAATCTAATCCTATACTTGAAACAACTAGAGAAAGAAGAACAAAGAAAACCCAAAGTCAGTAGAAGGAAAGAAATCATAAAGATCAAAGCAGAAATAAATGAAATAGAAACAAAGAAAACAACAGCAAAGATCAGTAAAACTAAAAGTTGGTTCTTTGAGAATATAAAAAAAAAAATTGATAAACCTTTAGCCAGACTCATCAAGTAAAAAAGGGAGTGGACTCAAATCAATAAAATTAGAAATGAAAAAGGAGAAATTACAACTGACACAGAAATACAAAGGACCATAAGACTGCAATGACGACTATATGCCATTAAAATGGACAACCTGGAAGAAATGGACAAATTCTTGGAAAGAAAAATCTCTCCAAGACTGAATCAGAAGGAATTAGAAAATATAAACAGACCAATCACAAGTAGTAAAATTGAAACTATAACTAAAGATCTTCCAACAAACAAAAAGTCCAGGACCAGATGGCTTCAGAGGTGAATTCTATCAAACATTTAGAGAAGAGCTAACACCTATCTTTCCCAAACTCTTCCAAAAAACTGCAGAGGAAGGAATGCTCCCAAACTCATTCTACGAGGCCACCATCACCCTGAAATCAAAACCAGACAAAGATACTACAAAAAAAGAAAATTAAAGACCAAGATCACTGATAAATATAGATGCAAAAATCCTCAACAAATACTAGCAAACAGAATGCAACAACACATTAAAAGGGTCATACACCATCATCAGGTGGGATTTATCCCAGGGATGCAAGGATTCTTCAATATACACAATCGTATTTTCTGTAGTGGTATGCTTTGATTCCCTTTTTGTTATTTTTGTGAATTTACTGTAAGTTATTGCTTTGTGGTTACCACGAGGCTTACATAAAATAGCTTATAGATATAACAGTCTTTTTTATGTTGATAACAATTTAACTTCGATTACATACAAAACTCTACCTTTCTCTTACCCTCCTTTTATGTTTTTTTATGTCACAATTTAGATCTTTTTATATTGTGCTTCCATTAAAAATTGTTGTTATAAACTAAAATATATATACATATATATATACACAAATCAATGTGATACAACACATTAACAAATTGAAGAATAAAAACCATATGATCATCTCAATAGATGCAGAAAAAGCTTTTGACAAAATTCAACACCCATTTATGATAAAAACTCCCCAGAAAGTGGGCAGAGAGGGAAACCACCTCAATGTAATAAAGGCCATATATGACAAACTCACAGCAAACATCATTCTCAATGGTGAAAAACTGAAAGTATTTCCACTAAGATCAGAAACACGACAAGGATGTCCACTCTCACCACTCTTATTCAACATAGTATTGGAAGTCCTACCATAGCAATCAGAGAAGAAAAAGAAATAAAAGGAATACAAATTGGAAGAGAAGAAGTAAAACTGTCACTGTTTGCAGATGACATGATACTACACATAGAAAATCCTAAAGATGCCACCAGAAAACTACTAGAACTAATCAATGAATGTGGTAAAGTTGCAGGATACAAAAGTAATGCACAGAAATCTCTTGCATTCCTATACACTAATAACAAAAGAGCAGAAAGAGAAATTAAGGAAACAATCCCATTTACCATCACAACAAAAAGAATAAAATACCTAGGAATAAATCTACCTAAGGAGACAAAAAATCTGTACTCAGAAAACTATAAAACACTGATGAAAGAAATCAAAGATGACACAAACAGATGGAGAAATATACCATGTTCTTGGATTAGAAGAATCAATATTGTGAAAATGGCTATACTCCCCAAAGCAATCTACAGATGCAATGCAATCCCTATCAAATTACCAATGGCATTTTTCACAGAACTAGAACAAAAAAATTTGCAATTTGTATGGAAACACAAAAGACCCCAAATAGCCAAAGCAATCTTGAGAAAGAAAAACAGAGCTGTAGGAATCAGGTGCCCCAACTTCAGACTATACTACAAAGCTACAGTAATCAAGACAGTATGGTATTGGCACAAAAAAACAGAAATAGAGATCAACGGTACTGGATAGAAAGCCCAGAAATAAACCTACACACCTATGGTCAACTAATATATGACAAAGGAGGCAAGAATATACAATGGAGAAAAGACAGCCTCTTCAATAAGTGGTGCTGGGAAAACTGGACAGCTACATATAAAAGAATGAAATTAGAACACTCCCTAACACCATACCCAAAAATACACTCAAAATGGATTAAAGACCTAAATGTAAGATGGGACTCTACAAAACTCTTAGACGAAAACATAGGAAAAACACTCTTTGACATAAATCACAGCAAGATCTTTTTTGACCCACCTCCTAGAATAACGAAAATAAAAACAAAAATAAACAAATGGGACCTAATGAAACTTCAAAGCTTTTGCACAGCAAAGGAAACCATAAACAAGACCAAAAGACAACCCTCAGAATGGGAAAAAATATTTGCAAATGAAGCAACTGACAAAGGATTAATCTCCAAAATTTACAAGCAGCTCATGCAGCTCAATAACAAAAAAACAAACAACCCAATCCAAAAATGGGCAGAAGACCTAAATAGACATTTCTCCAAAGAAGATATACAGACTGACAACAAACACATGAAAGAATGCTCAACATCATTAATCATTAGAGAAATGCAAATCAAAACTACAATGAGATATCATCTCACACCAGTCAGAATGGCCATCATCAAAAAATCTAGAAACAATAAATGCTGGAGAGGGTGTGGAGAAAAGGGAACACTCTTGCACTGCTGGTGGGAATGTGAATTGGTACAGCCACTATGGAGAACAGTATGGAGGTTCCTTAAAAAACTAAAAATCGAACTACCATATGACCCAGCAATCCCACCACTGCGCATATACCCTTAGAAAACCATAATTCAAAAAGTCACATGTGGGCTTCCCCGGTGGTGCAGTGGTTAAGAATCCACCTGCCAATGCAGGGGTAACAGGTTCAAGCCCTAGTCTGAGAAGATCCCACAGGCTGGGGAGCAACTAAGCCCGTGCACCACAATTACTGAGCCTGAGCTCTAGAGCCCATGAGCCACAACTACTGAGCCCGTATGCCACAAATACTGAAGCCCACGTGCTTAGAGCCCGTGCTCTGCAACGAGAAGCCACCACAAAGAGAAGCCCGTGCACCACAACGAAGAGTAGCCACCACTCACCACAACTAGAGAAAAAGCTCGCGTGCAGCAATGAAGACCCAACGCTGCCAAAAAAATAAGTTAAAAAAAAAAGTTACATTAAAAACAAAAGTCACATGTACCCCAATGTTCATTGCAGCACTATTTACAATAGCCAGGACATAGAAGCAACCTAAATGTCCATCAACAGATAAATGGATAAAGAAGATGTGGTACGTATATATAATGGAATATAACTCAACCATAAAAAGGAACAAAATTGGGTCATTTGTAGAGATGTGGATGGACCCAGAGTCAGTCATACAGGGTGAAGTCAGAAAGAGAAAAACAAATATCGTATATTAACACATATATGTGGAATCTAGAAAAATGGTACAGATGAACATATTTGCAGGGCAGGAATAGAGACGCAGACATACAGAACAGACATGTGGACACCGGGGGGTAAAGGGAGGGTGGGATGAATTGGCAGATTAGGTTTGACATAAATACACTACCGTGTATAAAAGGGATAGCTAGTGGGAACCTGCTGTATAGCACAGGGAGCTCAGCCTGATGCTCTGTGATGACCTAGGTGGGTGGGAGGTCCAAGAGGGAGAGGATATATTTATACATATAGGTGATTCACTTCATTGTACAGCAGAAACTAACACAACATTGTAAAGCAATTATACTCCAATAAAAATAAAAATTAAAGAAAAATAAAAACTTAAAAAAAATCACCTTGACATCTGTCTAGACATGTCAATATATAATCCTGAAGTAACCATTAACATTCAGTCATTTAAAAAAATTGGCATTATTTCCCCAAAGTTCTTTTTATTTCTAAAAGCTAGAATCTAGATGCAACATTTAGTTTTTCTTCGTACATCATGTTAGATGGCAGTTCACAGAATGTAAACATAGTTATTTTTCTGCCCACTCATTTTGAGAAAAAAAAATGCTGCCCACACCAGATGCCCTTACTACCACTCAGCTTTTCCTTCATTAATCTCTAGTTGATTCCTTATTCAACAGTACATATAACACTGCTCTTAACATCTTCTCCTTTCTCCAAGCTCTAAATTCTATTCCAGGATCTCTGCCAAACCCCTCTGTACCTCAAAATGCCCCTGAATATTTATCTACCCCCTCTTAGAGGAAGAAGTATCCATCCTTCCTTGTTAAGGCTAACTTTCCTTCCACCTGTGCTCCTAATGACATTGTCTCCTCCAGGACCTTCCCCAGTAATGTAGCAATAATGAACTCTACCATCTTTGATAGATCTCCTTCTCCTTCACAGCTTCCAAGTACCATCAACTTCACCCCAAACACCCCTAGCAACTACCATGTAACAACATGCTGCCAACACTCGGCTATCTTTTTTGCTTACTTAGATGGTGGTACCATCCATCCTCCTAATTGCTCCCTCTGCTTCTGATTTCTTCATTTCTAATTCATCAGGTCGAATATATCAGCTTCATCCTCTAAAACAGCAGAGTATTTAGAAAGCTCTGACTTTCACTTTTCTACTCAAAAAGATTTAAAGGATTGATTATATATAAAATCGTTTTCAAAGTTCATAGTATAGCCCTCTAAAACGCTAGTTCTTATCCATCCCATCTCTTAATCGCACCAGGCTCTCTCCGAGAGAAACATAACATACAATATAGCTACCACTTACTGAGCATCATTCATTCATTCTGCTGTTCACTTTTTATTTATTTATTTTACTGAAGGCCTACCATGTGACAGGTACTATTCTAGGCACTGTGAATGCAGCAGTGAACCTAAGAGGCACAAAGCTCTGCCTTCATGCAGCTTACAACTCAAGTGGGGGGGGATGGACGATAAGCAAAGAAATAAGATATGGTATCAGATGGCGGTAAGTGCTATAAAGAAAAATAAGGCAGAAAAGGACAATAGGGAATGGTAATGGGGGTGTGATTTAGAAGTGTGGTTGGGGAAAGGCTCACTGAGAAGGTGACATTTGGGCAAAAACCAAAGGAAATGGGAGAACAAGCCATGAGGATACGTGAAGGATGACGACTCCAGGCAGTAGAAAGCCCCTGAACTGCGAACGCCCACGTTCAAGCAATAGCAAGGAGGCCAGTGTAACTGGAGCAAAGTGAGGGAGAGTATAATAAGACAGAGAAGACTAGGGCCAGATCATGTGATGTGATTATAAGAACCCTGGTTTTTACCCTGTGAGCTGACTTGAGTTTTAAAATGCACACTCCAGCTGGTGTGTGCAGAAACAGGGCAGAAGGTTAGAAACAGGGAGACCAGGCAAAAAATGATGGAGGACCAAGGTGGTAGTAGTATAGGATGGAATTTGCTGGCGGATTACACTGTAGAGTGTGAGAAAAAGAAGAGCCAAGGTAGATGCAAACTATTACATTTAGAATGGATAAACAACAGCTCCTACTGTATAGCACAGGGAACTATATCCAAACTCCTGGGATAAACCATAATGGAAAAGAATATTAAAAAAAGCACGTGTATATGTGTATAACTGAGTCACTTTGCTGTACAGCAGAGATTGGCACACCATTGTAAATCAACTACACTTCAATTAAAAAAAATAAAAGAAGAGCTAAGCATGACTTCAAGGGTTTTAGACTGAGGAACTGGTAAGACAGAGGAGCAATTTAGCAAGATGCAGAAGACAGTTCGAGGAGAACATAATTAAAGGGGAGTGGGAGGAAGATCAGCAGTTCAATTTCATACATGTTAGCCTTGAGATGCCTACTAAGGATCCAAGTAAACTTGTCAATTATGCAGCTGGATATACACCTTGGAGTTCAGTAGCTGAGTTCACACTGAAGATACCTGGGAGTCATCAGTGTAGAGACGGTTTTAAAAGCATGAAACTAGATGAGAGTCCCAGGGACTAAATGTAGATAGAACTGAGCCTTAGAGCACTCCAACATTTAGACTTTTAGAGATGCAGAAAAAAAAAAGGGACAGAGGCCAAGAAGGAACAGCCAGTAGGTAAGAAGAAAGCCTGGAAGAATAATATACTTATGAGGGCTGGGAATTAACCACTCAATTTACCAACATGGTGGTTACCTGACCTTAACAAGAACAGTTCTGGGATAATAATGAGGACCAAAGCTGACTGGAATGGGTGAGAGAAAGACTGGGTGAGAGAAGTGGAGGCAGTGAGTACAGACAGGTCTTCTGAGGACACATAACCATACACTGAAGCATATGCTTCACAGGCTAATCAGGAGATAATGCTCTTAATCCTCACGTGACCCTATGAAATAGGTACCATTTATTATTCCCATTTACAAATGAAAAAAACAAAGCTCAGAGAAGTGAAATAATTTGTTCAAGGCCAGAATCTGTGAGTGGCAGGACCAGGACTCCAAACCCAAGTCTGTTTAATTCCAAAGCCTACGGCTGGTGACAGTGATGGAGCCTTCCCGTCTTTGGGAGGAAGCAGCTGTGACCTATTCCTGTTCCCAAGGATTCCCCAGTTCTTTAACAAGGTCCTGTAACTCTAAAGCCAGCCCTTCTGGAAAACACCAAAGCAGGCCCCCATTTTTCTTTGTGAACTTGTCAGTGCTCCTATAAATGAAGTCATCACTGCACTGACCTGAGTTAGGGAGCACTGATCCTTTGCCATTCTTCACGTCCACCACCCAGGTGGCTTCTTTACCTCCAGGGCCGTCCTTCACCTTGAAGGCAAAAATACCACCGATTTTCTTCACAAACTGCTCCCCTTCCTGGAAATAAAAATAACACAGAGTTATATGAAGTTCATTCCTCTGGCTTTTCCCCAAATTTTTAAATAGATACATGATGTGAGCAGCTGGGTCAGCAGACAGTCCCCAAGCTCCCTTAGGATCTTTTACCCAGAAAAGTCTGAAAGGCAACCAGGCAACAACTGCGTCACCTGCCAAATCTTCTGTTGAAAATGGCTTTCTGGATACAACTGGTGGAAGGACAGGGAGAATGGGAGAGTGGGTGGCACAGCAGCATTTTCTACTGAAATAGCCTTCATTTGTCTCAATAATTTCTGAAAGATTCACTCTGGCCTCTCTCAATGTAGGAAGCCTAACGTCTCTTTTCTTTGTAGGTAAATTTCTTCACATGTATTTTTGTTCTTCCACAATCAGAATTTAAAGATAAGTGGTTCAACTCATTTCCTGGATTAGTATAAAGAATTATACAAGTAATACACCATCCACCACCTACTTTTGGATCTTGAGGAATGAAGCTGGAAAAATAACCTCAGATCCACATCTCCGTAGGTTGGTTTCCTTTCTCCCTCCCTCTCCCCTTCATTCCCACTCTGTTTCATCCTTCCTTACTGAAATATTGATTGACCGAAACAATGATTGGCACCAGACTTTATTCCAGACGCTACGGAGTTAGAAGGGTAAATGATAATACACTATGATCACTACGAAAAAGGGGAACACAGGGGCCTACAGGAGCACAGAGGACCCGCTAACCCGGCTGGCAGGGTGAATAACTCACACACCTTAAAAAAAAACACACACACAATAATTTTATTGCAATTATTTTTCTTTAGAGAAAAAAACATATTGTACTGCGGAAAAAACAGAAAATATTGAGAAGCAAAAAGAAAACAAATCATTCATAATTTCACCACTCAGAGAAAATAACATTTTGATATAAATCTCCTCTTTTCTCTCTCTCTCCCTCTCTCTCTCTCTCTCTCTCTCTCTCTATATATATATATATATATATATATATATATATATATTTTTTTTTCTTGTGGTACTTGGGCCTCTCACTGCTGTGGCCTCTCCTGTTGCAGGGCACAGGCTCCAGATGCGCAGGCTCAGCGGCCATGGCTCACGGGCCTAGCTGCTCCGTGGCATGTGGGATCTTCCCGGACCGGGGCACGAACCCGTGTCCCCTGCATCAGCAGGCGGACTCTCAACCACTGCGCCACCAGGGAAGCCCCCATATATATATTTTTAATGAGTATATATACTGTTTTGTAATCCACTTTTCAGTTTAATATAGCTATCCTTATTGCTGTGTCATTAAGTCTTCTTCCATATAATTTTAAATGACCATACATAGTCTTTAATTGTAGACGTGTACTATACTTTATTTAACCAATACTCTGCTGCTTGATGTTTAAGGTTAGTCCTAACTTCTGGCTCTTATAACAATGCTGTACATAACGTTCTTACATCTAAGTATTTTTACATAACCTCATTTACTTAAGGTTAATCTCCAAGAATTAAATTTTACTAATTAATAACAATGAATTTGCAATCAGCATCGGTTTGAATTCCTGCTCTGCCATTACTTATATAACCCTGAGCAATTTACTAAATCTCTCTGAATCTCAGTCTTCTTATCTGTGAAACAGAGATAATAATATAGCTACCCTCATAGAGTTGTATGGTATTTAAATACCCACAAAGCACAGAGTAACTGCTCAATAAACGCTGGCATTTTTTCCCCATTATTTTACTGTATGATCTGTCTGCTATTCCTGTGCCAGTATTATAGCTTTATAAATGTACTTTACTCTTTGGTACAGTAAATACCATAATTCCTCTCTTAGAAAGATTCTTAACTATTCTTGGATTTGTTTTGGACATTTTTTCCTCTAGATGTACATTATAATCATTTAGTTAGTTCTTCCCCCGAAAATGGGGCTATAGGACTTCCCTGGTGGCGCAGTGGTTTAGAATCCACCTGCCAATGCAGGGGACATGGGTTCAATCCTTGGTCTGGGAAGATCCTACATGCCACGGAGCAACTAAGCCCGTACACCACAACTATTGAGCCTGTGCTCTAGAGCCCGCGAGCCACAACTACTGAGCTGGCATGCCACAACTACTGAAGCCTGCACGCCCTAGAGCCCATGTGCCACAACTACTGAGCCCTCACGCTGCAACTATTGAAGCCCATGTGCCTAGAGCCCATACTCCACAACAAGAGAAGCCACAGCAATGAGAAGCCCATGCACAGCAACAAAGAGTAGCCCCCACTCGCCCACAACTAGAGAAAGCCTGCGCACAGCAACAAATACCCAACGCAGCCAAAATAAATAAACAAACAAACAAATAAATAAATGGGGCTACATACAATATATGAATCTGTTTGGAGGAAAAGTAATATCTTTACAATATTAAGTCCTCCCATCCATGAAGATGGTGTATCTTCAAGTTTTCCTTGATGTCCCTTGGCAATATTTTGTCATTTTCCCCCATATAGGCTTTTGTACATTTCTTGCCAAGTTTACTCTTAGTTTTTTAATATTTTATATTACTCTTGTTAATAATATATTTTTCATTATATTTCATGACTAGGTAATTGCAAATATATAGAAAATATATTCATCTTTACATATTTATTCTGGAATTGGCTACCTTTTCAGTTTTCTTATAATTTCTAATCGAGTTTTTATTTACCACCTTTTTTTTTTCAGCCTTACATCCCTGCAATAATTTATATCCAAGATTCCTCCTTTTGGTATCATAATATTTCTTCTTTTAACAAAGACTTTAGTGTTTACTATGTTCAGGCACTGTGCTAAGTACCTGAAATACTCAAATAATTATTATCAGTTACTAGCCTCTGTTTCTACGTATGCAGAGAGTCTGGCCTAAGTTCTTTCTTTTTGTTGTGTTTTGTTTGTTTTATAACAAATTCACTGAGATATTTATATATCAAAAAATTAATCCTTTTAAAGTATATTAATTCAGTGGTATTTTAGTATATTCAAAGTTGTGCAACCAACACCACTATCTAATGTTAGAACATTCTCATCACCCCAAAAAGAAAACCACACACATTAGCAGTCACCCCCACCCCCACCATTCTCCCCTCCTGCTGGCCCCTGGCAACCACTAACCTACTTTCTGTCTTGATGGACTTGCTTATTCTGGACATTTCACACAAATGGAATCATACAGTATATGGTCTTTTGTTACTGGCTTCATTCACTTGGTATAATGCTTTTAAGGTTTATCCACGTTAAAGCACGTTATCAGTAATTAATTCCTTTTGATGGCCAAATAATATTCCATTGTATGGATGTAGCACATTTTGTTTAGCCACTCACCAGTTGATGGCTGTTTCCCCTTTTCAGCTGTTATCAATGATACTGCTATGGACATTTGTGCACAAGTTTTTATATGGACATAGGATCTAATTCCTCTTAAATTTAGAAGTAAAAATTTGGGTCATAAGGTAACGTTTAACCTTTCGAGGAACTATCAAGCTGTCTTCTAAAGTGGCTGCACCATGTTACACTCCTACCAGCAACAAATGAAGGTTCCAATTTCTCTACATCCTTACCAACATTCTTGTCTGCCTTTTTTATTTTAGTTATCCTAGTGGGTGTGTCAATCTTTTTCTTGTACATAGATAACACACCTGAACCTATCTAGAATGAACCATGGGTTTTAGGACTCCAAAGAAGCTATTCTAAAAATATTTAGTCTAGGCCTACTTATCTCAACAGCCATGGAAGCAATTCTTACATGTGACTGTCCTGAAATCAACTACCAACATTTTCTAATTAAATCAAGAAATCAAAATGATTGTCAGATTTTTAAAGTGAAGGAGAGAAATTCTCTTATTTTGGCTTCCCTTAAAACATCTCACTCAAATTAAGTTAACTTTCGGAAAAACTAGTAACAACAACAATAATCTTTTGGGGGCTATAAAGTTTTCAAGTGCTTTTATATACATTATTTCTTTAATTTTCATAAAACCCTGAAAATAGTTGCACAGGTGTTAATATTAGCTCATTAAGCAGAAAAAATTACTGAGGCTCTAAAAGGTTAAGAACCCTTTAGACTATTCTCTATCCTACTGCCAACTAATCCATCTAATACAACCCACCTAACACTAACATAAATATCACTTTCAGGTTTGAATTTAAATGGCTCCCCACAGCCTACAGGATAAAGTCTGCCTTTATATATCATTCAAAATTCTTCATAATCTGAAGGATATTTATATGTTCTTATCTTCAGCCCCTTTTTCATCCTCCCCAGGTTTTTTTGTTCTGACCGCTTTGAATGCCATGAACATACATGCCTCTATGCCCTTGCTCATGCCCTGTCCCAGTTCACTCACCTCCTCCTACTCTCCATTCCCACCTAACTTCATCAATTCAAGTCTCAGCTCACACGCTAACTCTTCTGGAAAGGTGTTTCTGCCTCTACTGGACATTTTGATAGCCCTTTGCACATACACCCACCTGCAAGTTTCTTGCTAAAGCAGTTTGTTTTTTTTTTCCGGGAAAAATTTCCCATGTCTATTTTCCCACTAAACTCAATGTTCCCTGAAGGGCAAGGACGTATGACAAGTAAGCAACACAACCAGAAATCAATCTCAGGTTGGTTTAACTTCAAATTCAATGCTTTTTCCATTTGCTCATACCATATGGCAAAGTAGGTTATATCAATACTTCCAAACTTTGGCCTATAAAAGTAGTTTCTGTCACCATAAATAAATTAAAAGAAAGTTCAAGTCTTTTCCACATTCCTTAAAATCCTTTATCCTTCAAGGTTCTGTGGAGATAATCTAGAAGAGTAGGTAGTAACGCTGGTGTGCTGGGCCACCCAAGGAGCCAGGCTTCCTTTGGGGCCAAGAGCCCATGAACAGCTACTTCCAGCTGCATCTACGCGTCATCTGCTTGCACAATGCCTCAGGAATAGTTGTGTTAGACAACAACAAGTTAGAGCAGGAAATCACCAGCAAACGTTTAGGAATTCTACCTGAATACCTGGAAATTCCTCCCACTTCCTTAAGACAGATGTAGATTAATTTTGCACCTGCTGTTACTTTTGACAACCAACTGATCCTCTTATAAAATCGAATCCTTTGGTCAATAAAACATTTTCAATTGAAGAAGGAGTGAGAGAGGGCAAGGAAATGGACAAGGAGGAGAGAGTTAAAAGGGTAAAGAAAATACACATCTGTTGCAACACTAGAGATCACTAATACTAAGAAAGTTCTAAGTGCCTGCTTGCTTGAAGAAAAGTACTTCTTTCTGAGTAGGCAAAGGGTCAAGGAGTAGGTCCTGTTGTAAACTTAATAGGAACAAAAAATTAAGACAATTCAAAGAAGGGCAATGGGGTATTGCTATCGAAAACAAAAGTGGAAATAAAATCTCTTGTCAGGCTTCCTTTGCAATGCAGAAAATGCATGAATTGACAAAAGATTCCAAGACTTTCACTTTCTAGTACTGCAAACATTTAGGAAACTGACAATCGTGGGAAGGAAAAAAGAAACAAGGGGACAAGGTCCATGCAAGTGAGGTTACAGAAGGAGAAGAAAAGAATTAAAATGGGAGCAAGAGGCATACATTTGCAAAGCTAAAAGAAAACTGTGAAATAAAAACAGCACTGTTTCGTTAATCCCAGTAATGAAATATGCAATGGTTGACATATAGCCATAACAGATACTCTCTAAACTATTTTCTTTTTTGACAGAATAAAGTCGAAAAAAAAGAAAAAATAAGGGACAACCTGGCAGAAGCAACTATCCTATGGATTACTCTGCAGGCAAATACTGGTGGCATGAAAAAAATTTTTTTCAAGCTGAGCCCTTAGAGAGTCCAGCTTCACTTTAGTGGACATTTGTAATAAAAGAAATTTAAAAAACAATAATGAGATATATTTCCCTACTATTGGCAAAGATTTTTTTAAAACCAGCCAACAAAGCACTGGAGATAGTGTGAAGAAAAAACCATCACTCTCACGAACTGTCATTAAGTTTGTAAATTAGTTCCCTCTTTTTGGTGGATAGTTTGGCAACATGTATCAAAAAGCTAAACATACATATCCAACAACCCAACAATTTCCCCTTCTAACTATTTGTGCTGAGGTAATCATGGTGTTAAGTATTTAAAAATGAGGGCAAAAGGAAATTTATTATACCTGTTTTTTTTACTTGCAAGATTTAAATACAACACAATGTTCAACACAGGAGGCTAGTTATATAGATTATGATACCTATATTCAAACGTGTACTATAGGGTCATTAAAACTGATGGTAAGGATTTATATTTATGGGCAGTGAAGATACTATCAAGAGAAGAAAGCAGGTTATAAAATAACAGGTAGGGACTTCCCTGACAGTCCAGTGGCTAAGACTCCACACTCCCAACACAGGGGGCCTGGGTTCAATCCCTGGTCAGGGAACTAGATCACACATGCAGCAACTAAAGATCCCACATAGCGCAACTAAGACCTGGCGCGGCCAAAAAAATAAATAAATGAATATTAAAACAAAACAAAACAGGTAGACTAACAAGGGTGTATCCCTCAAGATGGCAGCAAGATAGGTCTGCAAGCTCCTGGGCCACTGCCTGCCTGCTGGGAACTGTCAGCCCTGGCCTCCTCTACATCAGGAAGATTGTTGATCATTATGAAAATTCTAGAAATGCAGGGTACTTTGTCAAGACACATCAGTCGCTTTAGCTGTTTTCCCATCCACAGCACAATCACCTTAAGGTGTTAAGAAATCCTTTGTGCTATAATAAGGGAGTTACAAGATATGCACAATGCTTGCCTTCACACTGTGGCTCTAATATGAGTGAAATGCACACCTTAAATGTTCTGAATCCTTTATTTCAGCCCACTGGTCAGCTTAATACATGTGTAATTGGAATTATGTGACTGTGGCTGTAAATGTGCCTCGTTGGTCACAATTAAAATCAATTATGAAATTCCAAGGTATCTTTAAGTTTGAAACAATGAAGTAAATACCTAATTTTGCCTGAAGAGAATAACTCTCTATTTTGCAAAGTTACTGTTAGATTGCTTTAGTATGATTATTATCTATCAAGAACTAATTACTGATCCTCCAGAAGGCAGACAGCAGAAGCAAGAAGATCTATAATCCTGCAGCCAGTGGAACGAAAACCACATTCACAGACAGATAGACAAAATGAAATGGCAGAGGACTATGGACCAGATAGAGGAACAAGATAAAACCCCAGAAAAACAACTAAATGAAGTGCAGATAGGCAACCTTCCAGAAAAAGAATTCAGAATAATGATAGTGAAGATGATCCAGGACCTCAGAAAAAGAATGGAGGCAAAGATCAAGAAAATGTAAGAAATGTTTAACAAACACCTAGAAGAATTAAAGAACAAATACCTAGAAGAATTAAAGAACAAACAAACAGAGTTGAACAATACAATAATTAAAACGAAAAATACCAGAAGGAATCATTAGCAGAATAACTGAGGCAGAAGAATGGATAAGTGACCTGGAAGACAGAATGGTGGAATTCACTGCTGTGGAACAGAATAAAGAAAAAAGAATGAAAAGAAACGAAGACAGCCTAAGAGACCTCTGGGACAACATTAAATGCACCAACATTCGCATTATAGGAGTCCCAGAAGGAGAAGAGAGAGAGAAAGGACTCGAGAAAATATTTGAAGAGATTATAGTTGAAAACTTCCCTAACATGGGAAAAAGATAGCCACCCAAGTCCAGGAAGCACAGAGAGTCCCAGGCAGGATAAACCCAAGGAGAAACACACCAAGACATACACTAATCAAATAGACAAAAATTAAAAAAAGAAAAATTATTAAAAGCAACAAGGGAAAAATGACAACACATAAGGGAACTCCCATAAGGTTAACAGCTGATTTCTCAGCAGAAACTCTACAAGCCAGAAGCGGGTGGCAAGGTATATTTAAAGTGATGAAAGGGAAGAACCGACAACCAAGATTACTCACCCAAGGATCTCATTCAGATTCGACAGAGAAATCAAAATCTTTACAGAGAAGCAAAGAGAATTCAGCACCACCAAACCATCTCTACAACAAATGCTAAAGGAACTTCTCTAAGTGGAAAACAAAAGAGAAGAAAAGGACCTACAAAAACAAACCCAAAACAATTAAGAAAATGGTAATAAGAACATACAAACTGATAATTACCTTAAATGTGAATGGATTAAATGCTCCAACCAAAAGACACAGGCTCACTGAACGGATACAAAAACAAGTCCCATACATATGCTGTCTACAAGAGACCCACTTCTGACCTAGGGAAACATACAGACTGAAAGTGAAGGTGTGGAAAAAGATATGCCATGCAAATGGAAATCAAAAGAAAGCTGGAGTAGCAATACTCGTATCAGATAAAATAGACTTTAAAATAAAGAAAGTTACAAGAGAAAAGGACGGACACTACATAATGATCAAGGGATCAATCCAACACTTATAAATATATATGCACCCAACACAGGAGCACCTCAACACATAAGGCAAATGCTAACAGCTATAAAAGAGGAAATTGACAGTAACACAATAATAGTGGGGGACTTTAACACTTCACTTACACCAATGGACAGATCATCCAGGCAGAAAATTAATAAGGAAACACAAGCTTTAAATGACACAATAGACCAGATAGATTTAATTGATATTTATAGGACATTCTATCAAAACACAGCAGTATACACTTTCTTCTGAAGTACACACGGAACATTCTCCAGGATAGATCACATCTTGGGTCACAAATCAAGCCTCGGTAAACTTAAGAAAACTGAAATCATATCAAGCATCTTTTCTGACCACAATGCTATGAGGTTAGAAATAAACTACAGGGGAAAAAAATGTAAAAGACACAAACGCATGGAGGTTAAACAATACATCACTAAATAACCAAGAGATCAATGAAGACATCAAAGAGGAAATCAAAAAATACCTAGAGACAAATGACAATGAAAACACGACGATCTAAAACCTATGGGATGCAGTGAAAGCAGTTCTAAGAGGGAAGTTTATAGCAAAACAATCCTACCTCAAAAAACAAAAAATTTCGAAGAAACAATCTAACCTTACACCTAAAGGAACTAGTGAAAGAAGAACAAACAAAACCCAAAGTCAGTACAAGGAAAGAAATCATAAAGATCAGAGCAGAAAAAAATGAAATAGAAACAAAGAAAACAACAGCAAAGATCAATAAAACTAAAAGCTGGTTCTTTGAGAAGATAAACATAATTGATAAACCTTTAGCCAGACTCATCAAGAAAAAGAGGAAGAGGACTCAAATCAATAAAATTAGAAATGAAAAAGGAGAAGTTACAATGGACACCGCAGAAATACAAAGCATCATAAGAGACTACTACAAGCAACTCTATGCCAATAAAATGGACCACCTGGAAGAAATGAACAAATTCTTAGAAAGGTATAAACTTCCAAGACTGAACCAGGAAGAAATAGAAAATATGAACAGACCAATCACAAGTAATGAATTTGAAACAGTGGTTAAAAACCTTTCAAGAAACAAAAGTCCAGGACCAGATGGCTTCACAGGTGAATTCTATCAAACATTTAGAGAGGAGCTACCACCCATCCTTCTCAAACTCTTCCAAAAAATTGCAGAGGAAGAAACACTCCCAAACTCATTCTATGAGGCCACCATCACCCTGATACCAAAACAAGACAAAGATACTATAAGAAACATTACAGACCAATACCATTGATGAATATAGATGCAAAAATCCTCAACAAAATACTAGCAAACAGAATCCAACAACACATTAAAAGGATCATACACCACGATCAAGTGGGGTTTATCTCAGGGATGCAAGGATTCTTCAATATATGCAAATCAATCAGTGTGATACACCACATTAACAAATTGAAGAATAAAAACCATATGATCATCTCAATAGATGCAGAAAAAGCTTCTGACAAAATTCAACACCCATATATGATAAAAACTCTCCAGAAAGTGGGCATAAAGGGAACCAACCTCAACATAATAAAGGCCATATATGACAAACCCACAGCAAACATCATTCTCAATGGTGAAAAACTAAAAGCATTTCCTCTAATATCAGGAGCAAGACAAGGATGTCCACTCTCACCGCTAATATTCAACATAGTTTTGGAAGTTCTAGGCAGAGCAATCAGAGAAGAAAAAGAAATAAAAGGTATAGAAATTGGAAAAGAAGAAGTAAAACTGTCTCTGTTTGCAGATGACATGATATTACACATAGATAATCCTAAAGATGCTACCAGAAAACTACTAGAACTAATCAATGAATTTGGTAAAGTTGCAGGATAAAAAATTTTATGCACAGAAATCTCTTGCATTCCTATACACTAACAATAAAAGATCAGAAGGAGAAATTAAGGAAACAATTCCATTCACCACTGCAACAAAAAGAATAAAATACCTAAGAATAAACCTCCCTAGGGAGGTAAAGACCTGTACTCAGAAAACTATAAGCCTCTGATGAAAGAAATCAAAGACGACACAAACGGATGGAGAGATATATCATGTTATTGGATTGGAAGAATCAATATTGTCAAAATGACTATACTCCCCAAAGCAATCTACAGATTCAGTGCAATCCCTATCTAATTACCAAGGGCATTTTTTAAAGAACTAGAACAAAAAATCTTAAAATTTGTATGGAGACACAAAAGACCCCGAATAGCCAAAGCAATCTTGAGGGAAAAAAACGGAGCTGGAGGAATCAGACTTCCTGATTTCAGACTATACTACCAAGCTACTGTAATCAAGACAATATGGTACAATATGGCACAAAAACAGAAATACAGATCAATGGAACAGGACAGAAAGCCCAGAGATAAACCCACACACCTACAGTGAACTAATCTATGACAAAGGTGGCAAGGATATACAATGGAGAAAAGACAGCCTCTTCAATAAGTGGTGCTGGGAAAACTGGACAGCTACATTTAAAAGAATGAAATTAGAACACTCCCTAACACCATACACAAAAATACACTCAAAATGGATTAAAGACCTAAATGTAAGACCGGACACTATAAAACTCTTAGAGGAAAACATAGGAAGAACACTATTTGACATAAATCACAGGAAGATATTTTTTGACCCACCTCCTAGAGTAATGGAAATAAAAAAATAAATAAATAAATGGGACCTAATGAAATTTAAAAGCTTTTGCACAGCAAAGGAAACTATAAACAAGACAAAAAGACAAACACTCAGAATGGGTGAAAATATTTGCAAACGAATCAATGGACAAAGGATTAATCTCCATAATATATAAACAGCTCATGCAGCTCAATGTTAAACAAACAAACAACCCAATCCAAAAATGGGCAGAAGACCTAAACAGACATTTCTCCAAAGAAGGCATACAGATGGCCAAGAGGCACATGAAAAGATGCACAACATCACTAATTTTTAGAGAAATGTAAATCAAAACTACAATGAGGTATCACTTCACACCAGTCAGAATGGGCATCATCAGAAAATCTACAACAACAAATGCTGGAGAGGGTATGGAGAAAAGGGAACCCTCTTGCACTGTTGGTGGCCTAGCCACTATGGAGAACAGTATGGAGGTTCCTTAAAAAACTAAAAATAGAACTACCATATGACCCAGCAATCCCACTACTGGGCATATACCCTGAGAAAACCATAACTCAAAAAGAGTCATGTACCACAATGTTCACTGCAGCACTATTTTTTTTTTTTTTTTTTTTTTTGCGGTATGCGGGCCTCTCACTGTTGTGGCCTCTCCCGTTGCGGAGCACAGGCTCCGGACGCGCAGGCTCAGCGGCCATGGCTCACGGGCCCAGCCGCTCCGCAGCATGTGGGATCTTCCCGGACCGGGGCACGAACCCGCATCCCCTGCATCAGCAGGTGGACTCTCAACCACTGCACCACCAGGGAAGCCCTGCAGCACTATTTACAATAGCCAGGACATGGAAGCAACCTAAGTGTCCATCAACAGATGAATGGATAAAGAATATGTGGCACATACATACAATGGAATGTTACTCAGCCATAAAAAGAAACGAAATTGAGTTATTTGTAGTGAGGTAGATGGACCCAGAGTCTGCCATACAGAGTGAAGTAAGTCAGAAAGATACATACATACAAATACTGTATGCTAACACATATACATGTAATCTAAAAAGAAAAAAAGGTTCTGAAGAGCCTAGGGGCAGGACAGGAATAAAGGTGCAGATGTAGAGAATGGACTTGAGGACACAGGGTGGGGGAAGGGTAAGCTGGGACGAAGTGCAAGAGTAGCATGGACATATATACACTACCAAATGTAAAATAGATAGCTAGTGGGAAGCAGCCACATAGCACATGGAGATCAGTTCAGTGCTTTGTGATCACCTAGAGGGATGGGATAGGGAGGGTCAGAGGGAGACGTAAGAGGGAAGAGATATGGGGATATATGTATATGTATAGCTGATTCACTTTGTTATAAAGCAGAAACTAACACAGCATTGTAAAGCAATTTTACTCCAATAAAGATGTTAAAAAAAGAAAGGAAAAAGAAAAACTAAAAATAGAATTACCATATGACCCAGCAATCCCACTACTGGGCATATATCCAGAGAAAACCATAATTCGAAAAGACACATGCACCCCAATGTTCATTGCAGCACTAGTTACAGTAGCCAGGTCATGGAAGCAACCTAAATGCCCATCGACAGACAAATGGATAAAGAAGTTGTGGTACATATATACAATGGAATATTACTCAGCCATAAAAAGGAATGAAATTGGGTCATTTGTAGAGATGTGGATGGACCTAGAGACTGTCATACAGAGTGAAGTAAGTCAGAAAAAGAAAAACAAATATCATATATTAATGCATATATGTGGATTCTCGAAAAATGGTACAGATGAACTGGTTTGCAAGGCAGAAATAGAGACAGAGATGTAGAGAACAAACATATGGACACCAAGGGGGGCAAGTGGGGATGGGGGTTGGTGGCGGTGGGATGAATTGGGAGATTGCAATTGACATATATACACTCATATGTATAAAATGGATAACTAATAAGAACCTGCTGTATAAAAAAAAATTTTTTTAAGAACTAAGTACTGTACATAAACATAGTTGCATATATAATATAAATTTAAAAACTCAACATGCATTGTATGATCCTAGTTATGTAAAACTGTATGTTAATACACACAGAGAGATGTCTGAAAGAATGTCAACCACTGTTAACAGTTTAGTGAACTCTTAGTAATGGCATTTCAGGAGATTTAAAATTTTTCTTCTTTTATTTTTTTTTCAGTATGCGGGCCTCTCACTGTTGTGGCCTCTCCCGTTGCGGAGCACAAGTTCCAGACGTGCAGGCTCAGCAGCCGTGGCTCACGGGCCCAGCCGCTCCGCGGCATGTGGGATCTTCCCGGACCGGGGCATGAACCCATGTCCCCTGCATCGGCAGGCGGACTCTCAACCACTGCGCCACCAGGGAAGCCCCAAATTTTTCTTCTTTATATGCTTCTGTATAATCCTTTTAATTAGATCATTTTTACAACAAGAAAAACAAATTTTAAAACTGTGAAAAACTCAAGCACAAAAGATTTCTTTTTAAAAGGAGTTTTGATATTAGGTACCTTTAAGGCTCCTTTAAATATTATTCTTTCGAATGGTTCTAAGTAAGATCTTTGTAATTCAGAAGGAAATTATACCAAAATAAATTAGAATCCCTTTACATCACTCAAATCTGGAGATTTATTCATCTCTGAAATGCACTCTTACCAAAATTACAAGGAAGCCATAGTAGACACTAAGAAATATAAAATACACTCAATACTTGACAGTACGATATAAATTTTCAACTGGTACCACTCATGGCAACACCTGAAATCTATATGCTTCCTCTAGCCCCAGGGTCCTCCTGGTAGTATTGGGTTGACCAAAAAGTTTGTTCGGGTTTTTCCGTAAGAAATATCCCAATATTTTACATAAATCTTACCTCTTCAAGCTTCTTCTCAATCTCCTTAAAGACAAGACTTGCCTTAAATCCATCAACTGCAGAGCTGGTTGGAGCAGCCTCAATTTGATGAGTTCTAAAAGAACTGGGGGAAAGAATCGATTTCAATCCATGGAGTCATATAGGTACTAGGTTTTTTAACATTTATACAGTAGTAATTTTCAAAAACCCTAACAGAGATGCTGTGCCTTTTACCCAAAGGAAACTGTTATTAAGCCAATAAAACAATTAAGCTTTTCTTCCCATTTTTCAACAAATATTGAGTGCTCACTAGATGGTAGGCCTTGTCCTTGAAAATATACTAAACCAACGAACCTACCCTCATGAAGCTTCTAAGCCACTGGGGGAGACAATGAACATGCAAAAAATAAAGAATATAGTTACTATGAAGAAAATAAGGCAGATTAAGGAGATATAAAGAAAGTATATTTATGTGTGTTGGTCTATTTTATTTATTTTTCAAAGATTTATTTTATTATTTATTTAATTTACTTTTGTCTGCGTCAGGTCTTAGTTGCAGAACGCGGGGTCTTCTTTGAGGCGTGCGGGCTCTTTTGTTGCAGCATGCGGGTTATCTCTCTACTTGTGGCACACAGGCTCTGTAGTTATGGCACGTGGGTTCCAGAGCATGTGGGCTCTGCAGTTTGTAGCACACGGGCTCTCTAGTTGAGGCACGCGAGCTCAGTAGTTGTGGCGCAGGCTTAGTTGCCCCACAGGCATGTGGGATCTTAGTTCCCTGATCAGGGATTGAACCGGTGTCCCCTGCATTGTAAGGCGGCTTCTTTAGACCCCAGGTGGTCTATTTTAGATAGCCTAGTCAGATAGGCCTCTCTGAAGAGGTGATATTTAAATTAGGTATTAAATTATGTAAATGAGCCAGCCATGTAAAGATTTAGGTGGAGAAGTCAGCTCTATACTTCCAGTATAAAGAACTTGATGTAGAAACTAGCTTAGCAGTTAAAGGAACTATAAGAAGGCTGGTATGGCTGGAGCAGAGCAGAGGAGAAGGACCTAAGGTCACAGAAACATGCAGGGCAAGATAACAAGGGGCTTTACAGGTCACAGTTAAGAGTTTGGATTTTATTTTAAGTACCTTGAGAACTGCAGGGTATAAGCTGGAGAGTAGCACAATCCATTTACATGTTTTAAAAAATAAATCTGGCTGCTAGCTGGAAAATGGACTATAAGAGGGCAAGTGAGGAGGCAGGGAGACCAATTAAGAGGCTACTGCAGTAGTCCAGGCAAGAGACGATGGTGATTAAACAGGGTATAATGAAGTGGGGAGTAAGCAGAGGTTGGACTCGAGATTTATTTTTTAGCTATGACACAAGATATGAATTTACTAACATCCATCTATTGGTTGCTTGATACTTGGGGAACAACTATAGATAAATGGCCTGATGTGGCAGAAAGAACATAGTCCCTATAGCTACAAAAGCCTGGGTTAGAATCTCAAGGCTTCCTCCACTCACTAGCTATGCGATTCTGAGCAAGCTACTTCATCTCTGTGCAACCTCTGGTGGGGAGGCAGGGAAGAAGGTGGAGGGTGCCGGTGACTTTGCAGAATTAAGTGGAATCCCGTGTGGAAGGTACCTAGCAGAGATCCTGGCCCATGGTAAAAAATGACAGCCACGACTATTACAGGCTGCAGAGCCTCAAGCATTAGATGCTGAGAGAAACTGAAAGGTCTGAAGAAGATGAGGGCACTTTAGGATTTTAAGTAATTCCTCTGAAATACCACAAGCATCCTGGCGGTGGCTGAGGCCAGGACTGGAACAACAAACATCGGAAGGATATACTTGAAGGAGTCAAGAGCGTAGCAGCTGCTCAGTAAGCAAAGCATTTCTTTCCTTCTTTCTCTACCTCCTCTCCTTCCTTCTCTTTCTCCCCACCCACCCCACCCATTTCTCCTTTCCCTTCCCTTCCCTTTCCTTCTTTCTATCATTTCATAAATATTTAACGACTGCCTGCTACAGGCCAAGCATTGTTCGAGGTACTGGGAGTACAATGGCGAACAAGTCAGACCCAGTCCCAGTCCTCACTGAATCTATATTTTTCCAGGAAAAAAAGAAGAAAACAGACAAAATAATGACAAGTATTAGGAAGCAGACAAAAAGAGGAACCGAGGTTAAGGCAGTCAAGGAATGATGTCTCTGAGCAAGTGAATTTAAGCTAAGACCCAATTAAAGGAAGAAAAGGAGCTAGACATTCAAAGAGGAAACTTGCAAAGATCCTGAGAGAGAAAAGAGTTTATCATGTTAAAAGAAAGTAAAAGAGGACCAGTCACTAGAGTACAGTAAGTGGGGGCAAAATGACACAAAATGAAATTGGGGAACTGGGCAGGGACCAGACCATCCAGGCCAAAGAAGGGATTCTGGGAAACCAATGAAATGATTAAACAGGGAAGTGAAATAGTTTGATTTGTGATTATTCTTACAACTGTGCAGACAATGAATTGGTGGGGTTGGGATGCAAGAACTTAGGTGGGGAGAGGGTTACGAGGCTGCTGGAGTGGTCCAAATAGGAAGTGGAGGCACTCTGCCAGCGGAGATGGAGAGAAGGAAGTGGATTCAAAATATATTTTAAACATTGAATCCATAAGCCTTGCTGCTGGGCACGAGAGAGATCTAAGGGGGAGGGGAAAGAGCAAGGATGATTTAGGTGTTTGGCCTGAATAACTGAAGGGATGACAGTGCCATTTATTGACAAAAGGAAGAATGCAGTGAGAGTAAAGGGGATCAAAGTCCCATCTCAGGCACAGTCAGTATGGGACCTTTGTGAGACAAGAAGGCAGTTGGATATGACAGTCTGGAGCTCAGAAGCAGTCTAGGCTGGAGATAAAGTCGGATAATCATTAGCATAATGAAAGTATTTAAATCCATGGGAACAGACAAGCTCACCTTGAGGGAATTCTAGAGAAAGAAGTAAGCCTAGGACAATACCCTGTGGATCTCAATTATTTAGAAGTCTGGGAGGGAAGAGGAAGCAGTAGCCAGGGATGCAAGAGGAAAACTAGAAGAACATAATGTCATAGAAGCCAAGAGGGGAGAAAGAATCTGGGAGGGAGGGAGGGAGGGAGGAAACTATGTCAAATGCTGCCAAAGGTCAAATACCCACTGGACTGGCAACATGAAGAGTTCAGCTGACTTGGGCAAAAGCAATATTAAGCAAGTGTTGGAAGGCAGAAGTCAGTAGAGATTACAGTAAATTAAAGAGTGAATAGGAGAGGGAAATAGAAACAGTGTGTCTCTTCTGAGACATTACTTTCAGGGGAAATGGAGTGGTCTCTGGAGGGGAGGGTGGTATTAAGGAAAGTTTGTTTTTGTTTTAAGATTAACATATTAGAGCATGTTTGCTTGATGATGGTAATGAACCAGGGGAAAAGAGACAGAAGTCTTGAGAAGGTGAAGGGGGATGAGATCTAGTGACCTATGAAGGAAGAGGAGGAGACTCAAGGGAAGAAGAGGATCAGAAGGGTAGAATGCTAGATAGGTCTATAAGTCTTGGGATGGAAGATAAGGGAGTTTGGGTCTAATGACTTCTGTTTTTTCAACAACATACAAGGCAAAAGTAATCAGCTGAAAATGAGGGTGAAAGGAGGGTATGGAAAGTCTAAGAGGTTGAAAAGTGAACCTACTAGAGAAATCATATTAATATCACAACAAGGAATGGAAGTAAGCTCTCACCATGCTGAAATACATGCAATTCTCAGAGCATGGCATGCTACTTCATACTTCCATGCCTTTGCCCTTGCTGCTCCCTGTGTCTGGAATACCTCCGTCTTAGCAAATTCTATTTTACCCTTCAAGATCCAGGCCAGGAAACTCCCTTTCCGTGAAACCCTAGTAAATGTCAGCTTCTCAAGAGCAGATACCACAGCTTTTGAAAAAAATAATCTTTATTTATATCCCCAGTTCCTGACACACAATAGGTATTCAGTAAATAGTGACTGAATAGAACTGAATTACACTGAATTCTCTCTTAGCTAAATTCTAATTTTTTCCTGTTCCATTTAGAGCAGAATTATCTATGGTACACCATTTTCTCAGTCAAAAGTCTGAATGAGTGGCCTAAAATCAAGTGGCTACAACTAGTCCTCCACAAGCCAGTTTCATTTCATTAATAGTCCAACTTTTCAGCCTTTAATCATAAACATCACTGTGCCCTCTCCAAGCTTGACACTTCCTAACTGTATGTGATAAAATAATAACTGACACTTCTCAGCGTACATACAAAGTATCTTGATACTTTATGGGGCAGAGTTCAGACAAGTTCTGACAGGTCACAGATGTTTATTTTGCTTCTGTTGAAAAGTTCACTCAGTTAATGATTAACCAACTTTTCATCCAGATTAGGGAAAAAATTTATAAAGTTATATCAATATTTTCCGAAAATCCCTCATATCTTACAATTTATTTGATATGTGCCCTGCTCTAGGGAAGCTGAATATAACTTACACAAACTCAGAAAATAAGTTACTCATATTACAAAAGGATGCACCTCATGATTTTTTTTTTTTGAGATAGATTTGAAATTTTAGTAAAAGCTTTTTTGCCCACCCAAATCATATTCTTTCTTTTTTTTTTTTTAAACATCTTTATTGGGGTATAATTGCTTTACAATGGTATGTTAGTTTCTGCTTTATAACAAACTCATGATTTCTTTATATTTGAAGTTCTTTTAGCAGAAACTAAAGTCTGATTATTTTTATTTTTTTTACCTTGGTTTATACATAAGTTTTCTGGAATAAATCTAGTATATAAAATGTTGGAAGGGACTCTGAAGATTAACTATTTAGTGTATGAATTCCCTCTATGCTTCCTGAAATTTTCATTCCAAGGTCTAGAACACAGGCACTGTTTCAACAATGTCAAAGATCAGAAGCACAGGGGCTTCCCTGGTGGCGCAGTGGTTGATTGTCCGCCTGCCGATGCAGGGGACACGGGTTTGTGCCCCAGTCCGGGAAGATCCCACATGCCGCAGAGCGGCTGGGCCCGTGGGCCATGGCCGCTGAGCCTGCACGTCCGGAGCCTGTGCTCCACAACAGGAGAGGCCGCGGCAGTGAGAGGCCCGCGTACCACAAAAAAAAAAAAAAAGATCAGAAGCACAGAGTAGCCAACAAAACAGGAACTTTGAACTCAGATATATGAAGGTTAGAGTCTTGACCGCTACCACTTAAGACTCTCTTTAGATACATTGTTTTAACTCTGATCATCAATCTCCTCATCTATAAACAAGGTACAAAACTTACCATGTGGATTTCTATGAGGATTAAACAAAGCAGTGAAGAGGAAGCACCTAGCATGGTCTTGGTGCTCATACTAGGCCCTCAAAAAGTGGTTGTTAAAGAACTATTACAACTCAATAATAAAAAGACAACCCAATTTTAAAATGGCCAAAATATCTGAATAGATATTTCTCCTAAGATATACAAATGGCCAATAAGCACATGAAAAGATGCTCAGGGGCTTCCCTGGTGGCGCAGTGGTTGAGGGTCCGCCTGCCGATGCAGGGGACACGGGTTCGTGCCCCGGTCCGGGAGAATCCCACATGCCGTGGAGCAGCTGGGCCCGTGAGCTATGGCCGCTGAGCCTGCGCATCCGGAGCCTATGCTCCACAATGGGAGAGGCCCGCGTACCGCAAAAACAAACAAAAAAAAGATGCTCAACATCATTAGCCATCAGGGGAATGCAAATCAAAACCACAATGAGATAACACTTCACACCCACTAGGATAGCTAAAATTAAAAAAGCAGACAGGGCTTCCCTGGTGGCGCAGTGGTTGAGAGTCCGCCTGCCGATGCAGGGGACACGGGCTCATGCCCCGGTCCGGGAAGATCCCACATGACGCAGAGCGGCTGGGCCCGTGAGCCATGGCCGTTGAGCCTGCGCGTCTGGAGCCTGTGCTCCGCAACGGGAGAGGCCACAACAGTGAGAGGCCCACATATCGCGAGAAAAAAAAAAAAAGCCGATAATAACAAGTGTTAATGAGGATGTGAAGAAATCAGAACCCTTATAATGGAATTTTATTCAGCCATAAAAAGGAATGAAGTACTACATTCATTTTTATAACATGGATGAACCTTGAAAACATTATGCTAAATGAAAGCAGCAGTCACAAAAGGCCACATATTGTATGATTTCATTTATATGAAATGTCCAGAATAGGCAAATCCTTAGAGACAGAAAGTAGACTGTGGTTGTCAGAGCCTGCAAGAAGTGGGACTGGGGAATGACTGCTAACGGGTACATGGTTTCTTTCAGGGGTGTTGAAAATGTTCTAAAATCGATTGTGATGATGATTGCACAACTCTGTGATATACTAAAAAACCACTGAACGTACACTTAAAATAGTGAATTTGTGGCATGTAAATTATATCCCCAAAAAAGCTGTTAAAAATCATTTTTAGGGCTTCCCCGGTGGCGCAGTGGTTGAGAGTCCGCCTGCCGATGCAGGGGACACGGGTTCGTGCCCCGGTCCGGGAAGATCCCACATGCCGCGGAGCGGCTGGGCCCGTGAGCCATGGCCGCTGAGCCTGCGCGTCCGGAGCCTATGCTCCGCAACGGGAGAGGCCACAGCAGTGAGAGGCCCGCGTACCGCAAAAAAAAAAAAAAAAAAAACAACATTTTTAAAGTGGCCGCTGCTGTTTGTACTGTTTAGGAAGAATACAGGATCCTACATTTTAATCAAATTTCCATCCCTAAATCTAACATTTTACCAGTTTTACCAGTAATTAGTCTGTTCAAATTAGAAATGGTTGTGCGACACACACAGGACAAAAGAATAGGGTTCATTTGCAATCAGCAACTCCCCTTGACCTCTGAACGGGCACACGGCCCCATCACAGACAGAAATCCAGCCCAGAAAGCCAAACTGTGGACTTCAACAGGTTGGATATATGCCTCACTCTGAACTAAAAATTAAAGTTCATCTTTTCCAAACTTCTAGGTGACATTTATAATTTAATATATAAAACCATTTTCAACAGTTTAACCAGTGACGTGAACTACAGAAATAGGAAAGAAAAAAGGAAAATAGCTAGATAAATCAGAAATCAACAGTTTATTGAGCAACTGAATGAGTGGCAGGTACTTTTTGTTAGTTTTCTAATCCCTGAAGTAGATATTTTCACTCTTTTCTAACTGAGGGAAAGGTGAACATGTCCTAAGCAAGCAGTGTGACGGAAAAGTTGCTGGGGTGTTCTTTCCCCTGATCAACACTGCCTCTCTGATAATTCCAGCCTATAAAAAAATTAAAAAAGATGTCGCATACAAGTGGCATTTCAGTAGTTTTATAATTTCTTCATTCTAACTGCTAATTAATTGGTGGCTACATTAGTATGGAGAAAGATAAAAATCAGATAAGATTTTTCCATGTGTTCTTAAATATCTCTTTTTAAATGAAACTAAGGGACTTCCCTGGTGGCACAGTGGTTAGGAATCCACCTGCCAACGTAGGGGACACGGGTTCGATCCCTGGTTCAGGAAGATGCCGCACAGCAACTAAGCCCATGCGCCACAACTACTGAACCTGCACTCTAGAGTCCGTGAGCCACAACTACTGAGCCCACGTGCCACAACTACCGAAGCCTGCGCACCTAGAACCTGTGCTCCTCAACAAGAGAAGCCATCGCAGTGAGAAGCCTGTACACTGCAACAAAGACCCAACGCAGACAAAAATAAATAAATATTTTAAAAAATAAATGAAACTAAAATCGTGTGTGTGTGTGTGTGGTGTTGTGTGTGTGTCCACTGTGTCCCCTGAGAAGTCCTGGAGGTAATAACAACAAGCACTCAGCCAGCAGCCACACTGTGGTTTCTAAATACCATTCTCCACTAAAAGGAACTAGGGCTCTCTGAAGAAATGGTTGATCTTAGGGCTGGGGCAGGGAAAATACAGGATGAGCCTGGAATACCTTCTTGAGCTAGAAAGCAAGCAAGTAATAAATAGAATCACAAGACAGTACAAGTCAGCTAGAAGGGGCTTCTGCTGGCTAAAGCAGGGACATTTTGAGTGTCAAAATAAATGATACTAATGAATTATAACCCACTGAATAAAATATGAATTCATGAGTTCATACCGATATATTTATCGATATAGATGAATATGAACAAATTTTTTAATGGGGGAGAAGAGAATCTCCCTTACAGCAGAATACCACTTAATAAATATAAGGTATGATGAAGTTAGAAAAATATCATCAGTGGATGCTAAGATGAATGAGTAATGGGTAAAAGTTGGATGAGGAACAGGATATTTACATAATCGCAAAACATCTCACCACAAATTACCTATTAAGTACAAAGGAAAAACAGTAACTCTTTCAGAGGAAAACATGGTAGATACCACCTTAGTCAAGAAATCAAAGCTAAACATCACCAATATAGGATAATGCACATCATGTGCTTCCAGTCATGATGCATTACGTATACATCATCACTTCAGTGGTATTCCTGCAAAAAATGTGTAACCTGAACCTAATTACGAGGAAACATGTGACAAATGCAAACTGAGGGACATTCCATTCTTAAAGAATCTACTTATACTCTCCAAAAAAGTCAAAGTCAAGAAATAAGAAAGGCTGAGGGATTGTTTCACATTAAAGGAAACTAAAGAGACATGACAGCTAAATGAACTCAGGATCCTAAATTGGATCCTGGACAAGGAGAAAGACTAAAGCTTATAGTATCTTTTAAAGAGATATTATTGGGATAATTGTCAAACTGTGAATACCTTCTTTGGATTAGGTAATAGCATTTTTTAAAATTTACTTATTTTTTAATATTTATTTATTTAGGCTGCACCGGGGCTTAGTTGTGGCATGTGGGATCTTTAGTTGCCGCATGCGGGCTCTTAGTTGTGGCATGTGGACTTCTTAGTTGTGGCATGCGGACTTCTTAGTTGCAGCACGCAGATTCTTAGTCGTGGCATGCATGTGGCATCTAGTTCCCCGACCAGAGATTGGAACCTGGGGCCCCTGTAGGTAATAGCGTTTTATCAGTGTTAAATTTCCTGATTTTGATAGCTATACTGTGGTTGAGTAATAGAATATTCTAGTCTTTAGAAATGCATACTAAAATATATAAGGGTAAAAGAGCATAATGTCTCCAACTTTCAAACATTTCAGAAAACACATGCATATATATATATATGCATATATGTATATATGCATGTAGAAAAATGATGAAGCAAATGAGGCAAAATATAAACAATCTGAGTACAAGGTATATAGGAGTTCCTTGTACTATTCCTGTAATTTTTATGTCAAAATCAAGGTTTCTAATTAAAATACAAAATTTAGAAAATGAAAAGGCTAATCACCTACAATCTCACCACTACCAACAAGTGTCCTATATTCATTTTTTCCACATTGCTTCCTCTAGTCCTTGTTTATGAGCACACATACATGGGTACAACTTTTACTTCTTTTAACTTCTTATATCACTTAGGGTTTTCACCTGTTGACTTAAACTTTCAAGCTAACTTAGACAATTTTCCATTAAAAAAGAAAAACTGGAGTGATCCAAATATGCCTCAACCAGGGAATGGATAAGCTGTGGTACATCCATACAAACGAATACCACTAAGCAATAAAAAGGAACAGATTACTCACACACAAAACATGAATGAATCTCAAATGCATTCTGCTAAGTGAAAGAAGCCAGACTCAAAGGCTTTTTGATTCTATTCACATGATATTCTGGAAAGGGGCAGAAAACAGATAGTGGTTGCCAAGGAATGGAGGACAGGGGGAAGGGTCGACTACAAAGGTGAACAAAGAATTCTGGTGGGTGATGCAATTGTTCTGTATCTTGATTATGGTGGTAGTTACTTGACTGTACATGTTTGTCAAAACTTTCAGAACTATGCACTAAACAGGTGGACTTTCACTGTATGTAAATTTTTATACCTTAATTAAAAATAGAAAAAACAAGCAGGGCTTCCCTGGTGGTGCAGTGGTTGAGAGTCCGCCTGCCGATGCAGGGTACACGGGTTCGTGCCCCGGTCTGGGAGGATCCCACATGCCGCGGAGCGGCTGGGCCCGTGAGCCATGGCCGCTGAGCCTGCGCGTCCGGAGCCTGTGCTCCACAACGGGGGAGGCCACAACAGTGAGAGGTCCGCGTACAGAAAAAAAAAAAAAAAAAATAGAAAAAACAAAACAAAGTTGGGTTTAAAAACAGGTTTCACTTAACAGAATACAAAATGCAAATCTATCCTCAATCTGTGTCTTACATAAAATGAATAGGATGTTATAATACAGAGTCAATACTTATATTCAAAAGTGGTCTAAAGGAAAGTTTAACTGTAAATTAAATGCAATTGGTCACAGTTCTTAAATAAGACCGCTCCTCTTCATTTTCATGGTCCCTGTTGCAGCACTAAACATTTCTTATCCACACTACTGCAACTGCTTCCTAAGGATTCCTGGCCTCTGGTCCCTCCACCACTCAACTCAAAGTAATACCAGACTGATCTACCTAAAGTAAAGTGCGATATAATCACATAATCTTTTGCTAAAACTCATATTCTGTAGGATAAATTTCAAACTCCTCAGCATAACATTGGAAGCATTTCAAAACCTTGATCCAATCTACTGTTACAGCTGCAACTCCTGTCACCTATGTATTACTGACTCTGCCCCTCTACCCAGGCACAACAAAATAATCCACCCTCTACCCACACAGGACAACCACTCTTATATTTTCAAATTGCGTACCTATGTACAGACCTGGGATGCCCTTCCTCTACACTTTTGCTGGGCAATCCTAGTCATCCCAGGTCAAATTTAGGTCCTTCATACTAATTTCTTCCTCTGGGCTTCTATAGCATTTTGAAAAAGGTATGTCTGCCTTCCGCATCTACTCAGAGGACCATACTTAGGGGCCTAAGCATATAGCAGCTGCTCCATCAAAGTTAGCTAAACGAGAAACTAAGGAAATCAGATCATGTGCAATCAGTACCTTAAAATTACTTTGTTTAAAACAAATCCTCATTTTAAAACTATATCTGCACCATCAGAGTTAGAATTATTTTCACAACTTTGGACTTTGAAGTGGGATATGTTCTATCACTAAAACTATCAAAAATATCTTCAATACTTGAAGCCAATTTCTTTCAGTCATTAATATATCATCTGGATTTGTTCATTCTTCTGGCTTCCCAGAAATATCAACTATAGTTATCGTGAACAATTCTATCTCCCAATTATTTAGTCTCCTGAAAATAAAAGAACTATGAGGAGGGACCTCCAAGATGGCAGAGGACTAAGATATGGAGATCACCTTCCTTCCCACAAATACATCAAAAATACATCTACATGTGGAACAACTCCTACAGAACACCTACTTAATGCTGGCAGAAGACCTCAGACTTCCCAAAAGGCAAGAAACTCCTCACGTACCTGGGTAGGGCAAAAAAAAAAAGGAAAAACAGACACAAAAGAACAGGGACGGGACCTGCACCTCTGGGAGGGAGGTGTGAAGGAGGAAAGGTTTCCACACACTAGGAAACCCCTTCGTGGGCGGAGACTGAGGGTGGCGGAGGGGGGAAGCTTCGGAGCCACAGAGGAGAGCGCAGCAACAGGGGTACGGAGGGCAAAGCGGAGAGATTCCCACACAGAGGATCGCTGCTGACCAGCACTCACCAGCCCGAGAGGCTTGTCTGCTCACCGGCTGGGACGGGTTGGGGCTGGGAGCTGAGGCTCAGGCTTCGGAGGGCAGACCCCAGGGAGAGGACTGGGGTCGGCTGTGTGAACACAGCCTGAAGGGGGCTAGTGCGCCACGGCTAGCCGGGAGGGAGTCCAGGAAAAAGTCTGGAACTGCCTAAGAGTCAAGACACCATTGTTTCAGGGTGCGCAGAGGAGAGGGAATTCAGAGCACTGCCTAAACGAGCTCCAGAGACAGGCGCGAGCCACGGCTACCAGCGTGGACCCCAGAGACTGGCACGAAATGCTAAGGCTGCTGCTGCCGCCACCAAGAAGGCTGTGTGCAAGCACAGGTCACTATCCACACCTCCCCTCCTGGGAGCCTGTGCAGCCTGCCACTGCCAGGGTCCCGTGATGCTGGGACAACTTCCCCAGGAAAACACACGGCGCATTTCAGGCTGTTGCAATGTCGCGCTGGCCTCTGCTGCCACAGGCTCGCCCCGCATTCCGTACCCCTCCCTCCCCCAGCCTGAGTGAGCCAGAGCCCCCTAATCAGCTGCTACTTTAACCCCGTCCTGTCTGGGCGAAGAACAGGCGTCCTCAGGCGACCTACACGCAGAGGCAGGGCCAAATCCAAAGCTGAACCCCAGGAGCTGTGCGAACAAAGAAGACAAAGGGAAATCTTTCCATGCAGCCTCAGGAGCAGCAGATTAAATCTCCACAATCACCTTGATGTACCCTGCATCTGTGGAATACCTGAACAGACAACGAACCATCCCAAAATTGAGGCAGTGGACCTGGGGAGCAACTGTAGACTTGGGGTTTGCTTTCTGCATCTAATTTGTTTCTGGTTTTATGTTTATTTTAGTATTTAGAGCTTATTATCATTGGTAGATTTGTTTATTGATTTGGTTGCCCTCTTCCTTTTTTTCTAATATTTTTTTTCCTTTTTCTCTTTTTGTGAGGTTGTATGTGTATGCTTCTTTGTGTGATTTTGTCTGTATAGCTTTGCTTTTACCATTTGTCCCAGAATTCTGTCTGTCCACTTTTTGTTTTGGTTTTGGTCTGTATACTTTTTAGCACTTGTTAACATTGGTGGATTTGTTTTTTGCTTTGGTTGTTCGCTTCTTTCTTTTTTTTATTACTTTTTTATTTTTAATAGTTTTTTTAAAAAAACTTTATTTTATTTATTTTTTCTTTCTTTCTTTCCTATTTTTACCTCCCTTTTCTTCTGAGGTGAGTGGCTGACAGGGTCTTGGTGCTCTGGCCAGGTGTCAGGCCTGAGCCTCTGAGGTGGGGCAGCCAATTTCAGGACACTGGTCCACCAGAGACCTCCTGGCCCCATGTAATATCAAATGGCAAAAGCTCTCACAGAGGTTCTGTCTCAACGCTAAGACCCAGCTCCACTCAACAACCAGCAAGCTACAGTGCTGGACACCCTATGCCAAACAACTAGCAAGACAGGAACACAACCCTACCCATTACCACACAGGCTGCCTAAAATCATAGTAAGTTCACAGACACCCCAAAACACACCACCAGATTTAGTCCTGCTCAACAGAAAGACAAGATCCAGTTTCATCCACCAGAACACAGACACCAGGCCCCTCCACCAGGAAGCCTACAGAACCCACTGAACCAACCTTACCCACTGGGGGCAGACACCAGAAACAACGGGAACTAAGAACCTGCAGCCTGCAAAAAGGAGACCTCAAACACAGTAAGATAAGCAAAATGAGAAGACAGAGAAATACACAGCAGACGAAGGAGCAAGGTAAAAACCCGCCAGACCTAACAAATGAGGAGGAAATAGGCAGCCTACCTGAAAAAGAATTCAGAGTAATGATAGTAAAGATGATCCAAAATCTTGGAAATAGAATGGAGAAAATACAAGAAACCTTTTACAAGGACCTAGAAGAACTAAAGAGCAAACAAACAATGGTGAACAACATAATAAATGAAATTAAAAATTCTCTAGAAGGAATCAATAGCAGAATAACTGAGGTAGAAGAACCGATAAGTGCCCTGGAAGATAAAAGAGTGGAAATAACTACCACAGAGTAGAATAAAGAAAAAAGAATGAAAAGAATCGAGGACAGTCTCAGAGACCTCTGGGACAACATTAAACGCACCAACATTCGAATTATAGGGGTCCCAGAAGAAGAAGAGAAAAAAAAGTACTGAAAAAATATTTAAAGAGATTACAGTTAAAAAATTCCATTATATGGGAAAGGAAATAGTCAATTAAGTGCTGGAAGCACAGAGTGTACCGTAAAGGATAAATCCAAGGAGAAACACGCCAAGACACATATTCATCACACTATCAAAAATTAAATACAAAGGAAAAATATTAAAAGCAGCAAGGGAAAAGCAACAAATAACATACAAGGGAATTCCCATAAGGTTAACAGCTGATCTTTCAGCAGAAACTCTGCAAGCCAGAAGGGAGTGGCAGGACATATTTAAATAAGTGATGAAAGGGAAAAACCTACAACCAAGATTACTCTACCCAGCAAGGATCTCATTCAGATTTGCCGGAGAAATTAAAACATTTACAAACAAGGAAAAGCTAAGAGAATTCAGCACCACCAAACCAGCTTTACAACAAAAACTAAAGGAACTTCTCTAGGCAGGAAACACAAGAGAAGGAAAAGACCTACAATAACAAACCCAAAACAATTAAGAAAATGGTAACAGGAACATACATATCGATAATAACCTTGAATGTAAATGGATTAAAACCTCCAACCAAAAGACACAGACTGGCTGAATGGATACAAAAACAAGACCCATATATATGCTGTCTACAAGAGACCCACTTCAGACCTAGGGACACAAACAGACTGAAAATGAAGGGATGGAAAAAGATATTCCATGCAAATGAAATTCAGAAGAAAGCTGGTGTAGCAATTCTCATATCAGACAGAATAGACTTTAAAATAAGGACTATTACAAGAGACAAAGAAGGACACTACATAATGATCAAGAGATCAATACAAGAAGATATTAACAATTGTAAATATTTATGCACACAACATAGGAGCACCTCAATATATAAGGCAAATGCTAACAGCCATAAAAGGGGAAATCGACAGTAACACAATCATAGTAGGGGACTTTAACACCCCTCTTTCACCAATGGACAGATCATCCAAAATGAAAATAAATAACGAAACACAAACTTTAAATGACACATTAAACAAGATGGACTTAATTGATATTTACAGGACATTCCATCCAAAAACAACAGAATACACTTGCTTCTCAAGTGCTCATGGAACATTCTCCAGGATAGGTCATATCCTGGGTCACAAATCAAGCCTAGGTAAACTTAAGAAAATTGAAATCCTATCAAGTATGTTTTCCGGCTACAACATTATGAGACTAGATATCAATTACACGAAAAAATCTGTAACAAATACAAACACATACAGGCTAAACAACAAACTACTAAATAACCAAGAGATCACTGAAGAAATCAAAGAGGAAATCAGAAAATACCTAGAAACAAATGACAACGAAAACACGATGACTCAAAACCTACGGGATGCAGCAAAAGCAGTTCTAAAAGGGAAGTTTATAGCAATACAATCCTACCTCAAGAAGCAAGAAACATCTCAAATAAACAACCTAAACTTACATCTAAAGTAATCAGAGATAAGAGGAACAAAAAACTGTCAAAGTTAGCAGAAGAAAAGAAATCATAAAGATCAGATCAGAAATAAATGAAAAAGCAATGAAGGAAACGATAGCAAAGATCAATAAAACTAAACACTGGTTCTTTGAGAAAATAAACCAAATTGATAAACCATTAGCCAGACTCATCAAGAAAAAAAGGGAGAAGGCTCAAATCAATAAAATTAGAAATGAAGCAGGAGGAGTAGCAACTGACACTGCAGAAATGCAAAGGATCATGAGAGATTACTACAAGCAAAAAAATGGACAACCTGAAAGAAACGGACAAATTCTTAGAAAAGCACAACTTCCAAGACTGAACCAGGAAGAAACAGAAAATAAAAACAGACCAATCATGACCACTAAAACTGAAACTATGATTAAAAATCTTCCAACAAGGGCTTCCCTGGTGGCGCAGTGGTTGAGAGTCTGCCTAACGATGCAGGGGACACGGGTTCATGCCCTGGTCTGGGAAGATCCCACATGCCGCAGAGCGACTAGGCCCGTGACCCATGGCTGCAGAGCCTGTGCGTCCGGAGCCTGTGCTCCGCAATGGGAGAGACCACAACAGTGAGAGGCCCGCGTATCATAAAAAAAAAAAAAATCTTCCAACACACAAAAGTCCAGGACCAGATGGCTTCACAGGCAAATTCTACCAAACATTTAGAGAAGAGCTAACACCTATCCTTCTCAAACTATTCCAAAATATAGCAGAGGAAGGAACACTCCCAAACTCATTCTACGAGGCCACCATCAGTCTGATACCAAAACCAGACAAAGATGTCACACAAAAAGAAAACTACAGACCAATATCACTGATGAACATAGATGTAAAAATCTTGAACAACAACAACAAAATACTAGCAAACAGAATCCAAAAGCACATTAAAAGGATCATACACCATGATCAAGTGGGGTTTATCCCAGGAATGAAAGGATTCTTCACTATACACAAATCAATCAATGTGATACATCATATTAACAAACTGAAGGATAAAAACCATATGATCATCTCAATAGATGCAGAAAAAGCTTTTGACAAAATTCAACACCCATTTAAGATAAAAACCCTCCAGAAAGTAGGCATAGAGGGAATTTACCTCAACATAATAAAGGCCATATATAGCAAACCCATAGCCAGCACTGTTCTCAATGGTGAAAAACTGAAACCATTCCCTCTAAGATCAGGAACAAGACAAGGTTGCCCACTCTCACCACTATTATTCAACATAGTTTTGGAAGTTTTAGCCACAACAATCAGAGAAGAAAAAGAAATAAAAGGAATCCTAGTCAGTAAAGAAGAAGTAAAACTGTCACTGTTTGCAGATGACATGATACTATACATAGAGAATCCTAAACATGCTACCAGAAAACTACTAAAGCTAATCAATGAATTTGGTAGAGTAGCAGGATACAAAATTAAGGCACAGAAATCTCTTGCATCCCTATACACTAATGATGAAAAATCTGAAAGAGAAATTAAAGAAACACTCCCATTTACCATTGCAACAAAAAGAATAAAATACCTAGGAATAAACCTACCTGAGGAGACAAAAGACATGTATGGAGAAAATTATAAGACACTGATGAAAGAAATTAAAGAAATTAAAGATGATACAAAAAGATGGAGGGATATATCATGTTCTTGGATGGAAGAATCAACATTGTGAAAATGACTATACTACCCAAAGCAATCTACAGATTCAGTGCAACCTCTATCAAACTACCAATGGCATTTTTCACAGAACTAGAACAAAAAATTTCACTATTTGTATGGAGACACAAAAGACCCCGAATAGCCAAAGCAATCTTAAGGAAGAAAAATGGAGCTGGAGGAATCAGGCTCCCTGACTTCAGACTATATTACAAAGCTACTGTAATCAAGACAGTATGGTACTGGCACAAAAACAGAAATATAGATCAATGGAACAGGATAGAAAGCTCAGAGATCTACCGACGCATATATGATCACCTTACCTTTGATAAAGGAGGCAAGAATATACAATGGAGAAAAGACAGCCTCTTCAATAAGTGGTGCTGTGAAAACTGGACAGCTACATGTAAAAGACTGAAATTAGAACACTCCCTAACACCATACACAAAAATAAACTCAAAATGAATTAAAGACCTAAATGTAAGCCCAGACACCATCAAACTCTTAGAGGAAAACATAGGCAGAACACTCTGTGACATAAATCACAGCAAGATCCGTTTTGATCCACCTCCTAGAAAGAAAAACAAAAATAACAAATGGGACCTAATGAAAGTTAAAAGTTTTTGCACAGCAAAGGAAACTATAAACAGGACAAAAAGACAATCCTCAGAATGGGAGAAAATATTTGCAAATGAAGCAACTGACAAAGGATTAATCTCCAAAATATACAAGCAGTTCATGCTGCTCAATATCAGAAAAACAAATAACCCAATCCAAAAATGGGCAGAAGACCTAAATAGACATTTCTCCAAAGAAGATATACAGATTGCCAACAAACACATGAAAGGACGCTCAACATCACTAATCATTAGAGAAATGCAAATCAAAACTACAATTAGATATCACTTCATGCTGGTCAGAATGGCCATCATCAAAAAATCTACAAACAATAAATGCTGGAGAGGGTGTGGAGAAAAGGGAACCCTCTTGTACTGTTGGTGGGAGTGTAAATTGATACAGCCACTGTGTAGAACAGTATGGAGGTTCCTTTAAAAAACTAAAGATAGAACTACCATATGACCCAGCAATCCCACTACTGGGCACACACCCTGAGAAAACCATACTTCACAAAGAGTCATGCACCACAGTGTTCACTGCAGCACTATTTACGATAGCCAGGACATGGAAGCAACCTAAGTGCCCATCGACAGATGAATGGATAAAGATATGGCACATATATACAATGGAATATTACTCAGCCATAAAAAGAAACAAAACTGAGTTATTTGCAGTGAGGTGGATGGACCTAGAGACTGTCATACAGAGTGAAGTGAGAAAGAGAAAAACAAATAACATATGCTAATACATGTATATGGAATCTAAAGAAAAAACAACAAAAATGGTTCTGAAGAACCTAGGGGCAGGACAGGAATAAAGATGGAGACGTAGAGAATGGACTTGAGGACACGGGGAGGGGAAGTATAAGGTGGGATGAAGTGAGAGAGTAGCACTGACATATATACACTACCAAATGTAAAACAGACAGCTAATGGGAAGCAGCTGCATAGCACAGGGAGATCAGCTCGGTGCTTTGTGTCCCCCCAGAGGGGTGGGATAGGGAGGGTGGGAGGGAGATGCAAGAGGGAGGAGACATGGGGATATATGTATACATAAAGCTGATTCACTTTGTTGTACAGCAGAAACTAACACACCATTGTAAAGCAATTATACTCCAATAAAGATATTAAAAAAATAACTATGAGAATTCCATGTTTAAAATAGAATTTATTGCCCTACATGCATAATCTTCTATTCTGAGCAAATTAGACAGCTATACTAATATTCTGACTCTGGTAGCTCTTTATAGTTTGGCTTTTACTGAGGGTTTTCAACTCCGAATATGAACTACATGGAATACCAGAGGATGATACAGAACCAATGAATCAGATTTAGGAGGAAACTTAAAATTCAACGTCTTAACATCTTTTTATTTGATGCAATTCAATAAACATTTACTCACTTTGAGAGAGATCCTCAGAGGGGTTAGGAGAATCAAAGTCTTAGATCTCAAGGATTTCACATAACAAACAGGATACAAAACAAGGTAGATACTCTACAACTAAACAAAAATTGGATAGGGACCCAAAAGTTACAAAGTGCTGTGGATATTCAAAGGGAGATGGTACCTAAGATTGGCCTTAATTGGAAGTTAGAATTTTCACACAGAATATTCCAGGCATGCAAGAAGAAAGGATAGAGAGAAGAGATTCAAGAGTTTACAAAACATGAGAATATAACGGACTCTGTAAAAAAGTGTTCACATATCCTTTGTGGAACCAAAAGTGTGAAAAAATGAATACATAATTACCAAGAACTTCAGGAGAGAAAAAGGAGCCAATTAGTGTTGAAAGCTACAGCAGGGTTAAGAGAATAAAGATAGAAATTATCAAGAATGTATCATAATCAGGTCATTGGTGGCCTTACCTGACCTCAGTGGTGAGATCAGAAACTAAAGACATTTCAGAGTAGAAAAACAAAAGTGGCTCAATATAAAAGGCTCATCATGAAAGAGAATAATTAAGGTAAGGAGAAAAACAGAGTTTTAGAATATGGAAGACCTGAACATGTTTGATGACAGAGCGAAAGGAGTCAACAGAAAGGTAAAAATGGAAAGATTCAAACGAAAGAAGGTATACTTAATATTTGGAACAAAGTTACAGAAAGTGGTTGGAAACAAAAGCATGCAAAGAGGAAAGATGGGCCTTGGAAAGGAAAAGGGACTTTTTTCCCCTGGGAAAAAAGGATGAGCATTTTTCTGAGAAAAATGGATGAGCATTTCTCTGAGAGAAGAGCAAGGAAGTTGAGGGATCCTGAAAAGGCTTTAAAAGAAAGTGCTTGGAAATCTTAGGAGCACAGGCATTTGACAAGGGCAGGAAGAAAATCAGCAGGAGACAAATAGAAAGGATTCTAGCAGCAGTGAGGGCTTAGCTGGATTCAGAAACAGAAATCTGCGGAGATACAATCAGCATATTTGATGACTTTCTCCCAATAACCTCAGAAGCCCGGGACGCTAGGGGGAGAAAGCAAATTGTGGGAAAGGAAACCAAAAAATGACTTGCCTGAAATAAAATTACTCAAGTTGGCAGGGCTGAGACAAGTGCCCAGCCAGCTCTGGCTTCTAGTTCAGCACTCTCCTTTGACTATGCTGCCTTCTTTTTAAACAAAACTTTCCTAAAGATGGTTAAGTTTAAAAGTTAATTGCCAGTTTTAAAACCATGCTATTAAAGCAAGGTAATGAAATAGTTGTTCTTTGAGCACTAACACAATAAAATTAGGACTTTTTTTTACTTGTATAACGTCATCAGTTGTGAAAAGTCAGAAGGGTTCATTGCCAGACAAAACCCAGAATGTCACTTACCTGGCAGCTTCAGGAAAACCCATCTTGTACAGCGTGACAACTACTGCTCCTCCGAGGCCTAAATTATGCTGCAGAGCAACCTTTGCACCAGGAACTTGCCTTTTTCCGGCTTCCCCTCTCAGCTGCCAGCAGAGTTCAGCGCACTGAGCCAGACCTAACAAATCGAACGCAGAACAGTCAGATTCCGTTGGTTTAGAAAGCTAAAGGCAGACAAGGGCTAACGTTTAATTGTGACTTTTAACTAAACCATTTTATTCAGCCAAGACGACGTTTGCCTAAGTAAGAACTTCTCTTAAAAGCCTGGAGGGTTTTTGCAGCTAGCTATTTTTTCTCCCTAAGTAATCTCTGTATTTAGACAATATTCAGGCTTCAGAAATTCCTTGTACTCTTTAAATTTATCCAACCTGCCATTTTTTGGCAATGTTTAAAGAGAAAACACTGAATATACCGTTCTCTGGCTGACGCAAAACAGCATAAAATAATTTAATTTTACCATTTTTAATGTATCTAAAGAATATAATCTAGGACTTGGGAGTTGACTTTCCCTAAAATATTTAGCTGGTATGGGAAATTTTCCTATTATTCTCCTCAAAAAGTTCCTAGAAAGAATGTTTTCTAGACTAGCTATTCACAGCTATTCCAAAAATAGCACTGGATTCACAAAAATAGCATTTTGTCCTCTGGATAATAAAATCAGAGATTTTTAGAGCTGGAGAGAACTAAATAATGTTGAAACCAAACCCCCCTAAAACTGAGTTCCCTTACCGAGTTTATGATTAATCTCTCTATCCAAAACTTTATTCCCTTACTTGTCTCCTCTGACCTCAATCCCTTTCTTGTCCCCTCAATTCTGTGCTAACTGAACACTAATTAATCAGAGTCAGTTGACTAAGATTGCTGTTGTTAATAACATCGTTACTGTATTCAAATTGCTGTTGTAGATACCATCATACAAACTCAAGTTGTTTTTCCAGGCAAGATGAGCTCACAACCCCCAGAGCCATGGACCACCTGGCCAGAGAATCATAAACCAGACACATTCTGACTCCCAAAACCATGATTAAGAAATGTCACACATATACACACTACTATATACAAAATAGATAACTAATAAGAACCTACTGTATAGCACAGGGAACTCTACTCAATACTCTGTAATGACCTATATGGGAAAAGAATCTAAAGGAGTGGATATATGTATAACTGATACACTTTGCTGTACAGCAGAAACTAATACAACATTGTAAATCAACTATACTCCAATAAAAATTAATTAATAAAAAAATACACGTGTTCAATAATGAAAGAGAAATGTCACAGAAATGTCTTGAGACGATGATTAATTACAGTTTCCTTGTTCTTCCCCTTTAAAACATCCTTAACTCAAAGACCAAGATGGAGTGGATCTGAGACTTGTCTCCCACTCCCTTTCTTGGCGCCCTGCAAATAAACCCTTACTTTGCTGCAAACACCCACTATCAGAGTTTGCTTTCTGTGCCAAGCCATGGGCACAGGAGCCCTTGCTTAGTTACAAAGGTAGCAATGAGAAACTGTAAAATTAAGTAATTTGTGAATGGTCACAAAGCAGGCTAATTTCAGAGTTGAGATTAGAAGCCAAGTCTCCTGATTTACATTTGTTTTTCTCCCACACCAGCTATTCAAGGATAGTTTAGTTAAGAATGTTGGATAGACTGGTTTCATCGTTCCAGAAGCAGAGCAAATTGGTCTACCTATAAAGTCTTTTCTTCCACCTACACCCCCAATCACAAGGTCTGATTCCCGAATACCTATGACAGTTTTCTGTATAACCCCAACCTTCTCAAGAAATTTAACTGCCATTTCTCCTTTCTAAGCAATGTCTACATATTTTTACAGAATATATATTTTAAATACTGTTTTAAAATAGGTAATTCTACATCTTATAATGAATTTTTGAATTGTGAACATTTTGAATATTAAGGTCAAAGTGAATAATTCTACTAATATATCCAAACTTTGGGGCAATCAGTTTTACTTGAAATCTGCCATACAAAAAGCTTAAACATTTATGAATACATAAGACCAAAAAAAGTATTCAGACTGGTCTTATGTATATGTGGGTGGGGAAATAGGGCTAGTTCTCTTCCCCAAAGAGTAAATATACATAGTTTATAAATATTTGAGAAAAATACTCAACTTTACCTTGATCAAATAGAAAGATACTGTTTTAACCAATCACATTGGTCAGGATGTTTAAAAATGGAGGTAATCAATGCTGGGGAGACTATGGCATGACAGCCACCTTCATACAGTAAGGGTAAAAGTTCAAACTGGTACAACCTTTTTGGAAAGCAATGTAAAAAATTATTAAGAGCATTAAAAATGCCTTGAAAACCATTCTATGGAAATAATCAAGCATAGGAAAAGTCTTACACACAAAGCTATCTGTTTATCACTTTCTTAGAACAGTGAAAAACTAGATAATCTACAAGTGAAATAACTGGCGAATGGTTATATGAATTATGACCTATCCATATGACAAAGTACTATGTTCCTATTTAAAATGATGTATCCAAAAATTTTAATAGTTTAGGAAAATGTTTATGATATAATCTTAGTAAAAAATGCAAGGAACCCTTTAGATATTCATCTACCCATCCATCCAACAAATATTTACTGAATGCCTAATATGTGCTGACACTGCTCAAGGCTCAGAAGATCTAATAAATAAGATAGGCATATAAAGGTACACAGCCTACTTAAGGAATAGAAAGTTAAGTGAATGAGGCTAGAGAGTGCTCAAGACAGCCAGTGAGAGTGAGAGAGAAGGGGGTGAAAAGGGAGAGAGGGAGTTGGGGGAGGGAGGCTGGCAGAAGGGGAGAGAGTGAGGGGGAGAGAAGGAGGGAGAGAGAGAACATGAATGTACTGGAAGCACCAGATTTTGCAATAATCTCAGTCACACCATACGACTGATACTGTAGAAGATGTGGTATACTGTGTTAAATCTCTACTCATGATTTGCTAAACTCACTTGTGGCAAAAAAAGGAAGAAGGGAGGGAGGGAGGGAATAAAGATCCATGTTAACTTATTTATTCACTTTTAACAGAAGACGACAGTGAGAAAACATACTGATTATATGAGCTTTCTCGTTATCTGCTTTCAGAATAACCTGGCATTTCTTGCATTTCTAGAATCTAGATTTGTGAAGGGTGGAAGTCAAAAGTTGGCCTCAGAAATCTACTTTCCAAGAAGACGCAGAAGATAGTTATGAAAGCATAAACTATATGAGCAACACATTTTAAAATTTTTCCTTCCTTGGATAACTTCTGGCACTGAATTAAAAACCATATTTTTCCTCTCCTTGGGGAAAAAAAACTATCAAACATGAACACAATATATTTATAAATTGTGGAGGGAGATAGGAATGGGCATCCTGTCAAAGTAGTATATTCAAACAGTAATGTCCTTCTTAAAGTCTCTTACGAAGGGGAAAAAACGTTTTAACCTTGTTACTTCATTTTACTACCATCTTGCTGCAAAAATTTCCTAACAAGATGTTGGTCAATCTTTTAATACAAAAATAATTAGCCTAGGACTCAGCTACATAGTTATATAGTCTGGTTGCTACTGAAAATAAGCTATTCAAATATGTATCAGGCACTCCACTAAGTACTGAAGATACAAAGAATTCACAGTGTAATATGAAGTGCTAATAAAGATAAGTACTAAGTGCTATGGAAATCCACAGAATGGAAAAACTACAGGGAATAATATCTTGAGATATTACCCGAGGTCTTTTCTTCCTCCTGCTTCCCTGAACCCATAGCTTTTCCTATACCATTAAGACAGTCAAGTACAAAAAGTCATAATTTAGCTTTAGTTTCAAATTAGACATCTAAAGACCTTAGCATAAACAGCATAAAAAAGCATGTTTTTCTATTGTTGGAGGCTGGCTTTTTGAGAAAGCAAAGATTTTTGAGCTTTAAAGGGCAAAAAGCATTAATGGACTCAGCATACACTGAAAAATGCACAGTTATTAAGATCAGTTTTTCCCTCCAAAAGTTATAAAATTATCAACCTAGAATGCTATCAAAAGTACAATATATTTCAAGAACAAAAGTAACAAGGATATTTTCAGACAAAATAAGCTGAAAGAATTCATCACCATACTGTAACACCCACACTATAAATGTTAAAGGAAATCCTTTAGGCAGTAAGAAAATGATAGCAGATGGAAATATGAATTTACACAAAGGAATGAAGTGGTAACTACATTAATCTTAAATAGATAAGGTTTCTTATTGTTTAATCTCTTTAGGAGATAACTGATTATTTAAACAAAAATAATTTCTTGTGGGGTTTAAAACATATGTAAAAGAAAAATTTACAACTACAGTATTATAAGGCCTGGACAGGAAAAATGGAAGTATACTGTTGTAAGGTTCTTTTACTATTAGTGAGCTCGTATAATAACACTTGAAGATAGGCTATGATAATAAAGGTAAAATGGAGAAATAAAAAATAATCCAAAAGTAGGATGATGAAAAGAGAGAAATGGGAATAAAGGACAGCTGGGACAAAGAGAACACAAATAGCCATACTAATAATCATATCAAATATAAATAGTCTAAACACCCCAATCAAAGACAGAGATTGTCAGTGTGGAGAAAAAAAACAAGACCCAACTAAATGCTGCCAATGCACTTTAAACATAAAATCACAAATAGGTTAAAACTAAAAAGATAGAAAAAGATATACCATGTTAGCACTAGTTAAAATCTGAAAGCTGGAGTGGCCATATTAAATCAGCCAAAGCAGATTTCAGAGCAAAGACTTGCCAGAGCAAAGAAGGCCATTTCATGAAGATAAAGGGGAAAAGATAAAACTGTCTTTATTCACAGATAATATGATTGTCTATATAGAAAACCTGATGCAGTTTTTAAACAACTACTAGGATTAATAAGTGAGTTTTAGCAAGGCTATAAGATGAATAAACAAAAATTGATTGTATTTCTACATACTAGTAATGAAAGCTTGAAACTGAAAAAATACCATTCACAATAGCATCAAAAATATGAAATACTTAGGGGTAAATCTGACAAATATTTACCCCTAAGTATTTACCCCATAATCTGACAAATATGTGCAAGACCTGTACAGTGAAAACTATATTTCTGAAAAAAGTTAAAGACTTTTTAAAATAAATAAATGGAGACATATATTTTGTTTATAAGTCAGAAGATTCACTATTGTTTGAATCTCAATTCTCCCCCAGATAAATCTATACATTCAACATAATCCTAAAAAAAATCCCAGGAAAATTTTTTGTAGAAATCAACAAGCTTATTCTAAAATTTCTATAAAAATACAAAGGAGCTAGAATAGCCAAACAACTCTAAAAAAGAAGAATTAAGTTGGGAGGCTAAGGCTACCTAATATCAAGAACAATTACAAAGGTACAGTAATCAAAACAGTATGGTACTCATGTAAAGACAGACACATAGATTAACTGGACAGAAAAGACAGACCACAAATAATGCCCACATATTTATGAACAACTGATTTTTGACAAAGGTAATGCAGTGGACAAAGTATAGATAAATAAATGGCACTCCAACAACAGGAAATCCATATGTAAAAAATGGACTCAGATCCACACTTTGTGCCATACATAAAAATTAATTCAAAATGGGTCACAGATCTAAATGTAAGGCTTAAAGTATAAAACATCTAGGAGAAAACACAGGAAAAGATCTTTGTGACTCAGGGTTAGACAAAGATGTCTTAGACAGGACTTAACCATAATTAAAAACTTCTGCTCTTTAAAAGACACTAGCAAGAGAATGAAAAGGAAAGTCACAGACTGGGAGAAAATCTTTGCAAAGCATATATTTAGTAAAGAACTTGTATACAGGATACATAAAGAACTCTCAAAACTCATTGAAGAAGATATAAAGATGACAAATAAGCACATAAAAAACTGTTTAACATCATTAGCCAGTAGGAAAATGCAAATTAAAACCACAAGAAGATGCCACTACATACTGATTAGAATGGCTAAAATTTAAAAAGCTGACCATACCAAGTGCTGACGAGGATGTGGAAGAACTAGAACTCTCATACACAGCTGGTGGGAAGGCAAAATAGTATGACCACTTTGGAAATCAGTTTGACAGTTTCTTTTTTTGTTGTTTTTTTAAATTAATTTATTTATTTTGGCTGCGCCAGGCCTTAGTTGCAGCATGTGGGATCCTTTAGTTGCAGCATGTGGACTTCTTAGTTGGGGCATGCATGCAGGATCTAGTTCTCTGAACAGGGATTGAACCTGGGCCCCCTGCATTGGTAGCGTGGAGTCTTACCCACTGGACCACCAGGGAAGTCCCCAGTTTGACAGTTTCTTAAAAGTTAAACCTGCTTGGGCTTCCCTGCTGGCACAGTGGTTGAGAGTCTGCCTGCTGATGCAGGGGACATGGGTTCATGCCCTGGTCCAGGAAGAACCCACATGCCGCAGAGCGGCCAGGCCCGTGAGCCATGGCCGCTGAACCTGCGCGTCCAGAGCCTGTGCTCCACAATGGGAGAGGCCACAACAGTGAGAGGCCCACATACTGCAAAAAAAAAAAAAGTTAAGCCTACACCTGGCATGTGATCCAGTCATTCCACTCCTAAGTATTTACACAAGAGAAAATATAATCCGTGTTTATATAAATATTTACCCATGAATGTTCACAGTAGCTTTATTTGTAATAGCCAAAAACTAGAAACAACCCAAATATCCATCAACAATAAACATGATATATCCATACAGTGGAATACTACTCAGCAATAAAAAGGAATGAACTATTGATACATGCAAATATATGGACAACTCTCAGGCAGACAAAAAGAAAGATAACATACTGTAGAATTCCATTTATACAAAACTCTAGAAAATGCAAATTAATCTACAGTGACAGAAAACACTCCTTTGGGATGTGGGGTAGGAAATAGTGGGAAGGAGGGATTACAAAGATGCATATATGACAAAACTTTTGGGGTTGATGGACATGTTCACTATCTTGACTATGGTGATGGTTTAACAGGTGGATATATATGTCAAACTTATTAAATTGTACATTTTAAATATGTGCAGTTGAAGATGGCAGTGTGGGAAGATGCGGAGTTAGTGTCTCCCCACGACTACGGCAACTGTTGGCTGCTGGTGGGGGACTCTGACGCCCAAGGAGATGGGAGGAACCCCAAAGTGAACTGGTAGGATGTAGGGGGACTGAGTGGGGAGGAGAACTGGAGGCCAGACAGGATCAGTGCCCCTGAGGCTGGGAAGATCAGGAGAGGCAGGTGGGAGGAGCCATCCAGGAGAAAGGGGAGAGGAGCGGAGGGTGATTGCCCCGCCCACTGGGGCCCAGGGAGCCTGTTGAGCTCCCAGGCTGGTCCCCTGCCCTCCAAAGCCCCCTCCAGGCCGTGTGGGCCCTTGGGAGCATAGGAAGGAGGCCAGGGAGATCAGGAGAGGCAGGCGGAAGGGGCCCTCCCAGACCCAAGGAGCAGGAGAGGAGAGGAGGGCGTTTGCCCCGCCCACTCGAACCCAGGAAGCCTGTGGGGCTCCCAGCTGAGGTACCCTGCTCTCTGAGACCAGGGGTGGGAAGCACGCCTGGACCCCTTCTGTGCCTTGAGCCTAAGCCCCACGCCCCACATTCCCCAGGGCATTTCCAGCCCTGTGGGTCCTAAGCATAGGCCCTGCCCACTACCCAAACCTCACCCTTGCTTAGGCCCCGCCCTCCACAGCCAAAGCCTTTCCCCCCTTTTTATTCTTTTCTTTTCCCTCCTCCTCTTTTTTACTATTGCGGTACTGTTATACCTTCCGGTTGTTGATTCATCTATATTTTTTATTTTTATATTCTTTTTAACATACCTGTTAGTTTCCTAATCTAATTTTACTTTTTACTTTGTTATTGTTCTTTTCTTTTTTGCCACCCCACATGGCTTGCGGGATCTTGGTTCATGAACCAGGGGTCGGACCGAAGCTCCTCCAGTGGGAGCTCTGAGTCCGAACCACTGGACTAACAGAGAACCTCAGACCCCAGGGAATATTCATCAGAGTGAGATCTCATGGAGTTCCTCATCTCAGTACTAAGACCCAGCTCTACTCAACAGCCTACAAACTCCAGTGTTGGACGCCTCAGGCAAAACAACCAGTAAGACAGGAACACAATCCCACTCATTTAAATAAATTTAAAAAATGAGATGGCAAAAAAATATGTCACAGATGACTGAGCAAGGTAAAAACCTACAAGACCAAATAAATGAGGAAATAGGCACCTACCTGAAAAAGAATTCAGAGTAATGATAGTAAAGATGATCCAGAATCTCAGAAACAGAATGGAGGCACAGACAGAGAAAATACAAGAGATGTTTAACAAAGATCTAGAAGAACTAAAGAACAAACAAACAGAGATGAACAACACAATAACTGAAATGAAAAATACACTAGAAGGAATCAATAACAGAATAACTGAGGCAGAAGAATGGGTAAGTGAGCTAGAAGACAAAATGGTGGAAGTAACTGCCGAGGAGCAGAATAAAGATAAAAGATGAAAAGAATTGAGGACAGTCTCAGAGACCTCTGGGACAACATTAAATGCACCAACATTCGAATTATAGGGGTTCCAGAAGAAGAAGAGAATAAGAAAGGGTCTGAGAAAATATTTGAAGAGATTACAGTCGAAAACTTCCCTAACATGGGAGAGGAAATAGTCACCCAAGTCCAGGAAGCACAGAGAGTCCCATACAGGATAAACCCTAGGAAAAATACACCAAGACACCTATTAATCAAACTAACAAAAATTAAATTCAAAGGAAAAATATTAAAAGCAGCAAGGGAAAAACAAAAAAATAATATACAAAGGAATCCCCATAAGGTTATCAGCTGATTTTTCAGCGTAAACTCTGCAGGCCAGAAGGGAGTGGCAGGATATACTTAAAGTGATGAAACAGAAAAACCTACAACCAAGATTACTCTACCCAGCAAGGATCTCATTCAGATTTGATGGAGAAGTCAAAAGCTTTTCAGACAAGCAAAAGCTAAGAGAATACAGCACCACCAAACCAGCTTTACAACAAATGCTAAAGGAACTTCTCTAGGTGGGAAATACAAGAGAAGAAAAAGATCCACAAAAACAAACCCAAAACAATTAAGAAAATGGTAATAGGAACATACATATAGATAATAACCTTGAATGTAAATGGATTAAATGCCCCAACCAAAAGACACAGACTGGCTGAATGCATACAAAAACAAGACCCATATATATGCTGTCTACAAGAGACCCACTTCAGACCTAGGAACACATACAGACTGAAAGTGAAGGGATGGAAAAAGATATTCTATGCAAATGGAAATCAAAAGAAAGCGGGAGTAGCAATACTCCTATCAGATAAAATAGACTTTAAAATAAAGAATGTTACAAGAGATAAGAACGGACACCACATAATGATCAAAGGATCAATCTAAGAAGATATAACTATTATAAATGTTTATGCACCCAAGATAGGAGTGCCTCAATACATAAGGCAAATGCTAACAGCCATAAAAGGGGAAATCGACAGTAACACAACCATAGTAGGGGACTTTAACACCCCACTTGCACCAATGGACAGATCATCCAAACAGAAAATAAATAAGGAAACACAAGCTTTAAATGACACAATACACCAGACAGATTTAATTGATATTTATAGAACATTCCACCCAAAAGTGGCAGAATACACTTTCTTCTAAAGTGCACCTGGAACATTCTCCAGGATAAATCACATCTGGGGTCATAAATCAATCCTCAGGAAATTTAAGAAAACTGAAATTGTATCAAGCAACTTTTCTGACCACAACACTATGAAATTGTAAATCAAATACAGGAAAAAAAACTGTAAAAAACACAAATACATGGAGGCTAAACAGCGCACTACTAAATAACCAAGAGATCACTGAAGAAATCAAAGAAGAAATAAAAAATACATAGAAACAAATGAACACAAAAACACAACGACCCAAAACCTATGGGACGCAGCAAAAGCAGTTCTAAGAGGGAAGTTTATAGCAATTCAATCTCACCTCAGGAAACAAGAAAAATCTCATATAAACAATCTAACCCTACACTTAAAACAACTAGAGAAAGAAGAACAAAGAAAACCCAAAGTCAAGAGAAGGAAAGAAATCATAAAGATCAGAGCAGAAATAAATGAAATAGAAACGAAGAAAGCATTAGCAAAGATCAATAAAACTAAAAGCTGTTGCTTTTTTTGTTTATCTTTGAGAAGATAAACAAAATTGATAAACCTTAGCCAGACTCATCAAGAAAAAAAAGGAGAGGACGCAAATCAATAAAATTAGAAATGAAGAAGGAGAAATCACAACTGACACCGCAGAAATACAAGGGATTGTAAGAGACTACTACAAATAACTATATGCCAATAAAATGGACAACTATGAAGAAATGGACAAATTCTTGGAAAGCTACAATTTCCCAAGACTGAACCAGGAAGAATTAGAAAATATAAACAGACCAATCACAAGTAATGAAATTGAAACCATAATTTAAAATCTTCCAACAGGGCTTCCCTGGTGGCGCAGTGGTTGAGAGTCCACCTGCCGATGCAGGGGAGACGGGTTAGTGCCCCGGTTCGGGAGGATCCCACATGCCGCAGAGCAGCTGGGCCCGTGAGCTATGGCTGCTGACCTGCATGTATGAAGCCGGTGCTCCACAACAGGAGAGGCCACAGCGGTGAGAGGCCCACGTACCACACACACAAAAAAATCTTCCAACAAACAAAAGTCCAGGGCCAGATGGCTTCACAGGTGAATTCTATCAAACATTTAGAGAAGAGCTAACACCGATCCTTCTCAAACTCTTCCAAAAAATTGCAGAGGGAGAAACACTCCCAAATTCGTTCTACGAAGCCACCATCACCCTGATACCAAAATCAAACAAAGATGTCACAAAGAAACAAAACTACAGGCCAATATCACTGATGAACATAGATGCAAAAATCCTGAACAAAATACTAGCAAACAGAATCCAACAGCATTCCAAAGGATCATACATCATGATCAAGTGGGATTTACTCCAGGGATGCAAGGATTCTTCAATATACACAAATCAATCAATGTGATACACCACATTAACAAATTAAGGAATAAAAACCATATGCTCATCTAAATAGATGAAGAAAAAGCTTTTGAAAAAATTCAACACCGATTTATGATAAAAACTCTCCAGAAACTGGGCATAGAGGGAAACTACCTCAACATAATAAAGGTCATATATGACAAACCCACAGCAAGCATCACACTCAATAGTGAAAAACTGAGATCTTTTCCACTAAGATCAGGAATAAGACAAGGATGTCCACTCTTGCCACTCTTGTTCAACATAGTTTTGGAAATCCTAGCCACAGCAATCAGAGAAGAAAAAGAAATAAAAGGAATACAAATTGGAAAAGAAGAAGTCACTGTCTGCTGATGACATGATACTATATATACATAGAGAATCCTAAAGATGCCACCAGAAAACTACTAGAGGTAATCAATGAATTTGGTAAGGTTGCAGGATACAAAATTAATGCACAGAAATCTTTGGCATTCCTATACACCAACAATGAAAAATCAGAAAGAGAAATTAAGGAAATCCTCCCATTTACCATTACAGCAAAAAGAATAAAATACCTAGGAATAAACCTGTCTAAGGAGGTGAAAGACTTGTACTCAGAAAACTATAAAACACTGATGAAAGAAATCAAAGATGACATAAACAGATGGAGAAATATACCATGTTCTTGGATTAGAAGAATGAATATTGTGAAAATCACTATACTTACCTAAAGCAATCTACAGATTCAATGCAATCCCTATCAAACTACCAATGGCATTCTTCACAGAATTAGAACAAAAAATGTTACAATTCGTATGGAGACACAAAAGACCCCAAAGAGCTAAAGCAATCTTGAGAAAGAAAAACGGAGTTGGAGGAATCAGGCTCCCTGACTTCAAACTATACCACAAAGCTACAGTAATCAAGACAGTATGGTACTAGCACAAAAACAGAAATACAGATCAATGGTACAGGATGGAATGCCCAGAGATACACCCATGCACATATGGGCACCTAACTTACGACAAAGGAGGCAAGTACATACAATAGAGAAAAGACAGCCTCTTCGATAAGTGGTGCTGGGAAAACTGGACAGCTACATGTAAAAGAATGAAATTAGAACACTACCTAACACCATACACAAAAATAAACTCAAAATGGATTAAAGACTTAAATGTAAGACCAGACACTATAAAACTCTTAGAGGAAAACATAGGAAAAACACTCTTTGACATAAACCACAGCAAGATCTTTTTTGACCCACCTCCTAGAGTACAGGAAATAAAAACAAAAATAAAAAAATGGGACTTAATTAAACTTAAAAGCTTTTGCACAGCAAAGGAAACTACAAACAAGACAAAAAGACAACCCTCGGAATGGGAGAAAATATTTGCAAATGAAGCAACTGACAAATCTCCAAAATATATGAACAGCTCATGTAGCTCAATATCAAAAAAACAAATATCCAGTTAAAAAGTGGGCAGAAGACCTAAATAGACATTTCACCAAGGAAGACATACAGATGGCCAAGAGGCACATGAAAAGATGCTTAGCATCACTAATTATTAGAGAAATGTAAATCAAAACTACAATGAGGTATCATCACCTCATGCTGGTCAGAATGGCCATTATCAAAAAATCTAGAAATAATAAATGCTGGAAAGGGTGTGGTGAAAAGGGAACCCTCTTGCACTGTAGGTGGGAATGTAAATTGATACAACCACTATGGAAAACAGTATGGAAGTTCCTTAAAAAACTAAAAATAGAACTACCATATGACCCAGCAATCCCACTACTGGGCATATACCCTGAGAAAACCACAATTCTAAAAGAGACATGTACCACAATGTTCACTGCAGCACTATTTACAATAGCCAGGACATGGAACCAGCCTAAATGTCCAGCGACAGATGAATGGATAAAGATATGACACATCTATACAATGGAATGTTACTCAGCCATAAAAAGAAATGAAATTGAGTTATTTGCAGTGAGGTGGATGGACCTAGAATCTGTCATACAGAGTGAAGTAAGTCAGAAAGAGATAAACAAATACCAAATGCTAACGCATATATATATGTAATCTAAAAAAAAAAATGGTACTGATGAATGTAGTTACAGGGCAGGAATAAAGAGGTAGACATAGTGAATGGACTTGAGGACTTGGGGTGGGAGGGGGAAGCTGGGGCAAAGTGAGAGTAGCATGGACATATATACACTATCGAATGTAAAATAGATAGCTGGTGGGAAGCAGCACATAGTACAGGGAGATCGGCTCGGTGCTTTGCAATGACCTAGAGGGGTGGGATAGGGAGGATGGGAGGGAGGTTCAAGAGGAAGGGGATATGGGGACATGAATATGCATATGGCTGATTCGCTTTGTTGTGCAGCAGAAACTGACACAGTATTGTTAAGCAATTGTACTCCAATAAAGATCTATTAAAAAGATAATAAATAAATATGTGCAGCTGATTATATGTTGATTTTACCCCAAAAGAGCTGTTAAAATAAGAAAATAAAATATGGGATATATAGGCACGATATTCCTTCTCTGTCTTCCTTTTTCTTGTCAGGAGCAATAAAAGCCAGGGCCTGCTCCTAGCTATCTCTACCTGGCAATAGGTATCAAAAGTAAACATTCTCTCTCAGGCTCCATTTCTCCTGGCACTGAAGAGTGTTCATTAGAGTCTAATGATAAAACTTACCTCCCCTCACAACACAGTGATAAATGTGCAAAATTCTGGGCAACGGGAATGAGGACAGGTCAGTGACCTCTAGGATATGATGAGAGATGAATTTTGGTAAAATGCTATTTAGGCTTTACTGAATTACTGACTTTTTAGAGTCAGTATTGGATTTAGGTTTTGTCAGTCATCATCCTAGAATGTACTTCTTTTAGTGACCCCTTATAGAGTACAAGAAGAGCCAGGCCATGGTTTGAGTATGTTAGGTCAGCTGGCTAAAATTCCATTTACTCTCATTTCATTTTCACCCAACTCCTTAAAACCCAAGTTTATAATACCTTTAAAGGTACTGAAACATGTTAAAAAAAACAAAAAAGTCACACAATAGAATAATATATGTACCATTAAAAATATTAAGAACTATGTGAACTCAGGAGGAGACATAATTCCATCCCTTTGGGATATTAGAGCATCTTAGAATTAAGAAGGATCTAAGAGTGTGTCAAATCTAAGGCCCTAACAGATGGGCAATTCCCCTTACAACATTCCCATCAAGTTGTTAACTTGTATTTCTCATGCACAGCCTCTGTGACAGGCAATATATGCTCTCAGGAGGCAATCTATTCCATTTTTGAAATGTCATGTTAAAAAGTTCTTTCCTGAACAAATATTGCACAATTCTACTTATGTGAGGTACTTAGAGTAGGCAAAATCATGTAGACAATTGGTAGGATGGTGGTTGCCAGGGGTGAGGGGAGAAGAGAATGGGAAGTTATTGTTTAATGGATACAGAGCTTCGGTTTTGCAACCTGGAAAGAGTTCTATGGATGGATGGTGGTTACAGTGACACAACAAGGTAGATGTACTTAATACCACTGACCTGTACACTTAAAATGGTTAAGATGGTAAATTTTATGTTATGTGCATTTTACCACAATTAACAAAGTTTCTTTCCTGCCACAGCCCAAAATCTACCTTCCCATAAATTCTTCCCAATGATCCTAAGTCTTCTCACACTAAACAAGTTTATCCCCTCTGCCCCATACCACCCTTCAGATATTAAAGGAGAAATAATTTATTCAACCCTCTTTAGATGTGCAACGTCTTGTATTGGGCACTGTTCAGGGTACAGAGACAAATGAAATATGGATCCTGTCCTCACAGCTCTTAGTCAAACAGAGGAGATTTTTTAAAAGGACATAAATAATTATAATATGCACTACACATATAAATGTCAAAAGAGAAGTACTGAGAAAGTATAGCAAGAGTTCAGAAAAGGGAAAGATTAATTTATGGAAAGGATCAAGAAATCAGGAAAAGCTTCATAAGATAGATAACACTTGAGATCGACCTTGAAGATGGGCATTTCCACTGAGGAAAAGGGCACTGAAGTAGCGTGTAGTGGTTAAGAGCCTGGACCCTAAAAATACGCTGCCTGGGTTTGAATCCTAGTTTTTCTACGTTCTACCTTGGTGACTTTGGGCAAGTTACTCTGTGCCTCTACGCTCCTCTTTTATAAAATATAAAAAAATAGATGTGAGAATTAAATGCATTTGTACATGAAGAATACTTAGAAGAATGCCTAGAAATTAGCACTGTATACGTGTATTGACTGTTGCTATTATTGAGAAAACAGCAAAGCCAGAGTTTGTAGAGGTGAGAAGGAATTAAACACATCTGAAAAAAGCAAACAGTCCAGTTTAGTTTAAATATGCTTCCTCTTTCTACATCTCCTCCCCCAAAACCCAACTAGATATAAGTGCTAGCATAGAATCTGACATGTGGTGGGTATTTAGTAAATCATCACCCCCCCCATTCTCCTTTCCCTTTTTCCTTTCTTCATAGTTCTGGTTTGTGCTTTGCCTAAGGCACCTGTATTCTGCCTTGGATTCTAATCATTTGTGTTACATTATCTGCCTCTTGTATGCTTCCTTAGGGCAGTGGTTACCTTGTGTACTCTAGCCCTAGTTCCTAAACCTGATTGGGCATGAAAAGCTCTTGGGGGAACTTTATAAACACATAAGCTGTTTGGATCAACCAGGCTTAGGAACCAGAATTTCTAATGGTAGGGCAGGAATACATATTTTTTAAAGCCACAGGGGATTCTGAATCAGTCCATCAGTAGACACCATATTTGAATACCAGTTACCTACAGCACCTAATGATAATGTAGACATACAATAGAATTTATTGAACTTTCACAGACTGAAAAATGGAAGATCAGGACAGAAAACGAGGTTGAAGCCTCACTGGAAAGGCACTAAATGCCAGGCTGAATTGATATAAAAGACCAAACTAAATAACCAACTTTCAGCTTCAAAGCAACAATCCCTTATTAAGAGTTTTATCTCAAAAGCACTTTCATGCCCTTTCAGTAGGCCCCAGACACTAATATGCATTTTCATAAATCAGAGATGGCTAAAAATGAGCTAAAGTCAAATTTTACTTATTCATTTTAAACAAACATTCAATGTGTTGAACAATATATGTGAAAGAATTTTAAAAACTGGAATAAAATATGATACTATTATTTGGACACTAATTTGCTTTTTATCGTATGACAATTGCAAAGTAAACCAAAAAAAAAAAAAAAAACCCTAAGGTTTATTGTGATTTTTCTAATTGGAAAATCCAAAAGGAATTCATGTTTTTAAACTGACAATGAACAAAAGACCATTCAATTCAAATGCATAAACCTCTTTCTCTTCTATTATAAGTACCATTATGGAAGTTAGAAGCTTTTTTTAACCCGGACCGTAACAAGTTAAAATCAGAAACCAGTATTATGGGAAGTTAATTTTAAAGCTAATTCTCCAATGCTGAGTTCCCAGCAAAGTAGCAATATCATACAATTAAAAGAATACCATTGGTAGAAGAGAACCTTAAACCTTCCCCACCCCACCTTAACATGTTTTGGAAACACTTACTTGACTGTTTTCTGATTTTCTCAGAATCCTATTGCAGTTTGTTATCCAAGTAACTAGGGCAAAAATATTTAAACAACTCTGAGCTGTCATTCTGATATATTTTCTAGGAGTCTGAATTCTTTCTTGGGCTCCACCTAATGGCCACGTGTCAGATTTACTTGAAATATATCCAAATCCTCAGAGTGTAGCAAGTAAACATTTACTCTTCAGTAATTCCTCATTTTATGCAGACTACCAATAAAGTCATCAAGATTTATAAATTTTCCTCCCAAAATGCTATACCACCATTAAACACTATCCCTCAAAGACTGATAAGAGGAAAATGTTACCAACAGTGTAGACTCAAATATTGAAAAGAGTTTTCAAAGAATACTGCAGAAGGTACGAGTCTCTCTTTGAAGTATTTAAAAATTGGGCAAATTCTACCTTCCTGGGTGTTTTAGGTTAGTTTTTTTAGTGCCCATGAGAAAGAACTGGATGACCTATCAAGATTGGCAAAATTGTCTACATTTGATTTTTAAAAATCCAACGTTGACAAGGTTGTAGGAAAAAGCACTCTCATACGCTGTTGCTGGGAATGTGCATTGGTATAATCTTTTTGAAGAAAATGGGGCAATATCCATCCATTTTAAAATACGTACTATCCTTTGACATAGGAAGTCCACTGTTTGGAATTTATCCTATGGGTATACTTGAAAAAGTATGCAAAGACACAAGATGGTTAGTGCAACATTGTTTGTAATAACAAACTTGACATAACCTATATGTCTATCCATAAGTGAATCACTAGGTAAACTTCTTGTAATCAGAATACTATGCAGGCATTAAAAAGAATAAAGACTAGCTATAAGTGATAATACAGAAAAAATTTTAAGATGTAAGCAAAAAAGCAGTCTACAATATGATAAATATACACATATACAAACATACATTCAGAAAGACTATAAATACATATATACATATGTATTTGTATAAGCATAACAATTTTTGGAAAAATACAAAAGAAATTTTAAAAGGGGTTGACTCTGAGGAATAGAACTAAACCTAAGGAGAAAGAGAAATACTTGTTAGATGTTAAAATTTGTCCAGCACAGGGAACTCTACTCAATTCCCTGTGATGACCTATGTGGGAAAAGAATCTAAAATTGAGTGGATATATGTGTATGTATAACTGATTCACTTTGCTGTACAGCAGAAACTAACACAACACTGTAAATCAACTAGACTCCATTAAAAACTAATTTAAAAAATGTTAAAATTTGTCATCCAGCTATAATATTAAAAAGCATATGACAACCCTTTGGAGCACTATCTGGCAGTTTCTTATAAAGGTAAACATATGCTGCCCTATGACTCAGCAACTTCACTCTGAGTTACTAACCCAAGAAAAACACAAAAAGTATGTCCACAAATAGTCTTGTACAAAAATATTTATAGCATCCTTATTCATAATACCCCTAAACAGAAAAGAACCCAAATGTCCATCAACAGAAAGATGGGTAAACAAACTGATATATTTTAACAATAGAATACTATTTAGCAATAAAAAAGAATGAACTCCTGATACAAGAAAATTTTTGATAAATCTTACATTCTACTGAGTTAAAGAATCCAGACACAAAAGAGCACATATACACACTATACTGTGCCATTTATATGAAGTTCAAAGATCAGCAAAACTAATCTACCATGATAGAAGTCAATAAGTCTTAGCTTGGTTGGGGGGCAGGGTTGAAGAGTTAGAGTGGGGTGATTGAGGGAAGTTGGAGATTTACTGGAAATAGATACAATGGAACTTTCTGGGGTGATGGAAATGTTCTAATGTCTTGTTTCGGCTGGTAGTTACATGGATGTACCCAATTGTCTAAACCAATCATCCATTTAAAGATTACAATTCAATGGTTTTTAGTATATTCAGAGATATGTACAACCATCACCACAATCAATTTCAGAGCATATTCATTACCTCAAAAAGAAATTCCATACTCTTTAGCTATCTCTCCCAATCCTAGGCCACTACTAATCTGCTTTCTGTTTCTACAGATTTGCCTATTTTGGACATTTCATATAAATGAATCGTGTAATATGAGGTCTTTTGTGATTGCCTTCTTTCACATAGCAAAATGTTTTCAAGGTCCATCTATGTTGTAGCATGTATCATTACTTCATTTCTTTTATGGCCAAAGAATATACCATTGTATGAATATACCACATATTGTTTATCCATTCATCAGTTGATGACAGACATCTGGGTTGTTTCCACCTTTTGGCTACTATGAATAATGCTGCTATCAACAATTGTGTTTTTGCTAGAACTGTGCATTTTATTTTATGAAAATTATACCTCAATTTTGAGAAAGAATATGGATATGAAAAATCATATCGTTACAACAAATCGTTATTTCTGAGTGTTTTCGTGGATGACAGAATAAAAATATCTCGGAATGGCCAACAAGTCAATTATAATAAAAACATGTTCTTTCAGAGGAGAAAAAAGTTATGTGTCAATAACAACAACTAACTGAAATGTCACATTCATCTCCTGATGAAAACAGAAGTTTCCTATATGAGAGTGAGGAAGCTGTCTGAAAGGAGAATTTAAATCACTGTCTCAAATGCAAACCGTAACTCTTTAAGGCTTCAATGACCATACCATAGAAACATTTATTATCACCCTGACTACATACCATTAGCAACAAAATCAACACTGAAGTATGACCTCATTCTTTTGAGGGATAAAGGAAAAGGGTTAGTCTATTTACCAAAGGCAGAGCATAGTATTAAAATAATGTCTGTGTAGTATTGGGCACAATATTTACATAGTGGAATTGGTGCCTTGAGGCTGTCACACTAGAAGGAAAATTATTTTCTTTACAAATTAACAATCTTCTTTTCCTGAAATGGTTATAAATTATTTTACTGAGATACAAACAAGTGCTTTATTACTAGCAACAGTTAACTGGATCCATTTTGGCTTTCTTTTGTAGGAATGGTGGGAAGAGAATACTAGCAATTATTGTTTTTCTACTCTGTTTTGGGGACTCACATATTTACTCATTTGATCCACAGCACAACCCTATTAGGTAGATACTATATTTTATTCCTATTTTACAGATAAAATGACTAGGCCGAAAAGAGTGAAGAGGTTAAGATCAAAGCCATGACTTCATTCATATAGAACATATACCTGCAACTGAGGTACACCCTCTACGTATCCCTTTCCAGTCACAGCCACTACTCCTAACAGTTTATCTGCACTGCTGTTGCTACTTTCTCACTTCTAATTCTTTCCAAATTCCCATGTGCTTCCGTGCAAAACATTTCACTAAAATGGCTTCAAGGTTGCCAATGACTTGATAATAGCCAAATCCAAAGAACACTCTTCACTCTTTATCAATCTAACTTTTCTGGCCTGATCTCTAACTTTTGAAACATTCTCCTCCCTTGGATAACGGACCATTTCTTCACAACATTCTTAAACGTCTCTTCTCCACCTACACCTCTAATTTTTATACTCCTTAGGGTTTTATACTTGATCTTTGTGCTGGGTGGATGTGCCAACATGGTATTCCACATAATATTTCTCTGATTAAGAAGCTCATTTAACAGCCTAAATAAATGAAATGCAGGAATAGACTCCTGCTTACAGCGTGCACTGGGCTTACCATGTATTCTATCACCCTGAAGCAGTTGGTCTGATAGAATAATGTAAAAGCCTTTAGAAGACTCAATAATGGTGCCAGCAACACTTTGCAGGGCTGGGGAAATATCCTCCAAAATGTGGAACATGGGCTTCCCTGGTGGCGCAGTGGTTGAGAGTACGCCTGCCGATGCAGGGGACACAGGTTTGTGCCCCGGTCCGGGAAGATCCCACATGCCGCGGAGCGGCTGGGCCCGTGAGCCATGGCCGCTGAGCCTGCGCGTCCGGAGCCTGTGCTCCGCAACGGGAGAGGCCACAACAGTGAGAGGCCCGCGTACCGCAAAAAAAAAAACATGGAACATGCTCTGAATCAATGATGCTGTTTCTCCATAGCCAGGATACAAAAAGGATCAAAGGATAGAAAAGGGAGCAGTTCCTCTCACTATTATCCTAAATGATCCACTAACAACATTTTATTTGCCATTCCTGAAACTTTGGGCTCTGCTGGTTTAGAAGTCTTAGACAAAACAGTGATTACAGTGAACTGGAAGCAGAGACTGCTATCTGGACACTTAGGGTTCTTCATGACACAGAACTAATAGGCAAAGAAGGGGATTTATTGACTGGGGTGACTGACCTGATTATCATGGGAATATTGGGTTGCTACTATATAATGAGGACAAAAAGGATTAGCTTGGAACCCAAAAGTACTATGGGGTGCCTCTTAATACTCATGTCTTGTAATAAAAGTTAGTTTACTACAATAACCCAAAGAAGCAGGACTGCTAACAGCACAGACTATTCAGGAATGAAGGTTTAGTTTATTGTACCAGATGAGAAACTACAAATGAGGTACTTACTAAGGGCAAAAGCAGTATAGAATGGGTAGTGAAAGAAGGAAATTACAAATACCAGCTATCACCACCTACAAGTTGCAGAAATAAGGACTTTAATAGTGACAAGTAGCAGAAAAAGGACTTTAACAATTTAACAGGACTATCTTCCTTGCTTTGACATAAATATATCTGTATATATTAACCAAATTGCTTTTGTTTTCCTGTCTTCCATTATCTATCATCTAACATAAATGTATGTTAACAAAGATTAACTTTTTTTACACTTTCCTTTTTAGGGCAGTTTGAGGTTCATAACAAGATTTAGTAGAAAGTACAGAGATTTCCCATATTCTCCCTGTCCCCACTACGTGCATAGCTTCCCTCACTATCAACATCCTGTCCCAGAATGGATCATTTGTTACAACTGAAGAACCTACATTGACATATAATTATCACCCAAAGTCCATAGTTTACATTAGGGTTTGCTCTTGGTGTTGTATACATCTAACAAATGTAAAATGACACATAGTCACTATTAAAGCATCAAAAAAAACAGTTTCACTGCCTTAAAAATCCTTTGTGCTCTACCTAGTCAACCCTCCCTTCTCCAACTGCTGATCTTTTTACTGTCTCCATAGTTTTCCCTTTTCTAGGATATCATATAGTTGGAATCATAGAGTATGTAACCTTTTCAGAGTGGCTTTTTCACTTGGCAATAAGCATTTAAGGTTCCTCCATGCCTTTTCATCACTTGATAACCGAATTTTGGGGAAGGGCTGAATAACATTCCATTTTCTGGATGTACCACTGTTTATTTATCCATTCACCTAACGAAGGACATTTTGGTTGCATCCGAGATTTGGCAATTATGAATAAAGCTGCTATAAACATCCACGTGTAGGTTTTTGTGTAAATAAGTTTTCAACTCATTTGGGTAAAGGCCAAAGGAGTACAACTGCTGGATCCTATGGTAAAAGGATGTTCCATTTTGTAAGAATCTTCCAGCATTTGGTGGTGTTGCTGTTTTGGATTTTGGAGATTTGAATAGGTACGTAGTAGTATCTCATTGTTGTTTTAATTTGCAATTCCTTAATGACATATGATGTTGAGGATCTTTTCATATGCTTATTTGCCATTTGTATATCTTCTTTTTTTATATATATTTTATTTTATTTATTTATTTTTGGCTGCGTTGGGTCTTTGTTGCTGCGCATGGGCTTTCTCTAGTTGCGGCGAGCGGGGGCTACTCTTCCTTGAGGTGCACGGGCTCCTCACTGCAGTGGCTTCCCTCATTGTGGAACACAGGCTCTAGGTGCGCAGGCCTCAGTAGTTGTGGCTTGCAGGCTCTAGAGCACAGGCTCAGGAGTTGTGGCACACGGGCTTAGTTGCTCCACGGCATGTGGGATATTCCAGGACCAGGGCTCGAACCCATGTCCCCTGCACTGGCAGGCAGATTATTAGCCAGTGCACCAGCAGGGAAGCCCCTGTATATCTTCTTTAGACAGGTGTCTGTTTGGATCTTTTGCCCATTTTTAAATCAGATTGCTCATTTTCTTACTGTTTACTTTTAAGAGTTCTTTGGGGGCTTCCCTGGTGGCACAGTGGTTGAGAGTCTGCCTGCCGATGCAGGGGACACGGGTTCGTGCCCCAGTCCGGGAAGATCCCACATGCCGCAGAGCGGCTGGGCCCGTGGGCCATGGCCGCTGAGCCTGCGCGTCCGGAGCCTGTGCTCCGCAACGGGAGAGGCCACAACAGTGAGAGACCCGCGTACCGCAAAAAAACAAAAAAACAAAAAAAGAGTTCTTTGTATATTTTAGATAATAGTTCTTTAGCAGATGTGTCTTTTGCAAATATTCTCTCCTAGTCTGTGGCTTCCCTTCTCATTCTCTTGAACTTTAGTCTTTTTTAATCCCTCTATTCCTCCATTATTTCCTTCTTTTGTGTTAAATAGGTATTTTCTAATGTACCATTTTACTTCTTTGTCATTTCTCTTACTATGTATTTTTCAGTTATTTTCTTAGTGGTTGCTCTAGGGATTACAATTCACATTTTAATTTATAGCAATCTAGTTGTTCAAATTAATACTGACTTAATTTCAATAGCATACACAAAAAATCTGCTCCTATATAACTCTCTTCCCTCCTTCCTCCTTTGTGTTATTGTCATACAAATTATCTCTCTGTGCATTGTATAAAGCAACTCAGATTATTGCCCTTTGTAGTTGTATTTTAGATCAGATAGGAGGGGGGAAAATGTGACAAACAAAAAAATACACTTATATTGTCTTTTATATTTACCAAGGTAGTTACATTTACCAATGCTCTTTCTTTCTTCATGTGCTATTTCACTGTCTAGTGCTCTTTCATTTCAGTCTGAATGACTCTCTTTAAAATTATTTCTTATAGGGGAGGTCTGTGATAAATTCTCTCAATTTTTTAAATCTAGGAATGTCTTAACTTCTTCATTTTTTAAAGGTAGTTTCACTGAATACAGAATTCTTGGTTGGCAGCTTCTTTCATCACACTGCCTTAACGGTTACAGAAGATAAATCAGAGGTTAAGTCTTATTGGGGATCCTTTGTACGTGATGAATCACTTCTCTGTTGTTGCTTTCAATACTCTCTTTGTCTTTTGCTTCCAATGGTTTGATTATGTGTCTAGGTGTGGGTCTTTTTGAGGTATTCCTACTTGTTAAGTTTCTTGGATATGTATATTCATGCTTTCTCTTCAAGTTTAAGGAGTTTATCAGTCCTCACTTCTTCAAATATTCTTGCTGCCCTTTTTTTTCCTATCCTCTCCTTCTGGGACTATTAGTATGTATATGTTGCTACACTTTGCTAATGTCCCACAAGTCTCTGAGGCTCTGTTCATTTTTCTTCATTCTTTTTTTTTTTTCCTGTTTCGCAGACTGAATAATATCAATCGACCTATCTTAAAGTTCACCAATTTTCTTCTTCTGCCTGTTCAAATCTGGTATTGGGCCCCTCTAGTAAATTCTTCATTTCAGTTACTTTTCTCCTCAATGCCAGAATTTATTTGGTTCTTTTCTATAATTTCTATCTAGTAATTGATACTCTGTTTGGTGAAACATTATTATACTTTCTTTTACTTCTTTACTATATATAAAGAAGTAAAAGAAAGTATACTTTTATACCTTTACTTCTTTGAACATACTTAAATAGCTGATTTAAAGTCTGTCTAGCAAATATTTGGGCTACCTCAGTTTCTATGGACATTTCATTCACCAGCTTCTTCTTTTAAGCTTTTCTTTTCCTTTGGTTAATTTGTTGTTTGCTCCAGTTGTTATCGGCATCTCAGGCAGCTATGTTGTTAAACAGTTGTTGCTGATTGTTCTTGACAAATGACTCTAAGGAAAATACTGTTTACACTGGACAAGTTCTCTGTCAGGTTACATAAAGACAAGCTTTTTGAGACTGGTTTACCAGGGAACTTCCAGACAGGTCAAATAATGACAAGTCTCTGAATATGGGGCTTTGAAAGAGCTCCAACTCCATTTTGACTCCTCCAGTGCTGGGCAAAATGCTAGTTTTCACCATGATTGCAGGCTGTTGGTTTTCAAGGCTACCATGGAGCTGGAGAAAGAACTGTTACCAGAGCAAGTAAAAAATGCCACAAAGCTTGCTGTTCTTACAGAGAAAACGCTGTTGACTTGTTTTTAATAAATGCTCCCCCAGATCGCTGTAAGCCTTTGGTTAATTTCCAAAGTTCTGAAAAAGTTGAGCTTGACAATTTTTGCAAGTGTTCTTGGTAATTTTATAACAGAGTATTTTCAGATGTGGTTATTCTGCCAGTCTCAGTAACATCACTCTCGTTCACCTCATTTTAAGATTACTTTTAAAGACATTAAATTATTTAAAGCAATAATAATAGTATATTGTGGGGTTAATAATATATTTAGAAGTACGTGTATGACAATAATAGCACAAAGGATAGGAGGGGGTACATGGAAATAATCTGTTGTAAAAATCCCATACATTATAAGTGAAATTGTATGACATTATTTGAAGGTAGACTACAGTAAATTAAAGATGGATGTTGTAAATCCTAGAGCAAACACTAAAAAAAAAAAAAGAGAGAGAGAGAGAAAAAGAAATAATTCAATAGAAGAGAGAAAATAAAATACTAAAAAATACCCATTAATAAAAGATATTATGAAAAACAGAAAAGAACCAAAGAACAGACAGGACAGAAAACAAATAGCAAGGTGGCACATTATACTGCAACTGTATGTGCCTGTCTACCTATCTCTCTCTTATGCTCTATCTATGTATACCCATTTTCTCTACTAGATTATAAACTTACCTAATTTAAGTGATAAACAGAAACAAGCCAAAGTTAATTGCTGTAATAAATACCCTATAAATTCTAACTTCTCTATTTTGGAATTTATGATAATTTATAAAATTTTACTTAATATATAAGACACTATGAAAAAATACAAAACTCACCTGTCTTCATAAAATAAATCTCAGAATTTTAGTGCTAAGTTATTTCAGAAACCACTTTGTACAATTTCATTTTACAATTAAGGAAACTCAAAGTGACTAACTGACTGATAATTAATCAAAAGCATCACATGGCCAGTCAGCAGTAGAGCCATAGTAAAATTCTTATTTCATATCTTTTAGTCCAGTTCTCTCAAGAGAAAAAAATTTCTATGCAACACCAACCACATATGCAACTATATATAAATAACATGCTTATTTCAAATGATTCTTATCTAGCAGATCTAGAAACATCTTGTTAAGTTGTACACAAACTTTAAAATAATCAAACTTTTTAAAATGCCTATTGTTGAATTTAGAGTTTCAACTAATTCAAATTCTCATCAATTAATCAAGATTATTGAACTATACTATACTTAGCGAAAATCGAAGATACCGTGGCTAAATAATCATTTAAAACACTCGCTACCAAAATCAGAGAATACAATCATTCATTCAAATCAATGACCAAATCATTCACACTTATGCCAAAAATGACTTAAAAATTATAAAATCTGTGTGTATTATTACCTGTAGCTCCAAGTGGGTGTCCCTTTGAAATCAATCCACCACTAGGATTTATGACCCACTTTCCTCCATAAGTATTATCTCCTCTATCAACCAGTTTCCCACCTTGACCTATAGAAGGAAAAATAATATTCATAAATGTTAAAAATAACATCAGAGCAAATGATATGTTTGTTTTTTTTAAACTTACAGATAGCCAAGAATTTCTTGGAGCAAACATTTCTTGATGGCTCAAACTAACTTCAAATTGATACAAGCACTTCTAAAAGTGAGGTAATAAATATTGAGTAATAAAAGCTTATATTTTCAGAACACTTCCTGCATGAAACAAAGCTCCTATTAGCTCCTAAGAGCTCTCTGCTTCCAAAATTGCTACAAATATAATCGAGATTCAGAGAAACAGAAGAAAAGCATCGAAATAGATACAATACTGTAAAATAATATTAGGTTTAAAAATTCATAATTTTGACAAAATATTCATTTCCATTTCAACTGTACTATTACATTCTATATAAATATTCTTAGTAAACAACAGGGGGGAGAGGGACAGAAAAAAAAGAGCGCTTTCATGAAATGAAGGAAAATGACTGAAAATACCATTGAGCATAAATGTAAGCTTAAAAGAAAAAAATTACATCACATGCTTGGTAGCTTCAACATTCCTATCGATTCCCTGGTCATTCTTCCAGGTGGTTAAGAAGTAAATAAAAATGCATGTACTGTATAAAATATTCTTCCAGATGATATTTCTGGTAATGAGAGGTGGAATCTCCAAATGGTGGTGGTGGTGTTATCAGAGGCGGCTAATAGCTGTTACGTACTCACTCTGTGTCAGGCCTTGTTCTCATTATTTTACGTATATTTACATAATTTAATTTAATCCTCAACCCTATGAAGTAGGTACTATCATTCCCATTTTACAGATGAGGAAAGAGACACATAGATATTAAGTAACCAATCTAAGGCCAAAGTAGGGGATCTAGAATACTCAGGCAGCCTGGCTCCATAGCCTGTGTTCTTAGCCAACACATTTTATTGCCTTCAAAAACAAGAGCGTTCCTCTACTGGCAAAATGAAACATACTAATCACAGAATTTGAGATGACTTAACACTTTTAATTTGATTTTAAATCTAGGTTGTAGATTAAAAACCATCCATTGAGACATTCTTCTATTTTTTGATGTGTTTCTAACATAGAACCTGATACAAGGCTCTAGTCATAACAAGTAAACTATCTGCTATTACTGCTTTCATATTGTTAAATATTGTCACTGTACTGAGTAATAGCAGACTGAACACAAACCGACCCCAAGAAGTGAATAATTTACTGCATGATTTTCCGTAATACATACAATCCTATGAAGTATCAGAATATTCCACTGGCGAATTAACATTCCAGAAGACCTGCTTTATAAGAAATGCTAAAGTAAATTCTCTAGAAAAATTTGGATCAGCAAGAAAGAGGAAAGAACAACAGAAATAATAAATATCTGGGTAAATATAAAGGACTTTTTTCCTCTTAAGGTCTTTAAAATATGTGCAACTATTGAAAACAAAAATTATAACACTGTCTTTGGGGTTTTTTTAATGTACATAGATGTAATACATATGATAATTTAACATAAAGGTGGGTGTAAGGCAGAAGGGAATTGGTTAATGGACGTATATGTTTGCAAGGTTTCTACATTTTATGTGAAGTGGTACAATATTAATGCTAAGGAGACCCCTATAGCAGTGGTTCTCAGCCCAGAGAAATTTTGTCCCCCAGGGGACATACGGCAATGTCTGGAAACATTTTTGATTATCACAACTGTGGGGGCAGGTACTACTGGCATGTAGTGGGTAGAGGGCCAGGAATGCTGTGAAACATCCTACAATGCCCAAGCCCCACAAAAAAGAATAATCTAGCTCAAGTGTCAACAGTATTGAGGTTGAGAAACCCTGCAACCACTAAAACAAAACAAAACTAACCAAAAACTAAGCTAAGAATAAACAGATATGGCCAAAAAGCCAATACATACTAAAATGTCATACTAAAAATATTCAGATAATCCAAAAGGCAGCAGGTGAGAGAGAAAACAGAGTAACAAAAAACAAAGGAACATATAGAGGAATATGTCAACCTAAATGGTCAACCTAAAGCCTACAATATAAATATGTAATTACATTAAATGTTAATGCTCTTTAAATCACACTGCCCAACAGAAATATAATGCAAATCACATATGTACTTTAAATTTTTCTAGTATATATTTTATTTAATATATATTTTATAATGTTTAACCCAATATATCCAAAGTATTTTCATTTCAAAATGTAACCAATATAAGGACTTCCCTGGTGGCACAGTGGTTAAGAATCCACCTGTCAATGCAGGAGACAGGGGTTTGATCCCTGGTCCAGGATGATCCCACATGCTGTGGAGCAACTAAGCCCGTGTGCCACAACTACAGAGCCTGCGTTCTAGAGCCCACGCACCACAAATACTGAAGCCCACGTGCCTAGAGCCTATGCTCTACAACAAGAGAAGCCACCGCAATGAGAAGCCCGCACACTGCAACAAAGAGTAGCCCCCGCTCGCCGCAACTAGAGAAAGCCCGCACACAGCAACGAAGACCTAACACAGGCAAAAATAAATTTTTTTTAAAAATGTAAGCAATATAAAAAATTATTAATGAAATACTTTATATTCTATTTTTCATATTAAGTCTTCAAAATCTGATGTGTACTTCATACTTACAGCACATCTCAATTTGTACTAGCCACATTTTAAGGATTCAATAACCACATAGAGCTAGTGGCTACTGTATTAGACGACACTCTGTCAAACACTCCATTAAAAGGCAGAAACTGACAAAGTCGATAAAAAACAATACACTGCTGCCTACAAGAGACACACCTTAAATAGACAAATAAATAAGTAAATAAATAAATAAATAACCCAAATATGTCGAAAGCAAACGGATAGAAAAAGATATATCATGTAAACAGTAAGCAGAAGAAGGCTGGCATGCTATGTTAGTCAGATAAAAGACACTTCTAGACAAAGAATGTAACCAGAGATAAAGCAGAATGTTTCATAATGAAAAAAAACACAACTCATCAGGAAGACATAACAATTATAAATAAGAGAGCCTCAAAATAAATGAAGCAAAAATTGACAGAAATAAAGAAAGAAATAGTTCCACAATTGTAGTAGGAGATTCTAACACCCCTCTCTCAGCAAGTGATACAGCAAGTCAAATAAATTAGTAGAGACACAGGTCTTAAAAATTCTATCAATCACCTTGATTTAATTAACATATATAGAACACTACATCTAACAACCACAGAATCTGCATTATTTTTCAAGTGCATAAGTTCACCAATATATACCATATGCTGAGCCATAAAGTAAATTTCAATTCATTTAAAAGGATCAAAATCAAACAAAGCGTAATCTCTGACTACAGCAAAATTATAATAGACAGCAATAACAATAAGATACCTAGGAAAATTCCAAATACCTGGATATTACACAGCGCACTTCTAAATAATTACAGGTCAAAGACAAAATTAGACATTAAAGGGAATTTTTAATATTTTGAAATAAATGATAATGAATATATCAAAATCTGTGGAATGCAGCTAAAATACTGCTTAGAAGAAAACGTATAGCTTTACATACTTACACTAGAAAAGGAGAAATATCTAAAATAAATGATCTGAGGATCTATCATAAGAAACTTAAAGCAAAGCAAAACCAAACAAAAAAAAGTAAACCCAAAGTAAGTTAAAGGAAGTAAATAATAAAGAGCAGAGATCAGTGAAATGGAGGGGGAAAAAAAGACAGTAACAAAGGCAAAAGCTGATTCTTTGTAAAGCTCAACAAAATTGACAAACTTCTAGCTAGACAGATGAAGAAAAAAAGGAGAAAGAACAAAACCCATCAATATCAGGAATTAAAAAAAAAAGGTTATCACCATAGATTCTATAGACATTAAAAGGATACTAAGAGAATACTTTGAACAACTTCAGTGAAGAAATTTGGCTACTTAAATAAAACTGACAATTTTCTTGAAAAATATATCTTACCAAAATTAATAGGTACAGGAAGAAACAAAAATTATAGATCAGACCTTCAAGATGGCAAAGGAGTAAGATGTGGAGATCACCTTCCTCCCCACAAATACATCAGAAATACATCTACATGTGGAACAACTCCTACAGAACACCTACTGAACACTGGCAGAAGACCTCAGAATTCCCAAAAGGCAAGAAACTCCCCATGTACCTGGGTAGGGCAAAAAAAAAAGGAAAAACAGACACAAAAGAATGGGGACGGGACCTGCACCTTTGGGAGGGAGCTGTGAGAGAGGAAAGGTTTCCACACCAGGAAGCCCCTTCGTGGGCGGAGAGTGAGGGTGGCGGAGCGGGGAAGCTTCAGAGCCACAGAGGAGAGCGCAGCAACAGGGGTGCGGAGGGCAAAGCGGAGAGATTCCCACACAGAGGATCGCTGCTGACCAGCACTCACCAGCCCGAGAGGCTGGTCTGCTCACCGGCTGGGACGGGTTGGGGCTGGGAGCTGAGGCTCGGGCTTCGGAGGTCAGACCCCAGGGAGAGGACTGGGGTTGGCTGTGTGAACACAGCCTGAAGGGGGCTAGTGCGCCACAGCTAGCCGGGAGGGAGTCCAGGAAAAAGTCTGGAACTGGCTAAGAGGCAAGAGACCATTGTTCCAGGGTGCGCAGAGGAGAGGGGATTCAGAGCACCACCTAAACGAGCTCCAGAAACAGGCACGAGCCACGACTATCAGTGTGGACACAAGAAACGGGCATGAAATGCTAAGGCTGCTGCTGCAGCCACCAAGAAGCCTGAGTGCAAGCACAGGTCACTATCCACACCTCCCTCCCAGGAGCCTGTGCAGCTCGCCACTGCCAGGGTCCCGGGATCCAGGGACAACTTCCCCAGGAGAACACACGGCGCACCTCAGGCTGTTGCAACATCATGGTGGCCTCTGCCGCCACAGGCTCGCCCCACATTCCGTACGCTTCCCTCCCACAAGCCTGAGTGAGCCAGAGCCCCCTGATGAGCTGCTACTTCAACCTCATTGTCATGTCTGGGCAGGGAACAGACGTCCTCAGGCAACCTACATGCAGAGGAGGGGCCAAATCCAAAGCCGAACCCCAGGAGCTGTGTGAACAAAGAAGACAAAGGGAAATTTCTCCCAGCAGCCTCAGGAGAAGCAGATTAAATCTTCACAATCAACTTGATGTACCCTGCATCTCTGGAATACCTGAATAGACAAGGAATCATCCCAAAATTGAGTTGGTGGACTTTGGGAGCAACTGTAGACTTGGGGTTTGCTTTCTGCATCTAATTTGTTTCTGGCTTTATGTTTATCTTAGTTTAGTATTTAGAGTTCATTATCATTGGTAGATTTTTTAATTGATTTTGTTGCTCTCTTCCTTTTTGTTATATATATACATTTTTTTTCCTCTTTCTCTTTTTGTGAGGGTGTATTGTGTATGCTTCTCTGTGTGATTGTGTCTATATAGCTTTGATTTTACCATTTGTCCTAGGGTTCTGTCTGTCCGTTTTTTGTGTGTTTTTTCTCTGTTTATTGTTTTTTTAGTATAGGTTTTAGTGCTTGTTATCATTGGTGGATTTGTTTTTTGGTTTGGTTGCTCTCTTCTTTCTTTCTTTTATTTTTAAAACTCTTTAACTTTTTATCTTTAATAAGTTTTTTATTGTAAAAACTTTATTTTATTTTATTTTTTTCTTTCTCTCTTTCTTTATTCTCACTTTTCTTCTGAGCCGTGTGGCTGACAGGGTCTTGGTGCTCCACCCGGGTGTCAGGCCTGTGCCTCTGAGGTGGGAGAGCTGAGTTCAGGACACTGGTCCACCAGAGACCTCCTGGCTCCACGTAATATCAAATGGCGAAAGCTCTCCCAGAGATCACCATCTCAACACTAAGACCCAGCTCCACTCAACGACGAGCAAGCTACAGTGCTGGACACCCTAAGCCAAACAACTAGCAAGACAGGAACACAACCCCACCCATTAGCAGAGAGGCTGCCTAAAATCTTAATAAGGTCACAGACACCCCAAAACACACCACGGAATAGAGTCCTGAGCATCAGAAAGACAATATCCAGCTGCATCCACCAGAACACAGGCACCAGCCCCCTCCACCAGGAAGCCTACACAAGCCACTGAACCAACCTTACCCACTGGGGGCAGACACCAAAAACAATGGGAACTATGAACCTGCAGCCTGCAAAAAGGGGACCCCAAACACAGTAAGTTAAGCAAAATGAGAAGACAGAGAAACACACAGCAGATGGAGCAAGGTAAAAACCCACCAGACCAAACAAATGAAGAGGAAATAGGTAGTCTACCTCAAAAAGAAATCAGAATAGTGATAGTAAAGATGACCCAAAATCTTGGAACTAGAATGGAGAAAATACAAGAATCGTTTAACAAGAACCTAGAAGAACTAAAGAGCAAATGAACAATGATGAACAACACAATAAATGAAATTTAAAATTCTCTAGAAGGAATCAATAGCAGAATAACTGAGGCAGAAGAATGGATAAGTGACCTGGAAGAAAAAATAGTGGAAATAACTATCACAGAGCAGAATAAAGAAAAAAGAATGAAAAGAATTGAGGACAGTCTCAGAGATCTCTGGGACAACATTAAACACACAAACATTTGAATAATACGGGTCTCAGAAGAAGAAGAGAGAAAGAAAGGGACTGAGAAAATATTTGAAGAGATTATAGTAGAAAACTTCCCTAATATGGGAAAGGAAATAATCAAGTCCAGGAAGCGCAAAGAGTCCCATACAGGATAAATCCAAGGAGAAACACGCCAAGTCACATATTAATCAAACTATCAAAAGTTAAATACAAAGAAAAAATATTAAAAGCAGCAAAGGAAAAACAACAAATAACATACAAGGAAATCCCCATAAGGTTAACAGCTGATCTTTCAGCAGAAACTCTGCAAGCCAGAAGGGAGTGGCAGGACATATTTAAAGTGTTGAAAGGGAAAAACCTACAACCAAGATTACTCTACCCAGCAAGGATCTCATGCAGATTTGACAGAGAAATTAAAAACTTTACAGACAAGAAAAAGCTAAGAGAATTCAGCACCACCAAACCAGCTTTACAACAAATGCCAAAGGAACTTCTCTAGGCAGGAAACACAAGAGAAGGAAAGACCTACAATAACAAACCCAAAACAATCAAGAATATGGTAATAGGAACATACATATTGATAACTACCTTAAATGTAAATGGATTAAATGCTCCAACCAAAAGACACAGACTGGCTGAATGGATACAAAAATGAGACCCATATGTATGCTGTCTACAAGAGACCCACTTCAGACCTAGGGACACATACAGACTAAAAGTGAAGGGATGGAAAAAGATATTCCATTCAAATGGAAATCAAAAGAACGCTGGAGTAGCAATTCCCATATCAGACAAAATAGACTTTAAAATAAAGACTATTATAAGAGACAAAGAAGGACACTACATAATGATGAAGGGATCAATCCAAGAAGAAGATATAACAATTGTAAGTATTTATGTACCCAACATAGGAGCACCTCAATAGATAGGCAAATGCTAACAGCCCATAAAAGGGGAAATTGACAGTAACACAATCACAGTAGGGGACTTTAACACCCCACTTTCACCAATGGACAGATCATCCAAAATGAAAATAAATAAGGAAACACAAGCTTTAAATGACACATTAAACAAGTTGGACTTAATTGATATTTATGGGACATTCCATCCAAAAATAACAGAATACCCTTTCTTCTCAAGTGCTCATGGAACATTATCCAGGATAGATCATATCTTGGGTAACAAATCAAGCCTTGGTAAATTTAAGAGAACTGAAATCGTATCAAGTATCTTTTCCGACCACAACGCTATGAGACTAGATATCAATTACAGGAAAAAATATGTAAAAAATACAAACACATGGAGGCTAAACAATACACTACTAAATAACCAAGAGCTCACTGGAGAAATCAAAGAGGAAATCAAAAATACCTAGAGACAATGAAAACACGATGACCCAAAACCTATGGGATGCAGCAAAAGCAGTTCTAAGAGGGAAGTTTACAGCAATATCATCCTACCTCAAGAAACAAGAAACATCTCAAATAAACAACCTAACCTTACACCTAAAGCAATCAGAGAAAGAGGAACAAAAAACTACCAAAGTTAGCAGAAGGAAAGAAATCATAAAGATCAGATCACAAATAAATGAAAAAGAAATGAAGGAAACGGTAGCAAAGATCAATAAAACTAAAAACTGGTTATTTGAAGATAAACAAAATTGATAAGCCATTAGCCAGACTCATCAGGAAAAAAGGGAGAAGACTCAAATCAATAAAATTAGAAATGAAAAAGAATTAACAGCTGACACTGCAGAAATACAAAGGATCATGAGAGATTACTACAAGCAACTATATGCCAATAAAATGGACAACCACGAAGAAATGGACATATACTTAGTAAAGCACAACCTTCCGAGACTGAACCAGGAACAAATAGAAAATAAAAACAGGCCAATCACAAGCACTGAAATTGAAACTGTGATTAAAAACCTTCCAACAAACAAAAGCCCAGGACCAGATGGCTTCACAGGCAAATTCTACCAAACATTTAGAGAAGAGGTAACACCTATCCTTCTCAAACTCTTCCAAAATATAACAGAGGGAGGAACACTCCCAAACTCATTCTACGAGGTCACCATCACCCTGATACCAAAATCAGAAAAAGCTGTCACAAAGAAAGAAAACTATAGGCCAATATCACTGATGAATATAGATGCAAAAATCCTCAACAAAATACTAGCAAACAGAATCCAACAGCACATTAAAGGGATCATACACCATGATCAAGTTGGGTTTATCCCAGGAATGCAAGGATTCTTCAATACACACATATCAAACAGTGTGAAAAACCATATTAACAAAATGAACAAAAAACAACATGATCATCTCAATAGATGCAGAAAAAGGTTTCGACAAAATTCAACACCCATTTATGATTAAAACCCTCCAGAAAGTAGGCATAGAGGGAACTTAACTCAACATAATAAAGGCCATATATGACAGACCCACAGCCAACATCATTCTCAATGGTGAAAAACTGAAACCATTTCCTCTAAGATCAGGAACAAGACCAGGTTGTGCACTCTCACCACTATTATTCAACATAGTTTGGGAAGTTTTAGCCACAGCAATCAGAGAAGAAAAAGAAATAACAGGAATCGAAATCAGAAAAGAAGAAGTAAAGCTGTCACTGTTTGCAGATGACATGACACTATACATAGAGAACCGTAAAGATGCTACCAGAAAACTACAAGAGCTAATCAATGAATTTGGTAGAGTAGCAGGATACAAAATTAATGCACAGAAATCTCTTGCATTCCTATACACTAATGATGAAAAATCTGAAAGAGAAATTAAGGAAATATTACCATTGCAACAAAAAGAATAAAATACCTAGGAATAAACCTACTTAAGGAGACAAAAGACCTGTATCCAGAAATCTGTAAGACTGATGAAAGAAATGAAAGATGATACCAACAGATGGAGAGGTATACCATGTTCTTGGATTGGAAGAATCAACATTGTGAAAATGACTATATTACCCCAAGCAATCTACAGATTCAATGCAATCCCTATCAAACTACCAATGGCATTTTTCAAAGAACTAAAACAAAAAATTTCACAATTTGTGTGGAAACACAAAAGACCCCGAATAGCCAAAACAATCTTGAGAAAGAAAAATGGAGCTGGAGCAATCAGGCTCCTAGACTACAGACTATACTACAAAGCCACAGTAATCAAGACAGTATGGTACTGGAACAAAATAGAAAATACAGAACAATGGAACAGTATAGAAAGCCCAGAGATAAACCTACGCACATATGGTCACCTTATTTTTGATAAAAGAAGCAAGAATATACAATGGAGAAAAGACAGCCTGTTCAATAAGTGGTGCTGGGAAAACTGGACAGCTACATGCAAAAGACTGAAATTAGAACACTCCCTAACACCATACACAAAAATAAACTCAAAATGGGTTAAAGACCTAAATGTAAGGCCAGACACTATCAAACTCTTAGAGGAAAACATAGGCAAAACACTCTATGACATAAATCACAGCAAGATCCTTTTTGACCCACCTCCTAAAGAAAGGGAAATAAAAACAAAAATAAATGGGACCTAATGAAACTTAAAAGCTTTTGCACAGCAAAGGAAACCAGAAACAAGACAAAAAGACAACCCTCAGAACAGGAGAAAATATTTGCAAATGAAGCAACTGACAAAGGATTAATCTCTAAAATATATAAACAGCTCATGCAGTTCAATCTCAAAAATACAAACAACCCAATCCAAAAATGGGCAGAAGACCTAAACAGACATTTCTCCAAAGATGATATACAGATTGCCAATAAACACATGAAAGGATGCTCAACATCACTAATCATTAGAGAAATGCAAATCAAAACTACAATGAGGTATCACCTCACACCAGTCAGAATGGCAATCATCAAAGAATCTAGAAACAATAAATGCTGGAGAGGGTGCGGAGAAAAGGGAACACTCTTGCACTGTTGGTGGGAATGTAAATTGATACAGCCACTGTGGAGAACAGTACCAACGTCCCTTAAAAAACTAAAAATAGAACTACCATATGACCCATCAATCACACTACTGGGCATATACCCTGAGAAAACCATAATTCAAAAAGAGTCATGTACCACAATGTTCATTGCAGCTCTATTTACAATAGCCAGGACATGGAAGCAACCTAAGTGTCCATCGACAGATGAATGGATAAAGAAGATGTGGCACATATATACAATGGAATATTACTCAGCTATAAAAAGAAATGAAATTGAATTATTTGTAGTGAGGTGGATGGACCCAGAGTCTGTCATACAGAATGAAGTAAGTCAGGAGAAAAATAAATACTGTATGTTAACACATATATATGGAATATAAAAAAAAAATGTTCTGAAGAACCTAGGGGCAGGACAGGAATAAAGGTGCAGATGTAGAGAATGGACTTGAGGACACGGGGAGAGGGAAGTGTAAGCTGGGACAAAGTGAGAGAGTGGCATGGACATATATACACTACCAAATGTAAAATAGATAGCTAGTGGGAAGCAGCCACATAGCACAGGGAGATCAGCTCAGTGTTTTGTGACCACCTAGAGGGGTGGGATAGGGAGGGTGGGAGGGAAATGCAAGAGGGAGGAGATATGGGGATATATGTATATGTATAGCTGAATCACTTTTTTATAAAGCAGAAACTAACACACCACTGTAAAGCAATTATACTCCTATAAAGATGTTAAAAAATAAGTAAATAAATTATAAATAGGCCTATATCTATTAAGAAATTTTAATTTATTGAAAACATCCCCCCCAAAGAAAACTTTAATCTACTTGATTATACTGGTAATGAAACAGTCAAGGAAGAACTAACACTAATCTTACAGAAACTACTTCAGCAAATAGAGAATGAGTGACCACTGCTCAATTTATTTTATGAGACTGGAATAAAACAACTTGGAAAAAAAGAAAACTACAGACAAATATCCTTCATGAATATATAAACAAATTTCATTAACAAAATGCTAGCAAATTGATTCTAACAATATATTAAAAGGTAGGATTAATCCCAGAAATATAAGGTTAGATTAACATTCAAAATTAATGTAATTCACCATGTGAAAAGAATAAAGGACAAAATCCACATAGATCATTTTAATAGATGCAGAAGAATTTTTTGAAAATTCAACACCCCTTGATGACAAAACAACAACAAAATAAAAAACCTCAGCAGGCTAAGAATAGTAAGGAACTTTCTCAACATGATAAATGGTATCAACAAAAAACCTATAGCTAACATTATACATAATGGTAAAATATTAAAGTGCATCCCCTGAGATCATGAATAAGGTAATGATGCCCACTTTCACCTCTTCTATTCAGTATGGTACTAGAGCTCACAGTCATTGCAGTAAGGTAAGAAAAAATAAAAAGATCAGAAAGGAAGACAAAAAACTGTCGTTGGCAAATGGCATGATTGTTTATATGAAAAATCACTCATAATCTGCAAAATAACAACTAGAACAAATGAATTTAGCCAAGTTACAGTTTCCAAGCTTTTTTTAATCAATTGTATTCTTATATCAGCAAACATTGGAAAATGAAGTTTAAAAAAAAAAATTATGCCAAAACCCATAAAATACCAAGGAATAAACCTAACAAAAGACACCTAAGGGCTATACTGAAAACTACAAACATTCTAATAGAAGTTAAAGGAGAGCTAAACAAATGGAAACATATACACATCTAATGGACTGGAAGATTCAACATTGTTAAGATGACAATTCTCTCTAAATCAATCTACAGACTCAATGAAAATTCCAGCAAGCTTTTTATTTTGTAGAAATTGACAAACTAATTCTAATATGTACATGGAGATGCAAAGGACCTAAAATAACCAAAATGATTTTTAAAACGAACAAAATTGGAGAACTTATCCTATCTGATATAGTATAGTATAGTAGAGTGTAGTAGAATAAACACAGTAGCCAAACTAACTTGGTATTGGTGAAAAGGTAGACATGTAGATCATTGGAATAGAACAGAGAATCCAAAAACGGACCCTCACATATATGGGCAATTTTTGACAAAGGTGCCAAGGCAATTCAATGGGGAGAGAAAAGTCCTTCCAATAAATGGTGCTGAATATGTGTATGGGGAAAAAAAGAGTAATATCAACCTTTACCTTACACCAAACATAAAAATTGACTCAAAATAGATCATGTACTTAAATGTAAAATCTAAAACTACAGAAGTCCTAGAATAAAAATAGAAGAAAATCTTTACAACCTTGCAGTAGGCAAGTTTCTTGGAATGTAAAAGGCCTGAACCATTAAAAAAATTGATAAGAAAATATGTAATTGATAATCAAAAATTTTTTAATTTGTCCTTCAAAAGACACTATTAATAAAACAAAAAGGTAAGCCACGGACTGGGAGAAAACATTCACAGCCCACATATATCAGACAAATTACTTGTATCCAGAATATACATTTATATAAATTTTACAACACAATAAAGACAAGTAACCCAATAATCAAAGGGCAAAAGTCTGAACAGACACTTCACAAAAGATGTATGAATGACCAACAAGCACAAGAAAAGATGCTCAACATCACTAGTCATGAGGGATATGCATAATAAAACTAAAATAAAACACCACTATATACTCTTTTGAATGGCTGAAATTTAAAAACTGACCACATCAAGTGTTGATGAGAATGTGAAACAACTGAAATCTCACATACTGCTAGTAGTAATGGAAAATGGTACAACCACTTTAAAAACAAAAAGAAAAAAAAAAATCCTCCAGATCCCACCAACTAGTCTTTCCATTTTCCTTTCTTCAGGTCTTTATTCAAACACAGTTTGAAATAGCTGGAATTACATATGTGATTTTTTTTATCCTTTTTTTTTTTTACTTAACAGTGTATTACAAGTACCCCTGATTTACATAAAACAAATTATTTGTATACTCTGTCATCTCATTTGGTACTGTCCAAGACTACATGTTCTAGAAGTCCAAGATCAGGATAGCTTCCATTCGCTTTGCACAGTGTGGCAGAGTCAACATGGAGGGAAAGGCAATTAGTGAATTGTTTTGTTTTATGATGAAAGTGAAATGTTCTCAGTGACATGTAGTAAGTTAATCTGCATCTCATCAAAGATATTACCTTCTGGACAGAGTCCCAGTGCCTCATAAGTAAGAAGTTCATTGGTGGAAAAGCAATCATGAAGTTCTATTACATCAATATCACTTGGTCTCAGGCCAGATTTCTCATAGCACTTTCTGGCAGCTTCTTTACTCATATCAAAGCCAACCTAAAACCAAAACCATATATAAATAAATTAAGGGCATCAAAACTGGGACTTTTATATAAGGCTTATAAGAGATTAATATGTATAACCTTAACAGTTGAGAACTGACCATAAATATTGAAATCTCAGTTAATTCTGTATTACACAGAAAGTCCAAATAAAAGAATATCCAGGAGGGAGAATGAACATACACATTACATTTTGTACTATAAAAAGGACTTACAATTTCTCATGCCATATCCTGTGCAAAGTTACAAAAACTCTATCAAACCACAATATATAGTTGTGGTAGATAGGTTGAAGAGATTTATCAAGAGAGCATTATGATTCAGATACACTGAAAAATATGGGTGAATTTCTATATGAAAATAAACAATCTTCTTTTAGAAGATCATATAGGATTCAAACCATTTTTCCAATATTCATGCTATTAATACCCCTTTGGTCTCAGATAATAACATGCAAACTCACCTCTTTTCCAAGGAATAAAACTGTGATGTGATGGAAAATGTACTACAATCAGAAAACCTGGGTATAAGTTTCACCTCTGCCACACCCTAGCTTGTGTGATCTTGGGCAAGTTACAGAAACATTTTAAAATTCAAAGCATTGTTGTAAAATCATTTTGTAAACTCTAACATAAACCATATGCTTATTTATATATGTGTGTGTACATAATGCAATTTTTATATGTGTATATATGTATGTATCTTCAAATATTCAACTAACTCAGGTCAGAATTCTTATCTTTTTTACTTCCTCCATTTTGTACTCAATCTTCAATCAGTGATTTTTAAAGTGCAAAAAAGTTCCTGAAAATATCTTTGTTTTTCCCTTAACTCTGTAAGACTGGAGTTCTGGGCATATTTAGGCAACTCAAAATTTTTAAAAACAGCACACTAGTTAGTTAAAAGTGCATGCATATGTTCTTATCAGTTATTTTCCCTTAACAGATTCTTAAGGATGGATTATAATATTAAATTTTCTAGACCAATTTTTTTCAAGTAAATAACGTTCAGAGCTGATGACATGATGTCACCTTGAAATTTTGAAAAAGAAATCCCTTGACTGATTAATAAAACAGAATCTCAGACACACCATTTTAATAATGCTTTTTTCTTCAAACGTGCTTGGCATATCAGTCACCATCTCTTGAGCCAAAATTTCCACAGCTTTGGATTTCAGGCCGTGCTTCTGTACAAACGCTTCACTAGCCAAAATTGCCGCTGCAGCACCATCTGAAGTGGGACTAAGAGGAGGTGAAAATAGTTATTTATACCTGGTTCACCTCGGTCTTAGGATTTCAGTCTAGGAGTTCTTTCAGTGTGGAAAGGCTGGGTGTATGCTTGCTGGTCACTGGACTGTCTTTGTAATATCTGCAGTTAAAAATTATACATGCTTCACACCTGAAGACTGAACTTCTAACAAGAATTTAAATGCTATCAGTCACTGCTTGGTCTCTAAAGGTCTCTCCCAAAAAGTTCTTATTGCAAAGAATCCCAGATTTGCCTCTGCAAATACATAAGGTATTTTCTGGTAACTTCTGAGGAGTCCACAAGGTTATTCCTGAGCTAATAAAGATTCTACTATAGGCCTAACTAGCTCCAACTTTGCTATCTCCCAAATAATCAGTCTTGGAATCCTTTTGGAAACTGGGAAAGGATGGAACAGGAGATACCAGAAAGCCCATGGTTTGGTTAAGACTCTTGAGATCTCCTCAAAATAGACCTTTTCCTTAGAGCAGCTGTGAAGGAAGGCAGCAGACACAAGAAGCCTTCTGTGAGTTGAGCTGTACTTTAAAAATGGGCAGACACTCATACTGCTACAGATAAAAATGGACGTCACTTGTTCACTTGCATCCCAGACAGTAACTCCAGGACACATCCAGGTGAGAGTCAGGCACAGGTAGGAGCTATGCAATACTAACTCAGTCTTCCAGGAGACAGATATTGTCAAGCAATTTTCAAGACAGAGTTACTATCATTATTAGAGCTTTGATTTTTTTTCTTGTTTTACCTTTACTCGTAGTTAGTATGATTGAGTAAAATTTCCTACAGTAGAAATACACAGCAGAGAAAACAAAATGGTCAAGGGAAAAACCTTTGGACTCCACTGGCCTCCCAAGCCACATTTAAATGAATAAATACTATTAAAACAGAGTAGCTGGAAGTCATGAGAAAAGGAAGTAAAATATATAATTTTCCAAGAGAAAAGACAATCTGTGTCTAGACAGGAATAGGAAGCAAGGGTGCTCACTCCAGGGTAAGGACTATACTTGGTAGGAGTTATATAAAAGCAGATACAGATATAGATATACCCAGATACAGAGCCTACAGTCTACCCAAGGGATGGGGGGGCGGGGTGGGGAGAAGGCACAGTACTTCTATTAAATATTAAAATGTGTTTTTCTTACCAACATTGTAAGATAGTCAAAAAATCAAAAATTTTTTGAGATGCCATCACTTCATCTAAACTGTACTCCTTTTGGAACTGGGAATACCTAAATATAAAATAAGTAGTTACAGAATGTGAGGTAGCAATCACAATTTTTGTTGAAGATGTTCTGGTCCAGAAGTTAAAGAGAGAATAACACACAAATACTCTTTTCACAAACGAAAGATAGGCTTTCAATAAACCATTTCAATCTACAATAAATAAGTCATTTGAATTGAATTATTAAAATTCCTAACTCCAAAATATCATGTTGTATAAAAAAACTTTTGTCTAATTTTTGTCCTGGGTTCCTGGCATGGAGATTCTAAAACCCTTGGAATTTCCTGAGTAATAGAAGTGTCTTTGTTATGCTAATTAGGTGACTTGTGGTGGTCCCCTTGTTAGCTGGGGGATAAGGGAGGGATGAGCCAGGGGTCTGGTCACCAGAAAGATCAACCATGCGAATACAAGATTGGGACTATTGAACCAGTTTGACCCCTAGGGAGAAGAGGGGGACCTAGAGATCTAGTGGCCAATGATTTAATTGAATATGCCTGTATAATGAAGCCCCAATAAAAACTTTAGAAACTGAAGCTTGGTGAAGCCACCTGGTTGCCGAGTACCTTCACAGGAGGGTGTTGTGCCCTGACTCCATGGGAAGAGGGCATGGAAGCTCTGCACTAGGAACCTTCCCAGTCATTATCCTATGTGCCTCTTCATTTGGCTGTTCATCAGTAAGTACAGTACTTTCCTGAGTTCTGTGAGTCATTCTAGTGAATTATCAAACATGAGAGGATCATGGGAACCACTGAATTTATAGCCAGTTGGTCAGAAGTGCAGGTGGCCTGGGGATCCTACTTCATCTGGCATCTAAAGTGAGAGCAGTCTTGTGAAGTCTTAATTCATAGAGTCTGCATTAATTCTGGGTGGCAGGTACCAGAATTAAATTGCAGTACACGCAGTTGGTGTCAAACCAGTTGCAGGTTAAAATAAAATACCTTTTTTTTTCCTGAAGACTTACAAAAATATTAGTTCCTTAAAAGCAAAATTAAATGACTTGCAATTCAGCCAACTTTTGTGGTGATAATATTATACAACTACATTTAATGAAAGCTAATGGCATTCTTAAATAAATGTATAAAACCTATAATAAAATATCTGCATTCTTCAAAACACATTTCCTTTCTCATCACTGCCAAGAAGAAACTTATTTTCATCCCCTTTGGTGCCTCTAACAATATAATCAGATGGTTTTAGAAATTGCTCTGGAAAGACAGCAGCACAAATAGATACAATAAGGGAGTTTCTAAAAGCAAACTTCAACTGGTATGGAAATTAAGCAATTCCAGTGTTTAGAAATCAAGCCCATGTAACTTAGATCTGCATACTACTGTCTGCACCTTTGCTTCTGAAGCTAACTTTGACCATCACCAACTTTCAAAAACATGCTTTATTTAAGCCAGATCCTGTACTAGACAGTGGGGACATGGACATAGTCCCTACCCTCAAGGAACTCAGTCTGAATCCACAGCAATAAATACACCATTCTAGTATGATAAATGCCATGACAGAAATGTTATACAGGGTGCCATGGGACCAACAGGATACACATCAAACCCAGATACCAAAGGGGGCTTCCTCTCTGAGGTTAGGCAAATAAGAGGAAATAGGAGGTAGAGAATTCCTGGCAAAAGGGTCAGCACATGCAAAGCCTCTTGAGGTGAAACAGTTTATTGAAGCTAGAGCGTGACATCTGGGAAGGAATATGGAGGCAAGATGAAGAAGAGGGGGCAGGAGACATGAACAAGGATCAGATCATGAAAGGCCAGTATACGGTGTTTACATTATACTGAAAACAATTAGGAACTACTAAAGGATATTAAGCTGGGAGTGACATGACCAGATTTGTATTTCAGCAAGAAAGCTGTGGTATGGAAAAGGGACACTAAAAAGGCATTACCAAAAGCAAGTAAACCAACTAAGAGATTGAGGCAATAATTAAGGCAAGAAATGATAAGGGCCTAAAATAGGGAATTGGAAGTAAAAGATGGAGAGAAGCGGGACTTCCCTGGAGGTCCAGTGGTTAAGACTCCATGCTTCCAATGCAGGGGGCGTGGGTTCGATCCCTGGTCAGGGAACTAAGATCCCACATGCCGTGCGGTGCAGCCAAAAAATAAAATTAAAAAAAAAAAAAAGATGGAAAGAAGTAATGAATTCAAGAGATAGTAAGGAGGGAGAGTTATAGACACAGGTCTGAAGGCTCAAGTGGCAGAAGCTATCCCTAATCTTATACTACTGATCACAGATTCTCACTGCCTTTAGGTATTCTTATAATCTGTGAGGAAGCACTTGAGAAGGTTCTTAACTCAACCTTCCTAGAAATATGTAACAGGTTATCTCTAATGACTGGTCAGCAAACACAGCATTATCTTTCTTCACTAGTCAAGCAAAACCTAGTGTAAGAAGTTAGCATCTGAAATTTGAGCCAAACCCAGAAGGCTATTCTTGGTTGTTTCAGTGAGTTTTAAATGATGAAGCTGACATTCAGAAATAACATTTGCCTATTCAACATAATTGAGAACTTATAATACATAGCAGAAGATCCATGAGGACAAGGAATTTACCCATCTTGTTCACTGCTATATCACTAGTAGCTTTACCAGCGTCTTGCACATAGTAGGCTACTGAATACATAATAGCTGAGTGAATGAAAATCCTTTAGAAGAATGCTGTAATGAGTGGATAAATGAGTACCTGGTTAGGCAGGGAGTTAAGTAAAAGAAAGACTTGGAAGTTTTGCTTCTCTGGGGAAGGTCAAGAGCTGCTCTTTGGAGCCTCAAAGCCAGGAAACTGCATACTGTCAACTCCTCAATATGTTGGTACAGTTCCTTACTAGTTTCAGGAAATCACAAGGATGTTTAATGGTCCTCCAAGTTCTAAGGACAAAGAAATCAGCTCTAGACCATATTTATGGGCTTAAGACTGCTTATCCTAACTACTATTCAGTAACAGCAAAGTTCTATTGAGCATATACTATGTTCCAATACCCTACTAGGTACTGAAGATATAAAGATGAGACATAATCTCTGCTCAAGGATCATCATCATCAGAGGAGAAAGATTTATAAATAAGTATGATACAGTGTGATATGTTGTAACAGACATATACAGACAGTACAATGAAGCTCATGAGAAAAAATAATTATGCCTATTTAAGAAGGTACTAAGAGAAGCAATGATATTTGGGTTGAGACTTGATGAGTAAGTAGATACTTGCCAAACAAAAGAAGGGCAGAAGGATATTCCAGGGAGAGTTAACAGCATAACTAAAAACACAGAAACAAGCACAGTATAATACACTTAAGAAATACCAAGTAATCTTGTGAGAGATGAGATTGAGAATAACCAGGGAAGTGGCAGGAAATAAGACCAGCAAGGTAGAACGAGGCCAAATTATAACAGGCTTGTTATCTCATATGAAGGAATTTCTATTTTATTATATAAGCAAGGGAATTAACCAAAGCTTCCACAATACCCTTAGATCTTTCACAAAATACCACTAAATTTAGGGCATGGGAGTAGATATTATTTGTTAATTAGGTATACCCTGAATTCAAATATCAATTCAAAATCAGAAGAATGAGGAGAACAAGTAGTAGCATAGAAATATGTGGTAATGACCCACTTGTGGTATAAAATGTCCCTTATCATGTTTTTATGTTTATTAAACATGGCAAAATTTGTTTAATAGTTCAGAAACAATTTACTGAGCACTGATTATGTTCCAGACTCTGTGCTAAGCATTAAGAACATAAAGATAAGAGATGGCTCTTGCCCTCAAGGAGTTTATAATCTAGTAGAAGGAAAAATATAAACACTATTTTACCACTATTTAGAATGATCCTGAGCAAGTTGCCTAATTTCTGTAGTCCTTATTTTCATCATCTATAAAATAAGAATAAAAATAACTACCTTATAGGGTCCTTGAGAGAATTAAATGAAAATATACATAAAAGTACCTAGCACAGTGACACAGAGTTGGCATTTAATAAAGTTAGCGACTATTCTTTTATTGCCTAGTGGTTTGCTTTTGTAGAGATTCTACTTGTGTGGCACTAATTCATTTCCCAGTGGACCAATTTTATTCAGCAACCATTAAGTACATGCTATGAGCCATGCATTGCACTAGGCACTAGGGAGTCAAAGATTAATTATCAGTAATACAGATGATGTAATTTTACTTCAGACTATTTTTTAGGATATAAATAACCATATTATTCTATCAGAGTAAGAGTTAATGACACTAACATAATTAAAATGCAAATAATTTAATATAAAGTAATTAAAACAACCACTAATACGTGTTTTACAGACATTTTAATTGATCACAACAAACTAAGAAAAGTTTTAAAAACTGGTTTAAAATGGGGTCTGGTTATTTCCAATTAAAATTATTATAATAAATTTCATTTACTAGAGTTAGAACCTATGACCAATTACATCTTTTAACGCTAGCCATTCACATTCTTTCTTAAAAGAGCAACTAAGCTTAAATGGCATTTTAAATATAAATAGACCAAAACCTAAACTGAAAAGTAGTCAAAAGTTTACTTGGGCACAAGCCTTTCATAAGAAGCAAAACATTCTAGTTAACATCTTTGAGGTCTTACATTTGCTTTTCAAGTATAAAGTTGCATATTACATAGCAGGATAACCCACTATTTCATATCTCTGAAATACTTACGGGTTATTAACTGAATGTTTATGATTTTTCCATCCAATTTTTGCAAAGTGTTCAAGTTTTGTTCCTGTAGAGAAAGCAAACTTCTATTAGTGAGTTAATGCTTTCCTGTTGCTTGTTAACAAAGGTTGCAATGATACTCAGTATCGTTCTAATATTTCCACATTTTCCCATGCATAGATACCAGTATTGGAAACTTCAACACTGATCCCTCACATAAACATTTCTTTATAATTAAACTGGGGTGTATTTCATGAATTGATTCAACAAGTAAGCATATGATATGAAAATAGTTCAAACTGGCCTATTCAACCTAGTACAACTAGGGTCTGCTTTCAAAACCCAGAAAATATAGCCTAGGACCACAGTGGTTATAAGGCAGGAAAGCACTGCCAGCAATACTTCAAGGAGTCTGCCAAAACATCCCAACATCCTTGGATGAAGTGAATTTTACAATTCAAACCTCTAGGGCCTGAACTTCTTTTGCCTTATGATAAGGCAGAAAGGTCTTCAGAAGAGTTAGTCTAACAAGAAAAGTGTATACTTTTTAAATTCTTTAACAGAAAGTTCAAAGAGTAGTGTCAGAAAATAAAAGCAAGCACATTAATGAAGTAAAATTTGTAAAAGTCTTGTTTATTATTTTTAAGAAGATGAAACAGAATAAAATAGGTTTTGAATCCTCCTTTGGAACTAGAAAGACCAAGGAATGAAAAAGTGCACTGATCGGAGCTGATAATATTAAGTTAATACACAGCACAATAAAGTGGAGAGTCCCCATTTCTGTTTTATCTCTACCTTTTCTGTCAAGGAGGGTGATCTTCAGAGCAGAAATGACATACATATAATTGAACAAATCTTCTCTCAATTCTAATAAAAATGGAAAAAGGTAGAGACCACACTAGCGATCTCATACCAATAAGAGTAAGTGACTGATCCAGAGGCAGTCAGAATGGGTCCAGTAAGAACAAGCCACATCAAATTCATATCTTTTTTTTTTGAATTTTAATTTTTTTATACAGCAGGCTCTTATTAGTTACCTATTTTATACATATTCGTGCATATATGTCAATCCCAATCTCCCAATTCATCCCAGCACCACCCCCATCCCCCACTTTCCCCCCATGGTGTCCATACATTTGTTCTCTACAACTGTGTCTCTATTTCTGCCTTGCAAACCAGTTCATCTGTACCACTTTTCTAGATTTCACATATATGCATTAATATACGATATTTGTTTTTCTCTTTCTGACTTACTTCACTCTGTATGACACTCACTAGGTCCATCCACGTCTCTACAAATGACCCATTTTCGTTCCTTTTTATGGCTGAGTAATATTCCATGGTATATATGTACCACATCTTCTTTATCCATTTGCCTATCGATGGGCATTTAGGTTGCTTCCATGACCTGGCTATTGCAAATAATGCTGCAGTGAACACTGGAGTGCATGTGTCTTTTTGAATTATGGTTTTCTCCGGGTATATGCGCAGTAGTGGGATTGCTGGGTCATATGGTAATTCTATTGTTAGTTTTTTAAGGAAACTCCATACTGTTCTCCATAGTGGCTGTATCAACTGACATTCTTACCAACAGAGCAAGACAGTTCCCTTTTCTCCACACCCTCTCCAGCATTTGTTGCTTGTAGATTTTCTGATGATGTCCATTCTAATGGGTATGAGGTGGTACCTCATTGTAATATTGAGGTGCATTTCTCTAATAATTAGTGATGCTGAGCAGCTTTTCATGTGCCTCTTAGCCATCTGTATGTCTTCTTTGGAGAAATCTATTTAGGTCTTCTACCCATTTTTCAACTGGGTTTTTTTTTTTAAATACTGAGTTGCATGAGATGTTTATATATTTTGGAGATTAATCCTTTGTCCATTGATTCGTTTGCAAATATTTTCTCCCATTCTGAGGACTGTCTTTTTGTCTCATTTATAGTTTCCTTTGCTGTGCAAAAGCTTTGAAGTTTCATTAGGTCCCATTTGTTTATTTTTGTTTTTATTTCCATTACTCTAGGAGGTGAGTCAAAAAAGATCTTGCTATGATTTATGTCAAAGAGTGTTCTCCTATGTTATCCTCTAAGAGTTTTATAGTGTCCGGTCTTACATTTAGGTCTTTAATTCATTTTGAGGTTTTTTTTTTTTTTTTTGCGGTATGCGGGCCTCTCACTGTTGCGGCCTCTCCCGTTGCGGAGCGCAGGCTCCGGACACGCAGGCTCAATGGCCATGGCTCACGGGCCCAGCCGCTCCGTGACACGTGGGATCTTCCCAGACCGGGGAACGAACCCGTGTCCCCTGCATCGGCAGGCGGACTCCCAACCACTGCGACACCAGGGAAGCCCGATTTTGAGTTATTTTTGAGTGTGGTGTTAGGGTGTGTTTTAATTTCATTTTTTACATGTAGCTGTCCAGTTTTCCCAACACCACTTATTGGAGAGGCTGTCTTAACTCCATTGTATATCCTTGCCTCTTTTGTCATAGTTTAGTTGACCATAGGTGTGTGGATTTATCTCTGGGCTTTCTATCCTGTTCCATTGATCTATATTTCTGTTTTTGTGCCAGCATCATATTGTCTTGATTACTGTAGCTTTGTAGTATAGTCTGAGGTCAGGGAGTCTGATTCTTCCAGCTCTGTTTTTTTCCCTCAAGTTTCCTTTGGCTATTCGGGGTCTTATGTGTCTCCATACAAATGTTAAGATTTTTTTTTCTAGTTCTATAAAAATGCCATTGGTAATTTGATAGGGTTGCATTGAATCTGTACATTGCTTTGGGTAGTATAGTCATTTTCACAATATTGATTCTTCCAATCCAAGAACATGATATATCTCTCCATCTGTTTGTGTCACCTTTAATTTCTTTCATCACTATCTTACAGTTTCTGAGTACAGGTCTTTTACCTCCTTAGGTATGTTTATTCCTAGGTATTTTATTCTTTTGTTGCAATGGTGAATGGGATTGTTTCCTTACTTTCTCTTTCTGATCTTCGTTGTTAGTGTATAGGAATGCAAGATATTTCTGTGTGTTAATTATTGTATCCTGCAACTTTACCGAATTCATTGATTAGCTCTAGTAGTTTTCTGGTAGCATCTTTAGGATTATCTATGTGTAGTATCATATCATCTGCAAACAGTGACAGTTTTACTTCTTCTTTTCCAATCTGTATACCTTTTATTTCTTTTTCTTCTTTAATTGCCATGGCTAGGACTTCCAAAACTATGTTGAATAATAGTGGCAAGAGGGGACATCCTTGTTTTGTTCCTCATCTTAGAAGAAATGCTTTCAGTTTTTCACCATTGAGAATGATGTTTGCTGTGGGTCTGCTGTATATGCCCCTTATTATGTTGAGGTAGGTTCCCTCTATGCCCCCTTTCTGGAGAGTTTTATCATAAACGGGTGTTGAATTTTGTCAAAAGCTTTTTCTGCATCTATTGAGATGATCATATGGTTTTTATTCTTCAATTTGTTAATATGGTGTATCACATTGATTGATTTGCATATATTGAAGAAGCCTTGGATCCCTGGGATAAATCCCACTTGGTCATGGTGTATGATCCTTTTAATGTGTTGTTGGATTCTGTTTGCTAGTATTTTGTTGAGGATTTTTAGATCTATATTCATGAGTGATATTGGTCTGTAATTTTCATTTTTTGTAGTATCTTTGTCTGGTTTTGGTATCAGGGTGATGGTGGCCTCATAGCATGAGTTTGGGAGTGTTCCTTCCTCTGCAATTTTTTGGAAGAGTTTGAGAAGGATAGGTGTCAGCTCTTCTCTAAATGTTTGATAGAATTCACCTGTGAAGCCATCTGGTCCTGGACTTTTGTTAGTTGAAAGGTTTTTAACCACAGTTTCAAATTCATTACTTGTGATTGGTCTCTTTATATTTTCTGTTTCTTCCTTGTTCAGTCTTAGAAGGTTATACCTTTCTAAGAATTTGTCCATTTCTTCCAGGTGGTCCATTTTATTGGCATAGAGTTGCTGTAGTAGTTTCTTATAATGCTTTGTATTTCTTCAGTGTCAGTTGTAACTTCTCCTTTTTCATTTCTAATTTTACCGATTTGAGTCCTCTCCCTTTTTTTCTTGATGAGTCTGGCTAAAGGTTTATCAATTTTGTTTACCTTCTCAAGGAACCAGCTTTTAGTTTTATTGATCTTTGCTATTGTTTTCTTTGTTTCTATTTCATTTATTTCTGCTCTGATCTTTATGATTTCTTTCCATCTGCTAACTTTGGGTTTTGTTTGTTCTTCCTCTAGTTCCTTGAGGTGTAAGATTAGATTGTTTCTTCAAGATTTTTCTTGTTTCTTGAGGTAGGATTGTATTGCTATAAACTTTCCTCCTAGAACTGCTTTTGCTGCATCCCATAGGTTTTGGATTGTCATATTTTCATTGTCATTTGTCTCTAGGTATTTTTTGATTTCCTCTTTGATTTCTTCAGTCATCTCTTGGTTATTTAGTAACATATTGTTTAGCCTCAATGTGCTTGTGTCTTTTTATATTTTTTTCCCTGTACTTTATTTCTAGTCTCATAGCACTGTGGTCAGAAAAGATGCTTGATATGATTTCAATTTTCTTAAATTTACCAAGGCTTGATTTGTGACCCAAGATATGATCTATCCCAGGGAATATTCTGTGTGAACTTGAGAAGAAAATGTAATCCACTGTTTTCAGATAGAATGTCCTATAAATATCAATTAAATCTATCTGCTGTATTGTATCATTTAAAGGTTGTGTTTCCTTATTAATTTTCTGTCTGGATGATCTGTCCATTGTCGTAAGTGAGGTGTTAAAGTCCCCTACTATTACTGTGTTACTGTCAGTTTCCTCTTTTATAGCTGTTAGCATTTACCTTACGTATTGAGGTGCTCCTATGTTGGGTGCATATATATTTATAAGTGTTATATCTTCTTCTTGGATTGATCCCTTGATCGTTATGTAGTGTCCTTCTTTGTCTCTTGTAACATTCTTTATGTTAAAGTCTATTCTGATGTGAGTATTGATACTCCAGCTTTCTCTTGATTTCCATTTGCATGGAATATCTTTTTCCATCCCCTCACTTTCAGTCAGTATGTGTCCCTAGGTCTGAAGTTCGTCTCTTGTAGACAGCATATATATGGGTCTTGTTTTTGTATCCATTCAGCGAGGTTGTGTCTTTTGGTTGGAGCATTTAATCCATTCACATTTAAGGTAATTATCATTATGTAAGTTCCTATTACCATTTTCTTAATTGTTTTGGGTTTGTTTTTGTAGGTCCTTTTCTTCTCTTCTGTTTCCCACTTAGAGAAGTTCTTTTAGCATTTGTTGTAGAGCTGGTTTGGTGGTGCTGAATTCTCTTTGCTTTTGCTTGTCTGTAAAGCTTTTGATTTCTTCGTCAAATCTGAATGCAATCCTTGCTGGGTAGAGTAATCTTGGTTGTAGGTTCTTCCCTTTCATCACTTTAAATATATCGTGGCACTCCCTTCTGGCTTGTAGTTTCTGCTGAGAAATCAGCTGTCAACCTTATGGGAGTTCCCTTGTATGTTATTTGTCGTTCTTCCCTTGTTGCTGTTAATAATTTTTCTTTGTCTTTAATTTTTGTCAATTTGATTACTATGTGTCTCAGCCTATTTCTCCTTGGGTTTATCCTGCCTGGGACTCTCTGTGCTCCCTGGACTGGGGTGGCTATTTCCTTTCCCATGTTAGGGATATTTTCAACTATAATCTCTTCAAATATTTTCTCGAGTCCTTTCTCTCTCTCTTCTCCTTCTGGGAACCCTATAATGCAAATGTTGGTGCATTTAATGTTGTTCCAGAGGACTCTTAGGCTGTCTTCATTTCTTTCAATTCTTTTTTCTTTATTCTTTTCTGTAGCAGTGAATTCCACCATTCTGTCTTCCAAGTCACTTATCCTTTCTTCTGCCTCAGTTATTCTGCTATTGATTCCTTCTAGTGTATTTTTCATTTCAGTTTTTGTATTGTTCAACTCTGTTTGTTTGTTCTTTATTTCTTCTAGGTGTTTGTTCTTTAATTCTTTTAGGTGTTTGTTAAACATTTCTTGCATCTTCTCGATCTTTGCCTCCATTCTTTTTCTGAGGTCCTGGATCATCTTCACTATCATTATTCTCAATTGTTTTTCTGGAAGTTTGCCTACCTCCACTTCATTTAATTGTTTTTCTGGGGTTTTATCTTGTTCCTTTATCTGGCACATAGTCCTCTCCCTTTTCATTTTGTCTGTCTTTCTGTGAATGTGGTTTTCATTCCACAGACTGCAGGATTGTAGTTCTTCTTGTTCTGCTGTCTGCCCTCTGGTGGATGAGGCTATCTAAGAGGCTTGTGTGAGTTTCCTGATGGGAGGGACTGGTGGTGGGTAGAGCTGGGTGTTGCTCTGGTGGGCAGAGCTCAGTAAAACTTTAATCCACTTGTCTGCTGATGGGTGGGGCTGAGTTACCTCCCTGATGGTTGTTTGGTCTGAGGCGACCAAGCAGTGGAGGCTACAGGCTCTGTGGTGGGGCTAATGGCGGACTCCGGGAGGGCTCACGCCAAGGAGCACTTCCCAGAACTTCTGCTGGCAGTGTCCCTGTCCCTACCATGAGCCACAGCTACACCCTGTCTCTGGAGGAGACCCTCCAACACCAGCAGGTGGGTCTGATTCAGTTTCCTATGGGGTCACTACTCCTTCCTCTGGGTCCTGATGCGCACGCTAATTTGTGTGTGCCCTCCAAGAGTGGAGTCTCTGTTTCCCCCAGTCCTGTTGAAGTCCTGCAATCAAATCCCACTAGCCTTCAAAGTCTGATTCTCTGGGAATTCCTCCTCTCGTTGCCGGACCCCCAGGTTGGGAAGCCTGATGTGGGGTTCAGAACATTCACTCCAGTGGGTGGACTTCTGTGTATAATTGTACTCCAGTTTGTGAGTCACCCACACAGTGGTTATGGGATTTGATTTTATTGTGATTGCGCCCCTCCTACCCTCTCATTGCGGCTTCTCTTTGTCTTTGGATGTGGGGTACCTTTTTTGGTGATTTCCAGTGTCTTCCTGTCGATGATCATTCAGCAGTCAGCTGTAATTCCAGTACTCTCGCAAGAGGGAGTGAGCACACGTCCTTCTACTCTGCCATCTTGAACCAATCCACCCAAATTAATTATCTTTTTTTATTGTATTGGCTAGTAGATCAAATGAAACATAGTATCTAGTATCAGCAAGACAACAGACAAAATTTTTCAGGCCATCTTTTGGGACAAGACAAGGAAATACTGTAGTGTGGGGTTTTTTCCCTTTTGTTTTTCGGAGTTTTTTTGGTGTTACTATAAAAATGAGGGTTCTTCTGTCAGGTTTACATAATATTGGCTTAAAGAAAGTTAAATAAATTTCTTTATGGCAGAGCATTTAGAGACTTTCCTTTACTATTGCATGTGTATTATGATTGTCCAAAAGGGAGTTAAAGTATGAAGCATTTTCCAACTTAACTGACCCACGTCATGGAGCATCTTAAGAGTCAACAGAACACACAGGCACTGATCAATGACAGGCACTGATCAAAGTATTAACCTAGAGCAAAGTCTCTATTGCTAACCTCTAACCTCAGCCATGCTCTGGTTAATATTTCTACCAAAAATTGGATTAGAAAATTAAAGGGTAAGAGTAGCCCCTGTTCACCAAAACTAGAGAAAGCCTGCATGCAGCAACAAAGACCCAACGCAGCCATAAATAAATAAATAAATTTATTGTTTTTAAAAATAAAGAAAATTCAACGGTATGCTAACCACACCTGAAGCTGAGAGAGACTGCTATAATGTTGGATCCAAATAGACTTCAGTGAGGTTTATCAATGAGATGGATCAGAATGTAATTAATTAAATGCCCTGTTCTATTCTTGACCACCCAAAACTACCTAAGAAAAGGAGCAGCAATCATGAGAAAGGCTCTGAGGTTCTGTTCTATTATAAGCTCAATATGATTCAACAGTGTGATGCGATTACCAGAAAAGCTTACATGCGATCACAGTACAGTAATTAGTCTGGGGATGATGGGTCATGAAACAAGTCTAATAAGAAACAGTTAAAGGGAACAAGTCAAGCTGGCTTCAGATATTTGAAGGGCTGTAAGGTGAAAGAGGCTTGTTCTATGAGTCTCAGAAGACAGAAACTATAGGGAGAGAGATTTGAGTTCAACATGAAAAAGAGCACTGTAACAATTGGAATGATCAAAAAAATGGAATGAGTAGCCTCTGTGGCAAGTTTCTTGTCACAGGAAGTTCAAATGCTTTATTGTCATCTATTAGAAGATTTATAAGCAATTCACAAACGGATTTGTAGGAAGAAGGGCAGCTAAACTATATAAAAGCACTTGGCATAGTGTCTGACATAGAAGATATTCAGTAGGTACTGATGTCTTTTCTTCTTGTTTCCTTACTATGGGATCCAGTTAATCTACAGAAGACAGAAACCCTTTGAAAAATATTCTGCCAATCACTTACCATGTATTTACTAATCCTGGACACTGATGAAGGGCTTGTTGACTACTGACTCTGAACTGCCAATTCAGATTTTGGGCTGTTCTAAGAATATGAGTGGTATAAAAAGACCTCAATCTCTTTGAATCAAACCTTGAAGTCACAAATATCTCCTGATTCTATAGCAGAATGTAAGCTACTACAAACATTCTTACATATTCATTTCTAGAGCACATTCACAAACAGCAATTTCAAACAACTTAAAATTCTATGAAATTCTACAATTCATTAGAAATCTTTTGGATGAAGAATAACATTTCAACTAAAATACTACACATTTACACTTCAGACTTTAGACTAGAAAAAACTGTCCAACTACTCTGAGTAATATAAAACTTGAGAAAAGGTTGAAAACACACCAAACACAGATTTCCAGCTAGCTGAGGGCAATGAAAACTGCCTAAATCTCTCTCCATATCCTCTAAAAAAATACAGAATAGGTCTTCCCTGGTGGCGCAGTGGTTGAGAGTACGCCTGCCGATGCAGGGGACACAGGTTTGTGCCCCGGTCCGGGAAGATCCCACATGCCGCGGAGCGGCTGGGCCCGTGAGCCATGGCCGCTGAGCCTGCGCGTCCGGAGCCTGTGCTCCGCAACGGGAGAGGCCACAACAGTGAGAGGCCCGCGTACCGCAAAAAAAAAAAAAATACAGAATAAAAAGAAAAACAAATAAAACTGCACAAAACCATACCCTCAGCATAACTAGACAAAAGAAAACACAAAACTTCAAATTATCTGTAAGAGAAAAAAAAAGGGAAAGGGAAAAAGTGACCAAATCCCTGCCAGCAATCATTCACGCTCCCACAGTAAGCCTCCTAGGGAAGAAGAGCAGTCTGAAAAATACTGCAGAGGAGAGAAGAGGGGAGCTGGTGGCAGGCCTACAATTGCTCTGAAACTACCACCAGGAAGAAAAAGACACCCCGCAAGAGTGAAAATATTGAAAAAATATTCCTGTAGATCAAAACATGACAACAAGGAAGGGTTAGAAAAGAACAGGAGACTCAAGGTGGTAATCTTTGAAAGGTATAGCTTCTAGGAGAAAAAAAGAGGGGAAAAAAAATTGTGGGGGGGAAGGTCCCTTTGGCAATTGGATGGTGAAAGAGAAAAGAAGTAAACAGGGAAATTTCTGGGGTCCCACAAGACAAAACAAACAAACAAAAAAGAAACAAGAAATCTGAGGACACACAGTCCATCTTTCAAAAAATCCACTACAGAAATAAGACTTTACTACACTGACATTAGAGGACATCAGATAATTAGGAATCACTCCAAATTTAAAAGAACACTCTCAAATCACAATGTAATAAAACTAGTAATTATTAATAAAATGTAAAAATTAAGTCTACCTGGAAATTTTTAAACTATTTCCATAAAACAACTCTTGGACAAAAAGAAGAAACATAAATGATTGCAGAGCTTCTGAAAAAAATGATACTGAAAACTAAAACACTACATATCAGAACCAATGTGATACGTTTAAAGCTGTAACAAGAACATAGCACTAAGAATGATTAAAATGGAACATACTGATCAATTAAAAAGAATGAAGTCCTGATCCCTGCTACTACATGAATGAACTGTGAATGTTTTCTGTGCTGAGTGAAAGAAGCCAATCACAAAAGGTCACATACTGTAGGGTCCATTTAAATGAAGTGTTCATAATAAGCAAACACATAAAAACAGAAATTAGATTAGTGATTGCCAGGTGCCTTAGAGGAAAGGATTGCTAATGGGTATGGGGTTTCCTTTGGGGATGATGAAAATGTTCTGAAATTAGATAGTGGTGATGATTGCACAACTCTGTGAATATACAAAAAAACACTGAATTGTACACTTTAAAAGAATGAATTTTTATGGTATGTCAATTTTATCTCAATAAAGCTGTTATTCACTAAAAGGATAAAAATTGAATTAAATTCCCAATTCAAAAAACAACAACAAAATAAACCAATAAAAATCACAAGGAAGATAAAGGCAGAAAATAATGGAATAAAGAATTAGAAAGAATAGACATAATCAATCAAAATCCTATTGTTCTGAAAAATTTAACAAAAGAGACAAACTGCTACCCTAATTTAATACGAAAAAAAGCAGAAAGCATATATACACAAAAATAATAAATAACGAGAGAAATACCGCTGAAGTAGAAATTTTATGTAAAAGACGACTTTTCACACTTCTATACAAATAGATTTGAAACTCTAAATGAAACGAATAATTTCCCAGAGAAATACAGACTACCAAAATTGACCCCACTGGAGATGGAATGTTTAAACATAAATAAATAGATAATTACCAAGCAACTACCAAAACAAACTAACTAACAAACCATACGCACCAAAAAAACAGGCCCGGATGATTTCACAGGGTATTATATCACCCTACAAAGATCAAGTAGTCCCAATGCGCCATAAATCGTTCCAAAGCATCAAAAATGAAGAAACGCTTCCTACTTCATTTTATAAAGTATAAAATTAACACCTAAACTTGATAAAGACATTAAAAAAGAGAAAATTAAAAACCAATATCACTTATGAATGTTGATCTGAAAGCACTAAATAGTGACAGAGCCTAACTCCACATTAAAAAAAAATCAATACATCATAACCAAGTGGCATTCATTCCAGACATGCAACGTTGATTCAATATCAGGAGTCCATTAATAAAATATTTTATTACTAGATCTAAGTGGAGGACATAATGAAATCCACAGATGCTGGAAAAGCATTTGACAAAATTCAATACCCATTCCTGAAAGAAAAAGAAACTCAAGAAAATAAAAATTGCTGAATACTTTCACAACACAATTAAATAAATAAATAAATAAGTGAGTATATAAATAAATATATATATGAGATCTTGAAGCCAGAATTGTACTTAAAAGTAATATTAATAACTATTAATATACCACCTCCCATAATGGACTGTTGTGAGAATTGAATGAGATAATATGGGTATGGAAATTCACTCATTCATTCAACAAATATTTATTGAGTATTTAAATATGCTAGGGATTGTAGAAGCGAAGGGGGAAAAAACTTTCTTCTGGCCAGATTACATGTCAACCACTGTGCTAGGCTGGATATATTGAAGGTCAACAAAACAGACATGGTTCCTGCTTTCATGGAGTTTATAAGACAAATAAGGAAGACAAAAATTAAACAAGTAAAACCACACACAATAAATGTATGAATATAAATAGTGCTAAGTGCTATGAAGGAAAGCAATAGGAAACTATGAAAAAGAATAACAGGAGGGATTCACTTCAATTGAATGATCAAGGAGGGTCTTTCTTTGAAGATTAATTAATTACAGAAGACCTGCTCTGTGCCAGGCACTCTACTAGGTAACAGTCAGAGAGCAGGGAATAAAATAAACAAAAATCAGGCCCTTGTAGACTTAGATTCTGGTTGGAAGAGACAGTCAATAAATAAGAAAATATATATATGCCATATCTTCATAAGTGCTCTATAAAATGATAAAGTAAGGGCTTCCTTGGTGGCACAATGGCTAAGAATCCGCCTGCTAATGCAAGGGACATGGGTTCGAGCCCTGGTCCAGGAAGATCCCACATGCCGTGGAGCAACTAAGCCCGTACACCACAACTACTGAGCCTGCACTCTAGAGCCCATGAGCCACAACTACTGAAGTCCGCGCGCCTAGAACCCGTGCACCACCACAAGAGAAGCCATCACAATGAGAAGCCCGTATACCACAACAAAGAGTAGACCCCGCTCACCGCAACTAGAGAAAGCCCACGTGCAGCAACGAAGACCCAACGCAGTCAAAAATTAAAAAAAAAAAAAAAAAAAAGATAAAGTAAGAGACAGAGGATAGGGAGTTCTGGGAAGGAGGGTGATGAAAGAAAGCAGAAGATGACATTTAAGCAAAGACCTGACGGAAGTAGGAAAGCTAGCACTGATGATATCTTAGGGTAAAGTATTCCAGAAGTGGAAATAGCAAGGCTTAGGCCCTGCTTGAGGTAGGAATGTGCTTACTGTGTTTGAGGAACCGAAAGGATAGTGTGGCTGGAGCAGAGTGGTGAAAGAAAAAATGGTAAAAGATGAGGTCAGAGAGCTAATGAGGGTGGAGGGTCAGATCATATAGAAGCTTGTAGGCCATAATAAGACCTGTAGGTTTCAATCTGAGTGTGGTAAGAACACAATAGAGTTCTTAGCAGAGGAGTGAAATGATCTAGCTTATATTTTAAAAGCATTGCTCCGGACATAAAGTGAAGAATTGACTGAACAGGTACACAAGCAGAAGCAGTAAAACCATTTAGGAGATTCCTATACTCCAGGTGAGAAATTATGATAGCTTGCACTATAGTAGAAGTGGGGAAAATGTGGAGAAACATTTCTCCTTCTCATATTTCTGGATATTTTAAGAAATGAGTAAAAAGGTTTGCTGAGACATACTTGGGGGAATCAGGAAGATGGCGGAAGAGTAAGACGCGGAGATCACCTTCCTCCCCACAGATACACCAGAAATACATCTACACGTGGAACAACTCCTACAGAACACCTACTGAACGCGGGCAGAAGACCTCAGACCTCCCAAAAGGCAAGAAACTCCCCACATACCTGGGTAGGGCAAAAGAAAAAAGAATAAACAGGGACAAAAGAATAGGGACAGGACCTGCACCAGTGGCACGGAGCTGTGAAGGAGGAAAACTTTCCACACACTAGGAACCCCTTCGCGGGCGGAGACTGCGGGTGGCGGAGGGGGGGAGCTTCGGCGCCGCGGAGGAGAGCGCAGCCACAGGGGTGCAGAGGGCAAAGTAGAGACATTCCCGCACAGAGGAGCGGTGCCGACTGGCACTTATCAGCTCGAGAGGCTTGTCTGCTCACCCGCCGGGGCGGGCGGGGCCTGGGAGCTGAGGCTTGGGGCTTCGGTTGGAGCCAGGAAGAGGACTGGGGTTGGTGGCATGAACACAGCCTGCAGGGGGTTAGTGCACCCTGGCTAGCCGGGAGGGAGTCCGGGGGTAAGTCTGGACCTGCCGAAGAGGCAAGAGACTTTTTCTTCCCTCTTTGTTTCCTGGTGCGCGAGGAGAGGGGATTAAGAGCGCTGCTTAAAGGAGCTCCAGAGACGGGCGCTAGCCGCGGCTAACAGCGCGGACCACAGAGACAGGCATGAGACGCTAAGGCTGCTGCTGCCGCCACCAAGAAGCCTGTGTGCGAGCACAGGTCACTATCCTCACCTCCCTTCCGGGGAGCCTGTGCAGCCCGCCACTGCCAGGGTCCCAGGATGCAAGGACAACTTCCCTGGGAGAACGCACGGCGACTCAGGCTGGTGCAACGTCACACCGGCCTCTGACACCGCAGCCTCGCCCTGCATCCGTGCCCCTCCCTCCCCCCCCACCCCGCCCAAGTGAGCCAGAGTCCCTGAAGCAGCTGCTCCTTTAACCCCGTCCTGTCTGAGCGAAGAACAGACGCCCTCGGGCAACCTACACACAGAGGCGGGGCCAAATCCAAAGCTGAGCCTCGGGAGCTGTGCGAACAAAGAAGAGAAAGGGAAATCTCTCCTAGCAGCCTCAGAAGCAGCGGATTAAAGCTCCACAATCAACTTGATGTACCCTGCATCTGTGGAATACATGAATAGACAACGAACCATCCCAAATTGAGGAGGTGGACTTTGAGAGCAAGATTTACTATTTTTTCCCCTTTTTCTCTTTTTCTGAGTGTGTATGTGTATGCTTCTGTGTGAGATTCTGTCTGTATAACTTTGCTGTCACCATTTGTCCTAGGGTTCTATCCGTCCGTTTTTTTGTTTCTTTTGCTTGTTTTTAATGTTTTTCTTAAAATTATTTTTTATTTTAATAACTTTATTTTATTTTATCTTTATTTTATTTTATCCTCTTTCCTCTTTCTTTCTTTTCTTTCTTCCTTCCTTCCTCCCTCCTTTCTTTCTTTTCTTTCTTTCTTTCTTTCTTTCTTTTGTTTTTCTTTCTTTCTTTCTTTCAACTTTTTCTCCCTTTTATTCTGCGCCATGTGGATGAAAGGCTCTTGGTGCTGCAGCCAGGAGTCAGTGCTGTGCCACTGACATGGGAGAGCCAACTTCAGGACACTGGTCCACAAGAGACCTCCCAGCTCCACGTAATATCAAACGGTGAAAATCTCCCAGAGATCTCCATCTCAACACCAGCACCCGGCTTCACTCAACGACCAGCAAGCTACAGTGCTGCACACCCTATGCCAAACAACTAGCAAGACAGGAACACAACCCCACCCATTAGCAGAGAGGCTGCCTAAAATCATAATAAGTCCACAGACACCCCAAAACACACCACCAGATGTGGACCTGCCCAGCAGAAAGACAAGATCCAGCCTCATCCACCAGAACACAGGCACTAGTCCCTTCCACCAGGAAGCCTACACAACCCACTGAAACAACTTTAGCCACTGGGGACAGACACCAAAAACAACAGGAACTACGAACCTGCAGCCTGCAAAAAGGAGACCCCAAACACAGTAAGATAAGCAAAATGAGAAGACAGAAAAACACACAGCAGATGAAGGAGCAAGATAAAAACCCACCAGAAGTAACAAATGAAGAGGAAATAGGCAGTCTACCTCAAAAAGAAATCAGAATAGTGATAGTAAAGATGACCCAAAATCTTAGAAATAGAATAGAGAAAATGCAAGAAACATTTAACAAGGACCTAGAAGAACTAAAGATGAAACAAGCAATGATGAACAACAAAATAAATGAAATTAAAAATACTCTAGAAGGAATCAATAGCAGAATAACTGAGGCAGAAGAACCGATAAGTGCCCTGGAAGACAAAATAGTGGAAATAACTACTGCAGAGCAGAATAAAGAAAAGAGAATGAAAAGAAATTAGGACAGTCTCAGAGACCTCTGGGACAACATTAAACGCACCAACATTCGAATTATAGGGGTTCCAGAAGAAGAAGAGAAAAAGAAAGGGACTGAGAAAATATTTGAAAAGATTATAGTTGAAAACTTCCCTAATATGGGAAAGGAAATAGTTATTCAAGTCCAGGAAGCACAGAAAGTCCTATACAGGATAAATCCAAGGAGAAATACGCCAAGACACATATTAATCAAACTGTCAAAAATTAAATACAAAGAGAGCATATTAAAAGCAGCAAGGGAAAAACAACAAATAACACACAAGGGAATCCCCATAAGGTTAACAGCTGATCTTACAGCAGAAACTCTGCAAGCCAGAAGGTACTGGCAGGACATATTAAAAGTGATGAAGGAGAAAAACCTACAACCAAGATTACTCTACCCAGCAAGGATCTCATTCAGATTTGATGGAGAAATTAAAACCTTTACAGACAAGCAAAAGCTGAGAGAGTTCAGCACCACCAAACCAGCTTTACAACAAATGCTAAAGGACCTTCTCTAGGCAGGAAACACAAGAGAAGGAAAAGACCTACAATAACAAACCCAAAACAATTAAGAAAATGAGAAAAGGAACATACATATCGATAATTACCTTAAATGTAAATGGATTAAATGCTCCCACAGAAAGACACAGACTGGCTGAATGGATACAAAAACAAGACCCATATATATGCTGTCTACAAGAGACCCACTTCAGACCTAGAGACACATACAGACTGAAAGTGAGGGGATGGAAAAAGATATTCCATGCAAATGGAAACCAAAAGAAAGCTGGAGTAGCAATTCTCATATCAGACAAAATAGACTTTAAAATAAAGACTATTAGAAGAGACAAAGAAGGACACTACATAATGATCAAGGGACCGATCCAAGAAGATATAACAATTGTAAATATTTATGCACCCAACATAGGAGCACCTCAATACATAAGGCAAATACTAACAGCCATAAAAGGGGAAATTGACAGTAACACATTCATAGTAGGGGACTTTAACACCCCACTTTCACCAATGGACAGATCATCCAAAATGAAAATAAATAACGAAATGCAAGCTTTAAATGATACATTAAACAAGATGGACTTAATTGATATTTATAGGACATTCCATCCAAAAACTACAGAATACAAATTTTTCTCAAGTGCTCATGGAACATTCTCCAGGATAGATCATATCTTGGGTCACAAATCAAGCCTTGGTAAATTTAAGAAAATTGAAATTGTATCAAGTATCTTTTCCGACCACAACGCTATGAGACTAGATATCAATTTCAGGAAAACATCTGTAAAAAATACAAACACATGGAGGCTAAATAATACACTACTTAATAACGAAGTGATCACTGAAGAAATCAAAGAGGAAATCAAAAAATACCTAGAAACAAATGACAATGGAGACATGATGACCCAAAACCTATGAGATGCAGCAAAAGCAGTTCTAAGAGGGAAGTTTATAGCAATACAATCCTACCTTAAGAAACAGGAAACATCTCGAATAAACAACCTAACCTTGCACCTAAAGCATTTAGAGAAAGAAGAACAAAAAAACCCCAAAGTTAGCAGAAGGAAGGAAATCATAAAGATCAGATCAGAAATAAACAAAAAAGAAATGAAGGAAACGATAGCAAAGATCAATAAAACTAAAATCTGGCTCTTTGAGAAGATAAACAAAATTGATAAACCATTAGCCAGACTCATCAAGAAAAAAAGGAAGAAGACTCAATCAATAGAATTAGAAATGAAAAAGGAGAAGTAACAACTGACACTGCAGAAATACAAAAGATCATGAGAGATTACTACAAGCAACTCTATGCCAATAAAATGGACAGCCTGGAAGAAATGGACAAATTCTTAGAAATGCACAGCCTGCCAAGACTGAATCAGGAAGAAATAGAAAATATGAACAGACCAATCACAAGCACTGAAATTGAAACTATGATTAAAAATCTTCCAACAAACAAAAGCCCAGGACCAGATGGCTTCACAGGCGAATTCTATCAAACATTAAGAGAAGAGCTAACACCTATCCTTCTCAAACTCTTCCAAAATATAGCAGAGGGAGGAACACTCCCAAACTCATTCTACGAGGCCACCATCAGTCTGATACCAAAACCAAACAAGGATGTCACAAAGAAAGAAAACTACAGGCCATTATCACTGATGAACATAGATGCAAAAGTCCTCAACAAAATACTAGCAAACAGAATCCAACAGCACATTAAAAGGATCATACACCATGTTCGAGTGGGGTTTATTCCAGGAATCAAAGGATTCTTCAATATACACAAATCAATCAACGTGATACGCCATATTAGCAAATTGAAGGAGAAAAACCATATGATCATCTCAATAGATGCAGAGAAAGCTTTTGACAAAATTCAACACCCATTTAAGATAAAAACCCTCCAGAAAGTAGGCATAGAGGGAACTTTCCTCAGCATAATAAAGGCCATATATGACAAACCTACCACCAACATCATCCTCAATGGTGAAAAACTGAAACCATTTCCACTAAGATCAGGAACAAGACAAGGTTGCCCACTCTCACCACTCTTATTCAACATAGTTTTGGAAGTTTTAGCCACAGCAATCAGAGAAGAAAAGGAAATAAAAGGAAGCCAAATCGGAAAAGAAGTAAAGCTGTCACTGTTTGCAGATGACATGATACTATCTATACATAGAGAATCCTAAAGATGCTACCAGAAAACTACTAGAGCTAATATTTGGTAAAGTAGCAGGATACAAAATTAATGCACAGAAATCTCTGGCATTCCTATACACTAACGATGAAAAACATGAAAGTGAAATCAAGAAAACACTCTCATTTACCATTGCAACAAAAAGAATAAAATATCTAGGAATAAACCTACCTAAGGAGACAAAAGACCTGTATGCAGAAAATTATAAGACACTGATGAAAGAAATTAAAGATGATACAAATAGATGGAGAGATATATCATGTTCTTGGATTGGAAGAATCAACATTGTGAAAATGACTCTACTACCCAAAGCAATCTACAGATTCAACGCAATCCCTATCAAACTACCACTGGCATTTTTCACAGAACTGGAACAAAACATTTCACAATTTGTACGGAAACACAAAAGACCCCGAAGAGCCAAAGCAATCTTGAGAAAGAAAAACAGAGCTGGAGGAATCAGGCTGCCTGACTTCAGACTATACTACAAAGCTACAGTAATCAAGACAGTATGGTACTGGCACAAAAACAGAAATATAGATCAATGGAACAGGATAGAAAGCCCTGAGATAAACCCACCCACATATGGTCACCTTATCTTTGATAAAGGAGGCAGGAATGTACAGTGGAGAAAGGACAGCCTCTTCAATAAGTGGTGCTGGGGAAACTGGACAGGTATATGTAAAAGTATGAGATTAGAACACTCCCTATCACCATACACAAAAATAAGCTCAAAATGGATTAAAGACCTAAATGTAAGGCCAGAAACTATCAAACTCTTAGAGGAAAACATAGGCAGAACACTCTATGACATAAATCACAGCAAGATCCTTTTTGACCCACCTCCCAGAGAAATGGAGATAAAAACAAAAATAAACAAATAGGACCTAATGAAACTTAAAATCTTTTGCACAGTAAAGGAAACCATAAACAAGACCAAAAGACAACCCTCAGAATGGGAGAAAAGATTTGCAAATGAAGCAACTGACAAAGGATTAATATCCAAAATTTACAAGCAGCTCATGCAGCTCAATAATGAAAAAACAAACAACCCAATCAAAAAATGGGCAGAAGACCTAAATAGACATTTCTCCAAAGAAGATCTACAGATTGCCAACAAACACATGAAAGAATGCTCAACATCATTAATCATTAGAGAAATGTAAATCAAAACTACAATGAGATATCATCTCACACCAGTCAGAATGGCCATCGTCAAAAAATCTAGAAACAATAAATGCTGGAGAGGGTGTGGAGAAAAGGGAACACTCTTGCACTGCTGGTGGGAATGTGAATTGGTACAGCCACTATGGAGAACAGTATGGAGGTTCCTTAAAAAACTACAAATAGAACTACCATATGACCCAGCAATCCCACTACTGGGCATATACCCTGAGAAAACCATAATTCAAAAAGAGTCATGTACCACAATGTTCATTGCAGCTCTATTTACAATAACCAGGAGATGGAAACAACCTAAGTGTCCATCATTGGATGAATGGATAAAGAAGGTGTGGCACATATATACAATGGAGTATTACTCAGCCATAAAAAGAAACGAGATTGAGTTATTTGTAGTGAGGTGGATGGACCTACAGTCTGTCATACAGAGTGAAGTAAGTCAGAAAGAGAAAGACAAATACCGTATGCTAACACATATATATATGGAATTTAAGAAAAAAAAATGTCATGAAGAACCTAGGGGTAAGACAGGAATAAAGACACAGACCTACTAGAGAATGGACTTGAGGACATGGGGAGGGGGAAGGGTAAGCTGTGACAAAGCGAGAGAGTGGCATGGACATATATACAGTACCAAACGTAAAACAGATAGCTAGTGGGAAGCAGCCGCATAGCACAGGGAGATCAGCTAGGTGGTTTGTGACCACCTAGAGGGGTAGGATAGGGAGGGTGGGAGGGAGGGAGACGCGGGAGGGAGGAGAGATGGAAACGTGTGTGTGTGTGTGTGTGTGTGTGTGTGTGTGTGTGTGTGGCTGATTCGCTTTGCTGTAGAGCAGAAACTGGCACACCGTTGTGGGGCAATTATACTCTAATAAATATGTAAAAAAAAAAAAGAATTAAAATAATAATAATATCCCTGCTGTCCGATGGGGAATTTATAGGGTTTTAAAAAGTGAGCTCCACAATGATCTCTAGCAAGATCATTGCTTAAATTTGTTCTCCGTGCAGTGCTAAGTTTTCTGGGGGATAAAAAAGGAAAATAAAAGAGTATCTTGATAAACTGCAAAAAAAAAAAAAAAAAAAGGTTTGCTGGTATATTGAATGTTGAGTATAAGAAAAATCAAGAATGGCTCTAAGCTTTTTGGCCAAAGGTCCTAAAGAGATGGAGTTATCATTTACTGGATAGGAAAAACTTCTGGAGGAACAGATGGGGAAGGTGGAAGTTCAAGAAAGAATTAGGACCTCAGTTTTAGACCTGTTAAATTTGAAAGGCCTATTAGACATCCAAGCAGAAATACTTTTGTAAAGTGTTGGAGATATGAGATAAGATTTTTTAAGACCTCAAGCATGAAAAGAGTTGACCTTGAAAGAATAAAGAGCACTGTAGCCAAAGAAAATATGAGACTGGGGCGCAGGGAAATAAGTTTGGCTTACCGAACACACTGAAAGGCCAGTGAGCTTACACATAGGAAGACTAGACAACAGGAATTAAAACAAGAAATGATTTTTAAAAGGACAGTCTCACCGTTAGAAAGCAATAGAAAATACTGATACATATTTTGGTACCTGAATGCCATGGACGGAATTGTGTCCCCTCAAAATTCATTTGTTGGACTTCCCTGGTGGTGCAGTGGTTAAGAATCCACCTGCCAATGCAGGGGACACGGGTTCGAGCCCTGGTCCAGGAAGATCCCACATGCCGCGGAGCAACTAAGCCCGTGCACCACAACTACTGAGCCTGCACTCTAGAGCCCGTGAGCCACAACTACTGAAGCCTGTGTGCCTAGAACCCGCGCTCCACAACAAGAGAAGCCACAGCAATGAGAAGTCCGTGCACTGCAACGAAGAGTAGCCCCCGCTCACTGCAACTAGAGAAAGCCCACACTCAGCAACGAAGACCTAACGCAACCAAAGATAAATAAATTTATATAAAAAAAGAAAATTCATTTATTGAAGTCCTAACACTCAATGTGATGGTTTTTGGAGATGGGTCTTTTGGGAGGTAATTATGGTAGATGAGGTCATGAGGGTGAGTGCCTCCTGATAGGATTAGTGTCCTTACAAGAATCCTTACAAATAGTGGAAGACAAAGATGTTTCTCTCTCCCTCTCTCTCTGCACCCACATAAAAGAAGAGGTCATGTGAATACACAGTGAGATGGCAGTCACCTATAACCCAAGAAAAAACCTATAAAACCTATCGTGCATCAGTATAAAACCAGTATCAGTATAAAACCTATCGTACATCTTGATTTTAGACTTCCCAGCCTCTAGAACAATGAGAAATAAATTTATGTTCTTTGAGCCACCCAGTCTATGGTATTTGCTATGTCAGCCCAAGCAAACTAATATAGTGGAAATGGAGTTACAATGAACAAAAATATAAGATACGTGAATGGCTTTGGAACCATTCTAGTTCCAAAGTTTGGAACAATTGCTAGCAAAAGCGTAAAGTGCGTTGAAGAAACCATTAGTAGTAGCCTCAAAGTCCTTTGAGGATGCTGCAGGTGAGAGTTTGCGAAAGGACAAAATCTTACTGAAAACTGGAGGAGAGGAGAGTCCTGTTAAAATAGAAGCAGAGATTACAGTAATACTATACTTGCAGTTATGTAGAAACTAGTTAATAAGCAAAATATTGAAACTGCCACATGGTTTCTTCTGGATGCTTACAGTAAAATTCTATAATGCTATATTGCAGAAAGAACTATTAAACAAAAAGGATTCAGGACTTGATAGTTTTGAAAATTCTCAGCCTTTCAAAGTGGTAAAAGATGCTAAAATTAAGAAATAGTCTTTGACGGGAATAAAGACGCAGACTTACTAGAGAATGGACTTGAGGATTCGGGGAGGGGGAAGGGTAAGCTGGGACAAAGTGAGAGAGTGGCATGGACATATATACACTACCAAACGTAAAATAGATAGCTAGCAGGAAGCAGCTGCATAGCACAGGGAGATCAGCTTGGTGCTTTGTGACCACCTAGAGGGGTGGGACAGGGAGGGTGGGAGGGAGACACAAGAGGGAGGGGATATGGGGATATAGGTAGATGTATAGCTGATTCCCTTTGTTATAAAGCAGAAAGTAACACAACATTGTAAAGCAATTATACTCCAATAAAGATGTTAAAAAAAAAAAAAAGAAATAGTCTTTGAGCAAAGATCAAATCCAGGGCATTGCCAGGAAAACATGGTCCAAAAATGAAGCCCATATTGTGACAAATCTTTTGTTAAGACCTCAGAAAGATCAAAGGTGATGCCTCAGAATGTTGTTCAGAGAGGAAAAAAAGCCCTCTAAAGAGAAAAAACCTGTGCCTCACAAATCCTCTCAATCAAAGGGTTGCTAGGAAGCTTAAGAACGCTGCTCCTCAGCCATCTCAGAAAGGACCCAAGGCAGAAGGGCACTGAGCCCAGAGAGATTTGCAGGCGTAGCTTGTTGACTGATGGCGTGACCAAACAAGATTCACAGGAGACCCACAAAGTTCTTAAGATAAAAATTATCTACAGAGAGGATTCTTAAGTGTTAGCATTCTATTTTTGACCTGGGAGGTAATTTAGGTCACAGTTACGAGCTTGATTCATGAAGCTGTGTATTTATGTTGTGTGCATTTCTCTGACTTGAGTTATAATACACAACAACAACAAATGTCATATTTTTTTAAAATGCTGGGTTCAATCATTACTTTGAATCTTTAATTTCCTAGCAGGTCACAGATCAAAGTTTGAAAAATTATGGTCTGGGATAAGAGCTGCAATAGTAAAAGAAACTGGGGGAAAAAAAACATAATTTGGAGTTTGAAGGTAGAACTGATAGGACATAGTGATGGACTGGAGTAGGGGAAGAGCAGGAAGAAATGTCAAAGATGACTCATGTTTTTGCTTTGAACATCTGAATGGATGGAAATGCCACTTACTGAGATGAGGAAAAGTAGAGAAGGAGCAAATTTAAGATATGGGGGAACAGAATGAAGAGTTTGCATCTGAACATGTGAAATTTGAGACATCTGTTACATACACAAGCAAAGATGCCAACTGGATATACAAGTATAGAGTGCATCACTGACTATCCTAAGTTTGCCTCCCTCTCCCACAAGTGCCTTACCTTGTTTTATTTTCTTCACAGGACTAATAATTGTTTGAAATTATCGTAGTTTTTTTCATATGCTACTGTCTCTCCTCGACTAGAAATTAAAGCAAAACCCTCACATTTCATTTGCTTATTTGTTGCTTGTGAATGAATGCACTGATGTCCCTAATTCTTTTTCCCTCCTGAATATCCTTTATGGTCTGACTTTGAAGTTTCCTACCACAAAAGAAGTAGAGTATATTACCCTATCCCTTGATTCCAAGTTTGCCATGTGACTTGCTTTGGTCAAGTCTCAAAAGGCCTTGCATGTTGCAGATTATTCTCTTGTGCTTCTGCGGTGACCATGAAAAGGACATCCCAGAGCTGGCCCTCCGGTCCCAAGAGGAAAATGAGCGACATATGACCCAGCCAAGCAGTACTAAAACAGAGCCTCCAACCAACCTACAGTCATATGATCAACCCAGACAAAAAGAGCTGAGCATGACTTAGATCATCTGATTCCCAGTCAATCTACAAACGTGTAAGCTATAATAATAAATAATCATTGTTTAAAATTGCTGAGTTTTGGAGTGGTTTATTACACAGCAATAGCTAACTGATATACTGCTATATTCCAGTGCCTAGAATAGTGCCTGAAATATAATAATAGCTCAATATTTTAAATGAATTATTTAATTCAAAAGGAAATGGAGGGACTTCCCTGGTGGTGCAGTGGTTAAGAATCCACCTGCCAATGCAGGAGACACAGGTTCCAGCCCTGGTCTGGGAAGATCCCACATGCCACAGAGCAAATAAGCCTGTGCGCCACAGCTACTGAGCCTGCGCTCTAGAGCCCACGAGCCACAACTACTGAAGCCCATGCACCTAGAACCCATGTTCCTCAACAAAAGAAGCCACCACAATGAGAAGCCCCTGCACCACAACAAAGAGTAGCCCCCGTTCGCCGCAACTAGAGAAAGCCCATGCGAAGCAACGAAGACCCAACACAGCCAAAAATAAAAAATATAAATAAATAAATAAATTTTTTAAAAATCATTCAAAAAAATTAAAAAGGAAATGGACAAGGAATAGCCAAAGAGGTAAGAAAAACCAGAAGAACGAGATGTCACAGAGGCCAAGAGAAGAGAATGTTTTAAGAAAGAAGTGATCAAAAGGGACTAATGGTGCTGAGGTCTATTAAAATAGGATTGAAAAGTATTTACTTGATATGGCAACGTAGTGATCAGTGGTAGCCTTGAGAAAGGAGGGAAGCCAGATTGGAATGGACTGAGTTTAAAATGGTAAGAAATAGCTACAAGAAAGAAAATTTCCATGGCCCCAAACTGGCAGTGCTCCTCTATACCATCCTACCATTCTTCCTTGAAGATTTCTTTCCTTTCTGATTACTTGATCTTGACTATCAAACCTGGGATATATTTCCTGCAAAGAATAGGAACGCTGAACTTTCAAGCACAACTATTTTCTTTCTTATCTCACAGTACACAACAAGGCACTGGTTCAGGGTCATACAATAAAAACAAAAACAAAATCAAAAACTCTATCTGCACTATCCCATGCTTTATCTAACTGGCTAAGGCAGGCCGATCACTGATCATCAGTCAAAAAGCTAGGATGTTTACCTACAAAATAAAAATCAACTATGAAATTTAAATCTCGTAAAACACTATGGATTGACAGATGATGATGGACTCCTGATGGATTCAAATACTGAGAATAAAATTTGGCTACATAAATCCATTACCAAGAGCTAGCTTTAAGTCTCATTACCATATTCAGAACTAATGAGCCTCAACTTATAGTCTATGATTAAAGGAGACAAGATTTATGTGATTTTTCCTATTTCAATGTCTTGTTTTGGAGCAGTCTAGGTACTTCTCATATGATGTCCTATGTATAAATACTTTTAGAAAACTGAATTCTATACAGACTATTTCTTCAACTTAATTGAAAAACCATTTCATATTTTATACATCTTGGCATCCCCCACAGTTTCTTAAGAAATACCTATTGTTTCTCACACATGTATGTAACTACCAATAAGACTTGAAGTTTTTTAACATACCATATTTTTCCATGTGCTCTTTTCCAGCAAACCCAAACATCTGAGAAGCAACTGGGTGGGCTGACAATCCGTACTTGTTGATCAGGACTTCGAGATGCTTATCAATTGGATTGGTCCTGTTTGAAAACTAAGAGAGGGGAAAACACAAAATTGAATAAGTACTTGACATGATGATAGGTGTCTCTTTTAACTATTACAGCGTTACTAAGACATTTACTTATTTGAAGTGTAGAGTAAGCCAAAAATGGACAATGTGAATAAAATCAGTCAGAAAACGCTTTACAGGGAAACATGGGAAGGAAAAATAATCAAGTGACCAAAGAGGTATTAATTCTTTCAAGAAACATGTATAAAGAATCCATATGTGCAAATAACTACTCAAGGTGCTGGGGATAAAACAGTGAACAAAACAGACAAAGTCCCTGCTCATCTGGCATTTACATTTGAGGGAGGAGGGGACAGAAAGTAATGGGGATGAAAATTAATTAAAATGTAAATAGTAATGCTATAATGAATAAATTCAAGTATAGGGATAAAGATTGAAAGTGGGAAGTGCTACTTTATAGAAAATAGTCAAGGGAGGTCACATTGACAAAATGACATTTGAGCAGGGATGTGAAGGAGTAGGAGCAAGTCATTTGGACACCTTTGGGAGAGGAGCATTCAAGGCAGAAGGAACAGCAAGAATAAAGACCCAAAGGCAGGAGCAGGCTTCGGTATTTGAGAAAAAGAGTGAGTTAGGGTTAGGATAAAGTGATACTCAGAGTGCAATCACCTCTGTTTCCATGGTTCTAGAATAGAAAAACACAGTTCCTACTGCAAACATTCTACAAAGGGAAAGCTAACTGTTTCTTACCAGTTTACCTACTAGACTATGAACACACTGAGGGCAGGAACTCTGCTTCACATACTTCTGTATGTGTATCCAATGCCTAGCATACGGCCTGTTACATAGTAAACATTCCATAAATAATTGTTAAATGAAATAAATCAAGATTTTTTTGGTGCACAAAGGGGTTCTAAAGGGAATTCTATGAAAAAACTAAGATTAAGAAAAAATAGGCTTACAAGAGGAAAATTATTTAGTTAGATATGATAAGTAACTTGACAATCCAAAGGAGTAAGACAAAATGAGCTGATAAATGGGATCTGTGGAATCTGTGAACACAAAAATCTTAAAAATAAGTATATATAATTATGTGTTTGGATTTCCATAGATGTAAATTTTTTTCTGTCAAAAGAAATCTAAAAAAGAACATTTAAAAAAATACAGAAAATGTTCATACCTAAGTTAAAAAGGAATGTGAATGAAAACAATGATATACAACTTCTGCTTCTAGTCATGATGCACTATAGAAACCAGATTTACCCTTCTGTCTTAAGCAACTAAAAACCTGGACAAAATATACAAAGCAACTGTTTTTAGACAATGGACAACATAAAGCTTAGTATAGTGATCTCTGAAAGAACTCACAGAGAAGAGTAATGGAGAGACGAGAGAGAGAGAGAGAGAGAGAGAGAGAGAGAGAGAGAGAGAGAGAGAGCGCTGAAGATCTGAAGAGAGTTCCTCTTGAGTTTTCAATGACTCTAATCAACACATGAATATGAGGAAACTACTGAGACCAGGGAAAGAATCACTGGAAAGGAGCAGGCAGAATAATTCCCAATGTTCCCACAGGGACAGGAATAGTTCTTATTCTCCTAACATATGGGGCATCAATGGAATCCTGAGGTTACTGCTTGAGTAACAGTGTCAGTTTAGTCTTAGAATAATAAAGGCTGTTCTGATTCTACCTAATGAAGCTTAAAAGCAAGTCTCAAAAGTATCAAACCACTTCTAAAAAACACCTACCCCAGAACAAACCCCTAAGTAGTTAACAGAACATAAAAATTCAACACCCAACAAAGTAAAATTTAAAGTGTCTAGCATTCAATCACAAGTTATAAGGCATGCAATGAAACAGAAAAGTACAACTTGTAAAGAGTGGATTAATCAATCAATAGAAATGATAGAGCTGATAGAATTAGATGGGAACATTAAAACAGTTACTATAATATACTCCATCTGTTCAAGAAGGTAGAAGAAAGCATGAACATGACAAAGAAAAATAGGGAAGATAGAAAAAAATGACCCACATGAAACTTTTAGAGATAAAATATACATTGTCTGAAATGAAAAGTAAATTCAGTGGAATTAACAGCAGATTAGACAATGCAGCATAGATTGGTAAACTTGGAGAAGTAGCAAATTAAAATATGGAGGAAAAAATCTAGAAAAAAATGAACAAAATCAGTGAATTATGGAACAACAACCAAGAAGTTTAGTAGATATGTAATTGGAGTCCCAGAAACAGAGAAAATGGAGAGAGACAAAAGTCAGAAAAAAAATATTTTAAGGCATAATGGATGAAAAATTTTCAAACCTGATAAAAACTATAACTCATATATCCAAGAACCTCAACAAACCCCAAGCACAAGAAACACGATAAAACTACACCAAGGTACGTCATAATAAAATTGTTCAAAACCAGTGATAGATAGGGCTTCCCTGGTGGTGCAGTGGTTGAGAGTCCGCCTGCCAATGCAGGGGTCACGGGTTCGTGCCCTGGTCCGGGAGGATCCCACATGCCGTGGAGTGGCTGGGCCCGTGAGCCATGGCCGCTGGGCCTTCGTGTCTAGAGCCTGTGCTCCACAACAGGAGAGGCCACAACAGTGAGAGGCCCGCATACCATGAAACAAACAAACAAACAAAAAACAGTGATAGGGCTTCCCTGGTGGTGCAGTGGTTGAGAGCCCGCCTGCTGATGCAGGGGACACGGGTTCGTGCCCCGATCCGGGAAGATCCCACATGCCGCGGGGCAGCTAGGCCCGTGAGCCATGGCCGCTGAGCCTGCGTGTCAGGAGCCTGTGCTCCGCAACAGGAGAGGCCACAACAGTGAGAGGCCCACGAACCCAAAAAAAAAAAAAAAAACAGTGATAAAGAAAAATCTTAAAAGTAACCAAAGAAAAATACACATTAAGTATATAGGAACAAAAAAATAAGAATAACAGCAGACTTTAAATTGAAAACAATGAAAGCCAAAAAAAAAAAAAAGAGTGAAGCTAAACTAGAATTCTGTACTCAGCAAATACATCTTTAAAAAAAAAGGTAAAAAAAATAAGGTAAATAAAGAATTATTAGAACATACAAAACTGATAAAATTCATCACCAGCAGACCAGCACTATGTGAAATGTTAAAGGAGAATCTTCAGGCAGAAGGAATATAATCCTAGAGGAAAACTGGAATCAATAATAAAGGAATAAAGATCACTGAAAATTATAAACATGTGGAGAAATATATGTTTTTTTTCTACTTTAAGAATTCTTTTAAAAATAATTGACTATTTAAAGCAAAATCAATAGCTGATATAGGGCTTATAACATGTATAGAAGTAAAATGTGCCTCTAGGAAGAGGTAAACAAAAAAATACTTTGTAAGGTTCATGTAATACTATAGTGAACAGTCGTAACATTACTTAAAGGTGGTTTGTGAATAAGTTAAAGATGAATGTAAACCCTAAAGCAACCACTAAAAGCAAAACACCTGAGGCATAGTTAATATGTTCATAAAACAGACAAAATAAAATTATAAAACATTCTCAATGAACAGAAAAGAAGACAAAGAGGAAAAAAGGAATAAAGATATTGAACAAAAAGAAAATGAGTAGAAAGATGGTAGATTTATATCAGTGGTGTCCTAATAAATGTTTAATAGTCTCATGGGGGGTGAGGGTGGTCTTATTGATAGCATTTGTCTATTTTTGTGTTGTAAATACTCCCACCATGGCCAATTTGAATCTACTAGCATGATGTCACTGAAAGCAAAGATGAGAAGAGATATGCATAATCAGATCTTGCAAGCTGGTACAAGCCGGTAGGCATCAGTTTCAACTAACCACTAATGTAAACCCAGCTATATCAATAACCACATTAAGTGGAAAGGATATAAAAAGCCCAATTAAAAGGCAAAGATTATTATATTGTTAAAAAGCAAGACCCAACTAAATGCTGCCTAAAAAATATAATTCAAACATAAAGACAGAAATAGGTAAAAGGATGGGAAAAGATAAACAATTCTAATTCTACTCAAAAGAAAGCTGAAATGGCTAAGTTAATATCAGACAAAATAGATATAACATCAAAGAACACTACAAGAGATAAGTTCTTATAAGTAGCCTAAAATCCTTCAAAAGGCAGGGTCTGACAAAGGGAGTACCTGGCTGGGATCCATAAAAACTTTCACAAATGCGTTTTCAGTTTCATGATATAATACACCTCACATCACCTCACAATGATGAAGGGGTCAATTTATCAAGGACATAACAATCTTAAATGTTAATACACCTAATATGACAGCCTCAAACTACACGAAGCAAAAACTGATAAAACTGAAAAAAAATAGACAGATCCACAGATTTAGCAGCAGATCTCAATACCTCCCTCTCAATAACTGATAGAACAAGTAGACAGAAAAACCAGTAAGGATATAGAAGGCAACCAATATTATCAACCAACTTGACCTAGAATTTATAGAACACTCCACCCAACAACAGTAGAGTATACATTCTTCTCAAGTGCACAAGAATATTTACCAAAACACACCACATCTTGAGCCAAAAAACAAGTCTCAATAAATGAAAAAGCATTCACATCATACAAAGTATATTCTCTGACCACAGATAATTAAAATAGAAACAAATATCAGTAACAAAAAGGTATCTGTAAACTGCCCAAATGTTAGGAAGCTAAGCAACACACTTCTAATGTATGGGTGAGAGAAGAAATCACAATGGAAACTGCTAACTAATTTGACCTAAATGAGAATGAAATCATGACATAAAAAATTTGTGGTATGCTACTTAAGCAGTGTTTTAAAAGAAATCTATAACATTAAATGCCCATGTTTGAAAAGATTTAAAATCAATGACCTAAGCTTCCAGCTTAATAAACTACAAAACAGAGTAAATTAAATCCAATGTAAGAATTGAAATATTAAGGTTCACAGCAGATATAAACAGAAAATGAACAGAATGAAGTAGAATGGATAGAAATTAGTAGAATGAAATAGAAAAGAGAAAAAAAAAAGAGAAAAGCAATGAAAACAAGGGCTGGTACTCTGACAAGATCAATAAGACTGATAAACACCTTTTGTTATACTGATCATGGAAAAAATAGAGAAGACAAAGGTTACCAACATCAGAAGAAGAGAAAGGACATATCTAAAGATCCTACCTTAAGGGGATACTATGGGAATAATATGAACAAGTTTTTGTCAATAAATTCAACAATTTAGATGAAATGGACAAATTCCTTAAAGGCCACAAACTATCAAAGCCCACTCAAAAAAAGAAACAGATAACCTGAATAGTAATATACTTACTAAAGAAACTGAACTTTAAAACCTTCCCATAAAGAAAACTACAGACCTAGATGTGCACTGGTGAACGCTACCAAACATTTAAGGAAAAAAATACCAATTATATAAACAAACTCTTCCTAAATAAAAAAAAAATTTAAAAAAAAGAGAAGGGAACAATTCTCAACCATTCTATGAGGCCAGCATTATCCTGATATCAAAAGTAAATAAACATTAAAACAAAAAAGAAAACAAATCAACACCATCACAAACATATACACAAAAATCATTAGCATAATTTTAATAAATTAAATCCAACAACGTATAAAACATAAGACATCACAACCAAGCATTTACCCCAGAAATACAGGATGGGTTAATATTCAAATATCAATCAATATAATTCACCATATTAACCAACTAAATTAAGAATAACAAACAAAATAAGGATCTCTCATAGGTACAGGAAAAGCAAGTGAGAAAATTCAACATATACTCAGGACAGAAACTCTCAGCAAATTAAGAATAGAAGGTAACTTTCTCAACCTGATAAAGAACATCTGTGAAAAACTTACAGCTAACATATTTAATAGTGAAATCTGAATGTTTTCCCCTATGATCAAAAACAAGGAAAAGATAAATGACCTCACAACCTCTATTTCAATTTGTTGTGACGACCCTAGCCAGTGCAATCATAAGGCAAGAAAAATAAATAAAAGGCATACAGATTGAAAAGGAAGAAATAAAACTGTCTTGTACATAATGATACGATTGTTTATGCAGACAATCCTACAGAATCTTAAAAAAGCCACTAGACTAGGAAGAGAGATTAGCTAGATCACAAAATACAATGTACAGTTGGAAACTGGTATTAAAATAAGTGCTATTTTTAATAACATAAAAAACTTGAAATACCTGGGGAAATTTTTAATAAAATATGTAAAAGAGTTACACTTTGAAAACTAAAAAACATTACTGAAAGAAATCAAAGGCCTAAATAAAGACAGATAAACAATTTTCATGGACTGGAACATTTAATATTGTTAAAAATGTAGAGATCCCTATGTATTAACCTATAAATCTACTACAGGAAGCATTTTTATAGAAATTGACAAGCCAATTGTTAAAATGTATATGGAAATGCAAAGGATTAGAATAGCCAAATCAATTTTGTAAAAGAAAAACAAAGTTGGAGAATATGCATCCCAATTTGATTTCAAGGCTTATTATAAAGTTACAGTATTCAAGAAAGTAAAGTATTGATATAAAGACTGATCAAGGAAGAGTCCAAAAAATGATCCACACTACATGGTCAACTGATTATCAGCAAAGATGTCAAGGCAGTTCAATGGGGAAAAGATAATCTTTTCAACAAATGGGGCTGTATGAAATATGGGATACACATTTTTTAAAAAATTTTAAACTTTGATCTTTACTTCCTACCACTTACAAAAATTAACTTAAAATTTTCTTAAATAGGATACAAAAAGCACAATAGTAGAAAACAAACTAGACTTCATCAAAATTTTAAACTTTTGCTCTTCAAAAGATACCATTTATAAAAGGAAAGGGCAAGTCCAGAGAGCTGGAGAAAATATTTGTAAAACATATTGAACAAGAGATTGTATCTATCTGGAATATATAAAGAACTCTTACAACACAATAGTAAGAAAATAACCAACTAATAATTGGGCAAAATATTTGAACAGTCATTGAATTCATCAAAGAAGATATACCAATGACAAATAAAAACATGTAATGATGCTCAACACCATTAAATATTAGGAAAATACAAATTAAATCCACAATAAGATACCACTGTACACCCACTGTGTGAAGAAAATTAAAAAGAATGATGATCACAAGAAAACTATACACCAATATCTCTTACGAATGTAGATGAAAATATCTTCAATGAAATGCTAGCAAACTGAATCAATAACACATTAAAAAAACCCATGACAAAGTGGGATTTATCCCAGGAATGCAAGGTTGGTTTAATGTCTAAAAATCAATTAATGTAATACACCATATCAATAGAATAAAGGGCAAACACCACACAATCGTCTCAACAGACACAGAAAAAGCATTTGACAAAATCCTAAACAGATTCCTGATAAAAAAAAAAACACTTTTAAAAAGCATGGAGGGGGCTTCCCTGGTGGCGCAGTGGTTGAGAGTCCACCTGCTGATGCGGGGGACGCGGGTTCGTGCCCCGGTCCGGAAGGGTCCCACGTGCCGCGGAGCGGCTGGGCCTATGAGGCATGGCCGCTCAGCCTGCGCGTCCGGAGCCTGTGCTCCGCAACGGGAGAGGCCACCGCAGTGAGAGGCCCACGTACCGCAAAAAAAAAAAAAAAAAAAGCATGGAGGAACTTCCCTGGTGACACAGTGGTTAAGAATCCGCCTGCCAATGCAGGGGACACGGGTTCGATCCCTAGTCCAGGAAGATCCCACATGCTGCGGAGCAACTAAGCCCGTGCACCACAACTACTGAGCCTGTGCTCTACAGCCTGCATGCCACAACTACTGAGCCCATGTGCCACAACTACTGAAGCCCATGCACCCTAGAGTCTGTGCTCTGCAACAAGAGAAGCCACTGTAATGAGAAGCCCACGCACTGCAATGAAGAGTAGCCCCCGCTCGCCACAACTAGAGAAAGCCTGCATGCAGCAACAAAGACCCAATGCAGCCAAAAATTAATTGACTAAAAAAAATTTTTTTTAAGTGTGGAAAAGAAGGGAACTTCCTCAACCTGATAAAAGGCATCTATCACAGATAACATGCTTAATGGTGAAAGACTGAATGCTTCCCTCATAAAAGCAGAAACAAGATGAAATGTCTGCTCTCACCATTTCTATTCAACATTGTCCTAGAAGTTCCAGCTAGGGGAATTAGGCAAGAAAATAAATAAAAAGCAACCAAATTGAAAAAAAAAAGAAGAAAAACTATCTCTATTTGTAGATGACATTATCTTGCAAATAGAAAATCCTAAGGAATCCACTAAAATCTATTAGAATACACAAGTTCATCAAGATTACAGGATATAAGATCAATATATAAAAATTAAATATATTTCCATACACTTGCCAAGAACAACTCAAAATGAAATTAAGAAAATAGGGACTTCCCTCATGGTCCGGTGGCTAGGACTACATGCTCCCAATGCAGGGGGCCCGGGTTCGATCTCTGGTCTGGGAACTAGATCCCACATGCCGCAACTAAGAGTTTGCATGCCACAACTAAAGATCCTGCATGCCACACACAACCAAAGATCCCACATGCCACAACTAAGACCCAGCACAGCCAAATAAATAAATATTAAAAAGAAAGAAAATAATTCCATTTACAAAAGCATCACTAAAAATAAAACACTTAGGAATAAATTTAACAAAAAAAGTATAAAACTTACACTCAGAAAACTATAAACATTGTTGAAAGAAATGAAAGATCTATTTTAAATAAATGAAAAGACATTCCATGCTCATGAATGGAAGATTTCAGATGGTTAAAATGGTAGTACTCCTCAAAATGATATACAGTCAACACAATCCCTATCAGAATCTCAACTGGTTTCTTTGCAAATATTGATAAGCCAATCCCAAAGTTCATGTGGAAATTCAATGGACAGAGAACAGCCAAAACAATCTGGAAAAAGAAGAATTTAGAAGACTCTTACTTCCTGATTTCAAAACTTACTAAAAAACAATAGTAACCAGGGAATTCCCTGGTGGTCCAGGGGTTAGGACTCTGTGCTTCCACTGCAGGTGGCATGGGTTTGATCCCTGGTTGGGGAACTAAAATCTTGCCTGCCACACAGTGGGTCCAAAAAAACAAAAACAAAAAAAAACCAGTAACTGAAACATTGTAGTATTAACTAGCATAAGACTATATAGATCAGTGGAATAGAATTGAGAGTACAGAAATAAACTCTCACAATTAAAATCAATTTTTTTAAATATTACTTTTATTAAGTCTTTACCCTTGACAGTGTGGTTTGTTTTTTTTAAAAATATTTATTTATTTATTTACTTTATTTGGCTGCACTGGGTCTTAGTTGCAGCATGCAGGCTCTTAGTTGCGGCATGTGAACTCTCAGTTGCAGCATGCATGTGGGATGTAGTTCCCTGACCAGGGATTGAAGCCAGGCTCCCTGCATTGGGAGCACGGAGTCAAGTCCCAAAATCAAGGGTTTTTTGGTTTTGTTTTGTTTTTTTTTGCGGTGCGCAGGCCTCTCACTGTTGTGGCCTCTCCCGTTGTGGAGCACAGGCTCTGGACACGCAGGCTCAGCGGCCATGGCTCACGGGCCCAGCCACTCGGTGGCATGTGGGATCCTCCCGAACCGGGGCACGAACCCGTGTGCCGTGCATCGGCAGGCGGACTCTCAACCACTGTGCCACCAGGGAAGCCCTATCAAGTTATTTTTTCAAAGGTACCAAGACAAGTAAATGGGTGTTAAGGATAGTCTTTTCAGTAAATGGTGCTGGGACAACTGGACATCCACATGCAAAAGAATGAAGTTGGATCCCTACCTCACACTATATTTAAAAAAAAAACCTCAAAATGGAAAAAAGACCTAACTGTAACAGCTAAAACTACAGAATTCTTACAAGAAAACATAAAAGTAAATTGTCATGACCTTGAATTTGGCAGTGTTTCTTAGATATGACACCAAAAGCATAAGCAACAACAACAAAAAATAGATCAATTGAACTTCATCAAAATTTAAACTTTTATGCCTCAAAGCAGGGGTCCCCAGCCCTTGGGCTGTAGACCAGTATCAGTCCTCTGCCTGTTAGGAACCAGGCCACACAGCAGGAGGTGAGTGGTGGGCAAGCAAGCGAAGCTTCATCTGATGCTCCCCATCGCTCACATTACCACCTGAACCATTGCTTGTATTACCGCCTGAACCATCACCCCACCCCAACCCCATCCGTGGAAAAATTGTCTTCCACGAAACAGGTCCCTGGTGCCAAAAAGGTTGGGGACTGCTGCCTTAAAGGATACCATTAAAAGACTGAAAAGAGAAGCCACTGAATGGGAGAAAATATTTTCAAATCATCTATCTGATAAAGGACTTGTATCTAGAATATATCTTACAACTCCGTAATATAGAGACAACCTAATTTTAAAATGGGCAAAGGATCTGAGTAGACATTTCTCCAAAGATACACAAATGGCCTTTAATACATGAAAAGATATTCAACATCATTAGCCATCATGGCAATGCAACTCAAAACCACAAGGAGATACTGCTTCACACCTACTAGGATAGCTGTAATAAAAAAGACAGACAATAACAAATTTTGGCAGATGTGGCAAAATTGGAACCTTCATTGCTATGGACTGAATTTTCTCCATCCCAACAGTTATGTTGAATCCTTTACCCCCAATGTTACTGTATTTGGGGGGAAAAGGGCTTTTCAGAGTCAAAGATTAAATGAGGCCATAAGGGTGGGGTCCTCCTCCTTAGGACTGAAGAAAAGGAAAAGGTAATTCATTCCCTCTCCCTCTCTCTCTGTCTCTCTCTCTGTCTCTCCCGCTCTCTCACCCCTAATAAGTGTTAATGAAACTGGGATTTGGGAAAACTTTTTTTCCCCTTTGGATTTTACTGTATTGTTTGAATTTCTTTATAATTAGCATGAATTCCTTTCTGAAAATAATAAAGTCATTAGTCTTTAAAAGAAAAAGTTCATATCTTTTACTAAATAATATCAGTTTGGGATCTGTCACAAGAAAAGAATCAAGTGCAGAAAAATATTGCTGAAATTGTGTTCATCACAGCATACCTTACAATAATAATAAATAAAAATCTAAATGTCCAATAACAGGAGCAATCCTAAGTAAATTATAATACAGCCATGTGATAAATTGTAAGCAGACATTAAAAATTTTTTGCTTATAAATAATTTTTAACATGACATACTCAAAAAATAACGTTAAGTGAAAATGAAGTAAATCGAATTATAGATACAGCACAATCTCGACTTTTTTTAGCTAAATTAGCAAATCACTAATGATGACTGTCATTACAGGTGATTATTTCTTCTTTATTTTTTCTGTATTCTTCCTTTTTTATGACTTTTACAACAAGGAAAACAAAATTTTTACTTTTTTTAATTTTTATATTTATTTGGCTGTGTCAGGTCTTAGTTACAGCACACAGGATCTTCGTTGGAGCATGCGGGATCTAGTTCCCTGACCAGGGATGGAAGCCAGGTGCCCTGCATTGGGAGTGCGGAGTCTTAACCACTGGACCACCAGGGAAGTTCCAGGAAAATAAAAATTTTTAAATAAGCAGCTCCTGTAAGAGTGGGCCATGAAAATGTAAGAAGTAACTATGCAAATCCTTCCAAACGTATATACAAACACTCATAAAAGTTTGGCATCTGTCATTCTAAGTATCTGGGGATGAAATATCTCTTTTGCTCCTTGCCCCATGTCTTAATCAGTTTGGGCTTCTATAATAGAATACATAGACCAGGTGGATTAACCAACATATTCTCACAATTCTGAGAGCTGGGAAATCCAAGATCAAGGTGTCAGCACATCTGGCATCTAGTGAAAGCCCACTTCCTGGTTTGCAGAGGGCTGTCTTCTCAATGTATCCTCACATGGCAGAGAGCAGAGTGGAAACAAACGCTCTCATGTCTTTATAAGGGCACTAATCCCATCATGAGGATTCCTCCACCCTCACAACCTAATTACTTCCTAAAGGCCCCACCTCCAAATACCATCACCTTGGGAATCAGAGTTTTAACATCTGAATTTTGAGGGGATAAAAACGTTTAGTTCACCCTAGGAAGTTAAAAGCAGAGCAACAGCTCTTGTTCTCAGCCTAAAGAGATAATGAAGAGATGTTTTGGCAAAAGATAAAAAACAAGAACACACTGTTCCTCTACTTCTTTGGTAAATGTAACTCCTAATTTTTCCTATGTTTGTCTGTGCTATGAACAGCCAATCCCAGGCTTTCCCTGATGCCTAAAGTTCAACCAAGAGCTGACTTCAGCACTCCCTCCTTGCCTGCTGCTGACCTGAGGATCGAAATCACATCAAATCACATGCTTAGATGGACCGAAAAATAAGTGGTCAGAGGCCAAACTGAGTGGCAACATTCCAACTCTGAAGAAATTATAAAACTAACCAAAATAAATTAACTGGTAGGAAGTGCCAACAATGGGAACCATAGATCCATTTCATCTCATAAAAGCAGCAGCCTCTTAAGTCCCTTTCTTGGCTACATTCAGGCCAATAAAGAAAAAAATAATGTGTAAGCCATATATGTAATTATAAATTTTCAAGCAGCCACATTAAAAAAAAACAGGTAGAATTTATTTGAATATATTAATTTAACCCAATATATCCAAAATATTATAATTTCAAAGAAATTTTTTTTAAAAAAATATATTTTTTTAAAGTAAGAGTGGTTTTGTTTATTTATTTATTTATTTTTGGCTGCGTTGGGTATTTGTTGCTGCGCGTGGGCCTTCTCTAGTTGTGGCAAGTGGGGGCTACTCTTCGTTGCGGTGTACAGGCTTCTCGTTGCGGTGGCTTCTCTTGTTGAAGAGCACGGGCTCTAGGCACACAGGCTTCAGTACTTGTGGCACATGGGCTCAGCAGTTGTGGCACACGGGCCTAGTTGCTCCGTGGCATGTGGGATCTTCCCGGATCAGGGATCGAACCCATGTCCCCTGCATCGGCAGGCGGATTCTCAACTATTGTGCCGCCAGGGAAGTCCCAAAATTATTTTTTTTAATATTTTAGTTTATTTAAACAATATCATTTATGTGTATTGTGCTGGCACAAATATGCAGAAATATTTTTAAATTGTTGAGACAGTTTCATTCTTTTTTCATATGAAATCTTTAAAATTCATGTATATTTTATGGTTCCAACACATCTCAACTTGTATGCTAAATTTTTATCAGAAATATTTGATCCAGGTAGGCAGCCACATATATTTGTTTGTTGTGAATAGTATTCCCAGTGGAACAAGTATCCTTTTTAGTTCAAGGTAATAATTCTCTCTTGTATAAGAAATTATTACCTTTGTTTGCAGCATACCCATAAAAAGGGAAGTTAGGACACATGATCTGAAGGGAAAGACATAGGACAAAGATAGAAACCAAAACAGCAATGCAGGAGTGGTAAGTTAAGCCCTCTGCTATAGAGAGCCACCTAGGGGCCATAAACAGAAACAGCAAGTCATTTTTGTTACGTTCAAATAGATTGTTCAATCACCTGATTTTTAAATTTAGGATTCTAAATACAAAATCTTAATAAATTCAGTTACAAATTGCTATAATTAATAAATGAATAAGGGAAGAAAAGAAGAAAATGAGCAAGAAAAAAAGAAGTGCAGATGTATATGGAAATAGGGGGGTAGTGAAATGCCAACAAAAGGATTTCATGTCAGATAGAAATAAAAAGGAGGAAAAGACAAAGTATAAAAGAGAAATGGAGAAGAAACTCATAGTGAAAGAGAAGGGAAAAAATGATAGGTTCTCCAGGTACAGCAAAAAGTTTATTTGGATTAAAAGATCTGGTCTCAGTTGAATCATTAACTGCTAACTGGGCCCAATGTCACTGGATAATCACTTCACTCTGGGCTTCACAGACTCACTTTAGCTGTAAAATATCTTCAGGATCATCTCTAGCTAAAACATTGTCTAAGTTGCTTGCCTGCCCCAGGAATCTATCCTATAGAAATAATAGCTTGAGGAGGGTGGGAGGGGGAAAAAAAAAGAAAGAATGGCTGGAGAAAGTAAAGATATATGTACAAGAATGTTGACTGGAACACTGTAATAGCAAAAAAAAAAGAACATGTAAAACTAAAATTAAACAACCTAATCAGAAGAGCAGAAGGGACTGATTGAAAACCCTACAGCCATGTAATGGGATACTAGGCAGCTGTTAAAAATAAGGAAGTATCAATATGTTCTAGCCAGGAAAGCTGTCCATTTGCCATGTGAAAAAGCAATATGTATAAAATCATTAATCTTCTCCATGAACATATCAGTGTTTTTTAACATTCTGAACATGTATATGCATGTATATGTGTACGAATGCTTAGGTAGATATGTCTGTATAAACTTGGAAAAAAGAAAGGAGATATAGATACACTGGTTACCTCTGAAGGACAAGATTAAACAGGCAAATAAGGACTTTTAATATATATGCTTTTTAAAATTATGGGACTATGGATGAATTTTACTATTTTATAGCTTTCAATAATTTTCTAATAAAAGTTATCAAGGTACCTACCATTAACTATGGAAGAAAAACATCTATTTTTCATGTGTCATAAATGTTAGGCACTTCTGTTAGGCAACACCTAATCATCTTACTTTGCATCTTCTCCAGCTGCCACCCTCCAATCCAGTTTTTCAAACTGTTCCCTGAACATACTATATTCACTCCAACATTCATGACTTGGCTTATGATGTTTTCTCCAACTCCCAGAAAGATCTTGTCTTCCCCGATCTTCAATTATCCTTACTTTATTTTTATCTTTATTTATTATATAGCCTGTAAGCCACAACTACTGAAGCCCATGCACCCTAGAGCCTGTGCACAGCAACTACTGAGCCCACGTGCAGCAACTACTGAAGCCCGCATGCTCTAGGGCCTGCGTGCCGCAATTACTGAGCCCACATGCTGCAACTACTGAAGGCTGTGTGCCTAGAGCCCGTGCTCCACAACAAAAGAGGCCACCACAATGAGAAGCCCACGCACCACAACGAAGAGTAGCCCCCACTCGCTGCAAATAGAGAGAAAGCCCCAGCACAGCGCAGCCAAAAAAAAAAGAGAGAAATAGATGGCAATACCATAATAGTAGGGGATTTTAATACTCCACTTTCATCAACAGATAGATCATTCAGACAGAAAATCAATAAGGAAACATCATCCTTAAACAAGATACCAGACCAGATGGACTTAACAGTCACTTGCAGAACGTTCCATCCAAAAGCAACAGAATACACATTCTTCTCAAGTACACGTGGAATATTCTCTAGGACAGATCATGTGCTAGGCCACAAACAAGTCAATAAATTTAAGATTGAAATCATAGAAAGTATCTTTTCCAACCACTGTGGTTTAAAATTAGAAAACAATTACAAGAAGAAAACTAAAAAATTCAAGTAAGTGGAGATTAAACAACAATGCTACTGAACAACCAATATGTCAAAGAAGAAATCAAAAGAAAAATCATAAAATATCTTGAGACAAACGAAAATGGAAATACAGCATACCAAAACTTACGGGATACCACAAAAGCAGTTCTAAGACAGAAAGTCATACAATAAACGCCTACGTTAAGAACAAGAAAGATCTCAAATAAACAAACTAACTTTACACCTCAAGGAACTAGAAGAAGAAGAATAACCTAAGCCTAATATTAGTAGAAGGAAGAAAATAACAAAGATTAGAGAGGAAATAAATGAAATCGAGATAAAAAGACTATAGAAAAGATCAATGAAACTAAGAGCTGATTTTCTGAAAAGATGAACAAAATGCCTACACTGTGTTTTCTCTCTCACCACTTCATTAATTCCAATTACACATTTATTATACCTTATCACACTATTCTCCATATAACATAACTTCCTGCCAATTTCCAATCTTTTCCCTCTCTATAGTGTATTCTAAATAATCACTTCTAGTCCAGTTTCACTAATTCTCTTTTAGTCATGTATAATCAGCTATCAAACCTATCTTTTGAATTTTTAATTTTAATTATTTCATTTTTCTTTTCTATAAATCCTATTTGGTTTTTTTTTTCAATGCCTGTAATGTCCCTTTTTGCAGTTTCTTATACCCCTGAGGTATTTCCAAGCTTGCCTTTTATTTTTTAAAACATAGCAAGCATGCCTAAAACTAGATCCAATAAATCTCGTTTCTGAGGTCTGCAGAGATCACTTTTTACTGTTCCTTCTTTATCCTGGTCCTCAACTATGGTGCCTTGTTTCTTTAATGCTTGATTATCTTTAATTGCATGCCCTTGAAAGGTTAGTTGAAGAGTTCTCAAAGCCTTCTAGAAGGAAGATGCTTTCTTCCAAAAGAAAATTTGCAGTTGCTTCTGTTAAGTGTCATGGTTAACTGGAACCAACTTAAGACTCACTTCATGGTCTGATGTTTCTTTGACCACCCAGCTAAATGAGAATTTTGGCAGCAATCCCTGTGGTTTATTAGTTCTCAGTGAAAGGTTTTCTGGTTATTTTTTTCTTCTCTTTTCTCTCCCTTGCTCTGCTCAGTGCCAAAGCAACTCTCCCTGTAATCTACTGAAAGTGGGGAAAAGAGGACATAGGGGAGGCGGGGTAGTTTTAATTTTGTGTTCACCCTTACCGAAAAGGTTTACCCCTAACCAGTTTAATGTGGAGAGTTGGTATTTAACTTCTGATCTTGGGGGGACCTGAGCTGTGACTACTTTCCTCTTCATCTAGGGGGCCATCAAAATTGAAGTTCACAGCTTCCTGATCAGCGAAGGCCTTCAAGGCAAAAGCAGCTTCAAATGCTGATCTTAATTTTCCGGCATTCACCAGCAATTCCTCTCTCGTTAGCTCTTCAGTGTCTTTAGGATATCTTGCTTCTATTCCATTCAAATATTTTAGTTGTCATTAGTAGGAGAAATGATTCAAACACCTGGCTTGCCATTACCAAAAACAGAAGTCCCAAACCTTATTAACGCTCTTCAGTTTGTTGAACGGAAATAGTTTTTGAATGAATGAATGAATGACTTTCAAATTAAACAGACATGTCACCCTCAGATTCAATCATCTAACCTGTCTGAACATCAGTTTCACAAAATAAAGGGGATGAACAAAATTATCTCTATGATTCTTTATTGTCTAAAATAGCAGGATCTATTGCATATACATGCGATGTCACCTTTCAGCTTTTGCAGGCTCCATTTATGGTAGTCAGATGGGCAAAGTTTTCTCACAGTGTTACAACAATTCCAAGATAAGAATAAATGAGACTCACTGTTGATCCAAGGGATCCCTTTTCCATCTTCTCAAATCCAAGAGCCAAGACACAATCTGCCAGACCTTGAAAGAAAATGTAATTAGTTTGAAAAACTTATATTTCCAGACACCCAACAAAATATCATTAAATACTTCAATTTAACTAAGCATGTCAGTTTATACAAAATGTAAAAACATGGTATAATCCTATAAAATTTTTAATAAGTGAAAAATTACAGAGAAAATTCTTATATGCTTCTAAATAAGAGGAAAAATTAATAAATTATATAATTCTTTCTTTGATTCTCAGTGTTAATAAGACTTTTGATTAATGTGGAAATATGTTCCAGTGAAGAACAAATATAAATAGCTAATTTTCAATTTTTAAACATTAAGTAAAATTTTAAAAAATTTTAAAGCAACTTGATGAAAATCTCAACAGAATTATTTTTGGAGGGAGGGGGCACCTAAAAATGATGTTAAAGTTCAACTAAACAGCAAAACAAGCAGAATTGCCGAAATTTTTCCTAAAAAAGAGGAAAAAAAAATAACAACATAGGGGGCACAGGGGATACTAGTATTATCCAATAGTGAGACATTATAAAGCTCAAACAATTAAAACACCAAAGAGTAGAGCAATAATCAACAATCAATCAGAAGAAAGAACAGAGGGCCTAATAAAAGAGCCTAAATATTTGGAAATATAGACTATGATATATATCCGAGAGAACTGAAAATATATGACCACAAAAAAAATTGTACACAAGTGCTTACAGCAACATTATTCATAATAGCCAAAAAGTAGAAACAACTCAATGTCCATCAACATGTAAATGGATAAACAAAATGTGGTATATCCATACAATGAATTATTAGTTGGCCACAAAAAAGAATGAAGTACTGATACATGCTACAACATGGATGAACTGTGAAAATATTATGCTAAGTGAAAGAAGCCACAAAAGGCCATATATCATATGATTCCATTTATATAATGTTCAGAATAGGTAAATCCATAGAGACAGAAAGTAGATTAGTGGTTCCCAGGGGCTGTTGGGAGAGGGAAATGGGAAGTGACTGCTAATGGGTACCACTTTCTTTTTGGGGTGATAAAAACGTTCTAAGATTAGATAGTGGTGATAGTTGCATAAACCTGTGAATATACTAAAAAACACTGAATTGTAAACTTTAAAAGGGTGAATTTTATGCTATATAAAGCACCTCTCAATATAATTGTTTTTTGTTTGTTTGTTTTTTGTTTGTTTTTGTTTTTGTTTTTTGCGGTACGCGGGTCTCTCACTGTTGTGGCCTCTCCCGTTGCGGAGCACAGGCTCCAGACCAGGCTCAGCGGCCGTGGCTCACAGGCCTAGCCACTCCACGGCATGTGGGATCTTCCCGGACTGGAGCACGAACCCGTGTCCCCTGCATCAGCAGGAGGACTCTCAACCACTGCGCCACCAGGAAAGCCCTAATTGTTATTTTTTTTAAAAGAAATACATTATAAAGCAATCCCTCTGATGGTCGTATGGAGAAATAATAAAAGGGGGGCAATAACTCCACATCTATTTAAGTTTACTAGACAAATAGGCACTTCTCACCACCCTGAATCAGTTGCCGGGCCATAAACAAAGCCGTTGAACCAGTAGAACAGTTATTGTTGACGTTGATTATAGGAATTCCAGTCAGTCCCAAACTGTGATAGATAGCCCTCTGCCCACAGGTAGAGTCACCTATATATTAAAAAAAAAAAAAAAAAAATTTATATATGCAACAGGAGAATTATGGAGCTGCAAAGCAACATAATACTACATTATGGTTTTTCCAGTGTTTTGTCTTTGTCTAACATACAACATGGGCAGAACAATAAATATACTATTGACATCTTACTCAGAAAGAGTTTTAGCATGAAGCATCATTTACTCTGCAAATATAAAAATTCTCAAAACACAGAATATATATGCACTTTCTTTACACAATACAGAGGTAGGAAAGTAGAGACATGACCAAGTAATAGCAAACAATTCAATCTGGCTAGGGCTACATGACAGGCAGCAATACTTCATGTATACTGTCAGATATAAATCTTTTAAAACTAAACCAATTGGGCTTCCCTGCTGGTGCAGTGGTTGAGAGTCTGCCTGCCGATGCAGGGGACACGGGTTCGTGCCCTGGTCAGGGAGGATCCCACGTGCCGCGGAGCGGCTGGGCCCGTGAGCCATGGCCGCTGGGCCTGCCCGTCCGGAGCCTGTGCTCTGCAGCGGGAGAGGTCGCAACGGTGAGAGGCCCGCGTACCGCAAAAATAAAAAACTAAACCAATTAATTAAAAGGCCATGATTTTTCTCTTCACGTAAAATTTTGTAACTTCAAAAAGTTAAAAGATTCTGCATGCCAGGGTATTCCAGAGGAATGTAATCCAAGTAAAAACACATTTGACTCCCTTTCCCAAGAAACATGTCCACCAAGGCAGACATGCTGGAACAGTATGATGGAAACACCTGAAGATACAGACACTCCAGAAGTCTTCAGGGAAAACAGTAAGGTTCAGGGCCTCCCTTTCGTAAACACATTGTGCATCTCTTTGAACTAGTAAATTTCCCTTCAAGAATTCTCTTGATATCTTGAAATCTCAAAGAAATAATCACAGATATAAATAAAGATTCATCTACAGTAATGCTTACTATAGCCTTTTATAATAACTAGAAATTAGAAATAATTTAAAATGTCCAAGAATAGGGTATCATTCCTACTGCTAAATAAACTGTAGTAAATCCCCAAGACTAGAATATCACGAGGTAATTTAAAATGCTGTAAAAAGACTGGGGACATTCTAAATGTCCATTAAAAGGGGATAGATTAAATAAATCATGAAATATCTATTCAATGGAACACTATGCTATCATTAAAAGAGACCAAGAAAGCTCCTTATGAAACAATTTGAATAGTCACCAAGAACTACTAAGTTAAAAAGAGCAAAATATAGGGACTTCCCTGGTGGTCTAGCGGTTAAGACTCCACGCTCCCAATGCAGGGGGGCCTGGGTTCAATCCCTGCTCAGGGAACTAGACCCTGCATGCTGCAACTAAAAGATCCCGCACGCCACAACTAAGATCCTGCACACGGCAACTAAGACCCAGTGCATCCAAATAAATAAGTAAATAATTTTTTAAAAAAAGCAAAATACAAAATAATGTGTATATTATCCTACCATGTGTGGAACAAAAGAAAGGGGGAGGGGGTATTTATACACCCACACATACTTAGTTTTATATGGATAAATTACCTATGAAAAGATACACTAGAAATTAGTGAAATTGCACTACTATACATAAAATAGATAAGCAACATGGATTTACTGTATAACACAGGGAACAATATTCAATGTCTTATAATAACCTATAATGGAAAATAATCTGAAAAAATATATATATAACTGAATCACCTTCCTGTACACCTGAAACTAACACAATATTATAAATCAAATATACTTCAATAAAAAAAAGAAATTAGTAAAATTGGTTGTCTAAGGAAAGGGAATCATGAGACAGGGAGACAGGAATAAGAGTGAGACTTTCCACTACATGAACATCTACCTTTTGTATTTTTTTTTTTTGCAGTACGCAGGCCTCTCACTGTTGTGGCCTCTCCCGTTGAGGAGCACAGGCTCCGGACGCGCAGGCTCAGCGGCCATGGCTCACGGGCCCAGCCGCTCCGCGGCATGTGGGATCTTCCCGGACCAGGGCATGAACCCATGTCCCCTGCATCGGCAGGCAGACTCTCAACCACTGCACCACCAGGGAAGCCCTACCTTTGTTATTTTTGTACCGTGTAAATGTTTAATCTATTCCAGAAAAAAGAAATTTGAAAAATATTAATGATGAAATGAAAGAAGACTGAATCACATGGGAAATATTGAATACAATAAAATGAGAAAAGCAGGTTACCAAAAAGTATGTAACTAGGACCTAAATTGAAGAGAAAATTATGTGCGCATACGTATTCACACATATTCATACTCACTGAAGGACCTACACCAAAAAAGTAATGGTAATAATCTCTGGATAATGAGATTACAGGTGACTTACTTTTTCTTGCGCTTTTCTGTGTTTCCTTTTTTTAATTACAATAGTATATATCATTTTTCTAATTAGAAAAAAATCTTAATGTTATTAGATACAAAAAATCAATAAATACAAATTTTAAGACAACAAAGAAAAAAAGATAAAAAGTGTTTTAATTTAATAAAAAGTGTACTGTTTTGGCAGTACAATAATGGCAAAATATATATATATATATATATATATATACACTAAACTAGGCTGACACATAAGGGAAATCTAGAAATGATGAGAATAAGACCCTGAACTCAGAGTTTTGAGGGTTAAAATTCAGAAATTCCTCTGCATTGTTTATGTAGTTGCTGTAATTTTTAGAATACATAGTTTACTACGTACCATAAACATAGCCAATACATGCCTGTTCTACTGCAGAATAAGGGATCTGTGCATCCGCTAAAGCCTTCTGGCCTATAAAAACAAAAAAAAATTATCACGTAGCACTTTGAGTAAAAATAAGTTTAGAGTTTTCCCAGAGTAAATCTACCTCTAGTTAGTCTATGTTCAATTCAAATGACAAATCCTTCATCAAATCATCTCAGACTTTCAGAAGTTATCTTACCTTTCAAAAGTTATCATTTCTTCCTCTAAGCTATTGTAACACTTTTTCATACCGCCTTTTTGATATTTAACATTTCCTATTCTAACTGTACACCTAACTATAAATATCAATATATTAAATCCCAATAGTCTTAACGCTCCTTAATGTCGAGGTGTGTTATTCATCTCTGTGTCTCTATCGTACATCTAGAGGACAAAATAGGATAGAATGTTATTGTTGAGCAGGAGTGTGGGAGCACTCATATCGTCATCTTACAAAGCCAGGATCAAGAGATGACCCTGTCTATGGAACAAGAAATGAAGCTTTAAGGATGCTATCCAAAGGTACAGAAATGACCAATGGAGGAACTGATAAAAATTATGAAAATAAACTACAAAGAGGAGAGTGGAACTTAGAGATAAGATGTAACCTAAATCCTCATCTACCATAGTGAGAAGCAAACAGATGTCTAAAACTGATAAGTCAAAAACTGGAATAAGTGTGGTGGAACAAATATTTAGAGATATGGAGATAACCACCAGAAGAACTAAAGCCAAAACCGTTAAAAGAAGTTGCCCGCTGGGGAAGGGGCCTGGGAAGTATAAGCCATCTGTGTGTGTGTGTGTGTGTGTGTTTCAACCATATGAATGTATTACTTTGAAGTTTTTTTTAACTTAAGAAGATATATGATTGATTATGGGATTGGTTTAGTCACACTAGTTATCTTTTCCCACTTAATGTCTGAGCAAAAAAATTAATGTTTTACTTATAATAATGTTGATGAGATTATGTTTAAAAGAGCATTCTCATATGCTGCTACTGAAACTAATAATGTAAACAGTCTGAAAAATAATCTGACAAGAGTCTTAAAACTGTTTATGTTCATTGTTCCAGTGAGTCTACTTCTAGGCTTTGTCCTCAACAATAACTAGAGGTGAGAACAAATATTTGTGTTCAGCAAGAAATTTACTATAATTCTTCTAAAATATCAAAAAGTTGTGAAGCAAATATCCAACAAAAATTATGGCATAAATATATAATGAAATATGCAAAAATTAATTTTTTCCAGTTTTAAGTGGAGAAATCTTTATAATAATAAGTTTTAAAAATCAGGATACAAAACTACATATAGAATATGATCCCAGATAGCCGCAGAAAAAGAAAATTAAAATAGAATACACCAAGGGAATGTAAACTGATACAGCCACTATGGAGAACAGTATGGAGGTTTCTTAAAAAACTAAAAATAGAATTACCACATGACCCAGCAATCCCACTACTGGGCATATACCCAGAGAAAACCACAATTCAAAAGGGCACGTGCACCTCAGGGTTCATTGCAGCACTATCTACAATAGCCAGGTCATGGAAGCAACCTAAATGCCCATCGACAGACAAATGGATAAAGAATATGTGGTACATATATACAATGGAATATTACTCAGCCATAAAAAGGAACAAAATTGGGTCATTTGTTGACACGTGGATGGATCTAGAGACTGTCATACAGAGTGAAGTAAGTCAGAAAGAGAAAAACAAATATTTTATATTAATGCATATATGTGGAACCTAGAAAAATGGTACAGATGAACTGGTTTGCAGAGCAGAAATTGAGACACAGATGTGGAGAACAAACGTGTGGACACCAAGGAGGAAAGCGGCGGGGGGTGGGGGTGGGGATGTGATGAATTGGGAGATTGGGATTGACATGTAAACACTGATGTGTATAAAATTGATGACTAATAAGAACCTGCTGTATAAAAAAATAAATAAAATTAAATTTAAAAATTTAAAAAAACAGAAAACCAATTTAGAAAAATAAAAAAATAAAACATTAAATGAACAGTGTCTACCCGGAAAATCAACATCAGTTAATCAAATTTCATGAACTTTCCTTTTGGGGGCAGAGATTTCTGATTCCCTGTATAGTAATATCTAAATACTGAGTTGAATGATGGAGTTGAAATGAAACCTAATTTATGAACACTGAGTGCACTAGGTACCTGTAGAGACAAGCAGTGTCTAATTAAAAACCACAGTAACCCTTTTTGGGTTGCTGGCAGCAAGCTGGCAAGAATAGGAGGAAGGGGAAGGCTTCCTAGGAGGAGGACTGTACCTGAACAACTTCATGGGACCACCGAGCTCCCAAGGTCTCCATGAGTGGGAAGCCTGTATTCCCCAGCACTCCCTTAAACAGCTGATACCTAAGCTTAGACTGCTTGGCCTTGAACTTAAAACATCTCCTTTGACCCAGCTTCCTGTTAAGGTTGCAAGGCTGCTCCACGATCAAGACAGACCACACAATAAACTACAATGTTCAAGGATCTGAATGTTCTATATTACCTGCTTCCTTTGCCAAGTCAGGGTAGTCTCTTGAATTCTCAACTCCAGGCTTTGTGAACTAGAAATATAGGAGATAATAAATAGAAACAAATATAGTTAGATTTTTTCACAACAGAGAACTGCAGAAATTCATTCATCTATTCATTTAAACAAAAACATACTGAGCACCTATCATGTTTCTGGACTCTGATAATAAATAATATACAGTTCGTACCCTCCGGGAGCTTAGCATCTAATGGAAAACAGGCAATTACACCACAGTGTCATAAGTACAGAATGATTTGGGAGAGACAATTACCCAGCTTTGGAGGACTAGAAAGGCTTCCCAGAGGAACTGATGTTTAAATTAAGTCTTTAAGGATGAGTAGGAATTAGCCAAGTGAAAGAAAAGGAAATTCTAGAGCAAAGGCCTGGAAATGACAGAATATAACAGATTTACATGCAAACAATTTTATATTGCAGAGCCTGAAACATGATTTGAAATGGCAAGTGATAAGGACAGAAAAATGACTGAGGACCAAACGATGATAATTACTAATATTTATTGGGCACTTACTGTTGTTACTCACTGTACTAAGAACTTCACATGTATTAACTTGTTTAATCCTCACAACAGCCCTCAGAGGTAGGTACTACTCTTATCACCATTTTAAGATAAGAAAACAAGGGCAGAGATTAAGTCACTTGCCCAAGGATACACAGCTAATAATTAGTGGAGCTGAAACTTCAACCTGGTTCTAGAGCCTATTCACAAGTGACCTTATATGCCCTCCTATGACACCCGGGCTTTATCCTGAAGACAGTGGATTTAAAAAAAAAAAAAAAAGACTGAAATAAACAATGAGATACACCACAACACCAAACACTGACAGGATGTGGAGCAGCAGGAACTCTCATTCACTGCTGGTGGAATACAAAATGGTACAGCCACTGTGGAAGACAGTTCGGCAGTTTCATACAAAACTAAACATCCTCTTAACATATGATCCAGCAGTTGTGCTCCTTGGTATTTACCAAATGAGTTTAAAACTTATGTTGACACAAAAACCTGCACATGGATATTTACAGTAGCTTTATTTATTATTGTTTAAATTTATTTATTTATTTATTTTTGGTTGCACTGGGTCTTCATTGCTGCACGTGGGCTTTCTCTAGTTGTGGCAAGCAGGGGCTACTCTTCCTTGCCGTGCATGGGCTTCTCATTGCGGTGGCTTGCCCTTGTTGTGCAGCACAGCCTCTAGGCGCGCAGGCTTCAGTAGTTGTGGCATGCGGGCTCAGTAGTTGTGCCTTGCAGGCTCTAGAGCACAGGCTCAGTAGTTGAGGCGCATGGGCTTAGTTACTCCACGGCATGTGGAATCTTCCCAGACCAGGGCTCGAACCCGTGTCCCCTGCATTGGCAGGCGGATTCTTAACCACTGCGCCGCCAGGGAAGCCCTATAGTAGCTTTATTTATAATTGCCAAATTTGGAAGCAACCAAGATGTCTTTAGCAGGTGAAAGGTTAAATAAACTGTAGTAAAACCAGACAATGGAATATTATTCAGCACTAAAAAGATATGAGCTACCAAACCACAGAAAGACATGGAGGAATTTTAAATGTATATTACTAAGTGAAGAAGCCAATCTGAAATGGCTACATATTGTATGATTCCAACTACATGACATTCTGGAAAAGGCAAAACTATGGAGACAGTAAAAAAAAATTAGTTGTTGTCAGGGACTGAGGGAAGGGAGGGATGAAGAGGCAGAGCAAGAGGATTTCAGGGCAGTGAAACTATTCTGTATGATGATGTAATGTATACGTGTCACCACATATGTGTCTAAACCCATAGAATATACAACACCAAGAGTGAACCCTAATGTAAACTATGGACTTTGAGTGATAATGATGTGTCAATGCAGGTTCACTGACTATAACATATGTGCCACTCTAATGCTGATCATTGATAGTGGGCAAGGCTTTCCGGCAGGGTCGGGGGCAGTGAGTATGTAGGAACCCTCTGTACTTTCTGCTCAATTTTGCTGTGAACCTAAAACTGCTTTGAAAAATAAAGCCCTACTTTAAAAAGAGAGAGACAGAGAGACTGGGCCGAGAAGACGTGCACGTTAGATCGTTCTAAATGCAATGTTGAGAAATGAATGAACGGAGCAAGGCTGGAGGCAGTGAGACCAAATGGCATAATTCTGAAATAGCCCAAGTGAGAGTTAACTAAGATAGCAGCAGAAAGAATGGAAAGAAGCAAAGAGACTTGAGAAACATAAGTGAAGTAAAATCTACCAAATACAGTGATCAATTAGATAAGATGGAGTGGTCTGCTAGTCAGAGGTTGTGCTAATGAGAAATGGCTTTCAAAAATTTTTAACTGCAAACCACGATAACATACATGACCCAGTAGACACATAGTGAAGCAAAATTTTCATGAAATACTTATCCTTGTTATATTGATACAGTATTTTTGATTCTATTTCAATTTTTTTAATGCTAGAGGCAACCTTCTAAACAGACGTCACTACCCCTGCAATGGATCACAAAACCCAGTTTGAAACACTGTATAGATACTAGACTTAAATGCCACACTTTATTACACAGTGCCGAAATACATCTGTTGAACTGAACCAAAACAAAACGTTTAACATTTGTTCCTATCTCTTACCCACCCCAATTCTTCATAACTTCTGAATTAGGGAATCCTTCATAATTCCCTAATTCAGCAGCCCCAAATTACCTATTTCGCCTGTAGTTACTCTTCAGTTCACTAATTACAATCAGAGCATGTAGTAGAGAGAGCACTTACTGTAAGGAGAGAGTACTGTGCTACTAGGCTCCACCAAGTAATACCTATTAATAACCACATTATCATCCAGGTAGTGAAATGACTGCACTTTCTCATTTCTTACTGAAATCAAGGCAGTTTTTAAAAGATTAGTCAAGCAAATAAACCCATACAACATTACTCCTTCAAAATGAAAAGCATGTTTAGGTGGAAACTACCAAATGTCCATTAACAATAAATTGAATGTATTATGGAACGTTCACACAATGGACTATGTTACCTCAATGAGAATGAACAATCTATAACTACACATAAAATTAAGGATGAATCCCAGAGACATAATGTTGAATGAAAAAGCCAAAACTAATCTATGATATTAAAGGTCAGAAGTCAGGATAATGGTAACCCTTTGCAGGCAAGGAGTCAGTGACTGGAAGAAGGCACAGAGTAATTTCTGAGGTGCTGGTAATGTTCTGTTTACATTTGCTTTTTAGTTTTTATTTTTTTAATATAAAATAAAAATAAAAACCTACCTCAAGGCCTATAATAAAAACAGCAATCTTGTTCCACTACTCTCCACCCACTAGTCTTACTTGCTCCCAAAACATCCATTTTCAATTCTTTTAGATATTTCTTCTTTTATAAAATGTCATGTTTCTAAATATTCTTATACTATTATTTCTTTATCAATGTAAGAAATTATATCATAGTCTCTAATAAGGGCCAATGAGAATTAGGTCTCTCAGGCCACTTCACATATACATTTACAGTTCTCCCATCCTCCTTATACAGTTGAATCACAATTTTTTTTATTAAATCAGTATGTAGTGCTTACCTTATAAAGTTAATGTTTCTTAGTATTGGGCTAGGTTGTATACTATGATTACATGTGCTTTATTGTACAATTTTGTTTTGCTTTGTTTTTCCTGGAGTTAACTGCCTCATTTTTAAAGTTTTAACCTTTTTATTGTAAATAACAGAGATACAGAAAACCACACACACACACACACACACACACACACACACACACATCTCCTAATGAATTATTTTAAGGCAAACACTCTTGTAACCATTGACAAAGATTCTCTCCTTTACCAAATTCTAGCCAAGCTCCTCTGAGTCCTCTTCTCTACTAGGTCTCAACCTTGGCCTAAAAACTTAAACACTAACGTAGTTTTTATGAGTTCTAACTTGCTCAAGGCCAGGTCCCTAGGAGGACCCTAGCCCCACTTAAAGCACCTGCCTGAGAAAACTCAAGGCTGTCAAAAGAATTTACTGCTTCTTCCAGCCAACACCTGAATACAGGGCTGGTCTCCCAGTCTCTGTGGGAGGGTAGGAGCCTAAGCTTGGGTAAGCACCGGTTAGCAAATCCAGATGGGTTTCATGTGAACTAGCCTCCCCTCTCCCCACTTTATGTAAGTTTTCACTTCCCTGACCCTACAGCTGGCCCTCTGCATCCGTGGGTTCTGCATTCACAGATACAGAGGGCCAACTAAGGGGACTGAGCGTCCATGGATCCTGGTATCCAAGAGAGATCCTGGAACCAATCCCCCTGGGATACCAAGGGACTACTGTATTGTGTCCCTACTCACCACCCTCCCTATTCCCTTATTATCCCTTTAAAATACCCAGTCACATCTGTATAAAGTTAGTTCAGTTCACACTGGACTTTTTCCCTTTTGCAATAGCATATTACTAATTAAAATCTGTCCTAACACTTTACCTAGTGTCTACCTTTATCTTTGACACCAACCACCCAGACTAAAAAATTGAACCCTGCCTGCCCCTCCACAAACTCCTCTAAGCACTCTGTTCCAATCTCAACCCCACTCCACCCCCAAAGTAATTATTATCCTGATTCTTACAATAATCACTTCCTTTTAGTATTTCATAGTTTTATCACCCAAGTGTCTATCTGTAGACACTATTGTTCAGCCCTTTTTTAAAGTGTTTATAGGCCTTTCAAATTCTCTTTTAATCTACAGGTTCCCCTCCACTACTTTCTTTTCCTCTCAATACATCTGTTAAAGAACCCAGAGCATTTGGCCTGTAGCTTCCCACAGTCTGGATTTTGTAGATTGCATACTCATGCAGTTCAACATGTTCCTCTGTTCTCTTTATTTCCCACACATTGGCAGCTGGATCCAGAAGCTTGCAGACTCACATTCTATCTCCCTGACAAAACTATAGGTAGTGGTGTATTCTTTCATAAGGAAGCATATAACACCTGGTTATTTTTTGCTCTTTGTGTTTCTAACAGTTGTTGGTGCTCAATGACTAGATCCAGCAATTCTCAAAACTTCTCGGTCTCAAGACCACTTTAAACTCTTAAAAGATCACTGAAGATACCAAAGGGCTTTTGACTATGAGGATTATATTTACCAGTATTTACCCTCTTGGCACTTAAAATAGGACATTTAAAAATAACTTTTAATTCACTCAAAAAAAAAAAACCATTACATGTTAACATAAATAATTTTTATGAAAAATAACTATATCTCCCCCTCAAAAAAGTGATGAGTGGCATCGTTTTGCATTTCTGCAATTCTTTTTTTTTTTTGGCTGTACTGGGTCTTTGTTGCTGCACACAGGCTTTCTCTAGTTGCAGCGAGTGAGCGGGGGCTACTCTTCGTTGCGGTCGCGGGCTTCTCATCACGGTGGTTTCTCTTGTGGAGCACAGGCTCTAGGTGCACGGTCTTCAGTAGCTGCAGCACGCGGACTCAGTAGTTGTGGCACGCAGGCCCTAGAGCACGCGGTCTTCAGTAGTTGCAGCTCACGGACTCTAGAGCGCAGGCTCAGTAGTTGTGGCTCATAGGCTTAACTGCTCCATGGCATATGGGATCTTCCCGGACCTAGAATTGAACCCATGTCCCCTGCATTGGCAGGCGGATTCTTAACCACTGCATCATCAAGGAAGTCCCCTGCAATTCTCTTTATTTTCTGGTTTAACAGGAGGCAGCTGAATTCTCACAGCTGATTCTTCATTCAGCATTTGGTGTTATGCTGTTTTGGCTGACGTCTATGAAGTAAATCTGACCTCACACAGATATGTGATTGGAAAAGGGAGGAGCATTTTAATAGCCTTTTTAGATAATTGTGGATATTCTTTTATACTACACTAAAATTTGACAAGTGGGAGTTTCTTACAGGTTAGTTGCAATGTTGAATTTAAAACAATATCAATGAACTTTTCATATTCTTGTTATATTCAAGTCCATTAAAATCTTGCACTTTTTTTTTTTCCAAAACCAAATTTTACTTAAAGCACAAATACATTACTTTTTGCAAAGAGATTCATGACACAGGACTAGACAGTGAGGTCAGATAGCCACTTAGCACACGTTTAAGTCCACGGCGCCTCCTAGGAACTGAGGGAGTGGCCCCATGTCCCTGGATACAGCTGTCTGGGCTGATTCTAGGGGGTGACAGAGTTCAGGCTGAAGTTTAATGCCTTAAGTACTGGCTTCACTTGAGTACCACACAGTGGCAGCTCTTGGCATTATTAAAAAGGAAGCAACGCACTAAAGGGAAGGTACAGACGGGTTTGGTGAATGACTAATTCTCATTACATAAACAGGCAAACTTAAGTTACCATATCAGCTATTCTAACATCTGTATAGAAATTCCCAGGAAGATGTGTCCCTCAAGGCTAATTGTAAACCAGGATGTACATTTTGGAAGTCGGTCCCTTGCAGTGCCTGTAACGGAAGTGTCCTGGAGATGCTGTGGTGGCAGGACAGGTCACTTTGCAGAAGAGTTGCCTGGGTCCTAGCAGCTTCATCCTTCAAGCCCCACTTGGTGCACACTGGGTTTGGGGGCCGTCTTGGGGAGGACAGGGAAGAGGCACTCCTCAATAAATAAGGTCGGGAAACAGACTTGGGCTTCACACTCCATCCTGCAGTCCCCCTTAGCCCAAGCAAGTGACTGAGGAAGAAGGAACAGCAGCCAGCGGGGTGGGAGTGGCCGTCCCACACCCCTGCTGGGGTCTCAGCTGAGTTGCTGGTGGTTGAGTGCTCTGATGATGGCTGGCATCTCCTTTCTGCAAAAGCATCAGTCCACACGGGTAGGATGCAGGGTGGGGCTGTCCCGGAGCCCCTCCAGTGACAGGTTTAATGGACAGCAGTAGGGAAGCAGCTTAATGGCCCAGCCAACACAGTCCTTCTTGAGAGCAGCTGACCCGTGAAGGAGAAGCTCTAGTCCTCGGTCTTCAGTGTTTCTGGTGGGGCAGCAAACAGAAGAACTGGGCGACACGTAGCATGGAGAAGCTGATGTGCTGGGCACAGACCTGCCCAGAAGGACAATGAACAGCTCTTGGGATCTGCCTGGTGTGGCGGGCTGCTCCAGCCAAGGTGGCTTCCACTTCCTGCCTGGGAGGAAGAAGGCATGGGCTCCCGCCCTTGTGGGGAGGCAAGACGTGAAGTGGTCTGTCTCCTTCCTGCTGAAGGGTCAAGTGTGGGTCAAGTCACAACTTCAGCAGACCTCGTTTAACCAGTTTTTGTTCTCTTACAAAAAAAAGAAAAAAAAGACCCACAGAACCAAAGCCTACATGACAATAAATATGGTTTTTCTCCATAATATTGCTTAGGAAGATCAAGAGCCCGCAATCCAGTCATCCTGAAGGTCCCAACTATCACAGGCAAGTGGGGTTTTCCTGGTGAGACGGATCCCTGCGTGGAGTGGGTCGGTGTCTGTGCCGAGAGGCCTGCTGGGGTGCGTGACACCCGGGGCATTGACGTGATCCTCAGAAGAACAGAGGTCCGAGAGTAAAAATGACATCAAAAGCAACCAGGCGTCTGCTCTCCTTGCCTTAGGCTGACGCCAGAGCTCTGTTTGTGGAGGCGGGCGGACACCCCCGAGAGGCTGGGCTGGGCTGGAGCCAGGCCAAGATGGGGCAGGGGTCCCACAGTGCGAAAACCCCAAACAGCCGAGATTGAGGCGCCAACAGGTTAACGCCAGCACTCCAGCCATGCAGTGAGATCTGGAGACCCAGGTCTCCAGGAGACGCTGGTGCGGTGTCTGTGATGGCAGCGGAAGGCTGGGTGATGCAAAGAGGAGAAACGCTGTAAAGTCAGGATTCACCACCACGCATCGTGAATCAAAGTCCGGGTGCCAGACCAGTCGCAGGCACGGAAAAAAAGAACAAAACCCCACATTTTGTGCACGGAAGAATGCAGGAGGGTTCTCAGAAACACCGTGGTGGTCTGGTATGCTTTGGAATGGAAGCAATATCCCTCCAAGGAAGCAAGAAAATCCTGCACTTTGAGTGGAGTGGTAATCTGGCTTTTCTCTGGAGCCATTTCACATAATTTTCCAAACCTCTGCCAGGAAGCTGGTATGTGTCTGATTGCCAGTGTTCTGGGAACAGGGCTGGGAAGTACCATCATTTAGTATACAGAATTTCACTTGATTCCCTTTTTTTCAACTTGGGCCTCACTCCCGCCTTCCACTAAGCCTAATGGTCAGATGATTCTAGAGACTCATCTGTTCAGTTTCTCCAGAAAACAAGCCTCCAATACCCTGACAAGGAAGGGATAGTCACCTAGTGGTAAAAAGGATCTTGGAATCCAATTATTCCATAGAAGTGTTTTCCTTCCCTCCTCTCATCCCCACCTTACTTGGCATCTAGTACATGCTGGTTCTGAGCCTTCTGGAGTTCTGCAGGAAGACCCAGCCAGTATAACCCCTCTCCAGGAACTTGGGTTGTGGGTTTCTCTGTTCTGAGTCAATGACCACTTTTCCATCAGCTTTTAATCATCCAATGTTCTTCTGACATCTTTCTGCTATTGTTTCCTCTCCTAGTCACTTCACCCTTACTGTCATTTTAGTGGTATTTGGAAAACACCAATAGAGATAAATTCGTATTTTCAACCTGCCATGCTTATCCAAATGTCCTAATACATCATATTTAAATTACCTGTTTATCCTTTCCTCCTCCATATTATACATTCCTTAAGAACAGGAACCTTGCTTTTTTCATCTTTGTACTCCTAGCATATAGCACATACTATGTTTATTGAATATATGCTTAAATGATGAATTAACTACCCTATAACATTAACGTGTGTTAGAGATAGCATGAAAGAAACATGAGATTTTAAGTAATGCAGTTTCAAAATTTGGGAGCAGTATCAAGATAGATAAATTACTTAGCCCCTCTAAGCCACAAAGATGCACAATAAAATGTGGATAATAATAATCCCTTATGTGGTGAGGATTAAACACGATAATGTAATATTTTATTTATTTATTTATTTTGTAATATTTTTTTAAACCGTAGGTTTGTAGAGTGTGACAAAATTAATTGTAAGCATTGTGGGTTGTGATCAGCATTTTAAAAAATGAAACAAAATAGGAAATATCAAGAGTTCATCACACATAATAAGTGTTGCTTTAGCAAGCTTGTTTCAGTTTTGTGAGTGCATGTGTGTACGGAGTTGTGATGTAAGATATATTTCTTTCTGTGGGCTGTGGAATTATATATAAAAGTATAGAAAAATCAAATCCTTAATTATATGGTCCTGACTATAATGGCACCAGAATTTCTAAAAAAAAAGTGGCCAACGTAACTTAGAGCAGTCTGGGGAAGTTTTATGAAAATACAGGACTTGGACTCTTGCTATAGACTGAATGTCTGTACCCTCTCAAAATTCATATATTGATATCTAACTCACAAATCTAATTCTTCATTTTTGGAAGTGGGGCCTTTGGGAAGCCATGCAGATGGAGCCCTCAGGAATGGGATTAGTGCTCTTATAAAAAAGAGCCCAGAGAGTTCCCTTGCCCCTTCTGCCATAGACAGCTGTCTATGAACCAGAGAGCAGGACCTCACCATGCACCAAATCAGCCTGTGCCTTGATCTTGAACTTCCCAGCCTCCAGAACTGTGAGAAATAAATATTTCTTGCTTAAGCCACCCAGTCTAAGGTATTGCAGTTATACAGCCCTAACCGACTAAGACAGACCAGTTCTTGAAGACAGCCAGAATTTAAATTGATGAAAAGAGGGCATATCAGGAGGTAGGCAGCATAAGCAAAGGGACTCGGCCTGCTGTCAGCCAGGTAGTAGTTGTGATTTAGTTGTGTTAAAACCTCTTGACATGCATCATGCGAATTCTAATTTACCATAGGAATTAATTTCCTACACTGATAATAAAACCTCACTAAGAGAACTTCAAGTTGTCTAGGAATTCAGCTATTCAAATGAAGAACCACAACCAGTTGAGATCTACCAACAGAGCTTAAAGTATTATCTGCTAAATTTCTCCCTCTTCATTAAACCCTCCCCCAAGTTCCAAAAGATCAAACCCAGAGAGAAGTACATTGGCCTAGTAAGCACATCAATAAAGCTGCTCTCCATAGTCCCAATCTCTTCCCTGAAGATTGTAACTAACACCTCCCACACCTCCACCTCTCAACTTGAGGAAACATAAATACATCTCCTACTTCCCAAAGCTCAGTGCTTTTCTATATAGCCAATATAACCAGACATGTAACAGCCAGTGGTGGAGGATCTGACTGTATTTATACCGTACTTTAAAAGGTTTTACTGTCTACCTATACCAGAAGTTCCCTTTCCCATGAAACAATAGACGATCTCCAAGTATCTGCTTCATAACGTATTAGCTGACTTTTCTACTTACATGTCTTTATTGCTTTGTGTACTCTCAGCCCACTGGGTAAGATAAAAACAAGTTTAAGGCTGTTTTCTCAGAAAGAGAACTTCCCCTAGGAACTCTCTTTCATAAAGCATATCCATTTAATATTGTTCAACTAACATTCACTGAGGTCTTCAGGCACAAGGCATTTTCAAGGTGCTAGAGGTACAGCAATGAATTAGACATGGTACTCACCTTGGAGGAGCTTACGTGCAAAAGAAGAATATAGACATAAAAACAGAATTTCAGGATAAAACAGTAAGTACTAAGTTAACATGTGGGAAAGTCAGGAGGATCAGAGGAGGCTTCTTGGAGAAGGTTTGAATTGATCTTTTAAAAATGTAAATAAGGGCTTCCCTGGGGGTGCAGTGGTTAAGAATCTGCCTGCCAGTGCAGGGCACGTGGGTTCGAGCCCTGGTCCGGGAAGATCCCACATGCCATGGAGCAATTAAGCCCGTGCACCGTAACTACTGAGCCTGTGCTCTAGAGCCCGCGAGCCACAACTACTGAGCCCACGTGCCACAACTACTGAAGCCCATGCAGCTAGAGCCCGTGCTCCACAACGAGAAGCCACCGCAGTGAGAAGCCCACGCACAACAACAAAGAGTAGCCCCTGCTCGCCACAACTAGAGAAAAGCCCACGTGCAGCAACGAAGACCCAACGCAGCCAAAAATAAATAATTTTTAAAAATAAAAATGCAAATAAGTTAACCAGTGAAAACAAACGGTCTTAAGTAGTGGGAAAAACAGAAAGCAAAGCAACAGAGGCATAAAAAAGTTTGGGGTGAAACTAAAAGCAGTTTGGCATCACTAGAGCACAGAGGTGGTGAGGATGTCAAGAAGGGAGACTGTAGGAGTCTCTGGCCTCCTGAGTACCAAGAAGAGTATCACTTGAGGAACAACAAATGTCGGAGGATCCAGAAAACCTGCCACCTGTGCCGAGACGCTGAGCATCACTAATGATTCTCCTCCTTATCTACACTGGAACTGTCCCTGAGAAGGGATCCTACAAGGAGTATTCCTGGAAGTGCAGACTGGCGACATTCACAACCTGCTTTCCTTTCGGGTGTGAGGCGGACCTTGCCTCCGTCAGAGGTCCACACATCTTAGGATTCCACCCAGATTCAAAGGAGGTGCGGACTTTGGGTCATCTTGGGGCGTCCTCCACAAACTGCGCCCCAGGGAGAAAAGGAAAAAATGAGGAAGATATGGCCGCTGGAACAACCCTGCGATATTACGATCCCGCAGACACGCCCTACATCACAACCCACCCGAGTCGCCACTCTGATGCCCCCAGGGCCAAGAAGCCAAGCTGGGCGGTGGGATGCCCCGGGCGCCCTCCGGGTAGGAAGGACAAACCGACGCACGGCCCCAAATCTGATTCTCCCCCGCCCCACCCCCGGTTCCCGGTCACCTCGAATCTCCCCAGGCCTCACCCAGACAGAGCAGAGCAGGGAGCCCGCCTCCGGGGACACGCGGCTCTGCTTACCTTGGTCATCCCAACGCCCACCACAAACACCCGCTTCCGGAGCGGACACTGTGAGATGTCCACATGCATGGCTCGGACACTTCTGGGCACGGGAGCCGCAGCTAACGTAGGAACGACTGGCCTAACGAGCGCGCAGAGCTATTGAAACCTCTGCTGCGCCGGAGCAATTAGAACCGGGGGCGGGGCGGGAGGCGGCCAGGGGGCGGGGCGGGCAGGCGTGGGCGCGCGCGCGTGCGCGTACACTGAGGCGCCTGCGACGTGGCCGTATGGTCGTCTGGCGGGGCGGCGCGGGTTAGGGAACCCTTTGGGGACAAGGCTGGAGTTCACAGGTGGGCTCGAGACCCAGGCCCCCTCAGCCCTTGCAAAAAAGCTCTATAGCCTGGTACCAGCCGCTCAGGTTTAGGTTCTCTATGCTGAGAGGGAGTGTGGCGTGGAGCAAGGCCTGAGGCTGAGGGCAGGGCTTGGCCAGAAACCGGACTCACAAAAGGGTAGCCTCAGGAAGAATTTCGGAGTGTTGGAGTTGTTCTGTATCCTATTGGTCGTCGTAGTTAAAAGAGTCACTGCACGTGTAAAACAAATAGGACTGTACACTGGGGGAGGGGGGACGGATTTTATTACATGAATGTCTAAAACGAAAACCAAAGTTCTGTCACTAGCTCTGTGACCTTTTTTAACCTCTCTGAAACTCATTCTCATGTGTTGTTTTGTGAGGATTAAAGGAGGTGATAGAAACAAAGCCTTCAGCACTGAATAGAAGGAATATGTATATATGTAGGTATACTGTGGATGCTTTTTATTGGCTGATTTTGAATTTGCAGATTTTCCTGCTCACAAAAATCTATTTGTAACCCCAAGATCAATACTAGAAGAACCCTTGAGGTGGCAGAAAATGTGAGTTGCCCCACGTGCCTGTTCTCAGCTGAGGTTAAACAAGAACCGTGCTCTGTTTCAGCTCATGCTGTAAACCAAGGTGCTTCTCATGATCTATTTAGTGCCACCTTATTCGCATTTTTGTGTTTTTTGTTGATGATTTCACTATTTAAAAGTGGTCCCCCGGGCTTCCCTGGTGGCGCAGTGGTTGAGAGTCCGCCTGCCGATGCAGGGCACACGGGTTCGTGCCCCGGTCCGGGAAGATCCCACACGCCACGGAGCGGCTGGGCCCGTGAGCCATGGCCGTTGAGCCTGCGCGTCCGGAGCCTGTGCTCCGCAACGGGAGAGGCCACAACAGTCAGAGGCCCACATACCGCAAAAAAAAAAAAAAAAAAGTGGTCCCCAAGCATGATGCCTGAAATGCTATCTAGTATACCTAGATACAAGAAGGGTGTGAGGTGCACTATGAAGAAAATACATGAACTTAGTTCAAACATGTTATAGTGCTATTGGCTCTGAGTTCAATGTTAATATATATATGTGACTAATAAGATGTCTTTAAACAGAAACACACATAAAAGAAGGTTATGTATTGATCAGCTGACAAAAAACGCTGTGGGCAGAAACTTGCAGGAGCCTAACACTGCATTTCCCCTAGGGGCAATTGTTCAGTATTCACTAATTTGTGTTCACAGCAACTTTCAGAACATAAATACCACCAAAAACTGAGAACCGACTCTGCGTGTGTGTGTGTGTGTGTGTGTGTGTGTGTGTGTGTGTGTGTGTGTGTAAAACTTCTGAGGGCCCTTCCAGTCCTAAGGGTGTGTGATAAGAGCCCCTCCTAGATCTCCATGGCGTAAAGCATCAAATGCTGGAAGTTCACTCCCTCAGGAAAACTTCCTGTAGTTGTTCCTAGCACTGGTGGAATTTAAGGCCAGATGCTGATTTAGCAGAAACTCCACTTGGCTGCTGAGGAGCCGTTGGGCAGGAAGCGGAACGAGGAAGCTACACGGAAAGGCAAGGGAAGAACATGTGGCAAGCAGAGGTGTTCTGAGACTGATCACACTATCTCTATGGGGACTGAGTACCCTGTCTCTGGGGGAAGGGACATGTTCAAATTGAGGCTGACTGGCCTCAGGGTTATTGCAGGAGACAGCCTTACCCCTGGAAGGGAAACTGAACCAAGTGGACCCTCAGTTCACAGGCGATTTTTATTATTTCAAAAGGCCTTATAGAAATTTCATATGTATATACACCATACCACCCCCAATAAAAATCACCATAGGTTCAAAACATCCATATCCAGAGCCCACTCTCTACTGAATCAGAACCTGTGGGAGTAAAGCCTAGGCATCAATATTTAGAAAGTTGCTCCTAGTTGATTCTAAGGAGCCTCCACTAGGCTGGGTAAAGAACTCCTGGGCTGAGAATGGGTCAACTTAGTAAAATCTTCACGTGACCAGAGAAGGGGCAAAGAATCTCCCCTTTTCCTGCCTATTCCTAGAGTCCAGCATAAGGCTGGCACTGAAGAGGCTTTTACTAAGTGTAGAGTTGTTTCTTGAAACTCTGATTGGCTGATAAAGACAGCACTGTGATTGGTGGATAAGATAACCCAATAGAGCAAGAAGTCAGAGAGTCCAGTTTAATTATTATGTAACAAATGCTGCCTGTCCCATGGACATTGGTTTCAAAAAAGGAGCCCATAGAGGTGGAGAGGGAGTAATAATAAACATTGCTGTTAATGCTGAAAAGATTGGGAAAGGGCACTTCCCTTTCCAATGTGGAAGACTAGATAATCCAAAAATTCTCCTGCCCCAAAACACCTAGAAATGCTGCATAAAATACAACAAACTTCTTTTAAATGCATACAAGATGGAAGAGGCAAGTTTTTTCTTTTAATTTTATATCCATCTGTACTGTTTGAATGTTTTGATCTTGTGTGTACGTTACTTTTATTTTTGTCTTTATCATGTACTTATTTTAATTTTTGTCGTGTTTTGTTTTCATTTTAACTATTTATTTTTGAGTAGATAATACTTAAAACATGAATCAAGATTCAAAAAGTACAAAAGGTCAAACTGTAAAAATTCTCCCTCCTACCCCTATTGCCAGCTTCCAGTTCCTCTCTCCTATCCTAGAAATATTTTATGTAACTACAACCAAGTGTATATATATCCACCTAAGTAATGCTGTCCCTCTTTATAACACAAATTTTAGCATTCTTTACACACTATTACACATCTTGATTTTTTTCATACAAAAATAGATTTTGAAGATCATATCAGAGCTTCCTATGTTTTTTCATAACTGCATAGTATTCAATTTACAAATATACTATAATTTATTTAACCAATCCCCTGTTGTTGGATATCAACACTGTTTCCAGTCTTTTGCTATTATAAGCAATGCTGCAATGAATAATCTTGTACCTATGTCATTTCACACCTGTGTGGGTATATCCGTAGGTTAAATTCCTAAAATTGGAATTTCACAGTAAAAAAAAAAGAGATGATTTATACTTCTGAACATATATTGCCGATTGGCCTCCATTAAAGACATTACTATCATCATTGTGAGAATGATCTGCAAATATCCTTTAGTAACTAAAACAATAGTTAAATTCATATTATAGTTCAGAAGGGATTACTGAAGAACTTTTTGCTTAAAACCAGCAGGATTTAAAAGAAAAAAAATGTTACTACCTATGGCCATATTATTACTACCACTCTCATCCTACCTCCCTTGCTCCTTTGCTAAGCTTCCTTGGAATCCCAGAAATAATCATAATGTAGAGAGGAGGAGGTGCACCTTGTTATTTTAAAAATCAGGCACCAGATTTCCTCTTAGGAAAAGAACTTCCTTTACTTGGTGTATTAGTTTGTGAGGGTTGCCATAACAAAGTACCACAAATTGGGTCGCTTAAACAGCAGAAATTTATTTATGCACAGTTCTGGGGGGCTAGAAGTCCAGGATGAAGGAGTTGACAGGGTTGGTTTTGTCTGAGGCCTTGGCCTCTCCTTGGCTTCTAAATGGCCATTTTCTCACTTTGTCTTCCTGTATACCCATCTGTGTTAAAAAATTTCTTCTTATAAGGACATCAGTCATGTTGGATTAGGGCTAACCCTAATGACCTCATTTTAACTTAATTACCTCGTTAAAGACCCTATTGCCAAATACAGTCACATTGTGAAGTACTGAGGGATAGGACTTCAACACATAAATTTGGGGGGAGACACAATTCAGTCCATAACGGTTAGCATTAACCTCCTTAAGTATGAGATGTGAAGTCCCACAATTGCTCCCCAACCTTCTGTAAAAATCTTTCTCATGCAGCCTCGTGTCTGTGATTCTTTAAGGAGTGGCAGAATTGGAGTTGTGTCCAGTAACATGTAAAAAAGGGACAGGGAGGGATGGCCAGGTGATCCATAACCTGAATTAATTCATTGGAAGCAAGAACAGGTCACAAATGACCAGGAGTGACATAAACCCCAATTAATCTTGAGGGTCACAGAGAGGAACTTAAGAGTTTCCCACTGGACCCAGGAAGGAGATTAGATACCAGTTTTGTTTAAACCTTGATGGACATAGTGCTGACCTCAGCAAGCACCAGTGACTTTAAAAAGAGAGTTTTATTTCTAGATCGCCTAACAGTCCAGCCATTGGTTGGAGGCCAGGATTGTTAGTGGCTTTAGGGTCTTCAACAAGTGGAAAGTGAAAGAGGGGAGAGTGTTTGCTGAACACTATTGATCCACCCAGAATGAACTAAACAAGGCCACTGATGATCTCTGCAAAAGCATTTTGGGTATACAGTGGGGGCAGACGCTTGAGATTCTCATTCACAAATATGTTTGCAGTCCAGTTATTGAGTGTAAAATTGGGATGAATTGAGATGCAAATGGGAGGTGAGGTGGTGAAGTCCATGAATGTAGACACTATGACCGAATGAATAAATGAAATAACATTTTTTAAAGTGAGATAACATTTATTGAGCATATGTGTAACCAAGATTCACACATCCCATCCAATCATCATAACACCACCACAAGGTAGTGACAAAGATTCTCTCCATCACCAAACTCTAGCCAGTGTCCTCTGAGCTCTCTTCTCCACCAGGCTTCAGCCTCCCCTACAAAGACTTAAAGGAACACTAACATAGTTTCTAACAGCTCAAGGTCACATCCCTAGGATGACTCTAGCCCCATTTAAAGTGCCTCCCTGAGAAAACTCAAGGCTGCTGAAAGAATTTACTGTTTGTTCCAGCCAACACCTGAAGGTAGGGCTCCTGTCTCCCAGTCTCTGTGGGAGCCTAAGCTTGCATAAGCGCCAGTTAGCAAACCTAGAACGGTTTCATGTGGACTAACCCCCTCCGCGCATTTTGTAAGTTTTACTTCCCCGACTGTACATAGTCCCCGGTCACCCACCTCCCTAATCCTTCATTCTCCCTGTAAAAATCCCAGTCACCTCTGTACAAATACAAGTTGAGTTCTGTGTCACGCTGGACACTTCCCTTTTGCAATAGTATATTAACGATTAAAATCTGTTCTCACTACCTTAGTGTCCGGGTTTCTTTATCTTTGACACTAGTCACTTTTATATCCGCGCTTTACAGATTGACGCTTAGAGAGGTTGGCAGCCTTGTCCAAAATCACACAGCAGAGCTGGGCTTTCTCCTACCCAGGTCTTCCGGTCTCCAAGAGCCTCAGAGAGCCGCGCCGGCCTCTCGGCCCATAGGCGGCGCGGTTTACGAAGGCCTGGGGCTGAGCGGCAAGCTTTCAGCCGGAGAGGAGGGGGTGGTGGAGGGGCCGAGAGGCACCTTCCCAGACTCGTCCGAATGCTGCGCGTCCTGACCAGCGCCCTGCGCCTTCCGAGACCCCGGAGGCCCCTTCAGGCCCGTGGCTGCGCCGCCAATCTCGCGGCCGCAAACCGCGAGATCCAAGTGTGCGCTCTGGCGGGTCCAGACCAAGGTAAGTGCTCTGTCCTGGGAGGCCCGGGAGGCGGCTGGGGCGAGCGCTGGCGGGCTGTCCGAGGCCCTCCCGGCGCCTGGCACTACTGCCGGGGCGGGACCCATGACCACCGCGCCCACTGCCCCGGAGCAGACTGAAACTGATCTCGGAGACAGCAGTGAACGGTCCTGAAGAGATCTTAGTTCCCTGCCCAGGAATTGGACTTGGGTACCTGGATGAAAACCAGGAATCCTAGCCAGTAGACCACCAGCGAGCGGTTAGAGGCTAGAAGCAAAGTGGCCCTGGCTCTTTCCCCCATTTGAAAGCAAGAATGTTTCACGGAGGCAAAAACTGTAAAAATATGTACAAAGTTTATTATTAGAGACACAGCACAACATGGGAGCGCACACAGAGAAGCAGTTTAAGTCAGAAGCTAGGCAGAAATACACAGAGAGAAAGAGTATGGGCTTCCTCTAATGAGGAGCACAGTAAAGAGGTGATTTAAATTACTTATATAGGACAGTCCTTCCAGGTCTTTGTTTACATTTGGCCAATTATCTTGTTTCTTTTCCACACCTGACCTGCCCTAGGGCCCTCCCCAACATGCGTGCGCAACTTTTTGCTAAGATGGATCCCACCAGAGGCCTGTGGGTGCATGTCCACACTTATTATGGGGTGGCACCTCCTCCCTTTTTGACCCCCACGGAGCCTTCCTGCCCATGTGTAGACAGGGAAGTTTTCCTTGACCTCAGGAGTGGTCATCTTATCTCTTTCTTCCAGCAGAGCTCAGCTTCTGCCACTAGCTTTGTCCTTGGATTGTCTGGGTGAGAACAAAGCTTCAGTTTTACTCCACTTGACAAATGCCAGCTGTCTGGCCCAGGGGCCCATCTATATCCTACCTCAAATTCCCCCTGAGAGACGTGAACCCCTCAGAAATCTTTATTGGGAGGATGAAGGGCAATGGTCTGTCTTCTGTAGCTTCTGCAGGCTGGACAGGGGCTTGTAGACCCTACCTAGTTGGGGTCACAGAGCTCTCACCCTACCTCACTAAGGGGTCCCAGGGCGACTTCTGTTGTTATTCCGGCAAGATCTGTTCCGAGGAGTGGCTGGAATCTCTGCGTCACCGTCATCTTGATGTGAAACTATTGTAATCTGGAAGAGACAAACTTAACAAGTAGATTAAAAAGGCAGGAGCGGGCTTCCCTGGTGGCGCAGTGGTTGAGAGTCCGTCTGCCGATGCAGGGGACACGGGTTCGTACCCCAGTCTGGGAAGATCCCACATGCTGAGGAGCGGCTGGGCCCGTGAGCCATGGCCACTGAGCCTGCGCGTCCAGAGCCTGTGCTCCGCAACGGGAGAGGCCACAACAGTGAGAGGCCCGCGTACCGCAAAAAAAAAAAAAAAAAAAGGCAGGAGCCACAGTAAAAGAATTATTGTAACCAGAGGCCCAAGCAGGAGTAAGAACCAGGATACATTTGGTAGCATTCCTTTAACTGTGGTCCGGATATAGTCAGCACTTAGGTTACCCTGTCCAAAGGAATGAAGCGTTAGCATGGTCATAGATCTTTTGATGTTCTCTTTTATTAGCCCAGTGTGATTGATGTAGGTGTAACAGACTCAGAAGTAGTTGGAAGAGTGACAACCTGAACATTAATAGACAAAACAGGTCTTTTTTTTTTTTCCGGAGAATAAGCCTGAATCCCAGTCTAGACCTGGCACTTCGAGGAGACTTGTAGCCAGTAGGTTTTAACTTTTGATGCGGTATTAACATATAAACCAAAGCAGTTGTCACAATTAATAATTTTAGTGTTTCTCTAGGTATGAGAAAATGCAAGAATTGGGGCTTATAAAAATCCTTACCTGAAAATATCTAACTATCTGAAGGCCTGTTCTGCCAGTTTTTCCCGGAGCACAGAATGCCCGATTCCTGATCTCCACCCTGAACTCCTTTCAGGGGGTGTTGAAGGTCAACAGCTGCAGCAGCTCCTGATTTAATCGTTGTTGAGGCAGATGGTAAGTGCCAGTTTCCAGTCGGCAGGGCCCCTTCATGGCCATAAATTTGACCATGGTTTGGGGGGCATTTCATGTCCGTTTTGTCCCACAGCGCTAGGAATGTTTATTTCCTCTGCTGATAGGCCACACAATGTGTTGTTACTGGACTAGGCCTCGTTAGTAGTACCCAAAAGTCTCTGCACCACCTGAGACTAGTCTAGTCTCTTATGGCCCAGGAAAATATCCCCTCTTGTTGCTTTTTCCCATACCTAGAGTTATACCATTACAATCATTGAGCTTATATGGGACTATCATTTTATCAGAGGCTCAGTCACATATTTGGTAATGTAAGAAATAACAATTTTGATAAGGCTGCTCAGAACCCAACGGTCTCCAATTTCTGGAGGGACCAGGAAGAAAGAAAAGAAAAATGTTTTAATTTTACCCACAGGTGTAAATTACCAAATTGTTGTAAACCATAAGTAGCTTGAGAAGAAGAGATTCTTTATATCTGAAAAACAAAGATTAAAAGCTAGCACTATGTCAGACAAAAAGTACTAAAAGAATTATAATCATATTTAGCAGTTCATTTAATCCCATGTAATTAATTTTTGTTCTGAGTCCAGTTTTTCTATTAATTTTGTTAACCTTGCCTGATGATTGAGAATGCTAGTGACAGTGATAGTTTTTTTTTTTTTTTTGCTTTTTTTGCAATACACGGGCCTCTCACTGTTGTGGCCTCTCCCGTTGCGGAGCACAGGCTCCAGACGCACAGGCTCAGCGGCCATGGCTCACAGGCCTAGCTGCTCTGCGGCATGTGGGATCTTCCCGGACCGGGACACGAACCTGTGTCCCCTGCATCAGCAGGCGGACCCTCAACCACTGCGCCACCAGGGAAGCCCTGATGGTGATAGTTTTAAGAAGTTTCTGAAGTTTTTGTTAAGGCTTGTATGATTTATCCAGTGAAGTGGGTGTCTTGACCACTGGAGATTGTAGAAGGTATACCGCAAGTGGAAAACACTTTTTCTTTTTTTTTGGCCGCATTGGGTCTTTGTTGCTGCACATGGGCTTTCTCTAGTTGTGGTGAGCAGGGGCTACTCTTCATTGCAGTGCGTGGGCTTCTCATTGCAGTGGCTTCTCTTGTTGCGGAGCACAGGGTCTAGACGTGCAGGCTTCAGCAGTTGCAGCACACAAACTCAGTAGTTGCGGCATGCGGGCTCTAGAGCGTGTGGACTTGTGGCGCACAGGCTTAGTTGATCCACGGCATGTGGGATCTTCCCAGACCAGGGATCAAACCCGTATCCCCTGCATTGGCAGGCGGATTCTTAACCACTGTACCACCAGGGAAGTCCCAGAAAACACATTTTTAATCTTTTATTTTTTTCATTGTGAGGGCATTAACCCTCCAGCCAAGGAAGGCTTTAACCCATCAAATTAAAAAATGAGGTTTGTCAGGGAGCCGGGAAGAGCCAAGCGGCCATCTTGGATTTCCCATAGCCCTGTTTAATTTACAGTCATTGTTTATCCATTTTATTTATTTATTTTTTAATAAATTTATTTTATTTTTGGCTGCATTGGGTCTTCGTTGCTGGGCACAGGCTTTCTCTAGTTGCAGTGAGCGGGGGCTACTCTTCTTGCTGAGCGCGGGCTTCTCATTGCGGTGGCTTCTCTTTGTTGTGGAGCAGGGGCTCTAGGCACGCAGGCTCAGTAGTTGTGGCTTGCAGGCTCTAGAGCACAGGCTCAGTAGTTGTGGCGCACAGGCTTAGTTGTTCTGCAGCATGTGGGATCTTCCCGGACCAGGGCTCGAACCCGTGTCCCCCACATTGGCAGGTGGATTCTTAACCACTGCACCACCAAGAAAGCCCCTGTTTATCCATTTTAAATTCTCTGACTTAGGAGTAGACCACTGCCATACTACAAGGACATCAGAATGGCAAAAGTCTGACAATGAGGGGTTAATCTTTGTAGAAGCAGAATGAACTTTATCTACATGTGCCATAATCTTCACAGATCATTGTGAAATAATATTTACTTTAACAAAGTTAACAAAAGATTTTAAAAACAAATATAAACCACTTAAATGCAAAGAAATTCACACAGTCTATTATCAAAAGCAGCATTCCAAGAAAACTTTGTTCTCTTATTTATTTATTTATTTATTTTTAGCTGTGTTGGGTCTTTGTTGCTGCGAGCGGGGGCTACTCTTCATTGTGCATGGGCTTCAGTAGTTGCAGCACGCGGGCTCAGTAGTTGTGGCTCACTGGCTCTAGAGCGCAGGCTCAGTAGTTGTGGCACACAGGCTTAGTTGCTCCGTGGCATGTGGGATCTTCCTGGACCAGGGCTTGAACTCATGTCCCCTGCAATGGCAGGTGGATTCTTAACCACTGCGCCACCAGGGAAGCCCAAAACTTTGTTCTCTTAACAGAGAGAGAGAACAAAATTTCAGGCTGGTACCAGCTTACTGTTAATCACAAAATTTATTTACCTAATTAAATTTAATCTAGTCTTAATCAGTCTTAACAACATACAAAATTCTATTCTCAAATTCCTTTTTCACAAACCTTTTATCACCCCTTGGATCCATATTAACTTGTCCCATTTTTTCCCATCCATAAACAATCAGCTCTAGGACAAAATTATTTTCCTCTTTTTTTTTTTTTAACAACAACAACAACAACAAAATATCTCCAGTCTTTATATATTTACTTGCTGACAACAAATATCCTACTTGCTTTACATACTGAAATGCTTCGCTTGTCACTTTAGTAGCTTTGATTACATATTATAATTTTTAACCCTTAAAAAAATCTTAACTTCTAGTGAAAAGCAAGAAGAAAGCAATTGTGAACTGCTTGTCATATTGGCATTCTCTGATTAGCAAACTTAAGAGCATATTGATTAACAAACTTAAGAGCATATTGATTGAGCATTGTTGGGTTTTGTTTGTTCAGTTGGTTGGTTTTATTTTGTTTTGTTTCTGTTTGGGGGTAGTTTTATTTGCGGGGGTGGTGCTGGGGGGCGGTGGTTGAACTTTGCATTCAGTGGTGTTATTCACACTCCACAGTCTGCTGCCTGTTACCATCAGGGCAAGGTCCTTCTCTTGTCTTTACTTTCTCCCCAGTCCAACCCCTCTAACCTTCCCTGCGTTTTATGTAGCATTGTTTGTGTCCGAGTTTTAATTTATACAGAAGGCACTATTCTAGACATCTCATGTTTCTTCCTTTTTCCCACTTGATACTAAGTTTTGAAGAGCTGCTTTGCCATATAAATCTGTTCCTTGCTCCCTGCTATTGTATACTACTCCCTAGTGTGCATCCCCCACTTTTGATGGACATGTAGGGGCTTCCAGTGTCCGATTACATCACTTGGTGAGAATTCTCTGGCCATGTGGGATGGCTGGTGTTAGACAATACCCCTTACTCTCATGCTTAGTTCACTGCCAAACTGGTAATGGCGCTTGCCTTGAAATAATTATAGTTATTCTCCCAACTTTACAGATTAAGAACCTGAGGAATAGAGAGGTTAAGCAATTGGAACCAGCTCTGATTTCAAAACCTGTGTTCTCAACTGTTAGGTCATCACTACCTCTTCTGGTAATTCAGTGACTCAAAACACAGACTTGTACATTAGTTAAAAAATTACCACGGGTCATAGACCTTAGGGCTCACTTGTACAAAAGGGGACTTTTTTATCCACAAATAACAAGCATCAGGAGATTAAGCCTCTGCCCCTGCCAGAGGGCATACAGAAGGAATGAGATAAGGAAATCGAGGAGAAGCAGTGGAGGAGGCATGAGGAGGGGACCCACACACGGGAGAACCACCCCACCACCCCGTTAGAAGCCACCCGTTCTGCCTTCCACTTGGCATGATGTCACCAGAGCACAGTCACGTTGTGCCTGTTGTCCTTGAAAATGGGATTGTTAACCCACTCTTGGTTAACTCTTGTTAACCACTCTTCACTCTTCCTTATGGCTCTACTCCAGCTCCTTAACTGGATGTTCAAGTTTCTCCACCACAACCTGACATTGTCACCTTATCTCTTCTACCCATGTGTTTGTTCATTTCAAGCTGTCCCACCTCAGTGTTTTGTTCTAACTATGCCCCTGACTTGGGTCCTCTTCTTTCCTCTCTACCTTTGTAAATCCTTCTGGAATTACACCCCCCCACCACTGTCCTTTTACATCCCTTGTGTCTGGACTTGTCTCCCTCATCAGTTGTTAGCTCTTTGAGAGTGAGAATTGCTAGCTGGGTCCAACTATTAACTTTGGCAAATTCTCTTCTTTTCTGGGCCTCAGTTTCCCCTCCTATATAGTAAGGGATTGTTAAACCAATTGGTCTCTATACTATCTTCCAGTAGTTTCTATTGACTCCCACCCACATCACCTTGTGATTCAGACCATCTCATCAGATGTGACTCTAGGTCATCTGCTAAGGAAATCAAATCATCAGCCAGTGGCATGAGGGGGTCTGGTAAGAGTAGAGAGGGTGCAGTGCACTACTGGGGCCCAGCAAGGGCAAGGTTCCCAGAATAGGGGCTCAACTAAGAAGTCAGGGACCATGGCTGAGTCCTCTCTATTTCTCTGGGGCCTGGCATGTGGTAGTACAACTTGCACATTGTCAGGTGAATGAATTAAAGCCAAAGACACCCTGTCTGGCTCCTCAGGGCTCATGTGGGGCCCTAGACTTTCCCCAGCTTCTGTGCATCTTCCCCACTCACAATACCCACAAACTATGTTTAAGCACTTGTGGGCATTATCTCTTTTAATCTTCATTACAACCTTTTTAGCATTTCTATTTACAGATGGGGAAAGTGAAGGTCAGAAGGGTAAAGTAATTTGCCCAAGGCCATGAAGCTGGTATGTGACTGAGCTGTGACTTGAGCCAAGCACCACATTTACATTCTGAAAGAGGGAAATAGAGATGAAATGTGGGAGAGTCAGCCAGAGAAAAAGGAAAGACAGAACAGGAAAGCAAAGAGAAGAGAGGAAAGTTTATGTCAATCCCAAGACGTCATGACTGTATTAGTTTTCTATTGCCATGTAACAAATTACCACAAACTCTATGCTTAAAATAACACACATTTATTTTCTCATAGTTTCCGTAGGTCAGAAGTCCAGGCACAATTTAGCTGGGTTCTCTGCTTCAGGGTTTTAGCAGGCTGCAATCCAGGAGCTGGTGGGGGCTGTGGTCTCATCATAGGCTCAACTGGGGAGAGGTCTGCTTCCAAGTTCCTCACGCTGTTGGCAGAATTCATCTCCTGTGGTTGTAGTACTGAAGTCCTGTTTTCTCGCTCTTGGCCAGGGGGCCACTCTTAGCTCCTAGAGGCTGACCACAGTACCTTGCCACACAACCCTCTCCATAGGTCCACTAGTTTCTCTAGTGTATGCTAGTAATATAGAGTCTTATATACATCATAACCTAATCACAGAAGTAACATCTCATTACCTTTGCCATATAATTAGACCTAATCTTACAAGTGATATTTTATGACCTTACCTGTATTTTCTTGGTTAGAAGCAATTCATAGGTCCTGTCCACATTCAAGGGAAGGGGATTATGCAGGATGTGAACATGGGGGCCACTCTAAGGTCTGTCTGCCACAATGACCTTGGACCTAGACTGTTCTCCTCAACCCTTCTGATGTGGTTTCTCTGTATCCACCACAGTTTCCCTTCCCCAAAGTTGCAGCATTTTCTCATCTGGAGAGGATCTTTGGGACATCTGAGTTCCTCAGTGGGACCTCCAGGCCTGCTGGGCTCAAAGAACTCTATGAAGGTTTCTGGGGAAGCTAAAGAAGCCCACCTAGGCTGCATGTTACAGTTCTCTGTCCTGGACCACAGTTCTCTAACTGTGGCTGGAAACCCTGTCCCTTGAGAGCCCTGAAACTTTCATTGGCCCTTCTCCGTGTCTCAGATCAACTCACACTGAGAATGCCATCTTAATAAATCCTGTTTGTTCTTCAAAGCTAAACACGCTGAGAGAAAATAATAAGGGGGCTTTGAAGCCCAAAGGATTGGTAAACACTCCTCTAGTCCATCCTGACACTTTACAGGATGGGAAACGGCCAAGAAGGCATAAGAGTATTTGAGCCCCTGCCCAGAGCTGTTCTCTCTTCCCCACACCTGACCCAGATTTGGCAGGTGAGTTGAGGCCAGAGTGAGATGCAAGAGCCAGATGGTAGGGGGTCTTTGGGGTGGTATTAAGGATTTAGACTTAATTTTGATGAAAAGGGAAGGGAAGAATATGGTCAGATTTGGGTAAGAAAGATGACTGTGACCCAGATGAGGGAACGAAAGTGGAGGGGGAAGGGGAGGCAAGGCTGAGGGCAGAGGGCCAGTTGAGGGATCCACGTAATAGAATAAAGAGCCCACCAGGTTAGTGGCTGCAGGGAGGGATGTGAGCTGATAGGTATGAGATCTAAGAGGTTGAACTGGCCGCTTGGGACACTAAGTAAACCTCAAGGGTGAGGAAGACGGAGGCAACATGACAGAACTCTGAGTTGATATGTCATTCGCTCACCAAAGGAGCAGGAGAAAGAGTGATCATTTCTTGACATGTTGGTCTAGATGTCAAGTGGGCAGCTGGATATTCAGGCTCGGAGCTCAGAGGAGAGCTGGCCGGGTGCGCAGGGCAGTCCTGGGTGTACAGGAGGTAGGCACACGGCAGGCGTGAAGGAGAGGGGCAGATGAGCAAGTGCAGCCCTCCTGACTCTTCTGCCTTGCCTCACGCTGCTCTCCCTTTGCTCTGAACTCCTCCAGTTCTCGAAGACACTAAAAGGTGGCACAATGTCCCCCCCCCCAAAAAATATGCCACATTGGTATAGGGATTTTTTTTTTTTTTTTGAGCTAAAGGCACTTGAAAAAGACAGCAGATGCAAGAAGGGCATTCTAATCTCCCTTTGCTTACTGAAAACCGGAGATTAAAAACTCCCACGTGAAAGATGCCTCCCTGAACCTGGAGAAAAGAAACATTCTTCAACAGGGAGCTGAAGCCAAGAGAATTCTATACAAATAGACAACTGTGTACAAACAGGCCTTATCTTCCTTTAGCCTCCCACATAGTTAACTCTTCCACAACTGACATTCTTTCTTCAGCCTACTATAAAAGCATGTAGGTTCTACCGTTTCTGGGGGTTTTCATTTCCTTTTGAGGGCTCTCATGTTACATTAAACTTATACAAATTTGTGTGCTTTTCTCCTCTTAATCTGTTTTATGTTGGTTTAATTCTCAGGCCCAGCCAAAAAACATTAAGAGGCCCAGCTCTACAAACCCTATAGTATCCTGCTCTGCTATACTCAGGGCCCTCATCTGTACCACTCCCTCTGTCTGAAATGGGCTTTTCCCCACCAACACACACACACACACACACACACACACACACACACACACACACACACACACACTTTTGCCTGGCTGACTCCTATTCGTTCCTCAGCTCTCAGCTGAAAGGTCACTTCTTCCTCGGGGAAGTCACTGCTCACCTTCTACACTAGGGGCCCCCTCTGCCCACTCTATACCACTCACCTCCTTGTCCTTCTTCCCCCCATGTTCTCATCACAAATAGTAATTACTGGTTGAATGTCTGTCTCCTCTGTAGACGGTAAGATCTAAGAGGAGAGGGACTGGGTCTGCTCTGGCCTCTGACATCAGTGTCTGGTACAGAGACCAACATGTGTTAAATTCGTAATTGTACAAATGACTGAATAAAGAGATCCTGGATTGACCTTTCAGGAACTTCAACATTAAAAACTTGAGTACTCTCATAGAGAACAGACTTGTGGTTGCCAAGGGGGAGGAGGGGGAGGGGGAGGGATGGATTGGGAGTTTGGGGTTAGCAGATGCAAACTATTATATATAGAATGGATAAACAAGACCCTACTGTATAGCACAGGGAACTATATTCAATATCCTGTGATAAAACATAATGGAAAAGAATAGGAAAAAGAATATATATATACACATACACATATATATATATCTGAATCACTTTGCTGTACAGTAGAAATTAACACCTTGTAAATCAACTATACTTCAATAATTTTTTTAAAAAATTGAGTAGTCTCTTACCTGTAGTATTTTTCCCATCATACCTCACTCTTCAAATGAAAATTTTTACCTATTCTCACCTTGCTCAAATGCTTCCATCTATGAGCTGCCATCTGTAATCCTATAGTACTTCATGTACTTACTTTACTTATGACCTCATGTTATCATTTACTTGTATTAGGCTGTAAGCACCTTGAAGACAGGGGCTGTTACATAACTTATAACTCCCACAATTTATTATGTATCATAGTTGTTCAATAGATATGTAAGGGGTTTTTTTCATAGCCAATACTTGGTTTTTATTTTCGGTCTTCTTAGTTTTAGTCATTGTACTGGGTGCTAAGCTTTTCTTAAACTCTTATTTATTTGATACTAATAAAATTAAACATCTTTTCATGTGCTTATTGGCCATTTGTATGTCTTCTTTCTTTCATGGAGTTACCTTTTTGTAAGAGTTGGGGCTTTTTTCGTGTGTGTGTGGTACGCGGGCCTCTCACTGTTGTGGCCTCTCCCATTGCGGAGCACAGGCTCCGGACGCGCAGGCTCAGCGGCCATGGCTCACAGGCCCAGCCGCTACCCGGCATGTGGGATCTTCCTGGACCAGGGAACGAACCCGTGTCCCCTGCATCAGCAGGCGGACTCTCAACCACTGCGCCACCAGGGAAGCCCGAGTTGGGGCTTTTTAATTGAAATATAATTGACATATTAGTTTCAGATGTACAACAAAATTCGATATTTGTATACATTGTGAAATAATCACCACAGTAAGTCTAGTTAAGATCCATCAGCACACATAGTTACATTTTTTTGTATGTGATGGGAACTGTTCTTTTTAAAGTAATTTTACTTTATTTATTTTATTTTTGGCTGCATTGGGTCTTCGTTGCTGCGCACAGGCTCTCTAGTTGCAGCGAGCGGGGGCTACTCTTTGTTGCAGTGCACAGGCTTCTCATTGCAGTGGCTTCTCTTGTTGCGGCATGCAGGCTCAGTAGTTGTGGCTCACGGGCTCTAGAGCGCAGCCTCAGTAGTTGTGGTGCACGTACTTAGTTGCTCCACAGCATGTGGGATCTTCCCGGATCAGGGCTCAAACCCGTGTCCCCTGCATTGGCAGGTGGATTCTTAACCACTGCGCCACCAGGGAAGTCCTGTGATGGGAACTTTTAAGATGTACTCTCTTAGGAACTTTCAAATATACAATATTGTTAACTAAAGTCACATGCTGTACATTACATTCCCAGGACTTACTTATTATAGATATATGTTGAATAAATGAATTAAGAATTTTAAAATTGGGTAGAAGAAAACCTAGGAAAGTGCAGAGGCATCATCTGAGAGGTAGGAGGAAGACCAGGAGAACATGGGGCCACAAGGCAGATATATGTTACTACACATCTGTCAAAACCCACTGGATGTACAACACTAAGAGTGAACCCTAATGTAAACTATGGATGTTGGGTGAAATGACGTTTCCATGTAGGTTAATCTTTTGTAACAAATATCCCACTCTGGTGGGGATGTTAATAGTGGGGGAGAACATGCATGTGCAGTGGGCAGGGGATTTACGGGAAATCTCCACATTTTCCACTCCATTTTCCTGTGAACCTAAACTGCTCTGAAAAAACTAAATCTAATTAAAAAAAAGCCAAGGCAGAAAATGTTCAAGGAAGAGCATGTGTATTGTCAGCAGAGTTAACCGTTGCGGAGCCTGGGACCAGGATGGAAACATGTCCCTTGGTTAGTGATGTGGTTACATTGGTCACTTTGGTGAGAATGGTTTCTGCTGAGTGACGGGGTGGGAGCTAGATTGGAGAAGGCTTAAGTGAATGGAAGGCAAGAAAGTGATTGAGTACAGAAAACCGTTTCAAGAAGCTTGACTGTTGCGGGTGAAAGAATATCACACGGGTAGGGCAAACGTTATTCTCTTGCCAAAGGGGACGGAATGTGAGTGTGCTCAAGCCTCTGGATTAGTTGCTAAATCCTGTGACAGAGGAACCTGGTCACTTGCCCCATGAGTGTCCAATCAGTGAATTCCACGCTGCAGGACACCTTACAGGTCAAATGCCCCAGGTTCTTTAATAAATAACTTCTGGTTTTTTCCTTATTGTTATTATTTTTTATTTTTATTTTTGGCTGCATCGGGTCTTAGCTGTGGCACCCGGGATCTTCATTGCGGCGCGGGCACTTCGTTGGGGTGCACAGACTTCTCTCTAGTTGTGGCGCGAGGGTTTTCTCTCAAGTTGTGGCGCGAAGGCTCCAGGGCGTGTGGGCTCTGTAGTTTGGGGCACGCAGGCTCTCTGGTTGAGGCTCGCAAGCTCAGTAGTTGTGGCATGCTGGCTTAGTTGCCCCGTGGCATGTGGGATCTTAGTTCCCCGACCAGGGATTGAACCCGTGTCACCTGAATTGGAAGGCGGATTCCTTACCACTGGACCACCAGGGAAGTCCCAACAAACAACTTTTGAGGGAAAGACAGGACTAAAGGCAGAACCTGAGGATTTTAACAAGCTTTTAAAAGACACATCACTATTTTTGAAAATTAGCAAGTCTAAACTCTGAAGTCTAGAGATGCACATTTGTGTGATAAAACTAAAGAAATGCATGGAAGTGATCACCATAAAAGTCAAGAGAGTTGTTACTTTTGAGGGGAGGAGGGAACAATGAACGAGTCAGAGCACACGAGGAGGTTTCTGGGTGGTGATATTATTATAACTCATTCAGCTCAAGAGGAAGAAGTCCAGCTATGGAGAAGAGAATAATGGAGAGATACGCGAAATTGAAGAAGGGGTGTGTGGTGTGTGTGTGTCTCACAATGGCAGAAGCAGGCAGGAACCACTGTGGCAGTCATTCTTGTCCCTCTCCCCATGTTGCTCCAAGGTTCGCAAGCCCTTCTACTTCTTCTGTGAGGCAGAAAGGGCAAGAGTTATTATCCCCATTTTATGGTTGGGAAAACTGAGGCCTGGGTGTGTGAGACTTGCCCCAAGTTACACTGCTCATTGAGGGTAGAGGCTGCCCAGATCCCAGGCCCCAGCCCAGGAGTGAGCAGGACAGCTGGCTCACCAAAGGCTGCCCTGTCCCCTGCAGGAATCACTGAGATTTTGATGAACAGACCAAGCGCCCGCAATGCCCTGGGGAACGTCTTCGTTAGTGAGGTGAGAAAGGGTGGGCACGAGGGTGGGCTGGGGCTGGGTTGGGAGGTATCTGATGGAGTCTCCTCTGCAGCTGCTGGAAGCTCTGGCCCAGCTGCGGGAGGACCGGCAAGTGCGTGTCCTGATCTTCAGAAGTGGAGTGAAGGGTGTATTCTGTGCAGGTGGGTTTCCTTTCCAGCCCCTACGCCGCGGCTCAGCAGGGCTCCCCCCGGCCTGCAGGGCATTTGTGGGGGGTGGGGTCCTTAGGTCAGCTCCAGCACAGGACTCATTATTCCCATTTTAGAGATGTGAACTCAGCGGTAAAATTCCTTGCCTAGGGTTACACAGATAGTAAGAATTCAGTTTGAACTTGGCCTCTCTGACCCCCGAATCCTTGTTCTTCCTGCTGCACCACGCACTGTTCTGACCCTTCACTGAGGAAATGAGGAAGCTGAGTCCAAAGACATTCACAAGGTCTGTGGCCAAGATGGGACTCTGTGCCCCTTTGCCCACCTACAAGATCTCAGTCCGTCAAAAACTCTTCAATGTCTCTGCACCATTTGGTCCTCGCCACGCACTTCATTTCGAAGATGAGAAATGCCGCATCCCAGGCCCACAACAAGCAAATGAATGAGAGCTGAGCTGAGCTAAGAACTGGCACTGGGGAGGTGGGAAGAGGCTGTGGAAGGCTAGGGAGGGAGGAGCGTGATGCTTAGGAGTTTTCAAGGAGATTTGGCTCAGTCCCTAGGTCTCAGCTGTCCAGATCACGGCGACCAGCTCGGGGTCTGCCATGGCAGGATAAGTATGTGCACCAGTCTGCCTGACCCCGCTGCCCTGGCTGAGGCCCTCCTCCTCCCCTGGCCTCTTCTTCTGGCTCCATCTCTGTCTGACCTCTTCTATCATGGTCACTTCATGCCCCTGTTAGCCCCACTCCTCACTATCCCAGCTAAGGACAGGGAAGTAGGGGAGCTGCAGGTCTGAATCTGCCCCTGACTTGCTCTGGAACCCTGGGCTAGTCCCTGTCCCTCTCTGGGCCTCAGTTTCCCCATCTCTCACTGAGGGGCTGGAACTAATCAAAGACTTCCAAGGGCTCTCCCAACTGACTTTTGGATAATCTAAGACTTGCGAAGACTATATTCACCCCTTACTCCCGCCTCAGGCCCCTGCCATCTGGCCTTTGATGACGCCTCCATTGTCACTACTCTCACCAAGGTCCCTGCCCACCTCCATGCCACTGGGCCCTGCACTCACTTCTCAGTTCTCATCTTACTTGACCTCTCAGCCTCCTTGGACCCCACCAACCCCTTCTGTTAAAAAAAATAATTATACAGTTGATGTATGTCAATTATTTCTCAATAAAACTGGAAAAAAATAACTAACAAATTTTTATTTTATTACTATTTAACAGTTTTTGAATTGTCAAATATATATATTACACAAAAATTTACACTTTAATCATTTTTAAGTGTAAAATTCAGTGGCATTAAGTACATTCAAAAGGTTATTCAACGATTACCACTGTCCATTTCCAGAAAATTTTCATCATCCCAAATAAACTTTATACCCATTAAGCAATTCCTCTCCATTCGCCCAACCCCCGGTAACCTCTGTTCTACTTTCTATCTTTACGAATTTGCCTATTCTGGGTACCTCATACAAGTGGAATCATATATTTGTCCTTTCATGTCTGGCTTATTTCACTTAGCATAATGTCCTTCATGTTCATCCATGTTGTAGCACATTGCAGAATTTCTATCCTTTTTAAAAATGAATATTCCATCTTATATATATATAAATTTTATATATATATATTTATTTTCCACATTTATTTTGTTTATCCATCTGTTGATAGACCTGGGTTTGTTTATACCTTTAGGCTATTGTGATTAATACTGCTATGAACATTGGTGTGCAAGTTATGTGTGTGAGTCCTAGCCTTCAGTTCTTTGGGGTATACACTTAGGAATAGAATTGCTGGACCATACAGTAATCCTACGTTTAACTTTTTGAGGAGCCACCAAAATATTTTCCACAACAGCTGCATCATTTTGCATTCCCACTAGCAATGCATCAGTGTTCTCCACATCCATGCCAACACTTCTTTGTTGTTGTTGCTTATAATCGCCATCGTCATGGGTGTAAAGGGGTATCTCATTGTGGTTTTTATTTGCATTTCCCTAATGACTAATGATGTTGAGCATCTTTTCCTGTGCTTACTGACTTATCGTCTTTGGAGAAATATCTATTCAAGTCCTTTGTCCTTTGTGGGTTTTGTTTTTGGTTTTGTTTTTAGTTGTAGGAAGTCTTTATATATCCTAGATATCAATTCCTCACCAGTTATATGATTTGCCAATATTTTCTTCCATTCGTGGGTTGTCTTTGCTCTCTTTGATAGTGTCCTTTGATGCACAAAAGTTTTTAATTTTGATGAAATCCAGTCTTTTTGTTGTTGTTGCACCTCTCCTTTTTTTGACCACCACCGCTCTCCGCCCCCGGCTTCCCTAACCATGTTTTCCCGGTGTTTCTCTTTCCTCTCTGGCTGCTTCTCTTCAGATTTCCTTTGCTGGATCCTTTGACAGCCTGGGAGGCAGTAACGGGCTGTCACTCTTGCATCTGCAGGTGCAGACCTGAAGGAGCGGGAGCAGATGAGTGAGGCGGAGGTGGGGGTCTTTGTCCAGCGGCTCCGAGGCCTGATGAATGAGATTGGTGAGGGTCCTGGAGTGCGGAGGAGGAGGGCATTCTGGGGCCCTGCTGGTCCCAGCCTCACCCCACCCACCACTCTACTCTAAAGACAGAACAGTTTCTGTTGTGAGCTCTGTGGAGAGACAGATGATTGGCGGGGGGGGGCGGCAGGGGCAGGGAACAAGGAATTCTACAAGGGGGAGGGTGTGACGAGGGTTCAGAGGGCATTTCTCCCAGAGGGAGCCCTGGCTTCTCAGCCTTTGTGCCCTGCTCGTTATGACCCCCAACCCCTGTGCCCTCAGGGTGCAAGCCTGGCCTTTTCAGAGTCAGGTTTCACCAAGCATGCTTTCAGGCTTTGACAATGGCTGTTCTTTTGCCTGGAATATCCCTCCTTGGCCATCTGAACTTTCTACTCGTTCTTTAAGACCACCAGTGCCTGCTCCTCCAGGAAGCTGTCCCTGATCCATCCTCCAAGCTTCCTTTATCAGAGCACTGATTACCTGGGTCATCATTGCCTGTTTACAGGTCTGCCTTCCCCACGTCTGATTCAGTTGTGTTCCCAGCACTCAGTATGGGGCTTGGCACACAGAATAAGAAGGGAGTGCAAAAAGGCTGGTCCCAGGGAGGCCATCAGGAGATTACCCTGTCCATCTCCCCACTCCCGATCCCCAGCTGATCACACAACTCTCCCCAGTAGGAAAACCAACTTCTAAGGTAACCTGGCTGAGGTACCAGGTAAGGTCCCCAAACCTGGGACCAATGAAGCCCTCTGTCCCAACCAGTTAGCTCCTCCCCTCCCTGAGACACTGTCCGGGTCCTGCCAGGGCCTCGCAGGCTGAGCCTTTCTTCATCTCCACAGCAGCCTTCCCTGCGCCCACCATTGCAGCTATGGATGGGTTTGCCTTAGGTGGAGGCCTGGAACTCGCCCTGGCCTGTGACCTCCGAGTGGCAGGTACTGGGCACGGGGAGAGGTGGGGTAGGGTGGGGAAGGAAGAGTGAAACAGGCTAATTCTGGGGATTCTGCAGTCAGCCACTGCTCTTGGCTTTCCAAGCAGCCACAGAACTAAAGGCAAGGTGGGGGACAGAGAGTTCAGGCAGCAGCTGGTTCCCCTCCTGGCCTGGCCCGACTGCGGCAGTACCCACCCTTCTCAGTCAGCTGCCCTCCGCTCAGGACTGCTCCCACCAACCCCAGAGCAACTGCTAACATGACAGCAAAAAGAACACAGAGAGGGAAGGCTGGGGACAAAGACTAACTGTTCAACCTTCCAGTTCTGTCCAGGCCAGCTTTTTCAATCACGTTTTGAGCAAAGGTGAGCCGTGGGGGCGGTCTGTCACCTGCCCAGCTAGTCACAAACATGCCTGGGCAAGAACACTGCCCTCTGGTTCACTGGCACCCAAAAAGGTTTGCGTTACTAGTTCAGAGAAACTGAGCTTTGAAGAGTGGAGGGAGGGGAGGATGAAGATAATCGATCACTTTTTAACCTTCCTGTCTTGGTGGTTAGGTGCGCCCCTCCTGGAGGCAATCAGAGAAAGTCTGAGTGCCACCACGGTGCTACTCTCTTCCCCTCATTGCTTTCTCCCGCCATCCAGGAAGAACATTTTTTAAGAATGTGTAACCCCAGGCATAGAGGGAGCTTATATCTACAAGATGCGTATCGAAGAGAAGGCATCAAAATACCAGGTCAGGTCACAGCCCCGGATCTGCTTCTCACCTGCCTATGTTTAGGGCAGCTAACTTGCAGGGTTTGGTGGATAGGAGGGTGAACATCAACTCCTCCCTCCCGTACTGCATGGTTCCGGTGGCCTGTGCTGAGGGAATTCAGAAGCCTGTGTGGTGGGACACCTCAAGGAGGGCTTGTCAGAGGAAGCAGAACTGGGGAAAGAGGATGTGGACCGGAATACAGGAAATTTTCAGGCTGACAAAAAGCTGGGAAAAATACCTGGTGGGAGCAGGAGTCAGCAACACTCTAGGCCAAACCTGACCTAAGGATGCGTGAGACAGAGAATCCATTAACTTACAAATAGGTGTCGGGCACCTTCTAGGAACCCCTTCCTTGTTCCAAGCACCATTACCTCACTTGATCCTTAGCAGCTCTCTGGAGTAGGCAGAAGAGGGGTAGTCGTCTTCTTTCCACCCATGAGGCTCAGAAAGGGTAAGAGACTTGCCTGGTTGAGTAGGGGAGGTAGGATGAGCGCCTGGGCCTGCTGGCTTCCAGGCTAGGGCTCTTCCAAAGGCAGCATCTGGGGGAGTCTGGCTGCGGCCACACCACGAGGGAAGTGGCTGGCTGGAGGAGTGAGCAGAGCCCACAGGCGGTATCTCTTCTCCTTGGGGACTGGCGCTGGAAGGTAGGGCTGGGGCTTCATTCTGTTTTGTTTAAGCAGCTTCCTCAGCTGTCATGGGGCTGATTGAGACCACCCGAGGACTCCTCCCAGGAGCAGGTAACCTCAACCCACAGCATCCATCCTTCTTTACCTGTTCAACTCCAGTCTATCCAGCATAATTCCCTACTTTCCTCTTTTGCCCTATGTTCTGGGCTCTGCCCTGCCAACCTAACTCAGTTTGCTTCTGAGAGGTCTTGGCTGACTCCCAGCCTGGGCCTTCTCTGGCCTCCCACTTCCCATGCAGATTCACCACCCCTATTCCATCCTGGCAGGAGGGACTCAGAGGCTGCCTCGATGCCTGGGGGTGGCCCTGGCGAAGGAGCTCATCTTCACAGGCCGACGACTGAGCGGGTCACAGGCCCAGGCTCTGGGGCTGGTGAACCATGCTGTGGCCCAGAATGAGGAGGGCAACGCCGCCTACCACCGGGCACGAGCACTGGCCCAGGAGATCCTGCCCCAGGTTTGGTGATCACCCAGCACAGGAGGGCCTGTGCCACACGGGATGCATGTGTGGAGAGGCCAGGGGGCAACGGCGTCTCGTGCAGCCACATAAGATCCATTTACCCAGATTTATAAAATTAACCCTCTTTGGAGTTTTAGCATCCATTCAGCCATCCAGTAAATGAAATCAGATTTTAAGTTAAAATGAAAATTAAGTTCTGAGGGACTGGAATCAAATAGGCTTGAAAATCCTCAGAACAGCACTGTAAAACAGAACTTCCTGAGATGATGTAAACATCCTCTACCTGTGCTGTCCACTAAGGCAGCCACTAGCCACATTATTTAAATTAAAATTTTAGTTTCTCAGTTACACTTGCCACATTTCAAATGCCAATAGCCACATGTGGCTACTGGCTACTGTATTGGACAGTACTGCATTAAAATGTCCCCAAAATTGAAAAAGCAAGATTCTAAAGCAGATAAAGAACTACCAGCTCACCTTTCCGACCATACTACATGGTGGAAAAGTGCTTGAAATACATGATGTAGGACATGTTAAGCTCCATTCATTTTTTAAAATCCTCAAATAGCCTATGAGCATAGTCTCCCAAAAGGTTTAGAGACCCAGGGAGTAGGTTTAGGCCCTGCCTACATGTAATCTCCAAGTGCCTGAGAGGCTCTGCTGGCTTCTCACTCCTCTAAGAGGACCCAGAGGGAGGTCCCAAGTTTCTGCAGATATGTAAGCAGCTGAAATGGAGCTAGGTTTTGCTAATTTATAATACTGACTTAGCCCATACGGAGCATCTCATCCATCCGACACAATCCAAGGTACTTTAATAGTGTCCCAACTATTAGAACAATCCAGTTGAGCTGATTATCCCCATTGTATCTATGCTATAACAGACCCAGAAAGGTTAAGTGACTGTTCATCAAGGTCAAAGAAAGTGACTGCAATACCAGAAAGAAAAACAGTAACTGGTATTTTGGCATTAATGCTGCATAATAAAAAAACTGGTATTTTATTTTAAGGAGTGCAGAATGTGTATGATTTTTTAAAAAAACGAACTAAATAATGCATTTCAAATACAAAAAATTACAGACGTTACAAAACGAAGTTAAAATAGAAGCCTATAAAACTGTTACCCATACTCTATCCTTTTAATATTATTAACAGAGAAAAGTATTTGAATTAATCATGAAGAGTAAAAAAGAGGTATTTTATTTTGGAAAAAAACCACTGTCTTCCTTAAATAATCCTGCCTCTTTTTATAACTTTGAGGTCTTTTTTGAGGGCAGGGACTATAAAAAACTGATAGTGAATTTGGTTTAAAAGAAAGCATTTCTTTTGTCTTCTTTTTATTGATAGTTTCATCACATATAAATGGAGAGTCTGATGCTGTTAATTTTAATGCTGTCATGTTTCTGTTATAGTTGGTCAGAAAGTCTCTGAACTAATACAAAACTCTGAATGACTCAGGACAGTAGCTAATTACACTTCCACAGAGGGGGCCTATCCAGCAAGACTTGTAGACTACAGGGCTTATCTTTCTGCATAAACTAAATAACTGGGTCTCTGAGCTTATCTCAAGATGATTCAGGCTTCAGATTTTTCAGTATATTGAAATAACGGTACTCTACTAATATAATTACTAGTGTTTCAGTATTTAAAAGCAGCGTTGTATACCAAAACACGAGCATACCAAAAATTAGTACTAAAGTCACTAATGCAAATGCTAGGACATTTTGATGCAACCTGAAAAATGAATCTTTAACTTCCAGCTGAGTAACTGGGTGCCAAGGATGAAAGGGTTCTTGGATGGGGTGAGCACAAAGGGTGGTGTGGTAGATGGCTGCCCTCTAGCGGACAAACTACTAAGACTAAGGAGTCAAGTGGCTGCAGAGATTAGAGCCCAGAAAAAACTGTCAATAAACACAAGGTCCACAACTTAACACTCAGATCTTCCCTTTAAATAATAAACATACCTCATCCTTTGAATATGGATTTGGCTACGTTTTCTACTTGAACAACAAAGGGATGGAACATACTGTGGCCAGTGTGACTCACTGTTCTCATTTCCAAATAACATGAAATGACCAATCATATTTCTAATAATTCATACACGCACACGCACACACACACACACGCAGTGCACCCTTGAACAACACAGGTTTGAACTGTGCAGGTTCACTTATACATGGATTTTTTTCAGCTAAATACATACTACAGTACTGCACGATCTGAGGTTGGTTGAGTTCACGGATGCAGAACTCTTTATAGGGAGGGCTGGCTGTAGTTATACGCAGATTTTCCACTGCATGGATGGTCGGTACCCGTAACCCCTGGGCTGTTCAAGGGTCAACTACATATATATATGTATATATATACACACATACACACACACATACATACACACATACATACACACACACTCAGAAACATAAATGTGTGTTTTCAACACAGTACAACATAGCTACTATGTAGTTTTTAATGTTCTCTGATGAGAAATCAGTAGTTAAATAACATATATTCATGACAAGCAAATCAAACAGAACAGAAGAATAAGAAGGACATAAAGTAAAAATCTAAAAGTAGGGTGACCCTGTTTACCTGGGGCTGTCCAGGTTCAACGTGAAAGTCCCATGTCCTAATAACCCTTCAGTCACTGGCAAACCGGGAGAGCTGGTCACCAAAACATCGCTCAACTCCCCAATCCCTCTCCCCAGAGATGACCACTGTTACAGTTTGCACACTCTTCCAGAAATATTCATTGTATGTACAATATAAATTATGCACATATACTCATATCTAAATGACTCTAAATTCTTTTTAAGATGGTTTAGGGAACAAGGAACACACCTTTAAAGGCTAATCCAATTCTAACAGACATTTAAAAAACATGAAATTAAAATATGCATAGAAAAGAATTCAAACAGTATGGATAAAACAGAAAAGTGAAGTTCTCCATTCTCTTGACCCTTCTCCCCAAAGGCACATCATACCAACACCTTTTACACAAATGGAATAATATACAAACCAGTATGCACCTTTCTTTTTTACCTACTACCTTGGAGAGTTTCCCATTCCAGCACATACTTATCAACCCCATTCTTTTAAACAGCTGCACTTTTTCATTCATGGTATGGATGTGCCCTCATTTAACCAGTACTCTCATGAGGAACATCACATTGCTTACATCTTTATGCTCCTGAAAAATAGCTGGAGTGGATAACTTTGTACATCTTAGTGTACTTCTGGAAGTAGATGCCTACATGGAGGTACAACATGAAAGAGCATGTGCATCTAATTTGCCAGTTCTTGTCAAACTGCCTTCCCGAAGCATTGTACCAATTTACTCTCCTATCAATTATGTATGCAAATACCTGTTTCCTAAACCTCAGCTATAATGGGCATTACCAACACTTTACAATTTACCTGGCTGAGGTGAAAAGGAGCACCTCACTGTTCTGATTTACGTTTCTTTAAAAGTAAAGCTGAGCATACCTTGTGCCTGTATTTCTTTTCTGTGAACTAACTTTTCATACTGTTGTGAATGTTAAAAAAAGATTATACCAGCTTTTTGTTACGGAAATTCTTCTGTCACAGTATCACAAATATATTTTCCCAGTTTTTGATTTTTGTCTTTTATTTGTGGTATTTTTCACAGTCTGAAGTCCTTCATTTTTATGTAGCTAGCTTTTTTATTTATGGCTTCTATGCTAACAGACTTTTTAAATCATTCTTTTTCTGATAAAGAAAAACTTCAAATAATACAAATACAAAAACTTCAAATAATATAGGAGGCAAAGGCACTCCTTGCCTGGAAGTGGGGCTGGGGATGGAGTGCCAGGCCTGCTGTGGCACAAGCTAACTGGAAGCAAGGCCGGTGAGGCAAAGACGGCCACTTGGATGCTCTTGCAAAATGCCCCCTCAGGGTTCCAACCCAGGCCTGTCAGACTCCAAAGCCCAGGTTCCTAATCTTGACCGTTTTTCACCCTACTGGGGGAAAACCTGCTCGCAGGAGAGGCTTGAGATGAGACAGGTAGAGGAAGGGAGCAGCAGTGGGAAAGGTGACTGGGAATCAGATCGAAGCTTCACCACTGACTCACTGGACAAACGTGGCCAGGTGCTTCACCACCCTGAGCCTCGATTAAACATGGCACCATCCTGGAAGGATGGGCAGCAAGCACCATTTGACCATTAGAGAAGTCTGTGGGTGGGAAAGCATTTGGAAAATGTTGTACATGCTGGAGGGATGGATTAAATGACAAGAACCCCGGATGGTCACGATTGGGAGGGTCAGGGATCAGTTAGGCTTCCTCCATTGTAGAAAAGGAACATCTGCTGAGAAGTAGCAGGTACTAAAACTAACGAAACTTAACACTGTCAGTAGAACAGCTGGATCTCTGTGCAGACCTCTTCCCCCACCGCGGAGCTGTGTGCCTAACCATGAGCACTGATCCCCTCCTCAACCAAGCTGCTTCTTTTCCCTAGGCCCCCACTGCTGTGCGGCTGGGCAAAGTAGCCATTGACCGAGGAACAGAGGTGAGAGGGTTTTGGGTTGGAACCTGGGCCCCACTAAAGTCAGTGGGGCGGCTGGGAGGTGGTGCTTTCATGGCAAACAGATGGACAGCACAGCTGGAAAGAGCTCGGGAACTGGACTCTTCTAACAGACTTTGAGTCTGACCTCTCTCTTTGTGCCTTGCTTTTACCTACTTACAAAATCAAGTTTAGCCAGGTGATATTCCAAATGACATTTTATCCTCATCTCTAGCCCTTGGAGAGAGAAGGAAATTGAGGTTCAGAAAGGGTAAGACTTATCCAGGGTCACAGAACAAGGGAGTAACAAGAACCCAGGTCTGCGTGGCTCCCAGTCCACGTTCTCGGGTTTGTGTTGGTCACTATTGTGGCCTCGTGGACCGGGCTCAGGTGTGGGGCCTTGGCTGCAGCTAACCCATCGTAGACATCAGCTTATTCATTCATTCATCACACACTGAACCTAGACCTGAATTGGGACCCAGAAATGAGTCAAATATGGTCACTGCCCCCAAAGTGGGGAGGGGGACGGACACAAATCACTAATAAAGGGTCAAGGGTACCAAGCAGACACCCTGGAGAGGTTAGAGCTGCACTGTCCATGTGGCTACTGGCTACGGTATTGGACAGTGCTGAGTTGGAGAATGTTTTCTAGAACTGGGGCTTAGGGTGGATGAGAATTCCAAAAAATAGGGACAAGTGTGAGGAAAAACACAGAGGTGTATAAATAAGCAACTTGACAGAACAGGACGAAGGGACGACTGAGACAACATAGCATGGAGGTTAGGGGCATAGGCTCTGGTGCTGGACCATCTGGGTTCAAAGACCTGCTTTTCCACATACTGTTGTGCCCTTAGACAAATCATTCCACCTTTCTATGCCTCAGATTCTTCAGCTGTATAGTAGGGAAAATAACCCCTGTTGGGAAAGGTACTTCTCTTAAAATAGTGCTTGTAAGTGGTAGTAATAGCAAGTACTGTGCAGTATAGGCTGGGAAGTTGCCAGGGGCCAAGTCATAAAGGCCTTAGTCCTCAGGGCAATGGGAAGCCAGCACAGTTCACTAATAGGGGTGACAGGAGGCATGGGGAGGCAGCCAGACGGCAAGGAGGGAACACTGGCTGTGCAAGCACAGCTCAGGCACACCCTCCTCAGCTCTACAGGCTATGTGTCATCCTCCCCGCTGTTCTCACAGCCCGCATTCGTCCCAGCACTGTTTCACCACTGTTAGGAATGGTATTCCCTCTCCAGGTAGGGGATTCCTTATCATCTCCTCTCTCTTCATATGGGCTGGCATACAGTAAGCCTCAATAATTCTTTGCTGGAAGAATCCATAATCAGTAAGAAGTGGTGTAGGAAGTAGGACTAGCTGGCGCCCAGTGCTGATGGGGATGGGCAAGGTCAGGGTGATCCACGCACAACTTCTTTCTTGCAGGTGGACATTGCATCAGGGATGGCCATTGAAGGGATATGCTATGCCCAGGTATGTGTCTGCCACCAGCCCTGCATGCTTGTAGCAGAAGCCGGGCCAGAGTGGGTGGCCTTAAGTACTATATGACCAATTCAGTAGGTTCCTCCCAACCCAGAGAGTCAGTCTCTGTGCCATTCCTTCCTCAGTTAGCCTGGGGTGATCCCAGGAGAGCCACACTGCTCCTCTCTGGGACTGTTTCCTCAGCCATCTAATGGTGGTGTATCCTGCTCTACTTGGGTGCCCAGAGAATCACAGAGGAACTTGAGAGAGAAGAATAGCAGCTTATGCGATCCCTGTACCAGTGGCTATTGTAGAGGCCAGGCTGGAGTGGGACATCAAAGCCTTGGTTTTCACCTATAGGCTGTGTGTGTTCGATGGTGGGGCAATAAACCTGGGGCTGACCTATTTAGCCCCTCACTCCTGGGTGAGTCAAAAATATTAATCTCCAGTTTAACAAATAAGGAAAATACTCCTAAACAGGGGGTCCTGGGACTTGTAGGACGTAGTGTGAACCAACTACACACCAGGATTCAAAGCCAGAGTTCTTACCGCAAAGCCTAATCCATCTTCTCTACTGAGTAGCCTCATTTCTGACTGTTGCACGAGACTGAGCTCTCTGGAGGCGTGCAAGCTGTGTGCAAAGAGAGGCTAGTGTGACAGGCCTCGGGTGCTGAAGAGGCAGCCTGTCTTCCCCAGGAGACCAAGGAGCCATCGAGGCCCATACTGTTGCATGGGCCTCCGGTGTTGCACCACCAGAGTCCAGAGGCAGCGAAAGACTTGGATTCTGTCCTTGTCATGCGTTGAACAAGCTTGAGCGAGTATTGGCCTCTGGTCCTGCTCCCACAGACTAATACTCTGTATGTTGTTTCAGAACATCCCGACCCGGGATCGGCTGGAAGGCATGGCTGCCTTCAGGGAGAAGCGGCCCCCTAGATTTGTTGGCGAGTGACTTCCCTTGAACCTTACGCATGGGAGATGCACACCTTACAGGGAAGGATCCAGAAGGAAAACGTGCAGCGCGCCTGCCCTCCTCATTTCCCCTCTAGGCTTCAGTTTCCTCACAAGGACGATGATCGATATAGAGTGACTGGCACGGTGCCTGGCACGAAGGTGCCACCTACCGCTACCTTCATCACTCCTCACCCAGGCTAGACAATCACTGGTGTCGGGTTGGCTTTGGAGAATACCTGTCTCTCCCTAATAGAACGATCAACTAAGGACAAAACAGACCCCTCTGGGCCTTTATATCACTGGCACTCAAGCCTGACCTCTGCCTCTCAGTTACTAGGTGCTCACCAGAGATGAGAGGAGGTTGTAAGAACCACCCTCAACTGCCCTGTTTCTTCCTCTGTACAACAGAGATAATAAGGAAACCCTGGCAGTGGTTGAATAGGCCCAGCTCTCTGCCAGTTACTCACTGTGTGCCTCAGCCTCCTCATTTATAATGAAACTGTTGGGAGGACTAAACAAATAATAAAACGCCTGATGTTCAATAAACGTGAGTTATTATTCATGTACAGTGTTCTTCTAAGAACCAGATGAAATCACTGCTGTGAAAACCTTTTGTAAACTGTAACGTGGCAGGCAAATCTTTGATGGAGCATTAAATAGCTTTCAGGAGTGCTGAGAAGGGAACGATTAACTCTGACGGACAACATGGAAGGTCAGGAAATGGGCAGGTAACACTGGAGTTGAAAGCTGAAGGATCAATAGGCATTTGAGGCGAAAAAGAGGAAGCCTGAGGGGAACAGCACGAGCAAAAGTGAGCAAGATGACGACACTGAGAAATAAAGGGTGGCTGATATGCACATGTGCACCCTAGTCTCAGGAGCCCTCCTTCTGTGCCCCAAGGCAGGGGAAGAGACAGCCACGTGGTCATTCTTTAACTGACCTGAGCTTTCTGCACCTACGCCCAGCCAGACTCAGAAGTCACTAAGCCACGGGCATGGACACATACCAATAACATTGTTGACTTGCTGCTAAATACAAATGTGCCCCAAAGTTGTGCTCATTTCCTGAAAGGGAGAGTAACACAGAAGAGCCCAAGTCTCTGAATCAGCAGCAACCGCATGAGCAGCATCGATCTACTCAGGAAAGTAACCTGAACTTCTTCTTTCTCATCTGTTAAATAGGGAGGATAAAACTCAACTATCACAGAGGATTGTTGTGAATGAGACAAAACTTGGAGAGGTGCCCAGTGTAGAACTGGACCTCAACAGGCACTATTTCCCACCCACCCTCCTCCCATTAGCCTAAGCTAGTATCTGGTAACAGCATGTTCCAACGCACGGAACTCAGGTCAGGAAAGTAAGACAGACTTTTGAATCATGCAAAAGAGTGAATGAGAGAAAATACTGTGTAGTTGCAGGACTGTAGAAGGAAGCAGATTACAAATTCCTCTTATCCAGTCACCAGTGAGCAATAGTTTGAAATATGGTTTAGAATAAGAATAAGCCTCATCTGATTCCAAACAAAGGTATATAGCATTCCAGTTAAGAGTCTGGCCAGGGCTTCCCTGGTGGCACAGTGGTTGAGAGTACGCCTGCCGATGCAGGGGACACGGGTTCGTGCCCCGGTCCGGGAAGATCCCACATGCCACGGGGCGGCTGGGCCCGTGAGCCATGGCCACTGAGCCTGTGCGTCCGGAGCCTGTGCTCCGCAAAGGGAGAGGCCACAACGGTGAGAGGCCTGCGTACTGCAAAAAAAAAAAAAAAAAAAAAGAGTCTGGCCAGCTAACAGCACAAAAATCTAGTCCTAAAATAAGCTACTAATTCAGAAAGGAATTTATTTCTTTGAAAAACTTAAACAGATGAATGGTAAAACATGTTTTGTTAGTTGTCGATAATAAGGTGAGGAAGGACTTCATACTCTATTCCACAGAGTGGGTTTGCAGAGGACACAAACCAAAGCTTCTGATAGTTTATACTGTGGTTGAGGCTGGTTCTCAGAAGCTCACTATTTTTCTCATCTCCATATTAGGTAAGAGCACCTCTTCACACCTCTGGCACAGCCCTTCCTTTTCCTCTCAGTTTTGGTCACAGTCATAACTCAAATTAAAAATTTGAGGGATTGAGATTTATAATCCCTATATAATCTTTCATCTGAACACTCTATTCTCAGTCCTAACTCTGACCATGCCCCACCAGCACACCCAATCACATACAATGTTACGCTTACTCAGTCTAACGTGTAACGCTGGAGGAAGGAAGGTCAAAGGTAGACTATCCAAAATCATAAAAATATATTTCTCTTCCCTCCACCCAACGAGTGGAAGGTACTCTGGTATCTATTAAAAATAATTTTTTTTCCTCCCCTCCAATAGAAGTTCTGCCTTCCAAACAGTACATTTATACGTGTACGTTTCCTAGAACTTTTTCATGTACTTCTTTTCCAGTGGCTTCATATAACCAGGAATAACAACTTAGGAGATTCTTTCAAACATGAAATTTAATAATAAATATCAAAGTTTCCCCGTAAGTCTTTCTTTTTCCTTTCCTCTGACAAACACTCAGAGTTAAGAAATTGGTCGGGGCTAGAGAAAAGTAACTGGCATAGCTGTTCCAACACAAGCTCACAGGTCTTCACACAGAGTCCAGGGCTTGATTTTTCAAAACTGCTGAAAGGGTATTCCCAGAATGATTCCAACTTGATTTGGGATCATGGCTATCATACAAACCCAACCTTCTTATAAGTTACAGAAAGTCAACCAAAAAAAAAAAAAAAAAGGCCAAGAAGGCAGTCAACTCACAAACTCCAATGACAACTTGTTTCATTTCAATTCAACATTCAATTGGTGACAGGGCAGAAGACCTGACACTGAGCAACAGAGCACCTCTGAAGCCCCTGAGGATAAGAAGGGCATTCAGCAGAGAGGGGGTCTCTGATAATTCATGAAATGCATTCTGAAGTCATCTAGAAGGGAGGCTGCAATGTGCTGTGCTTGGGGGTCTGCCTCACTGTGCTTCTGGATGTCACACAAAAGCTGCAGTCCTTCTTCTTCGACTAACATTTTGCAGTATTTGCTGGCTGAAAGAAAATCAAGCGAAGAAACCTGACGGACAAGTTGGCATCTTAAATATTCCCAAATTACCACATTCACCATTTTGAAGAAAGAGTACAAAGTTTTAAGCCCTTTGACACAGGAATTAACAGATAAACTGTGTCAATTTAGAAGAAATATGCCAGGTAATGCTTGGCTTGTGTAATGAGATAATGGATGATTATTTTATTATGTTTACTTCTGGACAACTCTAGGCTTCAAATGTCTCTAATCCTAGCTAAAAGGATAAGAACATCTTTTATTACAAAAATGATACAAATTTCAGGTTCAGGCGATATGTTGAGCTACACAACCTAAAAACACCAGAGCTGGATACAGTATAATTGAAAAAAATTTTTAATTCATAGTTGAGTGCACAAAGGAAAGGAATTGTCCAGGAGTCAGACACAAAGAGCAAAAAGCACCTAAAGCTCGTGTAGCCTAACCTGTAACTATCGTCGGGCAGAAAGGGACCGTCAGTTTCAGTAATCTAGGAATTTAGATTTTAACTTAGGAAGTCAGAAGCAAAATCAATGCATAAAGCTGGCCCCTCAAAGGGCAAGACAACGGATAAGACAATGAAACATCTGCATTTAGCCTGACTCCTGGGAGAAGTCTTTCCTGAGAATTTATAACCAGTCCCAAGTTGGTATAGGGTTTGAATTTATATTACCCTAAATGTTCTGGGAACCCTTGAGCTGAGAAATTAATATAAGAATTAGTCCAATCCCAGGGAAACCTCTAGAACACTTGACAGAAGCAAATACAAAGCTGTACTGAAGGGACATGTGCACAACTCAGTCTGAAGGGATTCTCTTAATCAGTCCAAGAGTCTATTAGACACAGAAACGATCCAAAAACACATCTAAGGCAATTACCAAGAATGCAGTAAAAAGAAACAAAGACATGGAAACATTTGTTTTTAAATGGTAGGACAGATTCAGAGAAGGTATAAGATACTGCTGATAGATGTTACAAGAAAGGAATAGAGAGAATAGGTGGAGGGTAATATTTTAAAAGAAAATGGCTGAAAATTTTCATCAATTTTGTAAGGTATAATCATGACCCGAAACCCAGAGGCCATATAACAAAATATTGACTTGTAAAAACAATGAACAAAATCAAGACAATAAACTGGGAAAAAGTATTTGCAAGAGTTCCTTCAAATTAAAAAGAAAAAGACCAAAAATCAGTAAACAAAAAGTGAGCAATGGAAATCAACAGACAATTCAAATATAAGACAGTTCACCTTACTTAAAATAAACATCATCTGAGACTCTCTTTCACCTTAGATTGACAAAGATCAAAAAATTCAACTACGGCTTCCCTGGTGGCGCAGTGGTTGAGAGTCCGCCTGCCGATGCAAGGGACATGGGTTCGTGCCCCCCGGTCCAGGAGGATCCCGCGTGCCGCGGAGCGGCTGGGCCCATGAGCCATGGCCACTGGGCCTGCGCATCCGGAGCCTGTGCTCCTCAATGGGAGAGGCCACAGCAGTGAGAGGCCCGCGTATCGCAAAAAAAAAAAAAAAAAAAAAAAATTCAACTAGGGCTTCCCTGGTGGCGCAGTGGTTGAGAGTCCACCTGCCAATGCAGGGGACACGGGTTCGTGCCCGGTCCGGGAAGATCCCACATGCCGCGGAGTGTCTAGGCCCGTGAGCCATGGCCGCTGAGCCTGCGCATCCGGAGCCTGTGCTCCGCAACGGGAGAGGCCACAACAGTGAGAAGCCCGTGTATCCCCCCCCCCCAAAAAAATTCAACTAAACCTTTTTGCAAGAATAAAAGTAAACTGGAAGCTCTAATATATTACTGATGGGAATGCAAACTGGTAATCAATTATCTGGATGACAGTTTAGCAATACCTACCAAAACAAGCATTCATAACACTTCGACTCAGTAATTCTAAAAGTATTCTGCAGATTATGCTTGCAAAGTGATGTCTTTTCTTTTAACAAATGGTATGCACTACGCTTGTACTAATACTGTGCTATGTACAAATGCTCGTACTATGAGCCAAGCAATGCTTAAATGCTTTGCAAATGTTACCTCATTTAATTCTCATAACAGCCCTATGAAATAGGTACTTTAATCCCCATTTTACAGATGAGGAAACTGGAGCACAGAGGGGTTCAGTAACTTGCTCAAGCTCCCACAGTTAGTAAATGGGAGAAAAGTACAAATAGTCTGATTCTGGGGTCTGTCCTCTTAATTAGCACACATGTTCATCTTTCCTAAATATATAGTATGTGTGTGAGTGAGAGAGAGAGAGAGAATGTCATTATTCATTGAACCAGTGTTTGTATTGTAATAGAAAAGACTGGAAACAATGTTAAATAAATTGTTACATCATATAGCAAAGAAATACAGAGCAATCTAATCAATAGTGGTGATCTGGAGTCAGATCACTAGGTTAGAACCCTATCTCTGCCGGTGCAGGCTACTTTAACTTTGGGCAAGTTACTTTACTTCTCTATGCCTCATTTTCTCATTTGTAACAATAAATACAATAAAATGCTACCTGTTCTATCTGTTGTGAAGATTAAATAAGTTACACATAAATAGCTTACAACACTGCTTGGCACACAGTAAATATAAATACTCAACTAAATTCTAGTTGTTGTTACAGTTACTACTGTTGTAATTGAATATACCAGAGTCTGTTTCAGTGCCATTCAAACTGATTGATCTGCCTCCATCTATTCATATGCCAGTACCATTTAAAGAGAAGTGTTAGAGACTTCTCTGGTGGTCCAGTGGTTAGGACCCCACGCTTCCACTGCAAGGGGTGCCAGGGTTTGATCCCTGGTCTGGGAATTAAGATTCTGCACGCCACAGGCACAGCCAAACATAAATAAATAAATAAAGAGAAGTATTAGGGCAAGCTCCTAAAAACCATTTTTCTCAGTCAGTTCTTTCCTATTTATCCTGCCACTTTAACTTTAAAATAATTTTCAGATTCCTCAACTCTTACTCATTCACTTGAATTGTATTATATCCGTGAATTGAAAAGAACTGAGTATAGTATGTCTCACAATTATTTCAGGCTTCTAAATTATTTCCTATAGTTTTTTTTGCATATAGGCCTCAATACTTGTCAAAGCCATTCTGAGATAGCTTATGCTTTTGATAGTTAAAACTTTAATTCTAAAAGTTATATCTTAGGTATTTTAGTATAAAATTATAGCCTATATTTCTTTTATAATAAAAGCAAAAATTTTAATAATAATGCTTAACAAAGAATAAAAGCCAAGGGACTTCCCTGGTGGTGCAGTGGATAAGACTCCACACTCCCAATGCAGGGGGCCTGGGTTCAACCCCCGGTCAGGGAACTAGATCCCACATGCATGCCACAACTAAGGAGCTGGCAAGGCACAACTAAGGAGCCCTGGAGCCACAACTAAAGAGCCCACCTGCCACAACTAAGGATCCCATGTGCTGCAACTAAGGAGCCCACAAGCCACAACTAAGACCTGGCGCAACCAAATAAATAAATAAATATTTAAAAAAAAAGAATAAAAGCCAAGAATTCCCAAGGGGAATTTAAAACAGCAAAACATGGAAAAACATTTAAGCTGCCTGGGACCAACTCCTGACATCTGGCCCCCCAGCCTCCCTCAAACCATTACAAAGAGGCAAATCTATGTACTACTATAGGAAGAATAGTATTCATGATAAACTACTAAGTGAAAAACAGCAAGCTATAGTATAGTATGCACAGAATGAGCCCATTTTGTCTAAAAACATTATCCTATTCTCATAGAGTATATACTAACTATAGCATGTATACAGAAAAGTATCTGGAAGTATAGTTATCAACTTATGGACAGTGCTTGCCTATGGGGAATAGGAGTGGGAGCAAACTTTCACTTTCTATATCGCTTGACAAACACCCCCAATTATAATTCTGTAGCATTTTTTATCCTAATACAAATGCTTTTCAGTTGCTTTTTTAAAAGTGTTAAAATCAGGACATAGGTGAACAATTTTTCAAAATTCCATCTTGAACTTAATCCTTATACAGAAAAATAGCTGGAAAACTATTCTTTTTAATTACATACGGTTTTTACTGCAGACATGATACATGGCCCATAGTGCCCAGAGCTGAACCTCTGGTCGAGAGACGTTGCCAAGGAGTGGGAAAAATGCCTTGAAGGATCTAAATAAGTACAAAGAAGATGTTTCTTCAGAACTCAAGCTAACATCAGGGATATAATAATAATTGTCAACATTTTCCCCCCAGGGTCAATTCCTCACCAAGACAGATGTACTTCTGAGCATATAATCAGAACTAGCATTTAAGAAATTATACTCTGTGTGAGACATTATACATGCAATATCTGATTCCACCCTCAATCTTGCACACTGCCAGCCTCATTTTACAGATGACGAAAACTGAGTCTCAGAGTTTTTCTAAAAGTGATTTTCCCAATATCACAAAGAAACAGGATTTGAACACATGCTATTTTATTCTAATATTTTATCACTGTACCATGGCCTCTACATAGTGAGTAGACTGAGGACAAGCTTTAAGAAAAGCACTATACCATCATGAAATTACCTGTAGGTCACCAATGCTGTCATCTTACAACTTGAACTTGGCCAGTTCTGGATGGTCGTATACTGTACAAAAAGACATATCAAGATTCTGGTATTGTTTCATGTCATTTATAATTACATATATATGAAACAACATAAGTTTTCAAAACATGGGATTGATTACTCAAATTTAGGATACCTAACCTGCCAACTATCAATTAGATAAGCATTATATATGTAGAATATAAACAAAGTCATGTGGAAAACAATGCAATAAAAAGGGGCTCCTGTTTAATGATGGAAGATTGAGCATGCACCCACTCCTCCCTTAAATCCCATGAACAGAATGATACAAACGGTTTAAAAGAAGACAAATACACATAGAAGAAAGCAGAAGAAAAATGGTAACTAATTTAATAGATCTAGCACTGGGGAAGGTTAAAAAAACAAACCATTTTGAACAGAACACCCAAGAGACTTAAATATTTGGCAAAAGTATTACTTCAGGAAGTGAGATTAGAGGTGGGGTTGAAAATAGGAGGATTGGTTGAAAGTACCAAAGAATCAAGACTTCAAGATCTCCTCTACCACCCCTTACAAAAATTTCTGGACTGGGCAATCCCATGAACAGCTGAGGTTGGGAGTACCATGCTAAAACGGGGGGCTAAAGTGAAAAATCTAAATACTAAATGCTGAGTCTCCTTTACCCCCCAACTCTCTTCCTCTAGTGGGTGTTTAGCCTGTTGGAAGCCGACCTTATAATCTTCAATCAGAAGAATAGAAATTAAGGAAGGGAGGGATGGGACTTCCCTGGTGGTGCAGTGGTTAAGAATCCGCCTGCCAATGCAGGGGACACAGGTTTAAGCCCTGGTCCGGGAAGATCCCACATGCCGCAGAGCAACTAAGCCCGTGCACCACAACTACTGAGCCTGCACTCTAGGGCCCACGAGCCACAACTACTGAGCCTGTGTGCTGCAACTACTGAAGCCCACATGCCTAGAGCCCGTGCTCCACAACAAGAGAAGCCACTGCAATGAGAAATCTGTGCACCATAATAAAGAGTAGCCCTGGCTCGCTGCAATTTGAGAAAGCCCATGTGCAGCAACAAAGACCCAATGCAGCCAAAAAAAAAAGGAAGAGAGGGAAGCAGGGAGAAAAAAGAGGAAAGTAAAAGGAGGGATGGAGGGGCGAGAGGGAGAGAAAGAAATTTCCCAGAATTGAAGGAAATGAGCTTCCAGAGCAGTAAGTAGCCAATGGAACAGATGAAAATGAACCCACATCAAGGCACATCACTGTGATTTCCAAACACTGAAGACAAAGGTCTTAAAGCTTCCAAAGAAAAATGGCACAGGACTTCTCAACAGTGATACAGAGAAATAAAAGACAATGGAGCAATGACTTAGAAATTGTGAAAATATTTCAAAACTTAACTTTTATACCTAGCCATTTGATCAACTAAATGTGAATGTAAAATAAAGGCCTTTTCAAACATTAAAAGGTTTCAAATTTTCTTTTTCATATATCTCTTAGGAAGCTACTGGAGGATATGACGCAAGAGAATGAGGGAGTACACCAAAAAATGGGAAGGTATGCAATCCATGAAACAGGGAATCCAACACAGAGAGCAAAGAGGATCTCCAGAATGATAGTAAATGAATATCCTGGGATGACAGTGGTCTAACAGATATACAAAAAAGCAAATCAGATGGAAACAAAAACAGAAGGCTTGGGAAAGTAGTCTCCGAGAAGCTGAAGTAGACAGGATGTGCTTGAATGTACTGAAAGGAGATGTATACTTGAAGTATAGGAAAGGGTGTGCATTGGGACAAAGAGAAAAAGAATCTTCATTTTCCAAAGTGGGAAAATAAATTGATAATGTCTTTAACTACAAAGTCAAGAAATAACAACATATGTTAGCGATATGGAGGTAAACACCAAAAGAAATAGCTTTAAAAAGAGCTGAGAGTGGGAAAGAGAATTAGAATAAGCCATATAAACGGTTTGCATGTATAACTTTTATAGAAGGAAAGTTACCAGAAGGAATGCAACAAAATGTTAATAGAGATTAGCTTTGGGTGGTTAAGGTGTGGGTGATTTATAATGTTTTCTTTATATTTTTCTCTCTCTTTCCCATTTTCTACAATGAACACATATTTCAAAAATTCTTACGATCTAGAAAAATAAGTTTTCTGCAAGAAGAGATGACTCTGGATTTTGTAAAGAGCAATGGTTCTCATACCAGATCCTGGAGGAGTGCTCTCCTCTGGAGGTCATGGGATATCCAGGGCTGTTTGTCAGATGTCAGGTGGGCTATGATGCCTGCAGCTAAATAGCTGACTTCCAATTCCTTACTATGCAGCAAGCTGCTGACATGCTTTACCACATCTTCAGTCATCAGCTTGGAAGACAGTTCTCTGACTTCAGCTATGTTGTTCTATGGGTCAGATGGAGCAGAGAATATGAGGGACAGGAAAGGAGGGGAGAATCAGGAACTGGTTCCTCTCCCTCTCCTACTGCTCAGCTCATATACATACAAGAACACTTAGTCCCATCCTCCTCCCTCTGACTTAGCCTAACACCTACAATCCCACCCCCTTGATGATGAGGATGATCAGGAATAACAAATCATTGAGTAAGCACTTACTAAGTGCCAGGCACTGAGCTAGAGAGACTGAAATGTCTTTTTATCTGCCTTATCGCACTTAATCTTTAATAGTCCTACAAAGAAATGCGACACTCAGCAAGACTGACTTGTCAGGTTCACACTGCTAGTAACTGGTTGGACTAGAATACAAATCCAGGTCTGACTAAAAAACTTAACATTCCTGGGGGCCCACTATATGTTACATTAGCTTTAAGTTTAACAGTAACAATGAAAGGCAGGAAGTATTTTCGTTATGTACTGTATTAGTTTTCTATGTGTGTAACAAATTAACACAAACTTGGTGGCTTAAAACAACATACATTTTTCCTCTCCCACTTTCTGTGGGCCTCGCTTAGCTGGGTCTCACGAGCCTGCAATCAAAGGGCTGGCTGGGCTGCATTCTCATCTGGAGGCTTCAATGGGTGAGGTGTGGGTGGGGAGAATACTTCCAAGCTCACTCAAACCGTTGGCAGAATTCATTCCCCTGTGGCTGCAGGAAGGAGGGTTTCTTGCTGGAGGTCACTCTCAGCTCCCAGAAGCTGCCCATAGTTTTTTTTTTTTTTTTTGCTATGTGGGCTTCTCCCTTCTCCAACCACTCACTTCTCTAGAGTGTCTGCTAGGAAGAAGGATTTTATACATATTGTCATATAATCACAGGAGTGATATCCTATTATCTTTGCCATATTCTGTTAGTTAGAAGCAAGTCACAGGTCCTGCCCAGACTCTAGGGAAGGAGATTACACAAAGACATGAACACCAAAAAAACTATAATCACTGGGGGTTGGTCACTTAGGGTCTGTCCACTACACAGATGAAAAAACAAAGGTTTAGAGGATAAACACACAGTCAAAGCGACCGCAGCAGTTACTGCTCCTTCTAAAGCAGCTTTCAGAAAAGTATACCCTATAGACTTAGTATGTTGAGAAAGGCATAAGACACTCTGCAGAAAATTGTACTGTTTTGAGACCCACCCTGCCCCCTTTTCCCAAGACTAGCTATACCCTTCTTGTTAACAGCATGATTTCAGCAGAAACTGCACTGTTTTTAGACCCCCTGCCCTTCTTCCCTGGGCCAGCTACACAATTAGTCAACAGCATGACCAGCATTGAGTCTACCAGATGGGCAGCCCCAAAGAAGAAGAGACAAGATGATAGATAGGATCCTTAGCAAAACTGAAAGGGACACCTCAGTTGAGTCCCAAGTTCCTCTTTAATCTTGGCAGAGGCTTTTATATTAGCCTTTTCTTCCCAAGAGTCTATGGAATAAAATACTGAATGGGAGCTACAGGAGAATGTGGGTCTTCCTCATACAGAAAAAGGAAGGACAAGGAACAACCTCCCTAACCCTCAGTATTCTGAGAGGCTCTCAAAAGGATAAAAAGAAGGATACTTAGCATTGTATAGATCTATGAGGCTTCAATCCACCCTTCTGGCCTTATTTCCCATTGTTTTTCTTCTTCCCACCTTCTCCCAAAATTCCAGATACTCTATATTACGGTGTCCCTCAAATGATTACATTTTCTCATTCTTTCTTAGCCCAAAATGACCTTTGTTCCTTACTTCTACTTTTCTGTACCTTCCAGGTTTCCAATACTAATCATGTATTCCTGTCTATGAAGCCTTTCACATCTGCTCTGTCCCAAGTCCTGTATGTGTTAGGGATACAAAGGGCAAGACACAGTCCCTGCTTTCAATGAGTTCATGATCTAGAATCAAAGGCTCCCACTGGACTTTGTGCCTCTTTTCCAGCACTTACCACAGTCAATCATGAATTAGAGAGGTATTTGCATACATGTCTGACACCACCTCCCAACATTATTAGTACTACCAGCTTGTGGTTAAGTGGAAATGGCTGTCTTTTTCCTTTCACATGACGGTCTAGTATGTTTGAAAGAAACCATGAATACTGGCTTAACTTTCATGTATCTGTGTCTTCCGAAGCACCAGCACAGCAAACTGCAGGGGCATACAGTAGTATGTCTTCGTTACTTTTTGTAAATCTTCACCTTTATCTTTAGGAAACAAAGAAATCTCTCAATAACAAATATCCTGATTGGGAGGTAGTATAAAAGTATAAACAAAGATATTTCTAAACACTTAATTCAATTGTTAAAGAGGAAGTAGGGTAAAGTGGCTAATATCAGAGGGTCTGGAGCCAGACTGCCTGAGTTTGAGTTCTGATTCTGCCTCTTACTATCTAGGTAACATAGGGTAAATGGCACTTCTGTGCCTCAGACTGAATATCTATAAAATGTAGACAACGATGTATGGGAGAGTGCAGAACATAATGCAATTTCCCTATCCCTGTGTATATGCCCTTTAACAATGTGACTGCTCTTCCCATCAAGGGGTGGCCACCTCCTTTAATCTGGGCTTATCCGTAGGCCTAAGAAATACCTGGTCTTTGTCCCTATTTCCTGACTCAGAGCTCTCAAATCCCTTGGAATTTCTGGAGTGACTGGAGCATCTTTGTTCTAATGAGGTGACTCTTGGCAGGCACCTAGATAGCTTCTGGATGGGGGCTGGATGCCAGAAAGACCAAACCTTGATTAGAAGCCTGGAACTTTCAACCCCATGCCCCCAACCTCAGCGGGAGAGGAGAGAGGCCAAAGATTGAATTAATAATCAATCATGCCTGTGTGATGAGACCCCCACCCCCACATAAATACCCCTAAATAATGGGGTTTGGAGAATTTCTGGGTTGGTGAACACATCAAGGTGCTGGGAAGGTGGTGTATCCAGAGAGGGCATGGAAGCTCTGCACACATCCCTCCTTCCTTGCCCTACATATCTCTTCTATTTGACTGTTTCTGAGTTGTATCCTGTAATAAACTGAAAATAGCAAATAAAGTGCCTTCCCCAGTTCTGTGAGCCATTCTAGCAAATTATCAACCTGAGGAGGGGGTCGTGGAAACCCCCAATTTAAAGTCAGTCAGTCAGAAGTAGGGGTGGCCTGGGCTTAACAGCTGGCAACTAAAGTGGAGGCAGACTTGTGGGACTGAGCTTTTTAATTTGTGGGACCTGATGCTAACTCTGGATAGCTAGTGGCAGAAGTGAACTGAATCGAACTGTAGGACACCCAGTTGGTGTCAAACAAGTGGCGAAGTGGTTGTTGGAAAACACCCCGGGTCTCGTAATCTACTTTGACCTGTGAGACATTAGAAAATCTGATATAAGCAGAGGTTTAAGAAGTACTTGTACAGTGCACTTGCCTTCTATTGCTGCCCAGAAACTGCCAAGTGAAGAAGCTCATGGAGACACAAGGCCCAGCTAACAACCTGTACCAACGGTCAGAGCTGAGAGTCAGGCCATCCTAGAGCATCTAGGCCTAGCTGAGCCACCAGATGACTGCAGCGACATGAATAACTCCACAGAGACCAGCAGAAGAACTGTACAGCTGAGCTGAGTTCAAACTCTAGACCCACAGATTCATAAGTGAATAAAATGGATGCTGTTTTAAGCTGTAGTGTGTTTACAGCAATAGATGACTCATATATGATGGTATTTACTTTATAGGGATAGTGTGAAGATTAAACGAGTTAATGCACGTAAACTGCTTACAAAAGTGCCTAGCACATAGTAGGTACTACATGAGCGTGAGCTTTCTATTTTTTTAAGTAATTAGAGTTAACTCAAAACAATTCACCTTACCAAAAGACCAAGTACTTTGCTTTGTATTGTTGACTCTGAAAAAGTCTGTGAAAAGAATATACAGGTTACTTTATCATGAAGAAAAGAACTTTACAGGGACTTCCCTGGTGGTCCAGTGGGTGAGACTCCGCACTCCCAGTGCAGGGGGCCCAGGTTCAATCCCTGGTCGGGGAACTAGATCCCGCATGCATGTCACAACTAAGAGTCTGCATGCCACAACTAAGAAGCCCTCATGCCCCAACTAAGAGTCTGCATGCTGCAACTAAGAAGTCCGCATGCCACAACTAAGACCAGGAGCAGCCAAAATAAATAAATAAAATAAATAAATAAATATTTTTAAAAAGGACTTTACACATAAACTCAATCCTGTCTTCCCACCTCCAAGACTTGGATGAAGATCGCCAATCCTTGATTTTCAATAACGTGCTTGCAGGCAGCTGGAGACTCATCTGTAAGATTCCAAAGTGCTTTCAAAGTAAACAAGAAGGTGACGTCATCTAAATTCTCCGTAGTCTTTTGTTTTACTATTGCTAGAAGTTCCTAAAAAACAAAGAGACAGGGAGTAAGATGCCCTAGTGACTGACTCAATTCCAGTATACGGAAAGCAATGGTTAAGAAAAGCTTTAGAATCAAACCTCGGTTCTAAACCCAAGTCCTACCACTTAATAGCCTTGTGACCCACTTTCTCTCTATAAAATGACTTACACCTATTTTTTAGGGCTTTTGTGAGGAAAAAATATTAAAGTTTATCAAGCACTTAATCTAGTTCTTGGTGCTTGTTAATAAACCTCATAATCAAGTACATATCAGCTACTCCATTATTCACATATTGAGAATGTTTAGTCAACACCTTTTGGAAGTCAGGCACATATTCAGATAAGAGTGACAGATTAAAAAAAACAGTTTATCTCAACTAAATAAAATAATTTTTAGTTTCGGTAAATGCTCTGAAGGGAACACATAAAAGCCTAAGAATTTTCTTTAGAAAAGGTGGGAGAGGGAAGACTCCATACAAAGGTAATATGTAAAAGAGACCAAAAGAAAAAAAGGACAAGGCAGCTAAGCAAGGAATGAGGACATAAAAGGGGGAGGGGGGCAAATATTCCAGGCAAAAAAAAAAGTTTGCTGTTCTACACCACTGAGCAGGTCAGTATGGCTACAGGATAACACTAGTTTGTAGTATAATATGTCCTAATAGCTTGAAGAAACCACTGACTTATTTAACAGAGATTCCAATATACCATTTCAAATCAGAATTTTTCTAGACAAAAGTTAAGCCAGTATTCATGGTTTCTTTCAAACATACTAGACTGTCATGTGAAAGGAAAAGGACAGCCATTTCCACTTAACCAGCTAATGAAAAGATACATAAAATATAACAACGCTAAACAAACCAGATTATGTCTGTTTTCAGGAGGAATGAGACCATCTCAAATATTTTACCCAAGCAGGAGAGAACACATCAAGAGAATTCACGAAAATGAAGCTGTTAGAGCCAAAAGAAGAATATGAGTGCACACCACGCAGGTAGCAATCACCTAGATAGCCAATAGGGTGAGTGCAGCAAGGGAGGGAGCAGAAAGTGAGGCTGACCGGGAAAGCAATGACAGCTGTGGTCAGGCCCATGGTTAGATGCTTTACACGTTTTATCTTAAAAATACTCAAAATAGGGCTTCCCTGGTGGCGCAGTGGTTAAGAATCTGCCTGCCAATGCAGGAGACATGGGTTTGATCCCTGGTCCGGGAAGATCCCACATGCCGCGGAGCAACTAAGCCTGTGTGCCACAACTACTGAGCCTGTGCCCTAGAGCCTTCGAACCACAGCTACTGAAGCCTGTGTGCCTAGAGCCCGTGCTCCGCAACAACAGAAGCCACTGCAATGAGAACCCGCGCACAGCAACGAAGACCCAACGCAGCCATAAATAAATAAATTAAAAAAAAAAAGAAAGGTACTATTTAAAAAAAAAAAAAAAAAATACTCAAAATAACTGCAAAATATTACTCCCATGTCCAATGTCAGTTTTTCAGATAAAGAATCTGAGGCGCAGAGGAGATAAGTAAATTACCTAAGGGCTATGGCTAGTTAGCGGCTGAACCTAGTTTGTTTTAATCTGAAGCCTGAACTTTTTTTTTTTAATCTTTGAATTTTATTTTATTTATTTTTTTATACAGCAGGTTCTTATTGTCACCCATTTTATACACATCAGTGTATACATGTCAATCCCAATCGCCCAATTCATCACACCCCCCCCACCACCCCCCACCGCTTTCCCCCCTTGGTGTCCATACGTTTGTTCTCTACATCTGTGTCTCAATTTCTGACCTGCAAACCGGTTCATCTGTGCCATTTTTCTAGGTTCCACATATATGCGTTAATATACGATATTTGTTTTTCTCTTTCTGACTTACTTCACTCTGTATGACAGTCTCTAGATCCATCCACGTTAAAGCCTGAACTTTTGGTACCACTACCTAAAATGGTTTCTCCAAGAACTACAGGGCTACACTTCCCTCCGTGTTATTTTAAGCACTTGCTCTCCATATCGATATCTATCTCTCTCTACCTCTATCTATTACTGTTAGCATTCCCAGTAACTTCAGTGTTCTTCCACCACATCATCTTGGCAAAACTACCTTAGTTAAACCCTACTTCATGCCCCACCTCCAAAATCTGAATATTGAAAAAGACTATGCTCGAGTCTCACTCTTAATATCTGCCTCAAAATTTCAAAAGGGCATTCAACTGTACTGGCAATCCTACTATATTTCTCCATGAATTCCCTCCAAAGACTACTATTTCATAATTCTCACTCCCCAAACTTTAACTGCCATCTTCTTGTTCCTCTCATTTGATCAATTCATCTAAGTTTTCACTGGGAAGCATAGTTATTCTTCCTAACAAAATCTAACAACCTGCTTGCCCTTGCATCAGTGTACTCTGCCTTCCATTCTGCTCCAAACTAAAGCCAGCATCTGGGGACTTTCCTGGTGGTCCAGTGGCTAAGACTCCACGCTCCCAATGCAGGGGGTCTGGGTTCGATCCCTGGTCAGGGAACTAGATCCTGCATGCACGTCGCAACTAAGAAGTTCATGTGCCACACAAAGATCCAGCGTGCCGCAACTAAGACCCTTTGTAGCCAAAATACACAAATAAATATTTTTTAAAAACCCAATGACAAACATTTCTCCTTTAAAAAAAAAGAAAAGAATAAATTCAACAATATAAAATTTTTTTAAAAATTACTGCGTACCAAATCATGCCAAAAATAAAGTAAAAACAGACTAACCGCCAACTGGGGAAAAATTACATGCATCCTATAAACATAAAGGAATCCTATAAATTAGAAAAAAGCCAGCAACCCTAAAGAAAAACTAAAGGCCATGAACAGACAATTCACAGAAATTATAAATGAGTCTTCCAAAAAAGAAAAAGGCTCAAGCCTCACCTCAGAATAAGAGAAGTGCAAAATAAAACAACGATGTACATTTTTTCATAATCAATGTTAGCATAATCATAATGTAGACACTGATTTATTAAAACTTGCAATATAAATTTATTGGGGGTTGGGAAAGGAGGTAATTTGTATAGATATGTATTTTTATTTTTATATGTAATTTGTATAGATATATATTTGTATAGATGTAGGAGAGCCAAATTCTTATTTACCATACCAGCAGAATCACAAGATAACATCTAAAACTGATAAATCTTTTTTTTTTAATTCGAGTATAGTTGCTTTACAGTTTTGTTAGTTTCTGCTGTACAACGAAGTGAATCAGCTATATGTATACATATATCCCCTCCCTCTTGGACCTCCCTCCCACGCCCCCCTCCCCGGCCATCCCACCCATCTAGGTCATCACAGAGCACCAAGCTGACAGCTCCCTGTGCTATACAGCAGGTTCCCACTAGCTATCTATTTTACACATGGTAGTGTATTTATGTCAATCCTAATCTCCCAATTCGTCCCACCCTCCCCGTCCCCTCATGTCCACATATCTGTTCTCTATGTCTGCGTCTCTATTCCTGCCCTGGAAATAGGTCCATCTGTACCATTTTTCTAGATTCCACATGTATGCTTTAATATACGATATTTGTTTTTCTCTTTCTGACTTACTTCACTCTGTATGACAGACTGAAACCACAATTATAAGCATTTTATTTAGAGATATGGAGAAGAAATAGCTATATGAGTATAGAATAGTTTCTTCTGGGTAGCAGGTCTTACAGATTGTTCATTTTATAAGCTTTTTAGAATGATTTAATTTTGTAAACTATGTTCACAAATTACTTTTACTGAAAAAAAAGTTATAGAAGTGACAATTAACCTACCTTAACTGCCATGAAGAGCTCTTCTTTAAGTTGTGCAGTTTGCTCAGGTGAGAGCTATAAACAAACAAAAAGCCGAAAGTGAAATGTTAGACCTCCATCAAAGCTCCACCAAGACTAGGGAGAGAGAAATTTTGCATTTAGCGATCACATACCTGCAGGGCTAGAATAGAGGTTATGCTCACTGCCATTGTCTGCATCTTGGGGTTTTCATGCTTACAGAGCCATCTCATAACAAATTTGGCAGCATCGAACCTAAAAAACAGTATTTTTCTCACAATAAAGTTTGTGAAACTACATGAGAGGTGAAGAAACCAGTTAGCCTCCCCAACAAATCTTGTTTAACAAAAATAGTCTTGGACCTGTAAAGCCTCCACTATGAAAGCAAAGAGCATTTGGCAAAAAGAAGAGAAAATCAGAAGAGGAAAAGGAGAGCATGCAAAAAAGAACGTGAGTGGGAACTGCACAGCAGTCCAGTGATTAGGACTATGCATTTTCACTGCCAAGAGCCCAGGTTCGATCCCTTGTCAGGAACTAAGATCCCACAAGGCCACGAGGCATGGCGATAAAAAAAAGAATGTGAGCAAAATGCACAAGATTCAAAGATTGACAGACCTAAAAAAGACTTATTTTTAGCAGTGTCAACTATGATGGGTCCGAAAAAGGAAATAAGTTCCCAAGAGGTAGTAATTTATGATCTGAATCGCAGACAGTGCTAAAATGCCACAGCAAACAAATCACTTAGCTAGACAGAATTCATGGCCCTTTATTCACGGCTTTTGCTCAGCTCCAACAGATGACTGCTATACAGGAATGAAGGCTAGTTGAAAAAGAGCTTCCAACTTGTCAAAAGAAAGTGAAAATACAGATTTTTTTTTTTTTTAATGAGGAAGACCACCTTCCCTACTGTACTTTTAAAAGTCAACTCTCATGTTAAGTACACACTTTAATTAGATTTGAGAATGGCTTAGCCTACAACCTTGCATGCATAAATCATGGGCTTTGTTCATACCAGGCTGTGGCTAATTTTCCTGTTGGCAGCAACTATTATTAATGGCAACGATTATTAATGTTTTGGAACTCATGAATCTGAGAGATTACAATGGCCTCAAGAGGAACCCCTCTGGAGTCTACAATGATGTTTTGTGTTGTTTTTTTTTTTAAAAAAAAGCATTATCAATAAAATAATAACAAAAAGAATGGTTAATATTTAGAACAGTCTGCACTCTTATGCTAGGCACTGTGATAAGTACCTTACAAACATCATATCTAATCCTCATAAGAGTCACTATTTTAAAAATGAGGAAACTTACGCACAAAGATAATGAAAGGGCTAGGACTCGATTCGATGTTTTACTCTCTGGCGCCCATGTTCTTACCACCCACTGCCCTAAACTGGAATCACACTTTGGGAGACAACACTTGCAAGTATAGTACTTCCGAACACCTCTGTGGAAAAATCTCAACAGAACCTTCTCCCCAAACACTTTATCCCAGCCTTAATCAGACCCTTGCTAGGCTAACAACCAAAAGCCAACAATGCTCAGAGTAACACTGGTCAACACCCCAAAATCAGATAATCCAATTTTATACTTGCCTGTCAAATGGAACATCCACAAGAATCCTGGAATTGGTTAAGGAGAGAAGGCAATTCTTCTGTAACTTAACGGAATAAAGAAAAGTAATTCTGAGCAAATGTATACTCATTCTAAATAAAGGTTCCAATTAAACATTTGGAAGGTGCTACTAATAAGCTTTTCTTATTGAGAGCTCGTTGCGTACCTGGTCCTCTCCAAGTTCTTCATTTAATCTTACTATTAAACTCTGTAACATTCACCTTTGCCTAAAGAACAATCTTTCCCTTTTTTGGCAAAGAGGCAGTCTCCCTTCTCCCTGAACCCTAGAAGGATCTACGTGGAGAGTTGCCTGCCTGTGTGTCAGTCCAAATCAATTACCGGAAGTCTGGCCCATCTACTGAATGATAAATGCCTTTACCAGATCTCATAACTAATTCTGTGATAGAGCTTCTACTTTCTACCTATGATTGGTAGGGATTGAACTATGCCTTTAAAGATAGGAAAGAAAGAGAAAAGGCCTTCTAGGAAAGCTTTAGGAATAGAAAAATATAACAGCTCTTTGAAAGGCCATGAGTAGGCCAGTGACATGCACTGCCATGACAGCAGTGTATGAGGCAGGGATAGCAAACCTGAAATGCCAGCAGGAACTAGGCAGTAACATAAACAAGTGAAGAAAGCAGAGTACGAAACAATAGGGCAGTGGTAGGAATTATGGCAAACTGGAGAATTCATACCCTTCTATAGGGGCAGTTGTTACTCAGCTCCAACTGATGACTGCCATGCAGGAATTAAGACTGAATTGAGAAGGATCATCCAACTTTTCAAGAGAAAGTGGAAATACAGATTTTTTTTTTAAACAAGGAAAGACCACCTTCCTTGTATTTTTAATAAATCGATTCCCATTTTAAGTACACACTTCAATTAGATTTGACAAATTTATAAAGATGTGTAACAATACCACCCACCACCACCACAAGCAACATAAAAAATATTTCCATCACCCCAAAGAGTTCCACTGTGCCCCCTTCCACTCAATCCCAACCCTGAAAATTCCAGCCCCAGAAAATTATACTGTCGTTACAGATTAGCCTTTACTAAGATTTCACATAAGTAAAATCATATGGTATCTACTCTTTTGCGTCTGGCTTATTTTGCTCAGCATATAATGTTTTTGAGATTCATCCATGTTGTATATGTATCAGTACTTCATTCCTTTGTATCACCAAGTAGTATTTCCTTATATGAATGTATCACAATTTGTTTATCTACTCACCTGCCGCTGGACATTAAGTTTTCAGTTTGGGGGGGGATTATGAATAAAGATATTATGAGCATTTGTGTATAAGTCGTTATATGGTTATATGATTTCATTTCTCTAGGAGTAAAATGATTACGTAGCATGAAAGAGGACTTTCATGTCTAACTTTCAAAGGAATTACCAGACTGTCGAACTGGTGGTTTTACCATTTTATCTTAACATCAATATATGAGAATTTCAGTTTCTCTACACTCTTGTCAACACTTGGTATTGTCAGTTTTTTATTTCAATCAATCTAGGGGGTGTGTAGTGGTACCTAGGTGTGCAGTGGTATCCAAATGTGCTTTTAATTTGCATTTCCCTGATGGCTAAAGATACTGACCATCTTTTCATGTGCTCATTTACCATCTGCCTATCTTCTTTGGTGAAGTATCTGTTCAAATCTTTTGCCTTCTTAAAAAATTGGTTTGTTTGTCTTGTGTCACAAGGCAAACAGTTCTTCACATGCTGGATAAAAGTCCTCTGTCATATACATAAAATGAACATTTTCCCCAGCCCTGGATTACCTTTTCATTTTTTAATGTCTGTGTGTGTTTGAGCAGAAGCTTCTAACTTTGATGAATTCCAATTTGTTATTTTTCTTTTATGATGTATGCTTTTTGTATCCTAAGAAAACTTTGCTTACTCTGACATCACGTTTTCTTCTAGAAGTTTTTAGCTTTTATATTATTTAGACCTTTAATTTAGCTTTTATATTTAGGTCTATGATTCAATTCAGTTTAATTTCACACATGATGTTAAGCCTATAGGATGTGCTAAAGTGTTAATAGTAGATGTTTCTGGGTAACTGGTTTCTGATCAATTTAAAAATTTTAAACCCTATTACTTATTTATATTTCTTATTTTTTCTATAACAAACATGAATTCCTTACCTATTTCTCTCTCCCTCCCTTCCTCCCTCTTTCTCTCTCTCTCAGGATGAAAAATCAGAACTAAATAAAAAGTATTTTTCATATATTTGTCCTCAAGTAAGCAGCAGTCAAATATTCAAACCAAATTACCTGCTGGTAATGGGGGAAATTTTTCAGAGCCTTGAAAAGTAGACAGGTAACCTCTGACAACAGACGAACAGGCATCCCCTTGGCCAGGTCCTGGCGTGTTAAGTTGAGGGCACAAGCACTGGCTGTGAACTGCACTGGCAAATCCAATGGATGATTCCTCATTCCTATAGCCACAAGCTGAAGATGAACTTGTTTTTAGTGGCATGTGACAACATTAGCATTCTTTACACAGTCTTATTTTTGTTTTAGTTGTCAAAAATATTTGCTTATTGGGACAAAAAGTAACAGATTTTCCCCTTCCTCGGCATTTATTTTTTAGGACACCAGCAATACCTTTCAATCCAAATGTAGCCATTAACTAGCTGTGTGACTTCAGGTAACTCACTTCCTTTCTCTGGACCTCTGTTTCATCATCTGTGACTTCACAGTCATTTATTGAGCCTCAATCCACCCAAGACATTACGATAAGCACTACAGGGGACACAACATCAATCACTTACACCCTACTCCTGAGCACAAAGCCTTATGAAAGAAATAAGGTATGTTAACAAATAACATTGTAAGGGAGGTCAAAACACGAAGCTGAAAAAAAGCACCAAAAAAGAGGTGTAAATAAAGTGCTGCCTAAGGTGGTTATGCAGGGAACAATCATTTCTGGTATGGAAGTCAAAGGCTTCATTCAGAGAACGCATTTAGGCAGGGTCTCAGATGGGATCTGGATAGGAGATGGAGGTAGGGGTGGAATGGAGAGGAATTACTAGGGAAGGGAAATGTGATAAGAAAAAACATAAAGTGGACAAAAAGGTGGGATGAGTCCACCAAGAGAAGGGGAAGAAATCTGAATTTGAAATAATCTGAAAAGTGGTAAAACCTAATATTAGGGAGTTCCCTGGTGGCCCAGTGGTTAGGATTTGGTGCTTTCACTGCTGTGACCGGGTTCAATCCCTGGTCGGGGATCTGGGATCCCACAAGCCATGCAACACAGCCACAAACAACAAAAAAAAACCCTAACATTAGAAAGGCAACTAGAAGAGAGACTGCGTAAGACCTAGAAACAAATGTAAAATGAAGGTGTTATACTAAGCTTAGACCATACCTGCTCTAACATGCAGGGACAACGTGGTCTGCTTTGTCTATCGAATAGGGATAATCATCCTTACCCACCTCAGAGACCAGTCTGCTGATACACGCATGAACCATGATTTTATGAACTGTTAAGAGACCAGAGCCCCTCACTTTGACATGAACTCAGACCTGGGATACACTTCTCCTATGGAAAATGTCTTTTTTCTATATTGCTAAACTGCTCTTAGGATTTCACTGGATTGCCATCATCGACAATATAAACATGTATGAAGTAAAATAAACATGGTTTTCAAAATCAAAAATCACACAGTCTTAGATATGAAAAGGACTTTTAGAACATCTAATTCAACCTCCTCCTTACAGATGGGAGACAAAGATCCCCGGTTTTTTCCTTTATACAGTACCATTTTTAAGTTATGAATAAATCTAATCTCCCATGGTACAGAAATAGCCCTAGTTTTATGGAACTACAAAAAATTACAAATGATAAAAACAAGGTGACTTTAAGACTCTTCATTTTTATGTTACATTTAATTTTAAATAATTGCAGTTTTCCTTCCCAAACCACTTAAAACTTCCAATTACATTTAAAACAAATTCATTCTTCCGTAAACCAAAGCAAAGTTGGCCCGATCGATACTGGTAATTTTACTTTATTCACAAAATAACTTTAAACAGTAGACTTGGTTACCTTCAATTGTTGTTATTTTGTTCTGTTCTTATTGGGGATACTGTGTTTTCTTTCAGAAAACCATATTTTAGATTTTAAAGAGTAAAGAAATAAAACAATGTTTAGGCAAAGTGAATTCATGTTTAAAGATTAAGTCCTGCTTTAGACAAAATAGTGCAATGCTTCTAGAATCCCCTGCTCAGACCAAATTCAAAAATTTGAATGATTCTAATTGATTCAGAGGCTCAAAACAAGAGATGTTCTAGCAGTATAAGCCTAACACCATTCTCCTCTATCTGTGAGGGCACTTTGCCTCACGACAGAATAAGGCATGTAAGTTAACCGTATTCATCGTGTCTGATGAACAACTTTAATTGAACCAAATAATAAGTAGTAATAAAAACTACATTTCTGAGGTGCAGTTACCTTTAAAATAGCAGGCATGGCTACTTGCGTTGCAAATGTCTCTGCGAAGAGCTTGTAGAGAGCTTCCTTCATAAAACATGACCTATTCCTGTATCGGCTCAGTGCTTCTGAAATCTGACTCATATTGGCTCCTCCGGCAACCTGGAAAACAAGGATGTTACCAATAGGTTTCACCATTCACCTTCAAGCACAGGCTTTTAGAGCGTGTCCAGTGTTTGAAACAACAGATTTTCACTTAAATGTTTTAAGAGCTTTACGATCTTGATCTCATTCAATCATAATTCTAGTAGGTAAAAGTTCTTCTCAACCTCATTTCTACGTGGTGGGTCCAGAGAGGTGATGTACATTGTTAAATGTAACAAACCAGTTAAGTGGTGGGGCCAGATTCAAATACCATCTCCCTACAACTATATTACAGTTGAGACCACAATTGAATACTAGCTAGCATGGAAATTCTTAAACAACCAATAAATAACCATGAATGCACGTCTTCTAAGTACTCATATAGAATGAATTAGACAATAAAAGACAGGGAAAAGACCACGTAAAATAACTAAGATGAAAAAGGAGTTAACCAGTTATATAATTAATTAATTAATATTAATATAATTCTTCCTTGCTACCACTGAAGTAATAATTTCAGAAAGTCTATATATAGACTTTGGGTCTGGAGGATAATGGTATTCTCCTGATCCAAACCATCAAATCAACAAAGAATGTAGATAAAACTAGATATTACGCAGTTTTCAGCATTCCTGGGTGGTGAAGAAAAGAAGAAAATAAAGGGGTAAAATTCAGGATCCTACAAAATGAAAAGAAGAAAAACAACCTCTTCTCCACTCCACCATGACCAGTAGTCGCATCACCCATTGAAGAAACATCACATCATTAAATTGACAGAAGAGTGCTTTTGAATTAGGAACCCTGTCAATTAAATGCCAATAAATAAAAAGATTCAAACCAATTCCATAAAAAGCTACTATAAGAAATTTTTAAAAAAGCAAATCTACACATTTCAGCTGAGAAAAACTCTTCCCATAAACCAACAACAAATCAGAAGAAAATTGTAACACAGCACTTTAAACTGAATTAAATCTTCTTAATCAGCATGTTAGGATGTGAAAAAACACCTTCAACAGAAAGATGAAACAAGGGATGATTAAACTCAGGAAAAAGACAAAATCATATTAAACAAAAATTAAGTTACAAAGTACCCAAGGAAGAGTAGAGTTGAATAAATATTTAGTAAGGAGAAGAAATGCAAGAAATAAACAAGAGAAAGAAATTTTAAGAAAGAAGAAGTAAAAAGGAATCTAAGATTGAGTGCTTATATAGAAAAAAATAAAGAAGATCCAACACACATATACTTGAAGTTCCTGGGGAAGAAATGAACTAATATTTAAAACTACTACCAAGAAAAACTTTCCAGAAATAAAAAAAAGACCTAAATCAATACACTGAAATAATCTACCAGCTACCTGGGAAAACTGACCCAGATCAAGTCTGAGACATAGCACAATATAAGGATTAAATTTAAAGATAAAGAAAAAAATCTTCAGGGCCTTCACATAAAAAGATCAAACAAATTAGAGAATTAGACTGTCATCAGACTTAACAAGCAACACACAAAGCAATGTAACAGTGGACAAGCATTTTCAAGAAATAAGGGAAAAAAAAGTAAACAAAGGAGTTTATATCCATGCTTGCAACTTCTAGAGGAAGTATGGACAGTAAATTGTGGTTCAATTCCATAAATTTCAGCTCTTACCACAATAACCGCTGTCCATGCCCCAACCTACCCCCCAGCCACCAGCACATGCGCCTAGAGCTCCCTGCACTTAGCTTGTGAGAGCCCATGTGGGAAAACGGACCCTGCCCTCCAAATATCAGGGATCCGTGCTCTGATCACTGCTTGCTGCTTCTGGTAACAGGTACAAAGAGGTGAGCAGCCACTGTTGTTGCACCCCCACCCCACCAACTGTTCAAAGCCCCTCTCCCACAGCTAAAGTGACTTCCAGGGGATTTAAAGGGCTGCCCCTTCATTGTTTTCTTTTTCCCCTTTTAGGAGACATTAATGACTATGACATTCAAAACAACTGCATATACAAAGGAAATTCCAAAGTGACTGCACATGCCCACGAAAAGGCTCAAAAAAGACCTAAAAAGACCTTAAAGTTTATACTTCAGGCTGATCCTCAACACAGACCCAAAATACAAAAACAATAACAAAAGCATCAAAACCCAGGAAAGGAAAAAAACCTGATTTCCAGAGTTTCCATATTATTAGTTTCAAATGTCCAGTTTTCAACAACAACAAAAACAAATCATAAAGCATATTAAAAAATAGGAAAGCATAGTCCATTCAAAAGGAAAAAGAAGAAAAATCAAAAGACACAGTCCCTGGGGCTTCCCTGGTGGCGCAGTGGTTAAGAATCCACCTGCCAATGCAGGGGACACGGGTTTGAGCCCTGGTCCGGGAAGATCCCACGTGCCGCGGAGCAACTAAGCCCATGCGCCACAACTACTGAGCCTGTGCTCTAGAGCCCATGAGCCACAACTACTGAGCCCACGTGCCACAACTATTGAAGCCCGCACACCTAGAGCCCGTGCTCCGCAACAAGAGAAGCCACCTCAATGAGAAGCCCATGCACCGCAATGAAGAGTAGCCCCCGCTCGCCACAACTAGAGAAAGCCCACGCGCAGCAACAAAGACCCAATGCACCCAAAATTTTTTTAAATTAATAGTTTTTAAAAATCTTACAATAAAAAAATCAACTCAAAATGGATCAAAGACTTAAATTTATGACCTAAAACTATAAAACTCTTACAAGGAAACATGGGGCAAAATCTTCACAATATTATACTTGGCAGTGATTTCTTGGATATGACACCAAAGGAACAAGCAACAAAAGAAATGCAGACAAACTGAACTTCATGAAAAAAGACAACCCAGAGAATGGGAGAAAATATTTGAAAATCATGTATCATAAGGAATTAATATCCAGACTACATAAAGAACTCCTATAACTCAACAACAACAACAAAAAAACCCCAAGCAACCTGATTTAAAAGTTGGCAAAGGACTTCATCAGACGTTTCTTCAAAGACATACCAATGGTCAATAAGCTCCTTATAAAAGATGCCCAATATCACTGATCAGTATGGAAATGCAAATCAAAACTTCAAGGGATTTCTCCGGCGGCCCAGTGGTTAAGACTCCGTGCTTCCAATGCAAGAAGTGTCGGTTCGATCCCTGGTCAGGGAATTAAAATGCCACAGGCCGCACAGTACAGCCAAAAAAATAAATAAAATAAAAATTAAAAGGGTTATCCCTGTAAAAAGGAAAAAAACTTCAATGAGATACCACCTCACATCCATTAGTATGGCTACTACTAAAAAATTTAAAAACAGGGATTTCCCTGGTGGCACAGTGGTTAAGAATCCACCTGCCAATGCAGGGGACATGGGTTTGATCCCTGGTCTCAGAAGATCCCACGAGCCATGGAGCAACTAAGTCCGTGCGCCAAAACTACTGAGCCTGTGCTCTAGAGCCCACGAGCCACAACTACTGAAGCCCATGTGCCCTAGAGCCCGCAACTACTGAGCCCACACACCACAACTACTGAAGCCCACACACTCTAGGGACCACGTGCCACAATTACTGAGCCCGCGTGCTGCAAATACTGAAGCCCACACGTCTAGAGCCTGTGCTCCACAACAAGAGAAGCCACCGCAATGAGAAGCCTGTGCACCGCAACAAAGAGTAGCCCCCCGCTTGCCACAAATAGAGAGAAAGCCTGTGTGCAGCAACAAAGACCCAATCCAGCCAAAAATAAATTTAAAAAAATTTTTTAAAGTCTCTGCTGCTATTTACAATAGCCAGGACATGGAAGCAACCTAAGTGTCCATCGACAGATGAATGGATAAAGAAGATGTGGCACATATATACAATGCAATATTACTCATCCATAAAAAGAAACAATAAAATTGAGTTATTTGTAGTGAGGTAGATGGACCAAACTCTGTCATACTGAGTGAGGTAAGTCAGAAAGAGAAAAACAAATACCGTATGCTAACACATATATATGGAATCTTAAAAAAAAAAAAAAAAAAAGGTTCTGGAGAACCTAGGGGCAGGAGGAATAAAGACACAGATGTAGAGAATGGACCTGAGGACATGGGGAGGGGGAAGGGTACGCTGGGATGAAGTGAGAGAGTGGCATGGACATATATACACTACCAAATGTAAAACAGCTAGCTAGTGGGAAGCAGCCGCATAGCACAGGGAGATCAGCTCGGTGCTCTGTGTCCACCTAGAGGGGTGGGATAGGGAGGGTGGGAGGGAGACGCAAGAGGGAGGGAATATGGGGATATATGTATACATATAGCTGATTCACTTTGTTATACAGAAGAAACTAACACATCATTGTAAAGCAATTATACTCCAATAAAGATGTTAAAAAAATTTTTTTAATGTCTCTGCTAACCATTAAAAAAATTTAAAATTAAAAAACAGAAAATAATATATGTTGTCAAGTATGTGAAGAAAACGGAAGATTTGTGCACTGTTAGTGGGAACGTAAAATTGTACAGCTGCTGTATGTATGGCAGTTCCTCAAAAAATTAATAGAATTACCATAAGATCTAGCAATTCCACTTCAGGATATATACCAAAAGAATTAAAAGCAGGGTCTTGGGAGTTCCCTGGTGGCACAGTGGTTAGGATTCTGGGCTTTCACTGCTGTGGCCCAGGTTCAATCCCTGGAACCGAGATCCCTCAAGCTGTGTGGCACAGCAAAAAAAAAAAAAAAAAAAAAGGCAGGGTCTCAAAGAGATATTTGTATACCCATGCTTGTAACAACATTATTCACAATTACCAACACAGCCAAAACATGGAAGCAACCCAAGTGTTCATCGATGATAAACAGACAAGCAAAATGTGGTAAACACATAATGGATGTTATTCAACCTGAAAAAGGCAGTATGCCACAACACGGATGAACCCTGAGGACGCTATGCAAAGGGAAATGAGCCAGTCACAAAAAGACAAGTACTGTATGATTCCACTTACATGAGGTAGTTAGAATAGTCAAATTCATAGGGACAAAAGTAGAATGGGAGTTGTCAGGGTCCAGGGAGAAGGGGTAATGGGAGTTAGTGTTTAATGGGTATAGAATTTCAGCCTTACAAGATGAAAAGAGCTATGAAGATGAATCGTGGTGACGGTTGAACAAAATTATGAATGTATGTAAAACCACTGAACTATACACTTAAAAAAGATTAAAATGATAAATTTTATGTTATATGTATTTTACCATCCCCTCCCAGAAAACGGGAACATGAACTGACACAGGATGATTTCCAAGACATACTGCTTAGTAAAAAAAGCGAAGTGTAGAGTACATATACTATGCTACCTATTGTGTAAGAAGAGGAAATTTTAAAACCTAAATATATGTGCTTAGTACTTTGACTATACTCTCAGTCAAGAGGGAAAAGAAAGAACTGCAAACATATCTTCAACTTTTTTTAGTAGGTTTGTGTTTCAAAGTAGTATAGGTGTGGGACTTCCCTGGTGGCGCAGTGTTTAAGACTCTGCGCTCCAATGCAGGGGGCCCGGGTTCAATCCCTGGCCAGGGAACTAGATCCCACATGCATGCCGCAACTAAGAGTTCGCATGCCACAACTAAGGAGCCGGAGACCCGCAACTAAGGAGCCCTCCTGCTGCAACTAAGACCTGGTGCAACCGAATAAATAAATAAATAATGTAAAAGAAAAAAACAAGTAGTATAGGTGTAGCAACTCTGAAACTATTTTATATGTGTTGTAGGATTAAGCAAATGTGCTGACGCTTTTGAGAGCCAAAGTTCTCACTGTGGGAAAGAGAGATACAAATACAGAATGTGGAAGGGCAAAGAACAGTATGAGGATGGTCATTTGGAAGTATCACTTTTAAACTTACTTCATCTATTTCTTGGCTCTGTTTGCTGAAAGGGCTTAAAAACACATCTAGTACTCAAATATGGGTTTCCTCCTAAAAGGAACCAGGGCTTCTGGGAGAAATGTCTAATTCCAAGGCCAAAACAGAGAAGTATAAGAAGCCTAGAACATCTTAGTTTGCCAGAAAGTTAAGAAGTACTCAAAATAATAACAACAACAAAAATGGGGGCATGTAAAAACTGACACGGGAGCTCTCATTGGCCAACCTGTGACAAATTGAGCATCACAATAATTAAGAAGAGTAATGAACTATAAATCATTGAAAACATCAGGAATCAATGAGTCCACATTAAGGATACGTTAGACTTGCTAAATGTAGAAAGGAGAGCTGGAGTTGGAAAATCACCACTTTGCAACCACTGCAGTAAAGATTGGTTCAGGTAAGAAACATCAAAGGATGCTGTATCTAGATCAGAAAGTTTGATAAGGACCAGGATATTGGCATAGTCTTCTAATATCTTATATATTGCTTATTAGTTTCAAGAGGAATAGTATTACCTATGTAGTGTAGAAACAATACAACAGTATATAGATAATATTTTATCTGCACCTGGCTATTTTACCTAGTACCTGAACAATACTTTGACCAAGTGATGAAAAGTAACTTCACTAATGAGGGGCACTGTGTGCTTCATGTTGTAATATACTTGAGAAGGACACAACATCCCTTATGTGGTATTCCGGGCAGAGATGGGAGAACCTGAATATAATTATGAGGAAGCATCAGACTAACCCAAAATGAGGAGTACTCTTCAAAAAAGCCAACGAAACAATGCTGGTCTGTATTCTTCAAAAATATCAATGTAACAAAGGACAGGAAGGACTAAGGAACTCTTCTAGTTTAAATTATAAAGAAATGACAACTGAATGCAAAAATAATCCTGGACTAAAAGGAAAAATATTTTATAAAGGGCATTACTGGGATAATATATATAGTAGATTATATAAAAGTATTGCATCAATGCTAAATTTCCTGAAATTTGATAGCTGCACCGTGGTCATCCTTGAGACTATCCTTGCTCTCGGAAGAGTCCAAAAGACTATCCTTGCTCTAGGATATACAAACTAAAGTATGTTAAGGGGCAGAGGAGCATGATGTATGCAACCTACCCTCAAGAAAAAAACTCTGTGCGTGTGTGTGTGCACGTGTGTGTACACGTGCATGTAGAGATAAAATATGAAAAAACAAATTTGGAAAAATGTTTGAAGTTAGTGATCTGCAAAGTTAAAAATTATTTAAAAATTTTTCAAGTACTATACATAGATCAACTGCCCAATGACCTACACATTATTAAGAATCTAAACACTGGATATATTCTAAAATTTTTTAAAGTTTTGTGATCATCCAGATGTAAGAGCTGAAAGAGAAACAAAGGATAAGCCATAGTGAGGCTAAGCGGAAGACCAGATAGCTGTTGCATCACCCTCTCTCTCCAGGGCTTCCTATAGATGTCATTACAAAACAATCCTCAAAAGGGATTCTTGCTACGCCCCACCAGTGCATCAACAAGGATTTCTTAGCAAATGAAAATGTTACATGGCTTTTAATACTAATGGCAGGTGCCCTTTCCACCCATTTTAAAGCAATTAAGTACACGTTGCCCACTCTAACACTGGGTGCAGGAAATAACACATACTTGTTCTGTTAGGTTTTCACTAACACTTAATTTTATCCATTTTAATTTAAGCAAACTTTTGATTAACCCAAACAAAAATACTTAGTATATTTTGCATCTGATTCCAGCAATACGTATTTCTCTTAAATATAAGATTTTCTGAAACACACCTTTTAAACTTACCATACCTTACACTCCATGTAAGTCTAGATTAAGAGCTTTAGAGTTTCTTAGTACTAGGAAGATTATGGTCTCTCCTCTCCATCCCCACAATATGCAACACTGTATATAAGGCATAATTTAAAATTTTCAAAATAAACTAAACTTACATGTATACCAGATAAAGTTTACTGAAAGAAGACTTCTCTCATTTTCTTTTGGTGTACCCACTTTGACAGTATCTTAACTACATGCATAATCTGCCTTCAGAATATTCTAGCACTTGTCCAATATTACTGTATATATCAGGAGTTGATGTGTTAAAATCTATTTTTTTAAATCACTGTGGTCTTTTGATCATTGTGACACTAAATGCCATTAATCTGAAACTGGCCTAGGTGTTCATTCGTGGTGAACATCTCTACTATACACATTTAATTTGAAAGTTCAAATTATCTATTTGTAGCCTAATGATGTAACTGATGGCTTCCACCTTCATTAACAAGCCAGAAAATTAAAAGGACTTTAAAATACAACAATTGCTATTTTCAAATCAAAAGAATAAAATTGTGAAAACAACTAATGACTGTAAATCACTTTTCTCTCTCACCCTAGGAAAAATTACATACGGTATAATTGTTTTTTTAAAGGGGTTCTTTTAAAGTGGTGGTTCTGAACCTCGGCTGCACACTAGAACTACGTGCAAGCTTTCAAAATCCTGACGCCCAGAACAAGTCCCAGACCAATGAAATCAGAATCTCTGGGGAATGGGACACAATCATCCGTGTATTTTAAAGCTTCCAAAGTGTTTATAATGTACAACTGAGGTAGAAAGCCACTGTTATAAAAGAGAAATATTCTAGATATTTAAATATATGCTGCTTTAAAAACAGCACCATGAGAGGCTATAAACATATTCCAGCAGTGTTCAATGCTTTTTTCTTAAGACTCTTTTAAAAATTGCTTTTTGTCATACCTTCACCAAAAATGGTGTTAGGCATATTGATCACCTGCCTTATTCATTATATTTAGCTGTCACCAGAGGTGAAAACACTAGTTTTAGAGTCACAAAGACCAGGATACAAGTCTCAGCTCTATCATTTAATACTTCTATGACTGTGGATAAGTAGCTTAACTTCCCTGAGCTTCCATTTCCTCATCCATAAAAAACAATGTGCATGACATCTGGCACATAAGAGCTAATGTATAAATGGCTCTGCTTATCATTATCAAACCAGACTCGAAGACGTGGAGGCTAGGACTGTATCTTGTTTAAGGTTATATTTTCACAACCTACCACACAGTAGCTACGCAATAATTCTTAATTAAGCTCCTTAAGAATTTTTTAATCTGTCTTTGTAACCCTAATGCCTAGTACAGATTCTGATATACAACAAAAACTTAAAACTGTTTTCAACAAATGAAACAAACTTATTTCAGTAAAGAACAAACCCTCAAGTCTTGCGCTGTAGCAAAGAATTCAGAATAACCAGCATCCGTAGCCAATAGTCCCACAAATTGCATCGCAGGCCGTTGCTGTATAAACAGTTCTACAGCTTCATCAGTGATGCAACTGCCCCCAGAAATGTCCAGTGACACAATGTTAGGCAGAATATCCTTCTGCTGTAGCAAATGAAAAGCTAGATCTGACTTGAGTTGCCTGTGATCAGAAATATCAAGGTGAAGCAGACATTTAAGTTCTCTAATGACTGCGAGAATCTGTGGTTTGGTCATGGTCAGGCATTTTAGATAGTGCATTGTGAGAGATCTGAGTCGATCCTTACAGGTAAGGAGTGCAGAGATGTTAGTGACCAGAGTATTAGAGATATCCAAGCTTTCCAGTCTGGGTAACTGAGAAACATTAGCCAGGTCTTCACTATGAAAACAAACACTGAAAACACTTAAGATGCGAAGACCGGTGAGCTGACCAAAGAACAACAGTCTTGAATTGCGAGGGATGCTTGCTGAGTCCAACAGGAGACATCGGAGGTTTTGCTGGATCCAGCTATTGCTGCAGAGTCCACTTAGGATGTCTGGAATTGAGAGGTCAGTGTGTACTGCAGTAGCATCCAGTTCAATGAGTCTGTGATGGCAGAAGGCTTGTATGAACGCAGCTGTAGATATTTTAGCTTTCTGAATACTGACCAGCTTCAGTTTCATTTGGTTGCCTCGGAAAATGCTTGCCGTTCTATCAGTCAGCTTGCCTATAAGAGAACCAGAACCAGCTTGTAATAACAACTAAATCTCACGCCTTTTCCAGGAGGTTTTATGGCCAAAGAACTTTGACAGATGCTAATAATAACAACAATAATGACCTACATTTACTGCTTACTCTGTGCCAAGCACTGTTCTAAACCCTTTACCCAAATCATCTCATTTACTCTTTACAATAACACCATAAAAGAACTACGATTATTACCATCTTATAGCCGAGGAAACTCGAGCTTAAAGAGGTTAAGTAACTTGCTCAAGGTCAAAATGTGTGGCAGAATCAAGCATCAAAACCAGTTTGACTCCAGAGCCCACAGTTTTAACCACAGCAACCTTGTTCACAGAAAAAAAAGAACAAAATAAAAGAGGTAGGTAAGTATAGGGTATATAATATGAAAACAGCACTAATGACTACTTTTAACCAAATTAGTGCACAGCCTTTGGTAAGTCACTTACCTCTCTAGGCCTCATTTTCCTCATCTGTAAAATGAGTGGGTTATACTAGATTTCATTTAGAAACGATTTACTAAGCATCTTCTATGTGTGAGATCCCATGTTAAGTAACAGGCTCACAAGGTAATTAGACACCTGTGACCATAAAGAATTCAGTCTAGGAAGCATGTCAGGCAAATAAATCATTATAATAATGTATTATATCCAATGGTGATTCATACCAGGTACTGAATTAATACAAATGAGGTTAACATCGGGGAAGGTTTTTAAGATGGAATATCAGTCTCCCAGGGTGAAGGTGAAAGGTGGAAGAACACGCCAAAGACATGGAGGCACAGAACAACAGATTTTTCAGAATGACCCTAAGTAGATCAGTGCTACTGGCCCATAGCGTACAAGGGGAAGCATGGCTGGAAATGAAAGTGGAGAAGGAGGTAAAAGGCAGATGGGGCCTGTAAACAAAGCTAGGAAACGCAGACATTTAACCTATAAACAATAATGAACAACTCAAAATTTTTAAGCAAAAAAAAATGGTCATAATTATTTTTTTAGAAAGACCAATTATGTGATAATGTAACAAGAATTAGGATGGTATTTGATGGGAGTGAGATGGGGCAAGAGATTATTAATGATTTTAATGATGAGAAATGAAAGTTTAAACTGACAGAACATGGTAGCTGAATGGACTAGGGGAAAGAATTGAGGAAAAAGGTGTATAAGATGGTTCACAAGTTCCCAGTTTGAGTTGGGCTGTGCTACTAAGATAGGAAAAAGGAAACCCCAATATTCAAGGCTTTGAGAAGGAACTTATTACATTTATTCAACAAATATCAAGTGCTCAAGGTATGCAAAGTGCTATGCTACAAGCTGAGGATGGTGAATGAGACAGACATGGCTCCTGCCATCTTGGCATTTATTTACATCCTAGAAGAGAACACAGATACAAAAGAATATAAAACAAGCAGAATACTACTAACATTAAAAATGTAGTCAGTGTTCTAAAGGAAACAAACAAGACAAGAAGATAATGCAGGGGTGGGGAAAAGGAGGAGGAGGACAAGAATCTTCTGTCTCTCGGTGAGGTATGAGGAGGCGACATTTAAGCTGAGACCAAAAGGATATGAAAAGCAAAGGCAGCTATCATTCCAGACACGAGGAGCGAAAGACCTGATATGGGAAAGAGCTTGGCTTTTTCTGTGAAATGAGAGAAAAGCAGTGTGGCTGGAGCATAGTTGGTGAACGGGATACTAGCATCTGACAGATTAGAGACAGAGGCAAGAGTCAGACCTTACAGGCCAGGGTAAATAATTGGCATTTTATCCTAAGTACAAGGAGAAGCCTTTAAAGAGTGACAGAGGTGTAGACAGATCTGATTAAGGTATAAGAGGACTGCTCTCTGCCGTGTGGCAGAGCTTGGCGAGGGGCAGAATTGGAGGTAAGGAAACCATTTGGGAGACCAGGGGAGAAGTAAGAGAAAGGTGTCAATGACAGGGGCTAGGAGGAAAAGAACGTTTGAGATATGTATTTTGAAGACAGAAAATGTGTCAACAGACTCAAGGGTAGAGGGAGGAGGAATGAAAAATGACTCCTAAGTCACTGAACAACTAGGAAGATTTTGAGATGGGAGGAAATGGCAGTGTAGCAGATGCTGTGATGGGACACCAGATCACATTTAGATATAAAGGACTTACTACTTGAGCTGCTGGGAATGCCACCAACTGACAGCCCTCATCTATGGGGACTGCATCAGCTGAAAAGAACTGCTTCACCCATGGTCATACCACTTTCCCATGGAAACCCATATCCCAAGACTGTGTTGGGAGGTATAAAGATCCAGCCCTCACGCCCTAATGCAACACAGATCTGAGTAGTTATTCCACCTTCAGGACTTCCCATAAGATCAGCCGAGGTCTTCTCAGTTCTACATATTCTAAATCTAAAAGACTGAAGCATAAACATTTGGAATTAATCAGCATAGAGACAGTATTTAAAACCATGGGAATGGATGACATGAGAATGTAAGAAGAAGAGGAACAAGGACCAAGTACCAAAAAGCATCTACGTTTAAGATCAAATAGCAGGGGCTTCCCTGGTGGCGCAGTGGCTAAGAATCCGCCTGCCAATGCAGGGGACGCAGGTTCGAGCCCTGGTCCGGGAAGATCCCACATGCCGCAGAGCAACTAAGCCCGTGCGCCACAGCTACTGAGCCTGCGCTCTAGAGCCCGCGAGCCACAACTCCTGAAGCCCGCGCGCCTAGAGCCAGTGCTCTGCAACTAGAGAAGCCACCGCGATGAGAAGCCCTTGCACCGCAACGAAGAGCAGCCCCCGCTCGCCACAACTAGAGAAAGCCCGCGCGCAGCAATGAAGACCCAACGCAGCCAAAAATAAATAAATTAAAAAAATTAAAAAAAAAAAAAAGATCAAATAGCAGAATGAAGAATAATAGCCATGATAATAACTAACCATTTATGAATGTTCTGAACATTTTAGATATACTAACTCCCTGAATCCTCATAAAACCCAATGAAGTATGTATTACTATTAGTCATACTTTACAGATGAGATGAGGCATAAGGAACTTAAGTAACTGGCCCATGGAAATGGTGGCAAACCCAAATAGTCTGGCACCAAAGCCAGAACTCTTACCCTTTCTGTACTACCCTTCAAGGGAAGCTAGATGAGCAGACAGATAAGCAGCAGCCAATGAGGTAGAAGAAAACCAAAAGAATATGATGATTCAGCAGCCCAGAGAAGAGTTATAAGATATGTAAGAGGCATCCTGGATATGTGGTTCTGGAGCTTAGAATAAAGACCTGCACTGGAAACTCTGGGAAATTCAAGTAGAAGTGGTAGCTAAATCAAACAAAATTACCCAGGTAGTGTACAAAGTGAGAAGGGTACCCAAGACAAAAACTTGAGCAACATAAAACATTTAACATATATATGGAGAAACAGAGGCATACAAACGAAACTGTGGAATAGTAACCAAGGATAAAATTAAAAAACAGAAAAACAAAGTACTCTAAGCCAGGAAAGTTGAGAGTAATAAACATTGTCATACATACAAGAACCCCTGATGATTTAATAAATCTAGGAAGGTAACAATCATCTATGGCCACCAAAAGTGAAAAACAACCAGGCAATCAGACTTTATTCACACCCTTAAGAAGTATAGGGCACTACCAAACATCAAACCTGAATCTGATCAAGACTCTACCTCTAATTTCCAATTTATAGGAATTACAAGGATCAGAGAAACATGTCAAATCATTGCAGTCAAACAATGGTAAAGTACAGATTGTAGGACACTTTACAAAACAAATGACCAGTTTCTTTAAAAAAAAAGAAAATAACTGGAAAATCCCAAAATACATGGAGATTAAACAACACACTTCTAAATAACATGAGTCAAAGAAAAAATGTGAAGAGAAACTGAAAAATATTTTGAATTAAATGAAAATGAAAACACAACTTATCAATATCTATGGGATGCAGCAAAGGCAGTGCTTAGAGGGAAAGTTATAGCCCTGAATGCATATATTAGAAAAGAAAGATCTAAAATCAATAATCTAAGTTCCCATTTTAGGAAACTAGAAAAAGAAGAGCAAATTAAATTCAAAGTAAGCAGAAGAAAAGAAATAAGAATTAGAGCAGAGAGAGTAACATCAGCAACATGGCAGAGTGAAACACTACCGTGGTCTCTCCCCTTCAGTCTACAACCAATAAAACATCCATCCACAATGCACATATAAACAGCTCATACAACTCAATATCAAAAAAACAAACAACTCGATTTAAAAATGGGCAAAGACCTGAAAAGACATTTCTCCAAAGACATGCATATGCCCAACACGCATAAAAAGAAGATGCTCAACATCCCTAATCACCAGGGTAATGCAAATCAAAACCACAATGAGATGTCACCTCATACCTGTCAGAATGGCTATCATCAAAAAGAACACAAATAACAAATGTTGGCGAGGATGTGGAGAAAGGGGAACCCTCATATGCTGTTGGGTGGGAATGTAAATTGGTACAGCTACTGGGGAAAACATCATGGAGGTTTCTCAAAAAAACTGAACTACCATATGACCAGCAATTCCACTCCTGGGTATACATCCGAAGAAAAAATGAAAACACTAATCTGAAAAGATACATACATCCCAATGTTCATAGCAGCATTATTTACAACTACCAAGATACAGAAGCAGGGCTTCCCTGGTGGCGCAGTGGTGAAGAATCTGCCTGCCAATGCAGGGTACACGGGTTCGAGCCCTGCCAGGAAGATCTCACATGCTGTGGAGCAACTAAGCCCGTGCACCACAACGACTGAGTCTTCACTCTAGAGACCACGAGCCACAACTACTGAAGCCCACGCGCCTAGAGCCTGTGCTCCGCAACGAGAAGCCACCACAATGGGAAGCCCATGCACTGCAACAAAGAGTAGCTCCTGCTCTATGCAACCAGAGAAAGCCCGCGCGCAACAACTAACACCCAACGCAGCCAAAAATAAATAAATAAAATTAAAAAAAAAAATAAAAAAAGACACGAAAGCAACCGAAGTGTCCATCAACAGATGAATGGATACCAGCCTTACAACAAATGTTAAATGAACTTCTCTAGGTGGGAAACACAAGAGAAAAAGACCTACAAAAACAAACCCAAAATAATTAAGAAAATGGCAACAGGAACATACATAAATATGAATGGATAAAGAAGGTGTGTATATGTATGTGTGTGTGTGTGTGTGTGTATATATATAACATTTATATTTATATATTACATTTTTATATATAATTTTTATATTTATATATTTTATATATTTATATTTATATAAAATTGACTACTACTCAGCCATAAAAGAGAACAAACTTTGCCCATTTGCAGCAACATGGATGGATTCAGAAAGCATGATGCTAAGTGAAATAAGTCAGACAAAGAAAGACAAATACTGTATGATATCACTTATATGTGGAGCTTAAAAAAAATACAACAAACTAGTGAATATAACAGAAAAGAAGAAGACACACAGATATAGAGAACAAACTAGTGATTACCAGTGTGTGTATGTGGGCAATAATAGAGGTAGGGGACTGGGAAGTACAAACTACTGGTGTAAGAAAGGCTACGAAGATGTACTGTACAACACGGTAAATATAGCCAATATTCTGTAATAACTGTAAATGGACTATAACCTTTAAAAATTATACACAAATTTGAAAATTAAAAAAATAAAGAGGATGAATGATGTACCAAAAAAACCCTATTATCAAAATGGCAAGAAATAAGTACTGGCAAGGATGTGGGAACCCTCATACACTGTTAGTGGGAATGTAGATTGGTGCAGTCACTATGGAAAACAGTATGGAGAGTCCTACAAAATTACAAATAGAACTGCCATATAATCTAGCTATCCCACTTCTGGGTAGTTATCCAAAGAATACAAAAACATTAATTCAAAAAGATACATGCGCCCCTATGGTGACTGCAGCATTGTTTACAATAACAAAGATATGGAAACAATCTAAGTGCCCATCAACAGATGAATGGATAAAGAAGATGCGGAATATGTACAATGCAATACTACTCAGCCATTAAAAAAAATGAAATCTTAGCATTTCTGACAACATGGATGGACCTTGACGGTATTATGCTCAGTGAAATTAGTCAGACAGAGAAAGACAAATACCATATAATTTCACTCTTATGTGGAATATAAACAAACAAAATAAGAAAAACTAAAGCAAACAGAAACATGTAGATAGAAAAAACAGAGTAGTGTTTATCAGACAGGAAGAAGTGGAGGGGAGGGCAAAACAGGTAAAGGGGATCAACTGTATGGTGACAGAGGAAACTAAATTTTTGGTGGTGGGTACACCATATTTCTATACAGAAGTAGAAATATATTCTGTACGTGTAAAACTAGTAATGTTATAAACCAATGTTACCTCAGATCAATAAAGGAAAAATCAATAAAACCATAAACTGGTTCTTTGACAAGACCAATAAAATCAGTAAGACTCTAGCCAGACTAAAATAAAGAGACAAATTACCAATATCAGAAATGAGAGAGAGGACATCACTACAGATCTCATGGACATTAAAAGGATATGATGGGGCTTCCCTGGTGGTGCAGTGGGTGAGAGTCCGTCCGCCTGCCAATGCAGGGGACACGGGTTCGTGCCCTGGTCCGGGAAGACCCCACATGCCGCGGAGCGGCTGGGCCCGTGAGCCATGGCCGCTGAGCCTGCCTGTCCGGAGCCTGTGCTCTGCAAGGGGAGAGGCCACAACAGTGAGAGGCCCGCGTACCACAAAAAAAAAAAAAAAAAAAAAAGAATATGATGGGCTTCCCTGGTGGTGCAGTGGTTGAAAAGCCGCCGGCCAATGCAGGGGACATGGGTTCGAGCCCTGGTCTGGGAAGATCCCACATGCCTCAGAGCAGCTAAGCCTGTGCACCACAACTACTAAGCCTGCACTCTAGGGCCCACGTGCCTCAACTACTGAGCCCATGTGCCACAACTACTGGGCCTGCACTCTAGAGCCCATGAGCCACAACTACTGAGCCCGCATGCCACAGCTATTGAAGCCTGCACGCTTGGAGCCTGTGCTCCGCAGCAAGAGACGCCTCCGCAATGAGAAGCCTGTGCACTGCAACAAAGACCCAATGCAGCCAAAAATAAATAAATTTATTAATTTTTTAGAAGAAGGATATGAAAGGAATACTATGAACAGCTCTATGCCCACAAGTTTGATAACCTAAATTAAATGGACCAAATCCTTGAAAGGCACAATCTACCAAAACTCACACAAAAAGAAATAGACAATGTGAATGGATCTGTATCTATTAAAGAAATTGAATCAATAATTAATAACCTTCCAAAACAAAAAGCACCTGGATGGGTTCACTGGTGAATTCTACCAGACATTTAAGGAAGAAATTGTACCAGTTCTCTACAATTTCTTGCAGAGCATAGTAGCACAGTGGATACCTCCTAACTCATTCTTTGAGGCCAGCATTACCCTAACACCAGAACCACAGAGCACCTGGGACTTTCCTGGTGGAACAGTGGATAAGACTCCATACTCCCAATGCAGGGGGCCCGGGTTCAATCCCTGGTCAGGGGACTAGATCCCATATGCATGCCGCAACTAAGAGTTTGCAAGCCACAACTAAGGAGCCTGCATGCCGCAACTAAGGAGCCTGCCTGCCGCAACTAAGACCTGGTGCAACCAAATAAATAAAAAATAAAATAAGAAACAAACCACAGAGCTACTATGAAAGAAAACTATAGACCAATATCTCTCATGAACACAGATGCAAAAATCCTCAACAACAACAAAAAAACCTCAACAAAATATTAGCAAATCAAATCTAACAATGTATTTTTTCTTAGGGTGGGGGGGCTGCATTGGATCTTTGTTGCTGCACACGGGCTTTCTCTAGTTGCAGCAAGCAGGGGCTGCTCTTCGTTGCAGTGCGCGGGCTTCTCATTGCAGTGTTTTCTCTTCTTGCACAGCACAGGCTCTAGGCACGCAGGCTTCAGTAGTCGTGGCAAGCGGGCTAAGTAGTTGTGGCTCATGGGCTCTAGAGCACGGGCTCAGTAGTAGTGGCACACAGGCTTAGTTGTTCTGCGGCATGTGGGATCTTCCCAGACCAGGGCTCGAACCCGTGTCCCCTGCATTGGCAGGCAGATTCTTAACCACCGTGCCACCAGGGAAGTCCCAACAATATATTTTAAAAGTACATGTATATCCTATTTAGCATGAATAACAAAAAGGATTAAAAAACTATTTTCTATACAGAAAAACTACAAAAGATTGACAGTGAAATAGAAGATTAAAACAATTATAAACCAACTAGATCTAACAGAAATCTACGGAACAACTCACCCAATAATGGCAGAATATATATTCTTCTCAAATGCACTTGGAACATTCTCAAAATAGAGCATATATTGAGCCAAAAAACAAATCTCAATAAATTTTTAAAAACTGAAATAAAGTATGTTCTCAAAGTACAGCTAAATGAATTTAAAAATCAATAACAAAGAAACCTGGAAATTCAAAAGTATTTGGAAATTAAACAATATATTCCTTAAAACGCAGTGGGTCAAAGAAGAAATCAAAAGGGAAAAATCACAAAATAATTTGAGATGAATGAAAAATAAAGACAACATACAAACACTTACAGGATGCAGCTAAAGCAGTGCTTGAAGGAAATTTATAGCTCTAATTGTATATATTTAAAAAAGAAGCTCTCAAATCAATAACCTAAACTTCTACCTTAAGACACAGGGAAAAGAAAAGCAAACCAAACACAAAATGAGCAGGAGGAAGGAAATAATAAAAATTATAATGAGAATTAATGAAATGGAGGACAGAAAAGAAAATAAAGTAAAAAAAAAATCAATGAAATCAAAAGATGGTTTTTGAAAAGATCAACAAAGTTGACAAAACTTAGCTCTACTGACCAAGAAAAAAAGAGAACTCAAATTTCTAGAATGAGAATTGAAAGGGACAGAACTACTGACCTTGCAGAAATAAAATGAATTGTAAAGAAATATCACGAACAGACTGTATGCTGACAAATCTGATAATTTAAATGAAATGGATAAATTGACAGAATAACACAAACTACCAAAGCTACTGAAGAAGAAACAGACAATATGAATAGACCTATAACAAGTAAACAGATTGAATTAATCATCAAAAAACTATCCACATAAAGAGGCCAAGAGGGCTTTACTGTTGAAATCTACCAAACATTTAAAGAAGAATACATACCAATTCTTCACAAACTCCTCTAAAAAAAAAAAAGAGAACACCTCCCAATTCATTGAGGTCAGTTTTAGCCTGATGACAAAAATCCATATAAAGACATCACAAGAACAGAATATCACAGACCAAAATCCTTTTAAATTATGGATGCAAAAATCTTCATCAAATTACCAGCAAACTGAATCTAGTAATAAACAAAAAGATTTATACAATGTGACCAAGTGGGATTTATCCCAGAAAAGCATGGATTAACATCCAAAAGCAAATTAATGTAATACACCACATTAAAAGAATAAAAAACAAAACCCACGTGAACATTTCAACAAATGCAGAAAAAGCCAACACCCTCTTCCTGATGAATACATTCAACAAACTAAAATAGAAGGGAACCTCCTCAGCCTGTTAAGGGCAATTACAAAAAACCCAAAGCTAAAATCACTCTTAATGGTAAAAGACTAGATGCTTTCCCCCTAAGATCAGGAAAAGAAAAGGGTGAATGTTTCAATACTTCAACTTTGTATTGGAGGTTCTAGCCAGGGAAGTTGGACAAGAAAATCAAATAAAGGCATCCAAATTGGAAAGGAAGAAGTAAAACCATTTCCATTTGCAGATGACATGATCTTGTATACAGAAAATTCTAAGAAATCCTTTAAACTATTAAAACACATAAATCAATTCAGCAAGTTTCCAGGGTATATGATTAACATAAAAAATCAATTGTAGGGACTTCCCTGGTGGTCCAGAGGTTAAGACTCAGTGCTTTCAATGCAGGGGGCACGGGTTTGATCCCTGGATGGGGAACTAAGATCCTACATGCCGCATGGCACAGCCTAATAAAAATTTTAAAAATAATTTAAAAAAATCAATTGGGGGCTTCCCTGGTGGCGCAGTGGTTGAGAGTCCGCCTGCTGATGCAGGGGACACGGGTTCATGCCCCGGTCCGGGAAGATCCCACATGCCGCGGAGTGGCTGGGCCTGTGAGCCATGGCCGCTGAGCCTGAGCGTCCAGAGCCTGTGCTCCGCAACGGGAGAGGCCACAACAGTGAGAGGCCCGCGTACCGCAAAAACAAAAAAACAAAAAACAAAAAAACAAAAAAAAAATCAATTGGATTTCTGTACACTAAAAATGAACAATCCAAAAATGAAATTAAGAAAGCAATTGTGTAACAGCATCAAGAATAAAATACTTAGAAATAAATTTAACAAAGATGTAAACTTATACCCATAAATTAGAAAACATTGTTGAAATAAATTAAAGATCTATTTTAAATAAGTAGAAAGCTCTCCCACGCTCATGTATTAAGGATTTCAGATCGTTAAGATGGTAAAACACTGGTGAAAATAACTAAAGATGATCTAAATAAATAGAAAGACATCATATTCATGGATCAGAAGACTTAATGCTGTTAGGATGGCAATAATCCCCAAATTGATTATACATATTTGATGCAATTCCTATTCAAATCCCAGCTGGACTGTTTGTAGAAATTGACAAGTCAATTCTCAAATTCACATGGAAATATCAGGAACCCAGAATAACCAAAACAATCCTGAAAAAGGTGAACAAAGTTGGAAGACTCACACTTAACAATTTCAAAACTCACTACAAAGCAAACAGTAATCAAGCTACTTGGTACTGACATAAGGATAGACACATCGATCAATGGAATAGAATTGAGAGTACAAAAATAAACCCATACATCAATGGTCAACTGATTTCCAACAAGGATGCCAAGACTATTCAACACAAAAAAAAGAACAGCCTTTTTAACAAATAGTGCTGGGACAACTGTATAGCCACATGCAAAATAATTAAGCTGGACCCGTACACCTCATGCCAAAAATTATTTCAAAATGGACCAAAGTACTAAACATAAGAGTGAAAGCAATGAGACTCTTAAAAGAAAATGTAGGTGTAAAATCTTTAGCACTTCGCAATGGCTTTGGCAATGGATTCTTAGATATGATACCAAAAGTATAAGCAACAAAAGATAAATTGGACTTCATCAAAATTAAAAACTTTTGTGAGTAAAAGGACACTATCAACAAAGTGAAAAGATAATCTACAGAATGGGAGAAAATAACTGCAAACCATGTTTGATGAGGGACATATCTTACAACTCAATAATAAAAGACAAATAACCTAATAAGAAATAGGCAAAAAATCTGAATAGAGCCTTCTCCAAAGAGAAAAAACAAATGGCCAACAAGGATATGAAAAAATGCTCAACATAATTAGTCACTAGGGAAATGCAAATCAAAATCACAATAGATGCCACTTCACATCCACCAGGATGGCTATCAGAAAGTCAGATAACAAGTTTTGGTGAGGATGTGGAGAAATCTGAACTCTTGTAACACTGCTGGTGGGAACATAAAACGGTGCAGCCACTTTGGAAAAGAGTTTGGAAGTTCCTCAGAAAGTTAAACACAGCAATTCCACCCCAATCCAGCATTTCCATTTTATCCAGCAATTAATCCAGCAATTCCACTCCTGGGTATACACCCAAAAGAAATAAAAACATATGCCCACACACAAATGTGTACACTAATGTTTATAGTAGCATTATTTATAATAGCCAAAATGTAAAAACAACCCAATGTTCATCAACTGAGAAATGAATAAAAAGGGGTATATCAATACAGTGGGATATTATGCAGCCATAAAAATTCAGTCGTGATTGATGTTACAACATGGATGAACCTTGACAATGCTATGTTGAGTGAAAGAAGCCAGACACAAGAGGCCACATGTTGAATGATTCCATTTATATTAAATGTTCAGAAAAGGCAAATCCGTACAGGTAGAAAGTAGATTATGACTGCTTAAAATTAGGGTGGAATGGATAAGGAGATTTTTTTTAAGGTGATGAAAATTGACTGTGATGATGGCTGCACAAATCTGTGAATATACTAAAAAAGTAAAAAATAAAAAAATAACTGAATTGTATACTTTAAATGGATGAATTATACAGTACGTGAATTTTATCTCAATAATGTGTTACCCCCCAAAATTTTTCATTAAGAAAAAACTGTAACATCGCAAATTAAACATAGCTCTTTGAAAGCCCCACTACAATAGGAGGTAAAGGAAAAAAATTTAAAGGTTCATATTCACAAAGAAAAGAATGGGAGATGAGACTATAGCAAGAGCAGGGCAAGCCTAGATGCAAGACAATTTCCATCAAGGGATCCCAGAAAGATTCGGAGAACCAACCTCCACACAAATAAAATGGGAATAACTTCTGTATTTCTCACCGGGTTGCTGTGAGGAGCAAAACAGGAATTATATGTGAAAGTGCTTTTCAAATAGTAAAGTGCTATAAAAGTACACTATAAAGGAGCCTTATCATTACCTTGCCAAGTCATGACCCCAACGAATTGATCAGCTAATTCCTGAGGGAAACTCCAATGCTCCGGAAGACAAAGTGTTCCATCAGATCTTTCAGAACACAATTTCTCCAGGTTAGCAACCAGGACGTTCAGGCAGATGTTGACCAAAGAGTAGGGAGACGCCTCCTCCTAGCAAACAAACCCCCAGAGAAATTTGTTAGAACACATCTATAAAAATACAACATAAAAGTGGTCATGCCATACATCAAACTACTTAATGAGGACATCTTAAGATACATTTTCCTCACTCTAATGATTTATATGTAATAAAACTACCTTATTCCAACTATTAACTGAATGGAAGACTTCTATCTGTTGTAGCTTCTGTTGTATCTTTAAAAAAAATTAAGTTCTCTCAACCCTTCACTTATCTCCTGTTCTCTGCCAGCCACTGAAAATACAGGGATGAGTAAGATATAGTTCTAATCCTTTTGGAGCTAACAGTTTAGTGTGGAATACATCCAATAAATCTGACAACTTCATACAACATAAGGGACTAATCAAGCAGAAATCACATGGTCATTCATTCTATAAATATTTATTGAATGATTACTACATGCCAGAGGATAAGAAGGCCTGCCTATTCCCACCCTCATAAGTGTTCACACTGTAAAAGGTTGCTATACCCAGGAGGTTGTAGAAGAATTAGAACTGACAGATGTAAAACATCTTCTCTAAGAGACTAGCATTTGTTCATTCTACAAATATTTGAGGGACTTCCTGGTGGTCCAGTGGCTAGGACTCCATACTCCCAATGCAGGGGCCCTGGGTTCGATCCCTAGTCAGGGAAGTAGATCCCACATGCCTCAACTAAGAGTTCGCATGTTGCAACTACAGATCCCACATGCTGCAACCACGACCCGGTGCAGCCAAATAAATAAATTTTTAAAAACATATATTTGAAAGGTATGGCACTCAGACATGAAGAGAGAGTGATTAGCCAGAGATTGCATTTTTGTCAAAGGTTTCAACATGCAATACATTCACTGACCTCCACCTCACTTTTAACTGATTAAATTCCCTCCATAGTCCGAAGTATAAATTACTCCTTTACACATATCCTCAACTCCTTGTTCCCTCTCCTCCATTACACTCTAAGACATTCTCCTGGAAGAACTTCACTATTCACCTTTTTTATGGCAACACCCAGCAGCTAATCATCTATGAAGAGGGGAAGAGGGGACTTCCCTGGTGGTCCAGTGGTAAAGAATCCACCTTACAATGCAGGAGACCTGGGTTCGATCCCTGGTCAGGGAACTAAGATCCCACATGCCACGGGGCAATTAAGCCCACGCGCCACACCTACTGAGCTCGCACACCTCAACTAGAGCCCATGTATCCCAAACTACAGAGCTCACGTGCCCCAAACTACAGAGCCCACACACCCTGGAACCTGCAGGCCACAACTAGATAGAAGCCCGTGCACCACAATGAAAGATCCCACATGCCTCAATGAAGACCCTGTGTGCCGCAACTAAGACTCAACACAGCCAAAAATAAATAAATAAATATTTTTTAAAAAAGAAGAAGAGGGGAAGAGTCACACAACATAGTATGTCATGGAAAATTCATAAACATTAACTTCAAATGAGCCCTCAGTAGCTGGAAATCCTTCAAGGTCTCTTTAGACAGGGCACTTTCTCACCATCAGGCAAGAATTATTTCATGCCTTCTACTTGTTCCTCAAACCCATTTCATGCTGGTAACAGAATCTGACTCACTTCAGTGAGAAAAATGAAGCCACCTCACCATCAAATTTAGTTTGGAACTGCATGCATCTTTTCCTTGGTCTCCTCTTATATGGAAAACATGTACCTCCTTGCAAAGACCAACACTTCCACGTGTGCTGGCTGGATTTCATCCCTCCTGCCTTAGCCCCTCCTTGTTATTTCTTCATTCATGCACATCTTCAAACTCTCCTTCTCAAATGGATCATTCTTTTTTTTTTTTTTTTGGCCAGGCCACACAGCTTGTGGGATCTTAGTACCCTGAGCAGGAACTGAACCTGAGCCCAGGCAGTGAAAGCACCAAGTCCTAACCTCTGGACCACCAGGGAATTCCCATCAAATGGATCACCCTTTTTTTTTTTCCCAATAAATTTATTTATTTTTGGCTATGTTGGGTCTTCATTGCTGTGGTGGGCTTTCTCTAGTTGCGGTGAGCGGAGGTTTCTCTTCATTGCAGTGTGCGGGTTTCTCATTGCGGTGGTTTCTCTTGTTGCAGAGCACAGGCTCTAGGCACACAGGCCTCAGTAGTTGTGGCACACGGGCTTCAGCAGTTGTGGCACGTGGGCTCAGCAGTTGTGGCTCGTGGGTTCTAGAGTGCAGGCTCAGTAGTTGTGGCGCACGGGCTTAGTTTCTCTGCAGCATGTGGGATCTTCCCAGACCAGGGCTCGAACCTGTGTCCCCTGCATTGGCAGGCGGATTCTTAACCACTGCGCCACCAGGGAAGCCCCTGGATCACTCTTAACATACAATTTATGCTCTATTATTTGCCTTAAAAACAAAAGCCTTCTGTTGACCCCCACATCCTCTTCAACCATATTTCTTCAGTAAGTTTACTCTGCACACTGTAATCACTATCCTGTTATTCATTTTTGTTTTTCTTTTAACTGCGGTCTAATTTACATATAGCAAAAAAATTACTTTTTGGTGTAGTTAGTTCAACGAGTTTTGACTGATGCATACAGTCGTGTACTACCACCATAATAAAGATATAGAATAGTTCCATGACCCAAAAATTCTCTAGTGTCCCTTTGCAGACAATCCCTCCCACCAACCCCAAGCAACCACTTATCTTCGTTCTGTCCCCAGTGTTCTGCATTCTCCAAAATGTCATATAAGTAGAATCATTAAGTAACTGAGCCTTTTGAATCTGACATCTTTCATTTTGCATAATGCATTTAACAAAGATTCATCTGTGTTGCTGCATGTTTTTGTAATTTGTTCCTCTTTATTGCTGAGAAGCATTCCACTGCAATGAATATACCACAATTTCTTTATTCACCAACTGAAGGGCATCTGGATTACTTGAAGTTTTTGACAATTTTGAATAAAGCCGCTATAACTATTCACAAAGTCTTGTGGGAACACAGTTTTCATTTTTCTTGGGTAGTTACCTAAAAATGGGATTCCTGGGTCCCTGGAATTCAACAGTTCCTACATGTTAAGCATGTATTTAACTTTACATAACAGAGTGCTAACCCGTTCTTAGAATGTGACTGTACTATTTTGCATTCCCAAAAGAACATATGAGAGTTTCAACTGCTCCAAATCCTCGCCATTTCAGAATTCATGTCAGAAAGGAGCCAACGAAGCAAAAAAATTCCCTGACACAGTCTCAGCGGACTTTTACTTGGGTCTCATACCCAGAATTGGTTCATATGCCCATGTGAAAATGGAAATTCTGCTTCCTGTGGGTAATTTCTCTAGATCTATCTTCCAGGTTACTATTTCTTTATTCTGTGGCATTTAGTTCTTCATTGTTGAATTGTATATTGTTCTTTTTTCATTTTTATTTCATCTTTTATTTCTTTAATAAATTTTAAATACACTTATTTTATACTGTTTCAGTAATACCATTTTCTGAAGTCTCTGGGAATCTAATTCTGTTAGTTATTGATTCTGTTGATTTTTTTAAGATTTTTTTTTTAATGTGGACCATTTTTAAAGCCTTTATTAAGTTTGTTACAATATTGCTTCTGCTTTACGTTTTGGTTTTTTGGCTGTGAGGCATGTGGGATCTTAGCTCCCTGACCAGGGACTGAACCTGCACCCCCTGCATTGGAAGGCGAAGTCTTAACCATTGGACCACCAGGGAAGTCCCTCTGTTGACTCTTAATCATAGAGGTTCATGTTTTATAATTTAAGATTGTGAGCTAATTTTTTTTTTTTAAGGCCACACAGCACGGCATACAGGACCTTAGTTCCCTGACCAGGGATCGAACCCGTGCCCCCTGCATTGGGAGCGCAGAGTCTTAACCACTGGACTGTCAGGGAAGTCCATGAGCTAATCTTTAGTGAGAGTTTACTAGACTCCTGTGAAGCCTGGGAAGAAGATATGTCACATCAGAGAGATTATGCTAAATTCTACTTACTTAGGGGCATCACCAGGGGCCATTTTGATAATTTCTCAGCTACACATTTCCTGAACCAAGCTAGAAATGTCAGTTAAAACCCTTAGTCTGTATGAGGACAGACCTGTGATAGCAAATTTTTAGGACATATTTTTCTCACTCAAAATCCAAGCCAAAACTGACAAGCTTCCCTGTTTCCCTTTCCCATAAGCAGATTGTTTTAGACCTACCATTTCACTGAAGTATGACGAGCCTTTGTTAACCCATGTTTACATATACACATATATATGTATATATTACAGTTCACAGTCTCCATTCAAACTTCCCGCCGGCTTTTGGCAAATGTCTAGTCTCTAATCTTTGGTTATTTTAGGGCCTGCTTACAGTGGTGATTTCCAGCTTCTTTGAATTGGGTGGGGATGCTCGGGATTTTCCTTACTTTGCATTTGAAAGTGTTTGTTATATTTTATCCAGAATATTTCCTTTTAAGACTTTATGACATTATTTGCCATATTACTGGACATGGCAGCCTCATTTTCAAAATACAGTAAAGGGGACTTCCCTGGTGGTGCAGTGGTTAAGACTCCGTGCTCCCAATGCTGGAGGCCGGGGTTCAATCCCTGTCAGGGAACTAGATCCCACATGCATGCTGCAACTAAGAGTTCACATGTCACAACTAAGGAGCCCATGTGCTGCAACTAAAGACCCAGCAAAAACAAATAAATATTTTTTAAATACAGTAAAGATTAAATCCATATAAAAGATGTTTAGAACATATGTAAAATATTTAAATAATATAATAAAATATAAAACAATATAAATATTTTTAGATATGGGGATATATGTATATGTATAGCTGATTCACTTTGTTATAGAGCAGAAATTAACGCACCATTGTAAAGCAATTATACTCCAATAAAGATGTTAAAGATAAATAAATAGGGGGCTTCCCTGGTGGCGCAGTGGTTGAGAGTCCGCCTGCCGATGCAGGGGACACAGGTTCGTGCCCGGGTCTGGGAAGATCCCACATCCCGCGGAGCGGCTGGGCCCGTGAGCCATGGCTGCTGAGCCTGCGCGTCCGGAGCCTGTCTCCGCAACGGGAGAGGCCACAACAGTGAGAGGCCCACGTACCGCAAACAAATAAATAAATAGATAGATAGATAAATTAATAAAAATAAAAAGAACTCGAACACAATAATATATATATATATATATATATATATACTTTTAAAACATTCTTGTATTCACCACACAGCTTAAATAGAATATACCAAATTTTTAAAGTTCCTTATATACCCTTCCCTGATGCTACTTCTCATCCCTTCACCCAGAGGTAATCATTATCCTGAATACTGTTTAGTTCTGCATGTTTTTGAACTTTATATAAATAGAATTATACTACAGTATTCTGTTACTGGTTTTTGTTTTATAAATCAGTAGCATGTTTTAGAGGTCGATTTCCCATCAAGACCACTAATGACTAACGACTCTGCCTCTATAATATCTAACTACTGATTACATGATTCTAAATATTATCTATAAATCCAATGAATTCTAGATTACTACCTCCAGGTCAGATCTCTCTTTAAGCCACAGTGTTAGATAACCAGTTGTCTCCTTGACATATCTACTTAACTGTGTCACAAATACTTCAAACTCACCATGTATGAAACTGAACTTCCCCGGTCTTTCCCTACTCAGTAAACAGCATCACATCTACTCAGCTGCTTAATCTTTACTGACATTTCCTTACCCTTAATCAACATCCCACACAAGACAGACATCCAATAAATTAGCAAATCCTGTTGGTTCTACTTGTGCCAGACATCTTCCATTTGCTACCTACCTCACACCCAGACCCACTCCTTAATCTTCTCTACCTCTACTCTGAGGTGACTTGTATGGAATCACCACAGATAATTTCCCCAGCTCTTTCTCTTTTAAAGTACCCTGGGCTGGCTATGTCTCCCTCATCGCTCCTCTAAAATCAGTCCTCTCTCCTGCTACTGACTAAAGGTTTGCATTCTTCTGAAGTTTTTTTTTTTAATATTTATTTATTTGGCTGCACCAGGTCTTACTTATGGCACGCGGGATCTCCATTGCCACCTGCAAGATCTTCATTACAGCATGCGGGATCTTTAGTTCCGCATGTGAGATCTTCAGTTGAGGCCAGTGGGACCTTCACTTGTGGCCTGCAGGCTCTTAGTTGCAGCATGTGGGATCTAGTTCCCTGACCAGGAATTGAACCTAGGCCTCCTGCATTGGGTCGTAGAGTCTTAACCACTGCACCACCAGGAAAGTCCCCCCAAAATTCTTATGTTGAAATCTAACCTCTAATTTGATGATATCTGGAGGGAGGAACCTCAGGAAGTCATTAGGTCACAAGGGTGAAGCCCTCACTGAATGGAATTAGTGCCCCTATCAGAGAGACCCCAGAGAGTTCCCTTGTCCTTTCTGCCATGTGAGAACACAGTAAAAAGATGTATATGAACCAGGAATTGGGCTCTCACCAGACACCAAATCCCCCAGCACCTTGATCTTGGACTTCCTAGCTTCCACAACAGTGAGAAATAAATTTATGTTGTTTATAAGTCACCCAGTCTACAGGATTTTAGTTATAGCGGCCCAGATAAACTAAGATATTCCTTCTGAGAGGTCCTTTGGGCCTAGGGGTGGCAATAGCTACTGTTACTGGACATTGAGTAGTATATTATTGTGGTTTTCCATACCTCTCCCTTATCTTTGGAAGTAGTCCCTTAATTAAACTCTCATTAAATTATCCCTATTCTGAATGTGTCATCTATTTCCTGCTGTGAGTATGACTGTTAAACCTCCCAAATAAATTTCTAGTTCATCCCCTTCTTTCTAGCTCCACTACTAATTTCTAATCCAAGTCACTACCATATCTTTTCCTAGAATACTAAAAAACTGCAAATTAGTTTCTCTACTTTCACTCTTAATCCTTTTCCAATCCATCTCTACCCAGAGTTTAGACTCATCATTTCTAAAATATAAACAGTACTATATAACTCTCCTAATGAACATGCTTTAATGGGTACAAGGTAAAAAAACAAAACAAAACAAAAGCTGCATTTTATATACAACTGACATTTAATTGGAAAATTAAATTTAAAAAATTTACAACAGCATTTTTGTTTTCTTTTGATTTGATTTTTGGCCACACCATGTGGCATGCGAGATCTTAGTTCCCCAACCATGGATCAAACCCGTGCCCCCTGCGCTTGGGAGCGCAGAGTCTTAACCACTGGGCTGCCAGGGAATTCCCCACAATAGCACTTTAAAAACCTCAGTGGGGACTTCCCTGGCGATCTAGTGGAAAAGAATCTGCCTTCTGGGCTTCCCTGGTGGCACAGTGGTTGAGAGTCCGCCTGCCGATGCAGGGGACACGGGTTCGTGACCCTGTCCGGGAGGATCCTACATGCCGCAGAGCAGCTGGGCCTGTGAGCCATGGCCACTGAGCCTGCGCGTCTGGAGCCTGTGCTCTGCAACGGGAGAGGCCACAACAGTGAGAGGCCCGCGTACCGCAAAAGAAAAAAAAAAAAAAAAGAATCCGCCTTCCAATGCAGGGGACCAGGGTTCGATCCCTGGTCAGGGAACTAGGATCCCGCATGCCACAACTACTGAACTTGAGCGTCTCAACAAGAAAGCCTGTGTGCCCCAAACTACAGAGCCCACGTGCCCTGGAGCCTTTGTGCCACAACTAGAGAGAAAAAACCTGCATGCCACAACTAGAGAGAAGCCCGTGCACCGCAATGAAAGATCCCGCATGACTCAATGAAGATCGTGTGGGCTTCCCTGGTGGCGCAGTGGTTGAAAGTCCGCCTGCCGATGCAGGGGACACGGGTTCATGCCCCGGTCCGGGAAGATCCCACATGCCGCGGAGCGGCTGGGCCCGTGAGCCATAGCTGCTGAGCCTGCACGTCCGGAGCCTGTGCTCCGCAACAGGAGAGGCCACAACAGTGAGAGGCCCGCGTACCGCAAAAAAAAGAAAAAAAAAAAAAGATCGTGTGTGCCGCAACTAAGACCCAATGCAGACAAAACAAATAAATAATAAATTTTTAAAAAATAATTGAACAAAAATTAAAAAATTAAAACCTCAGGGAATTCCCTGGTGGTCCAGTGATTAGGAACTTGTACTTCCACTGCTGGGAGCACGAATACAATCCCTGATCAGGGAACTAAGGACCCGCATGCCCCAAGGCATGGTCCCCCCTAAAAAAAAATCTGTTTTAAAAACCTCACATATAGGCCTGACTCAGGAAGACAACAAAAATCTAAATACAATAGTATCCATAAAGTTTAGCTTACAATAAAATATGGTAAGAATCAGGACAGAAAATAAAATTAGTCAACAGAAACAGACCCAGGGAATCCCCTGGAGGTCCAGTGGTTAGGACTCCGTGCTTTCACTTTCACTGCCTAGGGTGCGGGTTCAATCCCTGGTCAGGGAACTGAGATCCCACAAGCTGCGCAATGCCAGGAAGGGAGGGAGGGAGGAAGGAACCCAGAAATAACATAATTAGCAGACAAGAACTTTAAAACAGATATTATAATTCATGGATATAGAGGAGAATATGAATATAATGAGGGAATAAATATGCAATCTCAACATAGAAGTGCAAGATCTGAAAAAGACCCAAATGGAACTTTCAGAGTTGAAAAATACATTATTTAATGTAAACAACACATTAGATGATATTATCAACAGATTAGATACTACAAAATTAAAGATAAGTGAAGTTGAAGGTAGCGCAATAGAAACTATTTAAACTGAAACAGAAAAAGTCTGGGAAAAAAAAAGTGGAGAATCATAGAACTCCAAGGGACAATCTTAAGCAGTTTAATACAAATGTATAATTAAAACTCCAGAAGAGAGGAGTTATTGGGGAAGAAAAAATATTTTAAGAAATAATGGTCAAGGAGGACAATGTCCTACACTTGGAATCTATGAAATTATTTTACAGTGTAATATTTATTGAATTACACAGTTAATTCACCAGGTACAAAGAACAACAAACTTAATAGCTTTCTTTTTTAAAAAGTCAAAAAATATTGACTTTAGATACAAAATATAAATCCACTGATCCCAGAAGCAAAAATGGACCCAAAGTGAAATAAACAAAAGATACCACAACATAATAAATGTCTAGAAACCAACAATAAAGAGAAAAACCTTAAGACTGGGGGAGGGGGGAACCAGAGGTAATATGGACACAGTTTAAAAAAAAAAAAAGGAAGTATGACCACTAAATTTTCATCAGAAGCAATACTAGCCAGAAGACAATGAAATAACATTTTCAGGGATTTCCCTGGTGGGCCAGCGGTTACGACTCCACGCTCCCAATGCAGGGGGCCCAGGTTTGATCCGTGGTCAGGGAACTAGATCCCATGTGCCACAACTAAGAGTTAGAATGCCACAACTAAAGATGTCGCATGCCACAACTAAGAACCAGTGCAGCCAAATAAATAAATATTTAAAAAAAAGAAAAACTAAGTGCAATGAAAATATCTTTCAGAAATAAAAGTAAAATAAAGACATTTTCAGACTTTTTTTCTTATTTCCTAATTCCTTTAAAAAATAACTGATTGATCAAAGAAAAAGTAAAAACAATATTGTGCAATTTCTAACATGGAGAAGTAAAATGTATTATTTCAAAAGTACAAAGTACAGGAAAGAGGTGAGAAAATGAAAGAACACTGTTGTAAGGTGAAGCGATATATTTAAAAGTAGACTGTGGTAAGTCAAACATGTATATTTTAGAACCTGGAGCTGTGACTCTCAAACTTAGGACCCCTTTATACTCTTAAAAATTGTATTACATCTTTCAACATTTTCTGCATTAAAACTAAGAAATCTTTAAAATATGTATTAATTCATTTAGAAATAATAAAAGTTAAAATAAAAATCAAATGTTGACACAAAGAACTTTTTTTTTTTTTTTGGCCATACCGTGTGGCTTGCAGGATCTTAGTTCCCAGACCAGGGATTGAACCCTGGCCTCGGCAGTGAAAGCACCAAGTCCTAACCATTGGACCTCCAGGGAATTCCCAAGAAAGAACATTTTTTTAAAACAGCTATATTTTCAAAAAGAATTTTTAAGTTTAGTGACAACGGCAGCACTGTTTTACATTTTTGCAAATTTCATTAATGTGTGACTTAATGAAAGAGAATGCAGTCTTAGAGACCCCAGAGGTCTTGAGTCCACATTTAAAAAACTGCTATCTTTGGGTGACCATTAAAGAGAGTTGGGGTGGGGCAGGGAAAGGAGAGTAACAGAACTAGTAAGTCAACAGAAGAGATAAAATGAAACTTTAAAACTACTCAACTGAGGGAATTCCCTGGCAGTCCAGTGGTTAGGACTCCGTGCTTTCACTTCTGAGGGTGCAAATTCAATCCCTGGTCGCAGAACTAAGGTTCCGCAAGCTGCGCAGCATGGCCAAAAAAAATATATGTATATACTCAGTTGAAAAGAAGCCAGGCAAAGGAGAAACACGACAACAAACACATAGGACAAATAGAACACAAACAGCAACTTAAACACAACAATTTTGATAATTATATTTACTCTAATTTAAAAGGCACAGATTGTCAAACTGGATTAAAAAAGCAAGCCTGCTGTTTACAAGAGATGGGCTTTAAACAACACAGCATTGTTTAAAAAACACTAATCATACGGACACTGGAGTGACTATGTTAATGTCAGAAAAAGAAGCCTTCAGGAAAAGAATATTATCAGAAATCAAGATGGACATTTCATAATGATAAAAGGATGAATTCATCAAGAAGACATAATTCCTAATGCATATGCACTTACAGCTTCAAAGTTCATAAAGTAAAAACTGAAAGAATAAACAGAAAAACTGATGATTACAGTTGGAAATTAACACTTGTCTTCAGCAACTGATAAAAACAAGTAGATGGAAAATGAGTAAGAATATAGATTAACATTGGGAAATCCCTGGCAGTCCAGTGCTTAGGACTCTGCGCTTCCACTGCAGGGGGCACAGGTTGGATCCCTGGTAGGGGAACTAAGATCCTGCATGCCACACTGTGTGGCCAAAAAAAAAAATGAATATAGATTAACATTCTCAATCAACTTGACCTGACATTCATAGAATACTATACCCAACTACAGAACACATACTCCTTTTAAGTGCACATGAACATGCACCAAGATAGATAATATCTGAGCCATAAAACAAATCTCAATAAATATAAATGGACTGAAATCACAGAGCATGTTTTCTGACAACAATGTATTTGCATTAAACAAAAAGATATGTGGAATATCCCCAACTATTTGGGAATTAGGCAGTACACTTCTAAATATCCCATGGGTCAAAGAAGGACTCTTAACAGTACTTATAAAATATTTTTAACAATATATCAAAATTTATGAGCATTTCCCCCAAGAAGTAGATATAGTTTAAAACCTTCCCTCAGGGGGAGGGATAAATTGGGAGTTTAGGATTGACATAACACACTACTATATTTAAAACAGATAACCAACAAGGACCTACTGTATAGCACAGGAAACTCTGCTCAATATATTCTGTAATAACCTAAAGAGGAAAAGAATTTGAAAAAGAATAGATATATGTATAACTGAATCACTTTGCTGTACACCTGAAACTAACACAACATTGTAAATCAACTATAGTCCAATATAAATTAAAAAAAAATCCCCCAAAGAAATTAAAGTCTCAATGGTTTCACTGGTGAATTCTGTTAAACATCTAAGGAATAAATAATACCAATATCCCACAAACTCAAAAAACTGAATAGGGAACACTTCCCAACTCATATTTTAAGGCCAACATTATCTAGATACTAAAACCAGATAATTTTTTTTTTTTTTTTGCCCTTGCCGCGTGGCTTGTGGGATCTTAGTTCCTCGACTAGAGATCAAATCCGGGCCCACAGCAGTGAAAACGCAGAGTCCTAACCACTGGTCCACCAGGGAATTCCCAGATAAAATATTTTTAAAGAGCAATTTGCCTCATAAACATGGACATAAACAATATTTCAAAAATATTAGCAATAGAATTCTTCGATATATAAAAATAATACATCATGACCAGGTGGTGTTTATTCCTAGAATGTAAAGTTAAATTCACAATCAATAAAATCCACCACATTAACACAATAAAGAACAAAAACATCTTATTAAATGCTGAAAAAGCACTTAACAAAATTCAACACACATTCATGATTTAAAAAAACAAAAACAGGGCTTCCCTGGTGGCGCAGTGGTTGAGTCTGCCTGCTGATGCAGGGGACATGGGTTCATGCCCCGGTCTGGGAGGATCCCACATGCCGCGGAGCGGCTGGGCCCGTGAGCCATGGCCGCTGAGCCTGCACGTCCGTAGCCTGTGCTCCGCAACGGGAGAGGCCACAACAGTGAGAGGCCCGCGTACCACACACACACAAAAAAACTCATTAAACTAGGAATAGAAGAAAAATTCCTTAATTTGACAAAGGGCATCTAACGGAAAAACCTACAACCAGTATCATACTTGGAGGTGAAAGATCTAGAACAATACAAAGATGTCTATTCTCACCACTTCTACATTCTACAAAAGGTCCTAGAAAATGCATTTTAAAAAAAAGAAAATAAAAAGCACAGACTGAAAGGGAATAAGTAAAGCTGCCTTTATTTGCAGATGACAGATTGTAAAGAAAATCTTAAGAAATCTTAAAAAAACTGGAGAAAATAGGTGGCTTTACCGAAGTTGTAGGATACAAGATCAATATACCCCCCAAATTATAAACTGTTAAAAAGTATTTACGGTACTATCAAAAACAGGGATAATTTAACAAAATATGTAAAAGACCTTTACACCAAAAACTACAAAACACTGCTAAATAAAATTAAAAACAGCATAGAGAAATATATCTAAAGGAAAAGTATTCATGCATTGTACAACTTTTAAAATTAATTAAAAATAAAATCTTAACCACAAAAACGAGTGTACATAGTACAGTATGGAACCAGACAGAAAATGGATTATTAGTCTGATCACTTTTCTAAAGAAAACCTTGTTTTTCAATTCCAGTCAGCGCCAACAAAAAATGTGCTTGACACGCTGTATCAGTACATACATTAAAAACGCAGCTTTTCCATTAGCTACAAACAGATTTACAAATTATTTAGGCAGCTTTTAAAAGTGAGTCCAAAAGCGTCTACAGGAATACAGGCTAGATCTTTGAAGGACACAAAAGCCAACACGGCGTCAGCGTGTAAAGTACAACCTCAATCAGGATATCTCCTCCCCCCCCCCATACTAATTGTGGGTTGAGCGTTCATTAGATTTTGAGTTCTAAGAGCGGTAGCCCTTGGGATGTTGTAGAACATGGAGTCTGACATCAGAACAACTGATGTCAGGCTCCAGATCATTAGAAAGTCAAGGAACGGTTCTCAATTTCCCTATACACCAGTAAAATGCCTACAAAAAAATCCGAGATTACTCTATAAATGCAATACCTGACACACAGTAGGCGCCAAATACAAACTCTTTTGGTTTGCATTTTACTCAGTTTAGTCTAACAGGCATTCCGACGGAAAAGAGAGGGAAACAAACACGTGGAATTTAAGGAATTTCAGTCTTCCGGGCTCCAGTGCCCCCCGCCGGGCTCAGAAGGTCTTTCCTGTTAACGATCCCGGGACCGACAGGTCACGGCCTCTGGGAAGCAACAGATCCCCAACACACGGGGAACGGTCGACGTTTGAGGCATTTGGGTGAATCATGACAAAAAGCGCCACCGTCTACTACGGGCCAAGTCTAAAGCCATGCCCAGCACTTACGTCTACATTTACACCACCCTGCAAAATAGCTGCCGCCCTCGCAGGCACAGGTGAGCATCAGAGACCTGAGCAGGGGACTCGCCCAAGGTCACGCAGGAGGCGGGACTCATCCCGCCGCCCCTCCTCTCAGCTGCGCAGGGTCTGCTCGCTCGGCTCCAAGGCTGGGACGCCCTGGGAGGAAAACTCTTCTCCGGCATGCACTTCCCATAAAAGATAGAAGCCTGGCAGGGGGCTCAGCCTCTTCAGACTTTACCCCCGCGTCGGTCAAACGAGCCAACAAGTGCCTCAACACAGTCCCCGACGACTCGCCGTGCTCGCCAGGGGCCTGGCGTCCCGCCTAGGCTCGCGTTCCCCCCTCCCCCTCCCCGGTGCTCACCTGCGCCACGCCGCAGCCCAGGTCGTCCTTATGAGCGTCCGGAGGGACGATAGTCCGGGGCGAGAGGCCTGGGTGCAAGAAGTGAACCATGGCGAGCCCCGCCGGAGAGGCGTCGAGGAGAGAGCGGTCGTCGAGCGGGCCCGGATCCCGCGAGAGGTGGTCTCGACCGGCACCGGAAAGCAGCTGAACAGCGCCCGCTCGGCGGGCAGGCACTCTGCGGTCTTGCGGAAGGTTTGGGCTTTTGTAAAGCACTCGTCCGCCGCAGACCCCGCCCCCAGGACGGCCTTCCCCACCCACACCGGGCCGACCACCCCTCCACGCCTCGAGGGCCCAACAGCCCTTCTTCCGCCTTTTTGACGCTCCAGAGACCAACCTTAGGCCTTCCGAACCACTCGCCCAACTCCTACACATCCCTCTGAGACCGTCTCCCTCCAACCGACACCATAGGGCTAGGTACCACATTCTTGTCGCTGGTCAAAGGCATGGCCATGGACCAGCTCTGTGGAGTTGGGAAATAGAATGTGTTGGGCCCTCCGTGTCCCCAGGGACATTGGTTTCAGGATCCACCATATGCAAATCCTCTGAAACTGAAATACCTTATATAAAATGGTGTAACATTTGCATATAACCTAGGCACCTTGTCCACTATACTTCAAATCACCTCTAGAGTGCTTATACTAATACAATGTAAATACTGTGTAAATAGCGGCTGGTACTGGCAAATTCAACTTTTGCTTTTTGAAATTTTATGGAATTTTTTTCCTGAACATCTTCCATAGCGGTTGAATCCAGGGATGGAGAGCCCGTGGATAAGGAGGGCTGATTGTATACATTTTTTAATTACTTATGGCCGTGTTGGGTCCTCGTTGCTGGGCACAGGCTTTCTCTAGTTGCGGTGAGCGAGGGCTACTCATTGCGGTGGCTTCTCGTTGCGGAGCACGGGCTCTAGGGCATGCAGGCTTCAGTAGTTGTGGCACACGGGCTCAGTAGTTGTGGCTCACAGGCTCTAGAGCACAGTCCCAGTAGTTTTGGCGCACAGGGAGGTATCCTCCCAGTCCAGGGATCGAACCTCTGTCCCCTGCATTGGCAGCGCAGGCGGATTCTTAACCACTGCACCACCAGGGAAGCCCCTACATTTTGAAATCTATTTTTTAAAGTCCTTTCTCCTACACATCTGGCAACAGCACTCTCTTATATCAGACCTCTGTTTCACCTTCTACTGACATTGGATGAATCAAATATCAAAACCACTTCTGATCTAGTAAGTACACAAACTGAACTGCTCAGCTTTCTTGTGACCTAAAAAGTATGGAGAAGACCCTTCTAACCTGCTGCAAGAAAGAAACCCTGAGAGAGAGTAGTGAATTAGTACACTTTAGCTAATTTAAGAGAAAATATGTCTTGGAAAAGGATAGTTATTGAGAGTAGGGGGCTTGGATTTGAATCCTGCTTTGGAATGCCTGCTCAGCCACCTACTAACTTGTGAACCTTGGACAAGGTTTTTAATTTCTCTGAAGCTCAACTTCCCCATCAGTAAAATGGGATGAGAATGCCTTATCTCACAGGGTTAATATAAGGATTAAATAAGATAATGTATGTAGGGAACTCCCTGGTGGTCTAGTGGTTAGGATTCCACGTTTTCACTGCCATGGTCCAGGTTCAATCCCTGGTAGGGGAACTGAAATCCCTCAGCTGCACGACAAAAAAAAAATAGAAAAAAAAAGATTATGTAAAACACATGAAAATGAGTAATGAAACAAGTCCTTGATAAGTGGATTCAAATGTTAAAGTTATTTTTCAAGTTCAAATAACTGCAAAATGCTTTCCTTTCACATTTATTCTTTTATTTAATCCTCATACAAATAGAAATCCCAGGCCTTAGGTATCTCCATTTTACCCATAGAGAAACTGAACTACCTGAGGGATTGAGCAGACAAGTTAAATTTTACCTACCTGATGCGTGGAAAACCTGGGAGTCAAAGTTGAGTTTTCTAAATCCAAATCCAATCAATGTTCTTTTTTTAATTTAATTTTTATTTTAGATTGGACTATAGTTGATTTACAATGTTGTGTTAGTTTCAGGTATACTTTTTTAAATTTAATTTTTATTTTATATTAGAGTACATTAAATGGACTATTTCCTAACTTCTATCATCTCTCCAACACCTCTTCCCCCAACCATACTGTCAGTTTCCTCTTTCACTGAAAAAAGAAAAGAATCAAAAAGAACATTCCAAGCTCCCCCCATCACATCTACCCACCTACCAGTATAGGCTCTCTGTCTTTGCATTCCCTCCTGTTACTATGAACTATTTATACCCTTATCTAAGGCCAACTCTGGACTTGTGCAATAGATCTCATCTTGCCTTGCTTAGTCAAAGACATCGTCCAGCAACATCCTTTCTCCTGAATTATCATTTTTCCCCCTCCTTCTTGGATCATTCCCACCAGCTGATATTTTTCCCATAATTAAAAAAAACCAAAAAAACATTTCTTTTGACCTAATTTCCCTATTCAGGTATTGCCCTCACATCTCTTCCATCCTTTAGAGCAAAACTTATCCAAAATGTGGTCTGCACTTGCTGTCTCCAATTTTTCTCTTACCATTTTCTTTCACCTCTGCCACTCTACTAACCGTTCTTGTCAACTTCAAAGTTGCTAAATTCAGTTGTCACTCCTCTCATCTTATTTGTTCAGCAGCATTTGACCCAAGTGACCCATCTGACCCATGCCACGGAGCAACTAAGCCCACGCGCCACAACTACTGAGCCTGCACTCTAGAGCCTGCGAGCCACAACTACTGAAGCCCACGCACCTAGAGCCTGTGCTCTGCACCAAAGAGAAGCCACCACAATGAGAAGCCCGCACACCACAACGAAGAGTAGCCCCCACTCGCTGCAACTAAAGAAAGCCCACACACAGCAACAAAGACCCAATGCAGCCAAAAATAAATTAAAAAAAAAATTAGGTACTGAAATTGTTTCAGTTCTAGAAATGTACCTTTGCACATTCATTGTTGTCCATGCCACCTCCCCCTACTAAGTAATTCCTATTAATCCTTCTGATCTCACTGAGATGTCACTTCCTTTAGAGAGCCTTCACTGATATGCCCCACCCTTTTCCTGAAAACTCTGAATAGGTAGGGGAAGGATAGTGCAGAAACATAGAAATTGGGAAGTTTCAAGAAATTAAACTTCTGAAATGAAATTAGGAAACCAGAGTCAAGATTTCTTTAAATCGTGGTTGGATATCTTTAAGGACTTTGTAAAATTTCTTTAGCTTTGTTGGCATGAAGTATAGGGGAAAGGTCATGAGCTCTGATGTCAAAAAAGCCTGAATTCAGATTCCATCTCCACCTTACCTTTGGGTAGTTACTTAACCTATGAGCCTCAGTTTCCTCTTCTGGAAAGTGAGCTAAATAAAGAATAATACCAAACTTGCAGAATTTCAAAAACTAAGAGATTGTCTAACACCCCATGTGTTATTTTTGTGTTCTCAAGTAGACAGGATGATTTCTAAGGGTTATTTGAAGCTCTGTGACTTTGAGCAAGTCTTTATCTCTTTCTGGGCATCAGAAACACAAAGACTAGCTACTAAGTCTTTGTGTTATCTATGTCTGTAGATTCGGTTTATTTCTCCTACTGTAGTGATCAGCAGTAAAACCTGTATTATCATAGAAAGAGCCTGCTTAGGAAACAAAGAAACTGGAACCACAGAGGAGTACAAATCATCAATGGCCCTAAAGAAAAGGTTGCCTCTATTTAGGGAGGGGCAGCCTAGAGTTCAGAGAGCGCCCTCTTGACTAGTCTCCTTCTTTACTAACTTAATTAGTAAAAGGTAACAAACACACTGAAGTAGTGAACTTGAAGAAAGAGAAACCACTCCTGGGGAACCAAATTAACTAAGGAAATGGTTCCCTAAGGCTGATCCAAAGACTCTTGTTGTCTTTATCACAGGTGGGCATCAAAATGAGTAAAATAAGGACAAGTGATACATATAAAACTACATGCATCCATTTGAAGTTATGTCTTCCTATTTATTGGTTTTAACGATTTTTTTTTTTTTTTTTTTTTAATGAACTTACTGTGAACCCTGTTGGGAGGAAAAACTCCTCTACCAACTTAGGTCCGATTGTTGGAAGTGGAAGGAGACCTGTAAATTAACTGAGAACAGATAAACCAGAGAAAAATTTATTACACACAGTGGAATATCCTACATAGAAAGTAACTCCTCGTACAGCTATGGGGAAAGGTTTACATCCTGGCTTAGTAAGACAGGGGAGTTGGTTTAGGGCTTCAAAGGATGGAAAGTTATGAGTGTTGTTTGTACAATTATTTGGAAATGTCCTGAGGCCCAAGGTCAGTGCCTCTCTGATTGGAGACCTCCCTAGAAATGGGGTTTGTGGCAGCTGACTCTCCTAAAGCTCTATACTAGTTAGATAAGCCATGTTCAGATGTTTTCACATTGAAGTAACCTCTATCTCTATCAGTTTCATGGGTTGTTGGTCTCGTTAGCCCCATTATTTGGGGGAGGAAATTTTCTCCCCAAATTTGTAAAATCTTATGTTTTACTGTAGGAGCCACTACCATAATGACACTGAGGGCCCGTGAGGTTGAAAATCATAAACTTGGAAAGCTGTCAATGGTCTCCATTCTCTGAGACAGGCCAAAAGTGTGCATGGGAACGGCCTTAATGGTTAAATTGGATTTGGGATTGTCCTTAATGGTAAAATTGGTTTTTCCCCTTTATAGCACAGTGATTAAGAGCATAGATTTCAGAGTCTGACAGACCCAAGTCTCATGTGTGACTCTGAAACCTAATAACTTGTGACCTTGACAAAGTTATTTAATACCTCACAATTTCCTTATCCATAAAATGTAATGATTACCTTTTTTTTTTTTTTTTTTTTTTGCAGTACGCAGGCCTCTCACTGCTGTGGCCTCTCCCGTTGCGGAGCACAGGCTCTGGATGCGCAGGCTCAGCGGCCATGGCTCACGGGCCCAGCCGCTCCACGGCATGTGGGATCTTCCCAGACCGGGGCACAAACCCCTGTCCCCTGCATCGGCAGGCAGACTCTCAACCACTGCGCCACCAGGGAAGCCCATGATTACCTTCTTTACAAGGCTGTTGCAAGGCTTAGTTGAAAAAATATACATTAAAAAAAAATGCTTAGCATAGTGCTTGCCTCGATGTATTTTCTGACTGCATTGGAATGTACTGAATAACTAATGCTATTTGAAACTGTAGACCCCTTACAATAGAATTTGGCGCATAGTGGTAATTGATTGACCCCCAAATCCTAAACTATAGTTGATCTGTTCCCATAGGTCTTGAAAAGAGAAGACACTAAATCCATTGCTAGTACCCACAAACAATAATGTGGTTTATTTCATGAACCAGTTTCAGAGGGCTTTTGATTATACATTTGTCTTTTTATTCAAAGACATCACTACTGAGATTGTACAAAGCAGCAAACATTCTTCAGAGTGGGGACGCTGGTGTTAAAACAGTATCTAGGTTTAATCGACAAATTCCTCTACTTACTATCTGTGTGATGTGAGGCAACTCATTTGACCTCACTAGGCTTCCCCTCATTTGTAAAATAGGGGATAATTATCTTCCCTTACAAGATGTTTGAGGGTTAACTACAGCACTTGACTCATTACTCATAATATATCCAGTTTCGAAAGGGCTTTATTTAAGACTGAATTGATGAGACCAAGAATTAGGTAGAAAATGTGTTTGGTAACTCCTTAATCTCCGCATTCAAACATGACAATCACACTCTAGATATGTCATTGAAAATAGTTCCTTTTTTTTTTTTTTTTTTTGCGGTATGCGGGCCTCTCACTGTTGTGGCCTCTCCCGTTGCGGAGCACAGGCTCCGGACACGCAGGCTCAGCGGCCATGGCTCACGGGCCCAGCTGCTCCGTGGCATGTGGGATCTTCCCGGACCAGGGCACGAACCCGTGTCCCCTGCATCAGCAGGCGGACTCTCAACCACTGTGCCACCAGCGAAGCCCCAAAACAGTTCCTTTTGTAATGTGTTTTTATGTAAAGTAACAGGAGAGCTGAGGGCTTTTTTTTTTGTTTTTTTGTTCTTAGCTCTTATTGCCTCATCACAGTCTAGGAGAGACACTCTCTAGTGACAGTCCTTGACTGAGTCATTGCAAGATGATTTTAAACAGCTGTCATACTGAATGCACAGGAGTAAGCCATTCATCTGCAACATCTGGTCACTGGTATCATTTCCCCAAACCTGCTGTGAAGTCTGGTTTCTGGAAGCCAAGAGCTCAGTCAACACGCCCACCCTATGACTTGCTCTTTTATAGGCTGAATTTTCAGACTGCATTAGAATCTTAAATTATAAAAAGACAAAAATGATTAATGTGAGTGTTCATGGTTTCTGCCATTCACCTACTCTTCTCAATGTGAGGAGTTATGCAGTTACTCAGAGCTGTGCACTGGAGTCTTATGATGCAGATTAAGAATGGGGAATAGAAGATGGAAAGATAATCAGGAGGAAAGGAAGAAATTTAAATTTAGCCAAGAGACTGGGTTGATCTACATAATAAAAACTGTGAGAAAGGGTGGGGGAGGGGAAGAATGTTGGAAGGTTTGATTTTGTCTTTTTGAAGACAGGCTATAGACAACACAGCTCAACAACTTGTTTGGTTAAATATTGGCCAAAGGAAAAAAAAAAATATATTGGCCAAAGGTTATTTATCTTCCTCAGTATGTATGGCCCATAGTAATACCATGTTAGTATTGAGTGAATTATTGGAGACAATAAAAGGTTAAGAAAAGCTGGGCTTCCCTAGTGGCACAGTGGTTAAGAATCCGCCTGCCAATGCAGGGGACATGGGTTCAAGCCCTGGTCCGGGAATATCCCACATGCCGCAAAGCAACTAAGCCCGTGCGCCACAACTACTGAGCCTGTGCTCTAGAGCCCACGAGCCACAACTACTGAGCCCACACGCCACATCTACTGAAGCCTGTGCACTCTAGAGCCCGTGCTCTGCAACAAGAGAAGCCACCGCAGTGAGAAGCCCACGCACCGCAACGAAAAGTAGCCCCTGCTTGTGGCAACTAGAGAAAGCCCGCGCACAGCAACGAAGACCCAACACAGCCAAAACTAATAAATAAATAAACAAAAACAATAAAATAAATTTTTTAAGCTAATAATTATTATAAAAATTATAATAAAACTACTATTAAAAACCCTATCACTAACACATCTAATTTCATGTTTGTGTATTAGTGAAGCATTAGTATTTGTAGTGATCATTCATTAACAATTCTATAGCATCTAAACACTAATGCTGCCCTACACCATCTGTAAGGATGGTCAACTTCCACTTCTGACCATCTGGCGCACATTCTTTTCTGTACCATTCATTTGATGTTTAATCACATATTCCCTAAGAGCTAAGCAATCTCATGCGATTATGCAATAATAGGGGGAGAGGGGGCCCATTGGATTGTAAATTTGGAAATAAGAATTGTAATGCAGAGTCTGTTACTGACTTGCTGTGTGATTTGGGCAAGGTCATTTTACCTATGACTTAGTCTCTTCAACTATAAAAATGACGTTTCTGAAACTAAAGTCACTAAGAATTCTTCCTGGTCATGGGGTTCTTATATTATACTTTGTTTTTTGGTAACCTCCCTCACTAAATGCACTCATACAATATATATTATATCAGTTAATTATCTCAATAGTTGTGTGAATGACTGTCAACCTAGATATGCTCTCTAGGAAGTGTTCTTGGGCTGTCTGATGGGTGCCCAGTCTGGATTAGGTATAGTCTCTGTGGCTTTATAACAAGTACCATGGACTGGTCTGTAATACAATGTTATGTAGTATTTATCTGTTTATTTGACACTTCCTCTTCTCCACAAAACTGTTAAGTTCTCTGAAGGATTTATAAATTATGCAAGTTCCAACACATAAATAGTACCCACTGGCCTTTTCCAGAAAGCAACTGTTACAAACGGATGACCAAGGAATCTGAATCTTGAAGCATCAGTTTTAAATTTTAAAGCAAATGCCCAGAATAAATGTAGACAAGACACACTTTACATAAAATTTGTAACATTTATTTAGGCCAAAAAAAAAAAAAAATCCCCAAAACAAAAATCTGTATACACAACAGTAATACCTAAGTGATGTCCTGATTTAAAACACCATGATTCATGTACAGGACACTCCCATTCATCTGGCCACAGTAAGAACAGTGCCTTCAGTCCAGACAATTGACAGCCTTTGAAATGTATACACATTACACTTTCCAACGAATTTTTCATATCCTTTAAAAGGAGTTAAACTCTTCCATCAGAATTCAAGCAAAAGATAGCTTTTTCCATACTCACAAGTCAGTGAGAATTTGACAGCGGGAATTCTACAAAAGTCAGGGATTTAAAAATTTTATTCTTACAGATTATCTGAAAGTATAAATCTTGACATAACATCCTCCCATTTTTAAATGCTCTCAAGAATTTCCTGCTTTTATGAAAGTATGTCTCAGCTTTCATTAGCAAAGTAGTTTCTTGCTTCTAAGCTGATTAAAGTAAGCTTAAAAGAACCCAATTTGAACAATTTTCCAAAATAAGTTCAAAATTAAGCACATATTATTAATGAACTACATTTATGATTTCTCATAATTTGATAAATTTGGATTTTCTAAATATTCTCGATAGCCATTCTATCTAGCTATGCAGTTAGGTTGTGCTGTCCAAAGGAGCTTTGCTTCATCCAGAGAAACGAGAAATAGCATTGATTTTCTTTACCCAAAAAAAATTGGGGGAGGGGAGAAACAGGCAGAGAAAGTTCTCTCTTAGGCTATCAATCAGTTAACATAAGAATGTCTTAGGTTAAGATTTGGAAACCAAAGAATGCATAATTAGGAGTGTACATGTCACACAAAATCTATGAAATACTAAAAAAAGATAAAGCAGTTACTCATTTAAAGCACACTCAGCAAAATTTCCTATCATACCGCTATTTTCATCACTGGATGAAGTCTGGATTTGCATTATTACTTAAATAAACAGTTCGTGAGTTAATACAAAAAATGAAAAATGTGTCAATACAAAGCAAATGGTAAAATTTAAATATCCAATATCCACACAATCATTTGAAACTGCTACAATGGATTTGAGAGGGAAACCATAAGTTTGCAAACCTCTCTGTAAGCTATCTCGGAACACTACTCTGAAGCCCTAGCCATATAAAGCCCCCAAATAAGTAACATACAGATGAAACTGCCCACGTCAGCCAACAGTATGATATTGCCTTTAACTTACACCTTCAGTTTAATAATACTGTTTATCTCAAGATAAAAGTTGCACAATAACCAAATAATGTAAACAGACCATTAGAGGGCAGGAGAGGGGTGGGTTTCAACATATACAACAAAGTAAGTTTATTTTCCTGGCTACTCATGACCTCTTTTCAACCTTGGGTATTGCTGCACCTTGTTCTATGGGGGAACAGGGTGGGGTGTCAGGCATTTTAAAGCACTAAGCCAAAACCACGGTTCATTAATCGATTCTACCCTAATTTAGCACATAATGAACCATAATAAAATATGTTTTCATCAAACTGTGCTCCAAAGGTCTAGATGATGGCCCAATACTATCTTGAGCATGGCATAATTTAAAATATAGCCAAATGTAAGTGACTGGGGAGAAAAAGGGCCAACTCAATAGGTCCCACTAGCAAGATCAACTTCCTAGGCTGGATATACAGCACTGATATTTTAAAACATGAATCCTTGATTCTTTGGAAGCTTGCAAACAAAAGATATCATGAAATTAAATTCCCATAGTTGCTTTGTGGGATTCATCTCTACCTTGGGTAATTCACTTAAATTGACTAGTGCCACTAAACGGCATTTCTGTCCAAGGGTGAGGAGCGGCAATATTTAAGGTCAATTCCTGGATCTGTGAGTCTGATATGACTTTAATTCTCAACTAAGATCAGTAACCACTGAGTCCTTGGCCAGAGAGTAAATTAACCCCTTATTACTACTTGATTTGATTTATGTTCCTTTTCAACTGCAAAAGGAAAAAATGATTTTTTAGAGTATAAAGAGAACAGCAAAACTTACTTGATGGAAAGAATGAGATACCCTAATTATTTTTGCTTTAATTTCAGACTGTTCTTGTTTTACTCAATAAATTTACACATGCATCCTTATAGTTTAAAAAGTCTAATTCCATTTCCCATTTCCTTTAGTAGATCTATTTCCTTTTTCCTTTAGTAGATCTAAACCTTGCTGTTGCTTGTGGACTGATGTAGTGATAATTTGCAATATCTGAGCACACCAATGATTTGAGCAATGAGTGGTTCAACCCTAGTCTAAATTGTGCTTGAAACAGCACCTCTAAGCCACTGAAGAGGTAACCCTTGAAGGCACCAAGTTCTGTTACATTCTAGTGTACAAATGCAAACGGGAGGCCTAATAGATTCTTTCTGTAGAGACAGGCCAGTTACACCTCATAATTTCAATTTATATATATATATATATACATGTATATACACATATACATATATACTGTATTATAGCCAGATTCAAGACCTTATAGACAATTCAGTGCCATAATTAGATACACAATTTTAAGAGCTATCCCAACCACAAAGGCACTAAATTTTTTATATATTTGGGATGTGCCTAATTATTTTGCTTTTAAGATTCAAAAGTATCTGGCCATTACCAGTGCTCAAAGTAGCAAATTTCAATTTCAATTTAAATATATTTGAGTCTTCATCTATCAACAAGTTATTCTGAGTAATGAAGGGATTTATTGTTTTCCACACATTTTTAGCCATTTTTGAAAACAATTCATAAAGACAAAAACCTAGGATTAGCCTAGAAGGAACATGTACTTTTGTCTTGAATAGGATACAATAGAAACTTGAAGCCAAACTTCTCAAATAGGCTTTTCCTTAACTACACAAGCTAGAAGACCTAGAAATGCTCTACATAGCTAGCGACTCCAAGCTTTTGTAGGCCATCCTATTTTCTACATTTTGCCTTAGATATTTAAAACCCAGAAAAAGGGGGAAAGTTTTAAAAGAATTTTCCATTTCCTCTGAAATAGAAATAATCTGTGAAAATTTATCTCACACCTATAAACATTCCTTAAACTGGTTAAGTCAGAATTAACCCATAATTTAATATGGTTTTTAATGATTCTAAATATCTATTTTCATTTAGTTTAAGTTTTCACTCCCGTGAAGGAGTACCAAATAATTCAAGTATGACTACTGTGATAGTGGTATGAAATGTGTATGTCAAAAATATTATCAGCATACTAATGAGCCAGCTCCTTTCTAAATAAAAATGCTTCTGAATAATCACCATGGTTTTAAACGTATTATTTAAAATCTCTATTGAAAACATTTTGGCCATCTATGAAAAAGATGCAGTCATCTAAGACTGCAGGTTAACTTTATTCACAAACTAAAATTTAAGGTGGATACTCTGGTTTCTCTTCAGATCGTATAAATCTTTTGCCTTTTTTTTTGTTTAATGAAAAATAACTCTCTTGGTGACTTGCTGCCTCCCAACTGCCATTATTGACAACTGATTCTTTACTGTAACAACTCTCTTAAAGGAAAGGCAACTGTCTAAAAAATAACCCATCACAAAATATTTCCTTTTATGCACTGCAACTAGAATCATTACATTTAACAATAGTCTAATTCTTCTTGTTTACTTTTGGCAGTGAGATGTGGATATCCTTTCCCAACATGAAAATATTAAGATACATGTAGTCTGAAACAAAAGAAAATTAACTTCTCATGGCAAAATCTACTGTTGTTAATTGTATTTTAAGTGAGCAGGTAATACCATGTGTAGTCTCTATTCCACTGAACAAAATGACTTTGAAATAGAGGGAAAAGGATGGTCTGTTTGAGGAAGAGAAGATTTTTGTAAAATTCACATTTTCACAACAATATGACATAAAGAAATTCAGACAGTTAATCTTTAATGCAGAATGCTGTAATATTTTAAACTGTGGTGCTTGGGGAAATATTTCTAGAGAGTAACCAGCAGTCTGTGTAGGAAGCAGCAGCCCATGCCTCCAGGAATAAATATGAAGAACAAGCTACTACGCAATGCCTCAGGAGAGGTGGGCCCCAGAAGATTAGCCAGTCCCAGTTTAAAAACTATATACCACAAGAGCAGACCTTTTCCCAGTTCCTAAACTCTATTTTCCCTTAGTAGTTTTTCTTTTTAATATATTTTCTGCCAGCCATCCGAGCACCAGCCAGTGAGTAGCTTTCACAAGGAGAGGACTCAGATTTCCATTCTTTCACGCTAAGAAGGACATCTTATAAAAGATACACAGACAGAGAATAAAGGCATTTTATACAGAAGCAATATAAAATTTACAACTGAAGCACTGCCAGAAATCAGGTTAACAGCTTATCTGAAGCTGCAAATTGACTGAAGGGACTTTAAGATCAGAAAAGTCTGGCCTAAGGGTCCGTGCAAACTTCCTCATAAAACTGTAGAATTTTAAGCACAAGTAAGTTCAAACACTGAAGGATGTGGAAATTTTCCTAAAAGTCAATGATCAAGGAAGAGACTCTTCTCATCTGATAAGTTAAAAATCACAAGACAAATCAGAGACTGTTCACATGGGCAGTACTGTACATTATCAATCCCATACTCACTTTACGACTCTTGTTGTAGAAACCCCCAAAATATCAGAGAGGGTAAGATATTCCAAGTGAACCTATCACAAAAAGAATTTCTGTGATTCAATTATCCAATTACCTATAGCTATCAATTTAGTCTGGCCTGGGGCTGCTTTTTACAGGGAGGTGGTCTTCCATGGCGTACAATGTGTTTCTCTAAGCTGTCCAGGATGGCCACAGCAATCTGTTGGACATGAGGATCAGTCTGTTCATGTTCTTTGATGTTGTATAAATGCTGCAATCCTCCTTCCTCAATCAGCATGCTGCAATACCTTGAGGCTGAAAGAAAACAGGAGAAAGAGCTTTCCTTAAAAAACTTAATTTGTTTTTTTGTGGAATAATTTTTATTTTTTTGCTTAAACTTAAGCTGTTTTGTTATTGCTCACTAACATAAGTTAGAGTTTGAAAAACATCTCTGTAATGATGTTCTGCCTACACTACAAGGCCCACACATAGATCATAGATAATACACATACCATTATATATATATTATATATAATATATATAAAAATCATAACCATAAGACATAGACAATCTTCTTTGACCCCCAAATCATGAGTAAGATGGGTACTGTTACACTTTTATGCATTTCCTATGTTAAAAAAAAAATTTAGGGCTTCCCTTGGGGCGCAGTGCTTAAGAATCCACTGGCCAATGCAGCGGACACGGGTTCGAACCCTGGTCCAGGAAGATCCCACATGCCGCGGAGCAACTAAGCCCGCGCGCCACAACTACTGAGCCTGTGCTCTAGAGCCCGTGAGCCACTACTGAGCCCACTCGCCTAGTGCCTGTGCTCTGCAACAAGAGAAGCCACCACAGCGAGAAGCCCGTGCACCGCAATGAAGAGTAGCCCCCACTCGCTGCAACTAGAGAAAGCCTGCATGCAGCAACGAAGACCCAACGCAGCCAAAAATAAATAAATATTTAATAGCAGTCATATTGTACATGCAGTATTCATTATTTTTAAATATTTTTTTCCTTTTGCCTTTTTTTACACATGCCTTTTAAAGTTTATTTTTTTAGTTTTAGTCATATTTATTTAGTCATATATAAACTTTATAAAGTTTATTTTTTTAGTTTTAGTCATAAAGTCTAATTTACACACAATAAAACACACCTAATTTAATCTATAGTTTTATGAGTTTTGCCAAACGTATACACTTGTGTAACCACCAACACAATCAGGATATGGAATATTTTCAACAACTAAAAAGTTTCCTTGTGCACCTTTGAAGTCAATCTCCCCTGCACCCCTCATCCCAGGTAACCACTGTTCTAATTTCTGTGATATAGACTTTTGCCTACAACTTCATATAAATGGACAGCATGTAACCTTTTGTGTCTACTTTTGCTCAGCATGATGTTTTCGAGATGTTTCCAAGTTGTTACCTGTATGTAATCTTTTTTTGTTGTTCTAAGCTGAGAGGTATTCCACTGCATTGAATACGTCACATGTTTTTGATGTTATTGTACTGATGGACATTTGTTGGATGTTCTCTCTCCCTGAGCATTTCATTACAATGACTAAAAATGCTATAATCATTCTTTCACAAGTTTTTTGGGAACTTTTCATTTCCTGGATCTTGAGAAAATACCTAAAATGATGGGCAAATGCTAAATGTATGTTTATTTTTATTTTTTTATTTTATTCTTGATTTTTATTTTTTTATACAGCAGGTTCTTATTAGTTGTCAATTTTATACACATCAGTGTATACATGTCAATCCCAATCTCCCAATTCATTGCACGCCCATCCCCCACCACCACCACTTTCCCCCCTTGGTGTCCACACATTTGTTCTCTACATCTGTGTCTCAATTTCTGCCCTGCAAACCGGTTCATCTCTACCATTTTTCTAGGTTCCACACATATGCATTAATATACGATATTTGTTTTTCTCCTTCTGACTTACTTCACTCCGTATGACAGTCTCTAGATCCATCCATAAATGTATGTTTAACTTTATAAGAAATCACCAAATTGTTTTCTGAAATGGTTGTATAATTTTTCATTCCCATCAGCAATGAATGAGAAAGTTGCTTCATGTCCTCATCAACACTTGTCATTGTCCACCTTTTTGATTATAGGCAGCCTTCCTAGCAGGTGTAAAGTGGCTTACACCTCACTGTGGCTTTAATTTATATTTTCTAATAACTAATGATGCTGAACTTTTTTTTGGCCATCATGACAGTATCTTTATTTTTTTAATTTTATTTATTTATTTTTTTGGCAACGCCCTGTGGCATGCGGGATCTTAAGTCCCCCGACCAGGGATCAGACCTGTGCCCCGTGCAGGGGAAGCATGGAGTCTTAACCACTGGACCACCAGGGAAGTTCTGAACTTCTTTTAATGCTTATTGGCCATTTGTATATTTTCTTTGAAGATCCTTTGCCAATTTTTAAACTGGGTTATTTTCTTTTTTACTATTGTGTTTATATATTCTGAAAACAAATCTCTCATCAGGTATATAATTTGCAAATATTTTCAACCGTTCTGGGAGTCGTCTTTTCACTTTCTTGATGGTGTCCTTTAAAGCATAAAAGTTTTAAAATTTTTTATTAAATCCAATTAGACTAGTTTTCTTTTGTCACATGCTTTTGGTGTCCTATATAAGAAATCACTGCTTAATCCAACATCATAAAGAGTTATACCTATGCTTTCTTTTAAAAGTTTTATATGCTTATGTATATGTAAATGTAGTTCTTATACTTAGGCCTGTAATCCATTTTTGAGTTAATTTTTGTATATGGTATGAGGTAAGGGTCACAGTTCCTTCTTTTACATGTGCCTACTCAGTTTTCCCAGCACCATTTCTTTAAAAACCTGTTCTTTCCCCACTGAATTGTCTTGGCACCCTTGTTAAAACTCAACATAGATGCATGGTTATTTTTGTACTCTCAATTCTATTGCATTGATCTATACAACTATCCTAATGATGTTGAGCATCTTTTCATGTGCTTATTTGCCATCTGTAAATCTTTGGTGAAAAGTCTGTTCAACTCTTTTGTCCATTTTCTTGTATTCTTTTCTTATCATTAAGTTTTGAGAGTACATGGTATATTTTGATCACAAACGCTTTATCAGACATGTGATTTGAAAATTTTGACCCAGTATGTGCACTGACTTTTCATTTTCTTGATAATGTCTTTCAAAAAGCTGAAATCCTTAAGTTTGATTTGTTCATGCCCAATTTAGCAGGTTTTTCTTTTTCTTTTTTTTTTTTGCTGCTCCGTGTGGCTTGCGGGATCTTAGTTCCCCAACCAGGGATTGAACCCGCGTGCCCTACAGTGGAAGTGTGGAGTCTTAACCACTGGACTGCCAGGGAAGTCCCTAGTTTTTTCTTTTGTAGATCATACTTTTGTGCATATTTAAGAATTTGATCTCAACAGATGCAGAAAAAGCTTTCGACAAAATTCAACACCCATTTATGACAAAAACCCTCCAGAAAGTAGGCATAGAGGGAACTTACCTCAACATAACAAAGGCCATATATTACAAACCCACAGCCAACATCATTCTCAATGGTGATAAACTGAAACCATTTCCACTAAGATCAGGAAGAAGACAAGGTTGCCCACTCTCACCACTATTACTCAACATAGTTTTGGAAGTTTTAGCCACAGCAATTAGAGAAGAAAAAGAAATAACAGGAATCCAAATCGGAAAAGAAGAAGTAAAACTGTCACTGTTTGCACATGACATGATACTATACATTGAGAATCCTAAACATGCTACCAGAAAACTACTAGAGCTAATCAATGAATTTGGTAAAGCAGCAGGATACAAAATTAATGCACAGAAATCTCTTGCATTCCTATACACTAATGATGAAAAATCTGAAAGAGAAATTAAGGAAACACTCCCATTTACCATTGCAACAAAAAGAATAAAATACCTAGGAATAAACCTACCTAAGGAGACAAAAGACCTGTATACAGAAAACTATAAGACACTGATGAAAGAAATTAAAGATGACACAAACAGATGGAGAGATATACCATGTTCTTGGATTGGAAAAATCAACATTGTGAAAATGACTCTACTACCCAAAGCATTCTACAGATTCAATGCAATCCCTATCAAACTACCAATGGCTTTTTTCATAGAACTAGAACAAAAATTTTCACAATTTGTATAGAAACACAAAAGACCCTGAATAGCCAAAGCAATCCTGAGAAAGAAAAACAGAGCTGGAGGAATCAGGCTCCCTGACTTCAGACTCTACTGCAAAGCCACAGTATCAAGACACTATGGTACTGGCACAAAAACAGAAATATAGATCAATGGAACAGGATAGAAAGCCCAGAGAGAAACCCACACACCTATGGTCACCTTATCTTTGATAAAGGAGGCAAGGAAATACAATGGAGAAAAGACAGTCTCTTCAATAAGTGGTGCTGGGAAAACTGGACAGCTACATGTAAAAGAATGAAACTAGAACACTCCCTAACACCATACACAAAAATAAACTCAAAATGGATTAAAGACATAAATGTAAGGCCAGATACTATAAAACTCTTAGAGTAAAACATAGGCAGAACACTCTAAGACACAAATTACAGCAAGATCCTTTTTGACCCACCTCCTAGAAAAATGGAAGTAAAAACAAAAAACAAAACCAAATGGGACCTAATGAAACTTAAAAGCTTTTACACAGCAAAGGAAACCATAAACAAGACGAAAAGACAACCCTCAGAATGGGAGAAAACATTTGCAAACAAAGCAACTGACAAAGGGTTAATCTCCAAAATATACAAGCAGCTCATGCAGCTCAGTATCAAAAAAAAAAAAAAACCCAATCCAAAAATGTGCAGAAGATCTAAATAGACATTTCTCCAAAGAAGATATACAGATTGCCAACAAACACATGAAAGGATGCTCAACATCACTAATCATTAGAGAAATGCAAATCAAAACTACAATGAGGGGGCTTCTCTGGTGGCGCAGTGGTTTAGAGTCCACCTGCCGATGCAGGGGACATGGGTTCGTGCCCTGGTCCGGGAGGACCCCACATGCCGCGGAGTGGCTGGGCCCGTGAGCCATGGCTGCTGAGCCTGTGCGTCCGGAGCCTGTGCTCCGCAACAGGAGAGGCCACAGCAGTGAGAGGCCCGCGTACTGCAAAAAAAACAAAAAACAAACTACAATGAGGTATCACCTCCCACCAGTCAGAATGGCCATCATCAAAAAATCTACAAACAGTAAATGCTGGAAAGGGTGTGGAGTAAAGGGAACCCCCTTGCACTGTTGGTGGCAATGTAAATTGATACAGCCACTATGGAGAACAGTATGGAGGTTCCTTAAAAAACTAAAATTAGAACTACCATACGACCCAGCAATCCCACTACTGGGCATGTGCCCTGAGAAAATCATAATTCAAAAAGAGTCATGTACCACAATGCTCACTGCAGCTCTCTTTACAATAGCCAGGACATGGAAGCAACCTAAGTGTCCATCGACAGATGAATGGATAAAGAAGATGTGGCACATATATACAATGGAATATTACTCAGCCATAAAAAGAAATGAAACTGAGTTATTTGTAGTGAGGTGGATGGACCCAGAGATTGTTATACAGAGTGAAGTAAGTCAGAAAGAAAAACAAATACCATATGCTAAGACATATATATGGAATCTAAAAAAAAAAAGTGGTTCTGAATAATCTAGGGGCAGGACAGGATAAAGACGCAGACATAGAGAATGGACTTGAGGACATGGGGAGGGGGAAGGGTAAGCTGGGACGAAGTGAGAGAGTGGCACGGACATATATACACTACCAAATGTAAAAAAGATAGCTAGTGGGAAGCAGCTGCATAGCACAGGGATATCAGCTCCATGCTTTGTGCCATGTCCATCTAGAGGGGTGAGATAGGTAGGTTAGGAGGGAGACGCAAGAGGGAGGAGATATAGGGATATATGTATATCTATAGCTGACTCACTTTGTTATACAGCAGAAACTAACACACCATTGTAAAGCAATTACACTCCAATACAGATGTTAAAAAAAAAATCTGCCTAAGACAAGGTTACAAATATTTTGTCACATTTTCTTGTAGAAACTTTTAATAGTTTTTGGTTTCATATTTAGACTTATGATCCATTAAGAGTTAAATTTTAAAAAATTAATTATTTATTTTGGCTGTGCCATGTCTTAGGTGTGGCATGTAGTATCTTTGTTGTGGAATGAGGGATCTTTAGTTGTGGCATGTTTGCTTCTTAGTTGTGGTGTGTGGACTCTTAGTTGCAGCATGCATGCAGGATCTAGTTCTCCAACCAGGGACCAAACCTGGGCCCCCTGCACTGGGAGCTTGGAGTCTCAGCCAATGGATCACCAGGGAAGCCCCAAGAGTTAATTTTTTTATACAAAGTATGAATCAAAGTTCTTTTTTTTTGCAGATAGAGATACACTTGATGCAGTACTGTTTGTTGCAAAGACTCTTATTTCTCTATTGAATTGCTTTGAACTTATATCAAAAACTAACTAACCAGGGGCTTCCCTGGTGGCACAGTGGTTGAGAGTCCGCCTGCCGATGCAGGGGACACGGGTTTGTGCCCCGGTCCGGGAAGATCCCACATGCCGCAAAGCGGCTGGGCCCATGAGCCATGGCCGCTAGGCCTGCAAGTCCGGAGCCTGTGCTCCGCAACGGGAGAGACCATGACAGTGAGAGGCCCGCGTACCGCCTAAAAAAAAAAAAAAAGCCAAAGTGTACAGAGAAAAAAAAAAAAAAAAAAACCCTAACTAACCATATGTGTATAGGTCTGTTTCTGTACTCTCTATTCTGGTCCTTTGAACATTCTTTGTTTATGCTTATGCCTGGACTTCCAATTGGTGTCTGAAGTGAGGGCAGTTTTGTGGGACTGAGACCTTAACTTGTGGAATCTGACACTATCTCGAGGTAAATAGTGTCAGAATTGAACTAAGTTTGTAGGACACCCAGTCAGTGTCGGCTGAGAAATGGAGAACTTTTAGGTGGGATGTGGAAAAAACACATATCAGAATTGGTGTCAGAAGTGGGATTTGCTATCCTGGTCCTGTCTTATGGAAACATGTGGTTAGGGAACAGAAAGGATAAAAAGGTGAGGGATAAGGAACCTCTGGTTTTTGGGTGGCTACTCCATGATGTGGAGTAGCAGCTGTGCTGCAATCAGTTACTAACAGTAAAAGTTACCAATGGAATTTATTTTTTAATTTATTTATGTTTTTAAGAGTTTTGTTAAATGTTTTTTATTTTTTAAATTTAATTTTTTTTGCGGTACGGGGGCCTCTCCCGTTGTGGAGCACAGGCTCCGGACGCGCAGGCTCAGCGGCCATGGCTCACGGGCCCAGCCGCTCCACGGCATGTGGGATCTTCCCGGACCGGGGCACAAACCTGTGCCCCTGCATCGGCAGGTGGACTCTCAACCACTGCACCACCAGGGAAGCCCAATGTTTGTTTTTTTTTTAAAAAAATATTTATTTGGCTGCGCTGGGTCTTAGTTGCAGCAGCCATGCCCCTTAGTTGCGGCATGCAAACTCCCAGTTGCAGCATGCATGTGGGATCTAGTTGCCCAACCAGGGATCAAACCCGGGGCCCCTGCACTGGGAGCACGGAGTCTCAACCACTGCGCCACCAGGGAAGTCCCAACTAATGGAATTTAGAGATGACTACAAACCTGACCTGCAATTGTTTTATCTAATCAAGGCAAAGATTGACAAAAGGCCAGGATTCCTTGGCTTGACTCCTTACTGGGGACTTAAAGCCTTTTGCACAAGAGTGGGTAACTTAGGAAGTGGAGAAGTTCCTGGTGAAATCCTGATGTGGGCTACAATTAGAGAGTTTAAAAAAAAAATGTAAGGATTGACAGGATTATGAAAGTTGGGAGTGTTTTTTTTTTAAAATATTTATTTATTTACTTGGTTATATGGAGTTTTAGTTGCGGCCCACGGGCTCTAGAGCCTGCAGGCTTAGTTGCCCTGAGGCATGTGGGATCTTACTTTCCTGACCAGGGACCGAACCCACATCCCCTGCATTGGTAGGCAGATACTCAATCACTGGATCACCCGGGAAGTCCTGAAAACTGGAATGTTTAAACAGACTTTATGTAAAGAAGTTGTGTCTCCTTTGCCTCAGTATTTTATGGAAATGAGTATTATGTCTGGCTGGGGAACACTCTCCTACCTAGTACTGTAAGACCAAAATCTGTGGATGATTACAGTTAGGAATATAAGGGTTAAAAGAATTAAGGTAAAAGTTTGTAGGAGAATTGGTATGGTTGAACAGACTTTATGTGAAGTGGTTACATTTCTTTTACCTGATGGTATTATGAGAATGAACATTTTATTGACTGGGCAATGTTTCCACTACCTAACATCATAAAACAGAAAGCATGTAAATCTACCTTTCAAGCAATGTTAATTGGGCATGCTAAATGGGAACCAGTAAGGTCGCCCAAGCCAATGCAATGTAGAATAGAAGCTGGAGTGCTGGTAGGGACAAATTCTCTGTGCCATAGCCCTATGTGAAGGACTGACTGGGGTTTTTTTTTTTTTTTTTTTACAATGACTGGGGTTTATGACAAAAGCCTGTGAGTGCCTACCAGAGATGATTACTGGGACTTTGGACTTGAGAATTCCCATTTGAGGGGCATTTACTACCTTGCTATTTGACATTAATTGAAGCTACCCTCATGACTGAAGGACAAACAATGATCTTCAAACCTGAAATACCCAAGACGTTTTGAGTGATGTCAGAGAAACACTCTAATGGGGATGGCAGTGCCCAGAAGAGTTCCATGATAAAACAGAATTCGTTTATACAGGATCGTGCTACCTGGAGAATACAAGGAGATACTCATGAGCAGGGAGCCTCTTTCTCCCTAGTCAGTCCCTAGGACTGACTTTGGAACTGCACAAGGAGCTGCCAGATTGTATAGTCACTTGGACAGTGCCCTATAAACAGCTCGCCAACAACCAACAAACAGCTGCTTGGTTTGTGGATAGCAGTTCCAAGGTAAACAAACAACATCCTGTTTGGAAGGCCACCATTCTGATTGAAAAAGGTAAAACCAAAACAGCTCTGTGGACTGAACTGCATGCTGTTTTCCCATCCTTTCCCAAGGATGAAATACTGAATAGTGGTAAAACCCTCTGTTTGGGTTTTTTCATGGGCAGTGGCCAATGGTCTAGCCGTGTAGGTGGATACAAGGGCAATGGAAACCTGGTCATTAAGGCAGGACATATCTGTGCCCATCAGAAGAACTCTCTTCCATGTTCAGAAGCTGAACTGACAAGCAGATATCCCAATGCGCTTGCTTGAGGTGGCCACCTGAGTCCATGAGATGAGTGGATACGGAGGAACTGCAGCAATGCAGAAATGGACTGAATCTAGACATATTCCTCTTGCATTTTAAGGCACAAAGCGCCAGAGTCAAGGAAAATGTTTTCCATCCCTACAATGTCCAACAATGGGCAGAGAGATATCCTCCTCAGAGTAATAGTTCGATACAGAATTGGAATGGGCAATTAAAACATTAGTTATCTAAAATCGGAGATGGGAGGGAGGGGGGAGATAGAGGCCTGAAAGGCTAGCTTTCACACCTTCACGAGTATATGTATGCTCACACTCAATATGAGTGGAGCTAAAAGAATATCCCCACTAGGGACTTCCCTGGTGGAGCAGTGAATAAGACTTTGCACTTCCAATGCAGGGGGCACGGGTTTGATCCCTGGTCAGGGAACTAGGTCCTACATGCATGCCACAACTAAGAGTTTGCATGCCACAACAAAGGAGCCCACATGCCACAACTAAGAAGCCCTGGAGCCGCAACTAAGGAGCCCACATGCGGCAACCAAGGATCTGATGAGCTGCAATTAAGACCCAGCACAACTAGATAGATAGATAGATAGAACGTCCCCACTAGATATTCTCCTGTTTTTCTGGGGAACCTGGGGAAGAGGGAGTGGGAAAGGATGTTGATATGATTATGTAATTCTTGCTAAGGGAGGATACTGGTATAATGACTAAACTTTTTTCTTCTTCTTCCCCATATCACAACGTTTTTTAATTCCCCTACCTGGTGCAGTGGTCACAGAACCAGGGCTGCAACTACAAATGCTGGAAGCAGGGATGATTCCTAAGCAAGAAATTGTAACAATGTTGTAAACTCTTTTTGTCAGGATTCCCAAGGGCCTAATGGGTTGGGTTATGCCTTAACTCCATCTGGCAAAATTGGGAATAACACTGAATGCAACTATATTGCCTCCTGGTAAAAACAGCCTGCTAGTTCTGCACCTATGTAATCTTATCCTATCTGAATGACAGCGGACTGAGGGGGAGACACTTGCTAGACTAGTATTGCTGTTGGCAATCCAGACCAACACAGTGGTCAAAATTAATGTCCCTTCCAAAGGTGGAAAAGTTTGAGTGTACATGAAGAGAAGGAGGATCAGGAGCTGAGGGTACAGGAATGAATAAATAGGCTATGTAATAAGAGAAATTCAATATGACATTAACACATCAGTAAAGGCTCAGAGCAGGGCCTCCCTGGTGGCGCAGTGGTTGAGAGTCCGCCTGCCGATGCAGGGGACACGGGTTTGTGCCCCGGTCCGGGAGGATCCCACATGCCGCGGAGCGGCTGGGCCTGTGAGCCATGGCCGCTGGGCCTGCGCATCCAGAGCCTGTGCTCTGCAGTGGGAGGGGCCACAGCAGTGAGAGGCCCGCGTAACGCAAAAAAAAAAAAAAGTCTCAGAGCAAGAGATGATATTATTTCTTAGTTAAAGAGCAATATATGGCTTCACCCTAAGACCACTTCTGCTTTTGGAGCCTTACAAAATCTACTGGAAGCCTGCAAACCTCAGTGGCCTTGCCCTGGGAGACATCCCACTCTGTCACCTCATTACCGTATGTCAAAAGGGGATCCTTATGAATGACAAAAGACACTCCTATCACTCAGGAAATTATAAAGGTTTGAGGAGTTCTGTGCTAGGAACCAGGAACAAAGACCAAATATAGTTCTTATTATATCTTCTGGTCTTTGATGACAGATCCCTTAAAACAAAATGATTGTAACAGTTAACAGATACTAGCACATTACTAGAGTCCCATTCAGTCATTAATAATTAGTCCAGTTTATCATATGAAAATGTCTCTCAGGGCAAGGAAGCATTCACCACGTTGGTGAATGCACTCACATGCCTGGATGATGGGACAGCCCTGTTCCATGGGGACAGAAGCTCCTGTGCTCAGAATCCTTCAGAACCCTGCCCTATGTATCTCTTAACCTGGCTGCTCATCTGCATCCTTTATAATAAACTGGTAAATATAATTAAATGTTTCTCCGAGTTCTGTGAGCTGCTCTAGAAAATTAATTGAACCAAAGGAGGCGGGGTCGTGGGAACCTCAGATCTACAGCTAGTCAGTCAGAAGCACAGGTAACAACATAAACTTGGGATTGGCATCGGAAGTGGGGACAGCAGTATTGTGGGATTGAGCCCTTAACCTGTGGGATCTGACACTATCTCCAGGGAGACAGTGTCAGAATTGAGTTAAATTTGTTGGACACCCAGTCAATGTCTGCTGAGAATTACAGAACTGCTTGATGAGGTATGGAAAAAAACACACATTTGGAGCCACAAAACACCTGTCTTGATTACTGTAGCTCTACAGTATGTCTTGAAGTCAGGTAGTATAACTCCTCCAATTTTGTTCTTCGTTTTTCTAAGTTGTTTCAATATTCTAGGTCCTTTGCATTTCTGTATGAATTTTAGAATCAGCCAGTGAATTTCTCTTCTGCTAAGACTGCTAAGATTTTGACTGGGACTATATAAATCTACAATACATTTGGAGAGAATTGCCATTTTAACAATAGTAAGTCTTCCAACTCCTAAGTGCCGTCCTTCTATTTGGTTAGGCCTTCCCTAACGTCTCTCAGCAATGCCTTTGTTTTTCTCAGTGTACAGGTCTTGTACATCTTTGTCAGATATATCCCTAAGTATTTCATAGTTTTTGGTAAAACTGTAAATGTCATTTTTTCATTTATACTGGTTGCAGCTAATATAAAGAAATGCATCTGATTTGTGTATATTGATCTTTTATCCTGGAACCTTGCTAAACTCACTTATTAAGTCTAGTTGCCCTCTTGTAGATTTCATGGGATTTTTCTGCATAGATATCATGTCACCTGTGAATAAAATCAGTTTTCCTTCATTCTTTCCAATCTGGATGCCTTCTGTTTCTTTCCTGATCACACTGGACAGAACCTTCATTACAATGTTCAATAGCAGTGAGGTTGGACATCCTTGCCTTGTTCCTGATCTTAGAGGGGAAACAGTCACATTCAATTTTTCACTATTAATTTTGATGTTAGCTGTAGGATATCCTTAGATGCTCTTTCTGCATCTACTGAGGTGATCAGATTGTTTCTCTTTCCTGGTCTGGTAATAGGATGAAACACATTGACTTTCAAATGTTAAACCAACTTTGCATTCCTGGAATAACCTCCTTGGTCCTTTTTATATACTGTTGGGTTCCATTTGTTAAAAAATTTTTAAGAATTTCCTCATCTATGCTCATGAGAGATATTGTTCAGTAATTTTCTTTTCTTATGTCTTTGCCTGGTATTGATATCAGGATAATTCTGGTGTTCTTGCTTTCTAATTTTTTTTAAACCAGCTTTCTTTCAGTTTGGATATTTTCTATTGCTGTGTATTCAATTTCACCGACCTTTTCTCATTTGTATCTACTCTTAAGCTCACCCAAATATTTTTCATGTCAAATTTTTATTTTTTTCCTCCTCTTAATTTCATGTTTTCTTTAAAATCTTGGATCATAGCTATAAAAAAAGTTTGAAATTTTTTCCTGCTAATTCCATCATCACTACCATTTCTGGGTCTGTTTCAATTGTCTAATTTTTCTCCTGGCTATGGGTCCTATTTTTCTGCTTCATCTTTCACCTAGCAACTCTTACCATATGACTAAACATGTTGTTGAGTGTATAGATTTTGTTGTCTTTTTTAACAGAGTGCTTAGTTTTTCTCTGACAGACAGTTTACTTGCAGAGCAGCTTGATCATTTTAAGACTTGCTTTTAAGCTTCACAGGGTTGCCTTAGAGAAACCTTTAATTTAGGGCTAGTTTAATCTTTCTGGCATCTGTAGTGAATGTCCTGGGTATTAAGTTCTTTCCACTGTTTGGAATTCGAATATTTTCTAACCTATGTAAGCTCCATGTGTTGTTCAGTTAGAAGCTCCTTGGTATTTGTTCTTTTTCAGGCCTCAGGAAGTCTCACCCTAGGCATGCACAGCCTAAGACTCAAGAAACTCCTATGAAGATTTCTGAAGTTCTTTCTTAGAACAGTGTAGTCTCATTCACCACTGTCATTGATTTCTAATACTGCCAAGCTCATTCTGAAAGTATAAATTTAGTTCATAACTTAAGATTCTCTTTACACTGTATTTTTAAAAGTCTGTGTCCTTAAAAATCAAACACAATTTAGAAATGGCTTTCCTGTGCAAGGAGAATTTCACTTGAAAAAGAAAAACACAGTTCTCTTTTTGGTACATACGATTCTTGCTGCAGACATGCTGCATGGCCCAAACTGCCCATAGCTGGACTCCTGGTGTTGTGAAACAGCCAAGTAATGGGAAAAATGGATTAAAGGACCTATACGTTCAAAGAAAAGAATAAAAGTTACATCCTGTACTTAGTGTCATTTTCTAAAGCAATGATTCCTGAGCTTTTTGCTACAGAAATTTCATCCTGCTATTTTTAAACTATATAATATAAATGAGCTTCTGTAGAACATCTTTTCTTTGTCTTAGCCATTTGATAAACGAGTATATTCAGACAAAAGTCTTGGTACAGAAGATGGAAGGCGATCAGAACAACATATTTTTTCTCAAAAGCACCTGTTGGTCTTGAAGATACACATTTGAAGAATTGCAGACTTTGGTTTGGAAACTTAGATAAGGAGAAGTTAGTTGATAACTAACCAGAACAACACCATGACGGAGCTCTAGAATTAGCCTTTCTATTTCTACAAGTCTTCTGCCCAAAAATGTACAGAACATAAGTGGGAATCAAAAGTGTTGGCAGCATCAGCATTTATAAAGTAGACAACAAAATAAATTGCAATAATAATATTTATGCAGCAATCTGGAATACTTCTGGTATATTAGTAACTTATCTATCAAGTCACCTAACTGTCATAAACAGAGTTAGCATCTAGTATGCCCTTCAGTAAATTATTATAAACTGTTTCCCTGAACAAATCAGGTGCTATTTCTAGTTCTCTAAATGTGTTCTCGTTTTAGACCTCCTTGCATTAATACTCTACCTAAAATCTTCTGTCTCTACTTAATTATCTCTCAAAACTCAGCTCACAATCTACTTCCTCTGGAAGCTTTTTACCATTTTCCAGTGCACGTTCAGAGCATTCTATGTACATAACTAGCATAGGAGTGAATTATTTCTGATTTACATTTGGTTTCCATCACTAGGCTGTAAAGTTCTTGTATGGAGGCACCATATCTTACTCATCTTTGAATTTCAAGAGCACAGAACAAGACCTTGGCACCTGTTTTCAATAAATGTAGAATGAAGGAAGGACTGATGAATGACAGGTAGCAAAATAAATTTAAAATACTTTATTTTAAAGCCAGTACAAAGATAGACGCCAAAGGGTAAAATCTACATCTAATAGGAATGACCTCTACACAAGCAAAATGACTAGGTTACTGGCTTAATATTAATTATCTTGCTAGTTACCTGTATGCTACCATCTCACACTCTGGAGTTGGCCATTTCAAAATTGCTGAATGCTGAAAGACACAAAGCACACAAGAAAGGGTTACAATATTTATTTAGCATTGCATTTTGAGGGTTTGACAGTTTAACGATTATGAATGTTGTTTGTATGCTTCCAAAAAACACCAAATTACCCTACCAGATCATCCAGAAGAGAATTCCTCTGGCTACGACTCAATGTCCAAGCTTGTTCTCCTCTAGATATTAAGTGGGCAATAATCCCAGCTGCAAAGTAACTGACTTCCACTTCAACACTATGTAGAAGGCTACTGATGTGGTCTATAAAATCCTTCCACATTAATTCAGAATGCAATTCTTGTACTTCAGCTATATTGTTCTGGAAAAAAAAGAAGATATAAAAATTAAAATAATATGTATAATAAATGGCTAAATGACACTGCAACGATTTACATATGTATGGACAAAAGCGAATATTGTTGCTATGTTAGCACAGTGGGATTACAGGTGATTTTATTCCTCTTCTCCCCAAACAATAAAATAATAAAGAAACAGTAGCAAGTTCTGTTTCAGGTAAAACAGTAAACTAGATAACCTAAAAATTTCCTGCTATAAAATATCTAGAAGTGCTAAGTAAAAACAGGCAAACAAACTTTATATATGTAACTTTTTTTGTGGGACAAAATGTAAACCGGGAATCAAACTAGAGCATAACAGGCTATCACAGGCCTGCAGGGGCAAGAGAACTGGGTTTTAATAGACATGCAAGGGCAAAAGTAAGGTCCAGAGATTGGAACTAATACAAGGCAAGAACTTTCAAAGGATTATACCTCAGTAAAAGAGTGGATTGACATAGATACATAAAAAAGAAGTAATCTGGGCTCTGGCCAATTTAGATTGTGCTTGATCTTCTCCAAAACGATCTAAGATTCAACTTATCTCACTACTCTAAAGATTAATCCTCATTCTTTTTTTTTAAATTATTTAATTTATTTATTTCTGGCTGCGTCAGGTTTTAGTACAGCATGCAGGATCTTCATTGAGGCATGCGGGATTTTTCATTGTGGCATACGGGCTCTTTGTTGCGGCGCCTAGGTATCTCTCTCTAGTTCTGGTGAGTGGGCTCAGTAGTTGCAGTGCACGGGCTCTCTAGTTGTGGCACGCGGGCTCTGTAGCTGTGGTGTGCAGGCTCCAGAGTGCGTGGGCCCTGTAGTTTGCAGCACGTGGGCTATCTCATTGAGGTACGCGAGCTCAGTAGTTGTGGCGCATGGGCTTAGTTGTCCCATGGCATGTGGGATCCTAGTTCCCCAATCAGGGATCGAACCTGTATCCCATGCACTAGAAGGCAGATTCTAAACCACTGGACCACCAGGGAAGTCCCTAATCCTCATTCTTAAAACTTCATTTGATCTACTATGAAATCATAATTCTCTTCCTAACACATTGATTCCATTTCTTAGGAACCAAAAACCCTGGCCTTTTCGTTGGTAAGAAACTATTCACTCCCTAGCTTGTCATTCTATAACAAATGAAAATGAAAGCTACCATGTTCAAATGTATTCTCTGTAACAGCTAACAAGTTTTCTTTTCCAATCATAGAAGAGTGAGGATGGAAGAGACAAGTTAACTTTACTCACTACATGAATGTGTATAATCCTGTACCTTTCCATCAGCATTAGTGATAAATCAATGTCTCCTATGCCCCTCTCTAATCTCACATATTCAAACAAGAAAAGGAATTTCACATTCATTTTTTAAAAATTAATTAATTTATCTATTTTTGGGTGTGTTGGGTCTTCGTTGCTGTGTGCGGGCTTTCTCTAGTTGCGGTGAGCGGGGGCTACGCTTCGTTGTGGTGCTCAGGCTTCTCATTGTGGTGGCTTCTCTTGTTGCGGAGCATGGGCTCTAGGCACGCGGGCTTCAGTAGTTGTGGCTCGCGGGCTCTAGAGCACAGGCTCAGTAGTTGTGGTGCATGGGCTTAGTTGCTCTGCAGCATGTGGGATCTTCCCGGACCAAGGATTGAACCTGTGTCCCCTGCATTGGCAGGCAGATTCTTATCCACTGCACCACCAGGGAAGCTCTCACATTCATTTTTTATACTCTTCCCTATTTATGTTTTTTAACACAGCATGTATCATTTTATAGTGACAAGAAAAGGAAAGATAGATATGCCTTTTAAAATAAACAAATTAAAAAAAGATAGTCCTCTGTCTCCTTCAAGCTTGGGGAAGCTTGATAGAAAGAAATATAAAGACCCTCTGAGAAGGACACACCTTGTACTCAAAGCCCCACAGATGGTGATAAATTACAATTCACAATGAAAACAATCCATAATGAGTGAAATCATCAAATACAGTAGAAAATTAGACTCTCCCAAGAACCTCATGTAATATAAGATAGTACCTGATTTTAAAAAGTTAAACACACACACATACACATACACACGAAAATGCAAAAGACAACACCATTTAACAACATTAAAAACAACAGATAAGGAAAGATTTGGAATAGAGCATCAAAAGAATTATGGCCATTCTTTCTTGCCATAAACAAGTTGCTGGAAAATCAGACAAAATATATGAGAGAACTGTTTTCAGACAGCAGACAACTAGCTATACAGGAATGTGATCCCTGAGAGAAGATATTCAAATGGGGCAGTTTCTAGATTGCTACGCATATAAGGGGAACCTGAAGAGTTGGCAGTTTTGCTGAGTTGAGGAGACAGAGATCAGTCTTCAGGGTGGCCAAGGCAGCAAAAATTTGTAGAACAGAGCAATGTAGAGGAAAAAGTTCCAGAGAAAGAGAAAGAGAGGAAAGACATCTGCAGAGGGATCCCCTAAAATCTTTGGCTGAGTACTGATACGGAGTGAAACTCCACAAGGCCAGGGAAAGAACCACCAGAAAGCAGTACGTGAACAAATCCCAAAGTCACGCAGGGTTAGGAATAATTCACATTCTCACCAGCCAGAGTGAAGAGATCTCATAATAAACAAAACATTTGATAGTAGTGGGGTAACTAGGATAAAGTAGTAGGGTAAAGGTTGATCTGAAGCCACTTTAACAAAGCAAATATAGGCATACCTTGGAGATATTGTGGCTTTGATTTCAGACAACCACAATAAAGCAAATATTGCAATCAAGTGAGCCACCCAAACTTCTTGGTTCCCAGTGCATAGAAAGTTATGTTTAACTATACTGTAGTCTATTAAGTGTTCAAAAGCATAACGTCTTTAAAAAAAATGTAAATACCTTAATTAAAAAATATTTAATTGCTAAAAAATTCTAACCATTATCTGAGCCCTTCAGCAAGTTACAGGAGTAACATCAAACATCACTGATCAGAGATCACCATAACAAATATAATCCTAATGAAAAATTCTGAAATGTTGCAAGAATTATTAAAATGTGACACAGAAACACAACGTGACTTAATGCTGTTGGAAAAATGGTGCAGACAGACTTGTTCGACACATAGTTGCCACGAACCTTCAATTTGTAAACAACACAGTATTTGTGAAGTGCATAAAATGAGGTATGACTGTAAATAAGCTTTGAATGGAACAACTTGATCCGTGAGTAGCTTAACTGAATGCCAGCGCAAAGTCCAAGATTCTTTAAAGGAAAACAACAAAACTACTAATCAACGAAGTAAATTAGATTTCACAATGACTGCAACCAACTAAAAATTACCAGGCATACAAAGAGTCAGAAAAACATGATCCTTAAACAGGAGAAAAGTCAATCAATAAAAATAGACCCAAAAATGACAGGGATAATAGAATCAGTAGACAAGGATTTAAAACAGTTATTATAGAGACTTGCCTGGTGGCACACTGGTTAAGAATCTGTCTGCCAATGCAGGGGACATGGGTTTGAGCCCTGGTCCAGGAAGATCCCACATGCCATGGAGAAACGAAACCCGTGCGCCACAACTACTGAGCCTGTGCTCTAGAACCTGCAAGCCACAACTACTGAGCCTGCATGCCACAACTACTGAAGCCCATGTGCCTAGAGCCTATGCTCCGCAACAAGAGAAGCCACAGCAATGAGAAGCCTGAGCACTGCAACAAAGAGTAGCCCCCACTCACCGCAACTAGAGAAAGCCCATGCGCAGCAACGAAGACCCAACACAGCCAAAAAAATAAAATTAATTAATTTTAAAACACAGCTATTATAAATGTTATAAATATGATACGAATGAAAGAAAAATATAAGCTTGAGGAGGAAAAAAATGAAGATATAAAAAAGATCTAAATGTAACTTCTAGAAATAATATATACATGTACCTGAAATGAAAAATATACTGGATGAGATTAACAGCAGATGATATACTGCAGGAAAAAAATAATCAGTGAACTAAAAAACAGTAATAGAAAACAGCAAGGTCAAAACACAGAAAGAAAAAAGGAAAGACACCTGCCAAAAAAGCCAGCAGAGTATTTCTGTGACTTTTGAGACAATTTTAAGCAATCTAACATACTTGTAATTGGAGTCTCAGAAAGAGAGGAGATAAAAGAGGGTACGGAAAAATATATTTGAAGAAATGACAAAATTTTTTCAAATATATGAAATTTATAAACCTCAAAACCCAACAGAAAAATATCCACTTGGACTTCAATAGTGAGCAAAAATTTATCTTTTGAAAATTAAATCAAAGACTTTTTCACATAAACAAAACCTAAATGAAAATTCATTGCCAGCTTACACTAAAAGAAATGTTTTTGAAAAAAAAAGAGTAGTATGAGAAATACGTGGCTAAGTACATAAGTCAAATTTCTCATTCTTAAATCTATTTAATGAAAGATTGATGAGTACTCTTGCTTCTGGCCAAGATGGACTAAAAGGGGCCAGATTTACTCTCTATTCTAAAACAACTGAAAAAACACAACATGAAACAACAGTTTTCAAGATACTAGACATTAGGTAATAAAGAACAGTGACCTTTAGAGATGGAAAACAAACAAGGTGAGATGCTGCCTTGAGAGAGTTTCCAGGCTGTGGCACAGGGATATAGAACTAAACGCAGAGCCCAGTGGGCTCATGGAGTTGAAGAGATGGAGCTGAGAGTCCAGGGAGACCAAGGCAATTCATAGGACAGAGTACCAGAGAGAAGACAATGTACATGGAGAGAATCCAGAGAGCTGCAAGGAGTAGCACTCTATTCAGCAGAGTACTGATCAGAGCATGACTGTGAGAAAACTATTTGAGGGAAGAAAAAAGCCATCAAAAAGATTAGAGAAAAGTTCCCAGCACTCACAAAGGGCCAGGGATAGTGCCTGTTCTCACCATCCATTCTGGAAAAACTCTTCATTCACAGGGCATTGAGCAGAGTACTCAAGAAGGTCTTGTTTCAGTAGTACAGAATAATCAACCCTAGCCTCAGCACTGCTCTGGATCCTCCTAATAGATCATAAAAGCAAGATCAGCTCCGCCCTCACAACCTTCTCTGGGCGCGGGCCACCGGGTGGTTCTCAGCAGAGCAGGCTGAGCTGCGGGAAGGGAACCCTGGGGAAGAGGAGGGCGTGAGGCATTGAGGCAGGGGAAAGTGACCAGCTGCCCTTCATTACCAGCTAGGGAGGAGCATGTGGCCGCTGCCCCACCCGGCTGCCCACGATCACTCGTCTGCAGAAATGTCAGCCGCCGGCGCCCAGGGCCTGCGGGGCACCTACCACCGGGTACTTGATAAAGTGGAGCTCCTGCTGCCTGAGAAATTGAGGCCGTTGTACAACCAACCAGCAGGTCCCAGAACAGTATTCTTCTGGGCTCCAATTATGAAATGGGGGTTGGTGTGTGCTGGATTGGCTGACATGGTCAGACCTGCAGAAAAACTCAGCACAGCCCAATCTGCTGTTTTGATGGCTACAAGGTTTATTTGGTCAAGATACTCACTTGTAATTATTCCCAAAAACTGGAGTCTGTTTGCTGTTAATTTCTTTGTTGGACAGCAGGAGCCTCTCAGCTCTTTCGTATTTGGAGATATAACCAAGGATTAAAAGCTAAAGCAAACAAATAAGAGTTCTGATCACCCTAACAACCTAGATGTGGACATAACCGCTGGGACCTAGTTTGATTTATTATTCAGTTGTCAATGAGGTGATGCTAACTGTGCTAACGTTTGTAATGCATAAAATCTAACTGTAATTGGGAGGTAGTACTTGGTTCAACAGAAAAATACAGCAAACTTTTAATAATTAAAAAAAGCAAGATCAAATAGGATCAAACTGTTTAAAAGTAAGTCAATTAATCCCAGAACAAAATTCAAGAATATTTTATAGGAAAATAAAAATATCCAGCATCCAACAAGGTAAAATTCACAATGGTTGGCATCCAATCAAAAACTACCTGGCGGGCTTCCCTGGTGGCGCAGTGGTTAAGAGTCTGCCTGCTAATGCAGGGGACACAGGTTCGAGCCCTGGTCTGGGAAGATCCCACATGCCGTGGAGCAACTAGGCCCGTGAGCCACAACTACTGAACCTGCGCTCCGCAACAAGAGAGGCCGCAATAGAGAGGCCTGTGCAGCGCAATGAAGAGTGGCCCCCGCTTGCCACAACTAGAGAAAGCCCTCACACAGAAATGAAGACCCAACACAGCAAAATAAAATAATTAATTAATAAACTCCTACCCCCAACATCTAAAAAAAAAAACTACCTGGCATGCAAAGTGGCAGGAAAATGCAACTCTAAAGGAGGGGAATAATCAATCATTTGAAATTTACCCAGAACTAACAAGGATGTTAAAATTAGCAGAGAAGGACAGTAAAACAGTTATTACAAATATATTTCATATGTTCAAGAAGTTAAGTAAAAATATGGAAGACCCAAATGAAGTTCTAGAGGAGAAAATGACAATGTCTAAAGATAAAAACTACACTAGCTAGGATTAACAGCAGATTAGACACTGCAGAAGAAACAATTACTGAATTAGAAGGCATAGCAATGGAAACAATTCAAACTGAAATATACATAGAAAATAGAACAAAGAAAATTTTAAAGGCACCAATAAGTTGTGAATTTCAAGCAGCTTAATATATGAGAAATTGGAGTCTCCAAAAGACTCCAGTGGGTTGGAGGGAAGGGGGTGCAAAACTTATTTTTTGAAGAGATAATGGCCAAAAACTTTTCAAACTTGAAAACTATAAACCAAGAAATTCAATGAATCCCAAATACAGGAAGCATGAAGTAAATTACACTAAAATACATCATAATCAAATTACTCAGAACTGTTGTTGCTAATCCTAAATCTTAAAAGTAGCCAGAGGAAAAAATCATATACAATATAGATGAATAAAGATAACAATGACATCAGATTTCTCACTGGAAAGATGCAAATCAGAAAAAAGGTAACAAACATATTTAAAGTACTGTCAACCTAGAATTCTACACCTGGCAAAAAATCTTTCAAAAATGAATGTTAAATAAATAAAGATGTTTGCAGACATACAAAAGCTGAAGAATTCACCATCAGCAGACCCACATTACGAAATATATTAAAGGATGTTTTTTAGGTAGAAGGAAAATGAGAGCAGTTGGAAATGTGGATCTACACAAAGGAAAGAAGAGCATCAGAAATAGTAACTATTTGGGTGAACATACAAATTTTAAAAAATTATTTAAATCTTCTTAAAAGATAATTGATATTAAAAAAGTGTTTATGTGGTTTATTACATATATAAAATAAAATGCATGAAAATGATGACATAAAGGAAAGAAGAGCAGAAATGGACATCTACTATTATAAGGTTCTTAATACTATACATGAAATTATATAAAATCTCTTAAAGGGAGACTGTGTTTAAAGATGTATGCTATAAACCCACAACAATCATTAACATAACAAATTAGAGTAATAGCTAATAAACCAAGAAAGGGGATCAAACGGAATTATAAAAAAATACTCAATTAAACCTTTTTTTTAAGGCAGAAAAAGAAGAAAAAACAAAGAACAGATAGGACAAAGAGAAAACAAATACCAAGTTGATGAATTCAAATCTAACCATACCAATAATTACATTAAATGTAAATAATCCAAACAGTCCAAATAAAAAGGAGAGAGGCTTCCCTGGTGGCACAGTGGTTGAGAGTCCGCCTGCCAATGCAGGGGACGTGGGTTCGTGCCCTGGTCCGGGAAGATCCCACATGCCGTGGAGCGGCTGGGCCCATGAGCCATGGCCGCTGAGCCTGCGTGTCAGGAGCCTGTGCTCCGCAACGGGAGAGGCCACGGCAGTGAGAGGCCCACATACCGCAAAAAAAAAAAAAAAAAAAAGGAGAAATTCTCATATTGGATAAAAAAACAGGGTGCAAAGTATATGCTGTCTATAAGAAACACACTTTAAATATAAAGACAAATATAGGTTAAAAGTAAAAGGATGGAAAAAGATAAACCATGGTAACATTATTCAAAAGAAAGCTGGAATAGCTATATTAAGGAGACAAAGGAGATTCCAAAGTAAAGAATATACCAGGCCATTTCATAATGATAAAGGGGTCAATTAAGAGGGCATAGCAATTCTGTTTATGAACCTAATAACAGAACTTCAAAATATAGGAAGCAGAAACTGATAGAATATGATAATTGCTAGAACAAGTAGGCAGAAAATCAGTAAGCCTGTGGTAGACTTGAATAATATCAACTTACTAGACCCAACTGACATTTATAGAACACTCTAACAATAGCAGAATATACATTCTTTTTTTTTTTTTTTTTTTTTTTTTGCGGTACGCGGGGCTCTCACTGTTGTGGCCTCTCCCATTGCGGAGCACAGGCTCCGGACGTGCAGGCTCAGCGGCCATGGCTCACGGGCCTAGCCGCTCTGCGGTATGTGGGATCTTCCCGGACCGGGGCACGAACCCGTGTCCCCTGCATCGGCAGACGGACTCTCAGCCACTGCGCCACCAGGGAAGCCCAGAATATACATTCTTATCAAGTGCACAGGGAATACTTACCAGGATAGACCATATTCTGGGCCACACACAAGTCTCAATAAATTCAAAAGGACTTAAAACAAAGTATGTTCTCTGACCATGAAAAATTAAATTAGAATCTATATCTCAAAATAAATTATTGAAAAAATTCAATCACAAAGTAATGGAGAAAGATATGTAAGGAAGCACACCAAGTTGTATTAATATTAATTACCTCACAGAGATGAAAATAAAGAAATGTTGGGGAAAAAACCTTAAACCTTTTAAATACATTTCTCACTGTTTCACTAGCTACAATAAGCATGTATTCCTTTTTTTTTTAAAAAAATGTTTATTTATTTATTTGTTTTTGGCTGTGTTGGGTCTTTGTTGCTGCGCGCAGGCTTTCTCTAGTTGCGGTAAGCAGGGGCTACTCTTCGTTGAGGCGCACAGGCTTCTCGTTGCGGTGGCTTCTCTTGTTGCAGAGCGTGGGCTCTAGGCATGTGGGCTTCAGTAGTTGTGGCGTGCGGACTCTAGAGCACAGGCTCAGTAGTTGTAGCGCACGGGCTTAGTTGCTCTGCGGCATGTGGGATCTTCCCGGACCAGGGCTCGAACCCATGTCCCCTGCATTGGCAGGTGGATTTTTAACCAGTGCGCCACCAGGGAAGTCCCCAGCATGTATTCCTATGAAATTTTTTTAAAAAGCATTTTTTAAAGCCCTATAAGATCTCTCTGAATATTTAAAATCAATTCTCTTTTTCATTTTATAATGACTTGAGTCAAATTCTGTATCTAATAATCTACAAACCCAGAATAAAACAATCAAATACTATAATTTACTTAATACTTCTCTATTACTGGGCATTTAGGTAGTTTTACATTTTCTGCTTTATATAACTAAAACTACAGTAAATAGATAGTCTTCCTTAAATGCCAGCCCTCAGCTTTCCCCAAAATCCATCTTTCATACTGCTGCATCTAGAAAACAAACACTAATCTATGCCTCCTATGATCTAATTCCTCGAGAGCAGAGGTCTGCTTTGAAATGGGCTTTACCATATGGGTACTTTTCCTATTGCAGTGATTAAAGGTGATAAAATATCTGATCCTCACCTTTGTCTCAAAATCCTAGAGGGCTCACTTTAACATATATCCAGTATATTTATGGAACATCTGATCTGTTAAACAGTTGTTTAAGCAGTAATTATCAATTACCAAACATAGAATCTAAGGACACTTGTAGGTTAGTGACATTTTTCATGAGATTTTTTTTTCCTGATTATACAAGTAAAATACGCTCACAGTGAAGCTTTGTACTACACCAAAATATATAAGTAAAAGTATGTAATTTATATCTTTCCTCTTAGTGTGGTGAAAATCTTAATATGTATATATAATTTTGTAGCCTGTTTTTTCCCCTTAATTATATTATATATATTTTCTAACGTCATTAAGTGTTTACAAATAGAGTAGCATCTTTCTATGTATTACCTCAGATGGAAAATAATTACAGCTTGAAATTAGCAGGAAATACTTATATCTTACCAAAAGTCCTAGGACTTTCTGTTGAATGGATGACTCAGTTGGGAATGACTGTAAAAAGAACGAGAAACCTATAACTAAAGAACCAAATATAATAAATAAATGCTCAAATCAATCAATAAATCAATGTCAAAAACTGTAGGCTAAATTCCCATTCTAACCTCTAGAACCCTCATGAAGAGTTCCAACCCTTGATTTTCAATAAAGTGTCTGCAAGTGGTTGGAGATTCATCTGTGAGGTTCCAAAGTGCACTCAAAGTAAACTTCAAAGTAGTGTCCACTGAATTTTGATTGGTTTTCTGCTTCACTATTTGAAGAAGTTGCTGAAAGGAGGAAAATAGAATTAATTTCTAATTACTGAATTGTTATTACAATTACTGGTAATAACACTGACTAATAAGTCCATGAGGATTAGTTTCAGGGTTTCAAACATTTCCTATAAAGGTTCTTACAAGGACAACAAACAGCCTCTTGGATCAGACTTTTCCTTCAACAAGAAAAAAATAGAGGATTTTCATAAATACTTTTAAAATATTCTGATCACACCTAAAATCTAATCGCCTGTAAATAAAATGAAAAGCAAGATGATTAAAGCTTAGGACCAACTATCTTATCCAACGGGTCACAACATATACTCATTGCAGATCCTGGGATAAAAAAGGTGGAGGGGGTGAAGAGGGAATGAATCTAATATTTACTACACATCAGCAAATCATATCCTATGTTGTAATATTGTCATCCCCATTTTTCAGGAGAGGAAATTGAGTCCGAGAAATATTAAGTAATTTGATCAGAGTCAACTTAGTAAGAGAAAGTAAGAACTGGAAGACCTAATTCTCTCTAACTCCAAGTTTTCCTTAAGAAAAAAAGAAAGGACAAACTACATACAATAGTAAGAGAATTAAAGTCTAAACTGGATTTAAATAAGATAATAGCTTTGAAATTCCTTTTGTAAATTATTTCTATCATAGCTTTAACCTAAGAAATTTAAGCTTGAAAAAGAAATATTTTAAGACCTACACGGGCATACATAATTCCATTTTTAGTTTACACTTTTGAGGGTAAAAGGGAGCTCTGCAACAACAGATACAAGTAACACTAATGAACACTATTACTTAAAGTTATGTACAATTCAGGAAAAAATTTTTAAGAAACACAAACATCTAGTTGCAATTATGTAACTTAATAGCATAGCGGCTAAGAGTGTGGCACTAGAATTGGGCTACCTGAGCATAAATATAATCTCTGCATCTAACTGTGTAATAACCTTGTTTGCCAATTTAACTCTTTGTTTCCTCATCTGTAAATTGTGGGTGATAATTAAGGGCTTAAAAAAAAAAGTTAGCTAGCATCATCATTACTACTACTATTAATTCCTGCTAATTCCTACTTTAAACCAAACAATTTTCTCCCAAAGCATATAAGTGCACTACTTCCTTAATATCTTTGAGTACACCTCCCGCCAAAATTACTGAAACACATGTACAGCAATAAAAAGCCATTTTTAAAACTAAAATGTCATCCCTAAAAGAGTAAAAATAAATCAAATCAGCATCCTTTTCTATTCATCTAACATACGTATCGTATTTTGTGCTAGGCACTTAGCATATTCCTTCAATTAATTTTTCCTTTTTATTTAATCTTCATAACAACTGTATAAAGCATTTTATCATCCCTAAGAAAATTTAGGTGACTTGTCTTAAATCACACAGCTAGTAAGTGATAGAACTGGGAATAAGCCCAGATATATTGACTACTCCTTCCTTTATACCATCACAGCCTTTTCCTCTTTTTACACTGCTTTTTTCACTCATATCACTCTTATTATTATATATTTATTAGACTGTATTACGACCAGGTCTACATAGCTATTTTCTCTACTATACTGTGAATTTCTTATGGGCAGGAATTATAGATATAATTCAGTGTAGATCCCTAACACCTAGTAAGGTGGTAGGTACCTGATGAGTATCCTATCCATATTTACCAAATGAGTGACTTACTTTCTCATTACATACATAACTTGTAAGTTATAGAAAAGGGGAGTCTCTCATTTGACTTTTCCATCTACTATTATTATTCAAACATCTCACGCCAGGATTGTAACAAGCAGCTCCTAAGTGGACTTTTTCCTCAGTCTCCCCTAAGGCATGGTTTAAATTTATTCTCTTTAAAGCTTTTAACTTTTCACTGTTCACTATATTAATTCCTCAAACGAAGCAAGTAAAATCATATATCAGCTATTTACATTATCTTCTTCCCTAAAGCATCTAGCACAACCTTACGCCTAAAATAGAGACTCCACATTTTCTTCATAAATAACAAAATCACAGAATTTTAGAACTAGATAGGATCTTAAGGTTTATTCAGGCCCCAATGGTCCAGGTAATTTATCTAAATTCACAAAGTGAGTTTACAAGTTAGATCCCAGGTCATCTGACTCCTAGTTCAGGGCTCTTTCCATCTCTGTTAAGGAGTAAATCTGCCTCAATGAAGAGAAATTAATTCACTCACTTAGAAGTAACAAAAATAATCTTTTAAAATATAAAATGTCAGAAGATACACAACACTGCCTGAAAATAATACAAATGAAAACTGTTTAGGAGTCTGTACAGACTTACCCTGACAATGAAGAGTTCAGCACCAAGCTGTGCAGTTTGTTCTGTAGAAAGCTGCAAGCAAGCAGAAGACAAAGTAAATGTCCAAGAATTCACCAGTGTGAGTTTAATATCATTCACTGTAACAGACTCCAAAGGTCAGACTAAAATCTCTGATCAACCTGGAATTCCACAATACTGAATACAGCTTCAGTAAGTTACCTGGCTTACTAAAACCTCACTGGCACACAGATTTGGGGAAAAATAGTAACTGTCATGGGAAATAGTTTCCTACAGAAGATTATGCAACAAGAGTTCAGGCACCTTGGCAGCCAGGATGGAAATGATTGCAACTGCCATCCTTTGCATGTTTTGATCCTCATGGTTGCAGAGCCACTGCATGACAAGCTTGGCTGCTTCAAACCTGAAAACACACAAAGAGTTTCATGAATTAATCCTGGAGGCCCCAGGCATTTCCCAAAGCTCCAGCTGGGAACTGATGCTACAATTTAGGTAGGTGAGAAGGAAGGGGAAAATTCCTCCTAATTGATAAGAGAATAACAAGTGCACTTAGTGTTGTGGAGATGGTGTCATTATTAATTCTGACAACACTTTGTAAAGGAACAAGAGTTTGGAAAATATGGTCAAAAATATCTGGCATTCATCTTCTAGAATTACAACATATTTCTATTCTGCAGTGATTTCTATACTATAGCAATAATTTAAAGTATTTTCTGGGTTCCTCCCAGTACCTAGCACAATGGGAACATTCATTCATTCACTCCAAAACATTTATTGAGCTCCTGTTTTGTGCCAGATACTGTTCTTGGTGCTGGAGAGAGGGTAGTGAACAAAACAGAAAATATCTCTACTCTCATTAGAGCTTACAGATAGTGGGAAGACAGATAATAAATAAATAAGTAAAATATATGGTTTGTTTAGGTACTGACATATGCTTTAGAGAAAAAAAGAAAGCAGGAAAAGAGAGGATATGACATGTGGAAACTTTATTAGTCCCCAAACATGCCCATAATTATGAGGTAATATAGCTTGGTAGTTAAGAGCAGATTCCAAAGTCCTCTGAATTTTGGGGTCGGAATTATAGCTCTATCTAATGTTAATGACAATAATAAAATAAACTATTTTATCATGTGAGGCAATGCAGTCAGGTCATTAAGAACATGATACACTTTGGAATCAGCCTGCATTCAAATATCACCTTCACCATTTACTAACTTTGGGACCCTGGGCAACTTCCTTAATCTCTCTGAACTTCAATTTTCTTGTCTGTAAAATAATATGATCTTATTCCGTAGGACTGCTGTATATGATATCACACATAAAGCTTAAGACTTAGTACAGAACTTGGCACATACCAAACTTTTGATAAAGGTTAATTTTTTACTAGTATTGTCTTCCTCTGTGCCTTTATCTGTGCAGTTCCCAAAACACAAAACAATCACTCAACCAGCTTTCATTTTCAAGGCAATATGGCATGGATATAAAAAGTAGAAGCTCTGGAGTCAGTCTGGATTTAAATCTAAATTCTGCTACTTACTATCTTATCACCTTGAGCAAGTTACTAAACTTCTCTGTGCCTCTGTTTCCTCATCTGTAAAATGAAGATTACAAGAGTAACAATTTCACAGGACTGTTGTAAGGACTGAATAAGCATATGTAAAACACTTAGCACAGTGCCTGATAAGTGCTTCATACATTAGTTGTTATCTTTATTATCTTAAATACCATCACTAACATGAAATCTTTAATGATCACCAAGCAGATGGAATCTTTCCCTCTTTGCTTGGGGGCCCAGTACACTCTGTCATCCTCTTCTATGAATGACTGTCTTCTATTATACTCATAATTCATTCATTCATCCATCCTTCCATTAAGCATCCACTTAAGTACTAAGTACTAGGGGCAAGATTAACCAATCACCGTCTCTCACCACAAAGAAGCTCAATTCTAGCAGAGTGCACGGGCTACATCAAAGGCAAATGATAGCCTACCTTGAGTGATCTTAATAGCTGTGGGCCCAGCTGCCTGTTTTCTAAAGTTTTATTGGAACATAGTTATCCCCATTTGTTTATAAAGTGTCTATGGCTGCTTTGGAGGTACAACGGCAGAGTTAAGTAGGTCCAACAGAGACCCAATGGCTCACTAACCTAGAACATTTATTATCTGGCCCTTTAAGAAAAAGTTTGCCAACCCTGGGGTAGTTTATAATTTTCTTTAGGAGATTATGTCTTTTCTACCTATGACTTCATGTGATCAATACAGATGCTCAATATATTTATAAAATAAAATTAGCAATCTACATGAGATATATGTAGTTATATTTTTATCCAAACTATTTATTTCAAATAGTAAATGGAATACTTCATTGCCTCAGCCATGCCAGATAACAGTGTACTGTTACCCAAATAAAAATAATTCACAGTAAAATTACTGCTTGAGAAAGACATTTCTCACTAAATCATAAAGTATAAATTTCTTCTTCAAAATACCATCATTAAAAAATTATATTTTAAAGTAGTAAAATGAAAAAAAAAATAACCTGTTTAGCTCCCAAATCACATCTTAGAAAACAAGGAAACCCTTTATACTTACTGGAATACAGCTATATGGTCTCCCTTAACCTCTGCTTAAAAAGTTTCTTCTATAATTAAATATCAAATAACAATAATAATGAGGTATGATACAGAGAAAAGAACACTGGACCTAGAAGGCTTGAGTCTTTCTAGCTTAGCAGTTACTAGTCACAAAACCACTGGCAAGACACTGAATGTCTATATGCCTCAATTTCTTCAGCCCACAATATTGTACAGATATTCTAAAAACTATAATCAATATAAATTCTTATGAAAAGGGCTATGAAAACAGGGGCCAATCTGTTATCATGAACATCAAAGCACTAAATCAGAGAAAGTAGATTTAGCATTCTACAAGGCAACGCACAATCCCATCCACTTGACTAATTGTACACCACGAATATCCTGAATGGTAAGAAATGACCCAAGACATATTCTAGAATTCCATTTTGCCCCATTTTAAGTTCTAGTGCTATCACTTGCCTGTTAAATGGAACATCCTGAAGAATTCGGTCACTGCAAAGTGAAAGGAGGCAATTCTTCTGTAACTAAAGAACCAAACGGAGAAAAAAAATCCTGAATAAAATATTATTTTATTTTTTAAACAGGGGTAGACTCTATAAAAAAAAGAAAGATTGATAAAACACCACTTATTTCTTAAAACCTTTATTCTGCCCACCTACTCTTCAAAGACTGACTTCCACTGGGCCCATATAAGTTTACTTGCACGTTTTTTTTTTTTTTGCTGTACGCAAGCCTCTCACTGCTGTGGCCTCTCCCATTGCGGAGCACAGGCTCTGGACGCGCAGGCTCAGCGGCCATGGCTCACGGGCCCAGCCACTCCGCGGCATGTGGGATCTTCCCAGACTGGGGCACAAACCCATGCCCCCTGCATCGGCAGGCGGACTCTCAACCACTGCGCCACCAGGGAAGCCCGCACATTTTTTTAAATCTTTTCTATTACGTGAGAACTAGGGTAATAAATAGGATAACTCCAGCTAATCTCCCTCCCTTCTGGTGGCCTTTGGGTGGGTCCTATTTTGTCTTCTGTTCACCTGGCTTCCAGAGTCCATGAACACCAAAGCCTAAAGTTCATCTAGTTTGGCAATTGCTCTCAATGAGGGAAGCTGGCTTTAATGACCCACTCACCTATCTGGGTTGCCATTTTTACTTGGTTTTGCACCTTTGAGTATTTTTTACTAACTTGCCAAACTGTTCAAATTTTGAACAGTCCTGTCCTGAGGACAGGACAAGTTTTGTAGTCTACCTATACTGCTAGAAATAGAAAATCCATGTCTTACTCATTTCTCTATCCCAGTACTTAAGTACTGAGTACTTGAATACTGAACCAGTACCTGGCTCAGAACAAAAGCTCTACGCCTATGCCTGTTTGCTGAAATTATCACTAACTCAAGGTCTAGGTGCAAGATGTTTTGTATGGCTTGCTTTATTTCCCTTAACATTTGAACTGAAATACTTTTAGGCAAGGAAAGCATTCTCTAGTTTTCTACTTCTCTATTGTCCTGCACTCAGTCACATCATAAATTTATTACTTCACAGCCTCCAAAGGCATTTGAATTTCCAGCCTTGGTCTACTAAAATGAACTGTATGGAGGTGGGAGATGGGTGAGAGACACTAAAAGGACTATTTGAATGGGAGTTCCCATATGCTTACCTGCTGGTGATTGGGAAAATGTTCCATGGCTTTGAGCAGCAAATGGGTCACATCAGCGAGGAGTCGCACAGGCATTCCTGCAGCAAGATCCTGCTTCGTTAAGTTAAACACACAAGCGCTTGCAGCAAGTTGCACTGGCAAATTCATAGGGTGGTTTCTCATCCCAGTAACCACAAGCTGGAAAAAAAAAATTAATTCTTTTGATCCAACTTATAAATATAAGCTCTCTTCATATAGCAACATTACTTTGTTGATCTATAATAATTTCTAAGATGTCTTAAGTATCTTTTTTATCCTCACGTGCAGAGCCTAGGACATAGCAGTTACTCACCAATATTTAGTTCCTGTTCACCTGGTCAAGGTAGGTATCAAGTTGTTCATGTCTAGAGATTTTTCTGTAAGGCTAAAGAATCTTTTCTATTCAGGGAAAACATCTTTGTATTTCCAAGACCTAGTTCAGGGCCTATTATATGCTAAGCACTAAACAAATTCTTACTGACTTGAAGAGAGTAAACCAGTAGCAACCTTCACTTTCAAATTCCAACATTCAGTTCCTTAAGAACACTGCTAAAGTTAAGAGTACCATAAAATCCATTCACTTCCCTCTGGCTGACATAACTACCTCTCTCCTTTTCCTCTCTCCTCATCCCCAACAAATCCTCCCCATTCCTCACTACTGGCTGAAGACCTTGCTTCCAGTTACCTTGAGAAAACTGAATCAATCATAAAGAACTTCAGATTCTCACTTCCACATGTACCTCCTTACCAGCATATACATGTGCATATGCTGTCTTCCTCCCTATTACCATAAATGACCCTTTGGGGCTCCTCTCTATAGGTAATCCCTCCACTTATATGCTAGATTCTTCCCTTCTTGTCTACTCAAGGACACTGCTTCAGCTGTTCTCTCCTTTCACTCCTGTATCAATTTTTTATTCTGTACTGGATCATTAATATCAGCATACAAACAAGCTATTTTTTTCTCCCATCCAAAAAAAGAAAAAAAAAAAAAAACCACACATTTCTTCAGCCAGCTACCACCTTTTTTCTTTGCTCTCCTTTGCAAGAATCACATTTCTCTCTGCATCATTCTCTAAATGAATGAAGTAAATAAATGAGTAAATATTTCAGATCAGAACTAGAGGTCTGGTCCTTTGTTACTCAGGTTCACAGTAACCAAAACCAAAAAGTGATAATGCATATACCAAGTGCCAACATCCTCTGGTATGTACATAGGAGGTGACAGATGTTGGGGGTAACACCTTAGGACTTAAATGTTACTGGTTCCTTTCCAAACACCCCATTCTCAAAATCTAAGAAACTGGGAGGTTAAGGCATTTCTGGCTCTGACACTAACTTTCTGTTACTTAACCTCACAGACCCTCAGGTACATAATCTGTAAAACAGGAGATAAAACTTATCTCTTGGGATTGTCATGCCCACTAAATGAGGTATCAAATATAATATAGTCCTATACTCATTGGTTTCTAAACTGAATGTGCATAAGGATTATCTTGGGGGATTATTAAAATTTAGATTCTTGTACCTCACGAATTCCTGAGGTACTCTAATTTTCCTTATAATTCCTGTACCCAGCCCTATTGAATCTAAATGTCTTGGCATGAGGTTCACTAATATGCTTTTTATTTTTATTTTATTTTTTTAAAGATTTATTTAATTCATTTGTTTATTTATTTATGTATTTTTTGGCTGCGTTGGGTCTTCGTTGCTGCGCGCTGGCTTTCTCTGTTGCAGCGAGTGGGGGCTTCTCTTGTTGTGGAGCACAGGCTCTAGGCGTGCAGGCTTCAGTAGTTGTGGCTCGCGGGCTCTAGAGCGCAGGCTCAGTAGTTGTGGCACAGGGGCTTAGTTGCTCTGTGGCATGTGGGATCTTCCCGGACCAGGGCTCGAACCCTTGTCCCCTGCATTGACAGGTGGATTCTTAACCACTACACCACTAGGGAAGCCCCTTTTAAAGATTTTTTTTGATGTGGACCATTTTCAAAGTCTTTACTGAATTTGTTACAATATTGCTTCTGTTTTATGTTTTGGTTTTTTGGCCACGAGGCATGTGGGATCTTAGCTCCCCAACCAGGGACTGAACCCGCACCCACTGCATTGGAAGGCAAAGTCTCAGCCACTGGACCGCCAGGGAAGCCTCTCACAAATATGCTTCTTAAAATAAGCAGTATCCCAGACTTCTGATGGATAGAGGACCACATTCTGACAAACAATGTCCTAAGTAATCAACAAAATTAAGAATCCTCCTTTCTTGCCTTTCAAAAGCTGTCTTGGTTAAAATATCTTAATTGAGGAATAACGCAGATTAGTTACAAAAACACAGGAGGTTCATAAATTGCATGGAAAAGTACCTTACAAAATTCCAATATTGTATTTCTTAAAAAAGCCTATACGGAAGCAATACAGGAGTAATATACAAAGCAGTGTCCTGATTCCAGTCATATATTCCATTTTCTACTATAGCTGGTGAAAACATATCACAGTGATTACTGGTTTTAGATAGTTAAATATGAACTTGAAGGCATTTATATTGCTTAAATGAGACTACTATAAAACTTTACTACTTTACTACTATACTACTTTACTTTACTTTACTATACTTTACTACTTTACTACTATAAAACTTTACTACTATAAAACTTCAGTAACACTATGCAACTATCTCCTCTCATTCTCATTTATGGCTAATAACTGAAATTATACATTATCAACCCCATTACAAAACAACAGACTAAATGCAAATTTTCACTAATTTTCTTCACAAAACCATCATCTATCTAGGAAGACAATTTCAAATTTCTCATATGCAGTTTCTTATTCTTACCTTTAAAATTTCTGGTTTTGTTTTTTCCATCACATGAGTCAGGCTAAAAAGGTGAAATAGAGCTTCCCGGACAAAGAATGCCCGTTCACTGTACCGCTTCAATGCTTCTGCAATCTGAGTTTCATTGGCTTCTCCAGACACCTTTGAACACAGACAGAAGATGAGTTTTTAGGATTCTTTTCAACCCTCTAACTGTCTCTATCCAAATGTCATTTGTGTGGATGGCATCCAGGGTAGCTTTGCAAAGCCTGAAACAAATGGGAATGATCACTTTCCAATCCATCCAGAAAAGTCACCCTACGGAGGTGTACATATGCTAAAGAGATGTATATTAGATAGGCTAAGACCCTACTATAAGTCTATGGGTAAAATTTTCTATACTGTACCTAAAATAAATCTCAAGATATGTAACACTATTTATAAGGTCTTACTACCCATGATTAGGCTCCAACTGCCTCTTAAGGTAACCCTCTCCCCCTAACTTACAATGTTATAACTACAGTGGCCTTTCTTTTATTTTTTTAAAATTTTTATAGCAGTGTGTATATGTCAATCCCAAACTCCCAATCTATCCCTCCCCCGCACCCTACAGTGGCCTTTCTTTCTGATCTTTCAATAAGCCAAGCTCTTTCCCAGGAAAAGGTTACTAAATATAATATCCTCTCTGGGTGAAATCTTCCTCTCTTTCTCTACCTAATTTCTAGTCATCCTTCCCATTTCAAGTTAAATGACACTTCTCTAGAAAGGCCTTCTCTGACCCACCAATCTAAATCAGGTCTCCCTTGAAACACCTCCTTCATAGCCATTATCATAACCCCCCTAGTAGACTGACCTATTCACCACTGTACCTCAACAGGGAGCATTGTGTGTGGCTCATAATAAGCACTCAATAAATACTTATCAAATAAATGTATCAATTAATTTTCCCAGATTTATCAAGCTCCCACTCAGCATCAAGAGGTGCTGTTCAAAAGTAAGTTTATCTAGGAATTTCCCATTTATACAGGTTAATATCCTTAAACTGTGGTTCATATACCATTGGGTAATGAAATGTATATTAACAGGAAGTGGCTTTTTAGAAAAGTAATCCAACTAATGAGTAAAAAAAGAGGGCTTCCCTGGTGGCGCAGTGGTTAAGAATCCGCTTGCCAATGCAGGGGACATGGGTTCGAGCCCTGATCTGGGAAGATCCCAAATGAGGTGGAACAACTAAGCCTGTGCGCCACACTACTGAGCCTGAGCTCTAGACCCCGTGAGCCACAACTACTGAGCCTGCGTGCCACAACTACTGAAGCCTGTGTGCCTACAGCCCGTGCTCCACAACGAGAAGCCACCGCAATGAAAAGCCTATGCACTGCAACGAAGAGTAGCCCCCGCTCGCCACAACTAAAGAACCCCATGCACAGCAATGAACACCCAATGCAGCCAAAAATAAATAAACAAAACTCTTAAAAAAAAGAAACTCCTAGAATATCACCATGATCCCCAATGAATAACTAGGTGTTGAGTGTCAACAACTGCTAAAAATCACAGAAAGAAAAACAACCAGACATCATGTACTTCCTTGATGAAAGAGCATAACACCTGAGGGTCCTGCTAAAGGGATCAAACATGAGTTTGATTAAGCCACTAAATCCAACTACCAGTCTGCAGAAAATACAAAGTCAGTGAAACATGCACTACAAGCATACAATCAAGAAAACCCAGGTTGAGGGAGACTCTACAAATCAAAGGGCTGGATTCGTTAATACACAAATTATAAGGAAAAGAAAGGGATGGAGAGGGAACTTATAAAAGATACTCAAAAGACATATAATTTTGAAAAATGGGTAAGATTAAGTGCCTAGAGGTAAACAGTTGGATGATAAACTATTTAAAAGAGCAAGGACATGATTATCATTAAAGTCTGGACAGAGATTACTTTTGTGGGGAAGGAGGGAGTTGTGATCAGCTTGTAGCTGACAAGTTCTATTTATTAACCTGAGTGATAGTTTCAAGTGTGTTCACCTTATTTTCACTCATTAAGGTATACATTTGTTATTTATGGTCTTTGCATCTGTCTTATTTTACAAAAAGGTAAAAAAACACAAAAAAACACAAAAACAAAACCCAAAACCCTGCTGCTGTTCAGAGAGAGAGAATCTTCTCATTAAGGTGGAAGACTGTCTTTTTTTGGCAGTACCATTATAAAAGGTGACACAAAAATAAACACTTTTAAAATATATTACACAGTAACTAGGTTTTATATGAACATAGAGTATTCAGGCAGGAATATGCAGCTTTGAGGAAATGAAGGGCTGCATCATGGCTGACATTTCAAACACTGATAGGATATGCTACAAAGGTCTAATAAGAATTAGACTACAGTACAGATGTGTACCAAGTGACACAAAGGCACGTTTTGAGCATTTGTAAGATTGTAGGAATAACAGTGGAAGTTTCTTTACAAAATGCTTTTTAAACTATTTATGTATAATATACATACATAAACATTGGTCTTGACTATGTATTCACATATATAAGCAGTTATTGAATAATAAAACCTTTCCAAGTGTTCAGTTCTTTTGGAATCACCCTGAACTTTTTCTTAGATTTTCTTAGATTTGGAAAGACACTGAATTATTACATGAGATAAAAAAGACTGTATGAGGGAAAACACATTAACAATAATCTTCATCAGACTTCATCAGTCCACATTTGGTTGATTCCAACAGCTTTATATTAACTTACATGAAATGTAACCTCAAGTTACCTTTAAATATAAAATTAAAGAACTTTTTTTTTTTTTTTTTTTGCGGTACGTGGGCCTCTCACTGCCGTGGCCTCTCCCGTTGCGGAGCACAGCCTCCGGACGCACAGGCTCAGCGGCCGTGGCTCACGGGCCCAGCCACTCCGTGGCATGTAGGATCTTCCCGAACTGGGGCACGAACCTGTGTCCCCTGCATCGGCAGGTGGACTCTCAACCACTGCACCACCAGGGAAGCCCAAAATTAAAGAACTTTTGTTACTGGAATGTAAATACTCTAAACCAAATTTCATTGCCTGTATGTGTATTCAGTGATCAACACTTCTCTAGCCAGTGATAAACCCTCAAATCAAGCAATCTGGCTCCTCAAACTAAACGCATCTTCAATTCAATCAATTTCGTATGCTAGATCAAAAAAAAAAAAAACGAACAAAACAAAACAAACAAGTGTCTGTATGCACTAGTTTCTGCAAACAATTTAAAACAGAGAAAATATCCCTAACCACTAAATTAAGCCTTATTAATATTTAATATATGGATTAAAACTAAAATGTATATTCTAAGGAAAAACTTTCTTGTAGCACTCAGTATATAACTCTATTATAGCATTTCTTACAATGGCTTAAAGCTATTTTTAAATTGGTCTGCCTCCTCTCCACGAGACTAGAATTCCTCAAGGGCAGAGGCCTTAGCTCAGACATCTTTAAAAAGTTCTTAGAGTTTTTTAAAATGGATTGACTCCTTTGCTTAAAAACACTTATATGTACCCTCACTGGATGTTGATTACTGCAGTTTAATATAAGAGTCTTAGTTCTCAAGGGAGAAGTCTAGGCTAGAGATATAAATTTAGGAGTCATCAGCATATAGGTTTAGGGCCTGGGAGATTAGGAAGAACCAATAAAGGAAATTGAGGGTGAGTCCAAAAAGTAGGGGAAAAACAAGACAAGTCTGATATCCTAGGAACTAAGTAAAAAAAGTATTTCAAGAAGGAGGACAAGATCAACTGTGTCGAATGCCACTTTAGATCAAATAAGATGACAACTGAGAATATTGGGTTTAGCACACAACCAGTGATTCTCAGGAACTGGGAACCACAGTTTGGTAAATAACCCCAGAGTCTAGGAATGAGGCAGCCAAAAAACATAAGAGTCCTAATTGTGGAGAAGTGGAAGCTTCAAGAAACTGATGCTTACAGACGAATAAATTGGGTAGGGAAACAGAGATGACAGAGTTGGTAATTCTGTGGTAAGAAAACCATCTGTGTTGGGACTAGAAACAGAGAGTAAAGGAAAGAACTAAGATTCTCAAATATAGGCAATGAGATGTAGTAGAAAGGACACATACCAGGCTCATCAGCTGGCTGTGACCCTTAAGAAAGCCATTCCCTCCCACTGAGGACAATACTTCCCACACAGAGTCAAGAGATCAAAATAAATAATATATATGAAAGTGGAAAAAAACAAAACTTTTGTTCTTATAACCACCCACTAACAGTATAATATAATGCCTCATAAGGAATACTGGGGAGTCACACTGTCTCTATTTCCTGCATCTTTCAGTGTGATCTAAAAAACATGTAAAGCCAAAAATGTCAACCTAAACTAGTTTTTAAAGCATCACAATACTAAGACAATCATTTCAGACAAGATTTTCATCAACTTTGCTAACTTGGAAAATTCTAAACAAGGGGACAGAGCAATCTCAGCTCTCTTCCCTTAACATGACCTATTATTTTTCAGCTCTCAAATTAGTAGTCAAACAAATAATTTAAAAGAAACATCAAATTTTTGGCCAAGAGGTACATGAAAAGATGCTCAATATTACTAATTATTAGAGAAATGCAAATCTAAACTACAATGAGGTATCACCTCACACCAGTCAGAATGAACATCATCAAAAAATCTACAAACAATAAATGCCAGAGAGGGTGTGGAGCAAAGGGAACCCTCTTGCACTGTTGGTGGGAATGTAAATTGATACAGCCACTACAGAGAACAGTATGGAGGTTCCTTAAAAAACTAAAAATAGAATTACCGTATGACCCAGCAATTCTACTACTGGGCATATACCCTGAGAAAACCATTAATTCAGAAAGACACATGCACCGCAATGTTCACTGCAGCACTATTTACAATAGCCAGGTCATGGAAGCAACCTAAATGCCTATCAACAGACAAATGGATAAAGAAGATGTGGTACATACATACAATGGAATATTACTCAGTCATAAAAAGGAACGAAATTGGGTCATTTGTAGAGATGTGGATGGACCTAGAGACTGTCATACAGAGTGAAGTAAGTCAGAAAGAGAAAAACAAATATTGTATATTAACGCATATATGTGGAATCTAGAAAAATGGTACAGATGAACCTGTCTGCAAGGCAGAAATAGAGACACAGATGTAGAGAACAAACGTATGGACACCAAGGTGGGAAAGGAGGGGTGGGATGAACTGGGAGATTGGGATTGACATATATACACTAATATGTATAAAATAGATAACTAATGGAAAAAAAATAAACATCAACTTTTGTGTATACTTGAATAAAGGACAAAGTTCCAATGATCTCTATTTTTAAAAAAATATTTTAAAACAATGATTCTCCACTTTAGCTGCATATTACAATCACCCAAGGAGCTTTAAAAAATACTGATGTCTGGGTCCACCTCCCTGTGGTTCTGATTTAATTGCTCAAGTTCCTCAGATGATTTTTTTTAATTAAAAATTTTTTCCAGCTTCATCAAGATATATATAATATTATACATGCATATATCACAAATACATCATGTAAGTTTAATGTGTAAAATATGATGAGTTGATACATGTAAATATTGCAAAATGATTACCATGATGTGGTTAGTTAACACATCCTTCATCTCAAATAATTACACTCCAGGTAATTTTAATTACAGTCAAGGCTGAGAATCACTGCTTCAATGTTTACAGAGGTAGAAACTAGATGATAGCAAATAAAGTAGGTGTTTCCTAAAGCCAAGATTTCAAAGTAGTAACTGTTCCATTTGTAAAATCAAACTTGTTTCACAGAGGCATTGTGGAACACAGATGTCCTACTAGCCTCAACTAAAAAACTTAGGCTAGGGCTTCCCTGGTGGCGCAGTGGTTGAGTCCACCTGCCGATGCAGGGGACGCGGGTTTCGTGCCCCGGTCCCGGAGGATCCACATGCCACGGAGCGGCTAGGCCCGTGAGCCATGGTTGCTGAGCCTGCGTGTCCGGAGCCTGTGCTCCATAACGGGAGAGGCCACAACAGTGAGAGGCCCGCGTACTGCAAAAAAAAAAAAAACTTAGGCTAATTCACTCTAGGATCTGTTGGTAGTAAGAACAATCAGCAAAAATTGTACTACTCAGGAATCACAACTATTAGAGGATCTTTGCCTTGAGAAGATTATTTTGTGCAGTGTACTAGGGACACATTCCTTTCATCCTTCAGGACACAGGTCAAGCTCACCTCTTCTGGGAAATCCTTCCGAACCTCCCAGTACACAGAGATAAGAATTCTTTCCCTTTGATTTTTTTACAGTTCTTTACTGTCTGACCCACTTCTTAGAGAGTTAAGTAACACTAAAATAGTAATTTACATGTTTATATCTCCTTTACCAACAAGCCCTGTGCTAGAAATCTATCTTGTTCCATAACAAGTTGTATGTAAGTTCCTCAAACTTCTTGCTGCCCTGCACCTGGCTTATGTGACCTTGCGAAATCTGACCCTGGCACCTACTTCTCCAGCCTCACTTTATCGCTCTGCAACTTCAACTTCTTACTCTGGAACTCTAGCCACAGTGGCCTTCTTGCAGTTCCTTGGATGTACCATGCTCCTTCCTACCACACATCTTTTGCATATATCATTCTCGCTGCCTGGAATTTCCTCTACCAAGCTACTCATCCATAAGATCTTCACTCATTCATCAAGTCCTCAGAGAAGCCTTAAACTAAGTCGAGTCTCTCTGTTAAACATTCTCAAAAGTAGCATTGTATATCTTCTAGATTCTTAGCACTATGCAGTTTAAAGCATATGTATGTATGCATATTATATGTTAATATATGTATATGAGGACTTCCCTGGTGGCTCAGTGGTTAAGAATCCGCCTGCCAATGCAGGGCACACGGGTTCGAGCCCTAGTCCGGAAAGATCCCACATGCCACAGAGCAACTAAGCCTACGTGCCACAACTACTGAGCCTGCACTCTAGAGCCCGCGAGCCACAACTACTGAAGCCCACGTGCCTAGAGCCCGTGCTCCGCAACAACAGAAGCCACCGCAATGAGAAGCCCGCGCACTGCAACAAACAGTAGCCCCCGCTCACCACAACTAGAAAAAGCCTGCGCGCAGCAATGAAGACCCAATGCAGCCAATAAATAAATAAATGAATAAATAAATAAAATACCAAAAAAATGTATATGAAATATAAATATATATATATTTAAAGCATATACCCATGACATATGAAACTTCATTGTTTGACTCCCTCACTAAATTACAAGCTCCATGAGGGCAAGAGCATGCCTGTTTCACCTCACCATCAAATCCCCATGTCCAGCACAGTACAGAGTATGCACTTAATAAAATATTTATTGAATGAATAAAAAAGAGTGACTCAAAATAATTTCTTACATTCTATTTTTTAAAGTCTACATTTACAAATAATCTAAGAACTGAAATGTTTTAAAATGTTTATAACTAAACTTTCCTTCTCCTTTTTTGAGATCAATAATGGTTACACAAAAAAAAGGAACCCTCCTACACTGTTGGTAGGAATGTAAATTGGTGCGGTCACTATGGAAAACAGTATGGAGGTTCCTTAAAATACTAAAAATACTGTTACCGTATGATCCAGCAATCCCACTCCTGGGCATATAACTGGAGAAAACTGTAATTCAAAAAGATACATGCACCACAATGCTCACAGCAGCACTATTTTACAATAGCCAAGATATGGAAGCAATCTAAATGTCCATCAACGGAAGAATAGATTAAGAAGATGTGGTATATATACACAATGGAATACTACTCAGCCATAAAAAGGAAAGAAATATTGCCATTTGCAGCAACATGGATGGACCTAGAGATTATTATACTAAGTGAGGTAAGTCAGACAGACAAAGGCAAATACCATATATCACTTACATGTGGAATCTAAAATATGAGACAGGGGCTTCTGTGGTGGTGCAGTGGTTAAGAATCCAAATGCCAATGCAGGGGACACAGGTTCGAGCCCTGGTCCAGGAAGATCCCACATGCTGCAGAGCAACTAAGCCCATGCACCATAACTACTGACCCTGCACTCTAGAGCCTGCGAGCCACAACTACTGAGCCCACGTGCCACAACTACTGAAGCCCGCGTGCCTAGAGCCCATACTCCGCAACAAGAGAAGCCACTGCAATGAGAAGGCCGTGCACAGCAATGAAGAGTAACCCTTGCTCACTGCAACTAGAGAAAGCCTGCGCGCAGCAATGAAGACCCAATGCAGCCAAAAAATAAAATAAATTTATTTTAAAAAAATATGAGAAAAATGAACTTATGTATGAAACAGAAACAGACTCACAGACATAGAAAACAAATTTATGGTTTTCAAAGGGGAAAGAGGGAGGGATAAATTAAGAGTTTGGGATTAGCAGATACAAACTACTATATATAAAATAGATAAACAAGAAGGTCCTATTATATAACACAGGGAACTATATTCAATATCCTGTAATAAACCATAATGGAAAAGAATATGTAAAAGAATTACTTTGCTGTATACAAGAAACTAATACAACATTGTAAATCAACTATACTTCTATAAAAAATAAATAAAATAATGCTCAAAAAAGATACCTTGTCATTTTGCTCACAGTATTCATTTCTAGGCCATCCCCGACTCTGCCCCCGGTAGGATCAAATGATACTTCTGCTTAAGCGGTATAGGAAGTAGGGGAAGAAAAATGGGGCTCTGGAATTAGACAGATGTAGATCCAAATATTGGTTCTAACTAATAGTAAATCATGGGCTTCCCTGGTGGCGCAGTGGTTGAGAGTCCGCCTGCCTATGCAGGGGACACAGGTTCATGCCCCAGTCCGGGAAGATCCCACATGCCGTGGAGCAGCTAGGTTCATGAGCCATGGCTGCTGAGCCTGCGCGTCCGGAGCCTGTGCCCCGCAACAGGAGAGGCCACAACAGTGAGAGGCCCGCGTACCGCAAAAAAAAAAAAAAAAAAAAAAAAAAAAAAGTAAATCATGTAATTTTATGACTCTGTTTCTCACCTATAAAATAGAGTTAATACCTATCTATAGATATTAGCATATACAATATAAAGCACATATAGGATACAATGTATGTTAGAAGAATATTAGTTTTCCTTAACTTGTTATAATTCTATCCTTCAAAGTCTGATTCAGATACCATCTTCTATCAAGTCTAAAATTCTCCAGCTAGAAAAAATTTCTCCTACTTTCTTACAGCAACTTCACTGATCCTTGGCATTATAGTTATAACATCACTACTACTATCAGGCTCCTTGGAGGCAAATCCTATATCTTTTTCATCTTTGAATCCCAAGCTGTATCAAGTCCAACAGATGTTTCCTAAACGGAATTTAAACAATTAGAAACAATGAGAAACCTTAAGAAAAGCAAAATTTTACCATTTCTACAATAGACATCTCCTTGGAGAACTTGCTCTTCCATCAGATACTCAATTCAACAAGGAGCATCCCTAGTTTCTTTGAAGTGATCCTTTAGAAATGGTATGTTTAAGTGGTTCAAAATATCTAAACATTATCATCATGTGAACTATCATTTATCCAGGGCCTACTATAATGACTTCCACTTTACATATATAATTATTAATCTTCAGAAGAATTTTGCAAGGTACGAATCATATCTATTTTATAAATAAATGTAAATTCAAAAAAGTTACAGCATAGCTTGCTCTGGGTTGTGAAGCAAGTAAGCTGGGATTTTAATTAGGACTCTAACTCTAAAGCAAGCCCTTTCCACTATATAATGTCCTGTTTCATGAACATGTTCCATGTGTTATTAGACATTCACCTTAATGGAGTCTTATGCAACTAAAACATTGGTCAGCCAGACAAAGGAATATATTTTTAAAGTCTAACCTTCAAATGTCCTTCGCCTGTGAGGAATTCAGAGTAGCCAGCGTCAGTGGCCAGCAAACCTACAAACTGCATGCTGGGCCGTTGTTGTATAAAGGCTTCGACAGCTTTATCTGTCACATGCTTCCTCCCAGAGACATCCAGGGAGACGAGGTTGGGCAGGATGTCCTTTTGTTCTAGTAATCGAAGAGCTATGTCTGATGTAAACTGTTTATCATCTGAAATATCAAGATGATTCAGATGTCTTAGTTCCCGAACAACATCCAGTATCTGGGTAGTTGTCATTTTTAAACATTTCAAGTGATGCATGGTTAGAGACTTGAGTCGGTCTTTGCAGGCCAGCAGAGCCGTGATGTCTGTGATCGAGGTGTTAGAAATATCCAGGCTCTCTAATCTTGGCAATGAGGCAACTTCAGCCAGGTCTTCATTATAAAAGAGAACATTGGTGATGCTTAATGCTCGAAGGCCAGAAAGCCGGCTAAAGCACCGTTCATAAGGATCTTCGAGTGAGAGAGTTAATGAATTCAGCACTAGGCACTGGAGATTTTGCTGGATCCATTTGTTACTGCCAAGCCCACTGATAATGTCTGTAATTGTGATATCAGCATTCACACCTGTGGCATCAAGTTCCACTAACTTGTGGTGGCAGAAGGCTTTCCGGAACGCAACGGCAGAGATCTTGGCTTTGCGAATGCAAGCTCGTTTTAAGCGCATCTGGTTGCCCCTAAAAATACCTACAGTTGCATCATTCAGGAGACCTAGGAAAAAACAAGCAACACTTTAACTTCAAAAAACAGTTAAAGGATAGCTAAAATTTCCAAAGCACTCCCATGTAACAATACTTCATTTAATTGACGTAACAATTCAGTTAGGTAAGAATATGATTATCTACAATTTATAGATGAGTAAACTGGGGTTCAAAGAAGTGGCCTTCCAGGCTTCCCTGGTGGCACAGTGGTTGAGAGTCTGCCTGCCGATGCAGGGGACATGGGTTCGTGCCCTGTTCTGGGAAGATCCCACATGCCGCAGAGCGGCTGGGCCCGTGAGCCATGACCGCTGAGCCTGCACGTCCGGAGCCTGTGCTCCGCAACGGGAAAGGCCATAACAGTGAGAGGCCCGCGTACCGCAAAAAAAAAAAAAGTGGCCTTCCAAGAGCACAGAAATAGCACATGGCAGAATCAGGACTGTGGCAGACACTATTGATTTTATTAACATTTGGTTCTCCTCCCCTTCCTGGACACACGGACAACTACGTTTCCCAACCTACCCTTGGACTTAGATGGGGCTATGTGCCTAGATCTAGCCAATGGTATACCAGAGCCAAGTAGACAGTATCATGAAAGCAAAGAAAAGGAAATAATCCATGATGCCTGGAGATCTGAAAAAGACTTCATGGAAAAGGTGATCTTTGAGAAAGTCCTTCAAAGATGAAGGAAAAGTTCAAAGATAGAGAAAGAAGGTGAGGGGAATTAAATGAAGAATAAACAGCATCAGCAAAGCCTTAGAATACCTATGGCAAATCATTATGCTGTACACCTGAAACTAATACAATGTTACGTGTCAATTATATCTCAATTTAAAAAATGGAAAAAAAAACAGCCTTAGAGATGTGAAAGCCCAGCACACAGTTAGAAAACAACAAGTAGTTCTACACTGCTTGAACATAAGAAACAGCTAGAGCTATAAGGTGTCTCCCTGGTAAAGAGAGGAAAAAGAATATAGGGGAAAACCTAGATATGAGTGAGAACATGGTACGTTTCTGGAAATTTAAGTATGGAAGTGGGAAGAGAAAAGAAATGAGGCTAGATCACTCTGAAAGGTGAAGAGAAGAAACCAGACCAGCTAGGGGTCTTGGAACACAAAGAACAATACGTTGGATACTGGGTTTTTTCCTTGCACCATACATCCCAGGCTTAAAGTCAGAGAAGTGGACAATTGGTAAATACCAACAAGCACACACAAAAGTAGCTCCCCCCCAAAATCTGCTCACTCTAGCCAAAGTATCAGGAATGGGGCAGCCTAGCAAGGCAGGCAACTTTTAGACAGTAACTACTTTACTTCAGTCAAACACCAAAGAAAAAACTGTGGCCACACCCTCATCCACACCAGCAAATGCCAAGAGGGGAACCTAGACTTTCAACCTTGCTGTAACTAGTTGCCCCAGGAGGTGTTACAGAAGGCTGAGTAGGGAGCCAGGACTTTCACGTCCATCTGGCAGTAATGAGGTGCTCCTCCCCCTCAGTGCTGGAGTGGTGTCAAAGGAAGCCTAGTAGAGAGTCGAGACTTCATCACTGCCCAACAGTAAGTAATGAGGTCACCTCACCCCAACATGCTGTCAGTGGAGGCCAACTGAAGAAGAGAAATGAGGTACTCATACCTCCGTCAGCTAGGGCAGTATCAGTAGAGACCTAGTGGGGAAACAGAACGCCAATCCCCTACACAGCAATCATGAGGAGCCCCAAGTCTTGGGTGTCAACAGAAGTCAAGTGGAGAACCAGAATATTATCCCAATCTGGCGATAACAAGGCAGTGCCTCCACCTTCCACTGCTAAAGTGGTGTCAGAAACACAGACTAAAACAGTAGTGTCATGTAGTCTCCAAAACAGTAGTCTCCAAAATGTCCAGATTTCAATAAAAATTCACTCATCATACAAAGGACCAGTACAATCTCAAACTGAAAAAAGACAATCTATAGATGTCAACACTGAAATAACAGAAATGTTACAATTATTTTATGAAGATCTTAAAGGAGCCATCATAAAAAACCTAAAGTGCGCTTGAAACATGCTTGAAACAAATGGAAAACAAAAAGCCTCAAAAAAGAAATAGAAGATATAAAGAAGAGCCAAAGGGAGGGCTTCCCTGGTGGTGCAGTGGTTAAGAATCCGCGTGTCAATGCAGGGGACACGGGTTTGAGCCCTGGTCTAGGAAGATCCCTCGTGCAGCGGAGCAACTAAGCCCATGCGCCACAACTACTGAACCTGCACTCTAGAGCCCATGAGCCGCAACTACTGAGCCCGCATGCCACAACTACTGAAGCCTGCGCGCCCAGAGCCCGTGCTCTGCAACAAAGAGAAGCCACTGTAATGAGAAGCCCACGCACCAAAACTAGGAGTAGCCCCCACTCACCACAACTAGAGAAAGCCCACGTGCAGCAATGAAGACCCAATGCAGCCAAAAATAAATAAATAAAATAAACAAAGGAAAATTTTAGAATTTAAAAATACAGTAATGGCTGGGCTAAACAACAGGAAGGAACAGAGGAAAGAATCAGTGAACTAAAAGATAAAAAAATAGCAATCACCCAAACGTAAAGAACAAGAAAAAAAAATAGACTAAAAAAAAAAAAAATGGAACAGAGCTATTTGTCCCAGAGGAGAAACAGGGTAGGGTTGAAAAAGTATTTGAAGAAATAACGGCTACATACCTATCAAAATGACTGAAATAAAAAATAGTAATAACACCAAATGCTGGCAAAATGCAGAGAAACTGGGTCAGTCTTATATAGTTACGAGTGTAAAATGGCGAAGCCACTTTGGAAACAGTTTGGCAGTTTTTTAAAACCTAAACATGCAACTACCATGGAACCCAACAGTAGCACTCCTGGGTATTTATCCCAAAGAAATTAAAACTTATGTCCAAATAAGACCTGTACATGGATGATTACAGCACTATAATATTCATAATATTAGATATTATATTCACAATAGCTAATAGATATTATATTCATAATAGCTAATAGTTAGATATTATATTCATAATAGCTAAATAGCATTATCATTAGGTGGTAAAATTCTTATTCTGATTCCTAGCTTTTATCCACACATTTCCTGGAAGATTTTTAGCTTTGAGACAACAGACACAATGAGCAAAGATTATGACAAGAGAATCACAGAACCAAATAAGTAAAACTCTTTAGTAATAGTCTTATTTTAATAAGGATTGCCACCAATATCATTAATCCTTTGAGTCGGGTAAATAAGTAAAATTTTTTTATGTAAATAAATTATTTTTTTAAATCATTATGCTATTAGAAAAAATATATTATCAATTTTAAAAGCATTCATAGGGAATTCCCTGGTGGTCCAGTAGTTAGGACTCCACGCTCTCACTGCCAGGGGCCTGGGTTTGATCCCTGGTCAGGAAACTAGGAACCCACAAGCCGCATGGCACAGCAAAAAAAAGAAAAAAAAAATTCACAGAACAACTTTTTTCCCATTTTATTATGAAAATTTTCAAACACACAAACATTTACCAAACAACTTTTTAAAATTGTGACAAGAATTTGTTCTTTTGCATATTAGCAGTATCCACTCCTGACTGAAGGTGGATATGATTTTTACAAAGAGATTAAATAATTCAGAACACTTTTCGGTGAAAAAGGCAGGTAATCACACTGGGGAAACACAAATGGGGACAGCACATTGTTTCTCTGACTCTCACTTTCCTCATCTGAAGGCAGTTTGAAAAAAAAGAGGTAGAAAACACATTTTGATCAAGCATATAGCCTCCCCAAGACATTACTCTGGAGGACAATTATTTAGTTACATTTACTTAAAAACTACTTTCATTATTTTATCCATATAAAGCATTTGCCACAGTCCCTGGTATAAAATAGGCATTCAATAAATGTTAGCTGCTATTATTAACCAATAGTAGTCATATTTCAAAAGGAATCTGGCAAAGTTAAAACTTCAGTTAACATTTATTCTTTTGATTGACAAGACCAGTTATATATATAAATATTTAAATTGAGCTTGGTAAGTGTAATCATTCAATTGAGACCAGAAAGAAATGTTAGCACTGGCATGATCTCTTAAATTGTTGTGCAGCTTTGTAGGGGACCTTTAACTTTTTTTTTTTTTTTGCGGTATGCGGGCCTCTCACTGTTGTGGCCTCTCCCGTTGCGGAGCACAGGCTCCCGATGCACAGGCTCAGCGGCCATGGCTCACAGGCCCAGCCGCTCTGTGGCATGTGGGATCCTCCCGGACTGGGGCACGAACCCGTGTCCCCTGCACCGGCAGGCGGACTCTCAACCACTGTGCCACCAGGGAAGCCCAGGGACCTTTAACTTTAACATGGATAATATCTACTGAAATTTACCCTAGTTCCTTTGGCAGGTTGGAAGAATTCAAAGACACTACAGACTTGAGCAGCTTAGTGGAAACCAAGGAATGTAGGTATCTTCTTCTTCCCTAAATTATTCCAAAATACCTCAATTACAGCCTTATTTCTCCCACCTTTCCTTGGAATGCATTATCTGCATTTGTGTTCGCTCTCCTCCTTCTCTCTCTCCCTCTCCCTCCCTCCCTCTCTCTCCCTCTCCCTCCCTCCCTCCCTCTCTCTCCCCCTCTCTCTCTCTCTCTCTCTCTCTCTCTCTCTCTCTCTCTCTCTCTCTCTCTCTCTCTCTCTCTCTCTCTCTCTCGCTCTCGCTCTCGCTCTCGCTCTCGCTCTCGCTCTCGCTCTATATATATATATGCCAGATAATGGTATACACTTTTGCTGCGACTTTAAGTATACATAATAAATTTATATATTTATATTTAATATTTAATAAAATATAATATTTATAAATATATTTATGTTATCGGATTGTCCAAAAAGTTTGTTCGGGTTTTTCTGTAAGATGTTTTGGCCAACCCAATAGATGTGTATGTGTCTGTGTGTATTTACATATTTAAAGTCACAACAAAAGTGTATACCATCATCAGGCATCTAGGAGCAGGAATACCTCTAATGTAGGTATAGGAAGGTTGTGTGGCAGTGAAAATAGCATAGATTTAGAATCAAACAGATCTGCATTTGAACCACGACAGTTATTAACACTGTGACTCTTAACAAGTTACATCTCTGAACCTCAGTTTCCTTATCTGTATATAAATTGGATAAAAATAGCTATGTTACAGGTTTTTGAGAAAAGTCAAATTCAAGAAAAGCATATAAAATGCTTGGCATTATTACATGCAAGAGGCAATCAATAAATGATAATTATCATTACTGCCACATTTTCATTCTATTTTATAGTTGTGGGAAAAATTGTGTTTCTTACTTGTAAGAGTTTATACACCCTAAATATATAAAGGCATTATATCTCTTTCAACTTAAAACTTATATAGAGGTAACAAAAATTATCAATATACATAACCAGAATTTCACAGATAAATCTTTCATAATTTATTTTCAGAATTTGTTCTTAAAAACAGAAGTAATAAATTAGCTATGATTTCCCATTTCAAAGGTCAAAAGCAGAAACTAGTTTTTCCATAGTAGTATTTATTGATTTTCCTGCTGCCAAATGGTAATGTAAGGTGTTTTAGACCAGCAGACTTCTAAACTGCTATTTTGGAAGAGAAGTTATTTTTGCCTTGAGAATGGCTCCTCAAAACAAAACAGTATAGAAGAAACAAACAAAAAAATGATTTGCCACATTAGAAAATAAAAATGCTTATCACAAATTATAAAGTAAGTGGCAGGATTGGCAAAAATAAATGAATTCCTTTTCCTAGAATTAGGGTTTTCTGTTATTTCTACGAAAATCATTAAATGGCCACAGTAGCACTTCAAAATCCAACGCCAATTAACAGCACAAAATTTTTGTTTCCTCTATTTATTTCATTTCTTACCATGAAAAGCCATGGTCTGAAGCAGCCGATCAGCCACCTCCTGTGGGAATACTCCAGGTTCCTGCAGACACAGTGTTCCATCTTGCCTTGCCGAGCAGAACTTCTCAAGGTGGGTAGTCAGGAAATTCAAGCAGATATCAAGTAAGGAATAAGGAGATGCCTCCTCCTTGGATCCCAGGAAGAAACAAAGGGAAAACAAAAGCCAACAAGTTAGTTTCCAGAAAAGTGGAGAACAAAATATTCATTTCCTTGTTCAACAAGTACTTTTATTCAAATGTCTACCTTGTGCTAGATACCGTGTTAGACAGTGGGAATACAACATGTGGTCCATGTTCTCAAGAAGCAGGAAAAGAGAAACATTTAAACAAGTATTTACATAAAGTCTATTAAATACTAAATATAGAGGATATATTGGGAGTCACATAAGCACATAGCAGAGTACCCTAATCAGTCAAGGATGGTCAGGGAAGACCTCAGAAGCACAGCAGATTAATCTTCCTAACTTACCAGCCCTAAATTACCCTCTACTGCTCAAAATGTCAATGGACTTCATGGAGCTGGAGACAAAAGACAAAATTCTTAGATTGTTAGACGATGCCCGAGTCCTTCCCAAATCTAGCCCCAATTTACTTTCCAAGTTAATCTCCCACAAAATTCCTATCCCAACCTAATAGTTCAAATATGATCAGTTTATTTGGGTAAAAGAATGTGCTATAGGTGTTATCCTCAAAAAAGAAAAAGGTTAACCCAGTTATTCCAACCTGAGGAATAAAGAACTAATCAAATAAGCACAAAGATTAAGTATAAGGGTTTTAATTACAGAAATAAACACTCTAAGTGTCCCCAACAACAATAATATAACTAAAATATAATTACAGTAGCTACCATCCGTTAGGTGCTTTCTATATGACTCTGCTGAGTGTTTAACATGAATTATCCATTATTTCATTTATTCCGCACCCCTACTTTACAAAGCAGTGAAGGATTATCTTCATTTCTAAACAACAGAAAACTGGCTCAGAAAACTAACATCTTTCTCACTATTCTACACACAGTAAGTGACAAAGTGTAAACTAAGACCTGGAGCAACCAAATAAATAAATAAATAATTTTTTAAAAGGTAAGTTTTAAAAATTACGTAGTTTATAGAACTTCCTCAACCTGATAAAGGTCATCCATGAAAAACCCAATTAGTATCATACTTAATGTTGAAAGTCTGAATACTTTCTCCCTAAAATCAGGAATAAGACAAAGATATCTGGTCTGACCACGTCAAATTCAACATTGTACTGAAGGTCCTAGAATTAGGCAAAAAAAAAAAAGAAAACCAAAAAGAAAGAAAAAGATAAAAAGAAATAAAAAGCATACAGATTGGAGAGGAAAAGTAAAACTGTCTCTATTTGCAGGTAACATAATTTTGCAAAAGAAAATCCTAAGGAATTCACACCAAAAAAACTATCAGATCTAAAAAAGAAAAACCAAAAACAAGTTCATCATGGTTATAGGATATAAGATCAATATATAAAAATACCTATATTTCTATTCACTTACAATTAAAAATACGAAAATGAAATTAAGGCAACAATTCCATTTAAAATAGCATTGGGACTTCTCTGGTGGTACAGTGGTTAAGAATCCACCTGCAAATGCAGTGGACACGGGCTCGATCCCTGGCCCGGGAAGATCCCACATTCTGCAGAACAACTAAGCCCGCGAGCCACAACTACTGAGCCTGCGCTCTAGAGCTTGCGTGCCACGACTACTGAGCCCATGTGCCACAATTACTGAAGCCCGCACGCCTAGAGCCTATGCTCCGCAACAAGAGAAGCCACTGCAGTGAGAAGTCTGCACACCGCAAGGAAGAGCAGCCCCTGCTCGCCACAACTAGAGAAAGCTCACGTGTAGCAACGAAGGCCCAATGCAGCCAATAAATAAATAAATAAATAATTTTTTAACTTATTAAAATGGTTACATACTTTACAGTTTACAAAGCGCTTTCACATTGACACATTTGATATTGTAATAACTGAGTAAGATGGACAACAAAGACATTATTTTTTAAGATGAGGAAACAGACTTCACAAAAGTTAAATGGTTGGCCCAATGAAGCAGAGACTGTGAGCTGCCAACCCTAAAACTTGTTCTTCTTTTCTTCCATGTTAATAAAACCTTTTATTTTTACCTGGGCACAGGACCACTTGTAACAAAGACTATATATCTCTGTATCCTCTGCAGCTAGGTGTAGCTAGGACAAATCAGAAAAAGTTCAGAGTAAGTAATTCTTCAAATTCAACTTCTGCATCACAGAACTTTGCCTATTCTGTCTTATTTCCTGTGTTGTAAGTATGAATTCTTTCTGCTTTTTCTACTCTTCATTGTACCATCTTTTTAAATGTCTAAAATTCATCACCCAGATGAAACAAGATGCCCTTTGACCTCCACTGGTAAGTTTCAAAATGATCTATTTATTTTACAAAAGAGAAAATAAATGAAAGTTGGGTACTATCAGAGGGGAGACATCTGAACCTTCTGAGTACATAATTTTTAGAAGTCATTTTAACAGAACAAACCCAGGTAGTAACATATGGACATTTATAATATTTAATTAATCATTCTAAAAAATTTTTTTCCAATTGATAAAATATGCCCACAAACAAAAACAGGTTTTTAGACCCCACAAATTTTTCCTTTTCAAAGAAAACTTCCCCTTATCTCTATGTTAATTCCGATTAGTAAGCATAAGACTGTTCTAGTCAGCTGCTCTTCTTTTGGCAAGTACATGTGCCTAACAGTTAATCCACCTGGGCTTTGGAGCTAGAGTGCAAATCCCAACTTTTCATTTACTAACTGTGTGACATTACACAAGTTACCTATCCTTTCTGCTCCTAAGTTTTCTCATCTTATAATGTAGATAATAATAATACCTACTTCATAAAGTTGCTGTGAGGATTCAATGAGATAAAACAGGAAGCAAAGAACTTAGAATAATGGCAGTGCGTCTGGAAACACAGAGCTTGTAGGGGTCAGAGGCTGGATTCAAACCCAGGAAATGTAGCTCCAAGAGCTTATGCCCTTATCCACCATAATATATTACCTTTTCAACTTTATATACAAATTCTAAATATGTTATCTCACCTGATACTCGAAGGTCTGTGATGTGAACAAGGATAATCATCTCCATTTAAAGAAGAAAACAGAGACGTTATATATCAAGCCAGGGCAGGACTAGAACTGTACTCAGATTATCTGAGATCTACTCCAAAAACCATACGGCCATCTGTGACTCTCCAAATTCCAGTACTTTAAGCTAACACAGAAGTACTGACAGATCAGTATTTCCTATTTTAGTAGTAGTAGTAGTAGTAGTAGTAGTAGAGGAAGCCGTGCTGCAGCTTGCAGGATCTTAGTTCCCTAACTAGGGATTGAACCCGGGCCATGGCAGTGAGTGCTGAGTCCTAACCACTGGACTGCCAGGGAATTCCCCTTATTTTTAAACACACAGCAGCAGTACAGGAGGACTAACAAAGAAAGGACAAAGCAGAAGCTGGAATTCCATGTCTAAACAATTCATCTCTTGGAAATTCCTGCTCAGAAAGATTTTTCCCTTCACCAATTAGGCATACCCTAGGCAAAGTAAAAACAAAGTTCCTACTAAAAAAAGCAGAAGGGAGAGAAGGTCAAGTCTGATTTCATTTGGATCATAAGGAGATCCACACAGTTCAAAGACTAAACAATTTCTAGGAAGAACAAACAGGAAAGTTCTTTCTAATTAATTGAAATGGCTTCTACTCAATCTGGACCAACCCAGCTCTTCACTGCATTGCTTTTAACCTATCACTCTCCTAAAAAAAATTTCAAAGGCTCCATATCATCTATAAGCACAGTTCTCATGCTGGGAACACATTCAAGGGGTTCCTAGCAGAAGTGTGCCAGGGGACTAAAGCTACAGTATTAACTTGGCACATTTTAGAATAGCAAACACACTCAAAGCTTATTTGAGGGGATGAGAGTATGGGAGGTTGGGGGAGAGGTAATCAAGTTATGCAACCAGTAAATAACTTAAAATATTTTTGTACTGAAACAAATATATTATGTAAAAGGCAAACACTATATGAATTTTAAGATAAAACACAAGATTACCAAGAAATTCCTGTTTGTAACACTGGTTTCAAGTAATTCCCTTTTCTATCCCACAGCAAATTTAGTTCCCTCTGCTGTTAGAAGTTGGAAAAACAGAGACCTAAAGAATAAAGTGTAAACAATTTAGTAAGGTATTCGAAATGTTTTACTAACTGGCTCCAACCTTCCTTTCTAGCCGCATTTTCCACTTTTTCCTTCTCCCTCCAAACATGCTACCTACTAGATATACTAAACTGAGTGTTCCCTAAAGCAACCTACTATTTACCATCACTTCCTAAGCACTTTAACAGGCACTTTCACGCCTCTGAGCCTTTTTTTAGATTAGTCCTTCTATGTGGCAAAATCTCACACATCCTTCAACATTCAGTTCTGTGAGTATCTTTCCTAATTTCCAGGGCAGAATTAATTTGACCCTCAACACCTGGGTAATTAATCTGCACCATTAACTATTAGCTATTATGTACTGAATGACAGTTGTGTGGTACCAGGCACCAATCCAGCAACTTTATATATACTTGCAATCTTCCAGACAACGTTGTTTTGAACAAAGTAGGTAAACTAAGGCTCAGAAAGATTAATTTACTATGAAAGATAACAGAGCCAGCAGATGGCAGAGCAAGAATAAAAATTACAAGAGTTATCATTCATGAAACACTATGCCTCAGGTCCTGGGTCAGAGCTCTTTAGATACATGAGCTCTTTCAATTTCTAGATTCTGTGAATCAAGCACCATTACAATATGCATTTTAATGAGGAAACTGAGGTTTAGGTTAAATATCTTCCCCATATACACATGGCTAGCATGTTGATAAACTCGAACTCCAACTCAAAAATGAGGCCAAAGCGGGGCTTCCCTGGTGGCGCAGTGGTTGAGAGTCCGCCTGCCGATGCAGGGGACGCGGGTTCGTGCCCCAGTGCGGGAAGATCCCACACACCGCGGAGCGGCTGGGCCCGTGGGCCATGCCCGCAACGGGACCGCAAAAAAAAAAAAAAAAAAAAAAATGAGGCCAAAGCTTATATTTTTAAGCTCTTAAGCCACTATACTATACTAATATCATAATCATAATTATTGGGCTCATTATTTGTTAACATATGCTATGTGCTATATGCAATAAACTGCTAAGTACATTACATATATAATTTCATTTACTTCTCATTAAAATTCTGTAAGTTCTATCAGTATCCCCATTTTATGAAGATGAAGACACTCAGGCTTTAAGGGGTTTATTAATTTGCCCAAGATGATACAGCTAATAAGTGCCAGAGCCAGGATTAGACCCCAGGCAATCTGATTCTAGAGTTAAGTCTGTGCTTTTACCACTACATAGGCTGCCCTTTATATCTGACTCCAAAGCTAGTTTTCTTTTATAATTCTATGTTACACCATAGTTACTTATGACTGTATCTGTCTCCCCCACTAGACCATGATGCTGTTCAAGTTCAAGGAACATATTAACCCTTTCTGTATATCCTTAGCAGCCAAAACACTCCCTGATAGTTACCTGTTAAAAGAAAAAAAGAATGAGTTCAAATTAGAATAGTGGTAAAGATACTTGCCTAGAGTTACAGTATTTGTAAGAAGTGGGGCAAAGATGCAAACCTAGGTCTACTGATTATGAAGTCCATATCTTTTCCACTATACTGTACCATACCTCAGGACAATTATTAGTTTGTCACTGACATAAATGCCAAAAAACAACTTGGAGACCTGTTGGTTGTTGCAGTGACTCACACATGAGGTGATACTGCTATAGATTAGGATAGAAGCAAAGAAAATGGAAAAAAAATCAGAAGTGAAAAATAATTCAAAGGAAGAATTGACAAAATACAGTAAGTGACCGAATAGGAAATAGATGCTGATTTTTTCTGAATCCCCAGTACTTAGCACAATGCCCGGCACTGTACTAGATACACGAGTATTCTCTGAAGGACTGACCAGCATTCATACAGCATACTTTTGACATACATTAGCTCATTTAGCCCTCACAACAGTCCTGTGGAGCTGGTATAATAGACACCATTTTGTATATGAGGATACTGGAGATCAGAAAGAACAGTGTACCCAAGTTCATCTAGTTAAAAATGTGGCAGAATTGGGCCTTGAACCAAAGTATTTAATTACAAATACCATGTCCTTTTTCCTATCCCATATAGGCCGCTCAGATGAAGGAGGGAAAAGGCTAGAGGAAGGAGAAGTCGAGATTTAAAAAAAAAAACTCCATGATTTAAAGTAGTAGTTAACCAGGAGTAAATATGTGTGTGTGTGTGTGTGTGTGTGTGTGTGTGTGTGTGTGTGTGTGTCTAAAGAGCACAGTTAATCACACAGGATAAAATGCTAACATTTGGGGAATTTGGGTGAATGTCTACATGAGAATTCTTCGTGTTAGTTTTGCAACTTTTTATAAGTCTGAAATTGTCAAAATAAAAAGTTAGAAAATAAAAATAAAAAATGAAATAGTAATTAATACTCCCATGAGGTCACTGCCAAGACTGATAAGAAGACAAGACAAGGAATTATTTCTTCAGGGGAATTTGTTAAGGCTGTGGAGAGTCTGTCTGCTTAGGCAAGTACAGAAAAGGAACTAATAATGCTTCTGTGAGAGAATTCAGCTGAACATACAGATTAAAATATCATCCCCTACTGGTGACAGTGGAGTCATAAGAATAGATAAATTCTCAGGGGAAGTGATCAGAAGCGATAACTAAGCCCTGTAATTAACTATCACATGTAACAGCAGGCAGAATGACATGGTTCCTGAACAATGGCTGAAAAAATATCCTATGGAAAACAGCAAAATCACCACCAGCCTGAAAGAACACCACAGTCCTTTATTTAATTTTTTTGGTTAACACAGTGTTTTCTAGAACAGGATATAATCCTGACATTGTGAATCATTCAAATTAAGTGTACCCAGATTAGTCCTCTCAAATGATGCTGGTCAAAGTATAAATTGGCACAATTTTTCTTGATAGAAAAGACTTAATTACAATCTTAAAAACACCCAGTCTCTGGGCTTCCCTGGTGGCGCAGTGGTTGAGAGTCACCTGCCAACGCAGGGGACACGGGTTCGTGCCCCGGTCTGGGAAGATCCCACATGCCGCGGAGCGGCTGGGCCTGTGAGCCATGGCTGCTGAGCCTGCGCGTCCGGAGCCTGTGCTCTGCAACGGGAGAGGCCACAACAGTGAGAGGCACGTGTACCACAAAAAAAAAAAACAAAAAAAAAAAACCACCCAGTCTCTGGATCTAGTACTTCATCTAAGAATTTACCCAAAAAAACCCAAAAAAACAAGCAAAGGGAAATAATCAGAGATATTAACAAAGGTATTTACACAAAGGGATTAATCAGTTTTTCTGACCCGCCTAAAATAAACCTACATATAGAAATGTCTAAAACAGGGGGGAAATGGCAAGCAAATTATGGTATTTTCAACTCTATAGATAATTACATAGCAATATGTATGTTTCTGAATAACTTTTAAAGACAGTAAAATGCTAAGAATGAAGTTAGTCTAAGCAAAATAAAAACTGTACGTGCAGCAGGATTTCACTTAAACATCTATACAGGCATAGGAAATGATATTGCCTGAAAAGTTATTTCAGAAGATTATAAAGCTACCTCTAAACTAAACAATATGTTATGATAAATCTATAGAAAAGAGCAAGGGCAAGATTTAAAATAAAAAAGGATGGTTGACAGGACTTCCCTGGCAGTCCAGTAGTTAAAGAGTCTGAGCTTCCAATGCAGGGGGCATAGGTTTGGCAAGGCCCCACCCCCCCCAAAAAAACGGACAGTGAATACCTTGGATACCTTGGGGGTGGGTGGAAGTGGCATAGAAGAATGGGGCACACAAGGGAAAAAATGGCAGTGGTTATCTTCTATTTCTTAAGCTCGATGCTGGTCTTTAGATATTTGTTTACTATGTTCCATGGCTTACATAAATGTTTCATATAGTTTTCAAAATTAATAGATTATTAAAAATGAAAAAAGACAAAAGTAAAAATTTGTGGAAATGTAAATGAAGCTATATTCATGTTTCTGCTTTTCAAACATTACAAGATAACCAAAAATCAGTGTCAATTGAATCAATGATAGCCATACTTTTCAATAACATATGTATTCAACTAGTAAAAATAGACATTTTTTATTAGACTCAATAAAACTATCTTAATTTTGAATGAAAACATGTGCTTGTGTATTTATATACACACACTTTTATTTTTCCTAAATTGGCCATAATGTAACTTCTTACCACTGCTCCTATACCCTTTCCCAGTTCTCCAGAGGTTTTACCATCTAATAATGGTGGACTGGGTTGGAAAAGGAGTCTTGGCAGGGTTTTCAGGGGAAAGGCAAGGGACCAGCTATGATGTATAAAGGGAAGTAGATAGGAAATAAAATGGGAATTTTAAGAAGCACATCTGTGAATTCTATTCTATTTTACAATGTTCAAAAATCCACAAATAAAGACTTTGAGTTACTACAAAATGACTTTTGGCTGCAAGATTATGTTCCATGGATTATGACACTGCTCTAAACTACGTGGATCACAGCTTAAATAGTTACACATAAGCAATTAAAGAATTTCTCCTGCTGTTAAAGCTAGGTATATACACAAATATCTGCTCTTCTGCTCCTGTCTTTAGATGTCATAAATCAGAACCTTGAAGGAACAACAAAACAAAACAAAAGAAAAAAACAAAGAACACTGAAGAAAAGAACAACTAAGCTGAAAGGAGGTTAGGAGAGGTCTTGAAATGACACCACCTAGGAGAGACAGAGAAGGCTTTCAAATGTTGAAGAAAAGAAAAAAAGGAAGTAATAATGAGAACCTTCTTCATTAAACATCTGTCTAGCACTTCAATTTACAAAGCCTTTTCAAAACAATCATTATGACTCTATGAAGTAAGGAGAAAAGAGATTATTTTTGTTGAGGAAGCTGAGGTTCAGAGAAGGAATGTTACCAGTGGTAGTTATGCCTCCCCTTCTTTATATATGCTGTCCCCTCTCCTTAGAGTGCCCTTCCCTACCTGTCCATCTATCAAATTCCTACTCACACTACAAGAGCCAGTATATATGTCCAATCCTCCATGAAGCTGTCCCTCACATCCCAAAACACAGATTTAATCACACTACATTTTGTATATAGTTCTATTACAATCAGCCACTGTATAACTTATTTGTTTAGATGGCAGTCTCCCCCTCAAGACTATGAATTCAAGGAAAGTTAGTAGTTTTCAAATGCTTTTTGTCTATGGCCCACTTAAGTGGGGCAAAAAACCTCACAGCCTACCCATCCCTCTTGGTTCCCAAGTTCCAGTGGAGAACCATATTAACAAAGAAGTATCACTACAAGGGACTTTTATAGACATCTGCTTTAACAATAAAATGGATGCTTCGGGTCTTCCCTGGTGGCGCAGTGGTTGAGAGTCCGCCTGCCGATGCAGGGGGCGCAGGTTCGTGCCCCGGTCTGGGAGGATCCCGCGTGCCGCGGGGCGGCTGGGCCCGTGAGCCACGGCTGCTGAGCCTGCGCGTCCGGAGCCTGTGCTCCGCAGCAGGAGAGGTCACAGCAGTGAAAGGCCCGCGTACCGCAAAAATAAATAAATAAATAAATAAAATAAAAAATAAAATGGATGTTTCCTATTTGAATAACAATACATTGTCAGTCTAAATTTGGAAATTTTTATGTCAAAAGTTCTATTAATGCAAATTTATATCACCACACACTAGATTAATAATAAAGTTAAATCAATGATAATTCACAATTAAGATACAAAACTAGTAACAGGGCTTCCCTGGTGGCGCAGTGGTTGAGAGTCCGCCTGCCGATGCAGGGGACATGGGTTCGTGCCCCAGTCCAGGAAGATCCCACATGCCACGGAGGGACTGGGCCCGTGAGCCATGGCCGCTGAGCCTGCGCGTCCGGAGCCTGTGCTCCGCAACAGGAGAGGCCACAACAGTGAGAGGTCCGCGTACCGCAAAAAAAAAAAACTAGTAACAATAAAAGAAACTACTATCAACTCAAGACAACATTGCTGAGGCACTGATTACAAAGCTCTCTTCCAAGAAACTACTGGAATTCCAACAAGCTACATTTGTATGGTACATATTTGGTAGGAGCTTTGCAACACTTCCAAGTATCAGACAGACTTCTTCATAAGCAGTCTCTGAGGAATCACACATTGATACTCATTAGCTCTTCCTAACCTTCTTCTCATAGCTTTCTTTTAATCTTCCTAAATTTAAAATTTTCTTTCTTATACTCTCCTTCCTTGAAGTATTTAGTCATCTATGCAATACTCAGCTAGGGACATACTCAGTCACTTCCCTGTGACTTAGTTATATAATTTGCTGGTTGCTTTGTTTTATATATTTAAAAGCTTCATTCTGTGACTATATTGCCAGGATCATGACAAAGAAGCATTTCAGCATTCTAAGCAGTGGGCTACTTATTTCTAGCAAGTGGGGAGGTGGGGGACACTGAGAATTGACTACATATTGCAATTGTAGTCTACTGTTGGAGGAGACTGGGGCTTCCACTGTTGCTGGTATGATAAAAAATGAAATAGATCAGGCGTCTTTTATATTTGGGAACTAAAGTCCTCAAAAATGCATCCAATAAATTAATAGTTGAATGAATTAGGAAGTTACTAGATGGTAACTTATCTCAAAATTCATTTTATTTCTCCTCATGAAACTACTTCAGGAAATATCTGACACAAAAAGTATTAAGATTTGGGGCTTCCCTGGTGGTGCGGTGGTTGGGAGTCCACCTGCCGATGCAGGGGACGCGGGTTCGTGCCCTGGTCCGGGAGGATCCCACATGCCGCGGGGTGGCTGGGCCCGTGAGCTGTGGCCGCTGGGCCTGCGCATCCGGAGCCTGTGCTCCGCAACGGGAGAGGCCGCAGCGGTGGAAGGCCCGCATACCGCAAAAAAAAAAAAAAAAAAAGGATTAAGATTGCCTTAATTTCTCAAGACAGACCTTGTGGACTTCAAAATTGATGAATAATAAGGTCTCTCTTTTGCTTAATTAAAAGGAAAAATACACTTTACAGATGATGCCAGTAACAGTAGCTTACAGTGAATAAAGCAAATTCACATCCTTTATTTCATTTGATAACTTTATGAAGTAAAAAAGGAACTTTATGAAGCAAAAGGAAGTAAAAAGAAATATATTACAAATTTCATTTTACAGTTAAGGAAGCTGAGGCACAAAAATGAAGTGACGCTTCCAGAGGCATTGTGCTTAGCAGCAAGAATACTGGACCAAGATTTGAATTCAGTGCTGTTATACTGCAAATAACCTAGCTCTTCTGATCCTCAGTCCTGTCCTTTGTAGAATGGGGATAATATTAGTCCTTATCTCATGATGCTACTGTCAGGATGAAGGGCAAAGATGTGTTTAAAGCCCCCAGCACAATGCCTAACAGAGTAATAACTCAGTAAATGTTCCCTTCTCACTTAATAGTCATGATCTTGCACAAGTTATATAAATTCAAGTTTCAGACACACAGGGCAGAAGGTTCATGATTGTAAATTCTCAAGAGAGAATTTTCCCATCCAGAGACCATGTCAAGATAAATAAGTTCCTTTGTTTCCCTACACCATCAAGCAGATATTTTTTAGTCTACATTTTCACCAACAGTGTGGGCATTTTGTTAGGTATTAGGGTCCTGGCTTTATGTAGTTGTCTCAGTTCCGACTCATATGACAGGCTAAAAAATCTCATCTCCTACCTGAAAGGCTCCTAGGACTGACAGATCCTCCAATAGAAGGTAATGGCTCTGACAGTGCTCCTTTTTTTTGTAACCCTGGATGATTTTTTCCTTAAGATTGGACCAGAAACCAGGTGACTACAAAGATTACAAACTTGACAATTTCAGTATTAGAAATAAATTTTTTTACTGACATCTCTCTGAAGGACTATGTAACACTGCAGTGAAAAGCATGGGTTTGGGAGTCAGACTGCCTGGATTAAAATGCCAGCTCTACCACTTACAAAACAATATAACTTTAGGCATAAATACTTAATCTCCCCATACCTCAGTTTCCTGATCTGTAAAATACAGACAATAACAGTACCTACATTACAGGATTGTTGTCAGAATTAAATAAATTTTAGGTGAAAGACACTTAGAACAGTGACTGGCATATATTAAATGCTCAATAAATGTTAGCTACTACTACACAATATAAACTCCATAGACCAAACACTATGTTTTGTTCACTGCTGTATTCCCAGAGCCAACAATAATGCCTGCTACATAGTAGGCACTAAATGTTTGTTGAATGAATAAACGAACAGTCAAGCACAAATTTATTATTAGGTGTATTTAAAATACTTATTTGCTCCTAGAGAAAGAGACTATATGTCTAGAGAGAAATATTAAGTCCCAAGTCTAGCCTTGAAATTAAACAATGGGATTGAAAAGCAGACAAATGTCATTTGAGTTCATTTTGATATAAGAAACTTCAGATATTGGAACAATCTTTGATTCCTCATTTTAGTAGTATTCCATGGGAAATCTCTTTTTAGTTTATGGGGTTTTTTTCCCCTTGTATTTTTTACTGATTCAACCAAGTTAGACTTCCAGGAATAAACACCTAATGTAACCTTAGATTTGATTTAATCCCTTTACCTTCTCTTTCCCCAAATACAATCATTTTACAAATGAGGGAGAAGGTCAAGAAGGTAGTACCAAAGGCACAGATATATTGTGCTCAAGGGTACAGATCTTTTGAATTATTTGGCATGGACTGAGGGGAATTATTTTTCTTTTTAAAAAAACCCACCAACTAGGGAATTCCTTGGCGGTCCAGTGGTTAGGATTCTGCGCTTCCACTGCAGGGGGCATGGGTTGGATCCCTGGTCAGGGAAACAAGATTCCACATGCCATGTGGCGCAGCCAGAAAAAACAACCACCACCAAAAAAAAACCACCAACTACTCTTTAGAGATCCCTAGACACCAAATAAAAATGCAGGTAAGGCAAGCTTCTTGCATGTGTCACTTCAAGGCTTGGGCAGTGTGGCAAATGGCTGTGTGTTATAGGGCAAGGAGCTAGATTTCTATCTAAAAAAGATCAAGGCCTGCAAAGGTAAATAAATCCCCTTCCCATCCATCTTAGCTCATGTAATAAAGCTATTCTAAGAAACAAAACAAAAATTCAGGTCAGTAATCACTGAGCAGATGAGCAGATCATAGGAATCAACAACTCATAAATATACTTTAGCATTATTTTCCTCTAAACTACTAGCATTAGTTTTGAAATATAATATGGTAAACAGAGAAGCTCGGTTAATAATGGAAAGAGCACTGGGCTTGCAGTCAGTCCTGGCTCTGCTACTTAGTAGCTGTGTGTCCTTAGGCAAATAAATTAACTTCTCAGTTTGCTTATCTGTAAAACCAATGCTAAACCTCCATCTCGACTACCTCACAAAATGGCAGTGAGGAATAAATGGGATGTGTATGAACGTGTCTTTAAAATACTAAAGTACCATGGAAATATTAACATAATTGAATGAAGGGTTTCTGGTGTGAAAAATTGGGTAATATATTAATGGAGTTTACACAAAATTAAAACCTATAAAAGCAGCTTGGGACTTCCTTGGTGGTGCAGTAGTTAAGAATCCGCCTGCCAATGCAGGGGGCACGGGTTCGAGTCCTGGGCCAGGAAGATCCCACATGCCCCCGAGCAACTAAGCCCGTGTGCCACAACTACTGAGCCTGCACTCTAGAGCCCGCGAGCCACAACTACTGAGCCCGTATGCCACAACTACTGAAGCCCGTGCACCTAGAGCCTGTGCTCCACAGCAAGAGAAGCCACTGCAATGAAAAGCCCGAGCACCGCAACGAAGAGTAGCCCCCGCTCACCACAACTAGAGAAAGCCGGCGCGCAGCAACAAAGACCCAAAGCAACGAACACCCAATGTAGCCAAAAATAAATCAAATAAATTTATAAAGAAGAAAGAAAAAAAAAGCGGCATGCCCTGATTCCATAGTACTATAGGTAATAGAATATATCTACTTTACTAAAATATTTACCTTTAACATGCTAGAATCTTACTACATTTTTTTAAGAGGTGGAAGGGATCACAGAGAGGATTTAATACAACCTTTTCACTTTAGAGATTTAAAAATGGAGGCACAGAGAGATAAAACGATTTGCCATAGGTTAAAAGGCCTATGAAAAGAATATAACTGATATTACGTAACTAAGAACATTGAAACTTTTTTTAAATGCCCTTAGAAAAGGAGAATATGACATTGAACAGGCATTAAGATGCTTTTGAGAGTTAAGAAAAGTGTTTATACGAGGGAGAACTGGAGATAGGAAAAAAGAAAAAAGATCTTTATACAGAGCTAACAAAATGTTTAAATAATTAACCACCCCTCTACATTTAACAGTCACTGATTCTTTACTATCTGTATTTAAATATTCTGTTCTCCAGAAGGATACCTCCACAAATTACAGACAAATAATTTGTAAATTTTTATACAAAGGGATATTGCTTTGCAATTCATCTTGAAATCACTTGGCTTCTTCCCCAACTCTTTCTGATGAACTCTTCTGTACAGAAATGTTTATCCTAGGTCAAAAGTATCACTTAACGCTAGTAAGAGAAACTATCTGATCCAAAGTTTCTTACCCATCAAAACTCTTTTTCCCCTCAGGGGACCTGTACAGAGTGTCACCTTTTTTCCCCCTTTTTCATGACTCACATCTCAGTTAACATCACCTTATGCACTTCTCTACAAAATACACACATTCTTTCATTGAACAAATATTTATTTACTTACTGTGTGTCTCATGCATTATGCCAAGTGCTTAAGACATGAAGCTGAAAAAATACAACTCTGTTCTTACCCTCAGGGCGCTCATAATTTGGAGAGAAAGCCAGCCTCCTTAACAAAAATACCTCGACCACCGGGTAACTGCTGTAACCAAAGCACATACAATGTACAGGGGAGGCAAACAGGAAAGGAGGAACCCAAGGCTGCCTGAGGGTAAATGAAGGCTTCACAAGGAGGTAGGGTTTAAGGGGACACCTGAAGGTTAAATAATCAAGAAGGGCACAGCATCTAGGTTAAAGTAACAGTGTAAGCAAAACTAGAGGCACGATAAACAAGCCATGTGTGCTCAGTATTACTGAGCAGGAAATGAAACGACTTTTTCTCATAAAATGATTAGCTCATTAAAGAATTAGATCTTAAGGGCTTCCCTGGTGGCGCAGTGGTTGAGAGTCCGCCTGCCGATGCAGGGGACGCGGGTTCGTGCCCTGGTCCGGGAAGATCCCACGTGCCGCGGAGCAGCTGGGCCCGTGGGCCATGGCCGCTGAGCCTGCACATCCAGAGCCTGTGCTCTGCAGCGGGAGAGGCCACAGCGGTGAGAGGCCCGTGTACCGAGAAAAAAAAAAAAAAAATTAGATCTCAAGAATCCTAGTATACTATGCAAAACTATTTGCTGAGCCCCCACTATGTGCTAGATGCTGCCAAGTACACAGGATACAGATCTTTGTAGACCCATTGCTGGCCATATGTACAGCTGCCACCTGAGTTGTGCAGTACAATCTGTGTGGCTGCAGCAGGGCTATAAGACCACTATAAACTAGTGGGGCCTAAACTGTAGGTTCCTTAAGCATAGTGAAGAGTCCACAAATTTACATGCATACCAAGTATGCTCTGTCCACAATAATATCTTGAAATGTACACTTTCAGTGCACAGTAGATACTGTTAGAATTAAGAGTGCAGTATCACTTTAAAATAATACTTAATTTCTACCAGCCTTTTGGTTTTCTCCCCCAGCTGATGTATTCTAAAAGCATATTCCTGTCACGTGTCTCAAGCTTTTCAATGTTAAAAAGGTATCTAAATGCTAAACACAGAATGCCACCAACATCTGATACTCTCCAAATGCTTTGTAGAAAGACGATTGGGCAATATGGATCAAGAACCATAAAATTATATATGCCCTTTGACATATTCAATAAATATGAATTACTTTTATAATGGAAACAACAGTACAAATATTTTAAATGCCTGAATTCAGTTTAGATTCCTACAGTCTCATAGAGTACAGGGAAGGTATTTGAAATAGCACAGACTTAGGGGTTGGACAAACCTGTGCTTGAATCCTGTTCTGTCACTTATTAGGTATATGACTATAGGAAAGTTACCTGATTTCTCAAAGCCTCAGTTTTCTTAACTGTGCAATGAGAAAGCATCATCAACCTCATGGAACTGTAAAGATTAATTAGTATATCATCTGATACACTGTGTGCTCACTAAATGTTTGAGATCATGCTCTCTAAATAAATGTCCCAGCATTCAAGAATTTTGTTTTGGGCTTCCCTGGTGGCACAGTGGTTAAGATCTGCCTGCCAATGCAGGGGACACGGGTTCGATCCCTAGACCGGGAAAATCCCACACACCGTGGAGCAACTAAGCCCATGCGCCACAACTACTGAGCCTGCGCTCTGGAGCCCGCATGCCACAACTACTGAAGCCCGTGCACCTAGAGCCTGTGCTCCGCAACAAGAGAAGTCGCCACAATGAGAAGCCCGCACACCGCAACGAAGAGTAGCCCCCGCTCGCCATAACTAGAGACAGCCTGTGCACAGCAACGAAGACCTAACACAGCCAAAAATAAAAAAACAAAAACAAAGTTCTGTAAAAAGAAAAAGAATTTTGTTTTAACATTATTTTCCCATTTTAATTATTAGCATTAAAAATGTCTTTTATTCTATTGCAGATAATGACTATTTCTGCTACTTATTGGTTATATGTTTTTAGGGTTAGCTTTAGAACCTATGCAAAAAGTAGTGTTCTGGCCAGCATTTCCTAATTCATGGATGATTCAATCATTAAATTCAACATTGATACCTATTTCATTTTGTATATTTAAAAATATTTTTTAATTGAAGTATAGTTGATTTACAATGTTGTACCAATCTCTGCTGTACAGCAAAGTAACTCAGTTATACACATGTAAACACCAATTTGTATATTTTTGACCATCTAATAAAATAATTATTTAAATTTTTCTCCTGTAAAAACAGAATAGTTGAGAGTATCCAAAAATTTATCCACTGAACATGTGTGAATTAGTGGAAATGAGAAAACTGGCTCATCATATTATAGTCACTCAGTTGTTATAACTTCATCTGAACACAGAACAACACAGTAATTTTAAATTATTTTTATTCTTAGAATGAACTGTTGGTTAAAGACAGGAAACACAAGCTGCACTGATGATGAAATAAGAGTAAATGAGTGCATTTATCTTATCAGGATTCTTAAATGGTACATCAAGGTATCTCAGTATTTTTTTAAGTATTAAAAAAAGAAATGTGATGACAGTTATATCCAATTTGGATTTTCAATATTAGAAATAAACTATCCGTACCTCCAATGTTTTATTTGTGGAGACAAGCTTGCAAGCAACAGCCTAGAACCATTCTTTTTGTTTTGTCACTTAGAAACAAAACAGAAAAATTATAAAAACTTACTGATTTTTATTGATCCACCTCCTAGAGTAATGAAAATAAACACAAAAGTAAACAAATGGGACCTAATTAAACTTAAAAGCTTTTGCACAGCAAAGGAAACCATAAACAAAACAAAAAGACAACCCACAGAATGGGAGAAAATATTTGCAAATGAAGCAACTGACAAGGGATTCATCTCCAAAATATACAAACAGCTCATGCAGCTCAATATCAAAAAAACAAAGAACCCAATCAAAAAATGGGCAGAAGATCTAAATAGATAGTTCTCCAAACAAGACATACAGACAACCAAAAAGCACATGAAAAGATGCTCAACATGTCTAATTATTAAAGAAATGCAAATGAAAACTACAATGAGGTATCACCTCACACCAGTCAGAATGACCATCATCAGAAAATCTACAGGGCTTCCCTGGTGGCGCAGTGGTTGAGAATCTGCCTGCTAATGCAGGGGACACGGGTTCGAGCCCTGGTCTGGGAGGATCCCACATGCCGTGGAGCAACTAGGCCCGTGAGCCACAACTACTGAGCCTGCACGTCTGGAGTCTGTGCTCCGCAACAAGAGAGGCTGCGATAGTGAGAGGCCCGCGCACCGCGATGAAGAGAGGCCCCTGTTTGCCACAACTAGAGAAAGCCCTCGCACAGAAAGGAAGACCCAACACAGCAAAAATAAATTAATTAATTAATAAACTCCTACCCCCAACATCTTAAAAAAAAAAAAATCTACAAACAATAAATGCTGGAGAGGGTGTGGAGAAAAGGGAACCCTCGTACACTGTTGGTGGGAATGTAAACTGGTGCAGCCACTATGGAGAACAGTAGGAGGTTCCTTAAAAAACTAAAAGTAGAGTTGCCATATGATCCAGCAATCCCACTCCTGGGCATATATCCAGAGAAAACCATAATTGAAAAAGATACATGTACCCCAATGTTCATTGCAGCACTATTTACAATAGCCAGAACATGGAAGCAACCTAAATGTCCACTGACGAAGGAATGGATAAAGAAGATGTGGTACATACATAAAATGGAATATTACTTAGCCATAAAAAGAATGAAATAATGCCATTTGCAGCAACATGGATGGACCTAGAGATTGTCATACTGAGTGAAGTAAGTCAGACAGAGAAAGACAGATAGCGTATAATATCGCTTATAAGTAGAATCTTATAAAACGGTACAAATGAACTTATTTACGAAAGAGAAATAGAGCCACAGATGTAGAAACCAAACTTATGGTTATCAAGGGGGAAGCAGGGTAGGGGGTTGGGAGATTGGGGTTGACATATACACACTACTATATATAAAATAGATAACTAATAAGGACCTACTGTATAGCACAGGGAACTCTACTCAATACTCCGTAATGACCTATATGGGAAAAGAATTTTTAAAAGAGTGGATATATGTATGTATAACTGATTCACTTTGTTGTACACCAGAAACTAACACAACATTGTAAATCAACTATAGCCCAATAAAAATTAATTTAAAAACACCCACTGATTTTTAAAGTACAAAAAAAGCAAGAATTCCTAATTTAAGGTTAAAAAGTCAGTTCTTATCTATTTTGATGCCATAAGCATAATTAATTTCAATCTACACTGTAATATATATTCATTTAAAAATATGCTTTACCTTATGTTAATGTGTCATTTGTTGAACAGTAATGGCTGAAATTTAAGGTATTTTGTTCAGTATATTATTAAATAACCTATATATATAATTCAAAAATAAATATATTAAATATATATAGATTAAAATTACTCCTTTCTCATATCATACAAAAACTATTTTAAAAAATTAAATAATGTTGGGAAGTGCTAATTCTCCCTCTATATGACCTAACACATGACCTTTGGGAGACTTACTGTTTGTAAATTAAGGACTTTGGTATGGTAAATTTACCTTGTTTTCATATTCTCATAAATCCCTAAAGGCAGCATAATATATGAAAACCGAGGCCCAGAGAGCAAAATTGCAAAGCTGTTAGTGATTCTATAACTCCTTAGTAATGCCTCTGTGGAAAATTCACTTAGCCAAAAAGTGGTGTGCCAGATCTTCCTATTTCATTTCCCTATACTCACCTTCCTCCAATTTAAATCACCACCACCACCACCGCAAGGTTAGGGTGAAAGTTCATGCACTTCCTTTTCACCCAGACTAGTGCAACAGCTCTTGCCACTCCAAATCATGTTTCATATTGATCTGGAGTGATCATCCTCAAAATCTCTTATGATAATTCCTTCACATCTTTCAAGGTACCCAAGGTTTTTACAATGAGGCCCAAACTCCTGAGCCTATGATTCAAGGTCCTCCATAATTTGACCCTAGTCTCACCTAGTCTTGCATCCTATCACACCCTTAATGCTAGAATCATACATTTCCCTGCATACATCCTTCAGTTTCAGCTTCTATGCTCAAGCTAGTCCCTTTGCCAAGAATGGCTTTCCTGGGCTTCCCTGGTGGCACAGTGGTTTAGAGTCTGCCTGCCGATGCAGGGGACACAGGTTTGTGCCCCGGTCTGGGAAGATCCCACATGCTGTGGAGCGGCTGGGCCCGTGAGCCATGGCCGCTGGGCCTGCGTGTTTGGAGCCTACGCTCCACAACAGGAGAGGCCACAACAGTGAGAGGCCCGCATACCACAAAAAAAAAAAAAAAAAAACAATGGCTTTCCTTTCCTAACTCTTACCCAATAAAACCCAGAAGTTAAAACTCCAATTCAAATGTCCCTTCTCAACAAAGCCTCCCTGACTTTTTCTGACCCTCCCCAAAGTCATCCATCCATTCAACAAATATTTATTAAGCACTTATTATGCACCAGGCACTATGTAGGTGTTAAAGATACAATATGAGGGGCTTCCCTGGTGGCGCAGTGGTTGAGAGTCTGCCTGCCGATGCAGGGGACGCGGGTTCGTGCCCCAGTCCGGGAGGATCCCACGTGCCGCGGAACGGCTGGGCCCGTGAGCCATGGCCGCTGAGCCTGCACGTCCGGAGCCTGTGCTCCGCAACGGGAGAGGCCACAGCAGTGAGAGGCCCGTGTACCGCAAAAAAAAAAAAGATACAATATGAGCCAAACAAACACGGTCTCTACCTTCAAAGAGCTAATACCTACCTCATTGGATTGCTATGAGGATTAAATGAGATAAAATATGTAAAGCACTTAAAACAGGGCCTATACACAGTCACGTTCAATAAATATTAGCTATTAGTGTTGCTGCCTAACCATACTATTTAAAATAGTTGCCATACACAAATAGATATCACTTTATACCTTACCCTGATTCGTTTCTTCTTAGCATTTATAACTATTCTCATTACACATTTGTTTACGTCTATCTTCCTTACCCCAAGGGACCATGCCTTTTTTTTTTTAAAACCGCTGTAACCACAATGCCTAGAACATTACCTGGCCCTCAGAAGCTAGTCAAAAGCCACTTCTGGGGGCTTCCCTGGTGGCGCAGTGGTTGAGAATCTGCCTGCTAATGCAGGGGACACGGGTTCGAGCCCTGGTCTGGGAGGATCCCACATGCCGCGGAGCGACTAGGCCCGTGAGCCACAACTACTGAGCCTGCGCGTCTGGAGCCTGTGCTCCGCAACAAGAGAGGCCGCGATAGTGAGAGGCCTGTGCACCGCGATGAAGAGTGGCCCCCGCTCGCCACAACTAGAGAAAGCCCTCGCACAGAAACGAAGACGCAACACAGCAAAAATAAATTAATTAATTAATAAACTCCTACCCCCAACATCTTAAAAAAAAAAAAAGCCACTTCTGTATCATTGACTTTTATGGTCTGGGGGTAGAGACAGACATTAACCAAAAAGTCAGAGCAAGAAATACAAAATTACAATTGATGTGTATTCTATGAAAGAGAGTTACATAATGGAGGTGTGTGACTTAGGGTTGTTTGGGAGTTTTTCTGATGAGTAGGCAGGACAGTTGGGGTTTCCCTGACTTCCTTGAGCTGAGAACTCCAGGATATGCAGGGTTAACAGGCAAGAGAGAGTACTATTACAGGTCATTCACATGTGCTATTTGTTCTATCTGGTTTTCCACAACACAACTCCTGTAATTTAATCCTTTAGGTTTCTTCCTGAAAGTAGGATCCTTTGGGAAGCCATCCCTAGCTATTCAAAACACAACATAACAATGAAAACTTTGAAAAATATAAAATATGAAGCTTTATAATAATGTTTGGTTCTATTTATTGAGTGCCTACTACACCTGTTACACAAGGAAATTTTTTAAAGTAGCCTCTACAAATAATTCCTAGTTCATAATAAGCTAATATTTTGCCTTCTCTTCACCTCTCCCATACATATACTTTTACACTGTGTGCATGTGTTTTAACAAGTAAGGAAAAATCCAGTTAGTTGGAGACAAAGTCTAAACCATAACCATGTCTAATGTCTTTCTAGTCTCATTTCCTACTACACATCCTCATTCCTGCATTCTTCATGTCACATAAAGGTAATCCTGCTACCTACAATACATCCTAATTACTTTCTACTCACATTCACAACAAAGCATTCTTCCCCTACCCAAAATGATCTATATAAATCCAACTCACCTTTCAGGCCCAGCTCAAACGGCACTTTTGGATCCTAAATGCCCAAAAAGGAGTTCATAACTCCCTCTGTACTCATACATACATTCATTCTCAGTGGGATGGCTAACACTTCCAAAAATCTAGCCATTTGGTGTATCTGATGCGACAGCTCTTTATTCTGAGAAGAAGATCATCACATCTTACTAAATTTCCTTTTTGCACCAAAAATAAGATTCTCAAACTCACTCTTTCTGTGTAGTCCACTAGTTGCCTCAAATTTCAGTTCAAGATTATATTTGTCAGATGGAAAACGAGACCATAAAGTGAAATCATTCAAGCACCTACCTGGCCTGGGCACTGGTAATAACAGGATTAAGTAAGGCATAGTCACTGCCTAGAAGAACTCACATTTCAGGGGAAGAAACAGGTTAACATACAATGACAGTGTGATGAGTTGTGAATGTGAAGGATTGTTGTGGAGTCAGACACTGGAGAATGACAACCTAAAATTGCAGAGTCAGTGAGTTAGGGAAAGTTCACGGATTAAATAACTTTATAATAAACCACTTTCCAAAAAAGCAGATGGGGAAAAAACAGAAATTAACTAACCTCCTAGGAGAACATAATTACTAGGACTTCGTTTTGACTAGAATGTCTTATTCCTCCCAGAGACCAAAATTTAGATTGCTGCATATAATGGAGCAAAGGGTTCATTAAATGAACTGCAAACCATGTGTAACCCAACTCAATGAAAAACCCACTGAAGCTTCAAACAGGCAAGAGAGAGAAACAGGAAGGAGAGAGAAAATTTGCAAATGTAAGGCTCTCCCAACTAAAAGCAGAGAGGGCAAAACAAATGAAGATAATACAAGGTATTAAAGAGACTGTCACAATCTGACTGCCAAGCTGATTTTCGGTCTCCAGATGCTCTGGTCTCTGCCTCCAAACAAAAACCATTTGTTCTGAGTAATAGTAAAGCTTGTAAATAAATACTTTTAAATTTCTCAAACTGTAACTCCACATTAAAAGATACTCAAAAAAAAAACATTCATTTTAAAACGTTTTAAGTTATTTCTGTCAAAAGGCTAGATATCTCATAAGGCCATAGTATGCATGCCGGCCCTCACCCCATGCCTCACTCCATCACTCCAAAACACACTATCACTCAGGTTTTGCATTGACATTAGGTAATAAGGCTTGCAGACTCTCGCCAACACCTCCAATCTCCCTCTTCCCTCTACAAAAAAGAAAAGGAAGAAGAAAGAAAGCCTGCGACCCGCTATCTGCCCGCCCTACAGCTCCTGGGAAGCAATCGTCCGCAAATTGTTCCTGCTTAAACCCTTGAATCCCGTAGAAGGAAATGGGGACAGCTGTGAGAGCGGGGAAGAGAGGACATCCGATAAGGGGGAGAGGAAATGTGGATGGTGGAGGACGAAAAGGAGAAAGGATACAGAGAGGAGAGGGCAGTGGAAATAAAATGGTGAAAGGGGGTAAGAAGCGAGAGCAAAGAGCAGGAGCGAAAAAGAGGGAGGAAAAAGAAGGACGGCGTAGACTTCCCAAAAGAGAGAACAAGGCAAAATGGTAGAGGAGAAAAGGAAGGTCGGGTTAAAGGACGAGGAGGAATAGGCAAAGGGGAACGCGAAAGAAGCTGTCACTGGGGGTGATTTAAAAAAGGGTGTCACCGAGTGGAGAGAGATTAAGGGGGGGAGGGCTGTCACCCCAGTAGGTGGCCGGAGACCAAGGGGAAGAAGGAGTCGGTCACCGAGGGGGAGGTAACAAGGTGGGGAGGTAAAGGCAGGAGCAGACGGGGCATCAGAGCTGGGGAGGGCAGGGCCGCGGGGGCCAGGGTGGCTGGCGGCTGCGGCTCAGGCAGGCCTCGCTCCCTCACCATGGCTGCGCCGGCCTGGTCCTCGGGCATGCAACCTCTGTCCTGGGCTCCGCGGCGGGCCGGGCCTGAGCCCGACCCCAGGCTGAACCTGCGCGGGGGCTCCAGGAGGCTCCGATGAACAGCGGCTCCGGGCTTGGCCCAGGCCTCGGCCTCCCTGCCTCACAAGCTGGAAGGGTAGCAGCCGCAGCCGCAGCCCGACCCGGAGCGCAGACTCCGCCCCCGAGGCCCCGCCTTCGCCGCCAGCAGGAGCTTGGCCCCGCCTCCTCTCTCTCACTGCGCAGACTCGGCGGAGGAGTACCAACAATAACTCCCCCACCTGCCCCGCCCCCGATTTCTGGCTTCTCCCCCTCCCAGGCCCTTAAAGGAGCCACACTTACTCAAATAACTAGAGCTTATAAATAAGAGCTTTAAATACACGACGTAACAGGAGATTAGAGCTGTCACTCCTTTCGGTCACCTATAGACCCCTGTGCTCTGGTTTATTGTCATTCATTCTTATTGTCATAATTCTTGGTGATTTCAGTTGTTTTAGATGATTCCTCCAATGCCCTAACTTCTCAGGTTCCTCTCCTCTAGGGATCACCCTTGCCTCAGCCTCTCATTTCCTTGTTCATACTTTAGGTCTTCGCATTTCCAGTAACTGTAACTCCTCTATAATCTCAGTTTTAATCACCCAACTCTCCCACCTCAACCTCCTTCCTTTCTAGCTCACTTCCTCTAATACCCAACTCCAAAAACTCTTCAGCTCCACCAAGACTCAGAATCTTACTACCTTTTCACTATTTTTCGCACTATCCTATGTCCTCATTTCCTTTCATGAACAGCTTAGCTTCTATGTCCATCATGAAAATCAGTCCTAGGTATTCATCTTCATTTCTCCAGGCCTTCTTTCCTTTCCCTGTACTCACCTGAGGAAACTGTAATCCTGTAGCAAAAGCGGGTAGAGGGCTTCCCGGTGGCGCAGTGGTTGAGAGTCCGCCTGCCGATGCACGGCACACGGGTTCGTGCCCCGGTTCGGGAGGATCCCACATGCCGCCGAGTGGCCCTTAATGCTTGGCTATCCTACTACATTTCTCCAGTTCCGTCACTCCCGTACCCCACCAGATAACTATTTCATATCTCTCTCTTCAAACTTCCAATACTTCTTTTTTTTAAAATATATTTATTTATTTTTGGTTGCATTGGGTCTTCGTTGCGGTGCGCGGGCTTCTCATTGCGGTGGCTTCTCTTGTTGCAGAGCATGGGCTCTAGGCACGCAGGCTTCAGTAGTTGTGACACGTGGGCTCAGTAGTTGTGGCTTGCGGGCTCTAGAGCACAGGCTCAGTAGTTGTGGCACACAGGCTTAGTTGCTCCATGGCATGTGGGATCTTCCCGGACCAGGGCTGAAACCCGTGTACCCTGCATTGGCAGGCAGATTCTTAACCACTGCACCACCAGGGAAGCGCCCAATCTCACTTACCTGATGATTTCGCTTCCAATTTACTGTGAAATAAAGCAAACAAAAGAGAACATCTATAAGTTCCCACCACCACTACCACCACCATGACTTGCAACCTACCTAAAACTCTGCTCTGCTTGTAACTCTGCTCCTATACTCTGCCTTCCTTTCCTTACTACAAACGAACTATTCGCCTTTTAGCTAACGTCAAACCCTCCTCAATTCTTCTCAAACTATGCGCAAAAGGACTTGTTTTCTTCCCGCAATTAGCCATAAACCTATATTTTTGTAAAATGCAATAAAATTACTAGAAAATTAAATTTAAAAACAGACATACAAAAAAAAAGACATACAAAATGCAAGCCCAAGTATAGATATAGATATAGTTTTTTTACCCTCCTAACCATTCTTAAGTGTACAGTTCAGTGGCATTAACTACCTTCACATTGTTGTGCTACCATAACCACCATCCAACTCCAGAGCTCTTGTCATCCTGCAAAACTGAAACTCTGTATCCATTAAACAATAACTCCTCATTCCCTCCTCCCACCAGATCCTGACAACAACCATTCTATAATACTTTCTGTCTCTATGAATTTTGACTACTCCAGTCAGATTTTTTGTTTGTTTTTTATTAGATCCAATAGACATAACATTTTTCTGTCAAATTGCTATAAAAGTTTCTAAATATTTACTCTTGATTTCTGTCACAAACTGGTGACAAACTTTTGTGGACCATCACTAGTATACAGGTCACACTTTGAGTAGCACAGTGCTAGGTTCCTACCATTTCACTTTCTCAGAGACATCTATCCAGCAATTCTCCTCTCTTCTACGTCATGATTTTTCTGTTTTTCTTTCCCATTGGCATACCAAAATGAATGTATTTCTTCCATCTTAAAACAAAACAAAACCTCTCTTGACTGAGTTTGACCCTCCAGCCCCCATTTCTCTGCTCTTTTTTACAGCAAAATTTCTCACAAAGGTGGTCTGTACTGTACTTGATGTCTTCACTTCCTTTTTCCCATTTCCTGTGGAACCCTGTCCAGTTGAGCTTTCTCCTCACCACTCCACTGAAATGCTCTTGTCAAGGTCAGCAGTGATGTCCATTTACTCACAACGATCAGTCATCAGTGTTACTTGACCTACCAAGAGCACTAGACACAGCTTATCAATTCCTCCTCCTTGCCTACTATGACACTCCACTGCCCTGGTTCTTCTTCTGTCTTACTGGCTGCTCTTGGTCTCTCCACATTTCTCTGACCTCTAAATACTGCAGTGCCAGGAATTCCCTGGTGGTCTGGTGGTTAAGACTCTGTGCTTCCACTGCAGGGGGCACGAGTCAGGGGAACTAAGATCTCACAGTGCAGCCAGAAAAAGAAAAAAAACACTAAATACTGCAGTGCCCCAGGGCTCAATACTTTGACCTCTCACCTTCTCCATTTATACTCACTCCTTAATGATTTTATCTATCACGTTACTTTAAATACGATCTATGTAATGATAATTCCCCAAATTACACCTCTATTCCAGACCTCTCTTCTGAATTTCAGACTTATATATCCAACTGCCAACTTGTAAACATCCCCCTTTGTATGTCTAATAGAATTTTATTATTCCTAGTAGCCATTCAATTGAGTTCCCCTCAAGTCTACTGGCCATGAGTAAACCAGCGAATAGCAAAGGGAATAAGACCACTAATATTAGCTTAGACCAATAATGATTTACTGTCTGTGTCTGAACTGAGAATCACTTCCCCTGAGGACCTGGTGGTAGTGGAGGGAAATCACCATAAAAATATCAGTACTCTGCCATCAAGAAAGAATGGAGCACAGTTGACCTGTAATCAATGAAATAGAATAGAAAGACCAAAAATATATCCAAATATACATGAGAATTTTGTATAATAAAGGTATCAAATCAGTAAAAAATGTGGCATTACATTTGGTGTTAGAATAACTGGATAGCCAGTTATTCTAGAAAAATTTAACGTGGATCTGCACATCACACTGTTCACCAAGAGAAATTTCAAATACATCAAAGATTTAAATGTTAAAAAAAAAAAAATTTCTTGAAGGAACCATGGGAGTTTCTATAATCTCAAAGTGAGGAAGGTCTTTTAAAGTATAAAACAAAACTTAGATGTTATAAAAGACTGATAAATTCAACTATGTGGAAATAAAAAAAATCTGTAAAGCAAAAGCCACCATAAGAAGAGTCAGATGAAAATGACTATACATATATACATATATATATGTATATATGTTTGCATTTTGTATCATAGGAAGATGGGTAATTGTCATATTTATAAACAGAGGTGAAATCTATAAGAACAAAAATCCATGGGGAAAAAGTGCAAAAGACATGAATTAATAGTTCACACAGGGCCTTCCCTGGTGGCGCAGTGGTTGGGAGTCCGCCTACCGATGCAGGGGACGCGGGTTTGTGCCACGGTCCGGGAGGATCCCACGTTCCGCGGAGTGGCTAGGCCCGTGAGCCACGGCCGCTGAGCCTGCGCGTCCAGAGCCTGTGCTCCGCAGCCGGAGAGGCCACAGCAGTGAGAGGCCCGCGTACCGCAAAAAAAAAAAAAAAAAAAAAAAAAAAAAAATAGTTCACAGAAAAAGAAATAGCAATGGCTCTTAAATGCTCACTCTTGCCCAAGATAAGAGAAATGCAAATTAGAATTTCTTTGAAATACTATTTTTCACCTGTCAGATTGACAAGGATTTGTAAGTCTGATAAGACACTGTGTGGTGGTGGTTTTAACAGGTAGTCTCACATTTTGTTTGTGGGAGTGTAAATTTGAACAACTTTTATGGAGGACAGTTTGGAGGTGGTATTTATCAAATTTTTAAATGTACATTCACTTTGACCCAGCAATTCTACTTCTAAAAAAAATTTTTTTTAAAGAATGTTTGTCACAAGGACGTTTTATTTTTTTTTATTATTAATTTTTAAAATTATTTATTTATTTATTTTTCTCAGTGAGGCATATAGGATCTTACTTCCCCTACCAGGGATCCAACCCGTGCCCCCTGCAGTGCAAAGTCCTAAACACTGGACTGCCAGGGAATTACCTCTACTTCTAAAAATTTTATCTACACATATGCTCAAGCATATGTACAAGTTTTGTTTGTAATAGCAAAAGAGTGGAAACAACTTAAATGTTTATTCATAAACATTAATAGAGTTTATTAATAAACTGGTTAAATACGGTAATAGTGTATTCATACGAAGCTTACTCTGCAGCCATAAAAAAGAACAAGAAAGTTTTTTGATATAGAACGATCTTCAAGATCTACTGTTAAGTGAAAAAGCAAGGTCCTAAACAATGTATATTGCATACTATTTTTCCTGTAAGAAGTGGTGGTAGTAATATGTATTCATGATTGCTTGTATATGCAGAAAATATCCCTGGAAGAATTTAACAGAAACTGACATCCTCGATTGTCTGATTGCTGCTAGGGAGGACAAGTGGATGGCAGCAGACAGGTAGAAGAGAGACTCTTCATAGACTAGCCTTTTGTATCTTATGATTTTCTTAATCATGAGAATGTGTTACTTATTCTAAAAGTAAATAAATAAAATTTAAAAGATTGAGCCGCTTATTTATTTTACAATTAAAACTTTTTTTTACAATGAGGAATGACTTATCAATGTTCCTAATTTTAAGAGATTCTGTACAATCTATTATTGTTGAGTTAATCAGAACTAGATCAGTAGTTACTCATCATGTTTGGTGAATATAATCAACCTCTTCTGGCAAACAGAGTTTATAACTTTAAGTGAACAAATGTCACCTTCTACAACAGAGGTAGTTTCCTATAACTGCTCATAATCTCAAGGTTACAAATCAACAGTCTTTGGAACCATCAAAATAAACCTTTTGATATTATTGGGAAGGTCTGTTCCTTTTATAAACATAGAAATTCAATTTCATGAGAAAAGATTCAGACTAAGTATAGCTTTAACTTAAATTCAGTGATAAATGGCATATAATTAAACACTATTCTTTCCTCTTATCTATGTAAACAGAAGTTAATGGTTAATTCAGTGAGTGCTTCACCCTCTCAAAAACACTTGTATCCTTAAAAATTCCTGCTATTGAAGCTTGTGACCTTTGGTCTCTGACTATAATCAAGGCTGAATCTAAGGTATTCAGGGTTTATGATAATTTACTTCTCTAGAAAGTCAATTGTTTACAGAATTTGGAAGATTCCTTTATTTATTTTTTTTTTTAATTTTTTTTTTTTGCGTACGCAGACCTCTCACTGTTGTGGCCTCTCCGGTTGTGGAGCACAGGCTCCGGACGCGCAGACTCAGCGCCCATGGCTCACGGGCCCAGCCGGACCGGGGCACAAACCCGTGTCCCCTGCCTCGGCAGGCAGACTCTCAACCACTGCGCCACCAGGGAAGCCCTCCTTTATTCTTAAATGATAACCGTATTGTTATTATTATTATGAGGAGAATATCAATTTTGCTCTAGAAGGTAAAGCTAGAGGCAAAGAGAGGATGGGAAACTATTGGAAGGTAGATTTTTAGCTCAAAAAAGGGAAAAACATTCTAAGAGCAAGAACTGTCTCACATGGAATGGGCTGTATACTCGTGAGGCAGTAAACTCTCGGTCACCAGAGGTGTACAAAAAGGGGCTAAGAGACAAAATATTGGGGATATAATAGATGGGAGTTCTATAATGAGTTTTAAACTGGATTTGATGATTGTTCAGTTTCCTCCTAATTCTGAAAGTCAGTAGCTCAAGAAAGTTAAATGGGAAAAGACAAAAGCAAAGAATAGGAATTTCATTACAACTCACTTATTTCCAAGGCAGTATTTCCTGTTATTTTTAATAGTCAGTGCCCTGAATCTTTAAGGGAGGGGACCATTCTAAAGGTCTACTGCCTTTTGTACTACTCTGTTGGATAATGAAAAAGACTCCCAGTTAGAAATAAACAAGTTCCTCCTTAACAGTATGGGAGAAAACAAACTTACTGGGTATGATGAAATTTCAGCTCATTACTCCTGAGCATGAGGTGCTGAGCTCCATTCCAACCACTCATCAGAATCCAAGACTCAGGGCAAAAGTTTCCAACAAGCAGTATCTATTAAGAGAAGTCCACCCTAGTTGGTGGGCTGGCTATTCTCTGTGTAGAGCTAGGCTGTATCAAAGGGATTTTTTTCAAGCTGAAAGTAGCAATACAAATATTAACTCTAGCAATCTCTTACAAAGTCACAGCAGTGTTTTAGAAAGCAGTTTATCAGCCAGCCTCACATTCAAGCCTCATAACAATCCCCTGGGGCTGGTAAAAGCGGTGACTATCCCATTTGATAGATGAGAAAACACAGGCTCAGAGATAGGAAACCTCACAAGTCAGCCATGTAAGAACTAATTCTGACCCCAGAGCTCATTCCACTACCTCAGAGCCTTGGAAAGAATTGGAATTTCTCTTTAGGATAGGAAGAACCTGGTGAACAGGAGGTCTTTCTAATGTGGAATTAATTTTCTACTAGAATCCGTTATAAACTTTAGTGTCTATCAGAATCAGCTGGAGCACTTGTTAAAGTAGTTTGCTATGTGTCTCCCCCAGAGTTTCTGATCCATTAGGTCTGGGTTGGGGCTCAAGATTTTGCATCACTAGCATGTTCCCAGGAGATGCTGATGATACTGGTCCAGGAAGACACTGGGAAAGTCACTCTCCCACTCTATCCTTCCTTCCTAGTATCTTCTATCAGATGCCAGAAGGCAAATGAGGGTGATTTGAGGAGAAAAACAGAACGATTTTATAGCTCTCTGTGCTGCTGAGACACAAGTGTACGCTCAGGATAAGACTGAGGAACACTATGCCAGAAGTCGGAAGGGTTGATTTCCAGTCCTTGGCTCTGACACTGGAGACGTGGGATTTGTTACCTTTATCAAATCCCAGTTTATCATTTCATTTGGAGCTCTGAAATGCTGAGGCCTTGGGCAAATCTTTCCTCTCTCTGGGGCTCAATGTGATCATCTGTAAAATGTCCTGAGGGGGTACATGGTCAGGAAGGGTGACCTCCCAGGTCCCTCTACCAGTTCTAACATCCTGGCTCTGAACTTACCTAGCCAGAGTCTTGATTTCCCTAGATACCTATGCCTCCAGGGTGGACAGAGAGTAGGTAGTATTTAATGGGCCACAGGAACTCTGAAAAATTAGAATGTACATGAGAAATCCTCTTCACATGATGCTCCAAGCCCTCATGGGGGAACTGGTGAGCATTTCTGACTGTGGAATCAGAAATTATGTCTCCAGAGAAGAGAAATGTGGATTAAAAATCAATTAAGTATTTCTTGTCTTGTCTTAATTAAAAAGGAACAATGAACAGAGGTTTTTGTTCAGAAAGGAAACAAACTCCTTGGACCTATAAGTACAATGATGTGAAATAAGCTTTCTTATGTGACTAACCAGTAAGATTACACTTCTTTCTCTTTCTTTCTTTCTTTTTTTTTTTTTTTTTGGTCTCGCCTCATGGCTTGTGGGATCTTAGTTCCCCGACCAGGGATTGAATTGCCCTCAGCAGTGAGAACGCAGAGTCCTAACCACTGGACCACCAAGGAATTCCCTACCATTCTCTTCTATTAGAAGTTATGAGTCCTTCCTGTATTTTCCTGACCTTTCATGTGAATAGATAAGATTAACTTCTAAAGTCTGTAAAATATGTTTCAGAGAGTTGCATAAAGGCGCAAAACATGTTTATTGTGAGAAAGAGCATTAGTTTGAGAAATATGCCAGCTATTATTCATGTAATCTATAAATGGCCTCTGTAGTGTTTTCTTTACCTTTTCTTTTTTTCGCTCCCCATCACATAGTGAAACCTCTGGGGTTAGAAAGCAGTTTGGCAGTTCAGTCTTCTGTTTTTCCCTTAAAGTTGCTGGTGTTAGAGTAAAGGTACCTCTAGCTATTTCTGATTCAAACATCAAGGTGAAATGTATTCCATGCACTTGTTTGATTCAAACAAGAAATCAAAGCCCTAGGAGGTAGAGGTTAAAACTTTAAGCCAGGAAGGGGAGATAAAGGCTCCCCAAACTTCTGGTATAGGTGGTAGGGAGAAATATATGCCCAAGATGGGCAAAGAACTGACCATCAGGTGAAGTGAAAGGACCACATTCTAAATCAACTGTTTAGAGTTGGTGTCACTCCCTCTTCATTGCTCTCACCAACTAAACACATTCATAGAAGACCTTGACACTTGACCCAGTCTTCACTCTATTGCAGTAATTGTCAAAGTGTGGTCCCCAGACACCAGTATCGGTCTCACCTGGGAACTTGTTATAAATGCAAATTCTTGGGCCACTGAGACCAACTAAATCAGAAACTCAGGGTGTGGGACCCAGAAGTCTGTTTTATCAAGGCTTCCAACTGATTCTGATCCACACTAAAGTTTGAAATCCACTAGGCTATTGCAATCCTGCAACAACATGGGTGACTTCAACATTCACCTTCATGACCCATCCAGCTCTCTGGCCTCTCTACTCCTTGACCACCTCAGTTCTAATGACACCCCCTTCCACTTCAGCCACCCACTCCTATGACTGCACCCTGAACCTTGTCAAACTCAAAATTCCTTCATGTGTGAAGTCTGAAAACATCCTACACATGCATCACAATCTCTTTATCTTTGTACATCTCTATGCTTTTCTTGAATGGTGACAAACTCTCCAGTGGCTTTATGCAGACAAGGAGACCAGCCCTGTATTCTGATGAGTCCAAAATTTTTCTCCCAAATCTTTTTTCCAAGCTCCAGGCTTCCATATCTAATGTCAAATGCAGACTCCACTTGGATATCCCACTGATATCTCATAGCGTCAGACTCAAAGATTAATTCCCTATCGTTCCCAAAATCTTATTCCCCTTCTTGTGCTCCCTCTATCAGGAGCAGATGCTCACAAATGAGTTTTTAAGAGTGATCTGGGAGTCATTCTTGACACCTTCCTCTCCTTCACCCCTTGCAACCAAGCAATCACCCAAATTCCACCAATTTAGCTCCTACAGGATCATATGTAAATTATCGATTTATTCTTCAGTGAATATTGAGGCTTTGTAAGGCTCTTCCCAGACGAAGAATTCCATGGGTGATTTCTCAAACCTGTTCCCACCTCCTTTATATCCCTATCACCAGTGCCTATGTGGTTCTCAACCCTGACTTCACTTCAGAATCACCTAGGAGGGTTTCAAAACTATAAGGCCTTTGCTCACCACCTAAATAATCTGATTTAACTGGATTGGGATGGGCCTCTAGAACAGGAGACTTTTTTTTTTTTTAAGACTTTTTTGGTTTAGGGAAGTTTTAGACTGACAGCAAAATTGAGAGAAAAGTACAGAGATTTCACAAATACCCACTGCCTCTGCATATGCATGGCCTCACGGATGATCAAATCCCACACCAGAGTGGTACGTTTGTTATAACTGATGAACCTACATTGACACATCATAATCACTAAAAGTCCATCGTTTATATTAGAATTTCACTCTTGGTGTTGTACATTCTATGGGTTTGGACAAATGTATAAGTAGATGTATGGACCCTTATAATATTATACAGAGTAGTTTCACTGTCCGAAAAATCCTCTGTGCGCTATTTATCCCTCCCTCTCCTCAACCCCTGACAACCACTTATCTTTTTACTTTCTCCACAGTTTTGCTTTTTCCAGAATGTTGTATAGTTGGAATCATACAGTATATATAGCCTTTTTTTTTTTTTTTTTTCTTTGTGGTACGTGGGCCTCTCACTCTTGTGGCCTCTCCCGTTGCGGAGCACAGGCTCCGGATGCGCAGGCTCAGTGGCCATGGCTCACGGGCCCAGCCGCTCCGCGGCATGTGGGATCTTCCCGGACCAGGGCACGAACCCATGTCCCCTGCATTGGCAAGCGGATTCTCAACCACTGCGCCACCAGGGAAGCCCCTGTATAGCCTTTTAAGGTTGGCTTCTTTTACTTGATGAAAATGTAAGTATTTACATTTCCTCCATGTCTTTTCATGACTTAATGGCTCATTTCTTTTAATGCTAAGTAATGCTCCATTGCCTGGATATACCACAAAACTGGAGTTTTGGATGTTAAGCACCCCAGGGGATCCTAAGGTAAAGCTAATTCTAGATTTTATCCTTTGGTACTCTCCAGAAGAATTTTGAGAAACTATGGTCCTCCTCATACATTTTTAATTTGACATCTACATTTTTATTATCAGTTTAATTATTGCTTACTTAACACTCTTGCTTTGTTGTCCTGGGACTCTCCATCAGAAGCCCTGTATATTCAAATCATCCTTTCAATGATGCTCCAGACATTTTTACTCCCAGGGCGGTACTCCCATAGTAATAGTCAAGATAGTTCAGTGGCATATCTTTCCTTTGAAGATGAGAGAATAGCTATTGTGAAAGAGGAGAAATAAAAGGCACATTATCAGGCAGATTAGCTTTAGAAAAGAAGGTACACGTAAAAGTTGGGGATGTAGGAATTATTTATGCTTGTGTGGCCCCTGGAAAGTCTTCATGAACCTCCAATGGTGTAGATTTCCCTGTTTGAAGTCTGCTGCTTAGGCCATTTCGGTAGCCTCACTGGTCATTCTGCCACCAGTCTTTTTTTTCTATAATTCACATGCCATAAAACTTATCCTTTTTTAATACAACTCAGTGGCTTTTAGTATATTCAAAAACTTGTACAACCATCACCACTAATTCCAGAGACCTGCACTCAATAGCAGTCATTCCTCATCCCTTCCTACCCCCAAACCCTGGCAACCACTAATCTATATCTCTATGGACTTGGCTACTCTGGACATTTCATATAAATGGAATCATATGATATGTGGCTCTTTTGTTTGGCTCCTTCTTCTTAACATTATGTTTTCAAGGCTTATCTATGTTGTAGCACGTATCAGAACTTCATTCCCTTTTATGGCTGAATAGTATTCTATTACATAGTCCGTACGGGTGTAGCGTATTTTGTTTATCTATTCATCAGCTGATGGACATTTGGATTGTTTCCACTTTTTGGCTATTATGAATAATGCTGCTATAAAACTGTATGTAGGGGCTTCCCTGGTGGCACAGTGGTTAAGAATCCGCCTGCCAATGCAGGGGACACGGGTTCGAGCCCTGGCCCGGGAAAGATCCCACATCCCACATGCCGCAGAGCAGCTAAGCCCATGCATCACAACTACTGAGCCTGCGCTCTAGAGCTCATGTGCCACAACTACTGAGCCCGCATGCCACAACTACTGAAGCCTGTGCGCCTAGAGCCTGTGCTCCGCAACAAGAGAAGCCACTGCAGTGAGAAGCCTGTGCGCTGCAATGAAGAGTAGCCCCCGCTCGCTGCAACCAGAGAAAGCCCGCACACAGCAACGAAGACCCAATGCAGCCAAAAATAAAAATAAATAAATAAATAAATAAATAAATTTAAAAGAAAAAAGAAACTGTATGTAAAAGTTTTTATGTGAATGTATGTCTTCATTTCTCTTGGGTATATAACTAGGAGTAGAATTGCTGAGTCATATGGTAACTCTATATTTAACTTTTGATGATCTGCCAAACTGTTTTCCAAAGCAGCTGCGCCATTTTACATTCCTACCAGCAATGTATAAGTGTTGCAAATTCTCCACATCCTTGCCAACACTTGTTGTTGTTCATCTTTTTTCATTACAGGCATCCCAGTGTGTGAAATTGTATCCATTGTGGTTTAATTTGCATTTCTCTGATGATTACTGATATTGAGTATATTTTCATGTGCTTAAAAGCTGTCTCTAGTCTTAAACCTCTAATTTAACTCCCTTTTGCTACCAAGATTATCTTTTAATATTATACTCTTGTTTGGAACTTGAGTCAGTGGCTCTACATCACCTGTAAGATAAGGGTTAAACCCCTTAATTTGTCAAGTGAGGCACTTCCCCATCTGGCTTCTGCCTATGTCTTGGCACTACCATTGCGTGTCTCCTGCTCTGTTCTAACCACACTGAACTACTTGTAGTTCTTGGAATATAGAGTGCTATTTCAAGCCCCTGTGCATTTGTTCATAGCATTCCCTCTGCCAAGAAACCCCTTCTTGCTTTCTTCAAATATGTCTTCCACTTGCCCTTTGATACTAGATTCATGTGTCTCCTCCTCCTCCGAAAAGCCTTTCCTGATTGCTGTGTCCATAATTAAGTTACATGTCCTTTATGAGCTTCCCCCCACAGCAGTGCTATACTGAGATGGTCTCTTATGTTTGCCTTCCTAGTTTAGTTGTGCGTTCCTTGAGAGCATTGACTGGATTCAGTTTGTCTCTGTCTTCAGGGTCTGACTGGAGGAATTAATTTCATGGGATCTTCATGTCCCTCAAATGCCCTCTGGCTGAAGTGCTAAGAACTTGTTCCAGTTCCTCAGGAGAAGGCAAAGCCACCTTACCTTTAGGGCATCTTAAAATAGCCCAGACTGTTCATACAGAAAACCTTCTTCCAATCTCAGGAGTATGTAACAGTTTAAAGATAAGACATTTTTTTAAGAGTAATAAGGTAATATTGTACCTCTTAATGTTAATCCATTTTATGCTATCTCATCAACTACAGGTACTGGATTACTTTGCTTATTGTCATTGTTTCTTATGTACTATTATGGGCCAGATACCTTCACTCTCACACAATTATCTTACTGAAGAGGCAAATAGAGTACAGTACTTGTTAAGAGCACAGACTCTGGAGCAATCCAATATGCCTTGGTTTTACTCCCAGCTCCATACTTACTAGCTGTATGATCTTGGAAAAGTTATGTGACATTTCTGTGTCTCAGTTTATTTATTTATAAAGTTTGCATGAAAGTTGTACTTACCTCATAGAGTTCCAGATTCATTGAGTTACTAAATATGTGTATATATACATATATATATATAATATGCTGTAATGTCTATGTATTAGAACAGGACTTGGCATGATGTGTGTTATATAAGTATTAACTATTATTATAAAATCTTCCTGCCAATTCTGCAAGCTAGATATTATTATTCCTATTTTACAATGAGGAAACTGAAGCTTAGACGAGTGAATTTCCCCAGGTTATAGAACTAACTTAATTCCCGGGTCTGGTAACTGATCCAGATATCATACCTTGGGTGCACATTTTCTTGTCTTTAACCTTTCTGCCACTCTCTGCCAGGGAAGGGTAGGAGAAAGGAAAAAGTGGCAGCTAGTTTGGAATAGTCACTCTAGTCAGACTGTTGGGGCCTGTCTCCAATGTATCTTTCTGTAGCGGGTCATTTGTCCATGTCCTTCTACTCATGCATCTACCATGGACATGGAGGGGAGGGTGGTAAAATTCCACTTCCCCAGGCATCCCTGCCTGTCATTTACTATTCACTGTCCTAGCCCTTTTCTAGGAGGTCATATGCATGTAAATAATTTATTCTTCAACAAATATTAAATAATGAGACTTTGCAAAGCCCTTCTTAAACCTGGAATTCTATGGGTGGCAAATTTCCTGACTAATGATAACTCTTTTACTCTCCATTCTTTCCACTGGATAATGTACCCAGTAAATATCTCTCCTTTGTGTCATGTCATATGCTGGACACTGAGGACACAGAAATAAATAAGACCTAGTCCCTGTCCTCAAGGTGCTCAAGTCTTTGGGGGGAAAAGGTAGACAACAGCAAAAGACTATGATCAGTACTCATAAAAAGAAGCATGGCACCTACCAGAGCACAGAAGAGGCATCTAGCCCCTTGAGGGGTGACAGCAGGCTTCCTAGAAGAGGTACAACTTAACCTGGTCTTTGAAAGACAAATAAGAATTACCTAAATTAAGAGGGGGGGGAAAGTACTCTAGGTATAGAGAACCATGCGTGCAAAGGCACTGGAGCATGAAACCAGATGACATTTTTAGGGTCTACAAATCATTTGGGATGAGGCAAAAAGAGTACGTATGGGAGGGGAAGAGGCAAAGCTGGCAAGGCAGCCTGGGCCAGATTACACCAGGGCTTGTGGGCAAAGGTGAAGAACTTATACTTCATCTTTAATGCTATGTGACCTTTGGTTATAACTCTCTTCCTGCACAACTGTTTTTTTTTTTGAGAGCATTTGGTTATGTTTAGAAGTCCAGAACAATTTACCCATTCATTCATTTATTCACTTATCAACATGTACTGAGCACCTATTGTATCAATTCGTATGTAGAGACAGGAGGCCTCAGGAACTGACTTTTGGGACACAGTGTGAAATCTTGTGAGCCTTTGTATTTTTTATTGTATTTATTTATTTTTGCAAAGTACATAATTTTATTTTGTACATTTACTTTTTTATTTTACTTTTCTAATCGAAGTATAGTTGATTTACAATGTTGTGTTAGTTTCTGGTGTACAGCAAAGTGATTCAGTTATACATATATATATATATATATACATATTCTTTTTCATATTCTTTTCCATTATAGTTTATTACAGGATATTGAATATAGTTCCCTGTGCTATACAGTAGGACCTTGTTGTTTTTCTATTTTTATATATAATAATTTATGTCTGCGAATGCCAAACTCCCAATTTATCCCTCCCCCACCCCCTTTCCCCTTTGGGCACTATAAATTTTTCTGTCTGTGAGTCTGTTTCTGTTTTGAAAATACGTTCATTTGTGTGATATTTGATCTTTTTTTCTTTTAGGCCACACTGCGAGATATGCAGGATCTTATTTCCCTGACCAGAGATTGAACCTGTGACCCCTGCATTGGGAGCATGGAGTCTTAACCACTGGACTGCCAGGGAAGTCCCTTGTGTCATATTTTAGATTCCACATATAAGTGATATCATATGGTATTTGTCTTTCTCTTTCTGGCTTACTTCACTTAGTATGATAATCCATGTTGCTGCAAATGGCATTATTTCATTCTTTTTTTTTTTTTTTTTTTTGCAGTACGCAGGCCTCCGGACATGCAGGCTCAGCGGCCACGGCTCATGGGCCCAGCCGCTCTGCAACATGTGGGATCTTCCCGGACCGGGGCACGAACCCGTGTCCCCTGCATCGGCAGGTGGACTCTCAACCACTGCGCCACCAGGGAAGCCCCTACTACATCTTCTTAATCCATTCAGCTGTCAATGGACATTTAGGTTGCTTCCATGTCTTGGTTATTGTAAATAGCGCTGCAATGAACACTGGGGTGCACGTATCTTTATGAATTATAGTTTTCTCCAGATATATGCCTAGGAGTGGGATTGCTGGATCATATGGCAAATCTATTTTTAGTTTTTTAAGGAAGCTCCATTCTGTTTTCCACAGTGGCTGCACCAATTTACATTCCAACCAACAGTGTAGGAGGGTTCCCTTTACTTGGGAGCATTTTTATTTTTTTATTTTATTTTAAAAAAATTATTTACTTTATTTATTTATTTTTGGCTGTGTTGGGTCTTCGTTGCTGCACGCAGGCTTTCTCTAGTTGCATCGAGCGGGGGCTGCTCTTCGTTGCGGTGCACGGGCTTCTCATTGTGGTGGCTTCTCTTGTTGCGAAGCACGGGCTCTCGGCACTCGGGCTTCAGTAGTTGTGGCACTGAGACTCAGTAGTTGTGGCTCGTGGGCTCTAGAGTGCAGGCTCAATAGTTGTGGCACACATGCCCAGTTGCTCCGTGGTATGTGGGATCCTCCCAGACCAGGGCTCGAACCCGTGTCCCCTGCCTTGGCAGGCGGATTCCCAACTGCTGTGCCACCAGAGAAACACTTGTGAGCATTTTTAGAAGGCACTAAATCTCAGCCCAGAGTTGAAATGATTTACTCTGAAATCTGATCCCTTCCCTACCCTTGGTGTTGCAACCCATTGGGTCACTTGGACTTCCCTGAACATGCTGCAGTGCACCAGGTCGTGGGGCACGTCGTGGAAATGACTACTATCGCAACAGCTGAACCAGTCAGCCTGGGTGGTGAATGAGTGCCTGCTGTGCTCACACACATGGAGGCTCATGAGCAAGATGGAAAAAGAAGAGACTATCAAGTCCCTGCTGTCTGGGGTTTCACAGTCTAAAAATGCAGAAAGTTAGACCTGGAAGACACGTTAGAGATCATTAGTCATATGGGATAAATAGAGCTCTTACAAAGTGCCTGACTCTGTGTTGGGACCTGAAACCTGGTTTCTACCCTTAAGGAGCTCGCAGTCTGGTAAAACAAGTAATGTAAAAATAGATAATGACCACAGTGCTTCAGGAGGTAGAGGAGATCTCAGCTGGGTAACCATGCCCACTGTCAACCAGTGTCCTAAATAAGGACCAGGGGTGTCATAGTCTGAGCTGGTGTCAAGAGGCTGGAGAGAAGTGGGAAGGGCAGCCCACACTGAGAAAATAGCCTGAGGAGTTCAGAGCACAGGAGCAGGGATCAGAGTGATTGGTTTGTCTAGCATCTGTGGGGAAGTATTAAGTGGAGTGGTCAGCAGCAGCCAGATGAGAGGACTTTAATTGCTGAGTTGACGATGTGGGCAGTGTGGAGCCATTAGTTTCCAACGTGGGGGGTGACACAGTTAGATCTGCCTTTTAGAAAAAGTCCCTTTCATTGTAGGGCTCCAGTGTAGTCATCTGTAAAATGAGGGAGTTGAAGATGATCTTCAAAATCTTTTCAATGCGTAGGTCCTATGAGTCTGATTTAGAGCAGTGCTTCTCAAACTTTATTGTGCATTTGAATCACCTGGGGATGTTAAAATGAAGATTCCGGTTTAGTTGGTGTGGCTGGGGCCCAAGAGTCTGCATTTCTACCAAGATCTCAAATGGTGTCAATGCTGCAGATCACACTTTCAGTATCAAGGATTAGCAGATGTTTCCAACCTATAATCTATAAATTGTAGATTATCTGATTTGAAATAGTATCTTATTTAATTTTTACAGTGTTTGAAGGTTTGCAAAGAGATATACCTTATCTCCTTTACTGCTTTCAGCAATTCTTCTTGAGAGGTATGATAAGGAGACAACACAGTCACGGTTGTGTGAGACATCCTTAAAACTTAGGTACCAAAGTTAGTCTGTCTTCTTCCAGCATTGTGGTGGGGTAGGGATTCTAAGCCCCACTTCACAGATAGAGAGACTGGGGATCTGAAAAGAAAATGGATTTAGCTAAGACCAAACACTATAGAAGTGGCAGAACCGGAATTATAATTGAAGCCTCCTGACTCCTATTTCAGTGCTATTTCCAGTGTATTTCTATGCTTCTTCCGGCATCCACTCATTCACTCTATACAGATTTATCATAGAACAACTACATTTCAGACCCATCACAACATGTTAATGTGGAAAGAATGACCTTTCAATAACTGGACTGTTGTAGTTTATCTTATGACAGGGACGAAAGTTAGCTCATCACACGAGATGAATTGTGCCGAAGCACAGCAGGAGAGGGCTGCCGCTCGCTCAGGCAAAACAGCGCCGTCTGTCCTGCTGTGGTAGCTTTTATTAAAGCATTATCTAGGTTTACACTTTAAGACTTGTTTTCTTAACATTTCAGAAATGCCAAAGCAGCAACTATGTATTTATTAATTATACAAGCAATAATTGGCTTTCTTGAAAACATGCCGTGCTTCGTCCTTGAGCGCAAAAGCAGCACAAAGTTCCCACCATTATTTTGATCATACTGAAGTAGCACAAGGACATTTCCTTGCGTTCCCACCACTCTGATTATACTGAGGACATCTCATGGACCAGTGCCCAAAGCACTCAATGCTTCTTCGCAGGCCCCCGGTTTGCCAGGGGGGCTCAAAGCAATCAGGACCGTTTGCAGTTCGGCTTATTCACCAGCCCCCAGTTTGCTGGGGGGGGGGCTCATGGGTCACGTCTCCTTTCCATGTCCTCAGTTATTCCACTACACTGGACCAAGTGAAATATACAAATATAGGGAGAGAGGAAGGTTTATGGAGGGTATGGCTTACTGGTGAGCCGTCAACTCTAAAGGATTATAAAAGAGACCCATTCAGACAAGAGAGATATCATTAATCTCTGACTTTTGTACATACATTTATCAGATATTTACCAAGCCCTACTCAGCTCCAGGTCCTATGTTAGATATTTTTAAAAAAAATTTTTAACATCTTTATTGGAGTATAATTGCTTTAGAATGGTGTGTTAGTTTCTGAGAAATATGGAACGCTTCACGAATTTGTGTGTCATCCTTGCACAAGGGCCATGCTAATTTTCTCTGTATCATTCCAATTTTAGTATATGTGCTACCGAGGCGAGCACCCTATGTTAGATTTTGATGACACAGGCATGAATCAGACAATTCTTAGGAGTTCACAATTTAGTCTAATAGAGCATTTCACTGCTTACAAGCAATTTCTCCACCATTTATAATAGCTGCCATTTGCTGAATGCTTAATATGTGCCCATGTTGTACTAAGCTTTATACATTATTATAATTATATTAATTAATCCTCAAAGTCTCGTTAGAATGTACATTACATGAGGTCGGAGATTTTTGTCTGTTCTGTTCACTGTTGTATCTCTAGAACCTAGAAGAATGATTGTCACATAATAGGCACTCAAAAAAATTTTGTTGAATGAATAAATAAACAACACTGTTACGTAGAGAGAACCATTACCTCCATTTCCCAGATGAGTAAACTAAGGAGCATGTAGGTGAAATGCTTTGCTTGAGGACTCCCAAATAGTAACAGGCAGAACAAAGACACTTTCAGAAGAACCCATAAATGCCCGACTCCAAACCCAGGAGTCTTACCCTTTGTGTACTGGTGGTTCTCAAACTTTAGCATGTATCAGAATCATCTGGGGAGTTTGTTAAAACATAGATTGCTGGGCCCCCAAGTTTCTGATTCAGCAGATCTGGAGTAGGGTTGGAGAATATTCATTTCTAACAAATTCCCAGGTGATTCTGATGCTGATGGTCCAGGGATCATACTTTGAAAACCACTAAGTTACCAAGCTGCCTCCCAATTTCTCATTTATTCTTAAGGTAGAGTAGAGATTAACATCCCATGGCAGAGAGGAAAATAAGGCCAGGTAAGTCCAAGGTCTTACAGTGTGGGATTCCGAGGTCAGTGTGATTCTAAAGTCCTTATCGTTCTTGATAAACCTTGCTGCTTCAGATGATGCTTTACAGGCATGAGACACAGAGGAAGCCAGAGGCAGAGAAGAGTGAAGGTATTTGTTAGGAGGAGGTGAGGGTAAATTTGGAAAGTTTACCATCCAATTTACTGTCCTGAAGGAGGGGTCTGTGGCTCTGTCATTAACTTGCTGTGTACTCTGGGCCAAACCCCTTCCTCTCTCTGGACCTCCCTCCTTCTCTTCCTCTATAAAGCAGGGCCCTCTCCAGCTTGCAGCACAGCCTGGGACCCTCAAAGACAGGCAGGGAAGTAGAGGTTGCATGAAACCAGTCTCTGATTGCTTGTGCTGGCTCCAGGCAGGTCATGCGGGGACTTTATGATATGCAGCCACCGCTGCTGAAACGGGAGTCTGAACAGGACTGGCACCTGTCACGGCCTTTTCCTGTGTTCGGTGGGAGAGATGCAGGGAGAGCAGCTGCAGGCTAGGCCGGCACGGGCTTGGGGGGTTGACTGGCAACAGCAAGAAGGGCAGGGCGTCTCCACGGCTAACCCACCCAGTGCTGAGGGTCCCCAGGAGACCTATAGAGGACAGAACTAGTGCCCCCGGAACAACCCCAGGAAAGCGTAATCATCCTGAGCCTCCTGCCACCCGCAGTTGCATGGGCTGCTGACTGCCGGCTCAGCTTAGACACCAGCGCCAATCCCAGGCCTTCAAAGTGACCTCACAGCAGATGTGATTGGTCCTCTCTCAGCACCGGGCGCGTCCTGTCAGCTCACTGTCAACTGACCTCTGGGGGAGAACTGGCGGGTTGCGTGACCTTGAAGAAATCACTTTACTTTTCTGAACCTCGTTTATAAAATCGATATATTAATACCTATCCTGAAATGACCCATAAGACAGTGAACATGTCCAGAAAAGACATCATCTCCATAAAATTTTCTTTTATTGTTTGCTTCTGCTTACAAAAGTAACATTATAAAAATAAAGATAGAATACAAACACTGGAAGTTCCTTGTACACTATTTCCTCCCTTTCTCCCAGCTCAAAGTTAACTATTAACAGTTCAGTGTATTTTCTCTCAGGTTTTTTTTCTGTGAATATAAAAAGATTATTTTTAAACAAAAATTAAGTTATTCTATACAACTTTTTTCTCACTTAATAATATATTTGAACATCTTTCAAGGTTGGTAGAAAAGACCTTTCTCATTTTTTTAAAATGTCTACATTGTAGTCAAAGCCCTTATCCTTGGATATTTGTTGTTTCTATTATAACAGCAGCAGCAACAACAAAACCTGCAGCAAATTTTATTTATTTGTGTAAGAATTTCTGTAGGATACATTTTTGGAAGTTCAATTTCTGGGTCAAAAATGTAAGCACATTTTAATGACACAAAAAGCACAGGCAACAAAAACAAAAATAAACACATGGGACTACATTAAACTGAAAAGCATCTGCACAGCAAAGGAAACAGCCAACAGAATGAAAAGGCAACCTATGGAATGGGAGGGAATGTTTGCAAACCAGATATCTGATAAGGGGTTAACCTCCCGGATATGTGGGGACCTCCTACATCTCAATAGCAAAAAACTTATAACATGATTTAAAAATGAGCTAGGGACTTGAGTGGTCCTTAGCTCACAAAGATGTGCAAATGGTCGACAGGTATATGAAAAGATGCCTCAGAAGTCACTAATCATCAGGAAAATGCAAATCAGAACCACAATGAAGTATTGTGAGTTATTGCCTCACAACTATTGGGATGGCTATTATGAAAAGTAACAAAAGACAACAAGTGACATCGAGGATATGGAGAAATTGGAACCCTTGAACACTGTTGATGGAAATGCAAAATGGTGCAACCATTATGAAAAACAGCATGGAGATTTCCCCAAAATTTAAACATAGAATTATCATATGATCAGTGTTCCCACTTCTGAGCATTTATCCAAAAGAACTGAAATCAGCCTCTTGAAGAAATATTAGCACCTCCCCATGTTCATTGCAGCACTGTTCACAGAGTTTGTTTTTGACTATTCACAGTGTCAAAAATCAAACCCTGCATACTGAATAAAACAAGGCAGAAAGATGAGTTTATTGCAAGGCTTTCAACCTGCAAGTGAGGAAACTCAAGGCTACAAGGAGCGATGAGTTCGGAGTTGCTCACAGACTAAGGAATTTTTATGGTGTAAGTGTGGAAGTTATTTGGTTTTTTTCAGCTGATTGGTTGCCTAGTGGTCTTCTTTCTTATTTGGATCAAGGTAGCTGAGTCAGGGGAACAAAGTCTAGAAATAGTGTGAACAGACTTGGTGTTTGAGGATTGGGTGGTATCCTCTGCTGATTTCTGAGAAGAGCTGTAAATTCCAGTAAGGTTAGATTAAGTTTTCTTTATGTGCTTGCTTTGACCGTCTCCATTTTGTCCCTGACATAAGTGACTCATTTTAGTTTGGTTCCACAACACTAACCAAGGTGTGGAAACAACTTAAATATCATTGACAGGTGAATGGATAAAGAAAGTGTTTTATTTATTTATTTATTTATTGGATACTACTCAGCCTTAAGAAAGAAGGAAATTCTGCAATATGCTACAACATGCATGAACTTTGAGTACATTATGCTAAGTGAAATGAACTAGTTATAGAAAGACAAAGACTACATGATTTCACTTATATGAGGTACCTAAAATTGTCAAATTCATAGAATCTAGGAGAGGAATGATGGTTGCCAGGGGCTGGGCAGAAGGGGAAACTGGGAGTTACTAATCAAGGACATAAAGTTTCAGTTAAGCAAGATTAACAAGCTCTTAGAAATCTGCTGTACAACACTGTACATTGTACACATAGTCAACGATAATATATTTGTACACTTAAAAATTTGTTAAGGGCTTCCCTGGTGGCACAGTGGTTGAGAGTCCGCCTGCCGATGCAGGGGATACAGGTTCGTGCCCCGGTCTGGGAGGATCCCACATGCCGCGGAGCGGTTGGGCCAGTGAGCCATGGCCGCTGAGCCTGCGGGTCCGGAGCATGCGCGTCCGGAGTGAGAGGCCCGCGTACCGCAAAAAAAAAAAAAAAAAAAGAAAATTTGTTAAGAGGATAGATCTCATTTTAAGCGTCCTTAAACAAAGTGAAATTCAAACAAACAAAAATACAAAATGACTGCAGCATTTTACATTCTGACCAGAAACGTATAAGGGTTCCAGTTTTTTTTTTTTTGCATCCTCATCAACACTTGCTACTGTTTGTCTTGTTGATTACAGCCATTCTAGTAATTTTATAGTGGTATCTCATTGTGGATTTTTATTTGCATTTCCCCGTGCTGGGTGTCTTTTTGCGTGCTCGTTACCTATTTTTATGTCTTCTTTGGTGAAATGTCTACTCAAATACATTGCCCATTTTCTTAAATGTTATCTTCTTATTGTTGAGCTGTAGGTGTTCCCTATATGTTCTGGATACAAGTCCATTGTGGTAAAGACGGCTTGCAAATATTTTCTCCCACCCTTCCCAAAATATATAAGCACGTTTTATTTTGTTTTTTTTATTTTTTTAACATTTTATTTTATTTTATTTTTGGCGGCATTGAGTCTTCATTGTGATGCGCAGGCTTCTCATTGCGGTGGCTTCTCTTGTTGCAGAACACAGGCTCTAGACACACGGGCTTCAGTAATTGCAGCACACGGGCTCAGTAGTTGCGGCACACAGGCTCTAGGGAGCTAAGGCTTCAGTAGTTATGGCTCGCAGGCTCTAGAGCATGGGCTCTAGAGCGCAGGCTCAGTAGTTGTGGTGCACGGGCTTAGTTGCTCCACGGCATGTGGGATCTTCCAGGACCAGGGATCAAATCTGTGTCCCCTGCATTGGCAGGCAGATTCTCAACCACTGCACCACCAGGGAAGTCCTATAATCACATTTTAAATGTTAATAAATATTACCAAATTGCTCTCCAAAGAGGAGGCATCAATTTATATTCCCACCAACAGCGTATGGCAATGCTGGTTTCTCAGCACCATCACAAACACAGGATGCCAATCTTTGTTAATATGAAATGAAAAATATTGCACCGTTTTAACTTTGCCTTCCTTTAATGATTAGGAGGAGCATCTCACCATATATTTGTTGACAAGTGCTTTTGCTCTTCTAAGAATTGCATGTTCTTGTTGAAATCTTGCATTCTTCAATTTTGCATCCCTTAAGCCCTAGTCATTATATTATTAAACATCCAGGGAATGTTTGTTGAACGAATGAAGTGTAATGTTGTGAAGAATAAATGAGATAATATATCTAAAGTACTAAACTCATAATTAGTGACCAATTAATATTATTAGTTGAATCTAAGTCTGGAGTCAGGAAGTGAGAACTATAATGCCCTTGAATTCTTTCCTCTAGGATCTGGGATGGTTGCTAGGATTCCAAGAGGCCTGGTTTCTCCTGGTCCTCTCACTGTGTGTTTTAGGGTAAATCACCTAACTTCTCGGACCTTCAGTTTCTCTGCAACAGTCTACAAGCTGTATCATGCTTATCAAAAAGGGTTATTAGGTGAAAAACATAAGATTAATTTACAATAAACATATATTCATGTATCACTTGAATAATTAAAATAAATATTTTTAAAAGTAAATGCAAGCATTTATAAGAATATAGGGGAATAAAACTACAGAGATAAGGACAGGCCTAAAAAAAGAAGCTAGCTGTCCTTTTGATGACGTTATATTTCATTTAAAAATATGTGACCAACTTGGTCCAGCCTCTCTTTCATCTTTTCTCCAACTCTCTATCGCCCTCTACTGCTTAGGCTGTCTCATTTCAATGCAGTTCAACTCAGCAAATATGATTAAGGAAAAAATATTACATATTTGTGGCCCAGTCCCTGACTTTAGTTATCTACATTACCCTCAACCAAGTTCTGCTCTGTTTTTGGTCCCGTGTCCAGCACAACAGATATAGAGCTCACAGTCTGGTTGGGACACAGACTTTCATGACTTTTGGGGCTTGACAAGAAACATTTCTAGAACAGGAATGACTCTGAGCTAGGCACTGTGCTAAGCATACTGCATACATGCAATTTTAGTCCTACTGACAGCCATACAAGGGATCTTCTTTTTTTTAATTTATTTAATTTATTTTTGGCTGCGTTGGGTCTTCATTGCTGTGTGTGGGCTTTCTCTAATTGTGGTGAGCAAGGGCTACTCTTTGTTGCAGTGTGCAGGCTTCTCATTGTGGTGGCTTCTCTTGTTGCAGAGCACGGGCTCTAGGCACGTGGGCTCAGTAGTTGTGGCTCACGGGCTTTAGAGTGCAGGCTCAGTAGTTGTGGCACAAGGGCTTAGTTGCTCTGCAGCATGTGGGATCTTCCCCGACCAGAGCTCAAACCCATGTCCCCTACATTGGCAGGTGGATTCTTAACCACTGCACCACCAGGGAAGCCCACAAGGGATCTTCATTTACAGAAGAGGAATCAGGCTCACAAATGTGATTGGGTCAAGGTCACAACTTAGTAAACATAGGACATAGACCCTGACTGAGATCTGTCTGCCCTCCAAAGCCAGTCATCCCCTACTACATTATATAAGAATAGACCAAGTGGGGTGGAACACTGAAGTTAGAGGATCTAAATCTACTCTAGGAGTGTATGGTTGTTGCATCTGGGAAGACATTACAGAGGAGAAGTTCTCTGATTTGAGAAGGGTAGTCTACGCATCAAGAGCAATAGTAAAAAAAAAAAAAGTAAAAAAAAAGTAAAAAAAAAAAAAAAAAAAGAGCAATAGTAAACAGGGACACAAACCTGGGACCCATCCAGAGAACAGAAAGTTGGGTGGGATATGGGGGAGGAGAGGCAGGAGATGAGGCTAGAATCAGATTGTACAGGGCTTTGGAGGCCAGCCAAAGGAAGGTGAACTCAAAATCAAAGGTCAGGGCTTCTCTATCTGAGACATGTGTACTGAGGGAATCTCCCAAGGTGATTGGGGGTTTGAGAAACCACTAGTAAATGTGGCATAGCAACTGGAATGTGTTATGCTACGAAGGATGTATTATGGAATTGAATGTAAAAACAAATGAACTTTTAAAATAAAACTGGGATTTCAAAGACATTTCCCACGTACAGTAAGCTGCTCTACAATAAGGACGTGGTTGGAAGTAGTCCACTCTCTGATGCCATTAGGGATAGGTTAATAATGAAGCCATTTGGGAAGCATTGCTATAGGTAATGGGAAACCATGGATTGAGCTCCACTGAGGGCTCTAGAGGAGGAATGGCTGGGACTCAAAGATGAATAGGAACTGACTGTCTTTGGAGAGCTTTCAGTCTAGGCACTATGGAACTAATGATTCTGAGCAGGAGAAAAAGCAAAAACCAGCTGAAGTTCCTCTCCTCTTTCCCATGTCTTTGACATGTTCCTCTTGCACCTCATTCTTTTATTTAAAAAAGATTTACAGCACAACTCTCTCACTTCCTGTGTGACCTTGGACAAGTTAACCTCTCTGTACCTCAGTTTCCTCATTGGGGGAATGGGGATAACAATAATTCCTACCCCATAGGGTCACAATGAGTGCCATGAGAATTAGTATAAAGCTCTTAGAATAGAATCTGGAACAAAGTTCAGCACTGTTTAAGCATTAGCTATTATAACAGTATTATTACTGCAACCAGTACAGCTACTGTGTTCCAGTTATCATCTTCCATAGCCATTCATTCCTTAGGTCATTCATGTTGGAGGCACGGGGTAGGTCTGGGAGGAAAGCAGAGATGAACCAGATTTTTCATTGCACTTATACAGACTTATGAACACTGGTTTGTCTAGCTACATCTGGCACATAGTAGGTGCTCAAAATACTTGCTGAATGAATAAACAAATGCCTTCCTACTAAACTGCAAGCTATTTAAAGGCAGGGGCCATACTTCCTAGCTGTTGTATTACTAAAACCAAGCACTTGGTGACGCACACAGAGGCGCTTAGGGAACACCGAATTAACGAATGAATGGAATCAATGACTGCAGGCAGAGAAGCATTAAGACCACAAGCCTGGGACAAAGTGCTGCAGAAAGACTGCTACCACTTTCAGGAGTGGGCTGACCAGAGGGAAAGATGGGACGGCCAAAGACTAACAGCATGAGGACAGAGGAGAGCCTAGGCTCCGGGAACGGTGCTTTCCGGGCGCCCGGGTGACCGCGGACCTCGGCGGCACGCCGCTCCCAGGCCCCGCCCCTCCGCCGGCTCACGTGACCGTGAGGCGGGCGGGCGGCGTGGCCAGGGGCAGAGTGGCTGGGTGATTTTGGCTGGGCGAGCAAGAGCGATGGCGGGCGTGGTGGACTTCCAGGACGAGGAGCAGGTGAAGTCCTTTCTGGAGAACATGGAGGTGGAGTGCAACTACCAGTGTTACCGCGAGAAGAACCCGGACGGTGAGCGCCGCCTGCACGGCCCTAAGGACATGTGAGGGCTCGGTGCGCAGGGGCGGGGGGCTGGACGGGTCGCGCGAGCGACCTCTGAGAGGATCTGGAAGGAGCCGCGGGCCGGACACGCGGGGTCTGTAGGACGCGGACGGCTCTTTGTGTGTTGGGGAGGGGCAGGATGGGTTCCACGTGACTTGCGGGGCTCGCAGCCGGGGCTTACTCTGCCGGCACCGAGCCTAGAGGCCGGGCTGGAAAGAAGAGAAGCGCGCGGGCGCTTGGAGTAGAGGGACTGGGGCTACATCAGTGAACTGATAAAACGTCCTGTCCTCGTGGAGCTTACATTCTAGTAGGGGATACTGGACAAGAAACATAAGAAAATAAATGAGATATTATGTTAGAAGGTAGTAAGTGCAATGGGAAGAAGAACTGACTGAGAAGAATCAGGAGTTCAGGAGGGCAATTTTAAATTGAGACGTCAGGGAGAATCATTGGGAGAGTGGCATTTGAACAGTGTTGAAGAAGGTAAGGGAGAATCATGCCAGGCAGAGGTAACAGCTAGTGAAAAGGCTCTAAGGCGTGAATGTGCCCCGTGTGTTCTGGGAACATTGAGTTGACTTCAGTGTGTGGGTGGATGGTGATGTCCAGAAGGGGCCACCCAGAGCAGCCAGTACCTTTGGGTGGTTTTCTTCTTCTTACTTCATTTTTATAAAGGGGAAAAAAAATGGCACTGGCCCTACCTTCAAATAGCTTGCAGTCTAGCTGAAGCTGACCAACTACACAGAGTTGCTCTGCAGTGTAAGATGGCTTAAAAAGAACTCAGGGCTGTTCTTTGAGGGCTGGTCTATGCCCTGAGTGTAGGGAGATTTCACAGGAGTTGGAGTCACTGAGGAGCAGAATGGTTGGGGAAGACTTCTGGAAGAGGTCAGGAGGGATAGGCAAGTAGTGTTGATAAAATGGAGCAGAGGAAGAGAAGAAAATGCTCTTTTGAAAGGTTGAAGTCAGAATGTAGTCAGAAATAAGATTGACGGGGACCCTGGGCCACAGTGTGTCAGACCTTTTTTTTTTTTAACATCTTTAGTGGAGTGTAATTGCTTTACAGTGGTGTGTTAGTTTCTGCTTTATAACAAAGTGAATCAGCTATACATACACATATATCCCCCACATCTCCTCCCCCTTGTGTCTCCCTCCCACCCTCCCTATCCCACCCCTCTAGGTGGTCACAAAGCACCCAGCTGATCTCCCTGTGCTATGCGGCTGCTTCCCACTAGCTATCTACCTTACATTTGGTAGTGTATATAAGTCCATGCCAGTCTCTCACTTCGTCCCAGCTTACCCTTCCCCCTCCCCATTCCTCAAGTCCATTCTCTACATCTGTGTCTTTATTCCTGTCTTGCCTCTAGGTTCTTCAGCACCATTTTTTCCCCCTAAGATTCCATATACATGTGTTAGCATACGGTATTTGTTTTTCTCTTTCTGACTTACTTCACTCTGTATGACAGACTCTAGGTCCATCCACCTCACTACAAATAACTCAATATCGTTTCTTTTTATGGCTGAGTAATATTCCATTGTATATATGTGCCACATCTTCTGTGTCCATTCATCTGTCGATGGATACTTAAGTTGCTTCCATGTCCTGGCTATTGTAAATAGAGCTGCAATGAACATTGTGGTACATGACTCTTTCTGAATTATGGTTTTCTCAGGCTATATGCCCAGTAGTGGGATTGCTGGGTCATATGGTAGTTCTATGTTTAGTTTTCTAAGGAACCTCCATACTGTTCTCCATAGTGGCTGTATCAATTTACATTCCCACCAACAGTGCAAGAGGGTTCCCTTTTCTCCACACCCTCTCCAGCATTTATTGTTTCTAGATTTTTTGATGATGGCCATTCTGACTGGTGTGAGGTGATGCCTCATTGTAGTTTTGATTTGCATTTCTCTAATGATTAGTGATGTTGAGCATCCTTTCATGTTTTTGTTGGCAATCTGTATATCTTTGGAGAAATGTCTATTTAGGTCTTCTGCCCATTTTTGGATTGGGTGGTTTGTTTTTTTGATATTGAGCTGCATGAGCTGCTTGTAAATTTTGGAGATTAATCCTTTGTCAGTTGCTTCATTTGCAAATATTTTCTTCCATTCTGAGGGTTGTCTTTTCGTCTTGTTTATGGAGTGTTTCAGACCTTGAATGCTACGGAAAGGCATTTAGACTTTATTCTGTAGGCAGTGGAGAGCCATACATGCTTTTGTACTCTGGAGATGTACGGAGCAGTGAAGTAGGGGAGGGTGGGCATATAAGAAGGGCAGGCTGCGGCACTTTAGAAGGAGAGCCTGAGAGGAGGCTGTAGTTACTATAGCTACTTCTATATTAGTGTTCAAAATCATCATTTCTCACCTGGATTACTGAAATAGCCTTCTAACTTGGCTCTCCATTTGCACTGTCACTCACTTAAGATCTATTCTCAACTCACAGACTGATGTTTAAATTTTTATTTTGTTATTTTAAATGTTTATTCGTTTTTTAAATGACAAAATAACACATTTTTGTTATTATCAGTGTTGGAGTATGTCCCTTCACACTTAACTTACTCCATATTCATCCAGACACATACAAACATATATATTAGAATGACCTTTTAAAAATGCAAATCGGGGGCTTCCCTGGTGGCGCAGTGGTTCAGGATCCGCCTGCCGATGCAGGGGACACGTGTTTGTTCCCCAGTCCGGGAAGATCCCACATGCCGAGGAGCGGCTGGGCCCGTGAGCCATGGCCGCTGAGCCCGTGAGCCATGGCCGCTGAGCCTGCGCGTCCAGAGCCTGTACTCCACAATGGGAGAGGCCACAACAGTGACAGGCCCGCGTACAGCAAAAAAAAAAAAACAAAAAAAAAAATCGAATCATATTGCTTCCCTTCTTAAAACCCTCCAGTGGTTTGCCATTGACTTGGAGTAAAATCCCAATTTCTTCCTATCTTCTACAAGGCCCTGTGATTGGTCCCTACCTTCTCCTCACTTCCTGCCTCTTTCTTCCTGGATCCAGCCACATTATACCTTATTTGTGCCAAGCTTATTCCCCCTTTTGGGTCTTTTTATTTACTGTTCCTTGTGCCTGAGACTTTCTGCCTCCTTCCCATTTCATTGTCTTTAAATAGCTAGTTCATTCATGTTATTCACATCTCAGCTCACGCATCGAAGTCCCCAATAAGGCCCTCCCTGATCTTGCCCAGTCTGTGTTAACCATTCCCCCAACATGCACAACGAACTATCTTATCATCCTGTTATAGTTCAGTCATATTTGTTTATTAAGATTTGAATGCATCTTGCTAACCTATTTACTTATTTATTGTATTTCCTCCTCTACAATGTAATTTTTAGGCAGGCAAGTGACTGTATTCCCAGCAACTAAAGCAGTGCCTTGTACATTGATGCAGATAGATGCTCAAATATTCGTTGAATGAAAATGAACAAGAGATGGGTGTTATTGTGGATGAAAAAAAAGGGACAGAGGAGAGAGATGTTAAGGAGGGACCAGAGACTGCCAAGGAGAGGGAGTCTACTTCCAACTCCTTTGGTAGCTGCCATTTCAACTCTTTCTTCTTAATGTACCCAGCCTGGCCAAGGATTAAGGTATAGTCATCAAGGCATCCCTTTCTTGCAGCTATGAAGACCAGCCCATGGACCCTGTTGGTTCTCACTGTTTTACTGCTGAGCTTCCTGAGAAGTTCCAAAGCTAGCAGAGTTTCATTATAGAAGCCAGTGCATCTTTGGGCGGAACAGAGGGCCGGTGAGTGGTGGAGCCAGTGTGGGGCCAAGGTCTCCACAGTCTGTACATTGCTCAGTCCTAGGCTGAGGGCGGACAGTGCCATTTGTAGGAGTGGCTGAACACTACCTGCGCTCTTTAGGAGAGAGGCTGGTCCTCAATAAAAGGCACATCTGGCCTGCCACACCTAGACCCTCCCCACTGCCCCAGACTTGAACAGCAGCTTTTGCCCTTTCCTCACAGGTTGCTATCGGCTGGTGGACTATTTGGAAGGGATCCAGAAGAATTTTGATGAGGCTGCCAAGGTGTTGAAGTTCAACTGTGAAGAGAACAAACACAGTGATAGCTGCTACAAACTGGGGGCCTATTATGTGACTGGGAAAGGTAAGGAGGGGCCTGCTTTCTTTGGTCCTTATCATTGATGGTAGTGCTGACATCACGTCCTGAGGCTCATACTGAGCCCTCTTTACAGAAGGGTCCTCACAGGCATTGGGGAAGCATGTTATAGGAAAATTTGGAGTCAAGAGTTTAGCAAAGTGATGGAGGGACGAGCACAGCCTTTCAAGTCAGGCAGACCTTAAGGAATGCTGTTTGCAAGTAGTGGGACCTTGAGCCGGTCACATTAGCTCTGTGCGTCAGTTATATCACCTGTAAAATGGAGAAAAAAATAGTACTTGCTTCACAGGTTTGTTGTGAGGATTAAATAAGGTGATGTAGGTAAAGGCATCAGCATGTGCCTGGCACAGAGGAAGGGACCAATAATTAATTCCTTTCCATCTGCTTTTCTCCTCATGACCTAATTGCAGTTGGTATTCAGTAGTATTTAAGTTATCTATTGCTAAATAACAAATTATCCCAACAAACCTATCATTTCACATAGTTTCTGTGGGTCAGGAATTTGGGAGTGGCTGAGCTGTGTGCCTCAGGGTCTCTCAGTGAGGTTGCAGTCAAGACATCAGCCAGGGAGCCAGGGCTGTAGTCCTTTGACGGTTTGACTGGAACCAGAGTTTCCAATCCTAAGCTGGCTCACTTACACGGCTGTTGGTGAAAGCTTCTGTTCCTTGCCAGCTGTTGTCAGGAGACCTCAGTTCCTTGTCACATGGATCTCTTCATGGGCTACTTGTATGTCCTGGTGACATGGCATCTGGCTTCCTCCAGAGTGAGTGATCCAAAGATGGAGCAAGATGGAATCCACAGTGTCTTTTATACTATACCCTTGGAAGTCACACACTTTTCATTTCTATTCCACTCTGTTTATTAGAAATGAGTCAGTAAGTTTAGCTTACACTAATTGGAGAAAACTTAAATTCCACCTGTTGAAAGAAGGAATATCAAGAATTTATGGGCTGGGACTTCCCTGGTGGCGCAGTGGTTAAGAATCTGCCTGCCAGTGCAGGGGACATGGGTTCAAGCCCTGGTCCAGGAAGATCCCACGTGCTGTGGAGCAACTAAGCCTTGCTCCACAACTACTGAGCCTGTGCTCTAGAGCCTATGAGCTACAACTATTGAACCTGCATGCCACAACTACTGAACCTGTGTGCCACAACTACTGAAGCCCACATGACTAGATCCCATGTTCCGCAGCAAGAGAAGCCACCGCAATGAGAGGCCTGCATGCCACAACGAAGAGTAGCCCCTGCTCGCCACCACAACTAGAGAAAGCCCGTGCACAGCAACGAAGACCCAACGCAGCCAAAAATAAATTTATTTAAATAAATGAATTAAATAAATTAAAAAAAAAGAATTCATGGGCATATTTTAAAACCACCACAAATAGGGAATATGACCTTAGACAGGCAATTCTTTTTTTGCTCACTAGATCATGAGCTCCTTGAGGATGATCCCTTGTTCCCAGTACCCAGTGAAGCCTGGTTAGAAGGATGTTCAGTGAAAGTTTGATCAAGAGGATGTCTTTTAAAATCTCTGGAGCTGTGTGGGCTATTTCTCCCTTCACATGGGACATGGGGTCTATGGTAGTCTCAAAGTTGAAGAAAGTTTAGCATTAATAGGAATATCAGGTTCCCTTGCTTGAACAAAGGAGCATTTCTTTGGCCTAGTAACTCTCCTAGTATCTTTTCCTAAGGAAATAACTGGAAATGCAAATAAAGATTATATGCAAAGATTCTCACCCGAGCATTATCTATCTGGCAGAATTTTATTTTCATTAATTTATAATTTATAAGTAATATATAACTGCATTATATTAATTATTTTTTTTAAAAATCTGGGCTTCCCTGGTGGCGCAGTGGTTGGGAGTCCACCTGCCGATGCAGGGGACACAAGTTCGTGCCCCGGTCCGGGAAGATCCCACATGCTGCAGAGCGGCTGGGCCCGTGAGCCATGGCCGCTGAGCCTGCGCGTCCGGAGCCTGTGCTCCGCAATGGGAGAGGCCACAACAGTGAGAGGCCCACATACCACAAAAAAAAAAAATCTATGTGCCAACAGTAGCAGTTTAGTTAAATAAATAATGTTACTTCCAGCAGCTGGAATGTTATTTAGCCCATTAAAAAATAATGTTTTGGGACTTCCCTTGTGGCGCAGTGGTTAAGAATCTTCCTGCTGATGCAGGGGACACAGGTTTGAGCCCTGGTCTGGGAAGATCCCACATGCCGCGGAGCAACTAAGCCTGTGTACCACAACTACTGAGCCTGTGCTCTAGAGCCTGCAAGCCACAACTGCTGAGCCCGCGTACCACAACTACTGAACCTGCACGCCTAGAGCCTGTGCTCCGCAACAAGAGAAGCCACCGCGTTGAGAAGCCCACGCACCTCAACAAAGAGTAGCCCCTACTCGCCACAACCAGAGAGAGCCTGTGTGCAGCAATGAAGAACCAATGCAGCCGAAAATAAATAAATATATCTTTTAAATAAATAAATTTATTTATTTATTTAATAAATAAATAAATAAATAAATAATGTTTCTACATAAACAGAACACTCTGCTGACATAAATCACAGCGAGATCCTTTTTGACCCACCTCCTAGAGTAAGGGAAATAAAAGCAAAAATAAACAAATAGGACCTAATGAAAGTTAAAAGTTTTTGCACAGCAAAGGAAACCATAAACAAGAAGAAAAGACAACCCTCAGAATGGGAGAAAATATTTGCAAACAAAACGACCGACAAAGGATTAATCTCCAAAATATACAAGCAGCTCATGCAGCTCAATATCAAAAAAGCAAACAATCCAATCCAAAAATGGGCAGAAGGCCTAAATAGACATTTCTCCAAAGAAGATATACAGATTGCCAACAAACACATGAAAATATGCTCAACATCACTAATCATTAGAGAAATGCAGATCAAAACCACAGTGATGTATCACCTCACACTGGTCAGAATGGCCATCATCAAAAAATCTAGAAACAAATGCTGGAGAGGGTGTGGAGAAAAGGGAACCCTCTTGCACTGTTGGTGGGAATGTAAATTGATAACAGCCACTATAGAGAACAGTATGGAGGTCCCTTAAAAAACTAAAAATAGAACTACCATATGACCCAGCAATCCCACTACTGGGCATATACCTTGAGAAAACCATAATTCAAAAAGAGACATGGGCTTCCCTGGTGGCGCAGTGGTTGGGAGTCCGCCTGCCGATGCAGGGGACGTGGGTTCGTGCCCCGGTCCAGGAGGATCCCACATGCCTCAGAGCAGCTAGGCCCGTGAGCCACGGCTGCTGAGCTTGCGTGTTCGGAGCCTGTGCTCCGCAACGGGAGAGGCCACAGAGTGAGAGGCCCCCGTACCGCAGAAGAAAAAAAAAAAGAGAGAGAGACATGTACCATGATGTTCATTGCAGCACTGTTTACAACAGCCAGGACATGGAAGCAACCAAAATGTCCATCAACAGATGAATGGATAAAGAAGATGTGGCACATACATACAATGGAATATTACTCAGCCATAAAAAGGAATGAAATTGAGTTATTTTCAGTGAGGTGGATGGACCCAGAATCTGTCATACAGAGTGAAGTAAGTCAGAGCAAAACAAATACCGTATGCTAACACGTATATATGGAATCTACAACGTGGTACTGTTGAACCTAGTGGCAGGACAGGAATAAAGACGCAGACCTAGAGAATGGACTTGAGGACACAGTGGGAAAGGGGAAGCTGGGATGAAGTGAGAGAGTAGCATTGACATATGTACACAACCAAATGTAAAATGAATGGCTTGTAGGAAGCTGCTGCATAGCACAAGGAGATCAACTTGATGCTTTGTGACAGCCTAGAGGCGTGGGATAGGGAGGGTGGGAGGGAGGCTCAAGAGGGAGGGCGTATGGGGATATATGTATATGTATAGCTGATTCACTTTGTTGTACAGCAGAAACCAACACAACATTGTAAAGCAATTATACTCCAATAAGGATGTGAAAAAAGAAAAAAAATAATATTTTAAAATAATTTTTGTTGACATCAGGAAAGGTTTATGATACAATGTTCAGTGAAGAAAGCGGAACACAAAGTTACGTATGATGTGAACTCAGCTATATAATATACTGTGCAAAAATAAAAATGTTCCCAGTTGTTTAGTCTCTGAATTTGGGTCTTGGTAAAGTTTTGGGTTCCTTTTGCCTTTATATCATATTTTACTACATTTTCCACAGGGACTTTTAGTTCCTTATTGAATTAAGGAGAACAAAAGAGGTTGTGGAGGTTGTGAAATTATTTTCCCTTCTCTTTGACAAACTTATATGATTAATGGTTGTGCACTGAGACTTTTTTCTTTCTTAAGTGCTCCTTTGTTGAGCAAATTTTTAGTATTTACTCTGTACAGTGAAGCAAAGATGGACCAGTGTGGGGGAAGAAATCTTTTTTTTTACCCCCTCCCCAGGGAAGAAGTATTTATACTAATACCTGTTAACCTGGGAGAGCTTGATAAGTATCTTTTTGTTGTTGTTATTGTTGTTGTTGCGGTACACGGGCCTCTCACCGCTGCGGCCTCTCCCGCCACGGAGCATAGGCTCTGGACGTGCAGGCCCAGCAGCCACGGCCCACGAGCCCAGCCGCTCCGCGGCATGTGGGATCCTCCCAGATCGGGACACAAACCAGCGTCCCCCACATCAGCAGGCGGACTCTCAACCACTGCGCCACCAGGGAAGCCCCGATAAGTATCTTTATAGAGAGACATGTAAAGTACTTTTGGGGTTCAGTTCTGGGAGCATGTCGTCATCAGGGGGTGCTGAGAGGAGGAGGCATTGAAACTGGTTCTTAAAGGACAGAGCAGATTCTATTTGCTGGAGGTAGAATAGAGTTATGTCTTCTCTTCAGAATAGAGAGCAGGTAAGCAGGTGAAAGAACACAAGAGTGTTTAGAGAATAATACTTAATCCTCTGTTAAGCTGACGTTGTTAAATAATTTCCTCGAGGTCGGGTGTTGTCACAGGAGATCCCATTAGCTGATCTTTGCTACTCAGACTCTTTTGGATTGTTAGTTAGGAGACCTTGGGCCCTGCCATTTCTAAAAGCCAATACTGTTGACCCCCCTGCCTAGTTCTGAGCCTAAGAATTTGCCCTCTGTTCTGAAAACACACCCAGTGTCCTTTCTTGACAAAGACTGGTTAATAACTCTCCTTTTATCAAGGATAGCTTGGGGCAGGGGGGAAGAGTGGGAGGTCACTTTTCATCCTGAGCACTAATGGACAGTGTGGTATCAGGCAAGGCATTTTCCTTCCCTGAGCTACAAATACCTCAGTGACAAGATTGGAGTAATAAGGTCAGCTCACACCTTATTCATAGGATTTTTCTAAGCATCAAATGAACTCACACGTGACTGCTTTGTTAAATTGTAAAACATTCTGTCAGTGTGAACAGGTCTGGTTTGTGTTGGTTGCTGCAGAAGTTACCTTGGATTGGACACTTAGAGTGTCCCAAGGTATTTTGCCCAGGTGTTTTCATCAGTGAAATCAGCTTTGAACTATTTTTGTGAAGCCATTTAAAAGGAAGTGGAAAGTAATTCTGATACATCTCTTTGATGAAATATTCTTAATAAAACATATGAAGATGGGTTTCTAATGGGGAGTGAAGAACAAACACATGATTACAACATGTAAAAACAAGACCAAACTACATTGAAAAGGTAGTAGGAGGAAATACACCAAAAATTAATAGTGGTGGTCTCTAGGATGTGGCAGTGAATAAGTTAGTGATGATAACTGCAAACAAACCTTTATCTCTAGGCAAAACCACTCCAGACTGCATATAGTTGACTGTTTGTTTACTGGAAAATTTGACTTGGAGTTCTTACAGGCATTGCAAACTTAACAAATCCAATATAGAAATCTTAATTGTTTTCTTTTCCTCCCACATATTGCACCCCTTTTGTCTTCCAGTTTAGCAAGTGGTATCTCTCCCTACCTAGTAGCTTGTGGCCAGTTTAGCTCTAAAATATGTTTCAGATCTGTCCTGTCTCTCCCTTTCCTGCTACCATATTTATCCAAGCCACCTTCGTCTCCTGCTTCATTAATGCAGGTATCTAATCTTTCCATAAGGCAACTAAAATGAACTTTTAAGGATATAAACCATGGATTCAATAAAATATATGAAGCAACTATTTTCAGACATTGGAAAATAGGCAGTGCAGTACAGTGATCCCTGAGAAAAGGGAAACACACAGGATGAGCCCCATGAATGATTGCTTTGGCTTTTTGCCTGGAGGTACTTTTCAGACTAGGCACAAAGAGGTGGAAGCCAAGTAGAGTATGATAGTCTTGCTGAACTGATGAGGCAGAGGTCAGAGTTTCTGGCCACTGAGGCTGCCAGAGTTTGCAGGACAGGATACCAGAGAAGAAGGAGCTACACAGAGAAGGAGCTCCAGATAGCCACATAGGGGTGCTCTTAAGTCTTTGGCTCAGTGTTAAGCTGCACATGCATAGGAGGAGACTCTGAGAGACCTTGCAGTGAAAAGCTACTGGGGAGGTGTGAACTGAAAAGAGACTCCAGAGGTTTCACAGTGTTGGGAGTTGTTTGAATTCCACCAGCCAGAGTGGAGAGATCTCATTGAATACAGACTGCAGAAAGGTTCCAAAACTTAGAAACAAGCCTCAAAAGGATCAGGCTGATTCACCAGTGAATTAGTTACTTGTGAGAACAAAACTCAACAGTCTTTAGTAAAAGGTGAAAGATTTATGTGATCTGAAGAGAAACCAGAGTATAACAGTCTTTAAATGAATACAACAAACCAGAGTGAACAAAGTAGCATCTACAATGTCCAGCATAAAGTAAGAAATTGCTAAACAGAAAAAAAGCAGTCAATAGAAACAGACCCAGATGTGACAGGGATGTTGGAATTAGCAGTCAAATATTTTTAAACAAGGAAAATAAATTTATTAAAGGGTTTAAATAAAAGATGGACACAATGAATGAACAGATGGGAAGTCTCATCACAGAAATTGAAACTATTAAAAAGAACCAAATGAAATCCTGCAATTGAAAAACATAATATTTGAAATGAAAAATTCACTGGACAGGCTTAATAGCAAATTGGACACATCAGAAGGAAATAATCAGTGAATTTGAAAGATCGGTGAACTTGAAGACAGGATTGAAGATGTTATGTAAACTGAAGCACTGAGAGAGAAAAAGCAAAACACAGAGCCTCATCCTGTGGGGTTCACTATCCTTTAATCTAACATAACGTATATTGGAGTCCAGAAAGAGAAGAGATTGGGGCAGAAAAAAGTATTTGAAGAAATAACAGTATAAAATTTCCAAATTTGATGAAAAATATCACTCCACAGATCCATGAAGCCTACTGGATCCAAACAGGATAACCAATGAAATCATACCTAGACACATTATCACCATTTGCTGAAAGCCAAAGGTAAAGAGAAAATCTTAAAAGCAGTCAGAGAAAAAGACACATTGAGGGGAACATTGGTGAGAATAATCACTGACTTCTCATCAGAAGTAATGTAAGCCAGAAGACAAAAGGATATCTTTTAAATGCTGAAAGAAAAAAACTGTCAAACTTGAATTCTACTTTATTGAAAATATTTTTTTTACATCTTTATTGGAGTATAATTGCCTTACAATGGTGTGTTAGTTTTTGCTTTATAACGAAGTGAATCAGTTATACATATACATATGTTTCCATATCTCTTCCCTCTTGCGTCTCCCTCCCTCCCACCCTCCCTATCCCACCCCTGAAAATATTTTTTAAAATGAAGATGGGGAATTCCCTGGCAGTCCAAGGGTTAGGACTCCACGCTCTCACTGCCGAGGGCCCAGGTTCAGTCCCCAGTCAGGGAACTAAATCCCACAAGCTGCATGGCACAGCCAAAAAGATAAATAAATAAATGAAATAAATTCATTTTCAGATAAACAAAAGCTGAGTGAATGAGTCGCTGGCAGACCTACACTACAAGAAAAGTTAAGAAAAGTTGTTTGGGTAGAAGGAAAATGATAAAAAGGTGGACACTAGGATCCATACAAAAGAAGAAAGCACACTGGAATATACATGTAAATGTAAGAATTTTTTCCTCATTTCTTAATGTCTTTAAAAAACTGAAGCAAAAATAATAGTTATGGGCTTCCCTGGTGGCGCAGTGGTTGAGAGTCCGCCTGCCGATGCAGGGGACACAGGTTCGTGCCCCGGTCTGGGAAGATCCCACATGCCACAGAGCGGCTGGGCCTGTGAGCCATGGCCGCTGAGCCTGCACGTCCGGAGCCTGTGCTCCGCAACAGGAGAGGCCACAACAGTGAGAGGCCTGCATACTGCAAAAAAAAAAAAAAAAAAAAAAATGCTTGACTTAAAAAAATAATAGTTATATGTTATGGGGTTTACACTATATAGAAGTCAAACAAATAAGTAATATATTTAGAAGTAAAACATGACAGCAGTAGTACAAAGGATAGAAATGTGGTAAATGAAAGTGTACTATTGTAAGGTTCTTACATTATATGTGAAGTGCTGTAATATTAATTCTTGGTAGATTGTGATTAAGTATACATAGTATTTTCACTAGGTAAACCACTGATAAAAGAAGTATTACTAAAAAGCCAATGATGAGAATGAAATGGACTATTAGAAATATACAATTCAAAAGAATTGTAAGAAAGGGAAAAAAGGAACAAAGAACATTTGGGACAAATGGGAAACAAATAAGGTTGTAGACTTAAACCCAGCTATATCAAGAATTGCATTAAATCTAAGTAAACACTCCAGTAAAAGGCGTAGGTTTATCAGGCTGGATATAAAAGCAAGACCTAATTATATACTGTTTAAATAGAAATGTGGCAAGAATGCATTCTCAAAACTGAAAGAACTCAGAGGCTGTAGAAGCTGTACGCTTTTCTAGAAAAATCTATGTGATAATCAGGAAGTAGGTGAATCAAGAGAAATAATTCAGAAATGGAGGAGCTCTGATGAAAAGACTGGTGATGAGCAGAATCCCATTTAGAATGAATGTTGGGCTAATTAGGGTAACTGAATAGAATGTAAATAATATAAACCTTTATGGCATAAAAATGCCACAACATTTACTGAGCACTTATTACGTACTAGGCTCTTTGTAATGACACATTTAAGCTTCCATAATATGAAGTAGATACTATTGTCCTTATTTTGCGGATGAGGAAAACTGAAGCTTTGTAGAGTTTAAGTAACTTGTCTAAGCTCACACGGCCAGCAAGTAATGGAGCCAGGACTGGCGCCTAGGTTTTCTGGCTGCAGAGCCCAGGCTTTGGTAACCACTGTGCTCTGTGTCTCCCGAAGTTGAAATAACATATCTAACAAAAAATAGAAGGCAGGGCAAGAGAGATAGGGAGAAGTGTGAGGTGACAACATCCTCATGAGTCAATACTGTCTGAAATTTGGTTAAAAAAACAAAACAAAACTGTGGTGCTAACCTTTTAATAATCTATAACTCTAGGGGCTCATTTAGGAAATTTCTCTGTTGAAATATTCATTTGAAGTTAGCAGTTTCTTGAGTTTCACTTCAGTTTGGTTGTCTTAACAATAAATACAAGTAAAATCAAAGTTAAATTTTTTATTTACAAGTAGCACGGGTAATCCAGTTTTTCAGAATACACCTGATCCTTGAACAACATGGGTTTAACTATGCAGGTCCACTTACAGGTATATTTTTTTTCAATAATTAATACTATAGTAGTACTACACAGTCCTCTGCTGGTTGAGTCTGCCAATGTGGAGGAGCCACATTTAGGGAGGGCTGACTCTTAAGTTATTCTTGGATTTTTGGTTGTGTGGGCGCCCCTAACCCTCGTATCATTCAAGGGTCAACTCTGCTTCTGTCTAGCTGTCCATTCAGCCAGCTGACATTTAATTTGAACACATGCTATGAAGATGACTGGCATGGTGTCCTCTTAATGATAATGATGGTTATTTCTAGGTGGTATGTTTGGAATGACTTTAAAAACTAAACGTTGAGATACTTAAAATGTTTCTCTTTTTGAGAATGGAGATTTGAAATGTTCCATTAAAAAACAAAACAAAGAAAAAAGTGAGCCCTGTCACCACCTCTCCTTAAAATGATCCATTAGCAGTTTCCCATTGCTCCTAGGATTAAGTGCAAGGTCCTTAAGGAGACCCATCAGACACTCCATGATCTGGCCCCTGCCTGCCCTCCAGCCTCCCTTCCTTAGCGATTTCTGGGTTCTAGCCACATGGGCTCTTTTTCTCTTTGTATTCTATTCCTGCTGCCTGGAACAATTTTCTTTGCCTTTTTCTTTTCTTTTTCTCCACTACATATTTTATTTTCTTTTCCTTCTTTTTTCCATTATATCACAGCTCAAATGTCCCTTCTTTGGGGAAGGTTTCCTTTTTTTAAATTAAATTTTATTTTATTTTATTTTATTTTTGGCTGCATTGGGTCTTCGTTGCTGCACCCAGGCTTTCTCTAGTTGTGGTGAGCGGGGGCTACTCTTCATTGCGGTGCGCGGGCTTCTCATTGCAGTGGCTTCTCTTGTTGCGGAGCATGGGCTCTAGGCACGCGGGCTTCAGTAGTTGCGGCTCACGGGCTCAGTAATTGTGGCTCGCGGGCTCTAGAGCACAGGCTCAGTAGTTGTGGCACATGGGCTTAGTTGCTCTGAGGCATGTGGGATCTTTCCAGACCAGGGCTCGAACCCGTGTCCCCTGCATTGGCAGGTGGATTCTTAACCACTGCGCCACCAGGGAAGTCCCTGGGGAAGCTTTCCTTGACCTTGCCTCCTAGTTCAGAGCCCTGATACATTCTCATAGCATTCTGTACTTTTTCTCCATATGCTTGTCACACTTATAATCATACATTTACTTGTGTGCTTGTTTAATGTCTGTCTCATTAGACCACAGGATTCACAAAGGCAGGGACAGCATCTATTCCTTAGAACCTAGCATATTAATTGGCAAATAATACACATTCAGTATATATTAAAATTAAGCGTTTAATGAAGTGCTTATAAGATGCTATGATCTTGCTGTTACCCCCAGAGGTAGATATTATCATTTCACCCTTTTTACCTGTTTAAGCTTCCTTATAAGATACCATTTGAACAGAAGATTCCATGGCTAAAAAAGCTGGAAAATCTGTGCAGTATACCAGGCCATCTTCTTTTCGTGCTGCCTTAGCTCAAAGTTTATAAACTATATTCAGGAATTGCTCCCTGACTTTGGCCTGAGACATTCAGGTTCTGCCCTGGCTTAGGTTGACCTTTTTTTCCTTCCTCCCAGGTGGACTAACCCAGGATCTGAAAGCTGCCTCCAGCTGCTTTCTGATGGCATGTGAGAAGCCAGGAAAGAAGTCCTTGGAGGCATGCCACAACGTTGGTCTCCTGGCACATGATGGACAGGTCAATGAGGATGGCCAGCCCGATCTGGAGAGGGCCAGAGACTACTACACAAGGGCCTGTGATGGCAGCTATGCCTCTAGCTGCTTCAACCTCAGTACCATGTTCCTGCAGGGCGCCCCCGGCTTTCCCAAGGACATGGGCCTGGCATGCAAATACTCAATGAAAGCCTGTGACCTAGGCCATGTCTGGGCCTGTGCCAATGCCAGCCGCATGTACAAGCTGGGGGATGGTGTCGATAAGGACGAAGCTAAGGCTGAAGAGCTAAAAAATCGGGCCCGACAGCTGCACAAAGAGCAGCAGAAAAATGTCCAGCCTGTAACGTTTGGGTAGTGTGGCCGCCCTCCTAGGCAGCAGTCAGCCTGAGGCTGGCACCTCCTACTTCTGATGCAGCCCTTGGAGGTCGACCTGCTGGAGCAGAAAGACTTGGGATTTAATATCAATAACTCTGATTGTATAGACCCATTGCCCCAGAGTGTCACCTACGGGGATGTAGTCTGAAATGTGTACTTCAATCAGTATTCCTTTATCTGGTGTGATCCACATTGATGGGATTTTGGTTCTCAAACTCTTGCAGCTCTGTGAAAAACAGCAAACCAGTGAGCCATAGAGATTGGAGGGGTGGGCAGGAGAGACAGAGCAGGGAGTTGGAAAAATTAGCAGCCACAGGGCCTGAAAGAATCAGACATCATTATCATCATTATTTTAGTTGGGAGGGCTTAAAAAATCAGAAAGTATCTTGATTTACATAATAGCGGGTTTAAGGAGCTAAGAACAGTTAAATAGTCATGACTGCCACCCTCTGACTTAATCGTTGGTGTGGGCTTCCTTTTTGCCTTTAGAGTCAGATCTTTCAGCAAATTCAGAGATTGGGAATTACGTGTGACGTAACAGTTAAAGGCCGTTGTGCTTCAGGGTTGCTAAAGAGGATACAACATAAGCCTTCCTTTAGCGGAGACATTCACACGTTAAAAATTAACATCCCCAGGCTACTCATCTGGCACAGCTAATGAGGTAACTTCAGCTAGGGATTTGTATGCAAGGGTTGGCGATACGTTTTGTCCCTCAGAGCTGAACCTTTTTAATTGTCCCTGTGAATAAACTATTTTGATTGATTAGTAGTTTGTGTTATTAGTGTTCGCTCCAGATTCTTGGTAAGGTAGAGATTATGCTCTTTGTGGTGGTGGTTGCCTTTTAAGAATGTTTGCTTTTTCTGTTATCTTCCTTACTTGACACTAGGGGGCGAGCTTGTCATTTGCCTGCTGATGACATGATCATTATTTCTGTCATCACAATGTTTTCGGGCTTTCAGTTTTGCAGCGTGTATTGGAGAGGATGTGGAGAAATTGAAAGCCTTATACATTGTTGGTGGGAATGTAAAATGGTGCAGCCACTATGGAAAACAATATGGCGATTCCTCAAAAAATTAAACATAGAATTACCATATGGTCTAGTAATTCTACTTTTGGGTATATATCCAAAAGAATTTATAGCAGGGTCTCCAAGAAGTATTTGTACACCCATGTTCATAGCAGCATTCACAAAAGCCAGAAGGTGGAAACAGGGACTTCCCAGGTGGCACAGTGGTTAAGAATCCACCTGCCAGTGTAGGGGACACGGGTTCGAGCCCTGGTCCAGGAAGATCCCACATGCTGCAGAGCAGCTAAGCCCGCATGCCACAACTACTGAAGCCTGCGCACCTAGAGCCTGTGCTCCGCAGCAAGAGAAGCCACTGCAGTGAGAAGCCCGTGCACCACAATGAAGAGTAGCCCCTGCTTGCCGCAACTAGAGAAAGCCCGCACCGCAGCAATGAAGACCCTGTGCAGCCAAAAATAAATAAAATAAATTAATTAATTTTTTTAAAATGCAAAGAATAATAATATATTGTCCAGCAGGGTCCAAGGCCGTTTCATATCCAGGTTGCTATGGGAAGGAATAGGTTGATAAGAGCCAGCATGGTTGAGTTTCTCACTTCTGTGCAACCTTTGAGGTAAGGTTTGAAAATGGGTTTTCACACTCTGGTCTCAGCAAACAAGATCATTACTCTGTCTTCTGGGCAGCAGGCAACTATATCCAACATTTTTCCTCCATCCCAGGCTTGAGCTGGATGGTGCAATGGGGAAGAAGTTTCATAATTGACTAGTGGTTTGTGTTCTCGTTAGTGTTCTCACTAAAATCTCAGTGTAGTGCTCAGGGCTGTGAGAAAGGGAATCAGGAGTCCCAGAGAGAGAGGAGGAGGCTGGGGGGTCTCGAGATTTGGGTGTTGTCATACAGAGTCACACTGAGGGGTTTTGAGCGGGAGAATGAAATGATTACATTTGGAAATTAGATCACTGTAGTGTGGAAAATGGATTAAAGAGCCTGTGGGAGTAGGAGGAGGGTGGATTCAAGCATGGGGTTAAAAAAAACCCGGATTTCTAGCCTGGGCACATGGATGGATAGGGGAGCCACCCGTATTGATTTGGAGCCTTTGAGATCAAGGGGAACAAAAAAACTTTTTTGAGCTGTTTGCTAATTTTTTTAAAAATTTAGAAATACTTTACATTTTAGTTTGTCAAAGTTTTATGAAATTGCTTGAAAAATTTTGTGAGAGGCAGCATGGCAGAGGAAAAAGGCCTAGACTTCGAAGGCCCTACCGATGTGGGCAACTCTGCCTTAGTCAAAGAATTACTGAGTGCGAGTGTTAAAGAATGAGAAAATACAAATTAAAAAATAATTTTATGTATTTAAAAAGCATTAAGTAATCACTGGGGAAAAAAAAAATCAAAACTGCCTTGGCTTCCTGACATTCGTTTTGCAGTTTAGATCTCTTATTTTGAATTCTGCATTGAGGTTGGGGGCACCAGACTCTCCAGTTCCTGGGGCTGAAGGTCTTAACCTGAGGACTAATGTGGTTTTGCCTTTTATGGGCTGCGCCATCCTGGGCAAGTTACCCAACCTTCTGGGTCTCAGTTTTGTCACCTCTCACATGGGGACAACAATGCCTTCTACTAGGGTTGTTAAGATTAAATAGTAGCTCCTATCACAGAATGATAGCTGTTCCTTTAGAAAGATTTTTATGGGACCAGATTTTACAATTAGATAATTGTTTTCTCTGCAAGTGGCAATGTTTGCTTGTGAGGTAGTCTAGCTTCTAAAACAGGCTGCCTTTGCTGCCATTCTGTTCACATCCAGGGAGCTGATGGGCCTCAGCTCTCTAGGGGTGTGCAGGCATCAAACAGCTGCAGGAGGCAGGCCTGATGAGGGGCTGGGGTGGGCCCTGCCTTGCCTCCTCCCTTCTCTTGCTGCCCCAGTGGAGAGAGAGTCCCTGAGAAGACTTGCACCTGCTGGGGGCCCAGAGTGGAAACTATTCCCAGCTGGTGCCCCTCCCCAGGCTTGAGGAATGGTGATTGTGTTACAGTTTATAAATCAGGCCTCCCCACTGTCTGAAGGGGAAAGGCCAAAATTCTTTCCCCAACACGTATCCCCACCCCCATGATACAGTCCCTCCTCTGTATTTAGCCCCATCTTGTTCCTAACAGGCTTCTGCAACAGCGAACTGCTTGTACTTTCTGCACTCCGCCCCCCACCCCCAGTCACTCCCCATGGCCACCCCCCCCCAGCCAAAAAAAAAAAGTAATAACAAAAACACCCAGGCTGGTTTTTTTACTTCCCTGCTTTTTGTTTTGCTGGTTCCTCTGTCTGGAATGCCCTTCTACCTTTTAAGTAGAATGCCTTTCATCTTTTAAGGTTCTGGAAGCATTCCCTTCATCCCCCAGGCCAGGATAGAGGTTTTCTATAGTGCCCCGAGTTGTGTTATTTGTGTATTTATGGTCTCCACGTCCAGCAAGACGTGGAGTTCCTGGAGAACAGGGACTTGAGCCTGGGTACATGCTAGGCCAACAGTTGCTGCTTGCTGAGATGAACAGCACAGAGTGGCATCTTAGCCAACCACCTCAAGATAAATCAGGCTCAGGCTCCTCTCGGCACATCCAAAAACCGGTGTAAGCTGCAGGACTGTACTGGTTTTGAAACTAACTGCTCATCAAGGAAAGCTCCTGTCTAAGCCGGAGGTGGCACATGAATGGATGGGTACTCTTTCTTGGATTCTATTCAGGAAGATGTCTTTTAAAAAAAGAATGTTTTTGAAACAATGAAGGAAAAGGACCTAACACAGGGCCACCCTGGCACCCTAAAGTACATGCTCAGTAACTTAATGCCAGCAAACCAGTATTAATATCCTCATGGCTAAAGAATCACAAGTCAAGTAGGCCACACTTTTCTCTTGGAATACTAAGAATATCTTTCTTGAAATTCTAAGAATTAATGGTCTTTGCTCCTCATTATAATTACTTATTTTCCTGTTTGTCTCCCTGGTTAGTCTATGAGGTTCCAAAGATAGGGACCAAGAATTCTGTCCTCTTTGAAATCCTTCAAAGACTTTTTGGCCCTTACAGCAGTGGTGACCCCCTACTCCTCAATCTCTTGGGGCACCTACCTAAAACAGAGATTCTTGGGTCCACTTAGACGTACTAAAAGAAAATCAGGATTCTTTTTTTTGGCTGCACCACGTGGCTTGCGGGATCTTAGTTCCCTGACCAGGGATCAGACCCAGGCCCCCTGCAGTGGAAGTGCAGAGTCTTAACCACTGGACCACCAGGGAATTCCCGAAAATCAGGATTCTAAATAAGCAAATCCCAGGAGATTCTTAGGCACCCAATCAAGTGGTATATAGTCTGAGCTTCTTGGCCTCAGGTCCCCCGCGCAGTCTGGACTCCACAGCTTCAGCTCTTTGCACAGTAGTTCCACCAAAACATCCTGCTTTCTTGCCCTATTTGGGACAAGCCTGGCCAACTCCTAATAGCCCTTCAAAACTCAGCCCAGAGGTCACATCCTCCAGGAAGCCCTCCTGGACTTCCAACGTCTGTGATGCTCTGACAGTCCTTGTGCTTCTGACTCTAGTTCTTTTCACATCGTTTGGAGTAGGCTGTAAGTGTGTCAAGCACATGGATTATGTCCGACTTATCTCTATTCCCAGGGCCTGGCTCAGGACCTCACAGATAAGGTACTAAATAAATCTTTATTGAAGGAAAGGGAAGGGAAGGGACTCTGGGAATCTTATTTTCCAGTGGGTCCATTGAGTATTGAAAAGGTAGTGCTTTGGAGAAGGACCTGGATTTAAATCATTTCTCTGCCACATACAAATGTGTTACATTACGTCTCTGAGCCTCATTTTTCTCATCTTTGAAGTAGGGATAATATTTACTTTTCAGGGCTAATGAGTGGGTTAAAGGGTTAAATGAGATAAAGTAAGTGAGGTGCTTAGCTCAATGCCTGGAACATTCTAATTGTGTAATAAGTCGCTGAGGGACTCTCTTCTGGAAGTAGAACTAGGCTTACTCCGTACAGCTCCAGAGAGCAAAACTAGACCCAGTGGATGGAGGCTGCAAGGAGACAGACTTCAGTTCATAGAGGTCTGAATAGAAGGAGGAACTTTTTACTTGACAGAATGTAAAGACATGGGAAGAGGTGAACTTCCCATCATAGGAGTGTGCAAGCCGAGGGCAGATGCTCACCTGTCAGGGCTGATGCAGAGGTGACTGATTCTACATGAGGTTTGGGGTGGGGGTGGGTTTGAGTGTGGTGAAAGATGGGATCCCGATGAGGCATTGCCATTCAGTGCCTCTGTAACTCATTATTCATTCAACCAACACTGAGAGTGTCCTCTTGGCTGGGCCCTAGGTTGGGCACTGGAGACATAGCTGAATCTGACAAGTTCCCCATTATTTAGGAGCTCACAGTCTAAATAATGATCATTTACTGAGCATCTACTATGTGCCAGATGCTCTCATCCTCTCAACAACCCTCTAAGGAAGTTTTTATTCTCACCATTTTTCAGACAACTGAAGCCCAGACAGAAAAAGTGGCTTGCAAAGAGACACACAGACCCAGAAAGTAGTGCAGCTGGGGTTAAAATTTAGTCCTGCCTGTCTCCTAATCCCTCTTTCCTCTGTCTAAGCCTGCTTGTCATCCAGATGTTGAAAATTCTTTGCAGTCTCTGGGAGATTCCCCAAACAGCACCCTTCTGGGCACCAAGTAGATGCTAATGAACATAGTTAAAGGCTGAGGTCAGCTTCAGGAGGATGTGGTCTCCCTGCAGCACACTCTGCCCCAGGGTTCTCTCCAGCCTGGGCCATGTGGAGGGCCGGGGAGAACATGCTGAGGTCAGAGCTCACGGCTCACATGACCAACTGAGCCGCCCGGGTCAGGGCTCCTTGAGGGAACTTGAAACCTGGCTGGGCTCCATCAACTCCAAGAATAGCAGCTGACCCTACTCTCCCCAAGCCGGTGGCCTCTGATCAGGTTCCAGGAGGCCCCAGCGGACTCTAGCCATCAGTGGCAGCAAGCTTTGACCTTGAAGCTGCTCTGGGGTGGGGTAATAACAGCCACGTTTATTAAGGACCCACTGTGTGCAGGGCACCTCCTGGAGGAGGGGACATCCTTGGAGAAAGGTCTAGGAAGTATGGAATCCATTTTACAGATGAAGATGTTATGGCTCACAAAAGTTGAGAACTTGCCCAAGGTCACAGTGAGTATGTAGCAGAGCAGGATTTGAGCCTGGTGTGCCTTTGCCACTGACCCTGCTTCTGTGAGAAGAGAAGAGTACTCTCTAGACCCCTGAAGAGTCCTAGGCAGAAGGGACAAATGACATCAGCTTTCAAAGTGATGTTATTACTGCAAAGTGGGGCTCGTGTGCTTAGAAACACAGGATTTGAGAGGCAGCAGAGATCCCCATTCACTTGAGCCTATTTCGTCATCTATAAAATGAGAATCACACCCACATGTCAGGTGAATAAGCATAAGCCTAGACTTTGGAGCCAGGCAGGATTAGAGTCCTGTCTCTGGCGTTTCCTAATGATAAGACCTTAGACAAATCACATTGCTGCCTCTCTGAGCCTGTTTCCTCATTCATTTGTTCCACAAATAGCTTTTGAGCACCTACTGTGTGCCAGGCATTGTTCTAGTAGCTGGGGATACATCAATGAAAAAAGCAGACAAAAATCACTACCCCTGTCAAGTTTATATTTTAGAGTTCTGGAAAATACCTCCGGATTGTCATGGGGATTAAATGGAGAAATGTACAGTGGTGTCATATGTCTGGTAATGTAATGGTGTCTGGCAAATAATAAGTAGTTAGTTTAATGATATGATTATTATAATGCGAACTTGCCTGGTCAGTGCTCAGTGAAAAAACATTTCATTTGATACTGAATTTAACCATTTAATTTAATAGGTAAAGAAACTGACACCAGAGAGGACATGAAATGCCTCCAGTGGTCTAGCAAGGCAATGGTAAGTTCCCAACTCCTAGTCTGGTGTTTGTACCACCATCCGCTAAACCCAGAGGGCTGTCTCTGACAAAGGGAGCCAAGGAGGGAGGGGGGAAGACTGAGTCTTATAGCCAGTAAAGTTCAAGGTAGGCGTTTCACTAACTGATAGACTCCAGAGCCCAAGTGGGCTTTAACTCTCTTGGTGCCAAATTCTTCCTGCGTTTCTCAGGTGTGCCAGGAGCTTCCAGGCCCTGCCTCCACATGGGCATGTGGTAGGACGGGCTGAGGTTGGGTTGGGGCGATGAAGAGCTGAAGATGCAGGGTGCTTTTCAGGGCCAGCTTCATGGATGTGCCACCCATGCGTTTGCACAGGGCCCCGTGCTCAGTTTAATGCTCTGCCATTACCGTCTTGAAATTCTTAATAATTTTTGAACAAGGGACCCTGCATTTTCATTTTTATTCCACTGGACCCCACACATTTTGTAGTTTATTTGTGTAGGTGCTGTGCTCTGGGGTGGGAGGCAACTGCCCCCAACCTGCTGTGGTCCTGGGAGTTGTCAGAGAGGCTCATCAAATCCTATGGGCCAATGGCTGAGTCACCAACAGACAGGAAAGAAGCCAGACCAAGTCCCACCGTAACGGGTCTGACCTGTGACCGCAAATCTCTAAGAGGCTATAACCAGGCAAGGGAAAGACAGGCTCTAAGGAGGTTCTGGGGATACAACAGGAACCCACAGAGAAGAGGCATGATCTGAGGGGGGTTTCTGCTCAGTGTGAGAAGGGCTTTTCTAATAGTCAAAATATAACCCCAATATATAAAGCATACCTCAATAAAACTGTTAAAAATATAATCATAATACTGGCAGCTAACATTGACTGGGTGCTTACAGTGTGCAAGGAGTTGTGCTAAGCACTCCACTGAAAACATAGAGGACAGCAGAGTGGTCGTGAACGCAGGCTCTGGAGCCATACTGCATTCTTTCAGTCCTGGCTCCACCACTTATTAGCTGTGTGACTTGGAGTAACTTAATTGACCTCTCTGTGCCTCCGTTTCATCATCTGGAAAATGGTGATAAGAATGGTACCAACGTCCTGGCATTATTGTTATTAAATGAGTTTACAGTTTGAATAAAAAAAAATCCCTCCAAAAAACAAAAACAAAAAAAAAGAATCTGAAAAAAATAAATTTATATATATATATACACACACACACATACATATATATGTAATATATGTATATATATGTATGTATAACTGAATCACTTTGCTGTACACCTGAAACTAACACAACATTGTAAATTAACTACACTTCAATTAACAATAAAGGAAAAAAAGATTCATTTTTCTAAAAAAAAAAGTTTACATATGGAAAACACTTAGAACAGTGTTTGACATATACTTGTATCTAAGTGTTTGTTAGTTATTGTTTTATTTAATCTTCAAGACAATCCTGTGGTGTAGCTATTATTTAGCATTATTCCCATTTAATAGATACATAAACTGAGCCTTAGAAAAGGTCAGTATTTGCTAATCACAGAGTTGGTAAGTGGTGGAGCTGGGATTTGGCCAGCAGTCAAGGAAGTGTCACCTTCCACCTTAGGACTTAGGTCAGACTTCATAACAATTAGTCCATTGTTTAGACCAGAGTAAGCATCTACCCTTTGTTAAATTAATCAGTTAGTCGTTATTTCTTTCATCTCTGAGATGCTAAGCCTCTGGGAAATGTGTGCTCTGCTGGAGGAGGATTCAGGAACCCAGCTGTCTTGGGATTTCTTACCAATCGTTGACCTCCACATAATTAAATATCAAGTATGACCCACGCTACGCCTTCTGAATTAATTGCCTTGGTGTTCCGTCCTTTCCTCCCTATGGGCATTGCCCAAGCTCCAGTCTCATTATGCGTCTGGACTCTGAACTTAGCACCACTGTATACTAACCCTGGTCTCTCATATCTGCATAGCATTTCGCATTGTTCAGGCCTCTGAACAGATCTCAGACAGCCAGGGCTACCTGCCCTAGGACCAGAGCAGACTGCATGAGAGCAGTGTGCAGTCTGGACCATGGCGGGAGCTTGGTGAGTTGCTGCTCTCTGGGTGGTTATTTGGGGATCTTCTAAGGCAAGGAGTGGACTGAAAGGGGCAAGGCCCTCACCAGTGTTCACCGTCACTCACGCTTAAGATCTTGGATTCAGAACCAGTGCTCAGGGCAGATTGTCTGAAGGCAGGCAGTCCTCAGCTCCTCTAGAAGTTTAGAAATTATCCCTTCATGAAGTTCCAACTACAGAGGGCTGGGTCCCTAAAACTGGTCCCTGCCACAGAATATCTTTTTCCCAAATTGCTATCACCTATCCAGGATTGCTGTAGGACATACAGTGAAGTGCCACCATGTCTACATTAATAATAAGAGCAAACACTCACTCTGTGTCAGGTACTGTTCTAAGTGCTTTGTAAATATTAACTCCTTTAATTCTCACACAAACCCCATGGGGTGGGTACTGTTTTTATTTAACTTACAGAAATTCAACTTTACTTGCTGTTAATAAAAAGAGAGATGGAAAGAGAAAGCCCAATAATAAATTAAATATTTCACCCACTCAGCATATGCCGCAGGATGAGTGTGTCACGGGAGAGGTAAACCTGCTGTTCCTTCTGTTGGTATCAGTTCCTACATGCCTCGTACAATCCACCACACTGAGTGCGATTCTCGTATTTCTTGCCCCCAAGCAAGCCAATCTCTTCATCAGAAACCTCCCCAAAGAAACAGCAACCTGTTCCATTGCTAGAGGACGAATTGGCTGTGCTGTTGAGAGGTGGCTCTATTCTCCTACCTGATGGGTGATTGAAAGGCCTTCCAAGGATAATCTTGACTACACACAATTCTGTAGAACCTTAGCCCAGGTAAGCTTTGACTGACCTTTAACTCACAAATAAGGTGACCAACCAATCTCAGTTTGCCTGGGACTAAAGGGTTCCTGGGACGCGAGACTTTCAGTGCTAAAACTGAGCAAGTTCCAGGCAAACCGGAATGAGTTGGTCTCTCTATTGCGTAACACATCTCTGGGGCTGCGTGAGAGCCCTATCGAGGTCATGGTCCATTCTGTCCTTCTTTGTGAGACTCTCAGGAGAAATTCTTGTCTGATCTTCATACCAAGAATAGTTGTGTGTCTCCTGAGGAGTAAGTGCTTTGTTTTTATCTCATGTACACAGTGAACTGTGTAAGTAAACAGCTTTCCCTTTTTGCCTTGGCTGCTGGAAGTCTTAGAGCTAAAAATGTGGGACGCAAATTTAGCTGTGCCCGTCACTATGTTCTGCACTTTTTGCATCATTCCAGGCTCCACTTTGTCCCTATTTTGTTTTTCTCAAACTTATCTTGTCCTGTCTTAAACTTAATGATCTTGTTTTACTTAAATGCCTTTCTGGATTAAGATAGGGTAAAAGTAAACAGTTCTTAATTTAGAGTCTAGACTATCTTGCCCATAGTCATTGAAAATCTGCAATAATCTGCAAAATTTATGTGCACATACTTTGTTTTTCTGGGGAGAAGGGGCCATGGATTTTAATTTTTCAAAGGAGTCTGTATTCCCCAAAATATTAAGAGCCATTGGTATAAGTGAACCAAAAAACAAATAAATGCTTTTAGTCAAAGGAAGTTGGAAGGTTGAAAGTTTCAGTTGTAGTACATAATGGTCTTTTAAAATGTTGGAGTGATGGTATGGAGGAATGTTAGTAGGGCAGAATATGGGAATGGCAGAGAGAGGAAGGCTGGTGGGGTGGAGTGGCCCCCCATAATGGAATGGCAAGGTGAAAGAATGTGGTGTGCTGGGATATTATTGTGTTAGAATATTAGTATTTCTGGAATGTTGATGTGACTGGGTTCCTAGAACACCTCCTTCTAGATGTCCTGGCATCCTCCTTGCTTAGTTTTACCTTAGGGTTGGGCTTCTATCTGATTCAGCCTCTATATCTTCCACATCTCCTACTCAGTGTCCTATTAAGAGCCCAGCGAAGATTGGTTGCTGGAGCCTTGTGCCAATGGGCACCAGGCTGGCCTACGGGCTTCTGTCAATTTCACACTGAGATGCCTATTCCTTTCTGACTTTGCCTATTCTTCTTTGAGGTATATCTCAAATACCTTGCAGACTCAGGACCCCAGGAGACCACCTTGTCCATTTCTCTCTCTTCAGTGCTTGTCTCAGGGTCTGCCCAGAGGGCATGCCCAGTTTATGGCTACTCTAGGGCATGCCAAGCTGCTGGCCATTGGGCCACCTGCAGGTGGGGCTCTCAGGGCTGGAGTTCAGCTTCTGGGGATGTTAGGCTGAAGGCAACTCAGGATCCTTGGAGCTGGTCATGAGAAGGGGAAGCCAGGTCAGGATAAGTAGCGGGGGAGTTGAGGCTTCATTACCAGAGGAACCTGATCTAAAGGCCAAATTCAGGAGTTGGATTAGGACAGAGACTGCTGCCCTTAGCCTGGAGTTTAGACTGGAAATGGAGAAGGAGTTGGGGTGAGGGCTGGCTTCTTGGATGTTCTCTCCTCCTTTTCTCCATCCATTCATTCAATTAGCTAACATTCGCTGAGGCCCCTCAGTGGCAGACCACGTCAACTCCATGCCCTGTAGTTGACAGTCTGTAATGGAAGAGACCAGCACGGACACTGACAACCCAGCGTGGTGAGGGCTGCGATGTAGGGAAGTTGTAGGGGCTGCGGAAGTTCAAAAATGTTCCTAGAGGAATGCTGTCTGAGCTGACTCTGGAATCAGGATGCAGTCAGGGGACACGTGTGTGGTGGGAAGGCTGCCTCAAGGGCCAAAGCACGTGGAAAATCCCTAGCATCTAGGTGGGAGCCTCAGATCAAGGTGCTAACGATTGCAGACCGTCCAGTTCTTTGGGCCCACGAGTTTGATCTGTCCAGGTCTAATATAATCGCCTTCAGACCCCTCTCCCCAGCTATTCCAATAACTGACAAATTTAAGTCTCTTGCAATCATTTCCAACCAGGAGAAGATAATTGGCTCTAATGTCTGGAGACATTTCCTGGTTACGAGAGAACAGGATGTTCTGGAGGTGCAAAGCCTCCTACCGCCCAGCCATCCTGCTGCCATGCCCTTTCTTCCTGGCCCACACCTTAGCCAGGCCCTCATCCCAACAGCTGGGTGGGCCACGTATTCTCCTGCTGTCCATCTCAGTTACAGCAACTTTAAAATGAGCTCCAGAGTGGTGTGGGGAATGCTCAGTAAACGGGGAGGCAAGGGAACTGCATTCAAACCCTGGCTCTTGAATGAGCCTTCATAGATGGCAATGTGTGAAGTTGGGGAGGGCACTTCCTCTCTCTAGGCCTCGGCTTTGCCATCAGTGAAAAGAGGGAAAGGATGCGAAGATTGCTTAGACCCCTTCCTGCCCTGACATTCTGTGTCTCTGTTGAATCCTGGATGTCCTGCTATCAGCCTGCTCCTTTGAAATAAAGGCCGTGTGACAGAGCAGACTCTGGAGACAGGAGACCTAGACATGATTTGGGTTCTGACTTGCTTTGTGAGCTTGGGACAATCACTAAACCTCTCTGAGCCCCAGTTTTCTCATTTGGTAAACTGAGGTAATACCTACTTCACAGGGTTTTGTGAGGCTCCAATGAGCTAAAAGGACTATGATGATGATGGTGGTGGTAGTGGTGATGATGAGGGTGGTGATGATGATCTGTCTGCATAGCAGTCAATCTCTTGGAATAAATTTCCATTGTGCACATAGCCAGAAAGTTTGGGGAGAGCTCCAGAGTCATAGGGAATATGAACAAGGTTTTAAAATCCTGCCCCGGGACTTCCCTGGTGGTCCAGTGGGTAAGACTCTGTGCTCCCAAGACAAGGGGCCCGGGTTCAATTCCTGGTCCGGGAACTAGATCCCGCATGTGTGCCACAACTACGACTCAGTGCAGCCAAAATAAATAAATAATAAAAAGAAAAAAAAAGAAGCCTTCCCCATGGCTGAGCTATTACTGAGGAGGAAAGGGGGATTAATCTTTGCTAACCACCCACATCCATATTTTTTTCCCATTCCTATGAGGTGGGTGTTGGTGTACCCACTTATCAGCTGGGTGACCAGTAGATAAACCCTTCAGAGACTCAGTCTCTTCATGTGTAAAGTGTAATATTGCCTGACTCAAGATTGCTGGCACCTGTAGTGGACACTGCCTACTTTTGGCTACTCCAAATCCAAACACTTTGCCTACCTGGAGGAATTCCAAGCTACATGGAAGCTGAAAAAAAAGCAGCTGCTCTTCACCTGATCCCTGAGGGTCTGGGCTGGGCCAGGTTGGTGCCCCAGCTGGGCCTTGAATCTGGTGGGAGTTAGAGGGGTGAAGACGGTCAGAGATTACTTCAGGAGGAGGCTGCAGTGGGGACCAGAGCCCAACATTGCAGTGGCGAGCAGCAAGAGGCTGTGTGGCTTGAGGTGGAGTCTGTCCTAAACAGTTCCTAAGGCAGAACTTTGGCTGTGCCCAGCTGCCCCGATTCATGACTAGTTCTCCAGTCTCCCCACATTTCAGTGAGCCATCCAGTAGCCTTCTGATAAAGCTCTTTTTTGCTTAGTTTTGCCAGAGATGGTTTCAATTGTTTGCAACCGCGAATCTTAACTGGTATGGAGTAAATCATGTAACATGCCAGACACAGTGCCTAGCATATAGTAAGCACTCAAAAAAACTACACACACACACACACGCATACGCACACGCACACAGAAACTAAGGTTCAGAAAAGTAAAATAAGAAAATTCCCTGGCGGTCCAGTGGTTAGGACTCCACGCTTCCACTGCAGAGGGGCATGGGTTCGATCCCTGATTGGGGAACTAAGATCCCACAAGCCACATGGCGTGGCCAAAAAAAAAAAAAAACGGAAGTAAAGTAATCTGCCCGAGGTCACACAGCAAGGCTGCGGTGCTGATGTCGGTGCTGATGTGGGACTGACCATGAACATCTTAGTAGTACAGTGTATTTATATATCACTTTCCATCACACATTATTGTTGAACAGTTCATTGTTGATACGCTGGTTCAAAAGCCTCAAAACACCCCATGAGGCCCATAGGACCAGAATCTTTTCTTTAGATAGAGAGGAAGGTACTACCTCAAGGTAACCCTGTAAACAGTAGTAGCCTGGAACTTGGGTCTCAAGTTGCAGCCCAGCACTGGTGCTCTGGTGGTGTCCATGCATGTGAGGTCACATGTACATATGCTGCTGCATCCTGTGAAGCAGACCCATCTGAATACGTGGATCCCTGGTACATTAGAGACTTGGGGTGAGTCAGAAGCTGCCTGTGAGGCCAGCAGGGAGGGAACATCATGTACCAGAACCTACAGAAAGTAATGCTCCTTAAGCCACTATGCTGATCTGGGGTGTGAGGGAATAAGGGTGTTTGGGGTACAGGGTGGGGGTGGGGAGGTGGGTGGTGGAATCATCCTAAACTGGGGCCTCCTCTGCTGGGCCTCCAAATCCAGGGGTTTTGATTCCTGCAGTGTTGGCGAAATGGCTTAATTGGACCTAATGGGAGAAAATGTGTGATGAATATGGATAATACAGGAAATGAGGCCCCAACAAAAGCTGGCTAGAGGAAGGCCGATGAACTGAAGACAGGTCTGATGGGAATTAGGCTAAGGCTCCATGGGTGAGCCCAGAAGGTGAACAGCAGGGACAGCTGCTCTGCCCCAGGGGCCTAAGACCATGCTGCTCACCTGGGTCTCCATCCTGCCCTGGCCTTCAGACCTTGACTTCACACTTGTATGGAATCAGAAAATGTCAGACTCATGGGGTTCTGGGATTAGAATCAGGCTCAGGATTCTAGAATCACAGACTTTAGCATCACATATGTTAGTCATAGAAAATTTTGGAACCTAATCGTTTGACAATTGGAGACCCTTGGGAAAAATTTAGGAGATCCTTCTCCAACCTTCTTTTAGCAACAATAAATAACATCTGTTGAACATATCACAACTTCCAAAGTCCTTTCCCATCACTGCATCACACTGGAGTGGGTGGTATTCTACCTTCAGATTAAGTAATGTGCAGAAGATCAAAATGAGCCAGTTGGGACTGGAACCCAGCTTTGCAGAAAAAATTCTATTTTTCATATGCCAAAGTTTTGATACCCTTGTCTTCCAGAGTTGTGAAAACACTTTTAACTACTTGGTATAATGTGTCCAAATTTTTGGATGTTTGTTGTGTAAATTCTGCACGGTCATGTACCATTTTTCTTAATGCTTTCTGGCATGCTGCAGTGCTCTAAAATGTGATTATCCTTGTTGCATCAGCATAATCAGGGCTGGTACATTCTGCGATAGCTTTTTGGCAGCTTTTATCATCCAGCACTATTTTCAGTGAACAAAGGACTTAAACAACATATCCAAGAATAGATTTAAAGTCACTAATGTAAAGACTGAACTTCAAATCACTCTAGGTTTAGTCAGAACACGTTCTGATCTCCTTAGAATAAAAAGTTAAACTACCAAAAATGCAGAAAGAAGAAAAAAGGGAAAACAAACCTCCCTGATTAGGAGCACATAAGGCCACACAGAGAGACGGTTGTGGTGAGGAAGGGGTGCCCCTCGTGGAGCAAAGCTGTGTTTATGATTCTGCCAGTAACAGGCTGCTGGTCCCTGCGGCAAATCCCTGCCCTTCTCTGGATCTCAGTTTTCCTCGATTTCAAATGGGGATAATAATTCCTGTCTTGGGAAAGTTCGGGAGTTTATCAGCCCTGGGGGAGATCTGCAGCCACAGGAGGAACAGCTTAAAGAGAGGGTGAAGGGGGAGGGGTGCGGAACAGCAGGGTGTTGCGCGGGGCTTACGGTCTCCATGGTAACGCACGGCAGCCAGGAGAGGAGGCGGGGCTTGAGAACCCGGAGCAGGAGGCTTTGAAAATGAAGGTTTGACAAAGAAAGCTCCCTCCTCCCTGGAGAAAGGCCTTCTCGGAGACAGAGCTCTGCACTCGAGCAGCCCTCTGTGCCGAGTGCACGTTGCTTCTTTGCTCACGTTACAGACAGGTCCAGAGAGAGGTCGAGTGTCACCAGCAAGTCACTGGCAGGGCGGGCATTCGAACCCAGCTGTGCCGACCTCTGATCCTTGCCCTTCTCTGTACCAGAATGTTGTTTCTCTGAACCTTGGTCTCCCCGTCTATACAATGAGACAGTTGAAAGGGTAGGTTTCCAAGGGCCCTTTGAGCTCTGACAGTGTTTGATCAAACTATTAGTAAACACAGCGGAGGTGGTGAATACTAAGAGGAGGATCATGCGGTCTGTGAGGCATGGGCTGATTTGTCTTTGCGTCCTCCAGCCCAATACATGGGGAGGCACAGAGGAGACATCTGGTATTTGTGGAATGAATGTTTATGCAAATGGACACATTCATTCTTTTGTTCCAGAAGGTTTACAGAGCACCTACTATGTGCCAGGTACTGTGATAGTTCAGAGAAGGGCTCACTCACTGAGGGCTGAAGGCTTACTGGAGAAGGAAGCCCTGCGTGAGGGAAAGGTGAGGAAAAGGGCGCCCAAGTGGGCGCAGGTGAGGGAGAGGACTCTAGTGCCTTGAGCTGCCCTACGAAATGCCCAGCATTCATGTCCTGGGGCTTCCCAGCCAAGCATGATTTCCCTCCATCTCCAGTCTCCAGAAGGATGATTTCATTCTCAGGCCTCCTGCTGGGCAGTGAGGCAGGCAGCCGGGCCAAGACCTTTTCTTGGAAAAGGTGAAAAAATTCTGTTGAAGAGGGTGGGGCAGGTGACCCCCTGCTGGCTTCTCCTAGGAGGGCCCACTTTGTTTTTGTTTGCTTTCCCAGCTGGCTTATAGGACGGGAGGTGTGTTGAGGTCATGCCTCTTCCTCAGCTGGTATGGCAAAAACAGCACTGAACTGGGAGTCAGAGACCTGGATTCAAATTCTGACTCTACCTCCAGCTCAATGTGTGGCCTTGGGCAGGTTGATTTTTGGTCCCTTGGTCTTACTTTGCTAAAAAAATATGGGGATAGTGATCTTTACAGTGGTGTAGTGAAAATCAAATGGGAAAATGGTTATGAAATCCTTCCTACCTCTTCACCAAAGTCATACTTATCATTTACTGTGATCCACAGGTTTTACAAACATTATCTATCAATACAATCTGAGCAACAATCCTGCAGTGTTGCTATTTGTTATTTAACATATGAGGAAACTGAGGCTCAGAGGAGTGAAGAAATTTGGCCGAGGCTACACAGCTAGGAAGCCACAGAGCCAAGATCCAGACCCAAGTCTTTCTGACCGAAGTATAACTCTAACAGCAGATCGCTTGGAATGTTTATTCCTTCACCAAATGACACTTATTGAGCATATACCATGAGATAGCTGGCAGCTGGGATAGATTAATTAATACAACACTATCAATCAGGGTGTCAGGAGGAAATAAATGGCATTTCTCAAATTGGGTAATTTTGAGAAGAGTTTAATAAAGGGATTATGTAATACAGGGACAAGGAATAGGGCAAGTAATGTTAGGGCACTAGTTACTACCCTTAGGCCTAAAGGAGCAAGGAGGGAGAAATTACAAGAATCTGGAGTCAAAGAGAGCTGTGGTAAGCACAGTGTGACAGGAGCTGTGTCCTTCCCATAGAGATGCAGCCAGCCCATGATGTAACTTCAAGGAGGAAGCCAGGGGAATTTATACTCTGCTGGGACTTTAGTTGACCAACCCCTAACAGCATCCGAAGGGCACAGTAGTGCCTTAATGTAAATCATAAAAATCATCCTTCTAAGATATGGAGAGTGGGTCTGGAGTGGCAAACAGAAGATGGCACAAAGACGTTTCTTTCCTCTAATGAGGGGCTTATCAAAAAACGGGGAAGACAGGTATATTCACAATTGTAATGAAATATGTGAAAAGAATTACACCAGTAATCTATTGCTGTGTAAAAATCTAGCCCAAAACATATGGCTTAAAACAGTAACCGCTTATTTGCTAATGAGTCTGTGGATTGGCACTTTGGGCTAGGCTTAGCTGGCGGTTCTTCTGCTGATCTCACCTGGGGTCACTCAGTAGTTGCAGTTATCTGGTAGCTCAGCTGGGAGCTGGTTGGCCTGGGGGCCTCAGTGGAGAGCTCACATATATTCTACATGGTCTCATCTGCCAGCAGGCTAGCCCAGGCTTCCTTACATGGTGACATTGCATTCCAAGAGGGTGAGAGAGGAAGCTGCAAGGTCTTTTGAGGCCTAAACTCAAAATAGCACAGTGTCACTTCTGCCACTTGCTGTTTGTCAAAGCAAGTTGCAAAGTCGGCACAGAAACAAAGGATGGAAAAATACATTCCACTACTGGATACGAGGGGTGGCAAAGTTACATTGCACTAATGCAATGCCATGTAGGCTTGTATAACCTATCTTAGTGGTAAGCCATCTTTCAACCGATGAATGAATAAAAGAAATCATAGCACTTTCCAAACTATTGTAATTGTGTATTAACCTGTCAGTCTTTCCCCAATGGCCTGAGAACTCCCCGAGAGCAGGAATTATGACTGATTCATTTCTTTGTTCCTAGAGCTCAGGACAAGGCACACAAAACATATTAAGTGTAGTTTATTGAATGACTGTGGCTGGGGGTGGTGTGGTGAATAGTCTACTCGTCCAAAGCCCTTGGAGCCACAAGTAGTACCCTCTTTAAATATAAAGTTGACATTATAGAACACTTCCTCCACCTCACTGAGACCCTTCAAATATTGCCATGGTCCATCAAGGTCAAATTCAACCCCCTCTTCCTCCACAAAGGTGTCCAAACTACTTCTTTTCTCCTGTTTTAGAATCTCTGCAACTCTAATGGCCTTTTACTCCACAGCTTGGCATTTGCTTTCAAAATCTTATTGTTCTCTAGGGATTTCATGGGTCAAAACTACTTTGCATCCCTAGTGAGTAATTCCCTAAGGGCAGGGCTGCATCCTCTATCCCTTAAGGCTTGTCACAGTGCTGGGTTCACAGTACATCCTCAATCAACACTCCCTGGGACTTCCCTGGTGGTCCAGTGGTTAAGACTCCACGCTCCCGATGCAGGGGGCTCAGGTTCGATCCCTGGTGGGGGAACTAAGATCCTACATGCTGCATGGTGCAGACAAAAAAACCCCCCAAAATAACAACAACAAAAACCACTCCCTGAGTGGAGCACCCACTCTGGATGGCCTTGATCCTGTGAGGTACGTAGAAGGTATGCAGGGAGCCACTCACACCCTTGTGAGTGTTCCACACATGAAAGCATCCCAGGTCTCTGGGACAGAGCAAGGCATGTTGCTCCCCTGGGCTCTGGCCTGTGCCCTGGGCTTTGGTTGCCTATACTCTGGCCCCTGAGCTAACTGGACATAGACCAGGAGAAGCAGTGTCCCAAATGGCAGTGGCATGGCCTCCTCCTGACAAGAGGAGAGATGTCCAAGGCTTGAGCCATTTCTTGTGGGCACATGATCCATCACTGTCCATCAGACTTCTGACATTTCAGGAACCAAAGGGGCAGCTGTTGAATAGGCCCTGAAAGCAGAGCTCCTGGTGGCAAATTTTACTTCAGTGTCATAAAGAACATAAAAAACTATCGCATAAGGTGCCGAGTTCCTTCCAATGCTTTAAACCCTTTCCTATGGCTCCTCCTTGCCAGGAGGATGAAGCCCAAGCCCCTTGATGTGGCAAAGACTTCAGGACTTGGCCCGTATATCCCTACAGCTTCATATCTCACCATCCCTCACCTTGACTGTAGTGTTCACCAAACTCAACTACTTCTTGTTCCTTGAAATCATCATATGCTGTCTCTTAGCTCTGGGTCTTTGTGTATCAGTTCCCTCTGCCTTGAATGCTATTCTCTGTCTTGTACCACAAACTCCCGTTCCCCCATCAGTGGATCCCTCAAGACAATTCGGGCATCCCTTTCTCCAGGAAGCCTTCCCTGAAGCTTTTGTCTGGGTTAGGGATCTCCCATAGATGCCATAGCCATGAACTCCTTGAGAATGGGGACTGGGATTTCATTTAGCCCAGATCCTGGCAGAGAATCACCGTCAATCAATGTTGAAGGAACAAACAAATGCGCATATTTGAGGACAGGCTAGAAAACCACCTGACAGGAGTGCCATAAAGGTGAGTGGAAGGTTCTAATATTTCCAAGTTCTAAGATCCAAGAGTTCCCTAATTCTTGGCCGAAGATTGAGACTTGGGCTCCACTCCCTCTAGAGCCCTCTCCCCAGTGAGCCACCGCCACCCCCTGCCCTGAGTGTTTGTTCTCAGGCAGGCACACACACATGTTCGGAACATAACCAGGAAAGCAATTTACAAGAAATAATTGCGGGTCAGTGTGTGCTTGGGAGCAGCGGTGAGCTCAGACTATTTCTGTCTGTGCGTCAGCCCACCGGCTTCCTTCCTCCTTGGCTGCCTTGGGGGAGGGGGTTCCTGCACCACCGGTTGGGCAGTTTGTTTCCAACCTAGGACTGAGGCAAGCCAACCCCATTGTGAGCCAGCTCTGGGGGCTGATTGAATTCAAACGGGAGAAGCTGAACAAGGGTGATGCGATGTGGCTTTTTGGAGGGGGGTGGGGGAGGAGCTTTATGGGGCCTGGGATGTGTAGGTCAGCAGAGGCGCACAGAAATCTATTTTCCGTCTATCACCACCCCATCCACAGAGGCTTCGGCTGGGGAAAACCTACCAGGCCTTCAGCCCTGCTCAGTGTGAGGTCTCCTCCTAGCCTCCCCAGCTCCGAATTCTCTTTATTCTTCCAGGCCGGTCGTGCTCAAAGGGTGGTCCGAGCCCAGCAGCATCAGCATCACCTGGAACCGGTTAGAAATGCAAATTCTGAGGACTTACTCCAGACCTACCCAATCAGACACTCTGAGGGCAGGGTGGGGGCAGGGAGCAACAATCTGTGTTTTAAACAAGCCCTCCAGCTGATCCTGATGCAGGCTGAAGTCTGAGGACCACGGGCTTAGGCCACTGATGACCACTTGAGTTTTTAGAATTTACAGATCGTCTCCCCCTAACAGACCATGAACAGCCTAAAAATAAGGTCTTTATAGGATTCTTCCTTGTAACCTGCCAGAAGGCCAGCACAGAAAGTGTCCTGAGAAAAACTGAATTTTCCTAATGGGGGTACCAAGGAGAGAGACAGGATCTGTGCTGTGAAAGGTCACATAGAGCATCAGTGACTAAATCTCCCACGTATCACCCATTCCTGCCACACACACACACACACACACACACACACACACACACACACAGGTACCCTAAGCTGTCTCTACAACAAATAACTTGCAATTCCTGGGCTGTGCTAGGCTCTCTCTCACTGTTTTTGAACAGTGACTCTGTCTCACCTGGAAACTTTGACTCATCTTTGATGATTCAGCTCAGACATCACTTATTCCTCCCTCCAGCTGCATGAAGGGCCACCACTGGGCCCACTGCCCTTTGGTGTACCCACCTCACCCTCCATATGAACCCCTTGAGGGCAGGAGCTGTGGCTGATTCCCTGTTGTTTCTGGTAACCTGCACAAGTCCTGGCACAGGATAGACACCACGGAATGGACAATAAGGGGACAAAGGTGCTGGGTTTAGAGTGCTGAGAATAACACACACACACACACACACACACACACACACACACAAGACCACAAAAAAAGCAAGACCAGAACCAAAATCTCTCGATTTGCAGCCTAGGGCACTTCTGAGATGACTCACCCTGTCTTGCTGCCCATCATATACCCTTGGCTGGTGCAGGCCCCATGCACAGATATCTAAGAGTGACCCTTCTACTGTTGCCAAATCCAGTAGTGAGTCGTATCACTGTCAGAAATGTCAAGAACTGCCTTCAGTGGCTACTGAGTCTCCCCATCTTTGCCTTGCGCCCCCAAGGCAAAGCCTAAAGCCATTGCCAAAATTGAGATAAGGAGAGCAGCTGGGAGAGAGGGGAGGCAGTCAGCATCCTGCCCTAAGATTCCTTTGCTATCAGACTAATAATATTTTAAAAACCCAATAATAATAGCTAACACAATGCTCTCCGTTAGCCAACACTGTTCTAAGTGTGATGCTTTGCATGGACTAAGTAATTTAATCCTCCCCCAAGCCTTACGAGATAGATATTACTGTTATCCCTGCTTGTACAGATGATTAGGCACAAATGTTACTTAGCAAGTAAGGGCAGGGACCAGATTTAAACCAGGCATTTGGCTCCAGAGTCCCTGCTCTTAATTACTAAGTTATATTGAAAAACACCTGTAATTTTTGGAGTTTTTGTAGCACTTTCATGTTTAGGAAGAGAGTTCATATCCATCAACTCATTGAACACTCACCATGACCCTGCAAGGGAACTGAGGCTCAGATAGACTAAGGGACTTTATCCAGGCCACACTGTGGAGCCTATTAACCATTTGTTCCCTCGCTCACGCGATCATTCACTCTTTCATTCACCTGAGGAACTGAATGATATTAAACATGGCTGGGCCCTGTGTATGTACTCTACACTCCCTCTCCTTCTGTTCCTTGGCAAGGGACTCACTCCAGGAGTGACACAGAGCTGCTGGAGGGGCACGAGTCACCTGCCCCTGGGTCCTGGTCATCTTCCCTGGGCTTCCTAAGTACATCTGCTCTGTGGCAGGAAGACCAGGTCCGAATTCTCTGATTCCCCAGGTTAGGCGAGGGGCTCCTCTGAGTCTCCACAGGCCCCAGGCTTCTCCCTGATCGCCTGCAGTTGTTACGACCATTTTACCGGGGACCCGTGTCTAAACTCCCTTCGGCCCACAGTGGGCCAGGCAGAGCACTATGGCTGGATCCACAGTAAGACCTGAGTGGGTTTGCTTGGAAAAGCCCTCATTTATGCCGCTAGGTTCCAAAGTCCCTTTGATTATCCCCAGCCCCACCTTTTTACCAAGAAGAGAGAATCCAGAAGAGGATGGTGTAGAAATATTTATTGGGTGTTTATGGAGCTGGGTCTAGATTGGGGACAGGGGCCTCCTCAGGGCTGCCCAGAATGTCACCGGCCATCACTGTAGCCATGAAGCAGTGCTGGAGGAGGCGTTTGGGGTCCACAGCCTGCTCTCCATTGCAGTCCGGCCATGGGTTCAGGAAGGGTGACTCTGCCCGAGAGGGCTCATTCCTGGCACCTCCACTGAATTGCCCATGTTCCCACCTTGGTGGTCAGGCAGTAGCTCATCAGGGTCTGGAAAACAGCAAGCCGAGGGCATGGGGCTTCCTCCTGCAGCCCTTCTCTCCATCAGGATCATACGCGCTGAACTCCCCTGAGTGCTTACCGTGGGCAGGATTGCGCTCAGAGTCTTAAATGCATCATTCATTTAACAAATATTCATTAACAATATACCACATCATGAACTAGGAGCTGTCAATGTTTCTCATGACCTTAACGTTTAATGGGGGAGACAGACAATAAACAATTGTTAGTATATATGAAGACTTCACCTTCACCATAAACCTGTGTGGTAGGTACTATTAAAAACTCATTTTATTTTACATTTGGTAGTGTATATATGCTAGCGGGAAGCAGCCACATAGCACAGGGAGATCAGCTCGGTGCTTTGTGACCGCCTGGAGGGGTGGGATAGGGAGGGTGGGAGGGAGGGAGACACAAGACGGAAGAGATATGGGAACATATGTATATGTATAACTGATTCACTTTGTTATAAAGCAGAAACTAACACACCATTGTAAAGCAATTATACTCCAATAAAGATGTAAACAAAACAAAACAAACAAACAAACACTCATTTTATAGGTGAAGATACAGGCTTACTACACAGCTAGCCTGCAGGGAAGTGCTGGAAATTTTAAAAGCATGTATTATTCTCTGCTTTAAGAATAGATTTCATGAGTCTCTTCACTGGCTGCTTAATCCTCTCCCCCTTTTATGACTGAGCTTGATAGGAAGCTCACTTGGCCTTATCATATCCCACTTCCCATTCATGACTTATTCTGCTGCAGCTTACTTGGTTTCTGCCCTCAACAGAAGGCACTGAATCCCATGGTTACTTATAAGTTATTGTCTCCCTTGGCTTATCGGGAGCATTTCACACAATTAAGCATTTCTGCCTTCTTGGATAAAAAGTATATCAAGTGTTCAAGCCAGAAATGTGAGTCAACTCTCACACCTCCTCCCCCTCCCCCTTTCCAAAGTCAAGCAATTCACCAGGTCCTGTTGATTCCACCAAATCACTATCTACCGTATCCACCCATTCTCTCCATCCTCAAGGCCACCACACTAGGTCAGGCTTTCATTTTCTTCTGCCCAGGAAAAACAGCCTTCGGCTGGGTCCCCTCCAGTCCACCCTCCAGGCTATAGCTGGAGAGATCTTTTTATTTATTTTATTTTTTTGGCTGTTTGGGGTCTTTGTTGCTGTGCGCGGGCTTTCTCTAGTTGTGGCGAGCGGGGACTACTCTTTGTTGCAGTGCGCGGGCTTCTCATTGCGGTGGCTTCTCTTGTTGCCGAGCACGGACTATAGGCATGCGGGCTTCAGTAGTTGTGGCGCACGGGCTTAGCTGCTCCACGGCATGTGAGATCTTCCCGGACCAGGGCTTGAACCCCGTGTCCCCTGCATTGGCAGGCAGATTCTTAACCACTGCATCACTAAGGAAGTCCAGAGAGATCTTTCTAAGGTGAAGTGAGTCCATGTACTGCTCTTTCTCAAAAGCATTCAATGTCTTCCCATTACCTGTGATCCTTGAGGTGCATTCAAGGTTCTTCATGTACTAGCCCCATCACCCCTTCTCTAGCTTTTTTACTACTACTCTTCCCTCAAGAACTCTATGCTTTATTATACCAAAATTTCATTTTTCCCTGAATGGATCCATTCCTTCACATCTATGGGTCTCCGCTTTTACTGTTTCTTCTGCCTGGAATGACATTTTATACCTTCTTTGTCTAGAAAACTCTTATGCTTTAAAACCCATTGATGGAAGAGACCGAGGATGAATGGTGCCTCTGAAACCAAGGGAAGAGTGAATTTCAAGAAGGAGGCTGTAGGGCTTACCTGGTGGCGTAGTGGTTAATAATCTGCCTGCCAATTCAGGGAACACGGGTTCGAGCCCTGGTCCGGGAAGATCCCACATGCTGTGGAGAAACTAAGCCCGTGAGCCACAACTACTGAGCCTGTGCTCTAGAGCCCGTGAGCCACAACTACTGAGCCCGCGTGCCACAACTACTGAAGCCCACACACCTAGAGCCTGTGCTCTGCAACAAGAGAAGCCACCTCAATGAGAAGCCCATGCACTACAACGAAGAGTAGTCCCCGCTCGCCGCAACTAGAGAAAAGCCCTCGCGCAGCAATGAAGACCCAACACAGCAAAAAATAAATACATAATTAAATTTAAAAAAAAAAAAAAAAGGAGGCTGTATGGGACATTGGACTTGGCTATACAACATCCATTCCACCTCTTCCCACCCAGTAATAGCAATTATGTTTGGGTAGGATTGGCCCCATCTCAGCTCCAGCAGGGGACCCTGATTGATCCCAGCCCATCAAGTAGTCCTGTTCCTTTGCTACAGGGATGAGAAGTCAGTGCATAGCATTTCCCTGGATTCAGTGATTGGTTTAGGGTTGGCACAGGACCTGAGGTAGTCCAATCAGGGTAGAGGTCAGGCCTTTTTTTCCCTCCTGGTTGAAGGAAGAGATAGCTCCCTCTTTCTCCTCCTGGCTAGATGGGAACAAAAAGCACACAGTCCCAGGGACTGCTGGCAGCCAACTTACTATCATGGGAAAAATCAGTCTGAGGAGAAAGCCAACACAAGATGGAGGGCAGAGCTGAGAGAATCTCAGAGGAAAAAGCCACAAGCATGAGGACATTGTGAACTTCTATTGAAACCATTCCTAAAACTCATCCTACTTTTGGACTTCTCATCTACAGAGCCAAAAAATTCCTTTTTTGTTTTGTTTTGTTTTGAACTTTCTATTTTTAATAATTTAAGGCTCACAAAAAGTTACAAAAATAGTAGAGAGTTCCATTGTACCCTTCACCTAGCTTTCCCCAATGATAACATCTTACATAACCATGGAGTAATTTCAAAACTAGGAGACTGCCATTGACATAGTACAATTGACTAAACTACAGATCCTATTCAATTTTACCCATTTTTATATGGACTTTTTTTTTGGTGTATAGTACTATGAAAGCTTATCACATGTGTAGATTTATATAATCACTACCACAATCAGGATTAAGGACTGTTCCATCACCACAAAGAAACCTTCTCATGCTATCCCTTTATAGTCATACCTTCCTCCTAAACCTAACTCTGGTAACCACTAACCTCTTCTCCACACTATCATTTTGTCATTTAAGAAGTGTTATATAGATGGAATTATGCAGTGTACAACTTTTGAGATTGGCTTTTTTCACTCTGTTTAATACCTTGCAATCTACTCAAGTTGTTATGTGTATTGACAGTTCATTCGTTATGCACATTTGTATATAGGTTTTTGTGCAGACACACATTTTCATTTCTCTAGGACCACTTAGGAGTGTGATTGCTGTTTTGTATGGTATAGTGGGCTGAATGGTGACCCCCAAAGATATCATGTCCCAATCTCTGGAATCTGTGAATGTTACCTTATATGGTTTTTGCAGATGTGATGAAATTAAGGCTTTTGAGATGAGGTTATCCTCAATTATCTGGATGGACCCTAAATGCCACCACAAGTGCCCTTATAAGAGAAAGGCAGGGATTTCCCTGGTGGTGCAGTGGATAAGACTCCACACTCCCAAAGCAGGGGGGTCAGGGTTTGATCCCTGGTCAGGGAACTAGATCCCACATGCATGCCACAACTAAGGAGCCCACGAGCCACAACTAAGGAGCCCGCGAGCTGCATCTGAGACCCAGCGCAACCAAATAAATAAATAAATATTTTTTAAAAAGAGAGAGAAAGGCAGAGGGAGATAGACACTCACAGACAGTGATGTAAAGACAGAGGTAGAGATTGGAGTGATACAGCTACAAGCAAAAGAATGCTGGCAGTCACCAGAAACTGGAAGAGGTAAGGAACAGATTCGCCCATGGAGCCTTTGATTTCAGCCCAGCACAACTGATTTTGAATTTCTGGCCCCCAGAACTGTGAGAGAATACATGTCTATTATGTTAAGCCACCAAGTTTGTGGTAATTTGTTACAGTGGCCATAGGAAACTAATACATGTAGTAAGTATGTTTAACTTTACGAAAACACCAAACTGTCTTCGGAAGTGGCTATACCATTCTAATTCCCACTAGAAGTATATAAGAGATCCAGTCGTTCCATGTCCTCACTTTGGATTGTCAGTGTTTTTACTTTAGGGTTCTGATAGATGAGAAGTGGTATCTCATTGTGGCTTTAATATGTGTTCTAGCTCCATTTATTTAAGTCTTCTTTGCTTTTCTTCATTAGCATTTCGTATTTTTTATCGTATAGCTCCTGTACATGTTTTGTTAGTTTTATACCAGAGCATTTCATTTTTTTCAGAGTGACTATACATGATATTGTATTTAAAATTTTGGTCTCCAGTTGTTTGTTGCTGGTATATATAAATACAATTGATGTTTGGGTCTGACCTTACATACTGTGACCATGCTGAATGCACTTATTAGGTCTGGGAGGTTGTTTTGTGCATCTCTCTGTGCCTGTTTTGCAGATTCTTTGGGATCCTTTGTTATTTAAGCTTGCATTTTAAGGCATTCCATTTGGTACAGGGATTTAGTTCAATCTTCTATTCAATGCAAGAATCTCTTTCACTGAATCCCACATTTAGCCTTTTCCTGGTTAACTTCCAGGCTTGGGGGTGCTCTTTTTTTTTTAAACCAAGAGTTACAATTGATGAACTAAATACGACTATGGTGATGAGGGCTCGCTTTACAAAAGTATTTCAGGTCTTATTCTAAGAAAGACCCAGCTTTATTGAATCAACATCTGCCTTCCTAAGGCTTCCCCCACTGATCCCAACTCTGTTCTCTGGCTTCTCTCAAAATGTCTCTTCCTCGTGCCCCAGGGTAGCCTTGCAGAGACTGGAGGTCCTAGGCCGTGAACCCTGAGACTCCTTTGCTTGAGGCCAAATGTCCCCAGCTCTTCAGCCGGTACTCACATAATCTGTTTCTCAGACCAAGCTGGTCACCTGCCTCTGATCACCTTCTGATTGGTCAAAGTTCCTCTGAAATTGTGGGTCTCTGAGCAGCTGGCAGTCAGGGCTCAGGGGGAATCCTTGGGCTTCTAGGAGCTATAAAACCTTGGCTCAGATCCTCATTCTGATATTAAATCATTGTGCTACTTTGGGCTAACTTCTTCTCCTCTCTGGATCTCAGTTACTATTCTATAAAATGGGGTAGAAAGTAGGGCTGGTCTTGTTTTTCTCTTTCTTTTCCCTGGAATTCCAAATTGTAAAGGATTCTGTCTGTATAATAGACTGCCTTTATTAGGTACTAGCTCCCCCCCTCCCATTTTCTATTAAAGAGTTCTGATTAGCAGGAAAGAGCCCGTGCTAATTACCCTCCTTGGACTAATATAATTCTAGCTCAAAACAAAGAAACTTGGTCCCAGTAAAACCTTTGAAATATTGGAAATTGCTCAAGAATCCTCATTGCTATATTTGGGGACCCTTGGGTGATATACTTGGAACCCAAAGTTGGGAACCTGTGGAGTGGATGCTAAAATGTTACCTCTGAGCTGTGACAGCTGATGCATTCTATTCAACTGCGAGTAAAGAAGGACCATCATTCTCTTGCGTCCAGACTCTATAATTTTGTTAATGTAATCTGAGCTTCCACTCACCCTTTTTTGGCAGATACATCACAATGCAGGTTCATACTGAACTTGTGTACCCAACATGTCTTTTTTATATGATTATCTTTCCCAGATCCCACGGATTCCCTCACATATGTATCCCAGGGCCTTCAGTTCCACAACCCTTCAATTCCCTTCCAGGGAAACCAGCAGAATAGGCAATGGTCCAACTCTTGAGCACTCATATATATTTCTGCCTCTTCCTCTGGCTAATATATAATGAAAGTTATTAAAGTCCCTCAGTGGTGCCGGAAGCCTGGGGGAGGGAGTTCTATCTTATAAAGGTGCTAGCCAAGAGGCACTTGGAGAGGAGGATGCCTAAAGGCAAATATAAAAAGTTCAATTTTCAAGCTACAATAAGATCCATGTTTGGCTAAGACACACCGGTACAACAATCTTATCTGATTCTCCTAACAACTCTCTGAGGGTGGGTGTTATTATTCCATGTTATAGATAAATAACTGAGGCCCAGACAGAGAAGGTTAGCACTGACACAGGTATTAAGTATTGGATCCAGGATACACTTTCTGTTCTGCTCGATTCCAAAGCTTGGGCTCTTTCCACAGAGCAAGCATACCCTTAGTATAGGTTAGGAACTCTGTTAGGTGCTGGGGATACAAAGGCGCTTAAGACATGGTTCCTATATTTGAGATATTAACAGACAGGTTGAGGAGACTAACATGTAAAAATCTAAGTGCCTAATAATAATAAAAATGAGGGTTACTCATTGTTAAAAGTCTACCATGTATCAGAGACTAAGTAGCTCCTATGTAAGCATCACCTCTAGGTTTATAGCTTTCTTGGTGGGTATTATTGTACACATTTTACAGAGTAAACTGAGGCCCAGAGAGAAGTGACTTGCCTAAGGCCACACAATGAGAGTGACAAAGTCAGGATTAGAGCCAGATTCTCTGATACCCCAGCCCAGTGTTGTGCTTTCCTACCTTTCTCCAGGGACCTTTTGGCCAGTCCCCCCATTACCTGGGGTCTTAGCCTGTAGTGACCAGCCAGGAAAGGAGTTCTCAGATTCTCTCCCTGCTTGGAGATGAGTCAAGACTGACCCATCACTGAGGCTTGTTTGGGTCATAGGTACTACCTCCCCAAGTGTGGTTAATTAAAAAGCAGGGCTTCCCTGGTGGCGCAGTGGTTGAGAGTCCGCCTGCCGATGCAGGGGACACGGGTTCGTGCCCCGGTCCGGGAGGATCCCACATGCCGTGGAGCGGCTGGGCCCGTGAGCCATGGCCGCTGAGCCTGCACGTCCAGAGCCTGTGCTCTGCAACGGCAGAGGCCACAACAGTGAGAGGCCCGCGTACCGCAAAAAAAAAAACAAAAACAAAAAGCAGTGGGCTCTGAGGAAGTGGAACCTGGAAGGTAAGAACGCCTGCTACAGGAAAAGATCTTTGGCCCAGGAAGCAAAGGCTTGGCCAATTGCCTGGGTGACCTTGGGCACATGAATGTCCTTTTCTGGGCCTCAGCAACCCATTGATACAGTGAGAACATCAGACTTGATTTCTAGGAGCCCTATGAATAAGTGAGAATGGCTGATTAATGATATCCCCACCAACAATTTTCAGAGGAGGATGAGAACTGAACTCTTGTCTTTCTTTTTTTCCCCCCACTTTTTGTCTCTTATTAAAGGTACCTAGGTTGGAATATCAATTCCACATTTACCTCACTCACCCCATCTGTAAAATAGGATTGATAATAACCACCTGGTAGAGTAGTTGAACGGGTTAAATGGGATAATATGTTTAAAGTCCTTGGCATAGTGCCTAGCACAAACGTAGAAGCTCGGTCAGCCTTCTGATCAAGCTAGTTCCTCACAAAGTACGAGAAAAAAAAAGTTTATGGTCTTTGTTGCATCCCAAGTTTGAGGGATGGGGTAGGGTGGGGGTAATGGGACAGTACAGACCATCTGGGCAGCAGAAGGAGCCTATTTTCAGAAGCTCTGTTCTATTTCCACTCTGCTCTTGCCAAGGAACTCCCCGTCCCGTCCTTGCCCCCCGACTCAGAGATCAGGACCCCAGGTACCATGTGCAATGAGTGTGGGCTTTAGCGTGGGGAGATCGGGGTTGACATCCCAGCAGTACATGCTCACCAGCTGTGTAGACTCGGCCATTCACTTCCCTTGGCTAAAGCCTTGATTTCCTCCCCTGTAAAATGGGGCTAATGATCTCTCTACATGTCCTACCAGAGAAGGAGATGGAAACAGATGAAAGTCTGTGTAAGGGGGCAAGCTCTGATTAGTGTAAGGTAGCGGCCTGTAAACATCTCAGATGCAGGAGGGACAAGAGGCTCCTGGGTTGATGCTGTGGGTTCAGAGGAAGGAGAGGACAGCACTTAATGAAGAAAAAAGGGAGGTGCTAAGAGCTGAGTTTGGGCAAAAGGCAGAGAGAGCCCAAAACTGTCATTTAGTGAACAGTCAGGAAATGCATTTTCCATCTGAAAAATAAGAAGCAAATAGCAAGAACACAAGCTGTGTCAAACCCTGGTGACTGAATAATTGAATAACCCAGCTGGTGGCTGAGCAGTGAAAAGCAGGAGGGTGGTTTTCATTCACAGGATCGACGGACAGGTGAACTGTGTTCCCTTGAGTTAGAAAGGCTACAGGGAATAGGGTGGGGAGAGATGAGGGGAGCAGGGCACAAGCAGAAGCACCCCACACACCTGACCTGGTGAGGTAGAAAGAGTAGGACTTTGGAGGCAGAAAAACACACATATTTGAATTCCAGCTCTGCAATTTACAAACTGTGACCCCTTGGGCTAGTTATCTGACCTCCCTGGAACCTGGTTTTCACATCTGTAACATGGGTGATAATAACACCTACCTCACTGGGGTAGTTTGGAAAATTAGACAAGATAGTGCATGTAAAGTTTCAAATGGTATCTGGCATAAAGTAGGGACTCCCCTTTCTCAGCACAGGGATAAGGAGAGGAAGGAAGGTGGAGGTGGAGTTGGCTCTGTCACTCACTCAGTAGGTGACTGAGGCCTCGGTTTCCTGATCTGTAAAATGGATAGTAATAAGTTCTGTACTCTGCCTGGTTATTGTGAAGAGCAAATGAGATGGTCTATTTAGAGCTAATTCATTCCTTTTAACTGCAGTATCATATTTTATTATTCCTCTACTGATGGACACTTAGTTTGTTTCCAGTGTGACAAGCTGTCATGGAATCCATCTTTACAAGTCCTCTCCTAGTGCAACTATATCTCTAAGGCAGATAATTAGAAAAGTGGAATTACTGAGTTATAGGGTATGCACATTTTTAGTTTAAATGGATAGTGCCAAATTGCTCTACAAAGTGGTTTTACCAATTTATTCTTATCAGTGGTATATGAGAGTGTCCATTCCCTCCATGTAACCTTCTCACTATTAATGTGATCCATTTTTGGAGTTTTGCCAATGTAATCATTTTAAAAAAAGGTATGTCATTCTTAAATTGCATTCTCCTGATTATTAGTAAGGTTGGGCATCTTTTCATGTGTGTTGGGCATTTGTATTTTTTAGTGGATTATGTTTTTCTCACTTGTTCAAAGATATACTTATATATTCTTGATATCAATCCTGTCTCTATTTTAGATACAGTTGATTCTCATTAGTCACTGTAGTTATGTTCTAAAAAGTCACCACAAACACTGAATTAGCGAATACTGAATTATTGCTCCTTGGGGAATTACAAAGTTAGGTTCCTGTGAGCCTCTGGTCACATTTTTGTCAGTCAATCAATATATAACTTTGTTTTGTGTGTGTTTCTGTTTAAAAACACCTTATTTAATATATATTGCTAATTCATTAACATTTAACTCATGGCCAACAGCACTATACCTCCTGTCTGAGCAAAGTGTACTGAACACATGTATTTTTTCCATAAGGCACATGACAGCCTTGTACTGAGGAATACTAGACAGAACTTCAGCATTACTTTAGGGGTCATTTTCAACAGCGAAACCGCCAACAAAAATCATAAAAATGTGGCACTAAATATACCACGAAAAGGACACTTGTTTACTGTATAAGAGCAGAAACAAGAAGGCAGAGCATGGCCTTCCTTGTTCAACCGCAGCTGAGAATGTGTGTGATAGGGCAACTCAAATTTTTTGTTGCTCTGTGTACATCCACATCTGCACATGACCTCAAAAACACTGAAAGTATTGATTTTTGAGGTTACAAATTAATTCTAGCAAGTAGGCAAATTCACAAGTATGGACTCTGCAAATAATTAGGATTGACCGTGTGTGTGTATTTATATCTTTGCAGTCCACCACTTGTTTTTTAACTTTATGTATGGTATCTTTTGTATTATTTGTATTTGATGTCTATTTGTATTTGATGTAGGCAAATTTGCCAATATTTCCCTCATTTTTAAAATTAAACATTTTATTCATGTTATTATATTCTTTAATTAGTCTGTTTCTGGAGTCTCTATTCTAGGGTTTCTCAACATCAGCACTATTGACATTCTGGGTCAGATAATTCCTTATTGTAGGGTGCTGTCCTATATATTGTAGGACGTTTAATAACATCTTCCTGTAACAAATAGGATGCTGACTATAATCAAATTATTTTGATTAACAATGAGCACATGGAAGAGTTTGGGATGGAAATGTCCATATCATGAACCTCCTGAGAAATGTGCTGCTGCTTCAGAATATTCCAGAAACACTTTTGAGGCAAATGTTCCGAACATAATTTCTAAATATCTCCCCTCTGCAAAGGTGCTAACCTGCTGAATACAAGGAAATCATGTGACCTCTTTCTTACCTGTAGTCTGTAAGCTTAATCCTGGGTCCAACTTTGTGTGGGGTTTTGAGCTGATGAACAGGTAACAAAGCACACAGGCAGTGACAATGAAGGCCGGGAGGACCACTGCTGCTATGGACAGGCCCACAAGAGCACCAATACTGGGGAGAGAAAACCATAAGGGAGCAGAGGGTCAGGAAAGGACTTGGGAAGCAGCATGTTATAAGAGAAGTATTGTAGGTGTTATAGGAGTCAGCTGACTTTAACTTTTGTTCGTCTCTCCTTGCCTTAAACAGGTTTTCTGGCCCTAAGCATGGGAAAGAGCATCAACTATGTGGCAAGTACTCACCACATACATAACTTGACATGGCTCAGTGTCACCATGTAGTTGGGACTCAGTATGTGTTCCCTTTCTTCTCCTCTCCTTTCCTCAACCTGCTCCCACCCCAGGAAGCTAGAGATGATCTTAAAGAGCCCTCCTCACACTGCTGTTTCTTAAAAATCAAGGGACTTTCCTGGTGGCACAGTGGTTAAGAATCTGCCTGCCAATGCAGGGGACACTGGTTCAAGCTCTGGTCCAGGAAGATCCCATATGCCACAGAGCAATTAAGCACGTGAGCCACAACTACTGAGCCCACGTGCCACAACTACTGAAGCCCGCGTGCCTAGAGCCCATGCTCCGCAACAAGAGAAGCCACCACAATGAGAAGCCTGCGTACTGCAATGAAGAGTAGCCCCTGCTCGCCGCAACTAGAGAAAGCCTGCACGCAGCCACAAAGACCCAACGCAGGCAAAAATAAATAAATTTATCAAAAATCAAGACACATAGCAGGCCTTAGTTCAATACCCGCTGTCCTTCCAGCTTCAAGGTAATTTCTGACCCAGTCTCTAGTGGGTCATCACACCAGTGTGGACTCCACGTCTAGAACACCTCCCTGCTGCTGGTCCCTCACCCCACAACTTCACTGCCTCTGCCCCAAGTCAGGCCTTGGTCACCTGGTCTCCATACAACTACCTTCTGGCTCATTTTGGGGTCCACTGTCTTTCCTGTTTCACATGATCTCTCCCATCATCCCCCCACATCAGAATTTCACCTGTCCTTGAAGGCCCATCTCAAATGTCTCCTCCTCAGCGCTTTCCTTGGTCCTCTTTCTCTCTCCTTTCTTCTTCCAGGCCAGGCCCACCCAGCCAGAACACCTACTCTGGGCCTTTAGCACTTCCTACTTGGTCAGACAGCCCAATGTGGTAGGGAAAGAACAGAGCTTTGGAACTCTTACAGACCCACCTAGTTTAGGACCCAGGTCTGTACCTAACTCGATGTGAGATCTTGATGAAATTACTTAGCCTTTTGAGCCTCAGCTTCTTTGTCGGAAAAGTGAGAATGATCAAAACACAGCACCTCACAGGTGGTAGTGAGGATGAATGATATATGTAATATACTTGGTGCATAGAAGTTCAACATATTCCTCATGTGTTCTTTGTAGGGAGACTGAGACCATGTTTAACTGGCTTTGTTCTCTCCTTGTACAAGCTCCAGCACATAGCAGGCACTTAGTAACTATTATTGAGTACCTACTTTGCACCAAACACTGTGGGATGTTCTCCAAATAGTAGGGGATAGGTAGCACCAGGATTGTTTTTGTGCCCTTTCTGCCTGTGATTCCTGCAGCTTTTCTGCCCCACCCCCAGCCCTGACCCCAGCCTCAGATTCCTGCCTTTGCCATTTCTGTTGGATTTCACTCCCAGCTAGCTGATGGCTAACTTCCACTAAACAGAAACACCTTAGAGCTTTGGAGAGTGTGTTTTCCCAAGGCTAAATAAATTATTGGATATCCCTGCAGTGGAATAGTATAGAACCATTAAAAACATGTTTTCAAATAATATTTAAGATCAAGGATAAATTCTTTTTTTTTAACATCTTTATTGGGGTATAATTGCTTTACAATGTGTGTTAGTTTCTGCTTTATAACAAAGTGAATCAGTTATACATATACATATGTTCCTATATCTCTTTCCTCTTGCGTCTCCCTCCCTCCCACCCTCCCTATCCCACCCCTCCAGGTGGTCACAAAGCACCGAGCTGATATCCCTGTGCTATGCGGCTGCTTCCCACTAGCTATCTACCTTACGTTTGGTAGTGTATATATGTCCATGCCTCTCTTTCGCTTTGTCACAGCTCACCCTTCCCCCTCCCCATATCCTCAAGTCTGTTCTCCAGTAGGTCTGTGTCTTTATTCCTGTCTTACCCCTAGGTTCTTCATGACTTTTTTTTTCTTAAATTCCATATATATGTGTTAGCATACAGTATTTGTCTTTCTCTTTCTGACTTACTTCACTCTGTATGACAGACTCTAGGTGTATCCACCTCAGTACAAATAGATCAATTTCGTAAGGATAAATTCTGATGAGATAATGTTAAGTGAGAAAAGCAGGACCCACTACTAATTATATAGTGTAGTCCTAACTTAAATAAATAAACATAAACATAACATGTACATGCATAACATAACATAGGTAAGGTTGGATGTAAATACACTAAAATGCTAACGGGCTGTCTCTGGGAGTAGCACAGGCTGTGGATGTCCTGTCTGTGTCCCATTGGGTCTTACAGTTGTGGAATATTCTGGCCAGGGTTTCAAAAGCCCGCAAACGTATCTCTTTGTCTGAGGGCTTTCTTGGGCCCAGAACAGTCTCTGTCTGCACGTCGAACAGGTCAAAAGTACAGGAAAATTAATGCCTCCCTTCTCCCACCAGCACACAGTCAATGACTGAAAGAAATTGGTATGTAACTATCCAGCTTCCTGGCCCTCAGATGGGATGACTCTGAGAGTATGTTCTACACTGGCTGGCAGAGTTCAGCAGTTTAAGCTCTGGTGGCCCTTGGTGGTGACTTGCGTGGTAACACCATCATTAGCTCCTTCCCTTTCCCATCTCACTTCCCCACCCTGTACCAGTATTTTCTAGGATTGCTGGTCATATAAACTACTTGCCCTCAAATCCTTGTTTCCAAGTCTTCTGGGGAGCCCAAGCTAAGACACTGGATTTCTCATGGTTGCTTTCCTTTTTTGTTTCTCCTGTCCGTTCCACATTTTCCACATTGAGCATATAGTACTTTTTAGTTCTTTAGGACTAGTTTACTACTTTTTAGTTTACTATTTAACTAAGTATTATCTCCTTTCTTGAGATACACTCACTGTTTATAAGGCTGTTATCTGGAAGACTCGTGCTCAGGTTGGGACCACACCCTTTACAAGGGACATCCATGGGCACCTAGCTGGAAAAAGCCCTGTAAAAGTAGGATCCTTTGAGGAGTGGGTGAGAAAGCTGGGGGAATATATTCCAGATCAGCGGTCAGTCTGGTAGTGGGCACTGCTCTGATGGTCTGTCTGGGAATGGACGAACAAGCTCCCAAGGACAGAGCTGGGAACAACAAGGGAGGGTCCAAGGGGGAAAATCTGTACTCAGTATAAGATGAACTCAAATGATCAGAGTTTTCCCATGGTGAATGTACTGCCTCAAGAGGTGGTAAGTTTCCTATTGTCGGACAGGTTTGCACAAGACCTGGATGAATCCACCTTTCAATGAAGTTAGAGATTCCTGCCTATGGTGGGAAATGGGATTGAAGAGCTGCTAGCCTTCTAGGATTTCACAGATCTATGACTCTGAAAGATAGGTAATCCACTGTGACTTCTAGGAAAGAACTGGAGGGATGGTCTAACATTTGTTGGGTTTTTTTTTTTTGCAATATGCGGGCCTCTCACTGTTGTGGCCTCTCCCATTGCGGAGCACAGGCTCCGGACGCGCAGGCCCAGCGGCCATGGCTCACAGGCCCAGCGGCTCTCCGGACGCGCAGGCCCAGCGGCCATGGCTCACAGGCCCAGCGGCTCTGCGGCATGCGGGATCCTCCCAGACCGGGGCACGAACCCCTGTCCACTGCATCGGCAGGCGGACTCTCAACCACTGTGCCACCAGGGAAGCCCCTTTGTTAGGGTTTTTGAGTCAGACAGTTCTAAGTGTGAATCCTGGTTCTCTCACATATAAGTTGAAAAATCCTTCACCTTTTGAGCTTCATTTTCTTCATTCATAAAAGTTACTATATCACCAAGTGTCCATAGAGATTAAATGAGATAGTGTATATACAGTGCCTGATCGCCAGTTCTGCCCTCCAGCAAGGCTGCTGCCTTTGGCTCACATCCTGATAAAAAACAGGATGGGGCTTCCCTGATGGCGCAGTGGTTGAGAGTCCACCTGTCGATGCAGGGTACACGGGTTCATGCCCCGGTCCAGGAAGATCCCACATGCCGCGGAGCGGCTGGGCCCGTGAGCCATGGCCGCTGAGCCTGCACTCCGCAACGGAAGAGGCCACAACAGTGAGAGGCCCACGTACTGCAAAAAAAAAAAAACAAAAAAAAAACAGAACTACTGATAAAGGATGTTTGGAAAGTCAGCCAGACATGTGATAGCACCAGCTGCTTTTCCACAGGGAGTCTTCATTTCCTGAGACATGCTTTTTTTTAAAATAATTTATTTTATTTATTTATTTTTGGCTGCGTTGGGTCTTCATTGTTGCACGTGGGCTTTCTCTGGTTGCAGTGAGCGAGGGCTACTCTTCGATGCGGTGCGTGGGCTTCTCATTGCCGTGGCTTCTCTCATTGCGGAACACGGGCTCTAGGCGCGCGGGCTTCAGTAGTTGTGGCTCACGGGCTCTAGAGCACAGGCTCAGTAGTTGTGGTGCATGTGCTTAGCTGCTCCGCGGCATGTGGGATCTTCCTGGACCAGGGCTTGAACCCATGTCCCCTGCATTGGCAGGCGGATTCTTAACCACTGTGCCACTAGGAAATCCTGAGACATGCTTTTAAAGACAGCAATTCTTCTTGAGCACTACCCAAGGAAACAGTGTTTACCTGCTGATTTTCATGTTTTTAAGGGCCAGCTTTCATGAAAAGGGCCAAATGGAGTCCAGAACAAAACATGTTCTCCACCCTGCAATGGCGGGGCTCTGACATCCCATGCCGGAAGGGTTGTTTCAGGGTTTGGAGTATACTGATCACCTAATGTCCTGAGGACCCCAGTTTCCCTCCTCCACTTTACAATTGTCTGTGATGTTTATGAACCATATTATAGCCATGCCTAGGAAGAGTCAGCCCTGCAGGCCAGAACCTTTCAGCTGCCCTTGGGGTCAGAGAATGGAAGCACACAACATGCAATGTGACCTCAGAGATCACCCCATCCAACCCTCTAGCTCACTGTCTGAGCCACTAAAGCACTCTATGTCTCAAGAGGGTCCAAGGCAAGGAGAGGGACCCCAAGGGGTGTATAGGGAAGGGGGTGGTAGTAGTGGGATGGGATCCTGGCTGGGTGCTGAGGAGTTTACTCATCTCTGTGTCTCCAAGTGCTACAACAGTGTCCAGAAGACAGCAGAAGGTCAGTGAGTATCTTTTCAAGTGATCTGAGTAGAGCAGGTTATGAGAGCCAGGCTAGATTTAGACATTTGTGCAGCAGCTCAAGCCTGGGCTTGGGACCAGATAGGCCTGAGTTTTCATCCCAGTTCTGCCACTTCCTCTCACTGGGGTACTCTAAGATAGTAACTTAACCTCTTTCAAGTTTCCTCATCTGTAAGATGGAGAGAAGATGTGCCAGGGTTGTGAATGTGTGAATGCGTCTAGCCCTTGGTGGTGTTAGGTAATGTTCTTTAAATCTCAGTGTACCACGACATTGTTCGAAGATCTTGGACAATTCACTTTCATATTCTGAGCTTCACTTTCCCCACCTATGAACCAGGGAAAGGGAACTCCCTTTTACTGAGCACCTACTATATGCACTAGTCACTTTCACATGCATTATTGCACTTAATCCTCACAATAATTCCATGAGACAGGTATTACTATTGCCATTTTAAAGATGACAAAAGAGACTCGGAGATAATTTGCCCAAATTCACATAGCTAATAAGGGACAGAGCCAAAGTTTGGACCAGGTTCTAACCAGCCCCAACGCTCCACACTGCTTCCATACCTCAAAGGGAGGTCAGCGCTGTCATATTTCAATACTCAGCTCAGTACTGAGTACACAGTGGGTCTTCAACAAATACTCCATTGTTATATTTTAGATGCACGTCATATCTCTTTAAATGGACTGTGAACTCCTCAGAGAGGGAATCATTGATTTCTGTGTCTCTAATGCCAAGCCTAGCACCTGGCACAAAGCAAAGGCTATAATGAATGAATGCAAATATGGACGAACAGAGAATATATGAATATAATTCCCCAGGTGACAGCAGTCAAATGTGCAGGATCTGAAAACCTGGCCATCTGAAAATCCTTTGGAATTACAGACTGAGCAGTCTAGAAAACTAATATCTGTAATTGTTAGTGGCATATGCCACGCTGATTTTACCTCTTGATCTCATTTGGTCCTTGCCCTAGTCAGAAATCATCCTCCCCATCTGATAGATGAAAAGAGAGAGGCTCAGAGAGGTTTCAGAGGCAGACTGTCCTTTCCTACACAGCAGGCATACAGCCTCTGGTCACATACTTCCAGAGACAGGAAGATCACTGTCTACTGAGGCAGCCCACTCCATTTTCGCTGATGCCTGTTTCCCAGAGCAGGCTCAGGGTCAGGTCCTATTCTCTGGGTGAGGCCTTTGGAGACCCACAGAGATTGAGACCTGTTACCCTCTCAGTCCCACACTTGGGTTCCAGGAATGTCAGCACTGGCCTAACCACCTGCTTCTCTGAACTAGTGGGGAAACTGACGTCCTGTGGTGGGGATTCACCCAAATTACACCAATCTGGCTTCTGCTGTGGCATCATGTCATTGTCTCATTATGGAGTTGGAGGCAACTCTGAGTCTTTGGTCTTCTGCCTTAGCTCAGAACTCACCACAGGGTCTGGCATTGCTAAGGCCTCAGGAAGGGGTGGCTGAAAGCATGACTAAATATGAGGGGGAACAGAAGAATTGAGGTTGGGCTGAGGCTCGGGCTGAGTTGGGGTGTAGCATCAGGTGAGGTATTAAGGCTTGAGAGTGAGGTTTGAATGTAGGTCTAGATAATGTTTGGAGTTGGGGTGAGGAGGAGAGCTGAGGTGGGCTTGCAGGGAGGACTGAGGCGGAGGTTAGGGCTGCTGATAGAGCAAGTACTGGGGAGTGGGTTAGGTCAGGGATGAGGCTGATGATGGCATTAGGGAGGGGACCCTGGTTGGTACTTGGATAAGGGAGGAGTCTGGGTATCCTGTGAAGGCTGCAAGATGGGAGTTTGCTGTTAGGCTGGGGCTTGTTATGTAGTTTGAGGTTGGGTTGAGGGTGGTGGATGATGATGTTTGGAGTGGGGATGAAGTGAAGGTTTTTCAGGGTAGAGTTGGTGTGAGGTTCAAGGATGGATCTGAATAATGGTTGGGTCAAAATGGGGGAATGGAGCGGAGAAGCGGCCGCAGGGGGAGCTGGGTTGGTGACAGGGCGAGAGCCTGAGAGGGTAACGACTGGGTGGGTGTCGGTGCTGACGTTGTGGTGGGCACCTGGATGAGGACTGAGACTTTAGCAGGCGGCTGGGCCGAGGATGGAGCACGGGGGCTAAGACTGGAGTGGGGTTCTAGGTGGGGTTAGGGCCAGGGCCGGTACCTGAGCCACCACATGTAGCTGTGCTCGTAGGGGAAGAAGCTGTGCGGGTCGTCGCAGCAGTACTTGTGGTCGCGGAAGCCGCAGCAGAAGACGGCCGCCGAGAGACGAACGGACGGGGACAGAACTGAGCCCGAGAAAGATACAAGGAGAGAGGCAGAGATAAGCAGAGAGACAGAGATTGACGCAGAGACAAGGAGGACACAGCGAGGGGCGCGGAGACGCAGCGGTTAGAGACCTAGAGTCCCCGAGGACGGAGGGAGGCGACCAGGTACCCGACAGGGCTCGGCAGGAGGGGAGATGGAGGAGGGAGAGAGAGGGAGGAGGAGGGCGTGGAGAGCGGCGGGAAGGCGGGCGGGAGCCGGGAGGAGGGAGCCGCCCGCGTCTCTGCCAGCGTCCCCCACCGGCCCCACTACGTTCCCAGTTTATACACTAGGGCGCTGGGTGCTCAGAGAGACAGCGCATGTCCCGGGTGGCAGAGCGGGAATCGAAGCCACCGGCTTGAATTCCACATCTGCGCTGAGCACCCGCCCTTGTGCTAGGCGCTGTGCGGGGCAGTCCCAGGCTAGTGCAGGACACAGACAGGGGACCTGCCATGGACCACACAGTAGAGTCAGTATAGGGATGATCAATGCACGACCTCACTTAACCTTCACAACAACCCAGAGGACCAGGGATTTTCATACTCATTTTATAAATGAGAGCTTAGGGTCAAATTAAAGTCATTTTCCAGGGCTCTTAAAGCCCATGGGATTTTAACGTGGGTCTGTCTTGTTCCCAAGCCCTTGCTCTTTCTGGGGTTCTCGCAGAGCCTCTTTTCCAGTGACTTTTATATGTTGTCATCATCTGGCTTCCTTGCCGGCCACTTCCTTTCCCTGAGCAGCTAACTCATGCACTGACATGTTCACGCTCCCCTGTTCATACTCTCTGCCACACTGGCCTAGGACAAAGGGGGCTAGTGGATGTCCAGATGGTAACTCCACCCAGCAGGAAGCAAAGCCAACACACCTCTCGGTTCTCAAACATCATTTCCATATCACAAGGTCGGCGTTCTCACTAGGATCAGAGAACCACAGTCTGAAGGAACTGTATGAAGCCTTTGGAGACTGCCTGTCTGTCCTCTCAGGGTACACTGGGGAAACCCAGGCTCTGAGAGGTGCACAGTATGGCCCAATTACACTGAACCAGGACTAGGGACAGCTGAACTTTAGTTGTCAATACTTCCCATTCAGCCAATCACAGAGTGTTGGAGCTGAAAAGGACCTATGGGTCATGTAATCAGTTACTGAGTTACAGCTGGCATTAAAAAAAAAATTAATGGAATAGAAAATGCGCACTGCAAATAGCAAAGTTAAGTATTCTTCCATAAAATGCTTGTTTCATTTACATGTGTCTCTGTGTACTGTGGTCCAGATCACAATGTAAAATGCATTTCTTATTTTGAATCAGGTCAAAAAGGTTTGAAAGCCACTGAATCTGACACCTCCCATTGTACAGATGGGCAGGGACTCACTCAAGATTACAAAATATTTAGCTCTCCTCATTTCTCACAGCAGTGGATAGAGTAGGAAAGAGCTAATGTGATGCCTTGGGAGTCCCTAATTACTCCATCCCTTGCTTTCAGTGTGTATGGGATAAATCATGGGCATCAGGGGATCTGGGCTCAAGCCCTAGCTCTACCCCTTCTCTGCTTTTTCTCTCTGTGCTTCAGGTTCCTTTTCTTCATCCAGGTCAGCTCCTCAGATACTGATGTGTGCCATGCCCTTGACCTGGGCTCTGGGGCCCCTGAGAGAGATCAGATCTGGGTCTGCCCTTGAGAAACACTGTATAGTGGGGCAGTCGGACAGATGATGACAGGACACGGCAGTGAAGGGGGAAATTCAGGGACCATGGCCACGGAGGGATCACCCTCTGAAGGAGAAGGGAAGAGTTTTGAGGGGGTAGTGTCTTCAAGGGTCACTGTAAGGTCAAATATGAAAACTGGAAGGAATTGTTATTATCCTCCAGAAAATTCCTCCCCTAGGCTGTGAACCTCTGGAAACTGGGAACTGTATGACTACTTTAATGGAGGTGCACTTTAGCCTCTTTATTAGATGGAGAGCAAAGAGAAAGGGTGGAGTCCTGTGGAAAGGATTGGGGGTCTCCTGGAGACATGGGATTCAGCTGTGAGGTACAAAGCACTCTGCTCTGGCTTTTGGCAAAATTGGGAAGCTGTCAACAGTTTCCAAAGCCCTTTTCCAGCCAAGAATTAATTTGTTCCTCCAGCAACCCTGTGGAGTGAGCCAAGCAGGGATGATGGGGCCCCTGAGAGAAATAACAAGGCCAATGTCACAAAGCAGCCAGTGGCCCAGGCAGGACTAGTATCCGTGTCTGTCTAGCCAAGGGTCCTCTCTGGCAGTCTGATGCAAACTATGGTCCCCTATTCAGAAGAAGATTTTTAACTACAGAAAGTAAATTACTTAGGATTACAAAGGATACCAATTATGTAGAATCATTATCAAAATAGTTATTTTGTGAATTAGTTCTTTTTTAACATATTAAATAATGAGATAGAGAGATTCGTCTATTAACTATTGTAACTTTGAGATGGTGAATGAGTGTAAACAGTATTTCAAGATAATGCTACTGTAATGCAATACAAAAATAACTGATTTTTATTGGTGACAAAGTCACAGGTTCTGCTAATACTACTGTGATTTGTTGCTTACATGCATGATAGAAGGGAATGCTAAATTTGACTTAGGGGTAGTGAAAACAAGGATGTAATCTTTTTCAATACAACTTCATGGACCTCTCCCATGCTGAACTCTATCAATGGACCCCTTGGGCTCTTTGGAATCTATGCGAAAATCTTCTACCTCTTCTGGTCTAGAACCTACTCTAATGCCTGTTCCTTCATCATGTGTGTCATGTTTCTTCCTACAGACACTTACTGCAGACCTCCTATGTGCCAGGCAGTTTCCGGTCTTGCATGTCATGTAGTCCTTGAAAACTTCCTTTGAGGTAGGTGTTTTTCTTCCCATTCTTCAGGGAAGGTAACTGAGACTCAGAGAGGTCAAGTGATTTATCCAAAGCCACACAGCTTTTTTTTTTCCCTCCTTCCTCCCAACCTGAGGTCTGGGGGCCAGAGTCTCCAACCAGAGGGGAAGGAAAGTGTAGGAGGGAAGGGTAAGCAGGGAGAACTCACATTTATGGAGAACACACTGTGAACTAGAACTCTGTGCTTTTCATAGTCTCCTTCAGTCCTCACAACTCTGTGCAGTGTTACTTTCTTAATAAAAATTAAAATAATTAAATATGTACATATTTATTATAAAACAACAAATTAGAAAATATAGATAAACCCAAAGAAAAAAATATCACCCATTACCTCACTAGGTAGAAATATCTCTTAATACTTTGGTATGGAGTCTTCCAGATACACACATAATTTTGCACCCACTCTACCCATAGGAAAACTGGACCCAGAGAGGTTAAGTAACTTGCTTAAGGATATACAAGTAATAAGCTACAATCACCTGCGGTGTGACCTTAGGCAGGTCACTTTCCCTCTCTGCATTAGGGCAGTAGTGAAGATGGAAGAGCATGAAGCCTGGCACCCAGTGAGTCACAGTAACTGGAAGCTCCTTCTGCGTGGTTCTCAAAACAATGCGCTCTAGACCTGGCAACTTTGCTCCGGAGCCCGGTCCTCAGGGGTCCGGAAAGAAACGCCCCTCGCTGTCGTGGGCCGCGCAGCTCGGTGACTGAAGCCCACGGAGGCTGAGAACCCGGGCACAACCCGCGGTGAGGACTCGGTTCACTCACTGAGGGGTCTGCCCGGAGTCCTTGGACTCTGGACGCAGTGGAGCACCCCCCTCTCCCCTTGCCCTACTGCATCCAGCTGTAACCGCCCGACGCCCCTCCCCGATGGCTCTCCCCATCCACGACCCGGCTCCGGTGCCAGCTTGCAGGTCACCGCAGCTGGAGAAGCAAAGGAAGGACGCTGATGTGCATTAAGCGCAAGGCCGGTTCCTCGCACCACCGCTCCCCTGCTGCCCAAGACTGATTCTTTCTCTTCTTTTCCAGAATGAGGCTCTTGCTTCTCATCCTGAGAGAAGTGACTTTGCCACGTTGGAACATGAAATCCAGGGACAAACCGGACTGAGGCTCAGATCTCCTGATACCAGCTAGGCTCTCCCCCAACTCTAAGTGGTCACTCTTTGGGTTTAGGTTTTCGTTAGTTTGCTGTTTGTCTTCCTATGAAATCTTTAAAGCACACAAACAACATAAAGAATAATACAAGAACCACCCATGTACTACTCAAATTTAAGAAATAAAAAATTTGATCAATCCTGTTTGAAGCCCCACTCCTGCCCTCCATACTCCTCCTTCCCCACATAAGTATTCTCCTGAATTCGGTGTTTATCGTCCCCATGCTCTTATTCATGCATTTATCACATATGTATGGATCTTTGAACAATGTATGAAATTGCTTTACGTGTGATTACATCTTAAATAAATAGCATCACATTGCATGTATTCTTCTGGAGCCTGATTTTTTTCACTCAGTCTTATGTTTTTGAGTTTTGTCTATATTGATGTGTATGCTCAATCTGGCTCATTCACTTTTACTGCTATATAGTTTTCCACTTAGTGAATATATGATAATTTATTATCCATTTTCTTCAAAGTTCAGATTCCTTCCAATTTCTTTTTTTTTTTGCGGTACGTGGGCCTCTCACTGTTGTGACCTCGTGGCTTTTCCCGTTGCGGAGCACAGGCTCCAGACGCACAGGCTCAGCGGCCATGGCTCACGGGCCTAGCTGCTCTGCGGCATGTGGGATCTTCCCGGACTGGGGCACAAACCTGCGTCCCCTGCGTCGGCAGGCGGACTCTCAACCATTGCGCCACCAGGGAAGCCTCTTCCAATTTCTTTTATTACTATATAATGCTGTTTCTCTTGTGATTTTTTATTTTTAAAATCAATTTTACTGAGGTATATTTTACAAACAGTAAAATATACCCATTTTAAGTGTACAGCTTGGTGACTTTATACTCATGTAACTACCACCACAGTCAGGATACAGCACATTTCCATCACTTGTCACCATCCATTGTGCCACTTTGCAGTCAGCCCTCCTCCCCACCCCTAGCCTGGCCTTAGACAACCACTGCTCTGCTCTCCCTTCCTATAGATTAGTTCGGCCTGTTCTTGAATTTTTGTCTTAATGGAATCCGATAGTATGTCCTCTTTTGTGCCTGACCTATTTTGCTCACCACAGTGCCTTTGAGATACACAGAAATTGTTGCATGTAGGAGTAGTTCCTTCCTTTTATTGCCGAGTACCTGGAAATATACTCATTATATGAAATACTGCAATTAGTCCATTCAACTGTTCATAGGCATTAGAGTTGTTTCCAGCTGGGTACTATCATGAATAAAGTTTCTATAAAATTTTTTGCATATATTTTTTTGGGGGGGGCTATGTTTTCATTTCCCTTGGGTGAATCCTAGAAGTGGAGTTTTGGGGTAATAGGGTGGATGTATGTTTAACTTGATAAGAAGTTGCCAAACTCTTTTCCAGAGTGTGGTTGGAACCATTTTGCATCCCCACCAGCAATGTATGAGAGAGAGTCAGGGCTCTACATCCTCACCAGCACTTGGTATTGTCAGTATTTTTTATTTTGGTTATTCTTGTAGACGTGAAGTAGCATCTCATTGTGGGTTTAATTTGTTTTTTCCTAATGGCTAATGATGAATAACTTTTCATGTGCTCATTAGCCATTCATGTATCTTCTTTGGCAAAATGTATGTTTTGCCTATTTTTTTAAAAAATACATTTGTTTATTTATTTATTTACTATTTTTGGCTGAGTTGGGTTGCTGGGTGCGGGCTTTCTCTAGTTGTGGCAAGCGGGGACTACTCTTCATTGTGGTTCGCGGGCTTCTCATTGCAGTAGCTTCTCTTGTTGCAGAGCACGGGCTCTAGGTGCGCAGACTGCAGTAGTTGTGGCACGTGGGCTCAGTAGTTGTGCCTTGTGGGCTCTAGAGCGCAGGCTCAGTAGTTGTGGCACACGGGCTTAGTTGCTCCGCGGCATGTGGGATCTTCCCCGACCAGGGCTCGAACCTGTGTGCCCTGCATTGGCAGGCGGATTCTTAACCACTGTGCCCCCAGGGAAGCCCCGTTTTGCCTATTTTTAAATTGGGTTATCTTCTTATTGAACTGTAACAGTTCTTATATATTCTGGATACAAATCCTTTATCAATATATTATTGTAAATATTCTTTCCCAATCTATAGCTTGACTTCTCATTAAAATTTTTTTTATTAAAGTATAGTTGACTTACAATGTTGTGTTCTTTCTCATTTTTCTTAACGGTGTTTTTTGAAAAGCCGAAATTAAGAATTTTGATAGTTCAATTTATCACTTTTTTTCTATTAAGATTAGTGCTTTCTGTGTTCTATCTAAAAAAGATCTTTGCCAGGACTTCCCTGGTGGTCTAGTGGTTAAGACTCCACGCTTCCAATGCAAGGTGTGCAGGTTCAATCCCTGGTCAGAGAACTAAGATCCCACATGATGTGGTGGTGGGGGGGGCGGCCAAAAAAAGTTTAAAAAAAAAGATCTTTGCGGACCCCATGATAACAAAGATTTTCTCCTATGTTTTCTTCCAAAAGTTTTATAGCTTTAGCTTTTACATTTATGCCTCTGATTTTTTTGAGTTAATTTATGTGCCAGATATGAAGTAAAAGTAGTTTCAAAACCATCCTTTGAAAGGACTATCCTTTCTCTATTGAATTAACTTGACACCTTTGTCAAAACTCAATTAACCATGTATGTGTGGATTTATTTCTGAATTCTCTATTCTATTCCATTGACCTGATCTGGATCTATCCTTATGCCAGTTCCACTCTGTCTTAATTACTGTAGCTTTGTAAGTGAGTCTTAAAATCAGGTAGGATAAGTCTCCTAACTTTGTCCTTATTTTTCAAAATTGTTTTCATGATTCTGGGTCCTTTGCATTTCCATATAAATTTTAGAATCCACTTGTCAATTTTGCCCCCAAAAATCCTGCTTGGATTTTGTTTAGGATTGCATTGAATCAATAGATCAATTTGGAGAGAATTAACATCTTAATATTGAGTTTCCCAATCCATGAACATGGTATATATCTCTTCATTTATTTAGTTCTTAATTTCTCCCAGCAATGTTTTATACTATTCCATGTACAGGTCTTTTACACATTTTGTAAAATTTTTCCCTTTTTCTTATTTTTGATGCTATTGTAAATGACATTTTCAATGTGATATTCCAGTTGTTTGTTGCCAATTTACAGAAATACAACTTATTTTCCTATATTCACCTTGTATTCTGAGATCTTGTTAAATTCAGTTATTAGTTCTAGTAGCTTTTTTATAGACTAAGGATTTTTTTATGTTAACATGAAAAAAACATGATTTCCTCACAGGCAACATATTATGTTGCTTGTGAATAAAGGCGGTTTTACTTTTCCTTTCCAGTTGATGCATTTTATTTTTTTCTTGTTTTGTTACACTGTCTAGGATTTCCAGTACAATGCTGAAGAGAATTCTTTTGACTTTTGAGGCAGAGTTATATGATTCTTTTTTCTCTGCATTTGATTCTCTCCCATCACACACTTATCAACGGAGAGGTCCTCTGAAGTCTTGACCTGAGCGGTTGAAGTAGCCCCAGTGGTTCTAGTCTGACCTCTAAAATCTGAACTCTCCATACGTCTCCAACTATACCTGCCTCTTCTCTCCTACAGGAAGCCTCTGTTTCAGCCAATCTGACCTGGGAAGGGAGCCTCCTCTCCCAAGTTTTTGCTCATGTAGTTCCCTTCTTTTGCTTATCTAAATCCTCTATACTCCCTTGAAGACTCCCCGCTCCCGAAAGCACCATTGTTTATTGCAGCGTCTGCTCTGTCTATGTGTACCATTTGTTGAACACTTCCATGTGCCATCATCTCACTTAGGAACCACAACTTCAGACTATAGGCTCCTCTAGGACAAAAGTTATACCTGCTCGGTGCTGGCTTCACCACACTTAGTCTAGGGCTGGTTCTCAAGCTGCTGCTTTGTGCCACCTTTGTTCTTTTGTGTGCTTTTGTGCAAATCAGAAAAAAGTGCCCCTTGGGACTTCCCTGGTGGTCCAGTGGGTAAGACTCCAAGCTCCCAATGCAGGGGGCACGGGTTCAATCCCTGGTCAGGGAACTAGATACCTCATGCATGCCTCAACCATGAGCCTGCATGCTGCAAATAAGAAGCCTGCATGCCACAATTAAGAAGCCTGCATGCCACAACTATGAGCCCGCATGCTGCAACTAAAAGATCCCACATGCTACAACAAACGATCCCACATGTGGCAACAAAGATCCCAAGTGCCTCAACTAAGACCCGGTGCAGCCTAAATAAATAAGTAAATATTAAAAAAAAAAAAGTGTCCCTTCCTCTGGCTTTATATAGCTCTATGCCAAAGGCAAGGCTGAGTAAGTAGAGTTCAGGCTAGATTTCAACTCCTAATTGTCCTTTCTGCTGGCCACCTTCAAAATCTGCGTACCCATATAGGTTAAGGGAGGAGGAAGAACGAATAAATGAACGAAAGAATGGTTCTGATGAACATAGGGGCAGGACAGGAATAAAGACACAGATGTAGAGAATGGATTTGAGGACATGAGGAGGGGGGAGGGGAAGCTGGGACGCAGTGAGAGAGTGGCATGGACATATATACACTACCAAATGTAAAATAGCTAGTGGGAAGCAGCTGCATGGCACAGGGAGATCAGCTGGGTGCTTTGTGACCACCTAGAGGGGTGGAATAGGGAGGGTGGGAGGGAGATGCAAGAGGGAGGGGATATGGGGATGTACGTATGTATATAGCTGACTCACTTTGTTATACAGCAAAAACTAACACAACACTGTAAAGCAATTATACTCCAATAAAGATGTTAAAAAGATAAAATAAATGAACGAATGATTCTGAATGGGTATTTTAGATATAAAGATATTGAGCCTCAGAGAGGTTAATTTCTCACCCAAGGACCCAGCCAGGAATGGCAGAAACTAGGATTTGTCCTGGGTTTGCCAGTCCCCAAAGTTCAAGGAAACAAACACTGCCTTTGTCTACCTCCTTCTTTGGTCTCAACATGAGTCCAGCACTTTATTTGTTATTAAGCATTTTTCATATTCACAGTTTTTTTCAGTCTGAGATCAGCCACTTCTGCAATTTACTCCAAGACTGCTGCACCCTGGATTGAACGGCCTTCTCCCAGAATCAAAATCTCCAACCATAAATCCTCCCTGTCCCTGCTGGAGTGTTACCAGAGTCTAGGGAGCAGAGAACAGAGAGAGAGGCAGGGGCTTTGGTACTGGGTCAGCCTGGATTTCAATTGCTACTTGGCAATTGACTTGCTGGGAGACTTTAGACTTCTCACTTAGTCATATCTGTACAATGGAAATCATAATACCTACCTTAAGAGATGAGATATAGGTTATGTGAGCACTCAGTAAAGGTTAGTTCTCCTTTTCCTTCCACTTTGCTGAGTGCAAGGATGGTGTCTCATGTTAGGTCCACACACAAGAAAACTGCAGCCTTTGTTTACAGAAGATTCTTGGTGACGTTTGTCAACCCCATGACTAGAATTGCTTTTTCTCTTGACCTTGGGCAAGTCTGTTCCCCTCTCTGAGTCTCAATTTCCTATCTTTTAAGAGGGGACAGTAATATTTAAATAACTATAAGAAGAACTATCATTTACAGAATGTTTACTATGGACCAGATACTCCAGTGCTTTATGGGTGTATTTTTATTTAATCATCAAAATCGGTCTATGAGGTAAGTGCTATTAATATCCCAGATGTCCCAGAAGAGGACACTGAGGCACAGAGAGGTAAAGTCCATGAGTCGCCCAGTGGCTAAGTGGTAGAGCTGGGATATAAATTCTGCTTGGAAGACTCTTGACCATGACTGCTCAGCCTACTGACATTTTAGGCCAGGTAATTCTTTGTTGTAGGGGACAGTCCTTATACTGTAGGATGTTTAGCAGCATCCCCGGCTTCTACCCTCTAGATGCCAGTAGTACCCATTACCCAGTTGTGACAACCAAAATGTCTCCAGACATTGCCAAATGTCCCCTGGTGAGCAAAATCACCCTTAGTTAAGAATCACTGCTCTAGGCACTAGAGTCCTAGACAATGTTTTTCCCCTACAATATGACCAAACTAGGGAAACTTCTTTCCCCTGAAGGTTTCAGTAAAGGAAATCAGCTAGAGATAGATGCTACACTAATCCTAATACTGTTTCATATTTGTTACAGCCCACTTCCACTTACAAAGGGCCTTTTCGGGCTTCCCTGGTGGTGCAGTGGTTGAGAGTCCGCCTGCCAATGCAGGGGACACGGGTTCGTGCCCCGGTCCGGGAAGATCCCACGTGCCGCGGAGCGGCTGGGCCCGTGAGCCATGGCTGCTGAGCCTGCGCGTCCGGAGCCTGTGCTCCGCAATGGGAGAGGCCACAACAGTGAGAGGCCCGCATACTGCAAAAAAAAAAAAAAAAAAAGAGCCTTTTCACACATTAGTTTGTCTGAACATTCCAGGGGAGACAGCACATAGACAGAAGTGTCTAACACAGTGCCCAGCATTTATTAGGTAAAATCCTTTTATTGGCTAGATGAAGCAATAGAGGTTGAGGTAGATTAAGTGACTGTCCCAATGTTACACATCTAGTAAGGGGACATTGTCATTTGTTCTGTTGATTAGCCTATTAACTATGTTCTTAGCTCTTTGACTTTAATCCTGAGTTTCTGCTTTCATTGGGAGTTACAAGGTGAATCAGAAGAGTTAGAATTTTTGTTTCCTAGAGTTGAAAGGATCCTAGAGGCTATCTAGTTCAACTTCCCACTGCACGGTATTCAACCCTGGATTAGTGTTGCCAGATAAGATGCAAGACAGCTGGTTAAATTTGAATGTCATATGAAGAACGAGTAATTTTTAAAATATAAGTTTTTCCCATGCAATCATCACTAACACCAGGGACGATTGTGGCCCTGGGACCCCCTCTGGAGCATGATCAGAAGGGCGCAATGGGTCATGTGCTCAGAAGGGAGCACTCATATTCCAAGAGATTAGAAGAAGGGGCCTTCTGATTGGGCTTTCCCATCTTACTGAGATTGGTCACCCCTTCCACGGGAGGATTTGAGCCTTTTACGGGGAACCTAGCTGATGCAGGGGCTGAGACAGTCTTTAGGACACTTAGAAACAGACATAGATGATGACAATGAGGTAGTCAGTCAATATATGACTTTTGAACACCTACTATGGACCAGACATTTCTTACGTTCAAAGAACACAACAGAGATAAGGTGCACAGCAATATGAGGGAAAGGAAGAGAATTTCTACCTGTGCAATGGGAGGAAGAAATGAGAGAGAATATAGCAAGAAGTTTGGTGCTGTAGCAACACCGAAGGTGAGAAATTGAGGAGGATGAGGCACAAGGGCTTTGAATGACAGTTTAAAGAACCAAGCCTTTATTCCAAGGTTAAGGGTTGGGGGGCACACTGAAGCAGAGAGGTGATATGCTCAGGTCTGCTTTTTGGAACATCATTCAGCTTGTGACACGAAGGATGGATTGAAGGAGGGAATTGGGGCCAAGGATATGAGCCAGAAAGATGATAAATCCTGAGTTAGGATAGTCGTAGCAGGAAAAAGGAGAGGAGAGAGATTTGAAAAATGTTAAGATATAGCGCAGAGCTGTCTATTTGTCCCTGACCCCTGCAACATCTGTTCTCCCCTTCTTTTATGTTAATGGAACTCAATTTTCATATGGGCACATGGCCATACAGAATAAAAACTTTATTTCCTAGTGAAAGTAAATTATGTCTGGGTATGGCTATAGACTAAGTTCTTCTGACTTGTAGAATGTGATGTAGTCATGCCCTTAAAGGCATGGGGTGAGGTGATCAGCTGTCTTGGGTCATGCGGCTGATGACAACGTCCTAGGGATGCCAGAGCCATAAGCCCGGGCCCCTGACTAATTCATGGAGCAGGTAAAGGTCCAAGTTTTACATGGTATAGAAAAAACTTCTACTTTTTTTGAGACTGTGTTTACTTTGGGTTCTTGTTACAGCTGCCAAATCTCTATCCCGACACAAAGTGGTAAAAGTCACAGGTAAGGGCTTCCCTGGTGGCGCAGTGGTTGAGATTCCGCCTGCCGATGCAGGGGACACGGGTTCGTGCCCCGATCTGGGAAGATCCCACCTGCTGCGGAGCGGCTGGGCCTGTGAGCCATGGCCGCTGAGCCTGCGCGTCCGGAGCCTGTGCTCTGCAACGGGAGAGGCCACAACAGTGAGAGGCCCGCGTACAGAAAAAAAAAAAAAAAAAGTCACAGGTAAGGGCTAAGATGTAGGGACTGAAGGAGATGTGGGGAGGAGAGGAAGCTGCAGAGGTTTTTTTTTGTTATACCCAAGGCAGTGTTTCTGTCTTGAAATGTAGCCTATTGACCACCTGCAATGTAATCCCTCTGGGGCCCAGGAATCTATGCAAGCAGCTTGGTGATTTGTAGCTAACCAAGCTTCAGCAATTCCCTCCAGCAAACACCAGGCTGGCCCTGCTGGAGCTGGGAGGTTTCAGATCTGCCTGCCTTCCACAGGTGTCTCCATGCTGACCGGTGCTCCTGGTAGCCCCAGAGCCATCTACTTCTCCTATCTGTAGTTCAGTGTCTGCCTCTGCGCCAAGGGTTTATTTCTGACCTTCAGGTTTGGGACTGAAGACAGACTCTGTGATGCTAAGTCAAGTCACTATCATTTCTCACCTGGATCCCACAAGACCTTGAATGATCTGGCCCCTGCCTACCTCTCTGACCCTTCTCCCTATCACTTCGCTCCAAGCAGCACTGGCTCCATTCTGTTGAGCATCTTCCCTCATTAGGGTCTTTGCTCCAGCCACTGCTGTTTACAAACCCTCCACTCTACTTCTTTGCCCTGTTTTTTTTTTTTCGGTACGCGGGCCTCTCACTGTTGTGGCCTCTCCCGTTGCGGAGCACAGGCTCCGGACGCGCAGGCTCAGCGGCCATGGCTCACGGGCCCAGCCGCTCCACGGCATGTGGGATCTTCCCGGACCGGGGCACGAACCTGTGTCCCATGCATCGGCAGGCGGACTCTCAACCACTGCGCCACCAGGGAAGCCCTGCCCTAACTCTTATTAAAATTTCAGCTCTCAGCTTAAATGTCATTTCTCATGGAAGCCTCCACTGCACTCCAGCATATGTCCAATGCCACTTTTATACATGCTCATGGTTCCTTGTACTTCTTCCTGGTGCTTATCATAATTGTAATTGTATAATAATTGGTGTAATTATTTGTTTAATGTTTCCCACTATTTCCCACTATTCTCTGAGCACCATGACAGCTGGGAACGTGGGTGTTTTGTTCACTGATATATCCCTAGAACCTAATGCAGAACTTGACACATAGGCAGTGCTCAAGAAATATTTGTTGATGAATGAAAGTCCCTTCCAACCATAATTTTCCAGAGATTCCCCTCATAGTCACGCTCTCCTCCCTCCACACTCCAGACCAGCTCAGAGAAATAAATAAGCAATTAGGATGGGTCTACCCTCTCTTTGAGGACCTAGGACCAGTTGATAGTGAATGAGAATCATCTGAGGGTGAAACGAGAGCTCAACAAAAGACAGAGGCTATTATCGTATCGGCAGCCAGAAATGAGCCCTTCTCCAAACTCCTAACTGGTGGTCCCAGGCTTGCTTATCACCTCTAAACTAATAGCAGAGAGCTTAGTGATCGGTAATATGATTTAAGCAGACAACTAAAATATTGATTAATAATTAAGTGTTAGCAAATAGCTAAACTGCTAAGTGCTAAGACATAACCTAATAAATAAAATATTTGGCGTAGGGGCTTCCCTGGTGGCACAGTGGTTGAGAATCTGCCTGCTAATGCAGGGAACACGGGTTCGAGCCCTGGTCTGGGAGGATCCCACATGCCGCGGAGCAACTAGGTCCGTGAGCCACAACTACTGAGCCTGCGCGTCTGGAGCCTGTGCTCCGCAACAAGAGAGGCCGCGATAGTGAGAGGCCTGCGCACCGCGATGAAGGGTGGCCCCCGCTTGCCACAACTAGAGAAAGCCCTCACACAGAAACGAAGACCCAACACAGCAAAAATAAATAAATTAATTAATGTCAGATGCAGGCTTGTTAAAAAAAATTTTTTTTGGCTTATAAGTGTTAGAAGATAATTAAGGCATCAGTAGAAAAATCAAATATTAACTATTCAAGTGTTAGATGATTACCGAGGGATTAATTTAAAACTAAGTTGTTAGCAGATATTGCTTAACCAATGACTGAGGTAACAGTTGATAACAACATAAAATGAGATTTTTCCTAGGAGGACTCTTGCACATTAGAAGGGACTTGGGAACAGCAGAAAGCTGATAAAGCCTAGGAATAAAGGTCTAATTTGGAGTGCAACATCCTCAGCTGGACTCTAAACTGCTGGGGGGAACTGTTTGCTTGTCTTTGGTTTTCCAGATAGGGTCTAGGCAGGGACAGCATGGAGCCAGTGCTCAAAATGCTTCCCATATAATTAAATTTAATCTGCTAAGGGCCAAGCACTGTGCCGAGGAGAGAAAGGAAGGCAGTTACTTAAACAATGAGAATGTGGTGAGTGAGTGAGTGGTGTGTGGAAGGAAAGGCTTAGGGGGTTTGTGAAGGCTGGGGATAATGGACAGCAAGTGTGTCAAGGAGAGGTGATGAGTTTAGTTCTGGAGACCCTGAATTGAGGTGTCTCTAGTCATGCCCAGTAGGCAAGTGGGTATGAGTCCAGCATAGATACAAGGTAGAGATTTAGGTATCATCAGGATGTAGACGGTGGTCAAAACCATGAGAAAAAAATGAGATGGTTGTGGAAGAGTATATGAAGTGAGAAAAGGGACCCGCCTAGAAGCCTAAGGAAGACCAACAGGGAAGGAGTGGGCAGAGGAGGAAGAGTCATGGACAGACATTGAGAAGGAAGGAGCACTCAGAGAGATGGGGGAAAACCAAGAGAAGACAGGGGCAGGAAAACTAAGAAGGGAAGAGAATGTGTCAGGGAGAAGAGTCATACAATCAGCAATGTCAGAAGCGGCTGACAGGTCAAGTAGGGTGAGGTCAGAGAGATGTCCATTGAGAATGTGGTTCTGAGTTGTTCATCACAAAAATTTCTGTGATAGCTGGATTTCACTGTGTGTGTGTGTGTGTGTGTGTGTGTGTGCACCTGCACACACGCGGAAATGACCACGTGCAGAGCCAGAGCTTGGAGGAGGGTGTGTTAGGACAGGCTGTAGGCCACCACAGGGTGGTATGTGGTCAGCCCACAGAAAGCCTTCATTTACTCTTGCAGCTTTTGGGAAGGATTATTAAGGGAGGCTTTGAGCACAGTTCAACCCTTTCACTGTCCAGTGGGAAAATGGAAGACAGCAGAGAGGGAACAATTTGCTCAGTCTGTGAGTCAAGGGCACAGCCAAGACTTGAATCTGAGTTTCCTTCTTCTAGAAGAGTGACTTTGGGAGAAGTAGACATGAAATTCTCATTGGCCGATAAATTATCTATCAGTGACTCTGCTCATCACCTCTTTTCTATATTTATATAAAAGTGAAATACGTATTTTTACACACAAAATTCAAACATTACAAAAATACTTAACAAAGAAAGTGAATGACTCCTGTTATCCCACCCCACGCCCTCACGGACAGCCACCATTAACAGTTTGGTCTACATCCCTCCCTCCCTCCATCCCTCCCTCTCTCTTTCACACTTAACATTGTAAATTTTTAATAAAAATATTATTCTTGTTTGTACTGGATGTTTTCTTGTGTGTGCATGTGTTCATTACAATTTGCCATTTTTTCACTTTTGGACAACTTTCTATGGTAGCATAGAAATTAATTCATTCATTTGAATAACTATTATTATTTTAATATATTTTTTATTATTTCCCTTTTTAAAAATATTTATTTTATTTATTTATTTTTGGCTGTGTTGGGTCTTCGTTTCTGTGCACAGGCTTTCTCTAGTTGTGGCGAGTGGGGGCTACTCTTTGTTGTGGTGTGCGGGCTTCTCATTGCAGTGGCTTCTCTTGTTGTGGAGCACGGGCTCTAGGTGCACAGGCTTCGGTAGTTGTGGCACGTGGGCTCAGCAGTTGTGGCTCGCGGGCTGTAGAGCGCAGGCTCAGTAGTTGTGGCGCACGGGCTTAATTGCTCCGTGGCATGTGGGATCTTCCTGGACCAGGGCTTGAACCTGTGTCCCCTGCATTGGCAGGCGGATTCTTAATCACTGCCCCACCAGGGAAGCCCTGTATTAGTTATTATTATCATTTGGATTTGTACCATAATTTGTTACCAAACCATACTGATGGACACAAGGATTGCATCGAATTTTCACCATTATGAACAATGTACATACATATTATTGTACACACATATTTGCACAGTTTGAGAGTCTTTTAAAAGGAGAAATGGTGGATCAAAGCATATAAACATTTTGTTTTAAAAGATATTGACAAGTCATCCTCTAAAAAGCTGTACCAGTTTGTTGTCCCACTGACAGCTTATGCGAATGCCCATTTCCCCACATCCTCACCAATGACAGGTATTATCATTTAACAAAATCTTTCCAACTTGAATGAGGCTGAACATCTTTTCATATCCTCATTATCCGTCTCTATTTTTCTGTGAATTATCTGTTCTTATCCTTTGCCTGTTTGTAATTGTAGTGTACTTTTGGTCAGTGAATGCTTATTGGGCAATAATGATAGGCTTGATAAAAAAAGCCTGGGAAGACTTGGTACCAAACTGCGAACAGTGTTTACCTCCAGGGAGTGACCATATAGGAAATGAGGGCGATAGTTTCATTTTTATTTTGTATCATCTTATTTTACAATGAATTTGTATTAATTTTGTAATTGAAAAAAATACATAGGAAAACAATAACAACAGCAACAACAACAACAAATGTTTGGCCTGGATTCTCATGGCTGGAAATTCATGTTGGGTTCAAGTTTTTATTGATCACAACTTATTTTTTGGTTCATATGCAAAAAACATTTATTGAACGCCTCCTAGTTACCTGGCACTGCCCTAGGCACTTTCGTAGGCCTTTCATCCTCAATCTCACAACAGCCCTGTGAGGCAGGAATTGGCCTCATTTTAGAGAGTTCATAACAGGTAGGAGATTATTGCTTGTACCTCTATTTGCCACATGTTTTCAGGGGCCAGAGGTTCTTATTGGTTGTTGAGTCATTGGTCAAGAGCTGTCACTGGTCAGGGGTTCTTACAGGTTGCTCTAAGATTCAAATAATCAAACTACTAGAATTTTCCCCAGACAGGAGTGATGGGGTAGGTGGGATAAGAGTGGAGGAAGGAGAGTCAGTAGTCTCTCCCTTGTAGCACCATTTGAGTTTGCTTTGGTCACTCAGTGAACACTGAGTGAACAGTCACTTGGTGAACAGTGAGGGGAGGGGACAGTGGGAGAGGAGGGAAAGTAGTTATAAGTCTTCTCGTTTCTTCAGGATGAGCTTCCTCACAAGCGCTGTAATCTGGGGCCTTAACTCCTCCACCGACATGGTTGGGTCCCAAGCCCCTATCACCTTTCCATCTGGGGCCACTAGGTACTTCCAGAAGTTCCAGGTGGGCTCCTTTCCAGAAGTCTCTAGAGCAAAGGAAGAAGGAGAGCAAAGTGTGCTTCCCTGTGTCCCCTCTCCTGGAATCCCACTATTGGTGTCCATCCCTCCCTTGAAGTAGTGGTTCTATTAGTTAGAATGAACTGGAGAGCTTTTAAAAATCCTGATGCCCAGTCCATACCCCCAGACCACTTAAGTAAGAATATCTGGGGGTGAGACTCAGGCATCAGTATTTTTCAAAAGCTTTCCAGGAGATTGCAATCTGGTGCCCAGGTTGAGAACTACTGCTCTATGATTCTGTGAAGTGCTGGGTAAGGCAACATCAGACCTTCCTTTATTAATGACCTCAAACTACTACACAGTCTATATCCTATTTTCTGATTAAATCTCAATGGTTTCCAAATGTTAGTCCATGGACTCTCTGCATCTGAATCATGGTGGTGGTGGTGGTGGTGGAGGAGGGGGGTTAATATAAACAGATTCTTGGGCTCTGCTTCAGTAGGTCTCAGGCTAATGCATTTTTAAGAGGTCCCCAGGTGCTTCTAAAGCACAGCCAGGTTTGATCTATAACTATGGGAACTGAGAAGGAACTAATAAAAACACACAGGGGAAAAAAAACAAATATTAGGATTGACCCACAAAGCAAAATTCAAATTGCCTCAGTAAGGGACCTTTTGTTTGCTACACTGTTGTTTGTTATTTACTCTTCCAGGTGAATGGATTGGTGGGGGGGGGGGTGGGGGGGGGCGGGGGGTGGGGGGGGGTTGGGGGGTGGTAGTGAGGGATATGAAGGCAACCAGAAACATGGAATAGGAGGTGGGAGAAGGCAAAAATGGAGCCCCCAAAGGAAGAGAGAGGCCTGAGAAAGGAAACAGTACTTAATGACAAGCTTGGCTAATGACCCCATTTTGTGGTTCTGAGGCTTCTGCGGAAGGAATCTATTTCTCAAATATTAAGATCTGTTTGTTTCTTTTTATGGCTGCGCCACACAGCTTGCTTGGGATCTTAGTTTCCCAACCAGCAACTGAACCCAGGCCAGGTAGTGGAAGTGCCGAGTCCTAACTGCTGCACTGCCCGGGAATTCCCAAGATCTGGTATTTTAGCTCAGAAGCTTTCTCTCCTGTGGCCTACACAATTTGCCTCTGACTCAGGACAGGAGATATGGGCCGGCCTTCTCCAGGCATGTGGCATCCCCTGCCTGCAGCTAAGTCCATAAGCTCAACTAATTCACACTGACTAAAATCTGAGGGTCCAGTCTCCTTCTAGGAGCCACTGCAGATGGAAACAGGAGCCCAGAGAAGTCTGCAAGAGTGACTCTGAGGGAGAACTGCAAGGCAGCAGGGGCGGGGATATTCTTAAGCAGGAATACTCCTCAGTTCATCCTCAAAGATTAGTGCTAGAACAGACCATCAACCCGCCTGTGTGGGTCTAAGGGGCCCCAGGTCACCCAGCCAGCCAGTAGCTTCTGCTGCCCAGGGAGCTGAAGGAAGGTGAGGGAAAGGCTCAGGACTCACGGATCAGGTACTTGAAGGCAGGGTGGGCACCAGTGCCGGTGACTGTGATCTTGCTAAACATGGGGAAAGAGACACTGTAGGTGTGGCGGGCAAAGTTCTCAATCTCCTTGTTGCTGTTGGGCTCCTGCTGGCCAAACTGGTTGCAGGGAAAGGCAAGCACGTTGAAGTGGTGAGGTCCCAGGTCCCGCTGTAGCTGTTGCAGGGCCCGGTAGTGCTGGTCTGTGAAGCCACACTCGCTAGCCACGTTCACCACCAGGGACACCTGGGTGGCAAAAGCAAAACCCAGACACATACACAAACCAGTGAAGAGGCACACGCTTGTACATGGCCTGACATGCCCACGTATGTGATGCCCCCTCAACAATTAATGCTCTCTCTCATAAACATGCAGGGTCTTACAGACGTGTGAAACACATACATAAACATTCATGAGAATAAGTACACAATACACATGAATGGGTATGCCTGTGCCCCTCGAAACAAAGATACATTAGCACACATCACACATGCCCACAAACACACAGAACACCATCACAGAGAGAGGCACACATACTGGTGAACGCACATCAGGAGGTGATACAGGAGAGAGAAAAGGCAGACCTGGGTTCAATTTCTGGCTCAGTCAACTAGCACTCATCATTCTACACTGTAGTTGCCTATACATGTGTTGGTCTTCCTTCTAGAATGTGAACCCACTGAGGGCAGGAGCTATGTTCACTTCATTACTGGGCCTGACACATGGAAAAGTCTCAGAAAGTATGTGCTGAATGAATAAGTAAGTGTGCACATATATATGATCACCTGAATGGGTACATAGACAGACATGGTTTTCTTGATAAAAGGATCCGAAGAACCTCAGGGCAATCCCTTTTTGCCCCTCTCCCTCCAGCAAACAAATACCACTTTCTTCTATCACTAGACTAACCCTTAAATTTATGATTGCCTTATAATATATTTATTTATTGCCGTTCGGTGATAAATATAAATCTGGCTGATGGAACTTGAATATATTACTGCAGTTACAATTTTGGCACCAATGCTATGTTTTTAGCTTCTAGTTATATATTATTAAAGGATTTAAATTCTCACCCTGTGTTTAGGTAGCCAAGCCCTATCTCTCTGACCACTTCTTATTTTATTATTTTATTATTTTTTTAAAAATTTTATTTATTGATTGATTGATTTTTGGCTGCGTTGGGTCTTTGTTGCTATGCATGGGCTTTCTCTAGTTGCGGCGAGTGGGGGCTACTCTTTGCTGCGGTGTGTAGGCTTCTTATTGCTGTGGCTTCTCTTGTTGCGGAGCACGGGCTCTAGGCGCGCAGACTTCAGTAGTTGCAGCATGCAGGCTCAGTAGTTGTGGCTTACAGGCTTATTTACTCCGCGGCATGCGGGATCTTCCCGGACCAGGGATAGAATCTGTGTCCCCTGCACTGGCAGGCGGATTCTTAACCATTGCACCACCAGGGAAGTCCTGGCCACTTTTTAGAAAAGGCAGGATTATACCAGCTGGCTCCATAAAGAGGGCCACCTTCCAGGGGCAGCTTGGGGCACTGGACATGCTCGGGCACAGACTGCTGAGGCTGGACAGGGTTTCTAGACCTCAGCACTACTGACACTGGGGGCTGGATAATCTTTGTTGTGAGGTAGCTGTCCTGTTCATTGTAGAATGTTTAGTAGCGTCCCTGGCCTCCACCCAGTAGTCGCCTAGTCTTAACAATCAAAAATGTCTACAGACATTGCCGAATGTCCCCTGGGGAAAAAGATCACCACCAGCTGAGAACCACTGAGCTAGACGATGAGAACCACTGTGCTGTATCTCCCTCACCCATTCCTTGGGGCCACAGGCTGTTAGAACAACCTCCCCCATTTTGTCAGCATATGCCATATTGCGCCTCTGGTGGTGAGAAACTGGGACTCTTAGTTCCCTTCACTAGTTAGAGGTCTTCCTCTTTCTTCTTTACTGGATCCTTGGGCATTGAGAGCATTAAAGGTTGTTTATTTCTAACCTACATCTTGTGTGTCTGCCCATACTTTTGGAAGGAGGGAAATCCTATTTCTATTTCCGTGCCTGAATCCAAAAAGCTTATCTTTAAAGTGACCAAAACACAGACAGATACACCTAAATACACACAGTAAATTTACATATACGTATACAAGCACAGATGCAGACTCAGATGAGTACACAGAAGCAAGCAAACAAATACACCATTCACATACACGCTACACTCAGGCCTATATGTACATAACCTCACAGTGTAGCCAAGGGCATTCCTGAGTGTCACCCATTTATCTACACTCAACACTGGTCTAAATGACTGTCTTCCCAGTTAGCGTGAGGGCACAAACCATACAATTTTGCTCATGGCTATGTCTCCAGGGCTGGACCCAGTGGCAGGCATGTAGTGCCTATAAAGAAGCCAGTGGGTTTTGCTTCCAATTTTTAAAAAACCCATGGTAAAATACACATAATGAGCCAGTAGCTATTTGCAGGTGAATGAATGACCATATTGCCCAAGTGGCAAACCAAGCTTGGGTTAACACACAGTTTCGTTTACAGGTTCCCTGGACTGACTGTTCCTGGTTTCCCTCTAAAGTTGGAAATAAGCTGGAAATTAAGACATGGGCTCTGGAACTGGACTGCCCGGGTTCAAATTCTAACTCCACCTCGTAGCAGGTGTGTGACTTCGTTTTTTTTTTTTTTTTTCAGTTTCTTTCTGATTGATTTCTAGGCCTCTCACTCCAATGCTTTTTAGGATCTACCAGTGACCTAGAGGATGAAAACACTCAGAATTCTGGGACTACTTTCCAGGTAATTTTTCTCCAGGATTTCTGTTCCTCACATCCTGCATGCCTTATTACTTCTGAAAGCAAATAGCCTTTGTCTGTTTTTGTCTTAGCATCTATTACTATTAGGAATTACATTGTTCATTCCTCCGTTCCTTGTTTATTGCCTTTCTCCTCTCCACCGCATATAAGCTCTGTTAAAGGGGAAACTTAGCTGTTTTGTTCACCGTTGTATCCACAGAGCTGGCACAGTACTTAGTATACAGTAGGTGCTCAGCAATAAATAATGAATTAATGAGTAGCAGAGTTGGTCAAGTGCTAAACCTGGGGCTCTCTGGTGAGCTGCTCCAGAGGGAAGGGAAGGCCTGAATGGCAATGGGCCCTGCTCTTACTGGCCCTTTGCCCCGAGTCCTGGATGAGGTTCCTGCTGGGGCCCCACAAACACAAGCACAGAGCAAGCACTCTACCAAGTGCTTCCACATTGTCACCTCATTTGAAACTCACAATACCTTGGGGCGGGGGGCAATCAGGACAAGGACTACTATACCCAGTACTCCCAGGATAACTGAGAATTCCAAGGCTTAGAGAGTACTTTCTTCACTAAGGATGGCCTTGCTCCTGGGAGGAGAATGCTAACAGCCGTTTGTGTGTGTGTGTGTGTGTGTGTGTGTGTGTGTGTGTGTGTGTGGTCCATCCAAATCCAGATGCTGGGCCTCCCTGTCCATTAGAAACCAACTCCCCACCCTTTCCACACCACAGCCTGAGGTCCACCTTGAGAAGTGAACTTGGAGGGCTCTTCATTACACACAGTGCAACATTTCGGTCTCTGAAGGTAGCGTTCAAGGCCCCTCTTGGTCCCTCCCTACCCTCTTCAGCCTCGTCTTTCACCCTCATGCTTTATGCTCCTTCAAGCACAACTGCTTGAAGACCTCCCCACCAGCATCACCATTCTTACTGTTTAGTTCTGAGTCTTGGCATTTGACAGTTCTCTTTGCCTGGAGTGCTCTTCTTGGTCTTACTAAAACTCACTCTTGTTTCAAAGACTCACCCAGGCACACTTCCTCTCTCAAGTCCTCTCTGAGCTAAGACTCCCTCTCGGTAAGGAGGTAGCAGTTATACTGGATGACACTTAAATCTCAGCCTGAGCTCCCAGCTAAAAAGTTTGCCTAGAGTAGGCCACGGATGGATAATCGGTTCTCCTCCAGGCTCCGTGCTTTCTAGCGCTGTGCGACCTTCCCTCTCTGGGACTTAGTGTACTACTCTCTAAAGGATGATCTGTGTAAGGTCCCCGTGTGTCTGAAATGGTAACTCCCTCTGCACCGAGCTTTCATTTCCACAATGTTCTCACTGGACTGATTATCACCAACTCCCTCTGTTCCGAACGTGGAAACTGGGGATGGGAGAGACAAAGGCCCTAGGATGCTAGGGTTACTTTTTAGACCAGTGTGTGAGAGGCTGGGCCCCGCTGCCCAAAATCGCTGGGAGGGAAATCGGCGCCGGCAGCGAGAGTTTCGGGTTTCACCGCGCGCCGGGCCATGCCACGTAGTCGAGGGACAGACCCGGCGCAGGATCTGGGGGCGCCGCGCCCGGCGGGATGTCTGGGTGGGGGTGGGGAGCCAGGGCAGGGTGGCCGGGCGGCCAGAGCCCCTCGGAGCCACACCCGGCAGGGTCCCGGGCGCCGGGCGCCCCCGTCAGGCCCCGGCTGGATGGCGCCGAGGCCCGGCGGGCGGACACTCACCGAGCCGCGGTATTTCTCCAGAGACACCAACTTGCCCCGGATGTTGACCGCCTTGAAGCCGTAGAAGTCCTGCTCCCGCTGCGCGCAGGCCGCAGCCGCCAGGAGCAGCCATGCTGCCGCCAGTCCCGCCACCATGACTCGCTCCCGAGCAGGCGGCGTGGCAAAGGCAAAGGCAGGGCTGGGGTCACGGGCGCGGCGGGCGGGAGGAGGCGGCCCCGGCTCCAAGCGGCCAGCCGGGCAGGACGCGCCCCCTTCTCCGCGGGCGGTGGACAGCCGGGCTCTGGACCTCAGTCTCCCCATCTGTACTGCGGGAGCGTTGGACTCCGCGCCCCTTTCCGGACCCTAGAGCCGTGGTTTCAGGATTCTGCCCACTGAGACCGGAATTCGTTTCAATGAGGCTCCCTCTTGCTCCAGGATGCAGCGACTAGGTAGGGAAAGGGAGATGGAAAACTGCATCTGGGAGCTTAGCTAGTTTTTAATTAGTGCAGTGCCCTTAGGCTGGTCGCAGCACCTCTCTGGACCCCAGTTTCTCCATCTGTTGCCTTCCTGATGCACCTAGACAGTACAGAATGAGAGTAATAGAAAAATGGATGTGAAACTTTTTTGTCAGCTGAATGGTGCCTACGAACTTTAGGTGAATGAATGGACGTCCCCTGAAAGGGATGAGACAGAGGAGAAGAGAAGAGAGAGGGCCTGTTTCAGGTTGGGTTCCTGGGAAGCAGATTCTGAGATGGAGATTGCAGTAAAGGGTGTTTATGTGGGAGTGCCCTTGGGATCCACACCTGTGGAAGGGAGGGGGAGGGAACAGGAGTGGGCAGAAGAAGTCCAGAGGTCCACGCAGGCCCAAGGACAGTCATGGCTGACCCCACAGGGGCTCTGGAACTAGAATGGCCCATCAGCGTTGTCCCCAGATGAGCTAAGATGACCAGACCGGGCCTCTAATATCCCTGCCTTCATCTTTCGTGGGATGTGGGCCCATCTGGGAAGGGCTATGACAGGAGCCAAGGGGTCCCTGTCCCTGGGGGGCTGACAGTTAAAGGCTCTTCACTGACAGCATTCCCAATAGCTGGTGTTACAAGTCTTCACTGATGGGGGATCTGGGCAGCACTTCACAGTGTTTCCCAAACTTGGAAAACCCTTATGGAGCCCCACTAAGTGCCAAGCATGGTGCTGGGTGCTGATGCTGTACTAGTTCTCCAGGAGATCACAGGCTGGCTTGAGAAAACTGGAGCTTTCATGTAATGCGGTATAGGCTAAGCACTTACACAGTCATTCAACAAACACTTCTTTTTTTTTTTTTTTTCCCTGTATGCGGGCCTCTCACTGTTGTGGCCTCTCCCGTTGCGGAGCACAGGCTCTGGACGCGCAGGCTCAGCGGTCATGGCTCACGGGCCTAGCCGCTCCACGGCATGTGGGATCTTCCCAGACCAGGGCACGAACCCATGTCCCCTGCATCGGCAGGTGGACTCTCAACCACTGCGCCACCAGGGAAGCCCAACAAACACTTCTTGAGCACCCATTCTACACCAGCTTCTCTTCTAGGTGCCCCTCATACAGTGATGAACAAGACAGCATGGGGGAGACAGTTATCAAATCATTCATAAATAGCTCTAAAATTACTATTGTGGTAAGTGCCACCTAAACTAGCCTGGGGAGGGGGCACAAAGAGGGCTTTCCAGAGGAAAGAAGTTTTTGTTTTTGTTTTTTTTTGTTTTTTAACATCTTTATTGGGGTATAATTGCTTTACAATGGTGTGTTAGTTTCTGCTTTATAACAAAGTGAATCAGTTATACATATACATATGTTCCCATATGTCTTCCCTCTTGCGTCTCCCTCCCTCCCACCCTCCCTATCCCACCCCTCCAGGCTGTCACAAAGCACCGAGCCAATATCCCTGTGCCATGTGGCTGCTTCCCACTAGCTATCTACCTTACGTTTGTTAGTGTGTATATGTCCATGACTCTCTCTCGCCCTGTCACAGCTCACCCTTCCCCCTCCCCATATCCTCAAGTCCATTCTCCAGTAGGTCTGCATTTTTATTCCTGTCTTACCCCTAGGTTCTTCAAGACATTTTTTTTCCTTAAATTCCATATATATGTGTTAGCATACGGTATTTGTCTTTCTCTTTCTGACTTACTTCACTCTGTATGACAGATTCTAGGTCTATCCACCTCATTACAAATAGCTCAATTTCGTTTCTTTTTATGGCTGAGTAATATTCCATTGTATATATGTGCCACATCTTCTTTATCCATTCATCCGATGATGGGCACTTAGGTTGTTTCCATCTCCGGGCTATTGTAAATAGAGCTACAATGAACATTTTGGTACATGACTCTTTTTGAATTTTGGTTTTCTCAGGGTATATGCCCAGTAGTGGGATTGCTGGGTCATATGGTAGTTCTATTTGTAGTTTTTTAAGGAACCTCCATACTGTTCTCCATAGTGGCTGAACCAATTCACATTCCCACCAGCAGTGCAAGAGTGTTCCCTTTTCTCCACACCCTCTCCAGCATTTATTGTTTCTAGATTTTTTGGTGATGGCCATTCTGACTGGTGTGAGATGATATCTCATTGTAGTTTTGATTTGCATTTCTCTAATGATTAATGATGTTGAGCATTCTTTCATGTGTTTGTTGGCAGTCTGTATATCCTCTGTGGAGAAATGTGTATTTAGGTCTTCTGCCCATTTTTGGATTGGGTTGTTTGTTTTTTTGTTATTGAGCTGCTTGTAAATTTTGGAGATTAATTCTTTGTCAGTTGCATCATTTGCAAATATTTTCTCCCATTCTGAGGGTTGTCTTTTGGTCTTGTTTATGGTTTCCTTTGCTGTGCAAAAGCTTTGAAGTTTCATTAGGTCCCATTTGTTTATTTTTGTTTTTATTTCCATTACTCTAGGAGGTGGGTCAGAAAGGATCTTGCTGTGATTTATGTCATAGAGTGTTCTGCCTATGTTTTCCTCTAAGAGTTTGATAGTTTCTGGCCTTACATTTAGGTCTTTAATCCATTTTGAGCTTATTTTTGTGTATGGTGTTAGGGAGTGATCTAATCTCATACTTCTACATGTACCTGTCCAGTTTTCCCAGCACCACTTATTGAAGAGGCTGTCCTTTCTCCACTGTACATTCCTGCCACCTTTATCAAAGATAAGGTGTCCATATGTGCGTGGGTTTATCTCTGGGCTTTCTATCCTGTTCCATTGATCTATCTTTCTGTTTTTGTGCCAGTACCATACTGTCTTGATTACTGTAGCTTTGTAGTATAGTCTGAAGTCAGGGCTCTGAAGAATGAGTCGAAATTAGCCAGGGTAAACCAAGTGCAAAGGTCTTGAGAGAGAAACATGGTGCATTGAGAAACAAAGGCTAGTTTGGCTGGAGCAGAGAGAGCAAAGGGTGAGAAGAGAAAGGTGGAGAGGCAGCACAGGGGTGAGGTCACACAGACCTGGCAGGCCACAGTGAAGATTATGGTCTTTAAGCCAAGAAATGAAACTTCTTTCCTTTTTTAAGCGGGGGAGAGGCAGTGAGTCCTATGTTGTAGAAAGATTCCTCTGGATAGTAAAGGGGCAAGAGCAGATGTGCTCCACATGCTGGGTTAGAGGAAGCTCTGGGGTTTTGTGGCCAGTGCTAAACTAGCCGTCAGGAAAAGCCTCCTGGGGGTAGTCACACCAGAATCACGTCTTGAAAGAGAAATGGGAATTCTCCAGTTTGGGAAGGGGGAGGGGAAAGATGTCAGCTGAGGGAACAGTGTCTGTGAAGACACAAAGCCCAAGAGAAGTGCTTGGCTGTTGGCTGAGAAGGAGTTTGGGGTAGATGAGCCTGGAGGGATCATCAGGGGCCAGATGGAGAAGGGTCTTGAGAGCCAAGCCAAGGAGCTTGGACTTCACTCTCTAGACCAGCGGTCCTCAACCTTTTTGGCACCAGGGACTGGTTTCGTGGAAGACAGTTTTTCCACGGACTGGGGGTGGGGCGGGGGATGGTTTCGGGATGATTCAAGCGCATTACATTTATTGTGTGCTTTATTTCTATTATTATTACATTGTAATATATAATGAAGTAATTACACAACTCACCATAATGCAGAATCAGTGGGAACCCTGAGCTTGTTTACACTTGCCACTCAGTGATAGGGTTTTGATATGAGTCTGCAAGCAATTGATTTATTATAGTCTCTGTGCAGTCAAACCCCTCTGCTAATGTTAATCTGTATTTGCAGCCTCTCCCCAGTGCTAGCATCACTGCCTCAGCTCCACCTCAGATCATCAGGCATTAGATTCTCATAAGGAGCATTCAACCTAGATCCCTCGCATGCGCAGTTCACAATAGGGTTCGAGCTCCTATGAGAATCTAATGCCTCTGCTGATCTGATAGGAGTCGGAGCCGGGGCGGTAATGCGAGGGATGGAGAGTGGCTGTAAATACAGATGAAGCTTCACTCACTCGCCGGCCTCTCGCTCACCTCCTGCTGTGCGGCCCGGTTCCTGACAGGCCACAGACTGGTACCGGTCCGTGGCCCGGGCCTTGGGGACCCCTGCTCTAGACTGTGGCAAGCAAAGATTTTGAAGCTGGGCACAAGATTATACAGTTAATAGGACTCAAACCCGGGACTTCAGATTCAGAACATGAGATGTTTCTGTACTACCAAGCAACCTCTCTCTTCAGAAGCAGATAACATCATACGGAGAGGTGGAGAATAGGAAAAAGGGTACCCTAGGCAAGGGCCAAGGCAGAAATAAAGTACTTCTGCCTTTCATACTCCTTCCTCACACCCTTCCTGTGGGAGTCTTGAGCCTCTGATGGGTTCTGTGGAATTAAATGGTCCGCTCTTCCCTGCTTTGCCCTTGTGAATCTTTTGGTCTCCTTTCCTTGGGCGTCCCAATAACCAGGAGTTCTCAAATTCTGCTCCACACAACTTGGAGTTCTGCAAGCTTGGCCAGGCTATTTCCTGTTAAAGTCCAGATAGGTAGGCATTTCTAGTAAGCAGAGGGGGAAAAAAAATTATAATGAAATGTCTCTCGCTTGTAAATTTCTCTCTGGGCTTTTCCCTCCTCCCTAATCATGCTTCAGAACCTAGCTCAGATATCATCCCCCTCTGCTACTACAAGTAATCATTCTCTCCTCTCTGTTGCCTTTGTACTTAGGACATTTTCCTGTTAGAGGGATGATGATAATATTGTATAGTTGTCTGTTTCCATGGCCTACCTTCCCCATCAGACTGTGAGCTCCTTGGGGGCAGGCAGGATTGTACCTGAATCATCTTTGTGCTCCCAGGCACGTGCTAGCTACTCAGTAAATACTCCTTTTTCTTAAACCCTCTGGTGACTTTTACTACTTGGCTATGTTGGAATCTAATATGAAATGTGGATTTTAGCCAACAGTGTATATTTTACCATTTAATTTTCAGTCCACTATGAATTTTTGGTGTTCCTGAAAGAGCACAGCTATTTCTAGGTGGTCCATCTATACAAACAGGAGACCTACAGGCACAGACAAATGCACACACAGTCTCAGCTGAGCACCTGGAGGAGTAGAGGACTCAGTTGTGGATCCCCCCATATTCCTTTCCCATAATAAGCTCAAAGAAGCTTTTTATGGGTATTTAGAATACCTATTAATGTTTTGTTTGTTCAACAAATTGTTGAGCACCTACTATGTACAAGACACTGATTTAAGGGCCAGGAATATAGTGGTTAATAAAACAGACAAAAATTCTTGAACTTACATTCTAGTGGGAACAGGAAAGGATAATAACTAAAATTTATAATACGGAACATATAGTACATTAGATGGTGATAAGCAAGAGAGAGGGAGAGAGAATGTGATGGTAGGGTGGGAAGGGATTGCAACTTTAATTCAAGTGATCAGGGATCCTCACTGGGAAAGTGGCATTTGAGCAAAGATCAAAGGAAGAGAGAAAACAATGGGGAAAACTGGAAGAAAAGTAACATTACACATAGAGGAAACAAGTAAAAGGCCCTGAGGCAGGAAGTGATGTGTTTGGAGAACAGCAAGAAGGCTAGTGTAGCTGCAGTGGAGTGAGGGAGGGGAACTGTAGCAGATGAGGTTAGAGAGGTAATGGGATGGGGGTGGGGGCAGAGACTTATAAGGCGTTTTAAAGATATAGGCTTGGAATCTGATTGAGGTGGGAAGCCATTGAAGAGTTTTAAGCAGGGGAATGACACTTCTGTTTTAACAGAATCACTCTGACTGCAGTATTGAAATAAGGAGACCAGTCAGAAGGCGATTGCACTCATCCACGTGGGGGAGCATGGAGGCTTAGATCAACGTGATGGCAGTGGAAGTGGTGGGATGTAGTCAGATTCTGAATGTATTGTGAAAGTAGAGGCAAAAGGATTTTCTGATAGGTTGGATGTAGGGTATGAGAGAAACAGAAGACTCATGGATGATTTCAAAGTTTTTGGTCAGAGCGACTGGAAGGATGAAGTTGCCATGAATTGAGATGAAGACACCATCTTCATTCAGCAGGGACAACTGGTTTGCAATGGGACACCAAGGGTTCAGTTTTGGACGTTAAGTTTGAGTTGCCTATTAGCAGTGCTTTGCTGGTAAATGTTTAACAACTGGCTCCCTAGGGGAAAAAAGGTGTATGTGTGTGTGTGCGTGTGCATGCGTGCGTGTGTGTACCCATAGAAGTTTATTATAAAGTTTATTCATATAAATGATGCATAGCAAATAATTCACAAATGATAATAAGATATACAATACTCCTTATTGTGAATTCCACATGGCCAATTTATTCTCACAGAATGCTTTAATCGATTTCTGCCAAACTTGTATTGGCAGCCAACTAAAGGCTGCAGCTGCTGAACAAGGATAGTTCTAGGATTAATGTTTGTTGATATTTTCATTTGCATTAATCGTAAGATGAAAGTGAAACAATAAAGACATGTTGGAACTTCACTAGTCAATGACACAAGTGTCTTCTTTGCTGAATTGGATAGTAGTTTTCCAATACTAGAAGAATATTTCCTCAAGTTTTTAATGTTATTTACAGTGTAATAGCTACAGACACAATACACTGTAAATTTATTCTGCATTATTAATATTTTTCCATCACTTTCTTAAGTCTAAGCAGTCAACAAAACAATAAATCAAGCTCTCACTGGTAGCATTTGCCAATTTCGGTGGTATAATACTCTCACCATGGTTGATTTTGAGCTGCCAACATGATGTCGCTGAACACGGAGTTAGGAAGGGATGCAAGAGTAGCACACCGTAGTATAGTATTTCCATAATACAGACAGAATAGATGTAAATGACCCCAAGAGTATAAAAATAATAAAATATAGTAAAATAATTAGAAAGTGATGTTTTTAATATTACTTTTGCTTTTAATATAATTTATCTTTCAAGTTTACATAATTTAATTTTCAGTAGTGGCTGTGTTTAATACTCTGGTTCCTCTTCAGATTGTATGAGTCTTTCGCCCTTTTCAGTAATAGCTGTGTTTAACAAGAGGCTGAAAAAATTCCTGAAAATATAACAATTGGCTGTAGGAGTCAGCTCCAGACACCACTCTTACCTCTAGTTAGGTTGGATATATGAGTCTGGATTTGGAGGAGAGATCTAGGTCAAAGATAGAAATTTGGGAGTGGACAGCACTGAGTATTTAAAACCATGACACTGGATGATGGTAGAGAGTTAGTGTAAAGACAGTCCTTGGGACTCCAGCGTTCAGCTTCAGGGAGATGAAGACATCAGGAAAATGAGAGGAAACCAGCAGAGGAGACTGAACAAGAGTAGCCAGAGGAAGAACAAGAACCAAAAGAGTGCAATGTCATGGAGGCCAAGTGACAAATTTGTCCCAAGGAGGAGAGAGCGATAAATTGGTTAAATGCTGCTGATAAATCTAGTAAGAATAGGACTGAGAACAGAGCATTGGATTTAGCAATTTGTCCTCCACCAATAAAGGGAATTAAACAAACAAAAATACAGTATTTTCATGCCTCTTTGCCACGTTACTCACGCTGCTCCCTCTGCCTGGGTTTTTGGGGTTTTTTTTCCTTCCTTATCCTTATAGCAAGCTCCCTTACTGCTTCCAGGCTTTATCAGTCAGAGTGTCAGAAGGAAACAGATGACACACTGAGATTGGGATAATTAGACAAAGGTTTATTCACAAGGCGACTAATTTCAAACTTGTGGGTGGGGTGTAGAGGAAGACAAGGGATAGTTCAGGAACATATCTGGGCTGTTAACACCCCTTGACCTGAATGGGTGGGGAAGTGGGGAGAAATTACAGAATCTGGAAAGAGTCCTGTTCATCAAGCCATCTTGAAAGGGGCAATTACCTTCAGAGGAGGTTCACAGCCAGCCCAAGGCAAACTTACAGGGAGGTAGCCAGGGAATTACTACCTGGCTCTCCCTCCCCTCCCTCTCACCAATCTCCTGCAAGGGTGTGGGCCCATACCTAAGTGGAAGCCAGGGATCAAAGGAGCCCATTGACTTACTCTGTACAGCTTCAGTGTACTGGGCAGACAGTGAGTGGACAGTGGATCTAAAGGACCAAACAGAAGGTATTCAGCACACAAACTCAGCTCAAAAAACAACTTCTCTTTGAGGCTTTTCTCAATATCTTTAGATAGTTAGATGCCCCTATATTATGCTCCCCTTTTAACGTAGCACTTATGCTGTATTGCAGTGATCCTCAGTCCCAAGTGCACCTTAGAGTCACCTGGGGAGTTTTTAAAAAATACTAATATCCAGGCCCCATCCCAGACCAATTGAATCAGAAAGTTGGGGAATAGAGCCTCAACATTAACTAGTGCTTTAAAAAAAAAAATCCTCCGGGTGATTCTAAGATGCAGCCAGAATTGAGAACCACTGCTGTGCTCTCATTGCCTATCTGCCTGTGTTTCCTTAAGGAGTCTGTGAGTGCTTTGAGGGCAGGACTGTGTCTGATTCAAACCTGTGTCTTTAACATGCAGCACAGAACCTGATACAGGGCATTAAAGAGTATGATGACTTCACATTTTGTGTAATTTTATTAGGATTGTGGTATATAGTCGCCTAGGGCCTTGTTTTTCAAACTGTGTGTTGCAATCCATTAGTACGTCATAGAATCAACTTAGTGGCTTGGAGCAGCATTGAAAAAAAAAAAGAATTGAATAGAAAATACTGAGTGAGTCCTGTATAGTAAGGATTAGTATAATATTGTGAAACAGCTATGTGTGATCTAAACTATAATGTAAGCAATGTTTCTACTATGGGTTGCATTCAAAATGCTTGAAATCCACTGACCTAGGACAAGTAATATAACTCCCTTTGCTTCTGTTTTGTTATCTTTAAAATGGGGCTAATAATAGTACCTCCTACCTCATGGGATTGTAATGAAGATGAAATAAGCTAACATATATAAAGTGCTTGGTGTCTAGCACAGAGTAAATAATCAACAGCAGCTGTTTTATTGTTCGACAACAAAAACATTTTAAAAAAGCAGAATATAAAATTTTGTTTATCCTGTGATTACTGCTGTGTAATATTAGGCATACAGATAGATAAAGGCTTTTTGTCTTACTATTTCAGATCAGTTATTATTGGTAAATGCTATGGCAATAAATAACCCTTTAAAATAGGAAGCTGTGTACTCAAGCTCTTTCCTTTTCTTGAGGCCAGGAACATTGTGGGGCCTGACTGGGGCGGTGGAGGTACTGCCTTAGATTCTATCTGAGGCTCTGTCCTATTAATATCTCCACCACAAATGACCAGTGCCCACAGGCTATCTCCTTACCTGCTCTTGGAAAATTAACACAGCTCTGTTTAGAGGCCCTGGGCGGAGGGACTCAGCAGGGCTTACTTATTTAAGTACCCAAAGCACTTAGCAGCATGCCTGGCACTCAATAAATTTGGGCTAAATTGAATTGGACTATTGATAACTGTTGTGTGACCTTGATCAAGTCACTCCCACTCTTTGGCCCGGAGCTTCCTGTGTGTAAAGTAAAGGAGATTGCATGGAAGGTTAGAGGTAGAAGGCACCTCTGATTTTATAAGTGGGGAAGCTAAGACTCAACTAGGAAAAGGGACTTGCCCAAGTTCACACCACAAGTTAGTAGAGAGGCAGGGGCTATAGCTGAAGTCTCTCCACTCCATAGTAAGGCACTTTCTACGACATTGTGTTGTCAATCCAATTCTTTAATCCTAGGAAACAGAGACAACAAACTAAAGGTACACATAGTAGCAGGGATAGATCTTAAAAAATATGTACCCAAGTGTACAAAGTAAGTTACAGAATGAGAACCATAATCCGTCACCATTTACATAAATGTAAACTGTGTGTACACAATATGAAAACACACATTTACAAGAACAATATAAAGTTACACAATAAATACATTAAAGAGTTATCTGTAGGGGTTGGGAGAGGAAAGAGGGTAGAAGGGACTAAATAAGTAGATAAGACGAAAGACCAGAGAAGACAACTGAATAATATGTTTAACTCTCTGCACTTGAAGTCAAAAAATAAAATAAAATAAAATAACCCCTGCTTTCTCGTGGATTTTATTTCTAGCAGTATGTGTAAAATACAAAGCACATAGGCTCCGTCATTGATTTCTAAAAATCTCCCTCCTCTCCCTGGCCTCTACCCTCCTTTAGGCCTCAGCTTCTCTCACTGGGACTCCCCGAGCAGCTTTCCCCTTGATCTCCCGACCTCCACCCTTGCTCCATCCAATCCAATGCAGTTTTCCATAAAGGAACCAGAATAACCTTTGTCACACAAAAATCTGATCCTGGTTCTCCATTGTTTAAATACCTTCAGTGGCTTTGTGACAAAATGACCTAGGCAGCGTGGAGCAGTGATCGAGCACGCTGGAGTTGTCTGAGTGGGTGTGTAGCCAAGTTCTGCCATGTTCTGTGGGATTTTAAGCAAGTTAATTAACCCTACTGTGCCTCAATTTCCTCATCTATAGAATAGGAATAATAGGCACCTACTCATTTTGTGGTTGGAAGATTAAATAAATGTAAATATGTAAAGTATTTCAAACAATGCCTGTTATACCACAAACATTTAGATATCGTGATTGTCATTCCCAGGCTCTTGACAGTTTGGGTCTCATGTAATCCTTCAGTCTCATGTCCTGCCTCTTCCTTCTTGTTTCTGATGCCTGTAAGGCCTTGCCTCCTCTCCCTTGCCTGGTGGACTCCCACTTGATTAGAATTCCCTTTCTCCGGGAAGTCATGCTTCAGTCCCCTTGCCTCAGATGGGGTGCAGTTGATGGGGAGTCATTTCTCTGTGCTCCTCAGACCCCTGTGTATTTACCCCTGTCGTGTTGTAAATTTCTCTTCGAGTGTCTGTTTGCCAAACACATAGAGCCTGGCACGTGGTAGGTATTCAGTAAACATTTCTCTTTATAAACTTTTTTTTGATGAATAATATATGTACAGCAAAATTAATATATCTTAAGCGTACAGCCTTAATAAAATTTTGAAAACTGCACACACCATATAACCTGCACCCAGATCTATAAACAGAACGTTTCCACGACTCTGGAAGTCCTCCTCATGCCGCCTTCTAGTCACTACCTCCCAAGTCCCCAATCCTGACTTTTGCAGCATAGATTACTTCTGCCTGTTTTTGTACTTTATCTAAGTGTAATCATATAGAATGTACTCTTTTCTATCTAGGTTCTTTCACTCATCGTATGTTTCACTCAGTCTTCAATATTTCATATTTTTGTGTATAGTTGTAGATTGTTCATTCTCCTACTGTGTGTATACTATTAAGTTGTATGAATATGCTATAACTTTATCCATTCTACTGTTGATGGGCACTCAATAACTATTTCTTGAATAAATGAAGAAATCTGTCCATTCTGCTACATTTTGAATTTCTTGAGGAAAGAGACTGGATTTTATTAATTTTTAAGTCCCCAGGACCTAGCATAGGGCCTGGCACTTGGTGGGAGCCCAATGAGTATTTGAGGAATGAACTGATGCATAATTCCCCTGAGACTTTGTAATTAAACTGGTCACTTCCCCATCCTTGGTGGGGCCCCAGCTTCAGAGCCCTGGGTGATGCAGGTGAGTTGCTAGGCAACAGCATGGGGTTGGCTCCGGGGTCACAGTGGAGAGTATGCTGCGGAGGAGGCTGAGGCCGAGGTAATTGGAAACATTTCTATTCAGCAGCCTCTGAACTGCCTCTGGTTTCTCCCCTCCAGCCCATCCCCCACACAGCTGCAGGAGGGATCTTTCTAAAACAGGCATAGGACACAGCATGCTCTATTCCAAAACCTTTGGGCTCTCAGTTGAGGGAACTAAGGTTCTGAGATTTGAAATAACTTGCCCAATGTCCACGGAACAAGTCAAGTGCAGAGCTAAACCCAGGTTTGATTTTAAAGCCCAAGCCCTGGACTTTCCTGGTGGCGCAGTGGTTAAGAATCTGCCTACAAGTGCAGGGGACATGGGTTTGAGCCCTGGCCCAGGAAGATCCCACATGCCGCGGAGCAACTAAGCCCGTGCGCCACAGCTACTGAGCCTGTACTCTAAAGCCTGCAAACCACAACTACTGAGCCCGAGTGCCACAACTACTGAAGCCCGTGCGCCTAGAGCCCCTGCTCTGCAACAAGAGAAGCCACCACAATGAGAAGCCCACTCGCCACAACTAAAGCCCGCGCGCAGCAATGAAGACCCAATGCAGCCAAAAATTAAAAAAAAATAATAAAAAAAAGAGCTTTAAAGCCCAAGCCCTTTCCAGAATTTTGATTTTGAACAAGTTGGATCTGGGGTGCCCACAGGTCATTAGGTGGAGTGATTCAGGAGTTCGTGGGTCACATTGATGCCCACCCCATCAAAGCCTTCAATGGGGTAGGTACTTCAGCAACAAGTAAGAGCGAGAAGGCTGGGAGACCAGTTCTGTGTGGGAGAAGGATGACCTTGATGGTTCCCTCCAACTTGGTATCTGGGGCTCCAATTGTTGGGCTTTGATCCAGAGAACAGCAGCATCAGGACACCAGAGCCTCTCTGCCTAACCTCACTGACCCCAGAAAGGCATAACATAGTGGTAAGCACTTGACCCAGACTGGAAGGACAGAGTAGGGCTGCCAGGAAAGGATTCTAGGAAAAAGGGATTAATTTTGAACAATGAGTAAGAGATCAGGTAGATACAAGGGGAATGTGATGAAGGCAGTTCAAATGGCTAGATGTGGGCTTCCCTGGTGGCGCAGTGGTTGACAGTCCACCTGCCTATGCAGGGGACGCGGGTTCATGCCTTGGTCCGGGAAGATCCCACATGCCACGGAGCGGCTAGGCCAGTGAGCCATGGCCGCTGAGCCTGCGCGTCCGGAGCCTGTGCTCTGCAACGGGAGAGACCACAACAGTGAGAGGACTGCATAACGCAAAAAAAAAAAAAGGTCTAGACATATGAGTTTAGGAGAGATTTAATAATCTGGTTGAAGCTACTTTCATAGGTGAAGTTAAAGTTCTTTCAAGCATTCATTCATTCATCCATTCCACAAATATTTCTTGGTTGAGCCATGTACCCTATGTTCAGTCATACTGAACTCACTGCTCCTAACACAATAAACAAAAGCTCTATCCTCTCCAACGTTTGCGTATGTACACAGTTCTATGGGAAACCATGGCAGTAAGTCAGTCTAGATGTGAGATGGAGAAAGGGCATGTGAAGGAAGGCTTCCAGGAGGAAGTGTCATCCAAACTGTTACCAGAAAGATGTGTATTGTTAACCAGGTCAGGAAGGGGAAACAGGGAACTGGTTTAGGTAGAGGAACAACATGTGTAAAGGTTCAAAGGCAAGACAGCATGGACAATTGGAAGAAGCTTCTCACAGCAAATTCTTACACATTCTTCAAGTTTCCACTCAAACATGTCCCTTCTCCTCGTGGAGCTGTTCCCAGTTATTCCAAGGAGATTTGCATCCTCTCCTGTTCCCTGAAGACTTACAATGTCTTTTCTTAGCAGATTCATTACATTATATTGTCACTTATCTGGATTGTAATATTTTGTGCTTGTCTTTTCTCCTAAAGACCATACATTCCCTGAAGGCAGGGAACTATGTCTGATTCTGCTTTGTGACAGCAACTAGTAAACAGTGGTACTATCCCTTTATATCCCCAAATGAAAGGGGATTTTTTTCCCACTCATCACTGGGAGAAGACTGGAGTGCTGTCCCTCCTACTCAGGGACCCCAGATTCCAATTTACAACCTACTGACTCAGTGTTACATGCTCAGTTTCCCTTAGACCTTCCCATTTTCCCCATCCTTTTGCTCACTGCCTTGTACCATCTGTACCTGTCCATTTCCTCCTCAGACTGGAAGTCCTTGGAGAGCAAGGATCAGGGTGGATTAATACCTTGGCTCCTCAGTGCCCGGTACAATGCCTGGCACACAGGGAGTGCTTCTCATTAATCACATGTGAAGGAGAAATATAAAGAACAATGAGTTGAATAATACATTCAGGGTGATTACAGACTCTAATTTAACTCAAAGACATCCCATTAAAAAAATTCTTCTTTCCTGGTAGCAATTTTCTATTTGGGACCAGTGACTTGGTTTATTGAGAGACCTTAAAGTGCTGTCGATGTGAGCCAAAGAAGGTTCAGAAAGCCTTTTCTTGGCAGGGACTCAGTCCTTTCTATTATGTCAGTTTCTTTAAACAAAAAAGGATTTAAAAAACCTTTTTTAATTGATTCTCTTCTAAACGCTCAAAGAAAGAAGGTCTGTCCTGTGGCTGGACTGTGATTGACTCTAAAGAATGAAGTGGAGGTCTCTTAATTGTAAGAATGCGAAATGTCTGAACCTCCCCTACTACGTATGGAGTATAATTGGCAATAATTTCCCCTTCCCCCACTCCCTGATTGAGAGACAGCTCACTTCGCATTAGAAGAAAACCAGACCACTAACCTGGGAACCTGAGTCTTGGAAAGAGTTTATTTTACCAGAGCATGCTTCCAGAGGGAGCGGAAAGCAGGAAGCCTGCATTTTCTCTCTGCTTCAGTCCACCTGGTACCTGGACTTATCACCACGCTTATGATTGGCCTCAGCTTTCCCTCCTCCCTCTTGGGACACTTTGCAGCCTTCGAAATATTTGGGCAGATGTTTCCTGTGGAAAATATTCCACAGGGCTGCCCTCTGTTATATGAGTTTCTGGTAGAAGTATCACAGGTCTGAAGCTGGGCCGCGTATCGAGATCCTAGGAGGTATATTGTGCTTGTAAGTGATCTGTTGTAATATTAGAAAATTCCTTCTTAGAAATTTCTTCACATTACCAACAATTTAAAATCCCTTCTTCAGCAGGCAAACTTTGAAATATGTCAGACTCCTGGCCCTACCACTTATTGACTGTATAGTTTTAGACAAGTTGCCTAACCATCTCTGAAACTTAATTTCTTTTGCGGAAATAAATTTTTTTTTTGAAATAACAGTTTCCACCTCCAAGGATTGTTATGAGGTAGAGAGAATAGGCACGTGAAAGAACCTGGAACATAGTAATCACTAATAAATTATAACCATTATTAGTGTTATACCTTGGAACCAGAGGCTCAGTTGGTTTCCATATAAACATTTCCACTGGAGTTAGGGAATTCCTCTAGTCTTCCCTTCCTACTTGCTGCTTTGCACCACCTAGTCCACTCTTTCCTGGGGTCCTGCTTGGCTTCACATCTTGACTCTTCCTTCTCATCTTGCTCTGTTTGCATATAGTAATTTTGTTCCAATGCCTGGTTTGTAACTGACCAGAAAATATTTGATCAATCACTAAATGCAATCAGGGTTTGTATTAGTTTGCTAGGGCTGTCATAACAAAACACCACAGACTGGGTGGCTTCAAGAATAGAAATTTGGGCTTCCCTGGTGGCACAGTGGTTGGGAGTCCGCCTGCTGATGCAGGAGACGCGAGTTCGTGCCCCGGGTCTGGGAGGATCCCACATGCCGCGGAGCGGCTGGGCCCGTGGGCCATGGCCGCTGAGCCTGTGTGTCCAGAGCCTGTGCTCTGTAGCGGGAGAGGCCACAGCGGTGAGAGGCCCGCATACCAAAAAAAAAAAAAAAAAAAAGAATAGAAATTTATTTTCTCTCAGTTCTGGAGGCTAGAAGTCTGAGATCAAGGTGTCTTCAGGTTTGGTTTCTCCTGAGGCCTCTCTCCTTGGCTTACAAGTGGCCACCTTCTCATTGTATCCTTACATGGTCGTCCCTCTGTCCACATATGCCCCTAGTGACTGTGTCCAAATTTCCTCCTCTCATAAGGACACTAGTTAGATTGAATTAGGCCCATCCTAATGGCCTCATTTTAACTTAATCACCTCCTTAGAGACCCCATATCTGAATATAGTCACATTCTGAGGCACTGGGGGTTTGGGCTTCAACATACGGATTTTGATGGAAGGAGACACAATTCAGCCCATAACAGGGTTCTAAGTAGTAAACAACAGAAATTGACTCATTGATTTTAGCAGGAAAAAAAAATATTAAAAGGTCACTGAGGATTTTACAGAATCACAGGGAAGCCTTGGAAAATAGGCAGGAATGAGAGAGGTGAGGCAGTGAGTAACTAGACCACAACTCAAATCACATCACCAAACCAGTCTGGTGAGGGCATTGCTGCTGTGACCAGTGGAACTGCTGTCTCTGGATCCTGCATGCTGCCACTGCCCCACTGGCAACTCAGCATGCCTGCTGCTGCTCCCACTTTGCCACTAGAATGGATTCTCTATGGCCCCTACTCCTCTGGGTCACCAGCTCCTGATTCAAATTTGAGGTGGCTGTATCTGATGAGGACACATGCCCTTGCTTACTTGCAAGGGAGGCTGGAAAAACAATCATCTTGTGTTTCCTGCTTCTCTATAAGGCTCTGCCTTCCACCAAGACTCAAGAAGTCTCTCAACATAAGGAGATTCAGAGCCGGGGCACTCAGAATTACAAGTGTCCACTACACTTAACAAACATGTATTGAACTTTTAATTATCATGCCTTGGGAATACAAAGGTGATCAGCATCTTCCTTCAAGAGTTCCAAGTCTAGTATGGTGGGAGACAGATGAGTAAGTGGGCAATTTGAATACACTGCGATAATGGTCATGATGGAGGAAAGCAGGAGGGGGCTGTTGAATTACAGAGAAGAGGAAATGACTCACATCAGGAGAAATCAGGGAAGATATTCTGGGAAAGATGATGGCATCTGAGACCTGAAGGACAAAGGAGTGCTAGCTAGCTAAGAAGTACATCTCCCTCTTACCATTCCAGGTGCCTGTTTTCAAAGCCTCTGAAATGAGACACTGCTTGGCATTAGCATCCAACCTAGAGCTGTAGCCACTATTGGCCAGGTACCCCAGCCTTCTGATCTAAGGACAGAGATTGGACACAAGTTTCCACAATACAGAGACATACCCCCATATGCACTGAATTCATTCATTCCTTCATTAATATTCTCAATCTCTTTTGGAAATTTCTAGAACTGTCCAGCCCTGTGCTAGGCAGAGGTAGGAGATGAAAAAAGAGAAACCATGGCTGTGGAGAAAAACAGGCCTGCAGTGGAGCTCAGGATGTGGTCCTGGGGAAGGTCTGCTGGTCACTCAGACTCATTCCCACAGACTGGTACATTACCATGGTCCAGCATCCTGACAGGCTCAGAATCTTGATTTTTGTGGCACATGAAAAGTGGCTGCATCTCTCAGATTAGAGACATACCCTCAGACTCACATTAACAAAGATCACTGTGACTGATGCATAAACCAAAAGTCCATTTATTAATTTGCAAAAAAGAAGCACTATCTGCAAAGCCAATTCAATTCCCAAAGCAGACCAGAGCACACATCAGAAGATCTGTGCATTTTCTCATGGGAAGCCAAGTATCTGGGGGTAGCCTGGTAGGCCTGGAATCAGAGCAAGGGGTGTGAGTCAGTCTCAAGAGAGACCTCTCCATCAGTGAACTTAGACACTCTACTCACTTCAGCTGTTTCTCAACCCTGATTGCACATTAGAAGCATCTGGGGAGATTTCTTACCCGCTCATGCTTGGGCTCTCTCTTCGAGGTTCTGATTTAGTTGGTCACAGCAAAGCCCAAATGGGAATCTTACTTTAAAAGTAGGGCTTCCCTGGTGGCACAGTGGTTGTGAGTCCGCCTGCCTATGCAGGGGACACGGGTTCATGCCCCAGTCCAGGAAGATCCCACATGCCGTGGAGCGGCTAGGCCCGTGAGCCATGGCCGCTGAGCCTGTGCGTCCGGAGCCTGTGCTCTGCAACGGGAGAGGCCACAACAGTGAGAGGCCCGCGTACCACAAAAAAAAAAAAAAAAAAAAAAAAAGTAGCTGAGACTTCCCTGGTGGTCTAGTGGTTAAGACTCCGTGCTCCCTATGCAGGGGGCCTGGGTTCGAACTCTGATCAGGGAACTAGATTCCATATGCTGCAACTAAAAGATGCTGCGTGCTGCAACAAAGACCCAGCACAGCCAAATTAATTTATTAATTAATTTTTTAAAAAGTAGCTGAGGCAAGTCTAACATGAAGCAAAGGACTGATTTCTAGGTCTTGTCAAGGAAATCATGATGTTAATGTTACTTAGCTAAGACTTCTCATCCCAGGGCAGTGTCTGGAGAGATACCTATGACTTTCCCTTTTCAAGTTTCCATGGTTGACCATCCTCCTTTTTCTATTCACACAGATGTTCTCCAAACAGAATATGTTACAATTGATATGGTTTGCACTCATTAAATTGCAGTCAGTTTCTAGGTCTGCAGCTTTAAGAATACTTCCAGATCACCTTGGCCACTTGGTGAGAGTTTTGAGTGCTCCCAAACTTCTCTGACAGTTTTACACAGGGGCTCTTCGCTTCCTACAGATGGTTAATTTCATTTATGGAGAGTAGATTTTACTTCAGGGGCAACCTTATTCTCAGTCTTTTTGAGGATGTCCCACTGTTTGCCATCAATCATCCAGAGATTAATCTGAGGCTGTGGGAATTCAAAGAGAAAGTTTAATTACGAGTTAACTCTGACTCTTATGGACACAGTGGTGGCTCAATTGAAACAATCAGAGAGGTTTTGACCTTTTCGGGGTATGTGACCTTGGGCAAAGGCTTTATCACCCTGAGTTTCATTTGTAACCTGTGGATTATCATGCCTAGGCTTTTATATATATATATATATATATATATATATTTTGGCTGCGTTGGGTCTTTGTTTCTGTGTGCGGGCTTTCTCTAGTTGCCGTGAGCGGGGGCTGCTCTTCGCTGTGGTGCGCGGGTTTCTCGTTGCAGTGGCTTCTCTTGTGGCGGAGCACGGGCTCTAGGCGTGTCGGCTTCAGTAATTGTGACACACGGGCTCTAGAGTGCAGGCTCAGTAGTTATGGCACACAGGCTTAGTTGCTCTGCGGCATGTGGGATCTTCCTGGAAGACCGGGGCTCTAACCTGTGTTCCCTGCATTGGCAGGCGGATTCTTAACCACTGCTCCACCAGCGAAGTCCTATCATGCCTAGGCTTTAGAGTTGTGGTGAGCAGTAAAGATACCATATGAAAAATCCTTGGCGTGATGTAAGCACTCAATGAAAATAACTTTTAATATTGATATTATTGAAGGAATCTGTTTTTCAGAAGTTAGGGAGTATTTCCTCAGAACCAAACTCCTTCTCTCTTTAGTTTTTTAGAATAGTAATTTTATCATGCTTTAAAAATAGTCATACATGCTCATAAAAAATTCAAGCAGTACAGAAAAACACAAGGAAGAAAGTAACAGATCACTCTTAATTCTAACACTCAAAATAACATCTTTAACATATGGTGAAAATCATTCTGAACATCTTTATATGTATTTATACAGGATAATTGACACAGAGAAGTAATTTTAAAGGGCTCACACTGAGCAAGATGTTTCAAATAAAATATTTAATTAAAAAGCCTTATTGAAGTTAATTTAACAAATAAAAAATGACGAAAGGATTGATGAATGATAAGTTATAAAAAAGATTATGAAAATAATTGGAGTTGTCATCTTTTTTTAAACTACACATTTTAATGTTAGACAATATTGACTATTGTCTATCATAAGGATGATTAATACTATATACTTCTCCCATTTCCTCTCCTACTGTCTAATTTTTGTTATTATTTTTACTTTGCCAATATTCATAATGTTTACACTAATTCCTCAAGTTGTTTAGGCTAAGTTCTAGATTTAAATAGATGCAATCTTTGGGACTTCCCTGGTGGAACAGTGGTTAAGAATCCACCTGTTAAAGAAGGGGACACGGGTTCGAGCCTTGGTTCAGGACGATCCCACATGCTGCGGAGCAACTAAGCCCGTGCGCCACAACTACTGAGCCTGCGCTCTGGAGCCCGTGAGCCACAACTACTGAGCCCATGTGCCACAACTACTGAAGCCCACACACCTAGAGCCCGTGCTCTGCAACAAGAGAAGCCACCCCAATGAGAAGCCTGCGCACTGCAACGAAGAGCAGCTCCCGCTTGCCACAACTAGAGAAAGCCTGCGAGCAGAAATGAAGACCCAACGCAGCCAAAAATAAATAAATAAATCTATTAAAAAATTATTAAAAAAATAGGTGCAATCTTCATCACCAATGCTTCATGATAGCTTCTTTTCTTTATTTACATTCGTGTCTTGATTAGCTGTATTTCAGCATCAAGAAATTTTTTTCAAGAAGGATGCTGGATTCTTTAAATTTTTTCAATTTTAATAATAGTTTTAACAATTTTAAATTGTTGAAGCACCTGTTGCTTTTTAATTTAGCTGACAACATAGTTGGGTAAAATATTCATGGGTTACACTTTCCCTCAGAATGACGTAAACTTTTGCTGTGGAGAAGTCTGATGTGAATCTGATTTTATTCCTTTTTATAGATAACTTGCTTTTTCTGTTTGAAAAAAGAATTCTTTCTTCATCTGTGAAATTCAACAATTTGACCAGTATTAATCTCTCTTTTGATAGTATCACTAGAGAATTTATTATTTGCCTGTAATTTGCTGAATGACCTTAGGTTAAGACCCTGTCACTCTCTGGGCCTCATTTTCCCCAAACGTACAATGAGGGAGATAATGAGTCCTTTCAGCTTTGTCAGTCTATGCTCCTCTGATTGGATTCGTGAATGAGCAAGCAGGTAATTTTCCTTTTATGGGTTGTTAGCAAAAAATACGTAAGAACTGAGTTTGAAGAGCTGCTTATGGAGGTTATTGCAGGACGTCAAGTTCTTGTGGGAAAGTGGACTAGAGCAACCATGTACAAGGTCCTTTTCCAGCCCTAGAGTGAATCTTGAATAACGATGCTTTGATATGTTTCTGTGACTGGGGGCCCAGTTGGCTACAGTCTGATGTTTCATAGAAGTTTAGAATAGGAATGTATCTTTCAGCCCTTCTAACCCAATGTTTATCATTCTACACAATAGCAACTGGATACTCAGAGAGGGGGTATGGCTTGTACAAGATCACACAGTGAGTTAGTGGCACAGTAAGGACTGGAATTCAGACTTTATAATTCTCAACCTACACTTTCTCCTCTGCAATGCAGTATGATGATGAGACTTAGAGCAGATCTAGACCCCAGATGAGCCCATTACCTTGACTCTGCCTTGTCATTGTTAACTGACACCAATGGGTCATCTATCTTTTTAGTGGGAACCTCTGGACATTTCAAGTGACGGTGAGGAGAAAGGATGAAAGTAGACAGATGCCCTCCTCTTTCATTAATTCCTTTCAAGTCCTACCCATCCTTAAAATGGCAGTTTCCATGTCCTCTATGAAGCCTTCTGATGCCAGAGTTTGAGGAGATCTTGCCTACCTCTCCATCCATCCATTCATCCATCCATCCAACCAGTCATCCATTTACTTGACAATTACTCACTGAACATCTTCTTTGTGCAAGGCTATTAGCTGGGGACCCATCAATGAATCAGTCATGTCTACACTTTCATGGAGCTACCAGGGCAGGAATAAAAGCAAATATGATGCAGTGCGGTAAACAGGCCCTCAAGACTCCCAATGCAACCTGGCCAGTTTTTCACTTTGAAGCTTCTCACAGCTACTCTCATCCTCACTTATGATGATGGATTTTAGCTAGAATTGGGGGTAAATTTTTGAATAAACAGTAAAGTGACAAATCATAAAATGGTTATGAATAGAAAAAATGTTAAACTGTAGCACTTAAATTTCTACAATGTTTACTAGACTTATTGTTTTACCTAAATTATTTCCTGAATAGGTCTAAATTTAGAAAATTCAGAGTGAATTTGAAAAATGGCAAATGGCGAATAAAACTGTAGGGATATTAAGAGATTACAAAATGACCTCAAAAGTAAGTAACTACAGGGAATTCCCTGGCATTCCAGTGGTTAGGACTCGGCGCTTTCACTGCTGGGGCCCAGGTTCAATCCCTGATCGGGAAACTAATATCCCACAAGCTGCGTGGAGTGGCAAAAAACAAACAAACAAACAAAAAATAAAATACATACAAACCCACATAACAAACCAACATAAAAATACATACAGTGGAGGGCTTCCCTGGTGGCGCAGTGGTTGAGAGTCCGCCTGCCGACGCAGGGGACACGGGTTCGTGCCCCGGTCTGGGAAGATCCCACATGCCGCCGAGCGTCTGTGCCCGTGAGCCATGGCCGCTGAGCCTATGCGTCCGGAGCCCGTGCTCCGCAATGGGAGAGGCCACAATGGTGAGAGGCCCGCATACCGCAAAAAAAAAAAAAAAAAAAAAAATACATACAGTGGAAATGAAACTATAAAGAAAGTAACTGCAAAGGACAATTATTATGAAGCAGACTAGAAATTAAGAAACATAAAACTGGAACAAAGAAATAAACTAAAAAAAGACAACTTACCATGTTGATGCAGCTACACAATATGCAGGAATAATTCACAAAGAACTGTTAATAGAGGAATTGAGTGGTTGGCTGTTCAATAATAATCTCCTACAGTTACAGTGTCCCTAAAGTATGAGATGGGCAACCAACTTTGCTTTTTGTAGGGAAACTGCCTGCAACCTATAAATAACTATGAGTGACTAACAATAATCTTTACAGTTGGCAGCTCTATGACTCATAGAAAAAAATACAGAGGATTTATCACACAAAAGGCTACTAGTAAGATAACTGTTAAAGTGAACAAACCAGAACTATATGTATCAATATGGTTACATCTCAAAAATAAATGTTGAACAAAAAAACTCAAGTTGTAAAAATATATTTACATATGAAACCATTTATATAAAGTTAAAAAAAAGTTATCAGTATCAACACTTGTTTTGAAAAATCTCTATCAAATACATGTAGAAATAAATATAGATGTGTATGTATATGTGGGTTAGTATACGTATAAATATTTCCTAGCTCTGTCTGCTTAGAGCACCTAGAAGCAGTAATACCCCAGTAGCAATAATCACATCTAGTACCCAGATCTTTGTTTCTAATTACCTGTTTTCAATAAAAAGAATCAGTGCTCCTTGGAGAAGTGATTGATTCCAGGGCTGGAAAAATACAAGATGAGCCTGGAGCATCTTGTGGTGCTAGGATAGAGACATGTCAAAAAGACACAGAAGCCAACCAAAAGAGTTCCCAATGGCCAAAGCTTGAATAATTTGAGCAACAAAATAAATAATCATAGTTTAGATTATAACCCAAAGAATGAAATAAAATCACTAAGTCCTTACTGATATAAATAAATGATTGAATAAATAAATGAGGGAGAAGGAAATAGTCTCCCTTACAGAAGAATTTCAGTAAATAAAAGTAGAAGGAATTAGGGAATTAGAAAATCACATTAGAACATCAAAGTATTAACTGCATCAAGCAAGGTCCACTAATAAATACTGTAATTAGTGGGTTAAAATTTAAGATGAAACAAGGTATCTGCATAGCTTCAAATTATATCTCCCCAAATATTTTTTTAGAAAAGGAAAAATAGTAAGTTTACAACGGAGAAACCTGGCAGCCCCATGTTAACCAAGTGATCAAGATAAATATCACAAGTAATAGGATGTATCAGTATTGTGTATGCCTGATTGGATGCATTGAAAAGCGCACATAGCTTTTGTGATACTCTTCTCCAAAATCCATAGCCTTAATTGAATCATGAGAAAACCTTAGACAAACCCAAATTGAGGAACATTCTACCAAGATAAGTACTCTTCATAATTCTCAAAGTCATGATAGAAGAGGAAAGACTAAGGAATTGTTACAGATTGAAGGAGACTAAGGAGACACGATGATAACTAAATGCCTGTAGGGTCCTAGATTGGATTCTAGAATAGAAAAAGGACATTAGTGGAAAACCTGATAAAGTCTGAATAAAGACTTCAGTTTAATTAATAGTATGACATTTGTGTTAATTTCTTAGTTTTGATAATGATACCATGATTGTGTAGTATGTTAATATTACGGAAATTTGGGTATATTATTTTGCATAATTTTTTGTATATTTGAAATATTTCATTAAAAATGGAATATATAGTTCAATGCCAAAATGAACATTTGTGATAAGGCCTTACCCTCTTCCCTTGCACTGACCAATAGCCAAAACTTGAGCTACCCTCCCCTTGCTCCTGCCTTTGATTTAAGGGCAGAAATGTGAGTTGGGGGAAGATCGTAAAGGACCTTTAATGCTTGCACTTTATCCTGGAGTAATGAGAAGCTGTTAAAAGGTTTTCAGCAGGAGAGAGATGTGGTCACATGTGTTTTACGAATACAACTCTGATGTGATACACACGTTAACAAATTAAAGAATAAAAACCATATGATCATCTCAATAGATGCAGAAAAAACTTTTGACAAAATTCAACAACGATTTATGATAAAAACTCTCTAGGAAGTGGGCATAGAGGGAATATACCTCAACATAATAAAGGCCATATATGACAAACCCACAGCTAACATCATACTCAATGCTGAAAAGCTGAAAGCATTTCCTCTAAGATCAGGAACAAGACAAGGGATGCCCACTCATGCCACTTTTATTCAATATCATATTGGAAGTCCTAGCCACCACAATCAGATGACAAAAAGAATACAAAATAAAAAAGGAATAAAAGGAATCCAAATTGGAAAGGAAGAATTAAAATTGTCACTGTTTGCAGATAACATGATACTATACAGAGAAAATCCTAAAGATGCCACCAGAAAACTACTAGAGCTCATCAATGAACTCAGTAAAGTTGCAGGATACAAAATTAATATACAGAAATCTGTTTCATTTCTATACACTAACAGTGAACTATCAGAAAAAGAAATTAAGGAAACAATCCCATTTACCATTGCATCAAAAAGAATAAGAGGGGCTTCCCTGGTGGCGCAGTGGTTGAGAGTCAGCCTGCTGATGCAGGGGACACGGGTTCATGCCCCGGTCCAGGAGGATCCCACATGCTGGAGAGCGACTGGGCCCGTGAGCCATGGCTGCTGAGCCTGCGCGTCTGGAGCCTGTGGTCCGCAACGGGAGAGGCCACCACAGTGAGAGGCCCGAGTACTGCAAAAAAAAAACAAAACAAACCAAAAAAAACAATAA